>NC_058521.1:459244425-460546300 GCF_904849725.1 Hordeum vulgare subsp. vulgare
TTTTTCTAAGACAATTTTATTTATCTCATCTCTCTCCTCCATATGCATATCATTTTCATGCTCAAGCAGATATTGCTCTAAGGGATCCGTACGAGGTACGGCAATAGAGGCAAGAGCAATGATTTCATCCCTACCAGATGACTCTCTTTCATGGGGTTGTCTTCCAAACTTGGAGAAGTTAAATTCATAAGACACACCCTCGAAACTAACTGTGACAGACTGCTTAGTGCAATCAATGTGAGCATTGACAGTGTTGAGAAAGGGTCTACCAAATATGATGGGACAAAAGCTATCTTGTGCGGTACCAAGGACGAGGAAATCAGTAGGATACTTCGTCTTACCACACACGACTTCTATGTCTCTCACAATTCCTAGAGGGCAGATAGTGTCTCTATTAGCTAGTGTAATAGTGACATCAATGGGTTCTAACTCAGTAGGTGCAATCTCATCTTTGATTTCATCATATAGAGAATGGGGTATTGCACTAACACTAGCTCCCATATCACATAAACCATGGTAACAGTGATCTCCTATCTTAACAGAAACAACGGGCAGGCCAACTACAGGTCTGTGTTTGTCTTTCGCGTGAGGTTTAGCAATTCTAGCGGAGTCCTCACAGAATTTAATAACATGCCCGTCTATGGCTTCGGCTAAGAGATCTTTGATAATAGCAACACTAGGTTCAACTCTAATCTCCTCAGGGGGTGCAAGTGGTCTAATGTAACCCTTACGTATCATAGTTGGAGCTTTAGAATAATCCTTTATCCTAGCGGGGTATGGTGGTTTCTCAGTGTAAGCACAAGGAACAACAGGATCACTAAAAGCAATGACTTTCTCTGCAACTAGATTGGTTTTGGCTATGTTGCTTTCTACAGGAGGATGATATTTAAACCACTTCTTTTTGGGAAGATCAACATGAGCAGCAAAAGATTCACATAGAGAAGCTACTATCTCAGAGTCAAGTCCATACTTAGCACTAAAATCTCTAAAAGTGTTTGTCTCAACAAAAGATTTAACGCAATCAAACTAGAAATTCATAACTGACTCCTTACCTTCCTCCAGCTCCCAATCTTCACAGTTGCGTTTGATTCTCTCCAATAAATTCCACTTGTGATCAATATTATTCTTCATAAAAGAACCGGTACAAGAAGTGTCAAGCATGGTACGATCTTCATGAGAAAGCCGAGCATGAAAGTTTTGAGTGATGATTTCTCTCGAGAGCTCATGATTGGGGCATGAATATAGCATTGATTTAAGCCTCCCCCAAGCTTGATCTATGCTTTCCCTGTCACGAGGCCAAAAGTTATAAATAAAGTTCCGAACACGATGTACTAAATGCATAGGATAAAACTTTTGATGAAATTCCAATTTCAACCGATTGTAGTCCCATGATCCATTATCACCACATAGCCTATACCATGTCAACGCCTTATCCTAAGACTTTCTTCTTTACCTCATCCTCGGGAAAACCTGCAAGCTTAAATAAACCACAAACTTCATCTACATAGATTAGATGCAAGTCTCGATGTGAAGATCCATATCCTGTGAAAGGATTAGCCAGCAGTTTCTCAAGCATACCCGAAGGAATTTCAGAAAAGATATTTTTAGTAGGTACCTCAGGTTGAGGAACAACTCCTCGTGCTTCCGTTCGTGGTGAAGATACCCCGAAAAAACTCCTCAAAGGAACAATTTCCATAGTGACAAGTGACAATAAGTTTCAGCACAATATATAAATGTTTCCTTACCTATTTCCACTTACCAAAGGCGCTTCACTCCCCGGCAACAGCGCCAGAAAAGAGTCTTGATGACCCACAAGTATAGGGGATCAATCGTAGTCCTTTCTATAAGTAAAAGTGTCGAACCCAACGAGGAGCAGAAGGCTCTGATAAACGGATTTCAGCAAGGTAATAACTGCAAGCACTGAAAGTAGCGGTAACAAGTGATTGTGTAGCGAGGTGAAACATAGCAAGCAAAAAGTAACAAGTAACAAGTAGTAGCAACGATGCAGCAAGTGGCCCAATCCCTTTTGTAGCAAGGGACAAGCCTGAACAAAGTCTTATAGGAGGAAAAACGCTCCCGAGGACACACGGGAATTTCTGTCATGCTAGTTTCATCATGTTCATATGATTCGCGTTCGTTACTTTGACAGTTTGATATGTGGGTGGACCGGCGCTTGGGTACTGCCCTTACTTGGACAAGCATCCCACTTATGATTAAACTCTCTCGCAAGCATCCGCAACTACAAAAGAAGAATTAAGACAAAGCCTAACCATAGCATTAAACTAGTGGATCAAAATCAGCCCCTCAGGAAGCAACGCATAGACTGGGGTTTAAGCTTGTGTCACTCCAGCAACCCATCATCTACTTACTACTGCCCAATGCCTTCCTCTAGGCCCAAATATGGTGAAGTGTTATGTAGTCGACGTTCACATAACACCACTAGAGGAAAAACAACATACATCATATCAAAATACCGAACGAATATCAAATTCACATGAGTATTATCAGCATGACTTATCCCATGTCCTCGGGAACAAAAGTAACTACTCACAAAGCATAATCATAATCATGATCAGAGGTGTAATGAATAGCATCAAGGATCTGAACATAAACTCTTCCACCAAGTAATCCAACTAACATCAACTACAAAGAGTAATCAACACTACTAGCAACCTTACAAGTACCAATCGGAGTCGTGAGACGGAGATTGGTTAGAAGAGATGAACTAGGGATTGGAGAGGAGATGGTGCTAATGAAGATGTTGATGAAGATGCCTCCCCTCCGATGAGAGGAGTGTTGGTGATGACGATGGCGACGATTTCCCCCTCCGGGAGGGAAGTTTCCCCAGCAGGATCGTCCTGCCGGAGCTCTAGATTTGATCTGCTCAAGTTCCGCCTCGTGGCGGCGGTGAAACCATGAAAAATCTCCCGAATGATTTTTTCTGGACCAAAACCCTTCATATAGCAAAAGAGGGGGCTATTGGGCCGTCAGGGAGCCCACAAGCCCCCACTCCGCCACCAGGGGGTGGCGGTGGCAGGGCTTGTGGGGCCCTGGTGGCCCCCCTCCGGTACTTCTTTCGCCCAATATTTTTTATATAATCCCAAAAAAATCCATGTAACTTTTCACGGCATTTGGAGATGTGCAGAATAGTGGACTAAGATTTGCTCCTTTTCCAGTCGAGAATTCCAGCTGCCTGAATTCTCCCTCTTCAAATAAATCTTGCAAAATAAGAGAGAAAAGGCATAAATATGGTACCACAAAGTAATATAACAGCCCATAAAGCAATAAATATCAACATGAAAGCATGATGCAAAATGGACGTATCAAGCCCTGCTCCCCTCCTTCCTCCTCCTTCCACGGTGCTTGGCGAAGCCCTGCCGGGAGACCTCGTCTCTCCATCGACACCACGCCGTCGTGCTGCCGGAGATCTTCCCCAAGGTGGATCAAGGTGCGGGAGATGTCACCGGTCTGCACGTGTGTTGAACGCGGAGGTGCCGTGGTTCGACACTAGATCGGAATCACACCGCGATTTGAATCGCCGCGAGTACGACTCCATCAACCGCGTTCTAGAAACGCTTCCTCTTAGCGATCTTCAAAGGTATGAAGATGCACTCACCCCTCTCTCGTTGCTGGTCTCTCCATAGGAAGATCTGAATATGGCATAGGAAATTTTGGAATTTATGCTACGTTACCCAACAGTGGCATCCGAGCTAGGTTTTCTATGCGTAGATTCTATGCACGAGTAGAACACAAAAGGTTGTGGGCGATGATTTGTCAATTGCTTGCCGCTACTAGTCTTATTCTTTTCCGGCGGTATTGTGGGATGAAGCGGCTCGGACCGACCTTACACGTACGCTTACGTGAGACTGGTTCCACCGACAGACATGCACACCGTGCATAAAGGTGGCTAGCGGGTATTTGTCTCTCCCACTCTAGTCGGATTGGATTTGATGAAAAGGGTCCTTATGAAGGGTAAATAGCTTTGCCATATCATCGTTGTGGCTGTCACGTAGGTAAGAAGGCGTTCTTGCTAGAAACCCAAATCAGCCACGTAAAACTTGCAACAACAATTAGAGGACGTCTAACTTGTTTTTTGCAGGGTTTGACATGTGAAGTGATATGGCCAAAGTTGTGATGTTGCATGTGTGATGTATGAGATGATCATGTTATTGTAATGGGATTCACGACTTGCATGTCGATGAGTATGACAACCGGCAGGAGCCATAGGAGTTGTCTTAATTTATTGTATGAGATGCAACGCCATGTGTTTACTACTTTTACTTCATTGCTAATGGTTAGCTATAGTAGTAGTGATAGTAGTAGTTGGCGTGACAACTTCACGGAGACACGATGATGGAGATCATGATGATAGAGATCATGGTGTCACATCGGTGACAATGATGATCATGCGATGCCTGAAGATGGAGATCAAAAGAGCAAAGATGATAATGGACATATCATGTCACTATATGATTGCATGTGATGTTTATCATGTTTTTCATCTTATTGCTTGGAACGACGGTAGCATAATAAGATGATCCCTCTTAAAATTTCGAGAACATATTCCCCTAAGTGTGCACCGTTGCGAAGGATCGTTGTCTCGAAGCACCACGTGATGATCGGGTGTGATAGATTCTAACGTTCGCATACAACGGGTGTAAGCCAGATTTACACACGCGATACACTTAGGTTGACTCGACAAGCTTAGAATGTACATACATGACCTCGAATACAAGAGACCGAAAGGTTGAACATGAGTCGTATGGTTGAATACGATCAACATGAATTTTCTCACCATGACGACTAGTCCATCTCACGTGATGATCGGACACGGGTTAGTCAACGTGGATCATGTATCACTTAGATGACTAGAGGGATGTCAATTTAAGTGGGAGTTCATACTTAATTTGATTAAGTGAACTTAATTGTCATGAACTTAGTATAAAAGTTGTCTTTATAAATATTGTAGATGGCCAACGTCAACCTCAATTTCAACGCATTCCTAGAGAAAAACAAGCTGAAAGATGATGGTAGCAACTATGCGGACTGGGTTCGCAACTTGAAGCTCATCCTTGAAGCAGCTAAAAAGGATTATGTCCTTGATGCGCCGCTAGGTGACCCTCCTGCTCCCGCAGCAGCCCAGGACATTCTGAACGTCTGGCAAACGCGGAGTGATGACTACTCTTTGGTTAGGTGTGGCATGTTATACAGTTTGGAAACGGGGCTCCAAAGGCATTTTGAGCAACACGGTGCATATGAGATGTTCCAAGAGCTGAAACTAGTTTTTCAAGCTCATGCCCGTGTCGAGAGATATGAAGTCTCCGACAAGTTCTTTAGCTGTAAGATGGAGGAGAACAGTTCTGTCAGTGAGCACATACTCAAAATGTCTCGGTTACACGGTCGTCTGACTTCACTTGGAGTCAAACTTACGGATGATGCTATAATTGACAGAATCCTCCAGTCTCTCCCACCAAGATACAAAGGTTTTGTGCTGAACTACAACATGCAAGGGATGGAGAAGACCATTCCCGAGTTGTACTCGATGTCAAGTCTGCAGAAGTAGAAATCAAGAAAGAGCATCAAGTGTTGATGGTCAACAAAACCACCAGTTTCAAGAAGGGCAAGGGTAAGAAGAACTTCAAGAAAGACGGCAAAGCCGTTGCCGCGCCCGGTAAGCCAGATGTTGGGACGAAGAAAAAGAATGGGCCCAAGCCTGAGACTGAGTGCTTCTATTGCAAGGGAAAAGGTCACTGGAAGCGGAACTGCCCCCAAGTACTTAGCGGACAAGAAGGCCGGCAACGTTAAAGGTATATATGATATACATGTTATTGATGTGTACCTTACCAGCGCTCGTAGTAGCTCCTGGGTATTTGATATCGGTGCTATTGCTCATATTTGCAACTCAAAGCAGGAACTGCGGAATAAGCGGAGACTGGCCAAGGACGAGGTGACGATGCGCGTCGGGAATGGCTCCAAGGTCGATGTGATCGCCGTTGGCACGCTACCTCTACATCTACCATCGGGATTAGTTTTAAACCTTAATAATTGTTATTTAGTACCAGCTTTGAGCATGAATATTGTATCAGGGTCTTGCTTAATGCGAAACGGCTACTCATTTAAGTCAGAGAATAATGGTTGTTCTATTTATATGAGTGATATGTTTTATGGTCATGCTCCGCTGGTGAATGGTTTATTCTTGATGAATCTCGATCGTGATGTTACACATATTCATAGTGTTAGTACCAAAAGATGTAAAGTTGATAATGATAGTCCCACATACTTGTGGCACTGTCGCCTTGGTCATATCGGTGTTAAGCGCATGAAGAAGCTCCATACTGATGGACTATTAGAGTCTCTTGACTTTGAATCATTTGACACATGCAAACCGTGCCTCATGGACAAGATGACTAAGACTCCATTCTCAGGAATAATGGAGAGAGCGACCGACTTATTGGAAATAATACATACTGATGTGTGTGGTCCAATGAACGTTGAAGCTCGCGGTGGCTACCATTATGTTCTCACTCTCACCGATGATTTGAGCAGGTATGGGTATATCTACTTGATGAAGCACAAATCTGAGACGTTTGAAAAGTGCAAGGAATTTCAGAGTGAGGTTGAGAATCAACGTGACAGAAAAAATTAAGTGTCTACGATCTGATCGTGGAGGAGAATATTTCAGTCACGAGTTTGGCACACAACTAAGGAAGTGTGGAATCGTTTCACAACTAACGTCGTCTGGCACACCGCAACGCAATGGAGTGTCTAAACATCGTAATCGCACTTTATTAGATATGGTACGATCTATGATGTCTCTTACCGACTTACCGCTATCATTTTGGGGATACGCATTAGAAACTGCAGCATTCACTTTAAATAGGGCACCGTCTAAATCCGTTGAGACGACACCGTATGAACTATGGTTTGCCAAGAAACCTAAGCTGGCGTTTCTTAAAGTTTGGGGCTGCGATGCTTATGTGAAGAAACTTCAACCAGAGAAGCTCGAACCCAAAGCGGAGAAATGCGTATTCATAGGATACCCTAAGGAAACTGTTGGGTATACCGTCTATCTTAGATCCGAAGGTAACACCTTTGTTGCCAAGAACAGATCCTTTCTAGAGAAAGAGTTTCTCTCAAAAGAAGTAAGTGGGAGGAAAGTAGATCTTGATGAGGTAATTACACCCCCTCTCGAACCGGAGAGTAGCGCAGCGCGGGAAATTGTTCCTGTGGCGCCTACGCCAACTGGAGAGGAAGTTAATGATGATGATCATAAAGCTTCGGATCAAGTTGCTATTGAACCACGAAGGTCCACAAGGGTACGTTCCGCACCAGAGTGGTACAGCAACCCTGTGATGGAAATCAGGTTGTTAGACAACGGTGAACCTTCAAACTATGAAGAAGCAATGGCGGGCCCGGATTCCAACAAATGGCTTGAGGCTATGAAATCCGAGATAGGATCCATGTATGAGAACAAAGTATGGACTTTGGTGGACTTGCCCGATGGTCGGCGAGCCATAGAAAATAAATGGATCTTCAAGAAGAAGACTGATGCAAATGGTAATGTGACCGTTTATAAAGCTCGACTTGTCGCAAAGGGTTTTCGACAAATTCAAGGAGTTGACTACGAAGAGACTTTCTCTCCTATAGCGAAGCTGAAGTCAGTCCGAATCATGTTAGCAATTGCCGCCTTTTATGATTATGAAATTTGGCAAATGGACGTCAAAACAGCGTTCCTTAATGGGAATCTTAAGGAAGAGTTGTATATGATGCAACCAGAAGGTTTTGTCGACCCTAAGGGTGCTAACAAAGTGTGCAAGCTCGAGCGCTCCATCTATGGGCTGGTGCAAGCATCTCGGAGTTGGAACATTCGCTTTAATGAGGTGATTAAAGCGTTTGGGTTCATATAGGTTTATGGAGAAGCCTGTCTGTACAAGAAAGTGAGTGGGAGATCTGTAGCTTTGCTCATACTGTATGTGGATGACATATTATTTATGGGGAATAATATAGAGATGTTGGAGAGCATAAAGGCCTATTTGAACAAGAGTTTTTCTATGAAGGACCTTGGAGAAGTTGCATACATATTAGGCATCAAGATCTATAGAGATAGATCGAGGCGCCTCATAGGTCTTTCGCAAAGTACATACCTTGACAAGAAATTGAAGAAGTTCAATATGGAAAACTCAAAGAAGGGGTTCTTACCAGTTTTGCAAGGTATGGGATTGAGTAAGACTCAGTCACCAACCACGGAAGCAGATAGCGAGAAGATGAGTACTGTCCCCTACACTTCAGCCGTAGGCTCTCTAATGTATGCCATGTTGTGTACCAGACCTGATATAAACCTTGCCATAAGTTTGGTAGGGAGGTACCAAAGTGATCCCGGTATGGAACACAGGACAACGGTCAATAATATCCTCAAGTACCTGAAGAGCTCATCGTAAAGGGTTACGTCGATGGTAGCTTTTACACAGATCCAGATGACTCTAAGTCACAGACCGGATACGTGTATGTTTTGAATGGTGGGGCAGTGAGCTGGTGCAGCAGCAAGCAAGAAGTCGTGGCAGCATCTACATGTGAAGCGGAGTACATAGCTGCTTCAGAAGCGGCTCATGAAGGAATTTGGATGAAGGAGCTCATCACCGACCTTGGAGTGGTTCCAAGCGCGTCGGGTCCAATGACACTCTTCTGTGATAACATTGGGGCCATTTCCATAGCCAAGGAGCCCAGGTTTCACCGGAAGACCAAGCACATCAAACGCCGCTACAACTCCATCCAGGACCATGTCCAGAGTGGAGTAATAGATATTTGTAGAGTACACACGGATCTGAATGTTGCAGACCCATTGACTAAACCTCTTCCTTGAGGAAAACATGATCAACACCATAATGCTATGGGTGTTCGATACATCACAATGTAACTAGATTACTGACTCTAGTGCAAGTGGGAGACTGTTGGAAATATGCCCTAGAGGCAATAATAAAATGGTTATTATCATATTATCTTGTTCATGATAATCGTCTATTGTTCATGCTATAATTGAATTAACTGGAAACAGTAATACATGTCTGAATAAATAGATCACAATGTGTCCCTAGCAAGCCTCTAGTTGGCTAGCTCGTTAGTCAATAGATGATCATAGTTTCCTGATCATGGGCATTAGATGTCATTGATAACGGGATCACATCATTCGGAGAATGATGTGATGGACAAGACCCAATCCTAAGCATATCACTAGATCATATTGTTCGTATGCTAAAGCTTTTCTAATGTCAAGTGTCTTTTCCTTCGACTTGAGATTGTGCAACTCCCGGATACCGTAGGAGTGCTTTGGGTGTATCAAACGTTAGAACGTAACTGGGTGACTATAAAGATGCACTACGGGTACCTCTAAAAGTGTGTGTTGGGTTGGCACGAATCGAGATTGGGATTTGTCACTCCGTGTGACGGAGAGGTATCTCCGGGCCCACTCGGTAGAACATCATCATGAGCTCAATGTGATTAAGAAGTTAGTCACAAGAGGACGTGCTACGGAACGAGCAAAGAGACTTACCGGTAATGAGATTGAACAAGGTATAGGTATACCGACGATCGAATCTCGGGCAAGTTCTATACCGACAGACAAAGGGAATTGTATACGGGATTGATTGAATCCTTGACATTGTGGTTCATCCGATGAGATCATCGCGGAGCAAGTTGGAGCCACCATGGGTATCTATACCCCCCTGATGGTTATTGGCCGGAGAGGTGTCTCGGTCATGTCTGCTTGTTTGCCAAACCCGTAGGGTCTACACACTTAAGGTTCGATGACGCTAGGGTTATAGGGAATTGTTATATGAGGTTACCAAAAGTTGTTCAGAGTCCCGGATGAGATCCCAGACGTCACGAGGAGCTCCGGAATGGTCCGGAGGTAAAGATTGATATATAGGATGGATGGTTTTGGACACTGGAAATGTTTCGGGCGTCACCGGTAGCGTACCGGGACCACCGGGACCATCGGAAATGGTCTCGGGGGTCCACCTGCCCCAAGAGGTAGCATGGGCCAAAAGGTTGAGGGCAACCAGCCCAAAGTGGGCTGGTGCGCCTCCCACAAAGGGGCCCAAGGCGCAGGAGGTGGAGAGGGGGGGGGGAAACCCTAGGCGCTGGTGGGCCTAAGGCCCACCTAGGGGTGCGCCACCCCCACCCCCTGCCCTGGCCGCCGCACCTTCCATCTGGGGGGGGGCTGCCGCACCACCTAGGGTGGTAACCCTAGGGGTGGCACCACCTCCCCTCCTCCTATATATACCTAGGGGTTTGGGGTTGTTTTGGACACGATTTCTTCTCTCCCTCGGCGGAGCCCTGCTCCCCTCCTTCCTCCTCTTTCCACGATGCTTGGCAAAGCCCTGTCGGGAGACCTCGTCTCTCCATCGACACCACGCCGTCGTGCTGCCGGAGATCTTCCCCAACCTCTCCCTCCTCCTTGCTGGATCAAGGTGTGGGATACGTCACCAGGCTGCACGTGTGTTGAACGCGGAGGTGCCGTGGTTCGGCACTAGATTGGAATCACACTGCGATCTGAATCGCCGCGAGTACGACTCCATCAACCGCGTTATAGCAACGCTTCTGCTTAGCGATCTTCAAAGGTATGAAGATGCATTCACCCCTCTCTTGTTGCTGGTCTCTCCATAGGAAGATCTAAATATGGCGTAGGAAAATTTTGAATTTATGCTACGTTATCCAACAGGGGTGTCAGCCCATTCTATTTGGCGGTTTAAATAGAAGAATTCCCTAAATAAGGGAACAGTGGGTTCTATTCCTAGACATGCTTCACAAAAGACCTACAACTGACATAAGTTGCTGATGGAGTTGGGACCTAGATCTTGGGGGTGAAGGTTGAAAAAGTTGAGGGCATCCCGAAAGAATTTTGAACCGGGAGGAGAGAAGCCTCGTTCCAAATGATCTTGGAAAACTACTACTTCCCCTTCGACAAGTTGAGGTCACAATTCTCCAGCAGTGGTGGCTCTCCATCCAATTATTTCCTTAGGAGACAAGGTCCCCACTGTCACAAATCTTTGCAAGGTGGCTTCATCAATGCCAGAAGGTACCCAGTCACACTTCGATGGTTTCGACATGACTTTCAGGATTGGAAAGAAGCAAGCTGCGTAAGCATGATTGGCGGGTTATTATAAAAAAATAAATCACTAGGAGAAGCGAGGAGTTCAAGAAATAGGCAATAAAGAAATTCATTACACTTGAGTCGCCTGAATACAAGGCGGCTCACGAAGGTGGTGAGTTATAAAATATTTAAACCGGCTTATGAGAAGGTAACACTAGATCACGAGGAAACTATGATGTTGGATTCTCCTAAGTGTTGGATAAACAATTTTCTATCAAAGTACAGAGAAAGATGGATCTACCAGCAGTACAAAAAATAAAAATTAATGGCTCAGATAACATTGAAGCATAATGGTGGCAACAACCAATGACCTCAAGGTTCTCGCGGAAATATCTACGAAGTTTGTGCGAGATTGATTTCATGTACGTTCTGCAACTTATCAATGAGGAGTATTTTGCTAAAGGAATCGGATGGACTCGTGTTGTTAATGGTGGCACGACGATCCCTAAGAGCTCCGGTGAGCCATGGAGAGCGATCTAAACAGATCTAGTACCGGAGATGAAGACGTACCTGATGGCGTCGATGGAGGTGGAAGAAGGTCGTGATTCGGTGCAGAAGACGTGCGGCGGCAAAACCCTTGCGTCGGAGTGTTCGCCGGAGGAAGGCGCAGCGGCGACACGTCGTGGACTGAAGACTCGAGGTAGAAGAAGAAGAGGAGCTAGGGTAAAAGTAAAAAAGAGATTCCCCCATCGGTATTTAAAGACCGAGGGGGAAATGGAAACGGCATGCGCGGGAATTTAGGGGATGCCGTAAATTTTGGGATTGATGGTGCCTCGATTATCGGGCCAGACAGATAGACCAAAAGAGTCGTTGGGATGACGTCATGAATATTCCTGAAATTTTGGAATGGCTGACGTCATTAATTTTTGTAGCAGAAAATCAAGAGAAGCTTATAAGCCGGCAAGTCCTCCATTGGGAGCAGGTGGAGGTTTTGATCGAGCCGCCAAATGTATAAGGAATGTCTATTGACGTGAATGAAGTTCAAGTCAATCTGGGGCCTAATGTTGGGGATATTATCCCGTCGTGAGACCCGTCCTAGGGGCCGGGTCAGGATAATGGCGGCTTAGTATTCCATGTCCAAGATGGGCCATGACTTATGAAGCAGAAGACACAAGGCGTATACCGTGAGAGCCGGCTGCAGCCCAAGACACGAAGAAAGCGACTTACGGCCCATATGGGAAAAGAGTCGCCTGGAGTTTCCTTGCATAGGGAACAAGGCAAGTTAGAAACGTACCGGCTCATGAATAATAATATGACCCGGACTCTTGTAAACCTAGAGCCTCGACCTGTATATAAAGGCGAGTCTCTAGGGTTGATACAGCTAAGTTAACATCAATCGAGAGCTAGGTCAAGCGAATCCACACCCTTGTAATCAATTTCCACATCAATATACACATAGTCGGACGTAGGCTTTTACCTCAGTCCTGTTTGCTCGAAGAACCCATTTGAGTCGCGACATAGTTGTGATGGCTTCACCACTAAGTCCTTTCACGAGGACATCTGCCATGACAAAACCACGACAGTATGCCTACGAGTCGCCGCTTATTGCGCCTACGAATTGAAGATCCCTCATCGGAATTCGTGGAGCGATGATAATGCTAGAAGAAGGCACAACAAATACAGGCTTAGGAAGGTATGATTTCCATGGTTGTCTATCTTTTCTGGTCGGTTGACCCGTAGCCTCAAGATTGATTTTTTTGTGTCGTCTGATTTGGATTTGTGTTCTTTTTTTTGCAAGATTGGAGGTGTTGGATTGTGTTTGTATTTCGAGTGATTCGAAAAACCGACGACACAATTTTTGAGGCGACTCATCATGGACTTGTTGATGCAGTTTGGGAGCAGAGGCAACAGAACATTCAGCTCAGGGATGAACCGGAGAAAGAGAGAAGAGAAAGTCTCTCATCATTTTTGGATGATGATAGTGTGATTCTAGGTGCAAGCATGATACAATTTGTATCAGTAGTTTGTATTAGCAGTACTTTATCTATCAATGAGAATTTATCTGAATATTGTCTGAAAAATGCAAGAGTTTGTCTATCTGAACCACTATTTTGCGGCATGCATCACAACAACATCAAGCAACAAAGTTGGCATACAAAACAACAATATCAATCATATTTGTAGATTATATAAGTTTCACTAGACCCTTTCCAGTTTAGCATAACATCAAAATGATGCAACAAACCCATCATTCAATTCACATAGTCGCACTGAACGTTAGATAACTTGAAGCATTAACCAAGTTTAACATGTCCAAAAGACAAAGCTCCAGCCTTTCCAATTTTTTCATGTCCAAAAACACGGGTTTAAATATGGTGTTTCATATCACTAGAAGAACTAGGCCTGATGTTTAAACATTTTCTTCGCATTGATGTTTGACATCATCTTCACTGATCAGAACCTATCACCAAATAACAACTACTGGAACATGTTATCTGTTGGAACTTGGCCTGAAGATGATCGAGGTTGATGCATTGACACTGGTGTTGTTTGTCGTGCCCTTTCTACTCCTCCTCCACTTCTTGGTGGCTGTGATATTGGTGTTTGCTGGGAGTGGATGGGTGATGGTTGTGACCTTGTTGCTTGTTGGGAATGCCTAGGTGCTGCTTGTGAACTTGGTTCTTCCCGTGAGTGCATAGGTGCTAGTTGTGCTCCTGTTTTCTTAGAAGCTTTGCTCCTGCTCCTGTTTTTGAGCTAGCTTTGCTCTATGGTAATTGAATCAAGTCTGGTCAGAAGCTTTTCACAAGCCCAGATGATCTTCTAATAGATCATCTCCCTATGTTCCTTTGTCGAGTTAGCATATATGTGTCTTGCACACATCCCGTGTTCTGCTTGAGGAAAAACCTCATTGACTGCTCTAATGAGGCCCTTTTGCTGATCTGATATGAACACCCAACCATCACCATGGTTGTTTATCTGTATATCCTTTTGAAGAAGAGCAATAAACCAATACCAGTTATCATAGCTCTCAACCTCAACAGTAGCCCATGCAATTGGGTACAGCTGGTTGTTAGCATCTCCCCCAATGGCACTGAGAATCTGTCCATGCACCGCCCCCTTCAAGAAACATCCATCTACACCCACAACTCTCCTACACCCAGCTAGAAAACCCTTTTTGCAACCATCAAGACATACATACATTATTTGGAACACATGTTTGGTAGTTTCATCAGGGTCCAATGTAACTGCAATAGTGCTTCCTAGATTTCTCCTAATTAATTCCAGGTGATAGTCAAACACTCTAGAATACTTGCCATTGGTTGAATCTATGATCTTTTCCATTACTAGTTTCTTTGCTTTCTTGCACTTAGATATGCTCACATCAACTAGCAGGTCCTCAAGCACGACTTCCTGCATTTTCTCAACCTTCCATGTTGGATTATCACTGATCTCCCTGAAGTATTTCCTAGCAATGACTACACTTGTCACCAGCTTGTTATCTCTCTTAGGTATACACGTGTGCACATTGTTGTACCTAACAACTAGCAACCAATCCGACCTACTGCCGATGGAATCGAGATGGTCTGGTCGCAACTACACAAAGTCCACCAGGTCCAAGCCTACATGGCATCACCTGATATTCATTCCCGAACTGCTCCTTGCCACGTCTGCAAAACAATCGTCCCAAACCTCCAGGAGAGCCGTCAGGGGGTGCTTTGCCCGATTTGTGCAGATTTAGGGATTAAGTGAGCCAAAATTGAGTCGAGAGGGTGATGTAGTCAAAATCTGAGAGTTTGGGGGTTATATACATTTAACTCATTGGAGCACATGCTGGCGCCACTGCTTGCGCCAACGCACAGCCGGCACGGCTGCTCGTGCCCATGCGCGGCCGGGGCGATGCTGCTCGTGGTCGGAGAGGCTGCTCACGCCCACGCATGACCGGGGCGCCACTGTTCGTGACCGGCATGAATTCTGGCGCCCACGTGAGGCTGGGGCGCCGCTGCTCATGGGCCGCCTGGTGGCTGCTGCTGGCTTGACGACGGCGAGCTCGAGCCCGAGCAGCGCAACTGATGCTGCTCGTGAGCGGCGCAATGGCTGCTGCTCCGGATTTTGCCGCCCCTGTTCGACAATAGCGTCGCCCATGTACGACACTGGAGTCAGAGAAAGGAGCCACTGCCTCGGCTTCGGGCTTCTGCGGCTGCTGGCCTGCTCCATTGGAAATGGAGATCAGTAGAACCCGATTACATTTTTTCAGGGGTCTATTTACAAAATTAATAATGTATCGGGATGTAATTGACTTTTTTATTTGCCACGTCACCCTGCCCAGTGGGACCGACCTGTCATAATCTTACTTAAAATGTCCGATTCGAGCGACTAGGTTTTTTTTGCAAAAAATAGCCTGGAAATTGGTGTTCTTTGGCACAATTCCGTAGACTTGTGGTTTGTGCAATCCTAGCCTTCAATTAACTCGCACATGGGAAAAGGCAAGCACGACATCGTGGTCAAGGGCTCTTTTCATACACCACAAGGTTTAAGTGATATCATGGTTTGTAAGACTACAATATTTATGACTGCCAAACACATCAAAGTATATAGAACCATGTTTATTTCAAACAACCACAACATTATCATAAAACTCTAAAAATACTTCACATCCAAACATGGCCTAAATATTCTATTATGTAGAAATTTGTACAAAAACATTATTATATTATGTACTATAAATAAGACACATGATCACATTTATTTCATAATTTTATTTTTGCAAATGTATATAGGAGTATTTAATATTTTTCAATGTATATAGGATTTTTCATGACTATATTATTATACTTAACATAAGGAGTATACCAACCGTTCCTCAATTAGGCGGGATGAATGATGCTGGCAAGTCAGATATAATGAGCAAAACATAAACCTACAATCTTTCATATGGTACCTATCATATATGACTTTTTTTGGGAGTGGGAGGAGGGAGAGCAAGGCAGCGTGGGGCGGGGGAGCTAGGCGGCTCGTTGGGCCACCGCTCGACTGAGGCATTGCGACATCGTCAAAAAGTGAGGAAGGAGAGCAGGGGCGACAAATACTAAGTGCTCCCTCCTCCCGGAATTAGATGGAACGAGCAAGATTTTAAGAGTGTTTATTCCAAATTTCAAAGACATTTTTTTCAAAGCTTAAAGCCTTGTTTCTACCATGTATAACCAAATATATCACCACAATTCATGTGGAAAATTCAAATTCTCATGCCTAAACAATTTATAATTCACTGCATATAAATTATTTTTCTTGATATACTAAAAGAGAAAGCCAAGTAAGAAAATTAACTTACTGTTGTATGCGATGAGGCTCGCATGGATGACCTACCGAGCAAAGGAAAACAAAGGTGGCGCGTCGACACGAGTAACGATAGATGGCAAAAATAATGGATATTCCTGTATGTTTTTGTTTTTCCCGGTACATACACATGGTATTATTATTATATATATACATGTCTTCTTGACAAAAGTAATGGGTACTCAACTGAATATCCTTGAATTGAACTGCGTGTGCACCTTATCCTCCCTCCCTCCCACTTTTTTGGACAACTATATGTGCATCTCCTTTTTCCTCCCTCCGCTCAAAATGTGAATGATCCTACTTCTTTTCTAGTTCAAAGTTTTTTCAGTTTGACTAATTTTTTAGAAAATGTATATTAACATGTGCAATGTCAACATTGTTTTATTAATCTATCACGAAATATACATTTTGTAATGTATATATTTGGTGTTGTAAATATCGGTAACTTTGAAAGCACAAATGCTTCCTTGGTAGTTTTGATACTTAATGACAACATGCATTATCTCTTGAACCAATAGTTTTATTTAAATATCTCAGGAAAAGTCCAAAGATTGAAATGGCTAGGAAATTATGAGAAGAAACCCCTTGGAAGCAAAAGAACTCTTATTGGCAAAAGCTTCAGTACTCTGCATTTTGTTTTATGTGAGAAATCACAATTGAGTTCATTGGAAACCAATAATGTTAGGAGGGGATGAGGAACTAATGATGATCTGGTTGCTCAAGTGCTTAGAGATATGCCACCAAAAGCCTCAACCAAATTCTCACAAAAATATTATGTCCAAAACTCTAAACTACCCAAATTGGTGAAACCAAGATTTCCACTTCGTTCCCACCGAGTTTGCCACAGACATAACCTATGCCAAACGGTAGCAGCTAACCGAGATTGGATTCGGTGCAACTGAAAAAGTAGTGACCACCTCTCTATGTTCGAGATATTCAACTTCGAAACTTCCGAGTTATATATCTCGGAGCTACCTAAGGCCGGATCGGTCTCACCGAGCTGTTTTCATTCAATCTAACCGAAAAACCAAAAGTTGGGACATTTTGCACTAGTCGGTAGAACCGAGTTTTAACTTCGATTTCACCAAGTTGGGAAATAATGTTGTAACAATTGAATTTCTGGAGATGACTATAAATGCCCCTCCACCCCTCTCTTTTGCGGAGAGAGCACTCAGAACGTATCTACACTTCCACCATCCATTCTTTAAGAGATAACCACCTACTCATGTGTTGAGATCAAGATATTCCATTCATACTATACGAATCTTGATTTCTAGCCTCCTCAAGTTTCTTCTCACCCAATAATCCTCTTCTACCAAGCCAAATTCCGTGATAGAGTGATTGAGTGTCAAGGAGACTATCTTCTGAAGCATAAGAGCAAGGAGTTCATCATCCATACACCACCTATTACCTTTTGAAGGGTGATGTCTTCTAGATTGGTTAAGTGTTGATTGGGAGCCTCCAAATCATGTGGATTTGAACCAAGAAGTTTGTATGGGCAAGGAGACCGTCTACTTCGTGAAGACCTACCCCGAGTGAGGCTAGTCCTTCATGAACGTAAGCCATATTGAAATGGACAAGGTTGCTTCTTCATGGACCCTTCGTGGGTGAAGCCCTCCATGGACTCACGCAACCATTACCCTCCGTGTGTTGAAGTCTTCATCAATGTGGACGTACGATAACATCATCTATCGGAACCACGTCAAAAATCTCCATGTCTTCATTGTGTTTGATCTTCCAACTCTACCATTGATTATGCTTCTTGCAAATGCATGATATTTACATTCCGCTGATTGATCTCTAGATATGCATGTGTAGGAACTATTGGGTGCAACTTAACTTGTGCAAAAATCTGCTTAAAACTCAAGCCCTCTAAGACACCATTTCTCGACCCCACAACCTTTTCCTAGAAAATTACTCCCTCCGTTCGTAAATATATATCTTTTTAGATATCGCACCACGGATTACATACGAAACAAAATAAGTGAATCCACACTCTAAAGTATGTCTATATACATTCATATGTAGTCCTTAGTGAAATAATTAAAAAGACTTATATTTAGGAACGAAGGAAGTATATTCAACCACATTTTTAAACAAAAAGAGTAATTTTAAAGGAGAGTGAATATACATAACATAACTGTCTATAGCCCCCTCCTTCCAATCGCAGCTGAGAGCCAGACATAGTGCTCACTCGAATCGCGGAATATATGTTCACACAATCCAAGGACCACAATAGGTGGCGAACGTTCACTAGGAGGGATGATATTTGCGAACGTTCTTGCTGACAATTTTTTCATATTCATATGACATTTTCTTTAGAATAGTATGACAATTTCTTTAGAGAAACACTTTCTTTTAAAGTTGTCACCGTTTGATTTCGTTTCGTTAGTATAACTGCCAGGAAAATGCGTTCGCTAGACATCCCCTTCCAGGGAATGTTTGCCGGTTAGTGTTTTCGTAGTCCAAAAAGGTCTACGTGCACCGTGTCCACGAAAGAAACTACCCATCGTCTTCTCCATAGATAAGCTTTGTCCACTCCGCTCTATCCTCCTCGCCGTTTCTCCCCAACCCAACCCCCCGTACGGCGCGTCCGCCCGCCCCAGAAAAATGGAGACCTCCTTCCTCCCGACCGCGCGGCCCCTCCCGGCGTTCCAAACCCTAGCCGCAGCCCCGCGCTGCCCCCGCCCCCTGCGCCGCTCCACCATCCGCGCCGCCATCTCCCGCGGGCGCAAGGAGGACACGGTCGCCGTGGTCCGCGAGCAGCTGGAGGGGTGCTACCTCCTGGCCGGCATCCGCTACGAGGGCCTGACGGTGAAGCAGTTCCAGGGCATCCGCGACGCGCTGCCGGAGTCGTGCCACCTCCTGGTGGCGAAGAACACGCTGGTGGGGAAGGCCATCGAGGGCACCCCCTGGGAGGCGCTCAAGCCGTGCATGAAGGGCATGAACGCCTGGCTCTTCGTCCACACGGAGGAGGTCCCCGTCGCGCTCAAGCCCTACCGCGCCTTCCAGAAGGAGGAGCGCGTCGAGGAGACCAACGACTTCATCGGGGCGGTGTTCGAGGGCAAGTACTACGAGCCCGCCGAGTTCAAGTCGCTCGAGACCATGCCCAGCCGCGCCGAGGTCTACTCCAAGCTGCTCGGCGCCCTCAATGGGCCGGCCACCTCCCTCGTCACCACGCTGCAGGCGCCGGCCAGGGACGTCGTCGCCGTGCTCTCCGCCTACGTGCGCAAGCTCGAAGAGGAGTCCGGCGCCGGCGCCGCCTAGTGGCACTTGCCATATGGTTGTGCCTCCTGTCCTCTCATCTCACTCCTTGTCTGTACAATTCCTTGTACCTTTACTGTCTCCCGTTTGAATTGAATCACAAGTTTTCCCCTTCACAATGTGCGGCCTGCAATTGGACAGTTTCTCCTGCCTGCTGGTGTCCAAATTGGGATGAAATTGGGTTTGAATTGAATCACAAGTTTTCCCCTTCACAATGTGCAGCCTGCAATTGGGCAGTTTCTCGTGCCTGCTGGTGTTCAAATTGGGATGAAATTGGAAAGAAAGGATGGTTTGAGAATCGGGCAATGAACACCATCTTGATGAATAATTTGGTTTGTGCAAGAGCAAGTTTAATAGGGCAAGGACCCATGAAAAACAGTGAACTATATATGCTCCTAACAGCCGAATTGGATTTCAACTAGTGATGGCTATTCTCGTGTCAGCGTGTATCCAAAGGTTCAGGTCAAATTTCATTTTTCAGGCGACGGTGAGGCTTCGTCGCTCTGAAGTTAGACAAAATGTGAGTGTTTGTGCATCATAACTTGACCGTGGCTTCGCAGCCTCCACTTCCTGCTAAGAAACAACTCGAAGGATTCAGATTTTGGTAACACTACCTAGGAGTTGTTAATTCTTCGAATTAGATCTTTAAGTTTCTCCTTGATCGCCAAAACAACCATAAGTTGTGAAGAGAATTCCTTATTTGACACTCTCTTAAAATTGTGTTCCTTATTTGACACTAGAGAAAAATTTCTTCCCTATATGACCTCTAATCTTAAATTTTTTGCTTATATGACACTCTAGTGCATTTTGTACACGTGAAAATACCATTTTGCCCATATGTATAATGTGACCACAAATATGTATAAGATAATAGTTGTTTCAAGATAATATGACCCCAGAGGTATTTTAATATACACATATGCAAGCTAGCAGGCTGCTGGATCGATATGCAACATAGTTATTATTACTAGTTAGGATATCTAAATCTCCGTGACAGAAAAAGGAATAAAATTGATTGATTCCATTATACTCGTAGCAGATTGCTAAGAGGGTGCTTGGATACGTTTTAGTCCCATGACTAAAAGTAGTGGGACTAAAACTTGCTAGCCTCACCAATGCTTGGATCCAAATACTAAAGAGACTAAAATCAAGTTAATGAATATTTATTATCCTTCAAACCCTCCAATCCAGAACTCGCATGTGTTAAAGGAGAGGAGTTAAATGAGGAGAGAGAGGACTATTCCACATTTTAGTAGGGGTACCCCTGACTAAAAGATTTTAGCCTCGAGATTAGTTTTAGCCTCTCTTTAGTCAGGGGTGCTTGGAACTTTAGCCTATTAAAGAGACTATTTTTAGTCAGACTAGTTTTAGGATATCTAAATCTCGTAAATAAGCATAAAACTACTACTACTGCTCTTTTTATAGGCTCAATGCTACATATTTCTGGTCACATTATGTACATGGGTAAAAAGGTCTTTTCACGTGTATAAAATGAACTAGAGTGTCATATAGGGAAAGAAATTAAGACTATAGGTCATATAGGGAAGAATTTTTTTCAGTGTCAAATAAGGAACATGATTTTAAGGGAGTGTCAAATAAGGAATTCTCTCTAAGTTGTGCTCCGTCTGTTTGTAAAAAGGGCACCGCTCTGCTTCGGCGCACCGACGCGACCGCTCCCGCCGGTCGGGCGACAGCCATTTGATCTGACTGCGATAGCCGTCAGATCTGACATGTCGTCCCCGCTCTGCGCCGGCGCACAGCCTCGCGCGCCTCCGACCTCTTGCCACACGAGCACCCCATCCCTCTCCCCCCGTCGTCGCCGCTCGTCGCCGTCGACGCTCGTGCGTGCACAGGCTTGCCCCCCCCCCCCCCCCCCCGAACTCCGGTTTGAAGCTTTTTTCACTTTGGTTGAAACTTTTTCCATGTCGTTAAAGCCTTTTCCACAACGGTTGAAGCTTTTTTCCATGTCGCTTGAAGCTTTTTGCTGGTTGTAGCAAAAATGACAGGCTTTCCTCGCTGGTATGTGGTTGAAGCTTTTGTGTCAACAATTGCATCTTTTTGTGTTTCGCTGTCGTCGTTTGAAGCTTTTTTCGAGCCGGTTGAAACTTTTTTCATCACCGGTTGCAACATTCGCGGTTTGCGTGGTGGGTGGCCCTTGATTCCCCTCATCTATGGTTGAAGCTTTCGACAATGACGATTGTAGCATTTTTGATCGTCGGTTTGAAGCTTTTTTCGTCGCCAGTTGCAACATCGTCGTCTGTGTCATAGCTTTTCGTATCCAACAACGGTGGCATCCGATGCGACTCCATGACGGCCGGCAGGATGAGATCCAATAGGGGAGGCACGCCGGCTTGAAGGAACACCGCGGATCTGTCCGACGGAGGCAGGGACCGGCAATATCGACGGCAGCAGCGCAGGGGCGCGCACAAGGGGAAGTACGTGAGGGGGCGACGGCGGCCTGCGCAAAGGGGAACGCGTGATCTGCGCAGATCGAACAAACGCGGTGCGTCCGGCCAAAACGGTTCGGTCGGCGCGCCGTGTATAAACGTTTCCCTTGTAAAAATAAGCTTTTTAGATATTTCAATATGGAAGTACATACAAAGCAAAATAAGGCTAGGATAATGTTGGTGTACCACACCAGCAAGTGTTGGAAATATGCCCTAGAGGCAATAATAAAATGGCTATTATTG
Organism: Hordeum vulgare subsp. vulgare; assembly: GCF_904849725.1. Lineage (NCBI taxonomy): Eukaryota > Viridiplantae > Streptophyta > Magnoliopsida > Poales > Poaceae > Hordeum > Hordeum vulgare. The sequence continues at coordinate 459,266,806 of NC_058521.1, forward strand.
TATTTCCTAGTTCTTGATAATTGTCTATTATTCATGCTATAGTTGTATTAACCGGAAACAATAATACATGTGTGAATATATAGATCACAATGTGTCCCTAGCGAGCCTCTAGTTGGCTAGCTCGTTGATCAATAGATGATCATGTTTTCCTGATCATGGACATTGGATGTCATTGATAACGGGATCACATCATTAGGAGAATGATGTGATGGACAAGACCCAATCCTAAGCATAGCACTAGATCGTGTTGTTCGTATGCTAAAGCTTTTCTAATGTCAAGTATCATTTCGTTAGACCATGAGATTGTTCAACTCCCGGATACCGTAGGAGTGCTTTGGGTGTACCAAACGTCACAACGTAACTGGGTGATTATAAAGGTGCACTATGGGTATCTCCGAAAGTGTCTGTTGGGTTGTACGAATCGAGACTGGGATTTGTCACTCCGTGTGACGGAGAGGTATCTTGGGGCCCACTCGGTAATCCATCGTCATATTGAGCTCAGTGTGACGAAGGAGTTAGCCATGGGATGATGTGCTACGGAACGAGTAAAGAGACTTGCCGGTAACGAGATTGAACAAGGTATGGGGATACCGACGACCGAATCTCGGGCAAGTTATATATCGGTAGACAAAGGGAATTGTATACGGGATTGATTGAATCCTTGACATCGTGGTTCATCCGATGAGATCATCGAGGAACATGTGGGATCCAACATGGATATCCAGATCCCGCTGTTCCTAATTGATTGGAGAGGTGTCTCGGTCATGTCTGCATGCTTCCCGAATCCGTAGGGTCTACACACTTAAGGTTCGATGACGCTGGGGCTATAGGGAGATAGTGTACATGGTTACCGAAGGTTGTTCGGAGTCCCGGATGAGATCCCAGATGTCACGAGGAGCTCTGGAATGGTCCGGAGGTAAAGATTTATATATAGCATGTGAGGTTTCGGACACCAGAAGTGTTTCGGGCGTCACGGGTAACGTACCGGGACCACCGGAAGGGTTCCGGGGGTCCACCGGGAGGGGCCACCAGCCCAAAGAGGCTTCATGGGCCAAAAGGTGGAAGGGGACCAGCCCGAAGTGGGCTGGTGCACCCTCCCCTCTCAGCCCAAGGCGCAAGGAGAGGTGCAGGGGGCAAACCCTAGGCGCAAAGCGACCCAAGGCCCACCTAGGGCGTCGCCTCCCTCTCCACCTTGGTCGCCGGCCCTCCCTGCCCCATCTAGGGCTGCCGCCACCCCTAGGGAGGGAACCCTAGGGGTGCAAACCCTCTCTCTCTCCCTCCTATATATACAAAAGAGTCGGGGCTGATTTGAGACACGAAAACTCTCTCTCTCGGCGCAGCCCTTCCTCTCTTTCTCCTCGTCCTCCGCATAGCTTAGCGAAGCTGTGCCGGAGAACCACTTAACTCCACCACCACCACGCCGTCGTGCTGCCGAAGCTCTCTCCCTCAACCTCTCCTTCCTTTTTGCTGGTTCAAGGTGTTGGAGACATCACCGGGCTGCACGTGTGTTGAACGCGGAGGTGTCGTAGTTCGGCACATAGATCGGAATCCACTGCGATCTGAATCGCTGCGAGTATGACTCCGTCAACCACGTTCATAGTAACGCTTCCGCTTAGCGATCTTCAAAGGTATGAAGATGCTCGACCCCATCACTCGTTGCTGGTTTCTCCATAGATAGATCCTTGTATGGCGTAGGATTTTTTTTGAAATTACTACGATCCCCAACAGTCGCATCCTAGCCAAGGTTCTATGCGTAGATTCTATGCATGACTAGAACACAAAAGTTGTGGGCGCTGATTTTCTCAATTGCTTGCCGTACTAGTCTTATCTTGATTCGGCGGCATCTTGGGATGAAGCGGCCCAGACCGACTTTACACGTACTCTTACGTGAGACTGGTTCCACCGACGGACATGCACTAGTTGCATAAGGTGGCTAGCGGATGTCTGTCTCTCCCACTTTAGTCGGATCGGATTCGATGAAGAGGGTCCTTATGAAGGGTAAATAGCATTGGCATATCAACGTTGTGGCTGTCATGTAGGTGAGAAATGTTCTTGCTAGAAACCCTAACCAGCCACATAAAACTTGCAACAACAATTACATGACGTCTAACTTGTTTTTGTAGGGTATGCTATGTGATATGATATGGCCAAAAGGATGTGATGTTACATATGTGATGTATGAGATTGATCATGTTCTTGTAATAGGATTCACGACTTGCATGTCGATGAGTATGACAACCGCCAGGAGCCATAGGAGTTGTCTTAATTTATTGTATGAGATGCAACGCCATGTTGATTACTTTACTTTATCGCTAACGGTTAGCTATAGTAGTAGAAGTAATAGTTGGCGTGACGACTTCGCGATGACACAATGGTGGAGATCATGATGTTGGAGATCATGGTGTCATGCCGGTGACGATGATGATCATGGTGCCTCGAAGATGGTGATTAAAGGAGCAAGATGATATTGGCCATATCATGCACTATATGATTGCATGTGATGTTTATCATGTTTTACATCTTATTGCTTATAACGACGGTAGCAAAGATAAGATGATCCCTCATAAAATTTCGAGATATGTATTCCCCTAAGTGTGCACCGTTGCGAAGGTTCATTGTTTTGAAGCACCACGTGTTAATCGGGTGTGATAGATTCTAATGTTCACATACAACGAGTGTAAGCCAGTTTACACACGCAGAACACTTAGGTTGACTCAAGGAGCCTAGCATGTACAAACATGGCCTCGAATATGGGAGACCGAAAGATCGAACATGAGTCGTATGGTTGATACGATCAGCATAGATATGTTCACCATTGATGTCTAGCCCGTCTCACGTGATGATCGGACACGGGCTAGTCGACGTGGATCATGTGTCACTTGGATGACTAGAGGGATGTCGATCTAAGTGGGAGTTCATTAGTAAATTGATTATATGAACTTAATGTTCATGAGGTTAGTCTAAAAGTGTCTTTACAAATATTGTAGATCCAATGGACAACGCAAATGTCCCATTCAACTTCAACGCGTTCCTAGAGAAAACAAAGTTGAAAAGCGATGGGAGCAACTATGCACACTGGGCTCGTAACTTAAAGCTCATCCTCATGGCTTCCAAGAAGGCATATGTCCTTGATGCACCGCTAGGTGATCCTCCCATTCCCGCGGTAGACCAGGACGCTAGGAATGCGTGACATTCGCGAAGTGATGACTACTCACTTGTTTAGTGTGGCATGCTTTACAGTTTAGAACCGGGGCTCCAAAAGCGTTTTGAGAAACACGGAGCATATGAGATGTTCGAGGAGCTGAAACTTGTTTTTCAAGCTCATGCCCGGGTCGAGATACATGAAGTCTCCGACAAGTTCTTTAGCTGTAAGATGGAGGACAATAGTTCTGTCACTGAGCACATACTCAGAATGTGTGGGTTGCACAACCGCTTGACTCAGCTGATAGTTGAACTTCCGGATGATGCGGTCCTTGACAGAATCCTCCAGTCGCTTCCACCTAGCTATAAAGGCTTTGTGATGAATTACAACATGCAGGGGATGGAAAAGACTATTCCTGAGTTGTATTCAATGCTGAAACCTGTGGAGGTAGAAATCAAGAAAGAGCATCAAGTGTTGATGGTCAATAAGACCACTAGTTTCAAGAAGGGCAAGAGTAAGAAAAGCTTCAAGAAAGACGGCAAAGCTGTTTCCACGCCCGGTAAGCCAGTTGCCGGGAAGAAGTCAAAGAAAGGACCTAAGCCTGAGACTGAGTGCTGCTACTGCAAGGGAACCGGTCACTGGAAGCGGAATTGCCCCAAGTACTTAGCGGACAAGAAGGCCGGCAACGTCAAAGGTATATGTGATATACTTGTTATTGATGTGTACCTTACCAGGGCTCGTAGTAGCTCCTGGGTATTTGATACCGGTGTTGTTGCTCACATTTGCAACTCTAAGCAGGAATTACGGAACAAGGGTAGGCTGGCTAAGGACGAGCTGACGATGCGCGTCGGGAATGGTTCCAAGGTCGATGTAATCGCCGTCGGCACGCTACCTCTACATCTACCTTCGGGATTAGTTATAAACCTTAATAATTGTTATTTAGTACCAGCTTTAAGCATGAACATTGTATCGGGATCTCGCTTGATGCAAGATGGCTACTCATTTAAATCTTAGAATAATGGTTGTTCTATTTATATGAGTGGTATGTTTTATGGTCATGCTCCGTTGGTAAATGGTTTATTCCTAATGAATCTCGATCGTAATGATACACATATTCATAGTGTGAGTGCTAAAAGATGTAAGGTTGATAATGATACTCCGACATATTTGTGGCACTGCCGCCTTGGTCACATTGGCGTAAAGCGCATGAAGAAACTCCATACTGATGGACTTTTGGAGTCTCTTGATTTTGAATCATTTGACACATGCGAGCCGTGCCTCACGGGCAAGATGACCAAGACATCGTTCTCCGGAATAATGGACCGAGCAACCAAATTATCAGAAATAATACATACTCATGTATGCGGTCCAATAAGTGTTGAAGCTCGCGGAGGCTATCTATGATAGCCTGACTTATTAGGGATGATAGACTACTCATATTAATAAGGAATTCCTTCTTTTCTAGGATCCCATTCGAACAGAACTCCCAAGTTAAGTGTGCTCGGCTTGGAGTTGTTTTAGGATGGGTGACCGACCGGAAAGTTGATCCCGGGTGCGCATGAGTGAGGACAAAGTACGTAGAAAATACTAGTATTGATATGTGGGGCCAGTCTAGATCCTGCGAGGAGTAACGACCACCGGCGGGTGTGTCCGGAGCGTTACAAGTTGGTATCAGAGCCGACCCTCGTGCTTACATGGATGTTTGCGGACAGGTGTGCGGTCATGTTGTTCATGACGTTTGTGACCCGTCGTGGCACACGACATGACACATGTACTGGACTGGATGCACAGATGTTTCTGCCAAGAGGGAACGCTCGTGTGGCCCGACGAGGAAGTCGGTTTCTCTGAGTGGTGGTGTATGTGATAGCCTGGCTTATTAGGGATGATAGATGATACGTCTCCATCGTATCTACTTTTCCAAACTCTTTTGCCCTTGTTTTGGACTCTAATTTGCATGATTTGAATGGAACTAACCTGGACTGACGCTGTTTTCAGCAGAATTGCCTTGGTGTTATTTTTGTGCAGAAATCAAAGTTCTCCAAACGTCCTGAAAATTTACGCGGAGCAGTTTTGGAAAATATCAAAAATATCTGCGCTAAGTTCCACCTGAGGGGGTGGGTCAGTGGGCCACAAGCCCCTGCTCCGCCACCACCCCTGGTGGCGATGGGAAGGCTTGTGGGGCCCACATGCACCTGCCGCCCCCAACTCCATCTCTATAAGTTGCCTTTCGTCCCAGGAAAAATAAAAAGAGAAGTTTTCGTCGCGTTTTTGATACGGAGGCGCCGCCACCACCTGTTCTTCATCTGGAGGGTAGATCTGGAGTCCGTCTTGGGCTCCGGAGAGGAGAAATCGTCGCCATCGTCATCATCAACCTTCTTCCCTCTCCAATTCCATGAAGCTCTTCGTCGTTCGTGAGTAATCTATTCGTAGGCTCGCTGGGCGGTGATGAGTAGGATGAGATCTATCATGTAATCGAGTTAGTTTTGACGGGGATTGATCCCTAGTATCCACTATGTTCTGAGATTGATGTTGCTACTACTTTGCCATGCTTAATGCTTGTCACTAGGGCCCGAGTGCCATGATTTCAAATATGAAATTATTATGTTGCAACCAATATATGTGTGGTTTAGATCCGATCTTGCAAGTTGTAGTTACCTACTATGTGTTATGATCCGGCCACCCCGGAGTGACAATAACCGGAACCACTCCCGGTGATGACCATAGTTTGAGGACTTCATGTGTTCACCAAGTGCTAATGCGTTGGTCCGGTTCTTTATTAAAAGGAGAACCTTAATATCCCCTAGTTTCCTTTTGGACCCCGCTGCCACGGGAGGGATGGACAATAGATGTCATGCAAGTTCTTTTCCCTAAGCACGTATGACGACACACATAATGCGTGCCTACATCACATTGACGAACGAGAGCTAGCCACATATCTCTTCATGTTATAGCTGTTGCATGATGAATATCATCCAAACAAATCACCGATCCATTGCCTACGAGTTTGTTGCTACTGCTGTTACTTGTCTTGCTCTGCTGCTGCTACTACTGTTGCTACTGCTGTTACTTGTGTTGCTTTGCTGTTGCTACTACTGTTGCTACTGCTGTTACTTGTCTTGCTCTGCTGCTACTGATGCTACTACTGTCGCTTGCTACTGTTGCTACTTGCTACTGCTGTCACTATTGTTGTTCCTTGCCGCTGCTATTGCTCGTCACACTGCCGTTACTCGTTACTTTGTTGTTACTACTGTGCTTGCAGATACTAATCTTTCAGGTGTGGTTGAATCTGACAAATTCAGCTGCTAATACTCGAGAGTATTCTCTCACCTCCTATAGGCGATCAACAAATTTGGGTCGAATACTCTACCCTCGAAAACTGCGGCGAACCCACGCGCTGGTGGGCCATCAACATCATTCTTCTAGTTTCATTGCTGGGGAGTGCTAGTAGCATTCTTCTGGTGCCGTTGCAGGAGAAGGTTTGTTGTCAGAAGCATTCGTCTAGCTAACGCCAGCGATTGCAGATCAGCATTTTTCTGGCGCCGTAGCCGGGGAGGTATTGCTATATTCTCTGAGTCACTTGGGATTTATATCTGCTGATCACTATGAAGAATCCGAAGAGCAAAGTCTTGCCCTCAACTATGAGGGGAGGTAAGGAATTGCCATCTAGCTCTGCACTTGATTCACCTTCAGTTATGAGTAAGTTTGCGACTTCACCTCCTGCTAGAAATCTTGATTCGTCGCCTGTGCTTGATGATGCTTGTGATACTACTGCTAGAGATGCTATGCTTGATACTATGCCTGATGATACTATGCTTGATACTGCTAGAGATGCTATGCTTGATACTGCTAGAGATGCCATGCTTGATACTGCTTTGCCTGATGATGCTAGAGATGCTATTTTGCCGGATGATGCTATGCTTGATACTGTTAGAGATACTCCTTTGCCTGATGTTCCACTAGGGGTATTCCTTGATGCTCATATTGCTAGAGTTACTGCCAATGCTCGTGATGCTCCTAAAACTGCCGATACTATTGAGATAGAACCTGCTTTTGCTCCTGTTAGATCTAGCTCTCCTAGATATGAATTGCCTGATATACCTGAGGGTTACGTTATGGAGGGAGAGATAGCTGAGGATTTTCTTGTGTGTAAGGATGCCTATGACGCTGAGAAATTACTTCTCAAGTGGAAGGAAAAATCTCGGGAAGCTAGGATGAAAAATGACCCGAAGTTTGCCACTTCGCCTATCTTTGTCACCGATAAGGATTATGAATTCTCTGTCGACCCTGGGATAATCTCTCTAGTCGAATCTGATCCTTTTCACGGTCATGAGTCTGAGACGGTCATAGCCCATCTTGCCAAACTATCCGAAATAGCCAACCTTTTCACTAATGAGGAGAAGATCCGCCACTACTATATCCTTAATTTGTTTCCTTTCTCTCTAAAGGATGATGCTAAAGCCTGGTTCACCTCTCTTGCTCCTGGATGTGTGAGTAGTCCCCAGGAGATGGTCTATTACTTCTGTGAGAAATATTTCCCTGCCCATAAGAAGCAAGATGCCTTGCAGGAAATATACAACTTTGCTCAACTCCAAGAAGAGAGTCTTCCACAAGCTTGAGGGAGGCTCGTCCAGCTACAGAATGCTTTGCCTGATCAACCTCTTAAGAAGAACGAGATACTTGATATCCTCTATAACGGACTTACCGATGCCTCTAGAGACCACCTAGATAGTTGTGTCGGTTGTGTTTTTAGGGAACGAACTGTAGAACAAGCTGAGACTCTACTCAATAACCTCTTGATCAATGATAATGCTTGGAGTATTCCCGAACCACCTCCTAAGCCAACTCCTAAGAAAATAGGTATTCTATTCGTCAGTCCCGAAGATATGCAAGAAGCCAAGAAATCTATGCAAGAGAAAGGCATTAGATCTAAAGATGTCAAAAATCTACCACCTATCAAAGAGATCCTTGGTCTCGATAACCCGATACAGGTAGTAGAAGTGAATTCTCTGCGTAGGTTTGATGAGAGTGATATTCCTTTTGATAAACCTGCTAGCCTATGCTTTGATGAATTTGACAAATTTGTTGCCAAACAACAAAGTTTCAATGATTATGTTAGCAGACATTTGGAACAAAGTGCTCGTATGCTTAGCCATTTAAGTGCTTGTGTAGACAGAAATGTCAATGATCTGAAGCTTCCGAGTAAACATGCCTCTATGATTACTACTCAGGTAGAACAAGTACTTAAAGCTCAGAATGACTTGCTCAATGAATTAAATGACAACTCTGTTAGAGTCATTACTAGAGGAGGCAAAATGACTCAGGAACCTTTGTATCCTGAAGGTCATCCTAAGAGAGTTGATCAAGATTCTCAAGGAATCAATGCTGATACACCTAGTCATCCTAAGGAGAAGAAGAAGGATGATAGAAACCTGCGAGTTCACCAAATACTGTCACACTTGAAGAACCTAATGATATTTCTGCGACTAATGCAGAAACAGAATCAGGTGACGAACATGAACCTGGTGACAATATGGACAGTGATGTTCATAATAATGCTCAACCTAGCCATGATGAGGATGTGGAGATTGAACCTACGGTTAATCCTGATAATCCACAACCTAAGAGACACGACAAGAATGACTTCACTGCTAGGAAGCATGGTAAAGAAAGAGAGCCATGGGTTCAGAGACCTATGCCCTTTCCTCCTAAGCCATCCAAGAAAAAGGATGATGAGGATTTTGAGCGCTTTGTTGAGATGATAAGACCCGTCTTTCTGCAGATGCGGTTAACGGATATGCTCAAGATGTCTCCGTATGCCAAGCACATTAAAGATATCGTGACTAATAAACGAAAGATACCAAATCTTGAGATCTCCACCATGCTTGCCAATTATACTTTTAAAGGTGGAACTCCTAAGAAACTTGGTGATCCCGGAGTGCCCACTATACCTTGCTCCATTAAAGGAAACTACATAAGAACTGCCTTATGTGACCTTGGAGCCGGTGTTAGTGTTATGCCGCTCTCTCTTTATCGTAGACTTGAGTTGGATAAGTTGACACCCACTAAAATTTCTCTGCAAATGGCTGACAAATCAACTGCTTTCCCTATCGGCATTTGCGAGGATGTGCCTGTTGTGGTTGCTAATACCACTATCTTAACAGACTTTGTTATCTTGGATATTCCCGAGGACGAGGCCATGGCTATCATCCTCGGAAGACCCTTTTTAAACACTGCAGGGGCTGTTATAGATTGCAACAAAGGCAATGTCACTTTCCATGTCAACGGTAATGAGCACACCGTGCCATTTCCGAAGAAACGATATCCAGTACATTGCATCAATGCTATCAAAAAGACTTCATCGATTCTCATTGGGAGCTTTGAATGCCCTATTCCTCGTGTCAAGATGAAGTATGATTTGCTTGTTGGGGAGATACATATCCCCATTGAGGTGACTTAGTGGCTATTCGAAAATTCTCCGTTCTCTCTTGCGATTCGAGAAGGTTTTGTCATATGGACTTGATCAATCCCATTGACGGATTTCTTTCGATGACCATGAGACGGATGAATGAAAGAGTCACATACCTCTGTTTTGAGTTTTCCTTTTCTGTTGCTTAGAAGAAAAATGATGGAATTAGTTTAGCTTTTCCTGTTTTCTGTTTTAGCGTCCCGGAGAAAAATACCTCGAAAATAAAAGTTCTCCGATGGTCCTGAAAATTTAGTATGATTTTTTCTGGAATTTTTGAAAATTTCTGGGCCTGAGAGCTGGCCAGGGGGCCTAACCAGTGGGCCACAAGCCCTTGCTCCGCCACCCCTTGCTGGCGTGGTGCAAGCTTGTGGGGCCCACATGCACCCCTCCACTCATTCCAGTTCTCAGCCTCTTCTTCCACCTCCAGAAAAAATTGTTTCGCAGCTCAAACCCGTGTTCTTGCTCATTTGGCTGTGATTTTTGATCTCCTTGCTCAAAGCACCATTCTCCGAACCGTTTTGGGGAAATTACTCCTTGGTAAGTGACTCCTCCATTGGTCCAATTAGTTTTTGCTCTAGTGCTTTATCCTTCGCGTATTCTTGCTACCTTGGTGACCCTATTCTTGAGCTAGAAATGTTGATTTTAGTTGGTCCCAAGTAGTTTTAGCGCGTGATACAGTCTCTAGGCATCAGTAGGAGTAGTTGCTACAAGGTGTGGTGGGTCTTTATTCACTTTTCTCTTGAACTTCAAAAATTTCAGCATAAGGAAATTATGTTCAGGAGGAAGTTTCATGGAGGTTCCTCAAGTAAGAAGGGTCCTCGTCTCTCTTTTCGGGAGTCCGGACCTTTTCAACTAAGGGACGCACCGGTACAACCATGTGAATGGCCTTCCGATGAGTTCATGATCGAAGCAGGCTTCGAGGATGAGTTCGATGCACTTGTCCGCAATGCCGGGTTAGAAGAATTCCTCTCAGATAAATGTGAACAGTATGCTATGCTCACTACCTCTTTCGTGCATAGATTTAAATTTTTAGCTGGCCGTGAATCATCCATACTGTTTGACCTGTACGATAAATCATATACCGTGGATCTGGAGGATTTTAATAGGATTTGCAAGATACCCGATGGGGGTAGTGTTAATGATCCTCCTAAGTCTTCGGTCAGAGACTTTGTCTCCAGTATAACTGTTGGAGAAACCAGAGATATCACGCAAGCCACCATAGGAAGCATCCATTTCCCTGCCTTGCACTACCTTGCCCTTTTCATAGGTAGGTGCATTAACGGCAAGGGTGCACATTGTCACCTATGCGCTTCCGACCTTAGTATCCTTAAGAGCGCAGTAACAGGTGACAGGAGCTTCAATATGGGAGCTATAATAGCAAGGAGGCTGAATAAAAATGCCAGTGAGGGGGATTTCTTTGGTGGAGTTTATGCTACACGCTTAGCAAATTTTCTGGGAGTATCCATCCATCCAGAAGACCCTCTTCTCCGTACAGCCTACCTTGATCGTGTCGCTCTAACACGCTATCAGTTCTTTGAGAGAGATCATGGATCCTTCCTATACCGCTTGATATTTAACCGGCAGCGTGTTTTCCATATTACCCTTCCTGCTCCTGCTTTCTTTGACTTTCAGGTAAAACGAAGATACTACATAACCATAGGAGAGGTAGAGGAGTATGAGAGGGAGGGGACTGCTGCTCGACTTCGTGAGGCAGCTATTCAGGCAGTGGCTGTAGCACTCCCGTATAACACCCATTATGACTTTGGGTTTCGCCAGGATCATCCATGGGGTAGACCAAGCTAGGCCAAAAGCCTAAGCTTGGGGGAGTACGTGTTCTCACCGACTTTACATTCATGCTTATGCTTTCACTTTGTTAGCCCGTGTTTACACGTTGCCGCTGTATTATCCATGCTAGTTTCTTTTTGTTTTTTTTGTTTTCTTGCTTTGTGTCCTTTTGAGAAAACCCAAAAATATTTTTTCTTTCTTCTTTTTCTTGTTGGGAGCTTTTCCGTGTAAATAGTTTTCTTTTTCTTTGTGTCAAGGTAGAAGATATTGGTTACAATGCTTAGTGGGTCGTGCATGCTTACCTATTTAGCTTTTAAAGAGCCATATTATTTTGTCTACTCCTTGTGTTTGCCTGCAGATTCAGCTTAGTCCAATGCGCTTATTATTGTTCACATCGTTCGGTCGTGCAAATGAAAGGCAACAATGATGATATATGATGAAGTGACTGAGACTGAAAAGCTGGTATGAACTCTATCTATTTTGTTTTTGTAAATATGACTAGCTTGTCGACCCAGATTTAGCTTTGTCGTGAGAGAACCATGTTTGCAATGACAACTTAGAGATCATAGTTTCTGATGCCATGCTTATTTAGCCGAGAGCTTATAATGGTTTGTCTTGACTGCCAACATAGATTTTGAGATGACTATGATGTAGTATGATAGGATGGTATTCTCCTTTGAATGTTTCAAGTGGCTTGACTTGGCGCATGTTCATGCATGTAGTTGAAACAAAATCAACATAGCCTCTATGATGTTCGTGTTCATGGTGATTTATATCCTATTCATGCTTGCATTCAATGTTAGTCAAACTCATTTCATCTTGATGACTGTTGTCGCTCTCTAGTTGGTCGCTTCCCAGTCTTTTGCTAGCCTTCACTTGTAATAAGCGGGAATACTGCTTGTGCATCCACCTCCATAAACCCGAAAGTTTTTCCATGAGAGTCCACCATACCTACCTATTTGCGGTATCTTCCTGCCGTTCCAAGTAAATTTGCATGTGCCATTCTCTAAACCTTCAAGAAATAATCTATTTTGCATGCCCGAACCGCTCATGTGGTGACAGAGGGCTATTGGTATCTTCCATGATAGGAGTGTTATCCTCGACATGTGTTTATTCATAGTCATTCACGAGAAAGGGGCCGGTATTTGGGATGCCCAGTTCCACGCTTAAATCGAAAACATAACTGTAAAACAAGACTCCCTCGGATTGATGTTAGTATGGACGGTACCCGAGGATTCGGCTAGCCGTGGAGTGTGATTGATTGGTGGTGGGGGAGTTAAAACTTTACTTTTCTGTTTGGGAACCGCCTATAACATGAGTAGCATGGAAGATATTGAGAACTCTTGGTCATTGCGTTGACAATGAAAGCATGCCACCCAAAATTATTATCTCTGTTTTCAAAGCTTGAGCTCTGGCACCTCTGCAAATCAATGCTTCCCTCTGCGAAGGGCATGTATATTTATTTTCCTGTTGAGTCATCCTCCTCTTATATAAGCACCAATTAGAGAGCACCTCTGTCATTTTTATGCTTTGATTTTGATTGATATTGAGTCTGACTATGACTGGATCTTCGTTGCTATGAATGACAATGTTTAGTTAGCCCTTGATCTTTGAAAGTGCTCTGCATTTATGTTTTGCGGTCTCAGAAAGAGCTAGCGAGATACCACCTATTCATATTGCTTCATGCTTGTTTTGATTGAAGTGTTGGTATTTGAAACTCATTATTATTTGCTCGTTAGCTGATTATGCCATTGATATTAGTTTACCGTGAGACCATTGTGTCATTTGCTTTTGTGGTTAACTTGTGATCTTGCTGAAATTCTGGTTATGAGTTAGACATAGTTGCAACAACAAGATCAAACAGAGTTAGTCAAAGTTTTTCTTTCTCTCTTAGTTTGTCAACTGAGTTGCTTGAGGACAAGCAAGGTTTTAAGCTTGGGGGAGTTGATACGTCTCCATCGTATCTACTTTTCCAAACTCTTTTGCCCTTGTTTTGGACTCTAATTTGCATGATTTGAATGGAACTAACCTGGACTGACACTGTTTTCAGCAGAATTTCCTTGGTGTTATTTTTGTGCAGAAATCAAAGTTCTCCAAAAGTCCTGAAAATTTACGGGGAGCAGTTTTGGAAAATATCAAAAATATCTACGCCAAGTTCCACCTCAGGGGGTGGGCCAGTGGGCCAAAAGCCCCTGCTCCGCCACCACCCCCTGGTGGCGGTGTGCAGGCTTGTGGGGCCCACAGGCACCTGCCGCCCCCAACTCCAGCTCTATAAGTTGCCTTTCGTCCTAGAAAAATTAAAAAGACAAGTTTTCGTCGCGTTTTCAATACGGAGGCGCCGCCACCACCTGTTCTTCATCTGGAGGGCAGATCTGGAGTCCGTCTTGGCCTCCGGAGTGGAGAAATCGTCGCCATCGTCATCATCAACCTTCTCCCCTCTCCAATTTCATGAAGCTCTTCATTGTTCGTGAGTAATCTATTCGTAGGCTCGCTGGGCGGTGATGAGTAGGATGAGATCTATCATGTAATCGAGTTAGTTTTGACGGGGATTGATCCCTAGTATCCACTATGTTCTGAGAATGATGTTGCTACTACTTTGCCATGCTTAATGCTTGTCACTAGGGCCCGAGTGCCATGATTTCAGATCTGAAATTATTATGTTGCCACCAACATATGTGTGTTTTAGATCCGATCTTGCAAGTTGTAGTTACCTACTATGTGTTATGATCCGGCAACCCCGGAGTGACAATAACCGGAACCACTCCAGGTGATGACCATAGTTTGAGGAGTTCATGTGTTCATCAAGTGCTAATGCGTTGGTCTGGTTCTTTATTAAAAGGAGAACCTTAATATCCCATAGTTTCCTTTTGGACCCCGCTGCCACGGGAGGGATGGACAATAGATGTCATGCATGTTCTTTTCCCTAAGCACGTATGACGACACACGGAATGCATGCCTACATCACATTGACGAATGGGAGCTAGCCACATATCTCTCCGTGTTATAGCTGTTGCATGATGAATATCATCCAAACAAATCATCGACCCATTGCCTACAAGTTTGTTGCTACTTCTGTTACTTGTCTTGCTCTACTGCTGCTACTACTGTTGCTACTGCTGTTACTTGTCTTGCTTTGCTGCTGCTACTACTGTTGCTACTGCTGTTACTTGTCTTGCTCTGCTGCTACTGTTGCTACTACTGTCGCTTGCTACTGTTGCTACTTGCTACTACTGTCACTATTGTTGTTCCTTGCCGCTGCTATTGCTCGTCACACTGCCGTTACTCGTTACTTTGCTGTTACTACTGTGCTTGCAGATACTAATCTTTCAGGTGTGCTTGAATCTGACAAATTCAGCTGCTAATACTCGAGAGTATTCTCTCACCTCCTATAGGCGATCAACAAATTTGGGTCGAATACTCTACCCTCAAAAACTGTTGCGAACCCACGCGCTGGTGGGCCATCAACAACATTCTTCTAGTTTCATTGCTGGGGAGTGCTAGTAGCATTCTTCTAGTGCCGTTGCAGGACAAGGTTTGTTGTCATAAGCATTCATCTAGCTAACGCGAGATTGCAGATCAATAGACTACTCATATCAATAAGGAATTCCTTCTTTTCTGGGAGCCCATTCGAACAGAACTCCCGAGTTAAGTGTGCTCGGCTTGGAGTAGTTTTAGGATGAGTAACCGACCGAGAAGTTGATCCCGGGTGCGCATGAGTGAGGACAAAGTGCACAGAAAAGACTAGTATTGATATGTGGGGCCAGTCTAGATCCCGCCAGGAGTAATGACCGCCAGCGGGTGTGTCCGGGGCGTTACACTATCATTATGTTCTCACCCTCATCGATGATTTGAGTAGATATGGGTATTTCTACTTAATGAAGCACAAGTCTGAAACCTTTAAAAGTTCAAGGAATTTCAGAATGAGGTGGAGAATCAATGTGACAAGAAAATAAAGTTTCTATGATCTGATCGTGAAGGAGAATATTTGAGTCACGAGTTTGGCACACACCTAAGGAAATGTGGAATTGTTTCACAACTCATGCCGCCTGGCACACCGCAGCGTAACCGTGCGTGTGAACGTCGTAATTGGACTTTATTGGATATGGTGCGATCTATGATGTCTCTTACCGATTTACCTCTATCATTTTGTGGATATGCATTGGAAATTGCCGCATTCACTTTAAATAGGGCACCGTCTAAATCTGTTGAGATGACACCGTATGAATTATGGTTTGGCAAGAAACCTAAGCTGTCATTTCTTAAAGTTTGGGGATGCGATGCTTATGTGAAGAAACTACAACCAGAGAAGCTCGAACCCAAAGCGGAAAATGCTTCTCCATAGGATACCCATGTGCGCATGAGTGAGGACAAAGTGCGCAGAAAAGACTAGTATTGATATGTGGGGCCAGTCTAGATCCCGCCAGGAGTAATGACCGCCAGCAGGTGTGTCTGCGGCGTTACACTATCGTTATGTTCTCACCCTCACTTATGATTTGAGTAGATATGGGTATTTCTACTTAATAAAGCACAAGTCTGAAACCTTTGAAAAGTTCAAGGAATTTCAGAATGAGGTGGAGAATCAACGTGACAAGAAAATAAAGTTTCTACGATCTGATCGTGGAGGAGAATATTTGAGTCACGAGTTTGGCATGCACCTAAGGAAATGTGGAATTGTTTCACAACTCATGCCGCCTCGCACACCGCAGCGTAACCGTGCGTCTGAACGTCGTAATCGGACTTTATTGGATATGGTGCGATCTATGTTGTCTCTTACCGATTTACCTCTATCATTTTGGGGATATGCATTGGAAAATGCCACATTCACTTTAAATAGGGCACCGTCTAAATCCGTTGAGACGACACCGTATGAATTATGGTTTGGCAAGAAACCTAAGCTGTCGTTTCTGAAAGTTTGGGGCTGCGATGCTTATGTAAAGAAACTACAACCAGAGAAGCTCGAACCAAAGCGGAAAAATGCGTCTTCATAGGATACCCAAGAGTTGGGGCTGATTTGAGACACGAAAGCTCTCTCTCTCGCCACAACCCTTCCCCTCTTTCTCCTCGTCCTCCGCATAGCTTGGCAAAGCTCTACCGGAGAACCACGTAGCTCCACCGCCACCACACCGTCGTGCTGCCGGAGCTCTCTCCCTCAACCTCCCCTTCCTCCTTGCTGGTTCAAGGTGTTGGAGACGTCACTGGGCTGCACATGTGTTGAACACGGAGGTGCCATAGTTCGGCACATAGATCGGAATCCACCTCGATCTGAATCGTTGTGAGCACGACTCTGTCAACCGCGTTCATAGTAACGCTTCCGCTTAGCGATCTTCAAAGGTATGAAGATGCTCGACCCCATCACTCATTGCTGGTTTCTCCATAGATAGATCTTTGTATGGCATAGGATTTTTTTTTTGAAATTACTACGATCCCCAACAGCAAGGCCCCTTGGTGGTTTAGATTTGGGGATCACAATGCAGAAAGAGCAGAGCTAGCAATGAGACGCACATGTTTACCCAGGTTCTGTTGGAAATATGCCCTAGAGGCAATAATAAATTGGTTATTGTTATATTTCCTTATTCATGATAATCGTTTATTATCCATGCTAGAATTTTAGTGATTGGAAACTCAAATACATGTGTGGATACATAGACAACATATTGTTCCTAGTGAGCCTCTAATGGACTAGATCATTGATCAAAGATGGTCAAGGTTTCCTGACCATAGATAAGAGTTGTCATTTGACAATGGGATCACATCATTAGGAGAATGATGTGATGGACAAGATCCAAACTATGAACGTAGCATGTGATCATCTCAGTTTATTGCTACTGTTTTCTGCATTTCAAGTATCTGTTCCTATGACCCTGAGATCATGCAACAACCGGACACCGGAGAAATGCCTTGTGTGTATCAAACGTTACAACGTAAATGGATCACTATAAAGGTGCTCTACAGGTATCTCCGACGGTGTTTGTTGGGTTGGTGTGAATCGAGAGTCAAATTTGTCGCTCCATATGACAAAGAGGTATCTCTAGGGCCCACTCTGTAATACAACATCACAAGAATCTTGCAAGCAATATGACTAAGGAGTTAGTCACGAGATCTTGTATAACGGAATGAGTAAAGAGACTTTTCGGTAACGAGATTGAACTAGGTATAGAGATACCGACGATCGAATCTCGGGCAAGTAACATATCGATAGACAAAGGGAATATTGTACGGGATTGATTGAATCCTTAACATCGTGGTTCGACCGATAAATATCTTCGTAGAATATGTAGGACCCAATATGGACATCCAGGTCCCGCTATTGGTTATTGGCCGAAGAGTGTCTTGGTCATGTCTGCATAGTTCTCGAACCCGCAGGGTTTGCAGACTTAAGGTTTGGTGACGATTTGGTATTAATGAGTTATGTGTGGTAGTAACCGAAAGTTGTTTGGAGTCACGGATGAGATCCCGAACGTCATGAGGAGCTCCGGATTGGTCCGGAGGTAAATATTTATATACGGGAAGTCATATTTTGGCTACCGGAAAAGTTTCGGGGTTTTCCGTTATTGTACCGGGAAGCTTCTAGAAGGTTTCGAAAACTTCCGGAGGAGTCACAATGTCCACCAAGGGTTCCACCACGTCCCAAGTGTTTGCATGGACTGAGCGGATACGTCATGGCCTTGTTGGGCCAAGCGCACAAGTCCCTCAAGGCCCATGTAGTTGGGAAAGGTGGAAATTCTACCTTTGTATGGAAGGGAAGGAAGGGGACTAGGATTCCACCTCCTCCCCCCTTGGCTTCGCCCTAGGGCTTGGAGGGGCTGTTCCCCATGCCCCTCCACCTATATATAGAAAGGAGGGGGCGCCCCAAGAGGACACACAAAGCCTTGGCGCCCCTCTCTCTTGCTAGATCGATTTCTCCTCTAGTTTTTTTGGTAGGGCTTAGGCGAAGCCCTGCCGGGACAGCACCACCACCACCACCGTCAAGCAGTCGCATTGCCGGGAAATTCATTTACTACTTTGCCCTCACTTGCTGGATCGAGGAGGCGAAGACATCATCGAGTTGTACGTGTGCTGAACGCAGAGGTGCCGTCTGTTCAGCACTTGATGGGGAGTTCGCGGGGCGGATCATGATAGGACATCAAAGACGATCAACTATATCAACCGCATTTCTTAACACTTCCGCTAAGCGATCAACAAGGCTTTGTAGATAAAATTACTCCTCTCGTAGATGTGTATCTCCTAGACTGATCTTGGTGAGCGTAGGAATTTTTTTTGTTTCCAGGGCGACGTACCCCAACAATGGTATCAGAGCTAGGTCTATGCGTAGATGGCATCTCGAGTAGAACACAAAGGAGTTTGTGGGCGTTGATATTCAGATTGCTTCCCTCCTTAGTATTTTCTTGATTCGGTGGTATTATGGCCTGAAGCGGCCCAGACCAGCCTTACCTGTCCACGTACGAGAGACCGGTTCCATCGACTGACATGCAACTTTTTGCATAAAGATGGATGGTGGGTGTGTGTCTCTCCTACTTTAGTTGAATTGGATTCGACACAGGCGGTCCTTGGAGAAGGTTAAATAGCAACTTGTGTATCATCGTTGTGGTTTTGCGTAGGTAAGAATCGTTCTTTCTAGATATGTAACATCCCAAAATTATAAATTTTGGAATGTTAATATAATTATTAGATTGATTGTTTGTTTGTTTGAGTGATTGAAACTTGAGTGGAATTTGAAACTTCTCAAAAAAAATGAGAGGGAATAAAATGACTTTCCCAAAATTTTCTATTTTGAATCCCTTTTCAATTTTGAGTTTGAATATTTTCAAAACCCTTTGATTAAAAAAAAAATCAAACGAGAGGAGGAAAATGACCCTCCAAAATGAGAGGCTATGTCTTGATTCAAATTTTAAGTATTTGCAATTTATTCGAAATTCAAATTCCTTTTCATTTTAAAGTTATTGCAAAATTTATTTATTTTTTTAAAGTATTTTTTTTGGTTTTTAAAATATGTTCATGTTTTAGAAAATTTTATTCTGAAAATTTTGATATATAATATGTCTATATAAAATGTTCTCTCTTTTTCATTTATACGTTTTCTTCTTTGTTTTAAAAAAAAAATATTCGTTCGAAATTAAAAAAAAAAAAACAAAGGCCACGGCCGGCCTAACCTGCGCATGCGGCTGGCAACTTTCAGCCCATGCGCACTTCTTCTTTTTCTTTTCTATTTCCTCCTCTTTACGTATATGTTTAGTCCCACATTGCTTATCTATGGACCATTAGACCTCCCTTCCACCTATAAATATATACCCATAGGAGCATGCAAAAATCATCTATTTCGGGTTAAATCAATCTTTTGGTTTAACTAGATTTATTAAATAAAAATATTTTTTCTTCTCTTCGGCGGGATTTCTCGAAGTCGTCTCCTCATTGGAATTTATTCTTACTCTGTATTCTAAAGGTATTTCTCTTCATATTTTTTTATACTCCCGTAGTTTATTATTTCTAGAGTAGTATTCCTACACTAGTATACGGTAGAGTAATTAGATATATTATTTAGTCTTCGTATTTACACATTAGTACTAGAATTCTCTTAGACGTAGCACTTTTCTTCCGTAAAACAGCTTGGCCCTGATTTTTCAAATAGCCATAACTTTTTACTCGTTTATCCGAATTAGATGAAACCAACGCCTAGAGTTTCATCTTGATCCCACCTATCCTGTGAACCTATCATATCAATCTTTTGAAATTTTCAAATTTTGAAATTTGTTCATATTCATATTCAAACTTCTTTTGATCATATCTTTTTATCCGTAGCTCCGTTTTAGATGAATTCAATTGCGTCGGATTCGTATCAAAGTCATCTTTCCGTTTGTATCATTAGTTTTAACTTTTCAACTTATAATTTTGATCAAATCATATTTATCTATTAGTGCCCAAAAGTGTTCACATCATTGTAAGCCGATTCAATGTTATATTGACGTATTTGTATCTTTTGATCCGCTAGTTCAAATCTAGTAATTCTTTTTTCTACACGCTCATATTGATCTTCTATATCCAGTAGCATCATTAGTTTCGGCCTTTGAACCTTACAAATTTGAGCGATTCAAATTTGTATTCGAACATTCATTTGATCTTATCTTGCAAATCGTACCACCTTTTCAATTGATTCCTTTTACCCCTAAACACTCATGTCATATATTTTTGTACGTAACCATGGTACTTCAGTTCAACTTCTCTTGACCTTTTGAATGCAAATTCAATTCATACTTCAATTCGCTATAACTTGCGTTGTAGTGCTCCATTTCAAGAAATTCTTTCTACAAATAAATTCTTATGTCTTATACTATTTGTCAAACAACATTCATGTTGTTCTCCCAATATTTTTTTATCATCTCCCATAGTGTATGCAAGTCGAGCTTATATACCGATAGTTGATCATCCTTTGACTCTTTTGAGTTGACCCCTTTCATCGTACCTTTTACAACACCATAAGGCCCTATCTTTTTTTTTATTAAACCTTAGTACGTTGTTATTTTGTACCAAGACATGCTTTGTTCTTATGTTCTCTTGGTTCTTCCTTTTTGGCATGAGTGTTTATTGAATGCTATTCATTTACGATAGATTGCTCGGAGTGTGGCGAATAGAATTATCAGGATTATGAGAGCGACTATCTTCATCAAGTAATACCAGGCAAGTCACTTTGATCATACTTTCACCTATGTTTTATGAATTGTAGTTCTACCATCCTATGCCCATTTGCATGCTGCCTAGGTACTTGGAAACTTAATTGTAAGTAGTAGTATCATGTGGTAGGAACACAACAACCCCGACACTTGGCCCCGGGACGACAATTTCTTAATGCTATGCTTGAGTAGACGGGTTATCGGTTGAGTGTATTCCACGAGTCATGCGAGGTTGACAAAATAATCAAGACCGGACTAAGACAAGATTTTCAAGACCTCGGACGCAATGCAACACTGGGTGAAGGACGGTTGACCGGCTCCCTGGAAAACCCAGTGGATGCCCGGGATGCTGGAGAGGCCATGTCATCCTGCGGAAAGCTTCACCCAGGCTCAAAGAGACGGACGGATATTTTCAAGACCCAAGGCTTACCTGCACAGCCACAAGTCATTATGGGCTCTGGCTTGGTTGGACAACGCGGCGACTCTGGACAGGCGGTGCTAGCAGATGTAGACGAACGGTAGGAATGGATGGGCACCGACAGGGATTCAGAGGGACCCGTTGAAAGACCATGTTTTGATCATCCGGTCTTCAAACACCTTGAAGTGCGAGGACATACACGGAGGCGATCAAATCTTGTGGGTAACGTGTCCAAAACTCTGCAGAGTACTCAAACCTAATCGATTAGCCGTGTCCACGGTCATGGACAACTTGAGCCAAAGGAACTGAAGTTATCTGGATTTCTCAACACCATTAAATATATTTGATGAGGGTAATTATTGACAACTCGGGTACGAGAACTGGTTGGCGGAACCATCTCGTTAACAACCAACAATGTAGTAACATTTTGCTTTTAGCCCTCTCTGGATGTAGGAGAAAACTTGCTTTTCGCTAAAAACTTATAGCCCCACCTGCCATATATGCATATAGTATAGATGATTACTTTTCACCCCTCTCTTATGTGACTTGCCGGCATATTCATTATGCTGACCTACACGGCTGCAACGTCTTATGTTGCAGATATTTTTCTTCGACGAGTAAGAGTACGATTCAGGGTTACGGTCTACACTCAACTTGCCGTTGGTGTTTATTGGGACTCCACTCCCTTGACTGCTTCCGCTGAGATATTTAAGGTATATATCAGTTTTACGCTATTTTACATGTGATTGCACTTTGATATATACATTGATGTACTGTGTGTGCCAGCATACTGATCCAGGGATGGCACAGATACACAGAGGCTTGACTCGTCTGGAGTTGGGTCGCTACAAGATACCCATAGAAGCCAAGTAAAACATGCAACAACAAATTAGAGGACGTCTAACTTATTTTTGCAGGGTATGTTGTGATATGATATGGCCAAAGACATGATGATATATATTTGATGTATGATATGATCATGTTGTGATAGTTAATATCGACTTGCATGTCGATGCTACGGCAACCGGCACGACCCATAGGGTTGTCTTTAATTATTTAGCGCTTAGTGATGCTTTACTTTATAGCTAAAACGGTAGCAATAGTAGTACAAGCATAGTTGGCGCGACAACCTTGATGGCAGCACAATGATGGAGATCATGGTGTTGTGTCGGTGACGATGGAGATCATGCCGGTGCTTTGGAGATGGAGATCAAAAGCGCAAGATCATGGCCATATCATGTCAATTATGATTTGCATGTGATGTTAATACTTTTTATGCATGTTGTTTTGCTTAGGACGACGGTAGCATTATAAGGTGACCCCTCTCTAAAATTTCAAGATAAAACTGTGTTCTCCCCGAGTGTTGAGACACCACATGATGATCGGGTGTGATAGACTCTACATTCACATACAATGGGTGCAAGATAGTTTTGCACACGCGGAACACTCGGGTTAAACTTGACGAGCCTAGCATGTACAAACATGGCCTCGGAACACAACAGACCGAAAGGTCGAACATGAGTCATATAGTAGATATGATCAACATCGTGATGTTCACCATTGAAGCCAACTCATCTCACGCGATGATCAGACTTAGGTTGGTGAATTTGGATCATGTATCACTCGAACAACCTGAGGGATGTTGAGTTGAGTGGGAGTTCTTAAGTAATATGATTAATTGAACTCATTATCATGAACATAGTCAAAATGTCTATGGAAAAGTATGTTGTAGATCACTAGCTCGCGTTGTAGCTCCCTCTTTTTTACGTTCCTAGATAAAACTAAGTTGAAAGACGATAGTAGCAATTATGCGGTTTGGGTCCGTAAACTGAGGATTGTCCTCATTGCTGCACAAAAGGCATATGTCCTTAATGCACCGCTCGGTGTGCTACCCCAAGCGTCGTCTGTGGATGTTGCGAACATCTGACAAACATGTTTTGATGACTACATGATTGTTCAGTTCGTCATGCTTTACGGCTTAGAATTGAGGCTCCAAAACGTTTTGAACGTCACAGAACATATGAGATATTCCAAGAGCTGAAATTGGGATTTTAGGCTTGTGCCCGCATTGAGAGGTATGAGACCTCCGACAAGTCCTTTGCCTACAGAGATGAACGAGAATAGCTCAACCGGTGAGCATGTGCTCAGATTGTTTGGGTACTACAGTCGCTTGAATCAAGTGGGAGTTAATCTTCCACATGAGATTGTGATGGTTCTCCAAAGTCACTGCCACCAAGCTACTAAAGCTTCGTGATGAACTATAGAATATCAGGGATGAACAAGATGATCCCTGAGCTATTTGCGATCTTTGACACCGCGAAAGTAGAAATCAAGTAGGAGCATCAAGTGTTGATGGTTAGTAAAACCACTAGTTTCAAGAAGGGCAAGGGCAAGAAGGGATACTTCATGAATGGAAAACCAGTTGCCTCTCTAGTGAAGTAACCCAAGGTTGAACCCAAACCCGAGACTAAGTGCTTCTATTATGAGGGGAACGACCACTTAAGAGGAACTGCCCTTGATACTTGGTAGATGAGAAGGCTGGCAACGTCGACAGAAGTATATTGGATATACGTGTTATTGATGTGTACCTTACTAGTAATCCTAGTAGCACCGGGGTATGAGATACCGGTTCAGTTGCTAAGTGTTAGTAACTCGAAATTAAAGCTACAGAATAAATAGATACTAGCTAAGGAAGAGGTGACAATATGTGTTGGAAGTGATTCCAAGGTTGATGTGATCAACATCGCACGGTCCCTCTACCGTCGGGATTAGTGTTGAAACTAAATAAATGTTATTTGGTGTCTGCGTTGAGCATGAACTTGATTAGATCGTGTTTATTGCAATACAATTATTCATTTAAGTCAGAAAATAAAAGTTATTATGTTTACATGAATAATACCTTCAATGGTTATGCACCAATGTGAATGGTTCATTAAATCTCGATCATAGTGATACACATGTTCATAATATTGATGCCAAAAGATGCAAAATTAATAATGATAGTACCACATACTTGTCGCACTTCTGCTAAAGTCATATTGGTGTAAAACGCATTCAGAAACTCAACGCTGATGGATCTTTTTGACTCACTTGAATTTGAATCACTTGAGACATGCGAACCATGCCTATTGGTGTGAAGTGCATGAAGAAACTCCATGCTGATGGATCTTTGGACTCACTCGATTGTTTAATTGCTTGAGGCGTGTGAACCATGCCTCACGGGCAAGATGGCTGAAAGCCTCGTTTGTCAGTAAGATGGAACGACAAGTGACTTATTGGAAATAATACATTTTGATGTATGCAGTCCAATAAATGTTGTAGCGCACTGGATATCGTTGTTTTCTAACTTCCACTCGTGATTTGAGTAGATATGATGATATTTACTTAATGAAATACAATATTGAAACGTTTGAAAAGTTCAAGCAATTTCAGAGTCAAGTTGAGAGTCATTGTAACAAGAAGATAAAGGTTCTACGATGTGATCGTCGAGAAGAATTTCTGAGTTACGAGTTTCGCATACATGTAAGACAGTGTTGAAATTGTTTCACAACTCACGCCACCTGGAACACCATAGTGTGATGGTGTATCCATACGTCGTAGCCGTGCCCTACTGGATATGGTGCATTCTATTATGTCTCTTACCGATTTGCCACCATCGTTTCGGGGTTATGCATTAGAGCCAACGACATTTACTTTAAATAGGGCGCCATCTAAGTCTGTTGAGACGACACTGTATGAATTATGGATTCGCAAGAAACCTAAGCTATTGTTTCTTAAAGTTTGGGGATGCGACGCTTATGTGAAAAAGTTTCAACCTGATAAGCTCGAACCCAAAGTAGACAAATACGTATTCATAGAATACCCTAAGGAAACAATTGGGTATACCTTCTATCTCAAGATCCAAGGGCAAAGTGTTTGTTGCTAAAACGGGTCCTTTCTCGACAAATAGTTTCTCTCTAAAGAATTGAGTGGGAGGAAGATAGAACTTGATGAGGTTGTAGAACCTTACTTCAACCAGAGAGTAGCACACAACAGAAAGATGTTTCTATGGAGCCTACATCAGTTGAAGAAGAAACTAATCATAATGATCATGAAGCTTCGGATCAAGTTGCTATCAAACCTCGTAGGTCGACAAGTGCATGCACCGCTCCTGAGTGGTATGGTAACCCTATCTTAATAGTCATGTTGTTGGACAACAATGAACATACGATCTATGGAGAAGTGATGGCGGGCCCGGATTCCAATAAATGGCTAGAGGTCATGAATTCTGAGATGGGATCCATGTATATAAAACAAAGTGTGGACATTGGAAGAACTACTTGATGGTCATAAGGCTATTAAGTACGAATGGATCTTTAAAAGGAAGACAGACGACGATGGTAAATGTCACCATTTAGAAAGCTTGACTTGTTGCAAAGAGGTTTCCGACAAGTTCAACAATTTGACTACGATGAGACATTGTCACCTCTAGTGATGCTAAAATCTGTTGGAATTGTGTTAGTAGTTGCTGCATTTTTCAATTATGAAATCTGGCAGATGGATGTCAAAACATCGTTTCCTTGAGGAAAGGTTGTATGTGATACAACCAAAAGGTTTTGTAGATCCTAAGGACGCTAACAGGTATGCAAGCTCCAACAATCCTTCTATGGACTAGAGCAAGCATCTCAAAGTTGGAATATGCGCTTTGATGAGATGATCAAAGCTTTTGGGTTTATACAAAGTTTATGAGAAACTTGTATTTACAAGAAAGTGAGTGGGAGCACTATAGAATTTCTGATAAGTATATGTGGTTGACATATTATTGATCAGGAATGACGTATAATTTCTGGAAAGTATGTAAGGTTGTTTGAAAGGAGTTTTTCAAAGGAAAACCTGAATTAAGCTGCTTGAACATTGAGCATCAAGATCTATATAGATAGATCAAGACGCTTGATAAAACTTTCGATAAAGACATGCCTTGACAATTTTTTTGAAGGAGTTCAAAATGGATCAGTCAAAAAAGGAGTTCTTGAATGTATTGTAAGGTGTGAATTAGAGTAAGACTCAAAGCCCGACCAAGGAAGAAGAAAGAGAAAGGACAAAGGTCGCCCCTATGCCTTAGCCGCAGGCTCTATAGTATGCCATGCTATGTACCGCACGTGATGTGTGCCTGGCCAAGAGTTTTTCAAGGGGTACAAAGAGTGATCCAGGAATGAATCACTCAACAATGGTCAAAGTTATCATTAGTAACTAGTGGACTAAGGATTTTTTTCTCGATTATGGAGGTTATAAAAGAGTTCGTCCTAAAGGGTTACAATGATGCAAGCTTTGACACTAATCCAGATGACTGTGAGTAGTAAACCGGATTCATATAGTGGAGCAGTCGGTTGGAATTGTTCCAAGTGGAGCGAAGTAGCACCATCTACAGTATGACATTGATATTTGTAAATTACACACGGATATGAACGTTTCAGACCCGTTGACTAAAACCTCTCTCACAAGCAAGACATGATTAAACCCAATAACTTATTGGGTGTGAATCACATGGTGATCTGAACTAGATTATTGACTCTAGTGTGAGTGGGAGACTGTTGGAAATATGCCCTAGAGGCAAAAATAAATTTTTTATTGTTATATTTCCTTGTCCATGGTAATCATTTATTATCCATGCTAGAATTGTATTGATTGCAAACTCAAATACATGTGTGGATACATAGACAACACAGTGTCCCTAGTGAGCCTCTAATGGACTAGCTCGTTGATCAAAGATGGTCAAGGTTTCCTGACAATAGATAAGAGTTGTCATTTGATAACGAGATCACATCATTAGGAGAATGATGTGATGGGCAAGACCCAAACTCTGAACATAGCATGTGATCGTCTCAGTTTATTGCTACTGTTTTCTACATGTCAAGTATCTGTTCCTATGACCATGAGATCATGCAACTCCCGGACACCGGAGGAATGCCTTGTGTGTATAAAACATCACAATGTAACTAGGTGACTATAAAGGTGCTCTATGGGTATCTCCGAGGGTGTCTGTTGGGTTGACGTGAATCGAGACTGGGATTTGTCACTCCATATAATGGAGAGGTATCTTTAGGGCCCACTCGGTAATACAAAATCACAAGAAGCTTGCAAGAAATGTGACTAAGGAGTTAGTCACGAGATCTTGTATCACGAAACGAGTAAAGAGACTTGCCGGTAACGAGGTTTAACTAAGTATAGAGATAGCGACGATCAAATCTCGGGCAAGTAACATACCGATAGACAAAGGGAACAGTATACAGGATTGATTGAATCCTTGACAACATTGGTTATTGGCCAATAAAGATCTTCATAGAATATGTAGGAGCCAATATGGACATCCAGGTCCCACTATTTGTTATTGGCCGGAGAGTGTCTCGGTCATGTCTGCATAGTTATCGAACCCGCAAGGTCTGCACACTTAAGGTTTGGTGACGATTTGGTAATAATGAGTTATGTGCGGTAGTAACCGAAAGTTGTTAGGAGTCCCGGATGAGGCCCCGAATGTCACGAGGAGCTCCGGAATGGTCCGGAGGTAAAGATTTATATATGGGAAGTCATATTTTGGCTACCGGAAAAGTTTCGGGTTTTTTTGGTATTGTAGTGGGAAGCTTCTAGAAGGTTCCGGAAACTTCTGGAGGAGTCTAAAAGTCCACCAAGAGTTCCACCATGTCCTAAGGGTTCGCATGGGCTGAGGGGAAATGTTGTGACCTTCTTGGGCCAAGCACACAAGTCCCTCAAGGCCCATGAAGTTGGGAAAGGTGGAAAGTCCACCTTTGTATGGAAGGGAAGGAAGGGGATTAGGATTCCACCTCCCCCTTTGGCTACGCCCTAGGGCTTGGAGTGGTTGTTCCCCATGCCCCTCCATCTATATATAGAGAGGAGGGGGCTCCCCAAGAGGACACATGAAGCCCTTGGCGCCCCTCTATCTCCCTAGATCGATTTCTCCTCTAGTTTTTCCGGTAGGGTTTAGGCAAAGCCCTGCCGGGACAGCAGCAACACCACCACCATCACGCTATTGCGCTGTCGGGGAATTCATCTACCACTCCGTCCTCGCTTGCGGGATCTAGGAGGCAGAGACACCATCGAGTTGTACGTGTGCTTAACGCGGAGGTGCCGTCCGTTCAACACTTGATCGGGAGTTCGCGGGATGGGTCGTGATAGGATCGCGAAGAGATTCAACTACATCAACCGTGTTTCTTAATGCTTCTGCTAAGCGATATACAAGGGCATGTAGATACAATCTATCCTCTCGTAGATGTGCATCTCCTATATTGATCTTGGTGAGCTTAGGAATTTTTTTGTTTCCCATGCGACATTCCCTAATAGGTTCGGGCCATCGAAAGGCGTAAAACCCTACTGCTTTGGTGGAATCATTATGAAAGCCCAAGTTACAAGAGAGTGCAGCTTGCCGGCAATGCATGTGGAAAGTGCATCTACGTAATGAAATTGGGCAAGGTTTCGACCCTTCTAAAGGTTGCCACGGGCCTCATTTTATACGCGAAAGGGGCTATCGCAGTAGTAAAATGGTAAAAATCCAGGGTAAATAGTGTTAGCGACAGTGGCCGAACTGCTCGTATGCTACAATGTCCTATACCTAACCATGATGGCATATGACAAGGAGCATTTAATGCTTTGTAAGGTGATGACCAACAAGTATAGGGGATCAATCATAGTCCTTTCGATAAGTAAGGGTGTCGAACCCAACGAGGAGCAGAAGGAAATGATAGGCAGTTTTCAGCAAGGTATTCTCTGCAAGTGCTATTAGTGACAATAGTAGATAGTTTTGCAGCAAGATATTTTGTAACAAGTGACAAGTAACAATATTAACTAAGGTGCAACAAGGTAGCCCAATCCTTTTTACAGCAAAGGACAGGCCGGAAAGTTTTCTTATATGAAGAAAGTGCTCCCGAGGACACATGGGGATTTTTATCTAGTCATGTTCATCATGTTGAATTAATTCACGTTCGCTACTTTGATAATTTGATATGTGGGTGGACCGGTGCTAAGGTGGTGTTCATACTTGAAAAAACAACCCACTTATGATTACCCCCTCGCGCAAGCATCCACAACTACGAAAGGAGAATTAAGATAAAACTCTAGCCATAGCACGAAACGTGTGGATCCAAATCAGCCCCTTATGAAGTGACGTATAAAATGGGGTCTAAGCTTTTGTCAGTCTCGCAACCCATAATCTACTTGTTACTCCACAATGCCTTCCCTTAGGCCCATAACATGGTGAAGTGTCGTGTAGTCGACGTTCACACGACACTACTAAGAGAAGCAACAACATACATATCATCAAAATATCAAACGAATGCCAATTTCACATGATTACTTGTGACTAGACTTATCCCATGTCCTCAGGAACAATAGTAACTACTCACACCTCATAAACATGTTCAAGATCAGAGGTATAATGATGGTGAAAAAGGATCAGAACATAATATCTTTAACCAATTAATCCAACAAGCATCAAATACAAGATGTAATCAACACTACTAGCAACCCAGAGGTACCAATATGAGGTTTTGAGACAAAGATCGAATACAAGAGATGAACTAGGGTTGAAGATGAGATGGTGCTGGTGTTGATGTTGATGAAGATTGGTTCTCCCATGAAGGAGGAAGCGTTGGTGATGACGATGGCTTCGATCTCCCCCTCCCGGCGGGAAATTTCCCTGACAGAATCGCACTGCTAGAGAGAAAAAGGGCCTCTACCCAGGTTTCCGCCTCGATATGGTGGCGCTTCATCCCGCAAGTAATCTCCTCATTTTTTTCTTGGGTAAAACACACCATATATGAGAAGATGGACGTTAGAGGGCCAGCAGGGGCCCCACAAGCCATCAGGGCGCGACCAGGGGCTCGGTCGCGCCCTGTTGGCTTGTGCCCAGCTGGCAACCCTCCTTTGGTGTATTTTTGTTCCAGAAATTCTTAAATTTTCCAAAAATATTCTCCATGAAATTTCAGGTCATTTGGAGTCTGGTGATTTCTCTATTTATTCTTCTGTTTTCAGGTCCAGAATCCCAGTTTCCAGATATTACCCTCATTGTGATGTTCGTTGCATATTCGGAGGGAAAAAGGCATAAGAATTGCATAACAATTTGGAATAATGGACCATAACAAAGTAAAAGGTACAAGAAATCATGATGCAAAATGGATGTATCAAGTCCCCCAAGCTTACACCTCGCTTGTCCTCAAGCGAAAGCCGAGCTCTAAAATAATGACCACATAATTTGAGAGAGAGGTGTCGATAAAAACAAAATACGAGCATGATAGCATCATGAATAACATCTTAGCATCAAGTTTTTCATCATATAACTTCTCATAAACAAGTAATATTCTATTCACAACTGAAGAAACACGAAGCATAATCTTTATTGAGAACCAACAAGCAATGAAGTTAGTTATTGGGACAATCATAACTTTTGTACTTGAGAGAAGAGACTATGTAAGAGCTTTGTATTTCTAGAAGGTTTACATATTCAACTATAAAGTAGCCCTCTATGATTCTTAACACACATTGTATATTTTTGGAACAAGTGATTCTGTGGGACACATCGGAAGATGGGGGCTTTATTATTCTTGCCATCCAACTTACTTACCTCAAGGATAATGTCAACAGTAATGGAACATGATCATCTACATTCAACTGGCTATATTTGTTTGAATCTTTCCTTAACACATAATGCTTGCTTCTAAAGAGTTGAAGAATATAAAATTTGTAAGAATGTAAAAGACAGGCCCTTCGCAGAGGGAAGCACAGGTCGTCATGAGCTTTTATTTGTTTGATATGTTCGATCTCTTAATGCAAAGGAACATAACTTAATATTGCCCCTTGTGATAGCAAACTATATTATGCACTTTGTCGCTTTTATTGCTTCACCATCACAAGATCATACAAAGCTTACTTTCCCTTACAATAAAAAATCTTACATGATTAGAGGCAATTTTTATCTCCTTGTGCACCAATGACAACTTACTTGAAGGATCTTAGTCAATCTATGGGTAGGTATGGTGGACTCTCATGGCAAGAGATTGGGTCTAAAGGTTATGTATGCACAAGTAGTATCTCTACTTAGTGCGACTCTTTAGGGCTAGTGAAAGATCTTAAGCAAGCATCACATGTTAAAGGATTCAATACCATATAACTCCTATGCAAATGAAAACAACCATGATCATTATGTTGTCTTCCATGTCCCACATAAACACTTGGGCATTATATACTATTTTGATGGGAGCTCACAATCATAGTAGGTGTTCAAAATAGTGTATTTATATGTAAATCTCCTTTTTCTCTATCATACTTTTTCATAGACCATACCAATTACTAACACTATGTTTGTTAGTTTTCAACACTTCTTATTGCTCGTACCTCTTTTCTATGTGAAGTCATTACTTCTCATGAGATAAGCATATGATCTTTTTCTATTATTTTTATTGCCATGCTAAGATGATGGGTGCAAGTGAGGGAGAGGCACGTGATCCCAACTAACTTTATTATATAACTCTCGCACTCGATTACAAGGATAGGTAGAACTCAAAGCAAAAACTCTAAACAAAGCAAATCTGAAATTTTAACTTTCTAAAGATCGAACTAAAATAGATAGTGGTGACAAAAATCGATGGTGATACGAAACCGGGGCACCTCCCCCAAGCTTGGAACAAGCCAAAGGTGGTGCCCATATCCATGTACTCAAGCGTTCTTCGGTGATGGTGGTGGTGTTGTAGTAGTACTCTTATTCTCCAATTTACGCTTGAGGATGAAATTTCTTCCCTTAAATCGCCGTTCTCTTGTTCCAGCTTCAGTATCCTTTTGCATAAGGTTGCTTTGCTCTCCTGCAGAAAAAGAGAAGGGATAAATTGGGTATTGGGTTTGTTTCTTCCATTAGGGAGGCTCGATTTCCTGAATTCCACATGCACGTCTCCCGACTGTGGTACTGGAGCTTCATCTTTATCTGTACTAGCATCTGAACCAGCATCTGAACCAGCATCATCCATCTCCTCCAAATTGGTGTCTTCTTACTCATCCATGGATCACAAGTAGGGGTAAATATCCCCAAAGATCTTTGGATCAGTGACATAGTGGGAAACATAGCTCTCTCCATCAGAATCTTGAGACGACATATTTTTAGATCTGCCAGAAAACAGCCTGAAACAAGAAGAGAGGAGAAACTTGCGATGCGGTGATCAAAACATACGGGAGTATATGTAATGATTTTTGTAGGTCAGAATACGTGTTTTGGAAGAAATCAGAGTCTGGAGGGCACATGGGGGCCCCACAAGCCATTAAGGCGCGGCCAGGGGCTGGACCACGCCCTATTGGTTGTTCCTCCCTCGTGAGTCCTCCTGACTCCGTTTTATTTTTGTAATTTTTCTAAAATACCAAAAATTACAGAAATTAATATTTTTGAATATTTCGAGTCAGGTTACTTACCGTATCACGTACCTACCCCTTTCTAGCATTCTGGAGCGTTCGAGAGGGTCTCTCTTATGTGTCCTTCCGGAGTCATAACTTGAATAATGTTAGTTTTAATGTTAAGGGGCGTACGTGAGATATAATGCTTAATTCTTTGACCATTTACCACCTTCAGGTTTATAGCACCTGACCGATAGACCTCTTCAACCACATAAGGGCCTTCCCACTTGGAGAAAAGCTTACCTGCAAAAAATTTGAAATGAGAATTGTACAAAAGCACCAAGTCTCCTACATTGAATTCTCGTTTTTGGATTCTTTTGTCATGCCATCTTTTAACCTTTTCCTTAAACAAGTTGGCATTTTCGTAAGCTTGTGTCCTCCATTCATCTAATGAACTAATGTCAAATAACCTTTTCTCACCGGCAAGCTTAAAATCATAGTTAAGTTCTTTAATTGCCCAATAAGCTTTATGTTCCAACTCAAGAGGTAAATGACAAGCTTTCCCATAAACCATTTTATAAGGGGACATCCCCATAGGTTCTTGTAGGCAGTTCTATAAGCCCATAGAGCATCATCGAGTTTCTTAGACCAATTCTTTCTAGATCTATTAACCGTATTTTGCAAAATTAACTTTATTTCTCTATTACTCTATTCAACTTGACCACTAGATTGAGGGTGATAGGGTGATGCAATTCTATGGTTAACATCATATTTAGCTAAGAGTTTACGGAAAACACCATGAATAAAATGAGAACCACCATCAGTCATTGAACATCTAGGGACTCCAAACCTCGGGAAGATAATATCTTTAAGCATTTTAATAGAAGTGTTATTTTCAGCACTACTAGTAGGAATAGCTTCTACCCACTTAGTAACACAATCAATAGCAACTAGAATATGTGTGTACCCATTACAGTAAGGAAAAGGTCCCATATAATCAAATCCCCAAACATCTAATGGTTCAATAGCAAGTGAATAATTCATAGGCATTTCCTGGCGTCTACTAATGTTACCAATTCTTTGACATTCATCACATGAATGGACATATTTACGAACATATTTAAAAAGAGTAGGCCAATAAAAACCAGATTGTAATACCTTGTGTGCAGTTCTGTCACCAGCATGTTGCCCTCCATATGCCTCCGAGTGACATTTCCATAAGATTTGTCCCTGTTCATGCTCACGTACACAATGTCTAATAATGCCATCTACTCCTTTATAAAGATGTGGATCATCCTAGAAGTAATGTCGTAAATCATAGAAGAATTTTTTGTTTTGTTGGTATGTGAAATTAGGTGGTATGTATTTAGCGACAATATAATTAGCATAATCAGCATACCAAGGAGTACTTTGTGAAGTATTTATAGCAGCAAGTTGTTCATCAGGAAAATTATCATCAATAGATAGTGGGTCATCAAGAACATTTTCCATTCTAGACAAGTTATCTGCTTGCCAGTCCTCATCTTGCCGACATCTTGAGTCTTGAACTTCAGTACTCCCATAATACTTCTCGATGACCTGTCCAGAGGTCTTGTTTGTGGGCTTTGTTGCTGAAGGTAGTCCTCCGACAAGCCCTTGCCGGCAAGTGCTACATGTAAATTGCCTTGGGTTTTCCCCCTAAGAGGAGATGAGATGCATCACAATAGAGATATGTATTTCTCTCAATGGGAACCGAAGGTTATCGAAGAAATAGGAGAACTACCAAATTCTTGTTTTCGGCACCTACACACAAGAGAGCAAACACTTGCACCCAACACGCGCAAGAGGGTTGTCAAGGCCCTTGAACTCGTTACTTGCAAGTATTAATTAGTGATAGATAGATAATATAAATATAAAATAAAATAATAGAATATAAAATCCAATGTATTTTTAGGTTTTCAGAAATATATATTGTGAAGACCCGAGGGCCATAGTTTTCTCTAGTGGCATCTCTCTCAAAGATAGCATACGGTGGGTAGATAAATTACTTTTGGGCAATTGATATAAAAGCGCATAGTTAAAAATATATTTATTCACGATAATAATCATATATATAGGCATCACGTCCATAAGCAAGTAGATTGACTCTTGCCTGCATCTACTACTATTACTCCACTCATCGACCGCTATCCAGCATGCATCTAGAGCATTAAGTACTCCATCTCTCTCCAAATAAGTGTCTCAAGCTTAGTACAACTTTGTACCTGAGCTAGTACAAAGTTGAAACACTTATTTTGGGATGGAGGGACTATAAAACAAAGTAATGCTTGGAGCAAGATGACGCAGACAAACTAAACTCAAGTAATATGAATAAACCCCATCTTTTTATCCTTAATGGCAGCAATAAAAATATGTTTCATGTCCCCTTCTATCACTGGGATTGAGCACCACAAGATTGAACCCATCACAATGCATCCTTCACACGAGAGGCGTGGGACGAAAAAAAATTAAGGTGTGACGAGTCGATACACATTGCAAACGAAAAACCAAATACAATGAAAATGTAGGCATGTTTTAATAGGAAAACAACCTAAAACATATCGATAATGAAATTTTCAATGATATCTACAAGACCCAGGAAATGGAAATGATGTTGGCTGCCCCGTCGCGGTCCCCGCCTTCTCCCGGCGACCTGGCCATCTGCCACCGTGCTAGTTAGGGTCCATCGCGTCGGCTGTCGAGTGGAGTCAGAAGTGTGTGGAGTCGCACTGGAGAGATCATGTCGTCGATCGAGCCCTGTCCTTGTGGGAGCGATGGAGTGCAATGCGGACCACCATTGCCTCCTCCAACTCGCAGGGGATGAAAACCAAGTCGACGAATTTGGACTGGTCAGAGTCATATCCACGGCCCGCCATACCGGAGAAGGCCATATATCACCGGAGTTGAGCTTGGGTGGAGGATGGGAGTGGAGGGGAGTGAAGTGGAATGGCTAGGGTTTTGTCTGGCGAGCGGATGAGGACAGATATATGTTGGGTCAATGCAGGCCAGACCGACGTGGCGGGTGTGCACGAACCAGTCATCCATAGTATCAAATAGATCATTTTCTTCTTTAGGAACTCTACCAAGGGCTCGTCCGGGCGCCCCATATTCGGGCTGGATATGAGGGGTGCCAGCCAGCCCGTGCCTTCGAGGTCCATTTGAGGTGCCCGGATGGGTCAAAATTTCATGACCGATCAGTGATCGGGTGACCTATATGGGCGTTTGAGATGGATATGAGGGATCCGGTTGTAAATGCTCTTAGTGTAAAACTGTCTGCAGTCAAAACCAACTATCAAGGCAGACGTAACATACATATGTATAATAATACTTCACACTGGAGATAAGCCAATCTAGTTGACCAAACCAAACTGATAGATTGGAGAGAAATACTAAGCTACAATAAACATACATAAAGGATTCAGAGAAGACCCAATATCTATTCATGAATAATGTGATCATAAAGCCTTGATGTCTACTATGCAACTTTCTTCTTGTAGACGTTGTTGGGCCTCCAAGTACAGAGGTGTGTAGGACAGTAGCAATTTTCCCTCAAGTGGTGACCTAAGGTTTATCAATCCGTGGGAGGCGTAGGATGAAGATGGTCTCTCTCAATCAACCCTGCAACCAAATAACAAAGAGTCTCTTGTGTCCCCAACACACCCAATACAATGGTAAGTTGTATAGGTGCACTAGTTCGGTGAAGAGATGGTGATACAAGTGCAATATGGATAGTAGATATAGGTTTTTGTAATCTTAAAATATAAAAACAACAAGGTAAATAATAATAAAAGTGAGCACGAACGGTATTGCAATGCGTGGAAACAAGGCCTACGTTTCATACTTTCACTAGTGGAAGTTCTCTCAACAATGATAACATAATTGGATCATATGACTAGCCCTCAACGTGCAACAAAGAGTCACTCCAAAGTCACTAATAGCGAAGAACAAACGAAGAGATTATTGTCGGGTACGAAACCACCACAAAGTTATTCTTTCTGATCGATCTATTCAAGAGTCGGTAGTAAAATAACACGAAGCTATTCTTTCCGTTCAATCTATCCTAGAGATCGTACTAGAATAACACCTTAAGACACACATCAACCAAGACCCTAATGTCACCTAGATACTCCATTGTCACCTCAAGTATCCATGGGCATGATTACGATATGCATCACACAATCTCAGAATCATCTATTCAACCAACACATAGAACTTCAAAGAGTGCCCCAAAGTTTCTATCGGAGAGTCAAAACGTGTGCCAACCCATATGCATAGGTTCCCGATGTCACAAAACCCGCAAGTTGATCACAAAAACATACATCAAGTAATCACATGAATATCACATTGTCACCATAGATAGACACGTGCAAGACATACATCAAGTGTTCCTAAAGACTCAATCCGATAAGATAACTTCAAAGGGGAAACTCAATTCATTACAAGAAGGGAGAGGGGGAAGAACATCATAAGATCCAACTATAGTAGCAAAGCCCGTGGTACATCGAGATCAAGACATCTCAAGAACACAAGAGAGAGAGAGATCAAACACATATCTACTGGTACATACCCTTAGCCCCGAGGGTGAACTACTCCCTCCTCGCCATGAAGATCGCCGGGATGATGAAGATGGCCACCGGAGATGGTTTCCCCCTCCGGCAGGGTGCCAGAACAGGGTCCCGATTGGTTTTTGGTGGCTACAGAGGCTTGCGGCGGCGGAACTCCTGATCTAGGTTTATTTCTGGATGTTTCTGTATTTATAAGAGCGGATGGTGTCGAGAACATGTCAGGAGGACCCACGAGGGAGTCACGAGCCCCCCATGCGCGCCCAGGGGGGTGGGCGCGCCTCCCTGACTCGTGGCTTCCTCGGGATTCCCCTCTGGTGTATTTTTCTTCTAGTATTTTTTATATTTTCCATAAAAAATCAGGGTGAAAGTTTTCTTCCGTTTGGACTCCGTTTGATATTCCTATCTGAAAAAGTCAAAAACAAGGAAAAAACAGGAACTGGCACTGGGCTCTAGGTCAATAGGTTAGTCCAAAAAATAATATAAAATAGCATATTCATGCATATAAAAAATCCAAAGTTGATAATATAATAGCATGGAACGATCAAAAATTATAGATACGTTGGAGACGTATCAAGCATCCCCAACCTTAATTCCTGCTCGTCCTCGAGCAGGTAAATGATAAAAACAGAATTTTTGATGTGGAATGCCACCTAACATATATTGTAACATGAATATTTAGATCCTTATGATTCAAGACAAAATTTTTAATATTGACATAAGAACAATAATACTTCAAGCATACTAACAAAGCAATCACGTCTTCTCAAAATAACATGGCCAAAGAAAGTTATCCCTACAATATCATATAGTCTGGCTATGCTCCATCTTACCCACACAACATATTTAAATCATGCACAACCCCTATATTAGTCAAGCAATTGTTTCCACACTTTTACTTTCTCAAACTTTTTCAACTCTCATGCAATACATGAGCGTGAGCCATGGACATAGCACTATAGGTGGAGTAGAATATGGAGGAGGTTGTGAGGAAGAAGGGAGGAGATGGTCTCACATCAACTAGGTGTATCAACGGGCTATGGAGATGCCCATCAATAGATATCAATGTGAGTGAGTAGGAATTGCCATGCAACGGATGCACTAGAGCTAAAAGTGTATGAAAGCTCAAAAAGAAACTAAGTGGGTGTGCATCCAACTTGCTTGCTCACGAAGACCTAGGGCAATTTGAGGAAGCCCATCATTGGAATATACAAGCCAAGTTCTATAATGAAAATTCCCACTAGTATATGAAAGTGACAAAACAAGAGACTCTCTATCATGAAGATCATGGTGCTACTTTGAAGCACAGGTGTGGTAAAGGATAGGAGCATTGTCCCTTCTCTCTTTTTCTCTCCTTTTTTTGTTTGGGCTCTTTGGCCTCTTTTCTTTTCATTTTTTTTCATTCATCATTTTTTGGTGGGCTCTTTGTCCTCTTTTATTTTATTTTATTTTAAGTCTGGAGTCTCATCCCAACTTGTGAGTGAATCATAGCTTCCTCACATGGGACAATGCTCTAATAATGATGATCATCACTCTTTTATTTACTTACAACTCGAAACTTAGAACAAAAGATATGACTCTATATGAATGCCTCCGGCAGTGTACCGGGATGTGCAATGACATGTATGAAAGATATGAATGGTGGCTTTGCGACAAATACGATGTTAACTACATGATCATGCAATGCAATATGACAATGATGACGCGTGTCATAATAAACGGAACGATGGAAGTTGCATGACAATATATCTCGGAATGGCTATGGAAATGCCATGATGGGTAGGTATGGTGGCTGTTTTGAGGAAGGATATATGGTGGGTGTATGCACCGACGAAAGTTGCACGGTACTAGAGAGGCTAGCAATGGTGGAAGGGTGAGAGTGCGTATAATCCATGGACTCAACATTAGACATAAAGAACTCACATACTTATTGCAAAAGTTTATTAGCTATCAAAGCAAAGTATTATACGCATGCTCCTAGGGGAAGGTTTGGTAGGAGTTAACCATTGCGCGATCCCGACCTCCACACAAAGGATGGCACTCAATAAAAACATCATGCTCCGACTTCCTAACATAGCGGTTCACCATACTTGCATGCTACGGGAATCACAAAATCTTACGCAAGAATTTCTACCAATCCATAATTACTCACTATCATGACTCTAATATCACCATCCTTATATCTCAAAACTATATGCAAAGATTCAAACTTCTCATAGTGTTCGATGCACTCTATATGAAAGTTTTTATTATATCCCTCTTGGATGCCCATCGTATTAGGACTAGATTCATAACCTGAGAAAATTACCATGATGTTTAAGACTCTCAAAATGATCTAAGTGAAGTATGAGAGTTCAACTATTTCTATAAAATAAAACTATTGCAATGCTCTACAAAGATATAAGTGAAGCACTAGAGCAAAAGACAAACTACTCCAAAAGATATAAGTGAAGATCAATGAGTAGTTGAACAATTATTTGGCTATGTGGAGACTCTACCATCTAAGAATTTAATATCTTAAGTACCTTATTCAAACAAAATAAAATGACACTCCAAGGATAGCACGAATCATGTGAAGAAGCAAAAACTTAGGTTCAACCGATACTAACCGATAATTGTTTGAAGAAGAAAGGTGGGATGCCATCCGGGGCATCCCCAAGCTTAGGTGCTTGAAACTTCTTGAAATATGTATTGGGGATGACATGGGCATCCCCAAGCTTGACCTTTTGCGTCTCCTTAATTCCTCTCATATGATGGTCTCCAAAATCTTAAAAACTTCATCCACACAAAACTCAACAAAAACTCGTGAGATAGGTTAGTATAAATCAATGCAAAACTTTATCATCCTCTACTGTAGTAAATCACTAAAATTATTATTTGACATTGCATACAAAATTCCTCTGCATATTTAAAACTCCTATACTCAAATAGGATCATTGAAGAAGCAAACATATGCAAACAATGCAAACATAACAACAATCTGACTAAACAGAACAGTCTGTGAAGAATGCAAAAAGATACATAATTAATTAACTCCAAAAAATATGAAATAATTCCACACTATGTAGAATTTATACGAGCATACTGTGTCCTAATTTTAAGTTATGCCGACCTACATAAAATTCTAGGGAATTTTGGCACTACAAGCAAACTTTCTGTTTGGGAACATCAACTCCTATACTTGCAAATTAAGCATGGTAAATGATATCCTTGACATTTTTATTGAACTAAATGATGAAAAACATTAATATAAATAACTACAAGCAAGTAATAATAAAATAAAACGATGCTCCAAGAAAAACACATATCATGTGGTGAATAAAAATATAACCCCAAGAAAAGTTACCGATGGATTGAAGACGAAAGAGGGGATGCCTTCCCGGGGCATCCCCAAGCTTAGGATTTTTGGTATCCTTGAATATGGCTTGGGATGCCATGGTCATCCCCAAGCTTATTCCCTTGCCACTCCTTGTTCCTTGTCCATCCTAACTTTACCCAAAACTTGAAAACTTCACAACACAGAACTTAACGAAACTTCGTGAGATGGGTTAGTATAATAAAGACAAATCATTCATTTTGGTACTGTCAAGACAAGATTCATAAATGTTCACACACAATGCCTACTGTATATTATCATTTCCAAAATTTATATCACTTAATATAATATATGGAAACACTAAAACAAGCAAACTATGCATTGAAAACAGCATCTGACAAGAACAAAATAATCTGTAATGATCTGAATGATAACCATACTTCTGCACCTCCAACAATTCTAAAACAATTACGAAAATTAAGGCAATTTGTATATAAATCAGAAGCAAAAAGAATCAACCTAAAATAACTCTCTGGATAGAAGTTAAAAATGATTTCGTGAGCGCAAAGTTTCTGTCTTTTTCAGCATGATCAAACAACTATCACCCAAACTAATCATAAAGGCTTTACTTGGAATTTTATTGAAATAAAAGCTATAAAACATGATTAATACAGTATCTTAATCATGTGAACACACAAAAATAGTAAGGATACATATTGGGTTGTCTCCCAACAAGAACGTTTCTTTATTGCCTTTCAAGCTAGGTATGATGATTTCAATGATGCTCACATAAAAGATAATGGTTGAAACATAATGGAAGCATCATGAAGCATATGACTAGCACATTTAAGTCCCCACTTCCTATGCATAGGGATTTTGTGATCAAACAATTTATTGGAGGAAGAATCAACTACCATAGGAAGGTAAAACAAGCATGACTTCAAAAATTTCAACACATAGAGAGGAAACTTGATATTATTGCAATATGTAGAAGCATATGTTCCTCTCTCATAATAATTTTCAGTAGCATCATGAATGAATTCAACAATATAATAAGCACCTAAAGCATTCTTTTCATGATCTACAAGCATAGAAATTTTACTAGTCTCCACATAAGCAAATCTATTCTCATGATTAATAATGGGAGTACCATAAAAGACTTGAATACTACAAATAGTTTCCACATTGAAAAAGCAAGGTTTAGCAAAGGGGTACTCATAATTGTGACAAGTTTTGTCATCATTCTTCTTTATAGCATAAGTATCATCAAAACAATCATCATTGATAGGAGGTATGCAATAGTCATAGTAAATTTGATCACTCAAAGTGGGGGGACTAAAAGGATCATCTTCATTTAACGAAGCATCCCCAAGCTTGGGACAAACTTTAATTGTAGCAAATATATTCTCAAACATGTCATTCTCGTCAAACATAGCATCCCCAAGATTTTGGTTTTCCATATCATAGACATAATCACTCTCATCATTAATAGTACTAATAGCACCAAGAGTATAGCAATTATTGTCATCCTCCATATTTATTTTTAATTCATTCTCATGAGGCATATCAATAATAGGAGCAACATTATTTGGGAGAGATACCTCTTTACCTTTACCTTTTCTTCTTTTCTTCTTCTTTACCCCATGTGAATATTTACTTAATTCTTCCAAGCTTCTTTTTGGAGAGGTTGGTTGAATAGAAAGCTCCTCCTCATTACCTGATTCATCATAAGAAATAATAGGAGGGTATTGGGAAACCTCTTCCCCTTCGTTAGTATTATATTTATCTTCTATTTGTTTCCTTGTCTTTAAGTAATTGGCAATGTAGGGATTCTCAATGCAATTCACCGCACAATATAAATAAATTTCTTCTAGATCAAAATCAAGCACTTTCATGATAGCCCAATCTGGAAGGCTCTTAGTTTTATGTTTCATGTCTTCATACCCCAAAAGTAGACTAAGTTCATTACGATGCTCGAGGGTAGTGAAGTTATCACAATTTTTGGACACCACTTGATCATGAAAGAATTTGCATTGGAAATTAAAATGACCTCTTTCATTGCAAAGATCACAAGTAATGCGAAGAATATAAAATTCTTCAGCACAATAAGCTAGCCTTTCATGCAACCATTTAGTTTCTAAATACTTATGCCTCTTACAAAATCTATTTCCCCTTTTTGGTATATATTTGCAAAATCTAGGCACTCCACGGAAATCAACATGCTTGTAGGAAACATTTTCATCATGAATGGTGCAATCATCATTGGCATGATGGATATTCAAAGTATTCATAATAACAACATTGCAATCATGCTCATCATTCACATATTTTATGCCAAGCATTCTATGTAATTCTTCTTCTAGCACTTGAGCACAATTTTCCTTGCCATCATTTTCACGAAAGATATTAAAAATATGAAGCATATGAGGCAACCTTAATTCCATTTTTTGTAGTTTTGTATTAATAAAATAAACTAGTGATAAAACAAGAAACAAAAAGATTCGATTGCCCAATCTGGAAGGCTCTTAGTTTTATGTTTCATGTCTTCATACCCCAAATGTAGACTAAGTTCATTACGATGCTCGAGGGTAGTGAAGTTATCACAATTTTTGGACACCACTTGATCATGAAAGAATTTGCATTGGAAATTAAAATGACCTCTTTCATTGCAAAGATCACAAGTAATGCGAAGAATATAAAATTCTTCAGCACAATAAGCTAGCCTTTCATGCAACCATTTAGTTTCTAAATACTTATGCCTCTTACAAAATCTATTTCCCCTTTTTGGTATATATTTGCAAAATCTAGGCACTCCACGGAAATCAACATGCTTGTAGGAAACATTTTCATCATGAATGGTGCAATCATCATTGGCATGATGGATATTCAAAGTATTCATAATAACAACATTGCAATCATGCTCATCATTCACATATTTTATGCCAAGCATTCTATGTAATTCTTCTTCTAGCACTTGAGCACAATTTTCCTTCCCATCATTTTCACGAAAGATATTAAAAATATGAAGCATATGAGGCAACCTTAATTCCATTTTTTGTAGTTTTCTATTAATAAAATAAACTAGTGATAAAACAAGAAACAAAAAGATTCGATTGCAAGATCTAAAGATATACCTTCAAGCGCTAACCTCCCCGGCAACGACACGAGAAAAGAGCTTGATGTCTACTACGCAACCTTCTTCTTGTAGACGTTGTTGGGCCTCCAAGTGCAGAGGTTTGTAGGACAGTAGCAATTTTCCCTCAAGTGGGTGACCTAAGGTTTATCAATCCGCAGGAGGCGTAGGATGAAGATGGTCTCTCTCAAGAAACCCTGCAACCAAATAACAAAGAGTCTCTTGT
Source organism: Hordeum vulgare subsp. vulgare (assembly GCF_904849725.1). Taxonomy (NCBI): domain Eukaryota; kingdom Viridiplantae; phylum Streptophyta; class Magnoliopsida; order Poales; family Poaceae; genus Hordeum; species Hordeum vulgare. The sequence goes on from NC_058521.1 coordinate 459,310,901, forward strand.
GTCCCCAACACACCCAATACAATGGTAAGTTGTATAGGTGCACTAGTTCGGCAAAGAGATGGTGATACAAGTGCAATATGGATAGTATATATAGGTTTTTGTAATCTGAAAATATAAAACCATCAAGGTAAATAATAATAAAAGTGAGCACAAACGGTATTGCAATGCGTGGAAACAAGGCCTAGGGTTCATACTTTCACTAGTGGAAGTTCTCTCAACAATGATAACATAATTGGATCCTATAACTAGCCCTCAACATGCAACAAAGAGTCACTCCAGAGTCACTAATAGTGGAGAACAAACGAAGAGATTATTGTCGGGTACGAAACCACCACAAAGTTATTCTTTCGGATCGATCTATTCGAGAGTCTGTAGTAAAATAACAAGAAGCTATTCTTTCCGTTCAATCTATCCTAGAGTTCGTACTAGAATAACACCTTAAGACACACATCAACCAAGACCCTAATGTCACCTAGATACTCCATTGTCACCTCAAGTATCCATGGGCATGATTATACGATATGCATCACACAATCTCAGAATCATCTATTCAACCAACACATAGAACTTCAAAGAGTGCCCCAAAGTTTCTATCGGAGAGTCAAAACGTGTGCCAACCCATATGCATAGGTTCCCTATGTCACAAAACCCGCAAGTTGATCACCAAAACATACATCAAGTACTCACATGAATATCCCATTGTCACCACAGATAGACACGTGCAAGACATACATCAAGTGTTTTTAAAGACTCAATCCGATAAGATAACTTCAAAGGGGAAACTCAATTCATTACAAGAAGGGAGAGGGGGAAGAACATCATAAGATCCAACTATTGTAGAAAAGCCCGCGGTACATCGAGATCAAGACTTCTCAAGAACACAAGAGAGAGAGATCAAACTCATAGCTACTGGTACATTACCTCAGCCCCGAGGGTGAACTACTCCCTCCTCATCATGGAGATCGCCGGGATGGTGAAGATGGCTACCGGAGATGGTTTCCCCCTCTGGCAGGGTGCCGGAACAGGCTCCCGATTGGTCTTTGGTGGCTACAGAGGCTTGCGCCGGCGGAACTCCCGATCTAGGTTTATTTCTGGAGGTTTCTGTATTTATAAGAGCGGATGGCGTCGAGAACAAGTCCGGAGGACCCACGAGGGAGTCACGAGCCCCCCAGGCGTGCCACGGGGGTGGGCGCGCCTCCCTGGCTTGTGGCTTCCTTGGGACTCCCCTTTCGTATCTTTTTCTTCTGGTATTTTTGATATTTTCCATAAAAAATCATGGCGAAAGTTTTATTCCGTTTGGACTCCTTTGATATTCCTATCTGAAAAGGTCAAAAACAAGGAAAAAACAGGAACTGACACTGGGCTCTAGGTCAATAGGTTAGTCCCAAAAATAATATAAAATAGCATATTCATGCATATAAAACATCCAAAGTTGATAATATAATAGCATGGAATGATAAAAAATTGTAGATACATTGGAGACGTATCAAGCCACAATTCATCGGATCCCGACAAACACAATGCAAAGAAGATTACATCAAATAGATCACTGCGGGATTCACGGTGAACTTTGTATTGAAGAACGTAGAGCGATATAGCCATCTAGGTTCTAGCTATGGACCCGTAGGTCGGTGGTAGACTACTCGCATATCACCATGGGAGCAACAAGATTAATGTACAAGCCCTCCATGATGGATCCCCCTCCGTCAAGGCACCGAAATAGGGCTCCAAATGAGATCACGGTATAACAAAGACTTGCGATGGTAGAAAAAGTGTTTCAGTTGGCTCCCTGGTGTTTTCCCAATTTAAGAAGATTTATAGAGGCGGGATAGGTTAGGAGGCGCCAAGGGGTGGTCCCAAGCCACCAGGGCGCACCTACCCCCCAGGGCGCGCCCTGTTGGCTTGGCACCGCCTCGTGTGGTGTTTAGCCTCCCTTCGAAGTTTCGAGCTCTTATTTTTGTCCAGAAAAAATGCCAAAAGGTTATTTGCATTTGGACTTTGTGTGGTACTGATTCCGTGAAAAGCCAAAAACACAGAGAAAACAACAACTGGCACTAGGCACTAGGCACTGGGTTAATAGGTTATTTATCAAAATAATATAAAACAACATTTAAATGCATATAAAGTATCCAAGAATGATAATATAATAGCATGGAACAATCAAAAATTATATATACGTTGGAGATGTATCAGCATCCCCAAGCATAACTCCTCCTCGTCCTCGAGTAAGTAAATGGTAAAAACAGATTTTTTTATGTGAGATGCTACCCACCATGTAATCTTTTTCATGTATGATCATTGAGTAACGAGAAATAATAAACATCAACATAGTAATATCCATAAACATAAATGACACAATCATTAACTTTCAAAATATACGATCCCTAAAGAATGTTACTCTCCACTCATTTTATCATATTAGCATGGCATGGCTCCATCTTCACCACATAAGTACAAATGATGATCATCGCGGTGTTAAGTCGGGCAATTGGATCATACTTCTAACGCGCTTCAGCATTTTCAACTTCACTCAATACATTAGCGTGAACCATGAACATAGCATATGAGTGGAATAGAGTATGGTGGTAGAGATCAGAAGGAGTAAAAGTGCAAAAGGAAGTCTCGCATCAACTACGGGGACCAACGGGCTATGTAGATGCCCATCAATCGATATCAATGTGAGGAGTAGGGATTGACATGCGACAAATGCAGTAGAGCTATAAGTGTATGAAAGCTCAAGAAAAGCTAGTGGGTGTGCATCCAACTTGCTTGCTCATGAAGACCTCATGCATTTAAGGAAGCGTGTCATCGAAATATACAAGCCAAGTTCTAGAATGAAAAATTCCCACTAGCATATGAAAATGATAACTCATGAGACTCTCTATATGAAGAACATGATCATCTCTCTAAGCACGTATGTGGAAAAAGAAGTAGTAGCACTGTCCCTTCTCTCTTTTCTATCATTTATTTATTTTTGTTCTCCTTTTTTATTTTTCTTTCTTTTTCTTCCTCTTTTACTTTCTTTCTTTCTTTTTAATTTTTTGTCTGGAGTCTCATCCCAACTTGTGGGGGAATCATAGTCTCCATTATTCTTTCCTCACCGAGACAGTGCTATAATAATGGTGAACATCATACTTTTATCTACATACAACTAGATATAAGAACTCAATCATGATGAAATAAATGACTCCATATGAATTCCTCTCGCAGTGTACCAAGATGTGCAATGATCTAGTGTAACAAGTAATGATGAACGGTGGCCTTGCCACAAATACTATGTCAACTACATGATCATGCAAAGCAACATGATGATGAACACACAAGTCATGTGATGTAACGGTGGAAGTTGCATGGCAATATATCTCGAAATGGCTATGGAAATGTGATGACCCACAAGTATAGGGGATCAATCGTAGTCCTTTCGCTAAGTAAGAGTGTCGAACCCAACGAGGAGCAGAAGGCTCTGATAAACAGTTTTCAGCAAGGTAATAACTGCAAGCACTGAAAGTAGCGGTAACAAGTGATGGTGTAGCAAGGTGAAACGTAGCAAGCGAAAAGTAACAAGTAAAAAGTAGTAGCAACGGTGCAGCAAGTGGCCCAATCCCTTTTGTAGCAAGGGACAAGCCTGAACAAAGTCTTATAGGAGGAAAAACACTCCCGAGGACACACGGGAATTTCTGTCATGCTAGTTTCATCATGTTCATGTGATTCACGTTCGTTACTTTGATAGTTTGATATGTGGGTCGACCGGCGCTTGGGTACTGCCCTTACTTGGACAAGCATCCCACTTATGATTATCCCCTCTCGCAAGCATCCGCAACTATGAAAGAAGAATTAAGACAACGTCTAACCATAGCATTAAACTAGTGGATCCAAATCAGCCCCTTACGAAGCAACGCATAGACTCGGGTTTAAGCTTTTGTCACTCTAGCAACCCATCATCTACTTACTACTCCCCAATGCCTTCCTCTAGGCCCAAATATGGTGAAGTGTTATGTAGTCGACATTCACATAACACCACTAGAGGAAAAGATAACATACAACATATCAAAATACCGAACGAATACCAAATTCACATGACTATTATTAGCATGACTTATCCCATGTCCTCAGGAACAAAAGTAATTACTCACAAAGAATAATCATAATCATGATCAAGGGTGTAATGAATGGCATCAAGGATCTGAACGTAAACTCTTCCACCAAGTATGCCAACTAGCATCAACTACAAAGAGTAATCAACACTACTAGCAACCTTACAAGTACCAATCAGAGTCGCAAGACGGAGATTGGTTACAAGATATGAACTAGGGATTGGAGAGGAGACGGTGCTGATGAAAATGTTGATGGAGATGACTCCCCTCCGACGAGAGGAGTGTCGGTGATGACGATGGCGATGATTTCCCCCTCTGGGAAGGAAGTTTACCCGGCAGGATCGTCTGCCGGAGCTCTAGATTGGATCTGCTCAAGTTCCGCCTCATGGAGGCGGTGAAACCACGAAAAAGCTCCTTCCTGATTTTTTCTGGAACGAAACCCTTCATATAGCAAAAGAGCGGGGCCAGTGGGCCGCAGGGAGCCCACAAGCCCTATAGCCGCCACCAGGGGGGCGGCTACCAGGCTTGTGGGGCCCTGGTAGCTCCCCTCTGGTACTTCTTTCGCCCAGTATTTTTTATATATTCCCAAAAAATTCCACGTTGATTTTCAAGGCAATTGGAGTTGTGCAGAATAGAGGACTCAGACTTGCTCCTTTTCCAGTCTAGAATTCCAGCTGCCGGTATTCTCCCTCTTCAAATAATCCTTGCAAAATAAGAGAGAAAAGGCATAAGTATGGTACCACAAGGTAATATAACAGCCCATAAAGCGATAAATATCAACACGAAAGCATGATGCAAAATGGACGTATCAACTCCCCCAAGCTTAGACCTCGCTTGTCCTCAAGCGAAAACCAAGTTCCATAAACATGTCGACATGTTTAGGGATGAAGGTGTCGATAAAACAAAATACGGACATGAGGGCATCATGATTACACATAGAACAACAATACATCATAAATATTCTTATGGGAAAGTAACAATTCCTTCACAAAGCAAAGTATGAAACAAAAACCTTACCGAGAAGTAGCCAACAACAGTCCATAGTCATTGAAGCAATTGCAATTTATCATAACATCAGAAAGAGTCAAATAATAGCTTGTAAAGCAAACCCACATACTCAATCATCTCTTTTGTTTTCCACAATTGTTACAACTCACGTGGTACTCATGGGATCAAAGTTTCAGCTAGACACAGAGGAAGATAGGGGCTTATAGTTTTGCCTCCCAACCATTTACCTCAAGGGTAAAGTCAACAATAATAAAGCATAAGTACTCATCTCCAAGTTGATATATGAATATAGATCTTTCCCAAGCATGTGACGGTAGCCAAGACAAAGGCAAAATGGTGGATTGGTGAAGATCACCATGACTCTTACAAGGGCAAAAAGTAAAGGTACAAGATAGGCCCTTCGCAGAGGGAAGCAGAGGTTGTCATGCGCTTTTGAGGTTTGGATGCGTGTCCTCTTAGTGCGGAGGAACGTCACTTTACATTGCCTCTTGTGATAAAGAACTTTATTATGCAGTCTGTCGTTTTTATGTCTTCCTCATCACAGGTTCGTATAAAGCTTATTTTCCACACACTAATAGATCATACATATTAGAGAGAAATTTTTATTGCTTGCACCGATGACAACTTACTTGAGGGATCTTATTCAATCCATAGGTAGGTATGGTGGACTCTCATGGCAAAACTGGGTTGGAGGTTTATGGATGCACAAGTAGTATCTCTACTTGGTGCATGAGTTTTGGCTAATATGAGGTGTAAGCAATCGTCACATGCTAAGGGATCTCTAATCATATAACATTGTTTGGAGCCAAGCAAACACAATTCACTATGTTGTCTTCCTTGTCCAACATCTACTTCTAAGCATGTAATAGTTTGGTGAGTGCTCACAATTATAGAAAGTGTCTAAGATGATATATTTATATGTGAACCTCTCTTTCCTTATTACTTCTTATTAATTGCAACAATGAGTGGGGTCTATGTTGGTCTATTCTCAACAAGTTTCAATCATCATACTTGTTATATGTGAAGCTATCACTTTCCATAAGACCATCTCATGATCTTTCATGCTATCGTTCTTTTCATGCTCTTGATCACGGCACAAAACAGAGCCCTTGACTAAGATACTCTTTAATATATAGCTCGCAAGCTCGAATACAACGGGGGAGACACAAAGCAAAAGACTCAAACTAAACACTAAAGACTTATTCCACTAAGAGAATAAATAAAAAGTGAAAAGGAAAGAACTAAAACAATGGTAAAAGCAAAAGATATAAAGGTGATACGATACCAGGGCAACTCCCCCAAGCTTGGCAAAAGCCAAGGGGATTGCCCATACCAATGCTTAGTTGTATTCCTTTGGTGGTGATGGTGGTGGAGTTGTTGGAGTAGTCTGATCCTCCGTCTTCCAAGGCATAGGTGCTCCATCATGGCAGGATGAACGAGTCGCCGGAATTCTCAAATCTGCAGCCAACCGTATTGATTTAAATCTATACTCATACTCACAGTTTTGGTTCTGCAGGTCATAGTTCTGGCCCTGAAGTTGATCAACCCTGTCATAAAGCCTGGAGAGGTGCTTCGCAATATCAGTTGCATCCATATTGTGATTGCTGGTGAACTCCGTGATCATCATGTGGTTGGCGTTGAGTCCACGCTCCACCATCCCTTGGCACTTGAAGACTTGTTGCTCCTTTGCTTCGAGCCTCATCTCCATGCTTCCGGTCTTCTTAGGCCCCTCAACATCACGGATGTGCAACATCCCCTCGCTCATCTTGATAGATTGAGGGTGTTTCAGCACTTCCGTGAGATAGGGATTGATGACCTTCTCGAAGATCTTGTCCTTAGGAGCGTTTGGGGAAGTCATGACGATCTAGATCTGCAACAGAAACAGGCTCGAAACGAAAATAGAGGAAAATTGCGTGATACGAAGATCAAAACCCTCGGGCGTATATATACTGATTTTTTCTAGACCAGAAGGAGTGCTCCGCAAGAAAACAGAGTCCGGGAGGCACACGAGGTGCCCACAAGCCCTGTAGCCGCCGCCAGGGGGGTGGCGGCTACCAAGCTTGTGGCCGCCTCGTGCGCTCTCGGGACTGCTTTTTATTTTTCCAATTTTCCAAAAATTCCAAAACGGAGGAAATTTTGCTATTGGAAAAGCTTCGGAGTCCAATTACTTACCGAAACAGATACCTCTTCATTTTCAGGGTCAGAAACAGGCTGATAAACATCCCTAATCTACTCCTCTAGAGTTATGATATTGATGATATTGGTCTCAACATTTATGGGAGTACCGGAGATATAATGCTTGATTCTTTGCCCATTTACCACTCTAGGAAAATTTCCTTCCATGTTATTGATTTTGATGGCACCAGAACGATATACTTCCTCGACAACGTAAGGACCTTCCCATTTAGAGAGAAGCTTGCCTGCGAAGAATCTTAAGCGAGAATTGTATAGCAGGACATAATCACCTACATTGAACTCTCGTTTCTATATTCTTTTATCGTGCCATCTCTTAACCTTTTCCTTGAACAACTTGGCATTCTCATATGCCTGGCCCCTCCATTCATCTAATGAGCTTCTCACCGGCAAGTTTGAAATCGAAGTTGAGCTCTTTGATTGCCCAATAAGCTTTGTGTTCCAGCTCAAGAGGTAAATGACAGGCCTTACCGTAAACCATTTTATACGGCGACATGCCCATGGGATTCTTATGAGCAGTCCTATAAGCCCATAGTGCATCGTCAAGTTTACTAGACCAATTCTTTCGAGATCTATTGACAGTCTTTTGTAAGATCAATTTGATCTCCTATTACTCAACTCCACTTGACCACTAGACTGAGGATGATAAGGAGATGCAACTCTATGGTTGACATCATACTTAGCAAGCATCTTGTGGAAAACACCATGAATGAAGTGTGAACCGTCATCAGTCATCAGATATCTAGGGACTCCAAATCTTGGGAAAATGACTTCTTTAAGCATCTTAATAGAGGTGTGGTGATCAACATTTCTAGTGGGGATAGCTTCTACCCACTTAGTGACGTAATCCACAGCAACTAAGATGTGAGTGTACCCATTGGAACTCGGGAAGGGTCCCATATAATCAAAGCCCCAGACATCAAACGGTTCAATGACAAGTGGATAGTTCATAGGCATTTCCTCACATTTACTGATGTTCCTTATTCTTTGGCATTCATCACAAGACAAGACAAACTTACGGGCATCCTTGAAGAGAGTGGGCCAATAGAAACCTGATTGCAATAACTTATGAGCAGTTCTATCTCCAGCATGGTGTCCTCCGTAGGCTTTGGAATGACAGTTCTACAGGATCTGTCCCTGTTCATGTTCAGGCACACAACATCTAATAACACCATCTACTCCTTCCTTATAAAGGTGAGGATCATCCCAAAAGTAGTGTCTCAAATCAAAGAAGAATTTCTTCTTTTGCTGGTAGGTGAAACTTGGCGGTATGTATTTGTCTATGATATAATTTGCGTAATTAGCATACCACGGTGCACTATGTGAAGTGCGGATGACATTTAATTACTCATCAGGAAAGCTATCATCAATAGGTCGTGGGTCATCAATGACATTCTCTAGCCTGGACAAGTTATCTGTTACAGGTTTATCAGCACCCTTTCGGTCAACAATGTGCAAATCAAATTCCTGTAGCATGAGAACCCATATGATTAGCCTAGGCTTAGCGTCCTTCTTCTCCATAAGATACTTAATAGCAACATGGTCAGAGTGAATAGTGACTTTGGAGTCAACTATATAAGATCTGAACTTTTCACATGCAAACACGACTGCTAAAAACTCCTTTTCCGTAGTGGCATAGTTTCTTTGGGCACTCTCTAGAGATTTACTAGCGTAGTGAATAACATTCAACTTCTTGTCAACTTTTTGTCCTAGAACAGCACCAACAACATAATCACTAGCGTCGCACATGATTTCAAAGGGCAAGTTCTAGTCAGGTGGTTGAACAATAGGTGTGGTTATCAAGGCCTTCTTAAGTATTTTGAAAGCTTCCTCACAATCCTCATCAAAAACAAAAGGAACATCCTTCTGCAAGAGGTTGGTAAGAGGCCTAGAAATCTTAGAGAAGTCTTTAATGAACCTTCTAGAGAAACCAGCATGACCTAGGAAACTTCGTAAACTTCTGATATCTGTGGGGCAAGGCATTTTCTCAATTGCATCAACCTTAGCCTTATCAACTTCAATGCCTCTTTTAGAAATTTTGTGTCCTAAGACGATGCCTTCATTAACCATAAAGTGGCACTTCTCCCAATTCAAGACGAGGTTGGTATCTTTGCAACTCTGTAAGACTCGATCAAGGTTGCTGAGGCAATCATCAAAGGAAGACCCATAAATGGAGAAGTCATCCATGAAAACCTCGACAATCTTTTCACAAAAGTCAGAGAATATAGCCATCATACATCTTTGAAAGGTGGCAGGTGCATTGCATAAGCCAAAAGGTATACGTCTATAAGCAAAGGTACCGAAGGGGCAGGTGAAAGTGGTTTTCTCCGGATCAGATTGTGCAACAGGTATTTGCGAGAAACCTGAACAACCGTCTAGAAAGCAGAAGTGTGTGTGTTTGGATAGCCTTTCTAGTATTTGGTCGATAAACGACAAAGGATAATGGTCTTTCCTGGTTGCCTTGTTCAGTTTTCGGAAGTCTATCACCATCCTATAGCCAGTAATAATCCTTTGTGGGATTAATTCATTCTTATCATTAGGAACGATGGTGATACCTCCCTTCTTAGGTACGCAATGTACTGGACTTACCCAATCACTATGAGCAACAGGATAAATGATTCCTCCTTCCAGAAGCTTTAATATTTCTTTTCTCACGACCACTTTCATCTTAGGATTTAATCTCCTTTCATGATCAGCAACTGGTTTGAAATCATGATCAATTTTAATCTTGTGCTGACATATAGTGGGACTAATACCCTTAAGATCATCAAGAGTATATTCAATAGCCGCACGATGCTTCCTCAAAGTTTTTAGTAACTTCTTCTCTTCGTGATTCGAGAGGAGAGCACTAATAATAACAGGATATATCTCCTTCTCATCAAGATAGGCATACTTGAGAGTATCAGGCAACTGTGTAAGCTCGAACACAGGATCACCCTTCGGTGGGGGAGGAACGGCAATAGAGGCAAGAGCAATGATTTCATCCCTACGAGACGACTCTTTTTCATGGGGTTGTCTTCCAAATTTGGAGAAGTTAAATTCATGAGACACACCCTCGAAACTTTGGCCCAATCCCTTTTGTAGCAAGGGACAAGCCTGAACAAAGTCTTATAGGAGGAAAAACACTCCCGAGGACACACGGGAATTTCTGTCATGCTAGTTTCATCATGTTCATGTGATTCACGTTCGTTACTTTGATAGTTTGATATGTGGGTCGACCGGCGCTTGGGTACTGCCCTTACTTGGACAAGCATCCCACTTATGATTATCCCCTCTCGCAAGCATCCGCAACTATGAAAGAAGAATTAAGACAACGTCTAACCATAGCATTAAACTAGTGGATCCAAATCAGCCCCTTACGAAGCAACGCATAGACTCGGGTTTAAGCTTTTGTCACTCTAGCAACCCATCATCTACTTACTACTCCCCAATGCCTTCCTCTAGGCCCAAATATGGTGAAGTGTTATGTAGTCGACATTCACATAACACCACTAGAGGAAAAGACAACATACAACATATCAAAATACCGAACGAATACCAAATTCACATGACTATTATTAGCATGACTTATCCCATGTCCTCAGGAACAAAAGTAACTACTCACAAAGCATAATCATAATCATGATCAGGGGTGTAATGAATGGCATCAAGGATCTGAACATAAACTCTTCCACCAAGTAATCCAACTAGCATCAACTACAAAGAGTAATCAACACTAGTAGCAACCTTACAAGTACCAATCGGAGTCTCAAGACGGAGATTGGTTACAAGAGATGAACTAGGGACTGGAGAGGAGATGTTGCATATGAAGATGTTGATGGAGATTACTCCCCTCCGACGAGAGGAGTGTTGGTGATGACGATGGCGACGATTTCCCCCTCTGGGAGGGAAGTTTCCCCAGCAGGATCGTCCTGCTGGAGCTCTAGATTGGATCTTCTCAAGTTCCGCCTCCTGGCGGCGGCGAAACCACGAAAAAGCTCCTTCTTGATTTTTTTCTGGAATGAAACCCTTCATATAGCAAAAGAGGGGGGCCAGTGGGCCGTCGGGGAGCCCACAAGACCTGTAGCCGCCACCCCTAGTGGCGGCTACCATGCTTGTGGGCCCCTGGTAGCTCCCCTCTGGTACTTCTGTCGCCCAGTATTTTTTATATATTCCCAAAAAATTCCACGTTGATTTTCAGGGCATTTGGAGTTGTGCAGAATAGAGGACTCAGACTTGCTCCTTTTCCAATCGAGAATTCCAGCTGCCGGTATTCTCCCTCTTCAAATAAACCTTGCAAAATAAGAGAGAAAAGGCATAAGTATGGTACCACAAGGTAATATAACAGCCCATAAAGCGATAAATATCAACATGAAAGCATGATGCAAAATGGACGTATCAAAATGCTATGGTAGGTAGGTATGGTGGCTGTTTTTAGGAACATATAAGGCGTCTTATGTGTGATAGAGCGTATCATATCACGGGGTTTGGATGCACCGGTGAAGGTTGCACCGATCCTCGAGGTGAGAAGGGGAATGCACGGTACTAAAGTGGCTAGCAAATACGGATATGTGAGTCTGCGTACATCCATGGATTCGCATTAGTCATAAAGAACTCATATACATATCACAAAGCCTTATTAGCTCTCTTGAAGCAAAGTAATACCACATGCCCCTAGGGAGGAGGTTGGTACGAGTTAACCATCGTGCGCCCCGACCTAAACAACACTAGCATTTTAACATGGAATAAGAATGCCCACACATAATCACCATGCCATAACCGATATTTAGATTAACAAAAAGTAACACCCTTTAATTATCGATGTTTATACTAACCGAAAATCATATACTCACGCCCTTTCATATTACCACATGAATATCATTAACCAACAATTTCTCTTTTATGTGCTACATGAAAGTTTTTACTATATCCTCCTTGAATACTTATCATTTTTGAACTAGTCTTATAACCCATGCAAATTACTGCTGCTCACTATTATACTTTCAAACAAATATAAGTGAAGAACGAGAATGCAATTATTTCTATAGAGTATGGACGCCACCGTGCTCTAAAAGATCTAGGGACATTTACATTTTCCCCCTAACTTTGGCCCGACCTCATCTTTACCCCTAAATAAAAACAATGCTCAACTTTACCCCTCTTCCGTTAGGTGCCATTATGGAAATACCCTTCCGTGTAGTTTTTGTCAAGTCAAAGGGATTTGATCGTGTTCGAGACGTTTCCTAGACAATTTTGCCCATGTTTGGATATCTCACTTACAAGTTGGACCCACCTCCATGTAAATAAAAATGAAAATAAAACTCTCTCTCACCACTCTTTCTCTCCCCTCACCCTTCACTCCCTCTCCCTCTAGAACGAAACAGAGTGCCACCCCCAATGAATGATGCCTGTCGACCACCTCCGGTGCCAACCTCCGCGGGTCACCTAGGACCATGGTGGCCTCTCTACCATGCCTTCGGTAGCCTACTGGCTCCCTCATCTCTCTTACCTCCAGCGGACCCGTCACCCTGCAACCCCGCATCGAGACCGCCAACGACTACCCATAGCTCCCCTACCACCGGAGTAACCAGATTCGATGGATTTCAGCCGTTCCCGCCCTGATTTCGCAGCCCCGCGCCCGTCGCTCACACCTTGTGCCACGAGGAGCTCCAGAGTGCACTGCCGAATGCCATGGATGCATTCCCTACGCCGCCGACCACCATGGATGCATGCCCAGACCACCGCCCGCCATGGATCCACGTGTGAGCCCATCATCTCGCTACCGGCCGCAACCGTGACAGAACCCCATCGATGCACGTGCTTAATCCACCATCGGCGTGCCCAATCCATCATGTTAATTTCCTATTAGCTATGTAGGACCGTGCCTGACCTATTAAGTTAGACTAATTGCCTATTTGGGAACATTGTCCCAGCCATCCCCTATCATGTGGGCGACCCCTCTAAATAATTTGTTAAATTATTAGTTACAAAAAAATCAACACTAAATGTGGGCTTTCAGGCCGGGTCCCACTTGTCATCCACTATGAGCTTTCCCCACATGTAGGTGACATGAAGTTTTTTTTCTAATGGTAGACCCCACATGTGAGTGGCAATGTGTATAGGGGCAACTATGTCCACACAATGTCTATATGATGGTCAAACCCCTTTGACCGAATGGAAACGACGGGGAGGGGTATTTCCATAATGCCATCTAACGGAATAATGGTATAGTTGAGCACCATTTTATTTTAGGGGTTAAGATGAGATTGGGCTAAAGTTAGGGCGGTGGAATTGGCCCAAAGATATAAGTGAAGCACTAGAGCAACTGCTTAGGTCAAAATATATAAGTGAAGCGCATACATTATTCTAACAAATCAAAATGAACATGTATCTCTCTAAAATAGGTGTGTGCAACAAAAAATGATTGTGGAAATCTGAAAAAAAACTATAATGCACGGTGCGCCAACCAAAACACATATCATGTGATGAATAAGAATATAGCTCCGAGTGACATAGAAATGCAATGGAGGCGAAAGAGGGGATGCCTTCCGGGGCATCCCTAAACTTAGACGCTTGAGTCTTCCTAGGATATTATCTTGGGATGATTTGGGCATCCACAATCTTAGGGTCTTCGCGCTCCTTATTCCTTCATCCATCATCATCACAACCAAAACTTGAAAACTTCGACACACAAAACTCAACAGAAACCTCGTGAGATCCGTTTGTTTAATAGACAAATCATAAACTTAAGGTACTGTTATAAATTGATATTTATTTAATTATTGCACAAGGTAATGTATGCTAACCTGCCCATGACTTATATCCCCTGATATAATCCATAACATCATCAAAACAAGCAAACTATGCAAGAGAAAAAACAGAATCTATATAAAATAGAACAATCCGTAATGATAAACACTAAAACCATACTTCTGAAAAATTAGAACAACCTGGTAAATTTGTATATCAATGATGTGTACAAATTTCAGATCCAAAAGATGTTCCAGTAAAATCACAGAAATTTGTTAATTGACATAAAAGTTTCTGTTATTGCACAATATTAAATCTACTATCATCCAAATCATCCCAAAGGCTTTACTTGGCACAAACACTAAATAGAACATGAAAACACAATCATTACAGTGGCAATAATCATGTCACAAAATAACATAAAGTATTGGGTTGTCTCCCAACAAGCTCTTTCTTTGTAGCCATTAAGACAGGCTTGGGATAATAATGATGCTCACATAAAAGACAAGAAATGAAGCACAAAGAGAGCATCAGCAAACATGTTACAAGCACATTTAAGTCTAATATACTTCCTATTCATAGGCATTTTATAATCAAACAATTTATCAAGACAAGAAGTGTCTAGCATATGAAAGTAGGAAGAATGAAGCTTTGACAATTTGAATATCAACAGAGGTAAGTCAGTAACATGAAAATTTCTGTAACCATAATTGCCTCTCTCATAATAATTACATATAGGATCATATTCAAATACAACAATATAGCTATCATATAAAATATTTTCTCCATGATCCACAAGCACGAAAGTTTTACAATCTTCCAGGAAGGTGGGATTACCATTAGGAAAAGTCATGACATCTCCAACCCCACTTTTATCAAAAATTTCATAAGATTGATCATTCTCCAAAGTAGTGGGACCATTATTACCTAAAGTTGACGCTCATCCAAACCCACTTCTAGTAGCATTGCAAATAGCATTATCAATAGGAGATTCAGTATGAATCTCATAATTCTCGAGATCACAAGAATTATCATGATTATCACCCCAATCATGATCGTCAGCACAACTGATATTCATAGAATTTATACTAGAAAAAATGTGATCATGCATTTCATTCAAGGAACTATCATGAGGATCATTTGCATGCATGAAATAGACCCTTGTTGTTAGATTGATCATGCTCCGACGTGGTCAATTAACTCTCGGAGTTTGTTCAACGATTTCTATGGCGTGATATCTTGACACGTTCGTAGTCAGATCTTAAAAGTCTACTCCACCATAAATGATAGTCACATTCTCATCGAAATACAGGGACAACTTTGCCTATATCAAGTGGTATCAGATTTCGAAGTTGGTCGGCGAGAATTTTCAGTTTTTCGTAGTTTAGATCGCATCTGTTCTTCCTACTTACATCTCTACGAAAAAGCCAAAAAAAATTAAGGTCAGATCCTCATATCCGAACCAATGTGAGACTTTGAAATTTTCTGTTTGGTGTTTGCTTTGTTGAATTTGCGGTTGCATCATCATGTCACGTTGCTGGTCTTAGCAGCTAGTCTTTTAGAGTTTCGAGTTCTATTCACAAGTTGTCACGCCGCCGCCTCACAATCACCGTTGCTATCTTATACCACCTCCACACCACCATCACCATTGCTACCTTATATCACCACCATGCACCATAATTGATGCTTCCATGTACCACCACCACACCATCGTCATCTCCAATATGAGTCCACCTATTCCACCGCATATCTGCCACCAATGTGAGTCCATCACATATTAGGTTTGTTTTTTAGATCTATCTGTTGCCAGTTTCGTGTTTCCTTGCGTGAGTAGGTTTCAAAAAAATGAGTATGGAAACCACCCCTCATTTAGGCCCAAAATTTAACACACTGGTCAAAAAGTGCAATTCGATTTTTAGGCCCCCTAGAGTGTTTTGAGATAGTTACTTTTATACAATTTTTTTGAGCAGTTTCCAATTTTTGCTCCACACATAAAAAAAATAAAATTTAAAAATAGTCAATATTTTTCGTGTCTATCTTGTTTTTAGACTTTCGGAAGAGTTTTAAGACACTCGCCATTATAGTGATTTTCTAAAGAAAAAAGAGCAAAAAAAGAGGCACTAGAAAAAAGAGAAAAATTCAGAGTGTGCTCTTCCCTTGATTATGTGTCGCATCCTAATTTTGTTGGTGTTCTAGGCTCGCATCTCTAGTACAGTCTAGCCTAGTACCAGCATGGCACCTCGTTGAGTGTTTCTTCACCTTTGCATCTGTGAACTGATTATTGCTGACATTTTTGCTACCATATTATAAGCCATCCTAGCTACACATATTACTACTTCGTGTGTTTGACACCACGTGGCAATCGCTTTATCCAAGCTTTGAGAGTTTTGACTACAACGGTTGCCGATCACCGCCTTCTACTGGGTAAGAACTGGTAAGAAGTTCAGATTTGCTTGATGGATTAGTGACACACCACCACCACCATATCCTTGTAGTTTGTGCGTTCACATTCTTGTGTGTTTCTATTGCTGCTAACCATGCCAGGATCACAAGATGATGAGATCGACTCGGAGGCAATGACCAATAAGACTCTCCATGAAAAATTTGAGCAACACAATAAGCCTAATATACCATCATCTAGTGTTGCACATGAAAAAAATTGAAGAGTGGATGTTTACTTGCCACTAAATCTGATATTACTTATCTGGATTTTACTACATCTATTTGCTATGCTTTTGTGTGCGAAGAGGTATTATTTTCATTCGAGGACGTGCCTTCCTCTTTGCCTCCTTCTGTCACTAACATTTTGCAGGAGTTCGCTGGCTTTTTTCCACAAGACATGCCGTCGGGATTACCACCTATTTGAGGGATTGAGAATCAGATTGACTCAATTCCCGGTGCATCACTACCCAATTGTGTGCCATACCATACCAATACATAGGAGACGAAGGAGATTATGCGTCAAGTATAGGAGCTGCTCGACAAAGGTTATATACACGAATCCCTTAGTCCTTGTGTTGTTCCTATTATTATAGTGTCGAAAATGGATGGTACATCGAGTATGTGTGTTGATTGTAGAGGCATTAATAATATTACTATTCGTTACTGTCATCCTATTCCTAATCTAGATGATGTGCTTGATGAATTAAGTGGCTCTACAATTTTCTCCAAAGTTGATTTGTGCAGTGAATACCATAAAATTCGTATGGAATTGGTTGATGAATGGAAAACAACATTTAAAACTAAGTTTGGATTATATCAGTGGTTAGTCATCCTTTTGGGTTAACTAATGCACCTAGTACTTTCATGAGATTAATGAAGCAGGTTTTACGTGCTTTCATTGGATGATTTGTGGTAGCCTATTTTGATGATATGATTTATAGTAGATCCTTGGAGGAACACTTGGAACATTTACGTGTTGTTTTTATTCCTCTAGGTGATGCATGTTTTTTGGTAACCTTGGGAAGTGCACCTTTTGCATCAACCGAGTATCTTTTATTGGGTATGTTCTTACTCCACACGAAATTAAATTTGAGAAATCCAAGATTGAAACTATTGAGAGTTGGCCGCAGCCCAAAACGGTCACACAAGTGAGGAGTTTCCTTGGCCTTGCTGGTTTCTATAGGCGTTTTGTGAGACATTTCAACACCATTGCTGCATCTCTCAATGAGCTTACAAAGAAGGATGTGCCTTTTGCTTGGGGTACCACAAATGAAGAAGCCTTTAGAGTATTGAAAGATAAGTTAACATATGCTCCTTTACTCCAACTTCCCGATTTTAATGAGACTTTCCAGCTTGAATGTGATGCTAGTGGAACTGTATTAGGAGGTGTGTTATTACAAGATGGTAAACCCGCTGCATACTTTTCTGAACAATTGACTGCGCCTAGTCTGAATTATTCTACTTATGATAAGGAATTATATGCCCTTGTGCACTTTGGAAACATGAAAGCATTATTTATGGCCCAAAGAATTTGTTATACATTGTGATCATGAATCTTTGAAACATATTAAAAGTCAAGTAGAACTGAACCGTAGACATGCTAAGTGGGTTCAATTCATTGAAACTTTTCCTTATGTCATTAAACACAAGGAGGGAAAATAAAATATTATGGTTGATGCATTGTCTCATCCTTATACTATGTTTCACAACTTGACTTTAAAATATATGGTTTGGAGACCATCAAAGATCAATATGTGCATGATTATGAATTTAGAGATGTGTTGCAGAATTATAAAGAAGAGAAAATATGGAACAAGTTCACCATTAATGATGAATTTGTGTTCCGTGCTAACAAGCTATGCATTCCAGCAAGCTCCATTCGTCTTTTGTTGTTGCAGGAGGCGCGTGGAGGAGGATTAATGGGACACTTTGGCATGAAGAAGACGGAGGACGTACTGGCTACACATTTCTTTTGGACAAAGATGTGATGGGATGTTGAGCATTTAGTTGCTCGTTGCACTACATGTCAAAAAGCTAAGTCATGTCTCAATCCACATGGTCTATATATGGCTTTGCCTGTACCTAGTGTCCCTTGGGAGGATATATCTATGAGATCTGTTTTAGGTTTACCTCGAACAATTAAGGGGAGGGATAACCATGAGATCACTAGAAGGGATGTCTAGAGGGGTGGGGGGTGGGGTGAGTAGACTACTTGACAAAATTAAAACCTAACCTTTTCCCAATTTTAATCGTTGGCACATTGTAGCATTTATAGTAAGTAAAGCAAACCCTACACATGCAAGTCTATGAGTATAGCAACGGAAAGTAAAGGCATGCATATGACAGTAAGGAGTAGAGTTTAGGAAGATCAAACACAAATATGACACGATGATTTTTGGCGTGGTTCCGATAGGTGGTGCGATCGTACGTCCACGTTGATGTACACTTCAACCCACACAGGGTAACGACTATGAGGGTCCACGGAGGTCTCAACTCACAAAGGGTCCACGGGAAGCAACCTTGTCTATTCCATCATGGCTTACATCCACGAAGGACTAGCCTCACTTGGGGATAGATATTCACGGAGTAGGCGATCTCCTTGCCCTTATGAACTTCTCAGTTCAACTCCACATTTATATGTCCATTTTGTGTCATGCTTTTATGTTGATATTTATTGCTTTATGGGCTGTTATTACACTTCAGGGTACAATACTTATGCCTTTTCTCTCTTATTTTGCAAGGTTTACATGAAGAGGGAGAATGCCGGCAGGTGGAATTCTAGCCTGAAAAAGGAGCAAGTTTGAGATACCTATTCTGCGCAACTCCAAAAGCCGTGAAAATCAACGAGGAATTATTTTGGAATTTATAAAAAATACTAGGCGGAAGAAGTACCAGAGGGGAGCCACCAGGAGGCCACAAGCCTGCTAGGCGCGACCTACCCCCTGGCCATGCCTAGGGGGCTTGTGGGCTCCCAATTGGCCCTCTGGCCCCCCTCTTTTTCTATAAGGAGGGTTTCGTTCCAGAAAAAATCAAGAGGAGGCTTTCGGGAGGAATCGCCGCCGCCACGTGGCGGAACTTGAGCACAACCAATCTAGAGCTCCGACAGGGTCGTCCTGCCAGGGAAACTTCCCTCCCGGAGGGGGAAATCGTCGCCATCGTCATTACCAACACTCCTCTCTTCGGAGGGGAATCATCACCATCAACATCTTCATCAGCACCATCTCATCTCCAAACCCTAGTTCATCTCTTGTAACCAATCTCCGTCTCGCGACTCCGATTGGTACTTGTAAGGTTGCTAGTAGTGTTAATTACTCTTTGTAGTTGATGCTAGCTGGATTACTTGGTGGAAGAGTTTATGTTCAGATCTTTGATGCTACTCATTACCTCTCTGGTCATGAATATGATTATGCTTTGTGAGTAGTTACTTTTTTTCCTGAGGACATGGGATAAGTCTTGCTATAAGTAGTCATGTGAATTTGGTATTTGTTCGATATTTTGATGTGTTGTATGTTGTTTTTCCTCTAGTGGTGTTATGTGAACGTCGACTACATAACACTTCACCATTATTTGGGCCTAGAGGAAGGCATTGGGAAGTAGTAAGTAGATGATTGGTTGCTAGAGTGACAGAATCTTAAACCCCAGTTTATGCATTGCTTCGTAAGGGGCTGATTTGGATCCACTAGTTTAATGCTATGGTTAGACTTTGTCTTAATTCTTCTTTTGTAGTTGCGGATGCTTGCGAGAGGGGTTAATCATAAGTGGGACGTTTGTCCAAGTAAGTGCAGCACCCAAGCACCTGTCCACCCACATATCAAACTATCAAAGTAGTGAACGCGAATCATATGAACATGATGAAAACTAGCTTGACAGAAATTCCCATGTGTCCACGGGAGCGCTTTACCTCCTATAAGAGTTTGTCCAGGCTTGTCCCTTTCTACAAAAGGGATTGGGCCACTTTTCTGCGCCGTTGTTACTATTGTTACTTGCTACTTGTTCCGAATAATCTTACCACAGAACTATCTGTTACCGATAATTTCAGTGCTTGCAGAGAATACCTTGGTGAAAACCACTTGTAAGATCCTTCTGCTCCTCGTTGGGTTCGACACTCTTACTTATCGAAAGGACTATGATAGATCCCCTACACTTGTGGGTCATCATACTCTTTTTTGGCGCCATTGCCGGGGAGTGAAGCGCCTTTGGTAAGTGGAATTTGGTAAGGAAACATTTATATAGTGTGCTGAAATTTATTGTCACTTGTTACTATGGAAACTAATCCTTTGAGAACTTGTTCAGGGTATCTTCACCTCGAACAGAAGAACAAGGAGTTGCTCCTCGACCTGCTACACCTACTGGAAATAGTTGCTATGAATTTCCATCGGGTATGCTTGATAAACAGCTGGCTAATCCTTTTACAGGAGATGGAACATCACATCCCGACTTGCATCTAATCTATGTAGATGAAGTTTGTGGTTTATTTAAGCTTGCAGGTTTGCCCGTGGATGAGGTCAAGAAGAAGGTCTTTCCCTTATATTTGAGGGATAGAGCATTGACATGGTATAGGCTATGTGATGATACTGGATCATGGAACTACAACCGCTAGAAATTCGAATTTCATCAAAGGTTTTATCCTATGCATTTGGTACATCATGACCGGAATTATATTTATAATTTTTGGCCTCATGACAGAGAAAGTATAGCTCGAGCTTGGGGCAGGCTTAAATCAATGTTATATTCATGCCCCAACCATGAGCTCTCGAGAGAAATTATCATTCAGAACTTCTATGCTTGGCTTTCTCATGATAATCGCACCATCCTTGATACTTCTTGTACCAGTTCTTTTATGTAGAGAGATATTGACTTCAAATGGAATTTATTGGAAAGAATTAAACGCAACTCTGAAGATTGGGAGTTTGATGAAGGTACGGAGTCTGGTATGAATCTCAAGTTCGATTGCATTAAATCCTTTGTTGAAACAAATACCTTTTGTGATTTTAGCGATAAATATGGACTTGACTCTCAGATAGTAGCCTCATTGTGTGAATATTTTGCTGCTCATATTGATCTCCCTAAAGAGAAGTGGTTTAAATATCACCCTCCCTTAGAAGTCAATGTAGTTAAACCCAATCCAGTTGAAGAGAAAGTCATTGCCTATAATGATACTATTGTTCCTAGTGCTTACATTGAGAAACCACCTTTCCCTGTTAGGATAAAGGATCATTCTAAAGCTTCAACTGTGATACGTAGGGGCTACATTAGAACACCTACACCCCCCTGAGAAAATTAGAGTTGAACCTAGCATTGATATTATCAAAGATCTCCTGTCTGACAATGTTGATGGCCATGATATTCACTTCTCTGAAGATGCTGCTAGAATTGCTAAACCACATGCTAGAGACAAACATAGGCCTGTTGTTGGCACGCCTGTTGTTTCTGTTAAGATAGGAGATCATTGTTATCATGGTTTATGTGACGTGGGTGCTAGTGTTAGTGCAATACCTCTGTAACGACCCAACTCAAAACGAGTCAAGCCTCTGTGTATCTGTGCCATCCCTGGATCAGTATGCTGGCACACACAGTACATCAATGTATATATCAAAGTGCAATCAGCGGAAGCAGTCAAGGGAGTGGAGTCCCAAATAACACCAACGGCAAGTTGAGTGCGGACCATAACCCTGAATCATACTCTTACTCGTCGAGGAAAATATCTGCAACATAAGACGTTGCAGCCGTGTAGGTCAGCATATTGAATATGCCGACAAGTCACAAAAGAGAGGGGTAAAATATCATCTATACTATATGCATATATGGCAGGTGGGGTTGTAAGTTTTTAGTGGAAAGCAAAGTTTTCTCCTACAACAAGAGAGGGGCTAAAAGCAAAATATTACTACGTTGTTGGTAGTTAATGAGATGGTTCCGCCAACGAGTTCTCATACCCAAGTTATCATTATTACCCACATCAAATATATATATATATGGTGTTGAGAATTCCTGATAGTTTCAGTTCCTTCGGCTCAAGTTGTCCATGACTGTGGACACGGCTAATCGATTAGGTTTGAGTACTCTGCAGAGTTTTGCACACGTTCGCCACAAGATTTGATCGCCTCCGTGTATGTCCTCGCACTTCAGGGTGTTTGAAGACCGGATGATCAAAACATGGTCTTTCAACGGGTCCCTCTGAATCCCTGTCGGTGCCCATCCAATCCTACCGTTTTTCTACATCTGCTAGCACCGCCTGTCCAGAGTCGCCGCATTGTCCAACCAAGCCAGAGCCCATAATGACTTGTGGCTGTGCAGGTAAGCCCCGGTTCTTGAAAATATCCGTCCGTCTCTTTGAGCTTGGGTGAAGCTTTCCGCAAGATTTCATGGCACGTCTCCAGCATCCCGGGTCATCCACTGGTTTCTCCAGGGAGCCAATCAACCGTCCTTCACCCAGAGTTGCATTGCATCACGAGGTCTTGAAAAGTCTTGACTTAACCGGTCTTGGTTATTACATTATTCTCGCATCACTCGTGATAAACTCTCAACCAGAATCCCGTCTACTCAAGCATAGCAATATGAAATTTGTCGTCCCGGGCCAAGTAACGGGGTTGTTGGGTTCCTACCACATGGTACTACAATATGTAACCATAATTTCCAAGTACCTACTCAGCATGCAAATGGGTATAGGATGGTAGAACTACGATGCATAAAACATAGGTGATACATGATCAAATGACTTGCCTGGTATTACTTGATGAAGATAGCCGCTCTCAAAATCCTGATAATTCTACTCGTCGCACTCCGAGCAATCTATCGTAAATGAATGGCATTCAATAAACATCCATGCCAAAAGGAAGAACCAAAAGAACATAAGAACAAAACATATCTTTGTGCAAAATAACAACATACTAAGGTTTAATAAAAAGATAGGTTCTAAGTGTGTTGTAAAGGAAAGGTGAAAGGGGTCAACTCAAAAGAGTCAAAGGATGATCAACTATCGCTATATAAGCTCGACTTGCATACACTATGGGAGATGATAAAAAATATTGGGAGAACAACATGAATGTTGTTTGACAAATAGTATAAGACATAAGAATTTATTTGTAGAAATAATTTCTTGAAATGGAGCACTACAACTACAACACAAGTTATAGCGAATTGAAGTATGAATTGAATTTGCATTCAGAAGGTCAAAAGAAGTTGAACTGAAGTACGTTGGTTATGTACAAAAATATATGACATGCGTATTTAGGGGTAAAAGGAATCAATTGAAAAGGTGGTATGATTTGCAAGATAAGATCAAATGAATGTTCGAATACAAATTTGAATCGCTCAAATTTGTAAGGTTCAAAGGTTGAAACTAATGATGCTACTGGATATAGGAGATCAATATGAGCGTGTATAAAAAAGGAATTACTAGATTTGAAATAGCGGATCAAAAGATACAAATATTTCAATATAACATTGAATTAGCTTAGAATGATCTGAACACTTTTGGGCACTAATAGATAAATATGATTTGATCAAAATTATAAGATGAAAAGTTAAAACTAATGATACAAATGTAAAGATTACTTTGATACGAATCCGACGCAATTGAATTCATCTAAAACGGAGCTACGGATAAAAAGATATGATCAAAAGAAGTTTGAATATGAATCTTAACAAATTTCGAAATTTGAAAATTTCAAAAAGTTGATATGATAGGTTCATCGGATAGGTGGGATCAAGACGAAACTCTAGGCGTTGGTTTCATCTAATTCGGATAAACGAGTAAAAAGTTATGGCTATTTGAAAAATCAGGGCCAAGCTGTTTTACAGAATAAAAGTGCTATGTCTAAAAGAATTCTAGTACTAATGTGTAAATACGAAGACTAACTAATATATCTAATTACTCTATCGTATACTAGTGTAGGAATACTAGTCTAGAAATAATAAACTACGGGAGTATTAAAAAATACGAAGAGAAATACCTTTAGAATGCAGAGTAAGAATTAATTCCAATGAGAACACGACTTCGAGAAATCCCGCCGAAGTGAAAAGAATATTTTTATTTAATAAACCTAGTCAAACCAAAAGATTGATTTAACCCGAAATAGATGATTTTTTTGGATGCTTCTATGGGTCTATATTTATAGGTGGAAGGGAGGTCTAATGGTCCATAGATAGACAATGTGGGACTAAACATATACGTAACGTGGAGAGAAAAGAAACAAAGCCTCTCGTGGGCCAAGTAACGGTTCGGCCGGCCGCAAGAGGCGATTCCTGCGAGCCGTGCCCTTTGTTTCTTTTTTTTAACAGTGTTTTTTTCTTTTTAAAAAAATAGTGAAGAAAACGTAAAAACGAAAATAGAGAGAACATTTTATATAGGCATATTATATATCAAAATTTTCAGAATAAAATTTCCTACGACATGAACATATTTTTAAGACCAAATAAAATACTTTAATTTTTTTGCAATAACTTTAAAATAAAAAGGAATTGGATTTTCAAATAGATTGCAAATACTTGAAATTTGAATCAAGACATTGTCCCTGATTTTGGAGTGTCATTTTCCTCCTCTCATTTGATTTTTTTTATCAGAGGGTTTTGAAAATATTCAAACTCAAAAATTCAATAGGGATTCAAAATAGAAAATTTTGGGAAGTCATTTTATTCCCTCTCATTTAAAAAAAATAATATCAAACTCCACTCAATTTCAAACAATTAATCACATAGCATGCCAGAAAAATTCCTAATTATTTATTTGTTATAACATTCCAAAATTTATAATTTTGGGATGTTACAAACTACCACACTTAAAATGAATCTCGTCCTCGAGATTCGAAGAGGCTAGAAAGAAAAGGTTTAGATTTTGGAGGTCTTCTAACAAATCCAATCTCCTACAAAGTGGGGTGCTACCACACTTAAAATGAGTGTTACTGGTCCCTTAAGATGTTAATTATCCTGTAGGGTTTTGGCATCTGACTCCTCACAGTCTTCATATCTTCCGCTATATTCATAACGTTTCCATTAAAACGAGGGTCCTTCTGTTGATATAAGCTTCTTCCTTTACTGGGCCTTCTTAACTGACAGTCTCGTGATTAATACTAAATAACCTATCGATGATTCTCATGGTGGTCTACCATTTGTGGTTATCCTGCAGAGAGAAGGGTCTTGGCTTCATCCTCACCGTAAAATTTCCTACGCATGACAACAAATGCCATGTACATGGGGCTTTCATCATACCATTCTAAGGCTTAAACAAAAGCTTCAAAGAACGTCGTCTCTCACTATGGGTAAGTCTCTCAGATTTACCATTCTGAATAGCAAGAGAATGATAAGAGTAAGTCATCATGGTGGCCAAGCAATGTCGCACTGAAATCATTACCTTGTATAAGGTTTAGTGAATCTCGTATACTAACACTTGGGCATCCTCACAAGCGTTGCAGAGTTTCTCTTGTCCATGAAGGAAGTTCGGATAAACCATTGGTTCTGCAAGCTGAACCAAACATCTATCGTTTCTTCACCTCTCAGGTTGTCGTATGCTCCTAAGAAAACGTTTGCTGATACAAGTTTCCTTCTCCAAAAAGATAGTACTTGATCCTTGTTAGTCTCGGGGTCTGCGTGTTTCAGGCATACTTGGGGTAAATGTGACACGCCGCTGGGTAGTGGGTGGTTCCTTCACACAAGAAACAAGTCACCTGACTAGTTGGGCATTCCTCAGCTGGGTGATTTTCTTCACAATGAGTGCATCCATCCTTGTGTTCCTCCTGGGTGTGTCCTATTTCTCCACAGATCTTGCATGCACAAGTCTTCTCCTTCGGATTATCATAACACTTCCGAATGAGACGGGATCTTAACAGAGTCTTCTTGAATTCGTCCCAAGTTTCTGCTCCACTAAATCCTTGTATGGCATGGTGCATTTTTGTAAGTGCATCTAGTGCCCCTTAGTGATTTTGGTGGTTTGAAGACTTATAGGTTAAGTATCTAATGTGTTTTTAAGTGTACACAGGATCTATAAGTCATTGAGGAGTTTGAGATATTTGAAGAATATCGACCCCTAAAAATATATGTCTTCAGTTGAAGAAATTGGTCTGAAGCTGAAGAAATGAATCGCGAGGAATCTGCGATGAAATTGATATTCCTCATGAAGATATTGACATTGAGAAGATCGGTGGTTCCTAAAGAAAATCATTATGAAGAAATTGAAGCGTGAAGATTTTCGTTTTCTGTTTTACTTTCTTCGCATTTGATGAATAGGAACACCGTACTGTTAAAGGGGGTCAAAGTAACACTATGGAATGGATTTCCTCATGATGCTCAACCCAAGCCAAATCCTACCAAAAGCCTCAAGTGAGGAATATGAGTGACATGAGGACTCTCATAGTTGAGAGTCCCGACCGTTTCGATAAGCCACGCCAAGTCACTAATCTTATCCACTCCAACGGTCATATTATTTAAGGGCATTAATGTCAAATCATGTCGGGATGCTCCCAGGCTATAAATAGCCGCCCCCCACAACCACTAGCTGGTTGGCTGCTCCATTAGAAACTGACACTTGTCATAAGAGCAACCCAATTCCTCAGAGCTTTCGAGAGTAAATCATCAGTGAGGAAATACACCACCCACCGAAACCACAAACCAAACCTAGTGATTGAGCATCACTGAAGAAGTTGTTCCTGTGTGGGACTGAAGCCTTTTACCTTTGAGGACTGTGCATCCTCCAGACGGTTAGGCGTCATGGTCTAGAGCAATCCAGCAGTCAATTGTGGATCGCCGGGTGACCGAGTTTGTGAGGGTATGGAAGTCTGCCCTGAAGACATACCACGAGTGTTGGGCGAGGACTGCGTGTCCTTAGCTCAAGGAGAATACGGTAGGGACTGTGTGTCCCGGGACTGGGTGTCCTTTGGTTTCAATACCAAGCCGCTCCAAACCAGATGTACAACTGTCACAGCAGTTGGAACTGGGTCATCAACAACAGTCTTCACCAAGAATCAGGTTCTAATTCCTCAACTCTTTACATTCTCTGTATTATGTGTTGATGACTTTCACTGTGACTGTTTGAAGAATTTGCTGAAGACTTTCTCTGAATTTCCTCAACCCCAAATTCTTCACTTGAGTTAATCATCATCTATATTCTGCGTGCCTGCTTACTGTGCAATCTGTTTTCACATTCTTCACTCTGTAATACTGCCATTGTGAAAGGTTGCACGTCTGATCCGTAATCGTTTCCGTTGTAAGTTAGTCATCAGTGAGGAATTTCCTCAAAAGGAATTTCCTCAGTGATGAAATTCTAAAAATCTCCTATTCACCCCCCTCTAGTCGATATAACGCACTTTCAATTGGTATCAGAGCAAGGTACTCCCTTGTTCTGTGTGATTTTGGTTTAACCACCTGGAGTTTTAGTTATGTCGACTGCAGGCATGTTTAAGGTGACTGCAGCATGTCCTACCTATGAGGGAAAGAATTTTCCCTTCTGGAAGAACAAAATGCAAATGCATCTACAAGCTATAGACAATGATCTCTGGTATATTGTGGAAAATGGTGTCCCCATCATTTCTGCTAGTGTCACTGCAGCTGATGTGAAGAAATTCAAGCAACTTGATTCTCAAGCAAAGAACATCATGTGTGGTCATCTGAGCCCTGGCCAGTTTGGAAGAGTAAGTGCCTTAGGCTCTGCAACACTAATTTGGGAGAGACTGTGCAAGGTAAATGAAGGAGTATCAACCCAACGTGACTCTCGTGTTGATATTCTTCACAATCTCTTCAATCGCTTCAAGAGACATGACAATGAAAGTTGCCAAGACACCTTTGATCGCCTCACTGACATATCAAATGAACTGCAAGCACTGGGAGCTCGAGACATCACTGATCACGAAGTTGTGAAGAAACTGCTGAGATCTTTGGATTCTTCATTTGATACTTTAGTTCTGATGATTCAAGAAAGACCAGACTACAAGATGTTAGATCCTGCTGATATCCTCGAAAGGCAAAATACTCATGAATTCCAGCTAGAAGAAAAAAGAGATCTATATGGACAAAGCTATTCCAGATCACGTGCACTGAAGGCAAGAGCAATTTCCTCATCTGAAGAAGAAGACACAGATGACAGCAGTTGTGACCCTGAAGAATTTAGTCAGGAACTTGCAATGCTTGTGAGGAAATTCCAGAGATTTACACGACGAGGCCAGTTCGGTAAATCATCAAGAAGAGACATGAGGAAATCAGAATCTACATCTGAGGACTACAAGAAACGGACCTGTCACAAGTGCAAGAAATCAGGTCATTACATTGCTGATTGTCCTCGCTGGGGAAAGGAATCAAAGAAGAAGAAATACAAGGATGACAGTTCTGATGACTCAAAGAAGAAGAAGAAATCTTGAAAATCCTCATCCTCAAAGTCCTCCTCACACAAGAAGACTAGCTTCAGAAAGGCTCGGGCACTTATTGGCAAGGAAATGGATTCCGAGGCAGAATCAGAAGAATGTGATGATGAAGAAGGCTCTGGAGAAGATTCAGAATCCAGACAGGCTAGTCTTGCACTAGCAACCAATTTCGTCAGCAAGTCAATCTTCAATCATGAAGAAAATGAGTGCACCATCCACACTGATGACTATGCTGATGACTTCGCTCCAACCTATTGCTTCATGGCAAAAGGTTCAAAGGTATCACATAATGCCTCCTCATCTGATTCAAGTGACTGTGAACATGATGATTACAAAAAACCCAGTTACAGTAAACTTGCCATCATTGCCACTAAACAACAAACTGCTCTGGAAAAGCTTCAAAAACTGCTAGACAAAAGTGATGATCTGTTGAATGATGAAATGAATCTTAATCAAATCCTCGCTGATGACATGAAAAATCTTCAGTCTAGATTTGATATTCTTCAGGATCGTTATGATACACTCCTCACTGTTCATGAGAAGCTATCCTACGAATTTCTTCAAAGGAAGCTTGATCTTGAGAAGCTGAGGATGTCTTATGATGATCTTCGTACGGAAAATGATTCATTACTAGCTCAACAGATTAGTGCTAGTCAAGTTGAATTTATTCCTCCATGTCTTAAATGCATTGATCGTGAAACTGCTAATTCTTCACCAGAATCTTCAAATGCTACCAGTGCTACAAATTCTTCAACTGCACCTGTTGTGTCTATTTCCTCACTTGAGGAAAACACAAATGTCACTGATGAAAATGCAGGGTTGAAGGAATTGTACTTGACAGGCATGTACAAAAGCCTCAAAGGACATCAAATCCTTTGTGATGTGCTAAAAAAGCAGATCTTGAACAGGAACCCGAGGAAAGAAGGAATTGCCTTTGAGAGGAAACTGAATGCTGATGGATCTTATTGGAAACCTGAGCAGTATCCCAAAATCTCATGGGTTGCTGCTACTGGGCCTCCTTTTGATCCATCTAATCTAAATGGCTTCTCATGTGAATTATCCTATTCCTCTGATGAGTCATTTGATTCCAACTATAAACTGTTCAAAGATCAATCTGGTAAAGTATTTGCTCGATATGTTGGAACTAACTGCAGGAATGGCCCTCCTCTGAAGAAAATCTGGGTTCCCAAAAGTTGTCTTGAAAATCTTCAAGTAAATGTCCTCATGACATCACCTCTGAAGAATCTGAACCCCAGATCAAATTCCTCAGGAGGACCAAAGTCTTCAAGAGGATCAAAATCCTCAACTGGTCAAAACTATGCTCATACCCGTGCTTATGCGTCTAACATGCAGAGAAACTACAAGGAATATGATTATGAGCGCTATTCTTCAAATCATTATGTTCATAAATCCTCAAACCAGTTCTCTGTATACTCATATGAGTACTTTAACCCCCCTACTGTTAAGAGAAGTGCATTAGCTTCAATGCCACCTTTCTCATATGGTGCTCGCAGGATGATGAACGCTTTGCCACCCCTTCATATGTGGGTGGTGAAGAAATCAAACTAATCACTTCTGCAGGTCAGGTCTCCAGATGAAAATCATCATCTGAAGAATGTGCTGGAGACCTGAGGAAATGCTTGATAGGACGCAAGCTAACGATTGATGAAATAGAAATATTTCACACGTCCTTACATTTCTGTTATGATGAAATTAGTATCATATTCTTCAAACTTGAAGCATATGAGATGGTAAGCTGTACTAATTCATCTGCAGGATGATAAACCCAAAAATACTGAGTGGGTTCTCTGTTGGAATTATGCCCTAGAGGCAATAATAAATGTATAGTTATTATTATAATTCCTGTATCAAGATAATAGTTTATTATCCATGCTATAATTGTATTGAATGAAGACTCATTTACATGTGTGGATACATAGACAAAACACCGTCCCTAGCATGCCTCTAGTTGGCTAGCCAGTTGATCGATGATAGTCAGTGTCTTCTGATTATGAACAAGGTGTTGTTGCTTGATAACTGGATCACGTCATTGGGAGAATCACGTGATGGACTAGACCCAAACTAATAGGCGTAGCATGTTGATCGTGTCATTTTGTTGCTACTGTTTTCTGCGTGTCAAGTATTTATTCCTATGACCATGAGATCGTATAACTCACGGACACCGGAGGAGTGCTTTGTGTGTATCAAACATCGCAACGTAACTGGGTGACTATAAAGATGCTCTACAGGTATCTCCGAAGGTGTTAGTTGATTTAGTATGGATCAAGACTGGGATTTGTCACTCCGTGTAACGGAGAGGTATCTCGGGGCCCACTCGGTAATACAACATCACACACAAGCCTTGCAAGCAATGTAACTTAGTGTAAGTTGCGGGATCTTGTATTACGGAACGAGAAAAGAGACTTGCCGGTAAACGAGATTGAAATAGGTATGCGGATACTGACGATCGAATCTCGGGCAAGTAACATACCGAAGGACAAAGGGAATGACATACGGGATTATACGAATCCTTGGCACTGAGGTTCAAACGATAAGATCTTCGTAGAATATGTAGGATCCAATATGGGCATCCAGGTCCCGCTATTGGATATTGACCGATGAGTCTCTCGGGTCATGTCTACATAGTTCTCGAACCCGCAGGGTCTGCACACTTAAGGTTCGACGTTGTTTTATGCGTATTTGAGTTATATGGTTGGTTACCGATTGTTGTTCGGAGTCCCGGATGAGATCACGGACGTCACGAGGGTTTCCGGAATGGTCCGGAAACGAAGATTGATATATAGGATGACCTCATTTGATTACCGGAAGGTTTTCGGAGTTGCCGGGAATGTACCGGGAATGACGAATGGGTTCCGGGAGTTCACCCGGGGGGGCAACCCACCCCGGGGAAGCCCATAGGCTTTGGGGAGACACACCAGCCCTTAGTGGGCTGGTGGGACAGCCCCAAGGGGGCCTATGCGCCAAGAGAAGGAAATCAAAGGAAAAGAAAAAAAAAGAGGGAGGAAGTGGGAAGGGAGGGGGACTCCTCCCACCAAACCAAGTCCAACTCGGTTTGGGGGGGGGGGGGAGTCCTCCCCCCCTTGGCTCGGCCGACCCCTTGAGGGTCCCTTGGACCCCAAGGCAAGGTCCCCCTCCCTCCTCCTATATATATGGGGCTTTTAGGGCAGATTTGAGACGACTTTCTCACGGCTGCCCGACCACATACCTCCATAGTTTTTCCTCTAGATCGCGTTTCTGCGGAGCTCGGGCGGAGCCCTGCTGAGACGAGATCATCACCAACCTCCGGAGCGCCGTCACGCTGCCGGAGAACTCTTCTACCTCTCCGTCTCTCTTGCTGGATCAAGAAGGCCGAGATCATCGTCGAGCTGTACGTGTGCTGAACGCGGAGGTGCCGTCCGTTCGATACTAGATCGTGGGACTGATCGCGGGATTGTTCGCGGGGCGGATCGAGGGACGTGAGGACGTTCCACTACATCAACCGCGTTCTCTAACACTTCTGCTGTACGATCTACAAGGGTACGTAGATCACTCATCCCCTCTCGTAGATGGACATCACCATGATAGGTCTTCGTGCGCGTAGGAAATTTTTGTTTCCCATTTGACGTTCCCCAACAGTGGTATCAGAGCTAGGTTCATGCGTAGATGTCTTCTCGAGTAGAACACAAAAGGTTTTGTGGGCGGTGATGTGCGTTTTGCTACCCTCCTTAGTCTTTTCTTGATTCCGCGGTATTGTTGGATTGAAGCGGCTTGGACCGACATTACTCGTACGCTTACGAGAGACTGGTTTCATCGTTACGAGTAACCCCCTTTGCTCAAAGATGACTGGCAAGTGACGGTTTCTCCAACTTTAGTTGAATCGGATTTGACCGAGGAGGTCCTTGGATGAGGTTAAATAGCAACTCATATATCTCCGTTGTGGTGTTTGCGTAAGTAAGATGCGATCCTACTAGATACCCTTGGTCACCACGTAAAACATGCAACAACAAAATTAGAGGACGTCTAACTTGTTTTTGCAGGGTATGATTGTGATGTGATATGGCCAACGATGTGATGTGATATATTGGATGTATGAGATGATCATGTTGTAATAGAAATATCGACTTGCATGTCGATGGTACGACAACCGGCAGGAGCCATAGGGTTGTCTTTATACTAACATTTGTGCTTGCAGATGCGTTTACTATTTTGCTAGGATGTAGCTTTAGTAGTAATAGCATAAGTAGCACGACAACCCCGATGGCAACACGTTGATGGATGATCATGGTGTGGCGCCGGTGACAAGAAGATCGTGCCGGTGCTTTGGTGATGGAGATCAAGAAGCACGTGATGATGGCCATATCATGTCACTTATGAATTGCATGTGATGTTAATCCTTTTTTTGCACCTTATTTTGCTTAGAACGACGGTAGCATTATGAGGTGATCTCTCACTAAACTTTCAAGACGAAATTGTGTTCTCCCCGACTGTGCACCGTTGCTACAGTTCGTCGTTTCGAGACACCACGTGATGATCGCGTGTGATAGACTCAACGTTCACATACAACGGGTGCAAAACAGTTGCGCACGCGGAACACTCGGGTTAAGCTTGACGAGCCTAGCATGTGCAGACATGGCCTCGGAACACATGAGACCGAAAGGTCGATCATGAATCATATAGTTGATATGATTAGCATAGGGATGCTTACCACTGAAACTATACTCAACTCACGTGATGATCGGACTTGGGATAGTGTAAGTGGATCATGAACCACTCAAATGACTAGAGAGATGTACTTTTTGAGTGGGAGTTTAGCATATAATTTGATTAAGTTGAACTCTAATTATCTCGAACATAGTCTAAGTCCACTTTGAATATGTTTGTGTTGTAGATCATGGCTCACGCAAGTGTCATCCTGAATTTTAATACGTTCCTAGAGAAAGCTAAGTTGAAAGATGATGGAAGCAACTTTGTAGACTGGGCTCGTAATCTTAAACTAGTCTTACAAGCTGGAAAGAAGGATTATGTCCTTAATGCTGCGCTAGGAGATGAACCACCCGCTACGGCTGATCAGGATGTTAAGAACGCTTGGTTAGCACGTAAGGAGGACTACTCAATAGTTCAATGTGCAGTGTAGTATGGCTTAGAACCGGGACTTCAACATCGCTTTGAGCGTCATGGAGCATTTGAGATGTTCCAGGAGTTGAAGTTTATCTTTCATAAGAACGCCCGGATCGAGAGGTATGAGACCTCCGATAAATTCTATGCTTGCAAGATGGAGGAAAACTCGTCTGTCAGTGAACATGTGCTCAAAATGTCTGGGTACTCAAACCGTCTAGCTGAACTGGGGATTGAACTCCCGCAAGAAGCTATCACTGACAGAATCCTTCAATCACTGCCGCCAAGCTATAAAGGCTTTGTGTTGAACTACAACATGCAAGGGATGAACAAGTCTCCCGGCGAGTTGTTTGCGATGCTGAAAGTCGCAGAGTCTGAACTCCGTAAAGAGCATCAAGTGTTGATGGTGAGCAAGACCACTAGTTTCAAGAGAAACGGCAAAGGCAAGAAGGGCAATTCGAAGAAGAGCAGCAAGCCTGTTGCCAATCCGCCGAAGAAACCCAAGGCTGGACCTAAGCCTGAAACAGAGTGCTTCTATTGCAAGGGTATGGGTCACTGGAAGCGCAATTGCCCCAAGTATCTGGTAGATAAGAAGGCGGGCAAAGAAAAATCAGGTATATTTGATATACATGTTATTGATGTGTACTTAACCGGCTCTCGTAGTAGTGCCTGGGTATTCGATACCGGTTCTGTTGCTCACATTTGCAACTCGAAGCAGGAACTGCGGAATAGACGAAGGCTGGCGAAAGACGAAGTGACGATGCGCGTAGGAAACGGTTCCAAGGTTGATGCAATCGCCGTCGGCACAGTGTCACTTCAACTACCATCGGGATTAGTGATGAACTTAAATCATTGTCATTTAGTGCCTGCGTTGAGCATGAACATTATATCTGGATCTTGTTTATTGCGAGACGGTTACTCTTTTAAGTCTGAGAATAATGGTTGTTCTATTTCTATGAGTAACATCTTTTATGGTCATGCACCGAATGTGAGAGGATTGTTCATATTGAATCTTGATAGCGATACGCATATACATAACATTGAGACCAAAAGAGTTAGAGTAAACAATGATAGCACCATATTTTTGTGGCACTGCCGCTTGGGTCATATTGGTGTAAAGCGCATGAAGAAACTCCATGCTGATGGACTTTCGGAGTCACTTGACTTTGATTCACTTGACACGTGCGAACCATGCCTCATGGGCAAGATGACTAAGACTCCGTTCTCCGGAACAATGGAGCGTGCAAGTGACTTGTTGGAAATCATACATACCGATGTGTGTGGTCCAATGAGCATGGAGGCATGCGGCGGATATCGTTATTTTCTCACCTTCACTGACGATTTAAGTAGATATGGTTATGTCTACTTGATGAAGCACAAGTCTGAAACATTTGAAAAGTTCAAGCAATTTCAGAGTGAAGTGGAAAATCATCGTAACAAGAAGATCAAGTTCCTACGGTCTGATCGTGGGGGTGAATATCTGAGTTTCGAGTTTGGTACTCACTTAAGACAATGTGGAATTGTTTCGCAGTTAACACCGCCTGGAACACCACAGCGTAATGGTGTGTACGAACGTCGTAATCGTACTTTGTTAGAGATGGTGCGATCTATGATGTCTCTTACGGATTTGCCGTTATCATTTTGGGGTTATGCATTAGAAACAGCTGCATTCACTTTAAATAGGGCACCATCGAAATCCGTTGAGACGACACCATACGAACTGTGGTATGGCAAAAGGCCAAAGTTGTCGTTTCTTAAAGTTTGGGGTTGTGATGCTTATGTCAAAAAGCTTCAGCCTGAAAAGCTGGAACCCAAAGCGGAAAAGTGCGTCTTCATAGGTTACCCAAAAGAGACAGTTGGGTACACCTTCTATCTCAAATCCGAGGGCAAAGTGTTTGTTGCTAAGAATGGAACTTTTCTCGAGAAGGAGTTTCTCTCGAGAGAATTGAGTGGGAGGAAGATAGAACTTGACGAGGTTGTTGAACCTCTCATCCCTCTGGATGGTGGCGCAGGGCAAGGGGAAACCTCTGTCGTTGCGACGTCGGTTGAGGAGGAAGTTAATGATGATGATCATGAAACTCCAGTTCAAGTTTCTGTTGAACCACGCAGGTCGACGAGATCACGCGCTGCTCCAGAGTGGTACGGTAATCCCGTCTTATCAATCATGTTGTTAGACAACAATGAACCTGCAAATTATGGAGAAGCAATGGTGGGCCCAGATTCTAACAAATGGCTAGAAGCCATGAAATCCAAGATAGGATCCATGTATGAGAACAAAGTGTGGACTTTGGAGATACTACCTGAGGGCCGCAAGGCTATTCAGAACAAATGGATCTTTAAGAAGAAGACGGACGCTGACGGTAATGTGACCGTTTATAAAGCTCGACTTGTGGCAAAGGGTTTTTCACAAGTTCCAGGAGTTGACTACGATGAGACCTTCTCACCCGTAGCGATGCTTAAGTCCGTCACAATCATGTTAGCAATAGCTGCATTTTTCGATTATGAAATCTGGCAGATGGATGTCAAAACGGTGTTCCTTAACGGTTTCCTTAAGGAAGAGTTGTATATGATGCAACCCGAAGGTTTTGTCAATCCTAAAAATGCTGACAAGGTGTGCAAGCTCCAGCGATCCATTTATGGACTGGTGCAAGCATCTCGGAGTTGGAACAAACGCTTTGATGAGGTGATCAAAGCATTTGGGTTTATACAAGTGGTTGGAGAATCTTGTATTTACAAGAAAGTGAGTGGGAGCTCTGTGGCATTTCTGATATTATATGTGGATGACATATTACTGATTGGAAACAACGTAGAGCTTTTGGAAAGCATAAAAGGTTACTTGAATAAAAGTTTCTCTATGAAGGACCTAGGAGAAGCTGCTTACATTCTAGGCATTAAGATCTATAGGGATAGATCAAAGCGCCTGATAGGACTTCCACAAAGCACATACCTTGATAAAGTTTTGAAGAGGTTCAAAATGGAACAGTCCAAGAAAGGGTTCTTGCCAGTGTTACAAGGTACGAGATTGAGTAAGACTCAGTGCCCAGCAACTGATGAAGATAGAGAGCATATGCGCTCCGTCCCCTATGCTTCAGCCATAGGCTCTATCATGTATGCAATGCTATGCACTAGACCGGATGTTAGCCTGGCCATAAGTATGGCAGGTAGGTTCCAGAGTAATCCAGGAGTGGATCACTGGACGGCGGTCAAGAATATCCTGAAGTACCTGAAAAGGACTAAGGAGATGTTTCTCGTGTATGGAGGTGACGAAGAGCTCGTCGTAAAAGGTTACGTCGATGCAAGCTTTGACACAAATCCGGACGACTCTAAGTCGCAAACCGGATACGTATTTATTCTTAATGGGGGTGCAGTAAGCTGGTGCAGTTCCAAGCAAAGCGTCGTAGAAGATTCTACATGTGAAGCGGAGTACATGGCTGCCTCGGAGGCGGCTAAGGAGGGTGTCTGGATGAAGCAGTTCATGACGGATCTTGGAGTGGTGCCAAGTGCACTGGATCCAATAACCTTGTTCTGTGACAACACTGGTGCCATTGCCTTAGCAAAGGAACCAAGGTTTCACAAGAAGACCAGACACATCAAACGACGCTTCAACCTCATCCGCAACTACGTCGAGGAGGAGGACGTAAATATATGCAAAGTGCACACGGATCTGAATGTAGCAGACCCGCTGACTAAACCTCTTCCACGGCCAAAACATGATCGAGACCAGAACTGTATGGGTGTTAGATTTATTACAATGTAATTCACATGGTGATGTGAGGGCTAGATTATTGACTCTAGTGCAAGTGGGAGACTGTTGGAATTATGCCCTAGAGGCAATAATAAATGTATAGTTATTATTATAATTCCTGTATCAAGATAATAGTTTATTATCCATGCTATAATTGTATTGAATGAAGACTCATTTACATGTGTGGATACATAGACAAAACACCGTCCCTAGCATGCCTCTAGTTGGCTAGCCAGTTGATCGATGATAGTCAGTGTCTTCTGATTATGAACAAGGTGTTGTTGCTTGATAACTGGATCACGTCATTGGGAGAATCACGTGATGGACTAGACCCAAACTAATAGACGTAGCATGTTGATCGTGTCATTTTGTTGCTACTGTTTTCTGCGTGTCAAGTATTTATTCCTATGACCATGAGATCGTATAACTCACTGACACCGGAGGAGTGCTTTGTGTGTATCAAACGTCGCAACGTAACTGGGTGACTATAAAGATTCTCTACAGGTATCTCCGAAGGTGTTAGTTGATTTAGTATGGATCAAGACTGGGATTTGTCACTCCGTGTGACGGAGAGGTATCTCGGGGCCCACTCGGTAATACAACATCACACACAAGCCTTGCAAGCAATGTAACTTAGTGTAAGTTGCGGGATCTTGTATTACGGAACGAGAAAAGAGACTTGCCGGTAAACGAGATTGAAATAGGTATGCGGATACTGACGATCGAATCTCGGGCAAGTAACATACCGAAGGACAAAGGGAATGACATACGGGATTATACGAATCCTTGGCACTGAGGTTCAAACGATAAGATCTTCGTAGAATATGTAGGATCCAATATGGGCATCCAGGTCCCGCTATTGGATATTGACCGAGGAGTCTCTCGGGTCATGTCTACATAGTTCTCGAACCCGCAGGGTCTGCACACTTAAGGTTCGACGTTGTTTTATGCGTATTTGAGTTATATGGTTGGTTACCGAATGTTGTTCGGAGTCCCGGATGAGATCGCGAACGTCACGAGGGTTTCCGGAATGGTCCGGAAACGAAGATTGATATATAGGATGACCTCATTTGATTACCGGAAGGTTTTCGGAGTTGCCGGGAATGTACCGGGAATGACGAATGGGTTCCTGGAGTTCACCGGGGGGGCAACCCACCCCGGGGAAGCCCATAGGCTTTGGGGAGACACACCAGCCCTTAGTGGGCTGGTGGGACAGCCCCAAGGGGGCCTATGCGCCAAGAGAAGGAAATCAAAGGAAAAGAAAAAAAAAGAGGGAGGAAGTGGGAAGGGAGGGGGACTCCTCCCACCAAACCAAGTCCAACTCGGTTTGGGGGGGGGAGTCCTCCCCCCCTTGGCTCGGCCGACCCCTTGAGGGTCCCTTGGAACCCAAGGCAAGGTCCCCCTCCCTCCTCCTATATATATGGGGCTTTTAGGGCAGATTTGAGACGACTTTCTCACGGCTGCCCGACAACATACCTCCATAGTTTTTCCTCTAGATCACGTTTCTGCGGAGCTCGGGCGGAGCCCTGCTGAGACGAGATCATCACCAACCTCCGGAGCGCCGTCACGCTGCCGGAGAACTCTTCTACCTCTTCGTATCTCTTGCTGGATCAAGAAGGCCGAGATCATCGTCGAGCTGTACGTGTGCTGAACGCGGAGGTGTCGTCCGTTCGGTACTAGATCGTGGGACTGATCGCGGGATTGTTCGCGGGGCGGATCGAGGGACGTGAGGACGTTCCACTACATCAACCGCATTCTCTAACGCTTCTGCTGTACGATCTACAAGGGTATGTAGATCACTCATCCCCTCTCGTAGATGGACATCACCATGATAGGTCTTCGTGCGCGTAGGAAATTTTTTGTTTCCCATGCGACGTTCCCCAACATTCTCGACAGTGGCTGCACACATCACATGACTGGTGATAAAAGCCTACTGATGAATATGCCACTAACTCCATCACCTCTGAAGCAAATCACATATGCTGATAAAGGTAAAAGCAAGGTATTGGGACTTGGCAAAGTAGCTATTTCCAAGGATAGGCATATGGACAAAGTGATGCTTGTTGAATCCCTTGGTTTTAACCTCATGTCAGTCTCGATGCTTTGTGATCTTGATATGATTGTTATCTTTGGTAGATATAGATGTGTAGTCATCATGGAATCTGACAGATCCAAAGTCTTCGAAGGTGTAAGAAGAGGGGATTTGTACATTGTTGACTTCTCTACAGGTCCTCAACCAGCCACTTGCTTACTAGCAAAAACCTCAGAAGGATGGCCGTGGCACAGAAGACTAGGTCATGTAGGCATGAGGAATTTTCACACACTTGCAAAGAAGAAGCATGTCATTGGCATCGAATCAGTCAAATTCCTCAAGGATCATCTCTGTGGTGCTTGTGAATCTCGGAAAATGACCAGATCCAAGCATCCCTCCAAAACCATCATGACCACTACACGTCCATTCGAATTGCTTCATATGGATTTATTTGGACCTACTCACTATGCAACACTAACCAATGCAGCATCTCTATATGGCTTTGTCATAGTTGATGATTATTCCAGATACACTTGGGTGCACATTATCATGTATAAAACTGAAGTGCAGGAAATCTTCAAACGATTTTCTTCAAGGGCATCAACGAACTTCGGCATCAAGATCAAACATATCAGGAGTGATAATGGAACCGAGTTCAAAAACACTGGTCTTGATGATTATCTTGATGAACTTGGTATTACTCACGAATTGTCTCCTCCTTATACTCCTCGGCAGAATGGTGTCGTTGAAAGAAAGAACAGGACTCTGGTTGAAATGGCGAAAACTATGCTTGAAGAATATCAGACTCCTCGTCGCTTCTGGCCTGAAGCAATCAACACTGCATGTCATATCATCAACAGGGTATATCATCACAAATTCCTCAAGAAAACCTCATATGAACTCCTCACTGACAAGAAACCCAATGTAAGTTATTTCAAAGTCTTCAGTGCAAAATGCTGGATTAGAGATCCTCATCATAGCTCGAAATTTGCACCTAAGGCACATGAAGGTTTTATGATCGGTTATGGAAAGGACTCGCACACCTACAGAGTCTTCAACAACTATCACAACAAAGTTGTTGAGACTGTAGATGTGCGGTTCGATGAAACTAATGGCTCGCAAAGAGAGCAATTGCCTTCTGACCCAGATAAGCTGTCTCCTGAGGAAGCGATAAAGCTTAAGCCTACTGAATACATTCTTCCCACTGAGGAAATTGGTGAAGAAACAATCCCCATCGCTGATGAAAGACAAGAAGATGCTCCTGAGGAAATTGCAACAACACCACTTCCTCAGCCCAGACAAAATCCTCAACCAGCACATCCGAGGATTGCAAATGAAGTAGAACTTGACAAAATCCTCAACGACATCAACGCGCCAGGTCCTCTCACTCGCTCAAAAGCTTCACACTTAGTTAACTTTTGTGGGCATTTCTCTTTTGTATCTATCACAGAACCCTCAAAAGTAGCTGAGGCTTTTCTGGAACCGGAGTGGATCCAAGCCATGCAAGACGAACTTCTCCAATTCAAGCTGAATGACGTATGGGAGCTCGTCAAACGACCAGATCCTCGCAAGCATAACATAATCGGCACCAAGTGGATTTTCCGAAACAAGCAAGATGAGGACGGTCAAGTGGTGAGGAACAAGGCACGACTTGTAGCCCAAGGCTACACGCATGTTGAAGGAATAGATTTCGATGAAACTTTTGCACCTGTTGCTAGACTTGAAGCTATTCGAATTTTACTTGCTTATGCTAATCATCATAACATCATCTTATATCAAATGGATGTGAAAAGTGCATTCCTCAATGGTAAGCTTGAGGAAGAAGTATATGTTGCTCAGCCCCCAGGTTTTGAGGATCCAAAGAATCCAGACAAAGTCTTCAGACTCAAAAAGGCTCTGTATGGTCTCAAGCAAGCACCTCGGGCATGGTACGATACATTGAAGGAATTCCTCATGAAGAAAGGCTTCAAACCTGGTTCACTCGATCCAACTCTTTTCACAAAATCTTATGATAATGAACTGTTTGTATGTCAAATATATGTTGATGATATCATATTTGGCTGTACTGACAAAAGATACAGTGATGAATTTGCTTATATGATGAGTGAAGAATATCAGATGTCTATGATGGGGGAGCTGAAATTCTTCTTAGGTCTTCAAATTCGTCAACAAAGCAATGGAATCTTCATATCACAGGAGAAATACCTCAAGGATGTTCTGAGGAAATTCGACATGCATGAATGCAAAGGTGCCAAGACTCCAATTCCTACCAACGGTCACCTCGGCACTGATGAAAATGGTAAAGATTTCGATCAGCAGGTATACCGTTCTGTGATTGGTTCTTTATTGTATCTATGTGCATCTAGGCCAGACATAATGCTCAGTGTTTGCATGTGTGCACGTTTTCAAGCAAAACCGAAGGAATCACACCATAAGGCTATGAAACATATTCTTCGATACTTAGCTCACACACCAACACTAGGATTATGGTATCCCAAGGGCTCCAATCTTCATCTGGTAGGGTATTCTGATTCAGACTATGCTGGTGACCGTGTGGATCGCAAGTCAACATCTGGCACATGCCATTTCCTCGGAAGATCACTGGTTTGCTGGTCCTCAAAGAAGCAGAACTGCGTATCACTCTCCACTGCCGAAGCTGAGTACATTGCTGCTGGTTCTTGCTGTGCTCAATTACTATGGATGAAGCAAACCCTCAAGGACTACGGCATCAACATGAAGAATGTGTACTGTGACAATGAGAGTGCTATCAAGATTGCCTACAACCCAGTACAACACTCGAAGACCAAGCACATCCAGATTCGTCATCATTTTCTTCGGGACCATGTCCTCAAGGGCAATATCCTCATCGACCATGTGAAGACTGATGATCAACTGGCTGATATCTTCACTATGTCCTTGGATGAGAAAAGGTTTTGCAAGTTGCGGTGTGAGCGAAATATCTTAGAATCTTCAAATGTTTTTTAAAAACATGCACACATCCTAACACTAATGCAAAGTTGATGACTTAGATGTGCAACACATGATGAAACAATTTTCTTCAACCGATGAAGAAAGTCACTCTGAATGTGAAGAAATTAACGAAGAAATTGATTCTCATGGCCCTACGACAATTGTACACGGCGTCTATAATCAACATTCTTATATGGTGGGCAACGCCACCGCCCAATGTGAAATTCCTCAAGTTGATTTTCTTCAAATGATCAAATTCCTCACAATGCATTTTTGTTCAAAACAGTTGTTCTTAATTGTGATGATCTAATGCAAAATCTTCAAAAACACTTGATGACTTTCATTTGCCTAGGTAGATTGTGATTTCTAGTCCTCAACAGCATTCACTTATTGCTATTTCTTCAAGTTGATGTTTCTGCTAAGTGAATGTGATCGGACCCTATTTTCCCTCTATGCTATACTTATCCAGTCTATTCAATTCTTCATATGCGTTCTACTTGAAACTTTGTTCAAAATCCTCACTGCATCCTTGTCAGCTGATGATTTTGTAACGACAATCCTCAAATCTTCGAAAAATTGTTTTCTTCAAAGGAACAGTAACTGAACCCCCACTTCCCACGATTGGATAGCCACGATCTCCACTATCTCCACCGCATCGTACGGGAGCTACACATGTCCTGCGGAGACGTAGAGGCAAGGGCTATTTGGTCCGAAACTTTCGCGCCAAACAGTAACTTTCGGGCTATAAATATGTCCTTAACCCCCTCGGTATCATCTTCTTCGCCTCATCGCTCTCCTGCCACAGCACACCGAACCCTAGCGCCACCACTGGTAGTCTTGTCGCTGGCAAGGAAGAGCTTCACTGTCTCAACTTTCTCGCCGCCAGGATCACGCGGGAGACGGAACATCTACGTCCGCCGCCGCCGTAGACATCCTCTGCTGCCAAGTTAGGTTGCATTGGACACTTGACCGAAGAGCCTCTCCATCACCACCTTTTTTGTGTTCTTCGTTCGCACCTTCCAGGGTAATTATATCCCATTTTTACAACAGATTAGATCTAAAATTTTACCTCTCCCATGTGAAATCTATTTTTCCTCAAGATACGATGCGCACATGATTCCTCAAACACTATCCATCACCACAACCATTGATGGACTAGCTAAGCATCTAAGATTTTCACGAGATTCCTCAATTGTGCGAATTTTCGGATCTGTACAACTCTGGAACCCAAGAACAGAATGCTTAAGCAAATTCCTCAACCACTGGTTGTATTCCTCAAACTGTCAAACTTTTCCATTTTCTTCAAATCTGAG
Organism: Hordeum vulgare subsp. vulgare; assembly: GCF_904849725.1. NCBI lineage: Eukaryota > Viridiplantae > Streptophyta > Magnoliopsida > Poales > Poaceae > Hordeum > Hordeum vulgare. The sequence continues at coordinate 459,354,889 of NC_058521.1, forward strand.
AACGCATATGACCTCTCCAAATTCCTCGCAACTATACTCTGTTCACAGGTACACACATGTCAGCTGATGAATCTCTCGGTTCTCATCACATTAACTCATTTGCAGCGTTTCTAGAAGAAACCCTTCAAGGCTCATCAGAATCCTCAAGAGTTCAAAATCCTCAGATAATTCCTCGTCTGAAGAAAATGGAGGAAGAAAGGAAACAGAGGGGAGGAAAGAAACTGGAGCAGAACACAGCTGTGGACATTCCTGATGATATATACCTGGACTACTGCACGCCTGATGATGAACCTGAGACTATGCCTAAAAGAAAGATTAGGATGCAGAAAATTGAACGCAGATGGGCAAAGGAGTGGAAGGAGTACATGTTTGTGACTCCAAAATATGCGAAGAAATTCGCTTTGAAGCCTCCTGGCAGAAGGGCCCCGCTTGAGGATCATCAAGTTGCTCATCCCTCAAGTCTTATGACACTTGATGACTACCCAGAGGAAAAAGAAAGGCATCTGGCCAAGCTCAAGAAGCAAGCAGAAACAGCTGTGAAGAAATTTCATGAATCTTCAGCTGCTGCCTCCGGGGCTGCTCATTCCTCAGCAGCAGAAACCTCAGGCTCCGAGATTCCTCAACCAAAGTCTGTGCCAGCAAAGCCAAAAGCTTCAAAACCCCAAGAAAAGTTTGGACAGGCTTCTGTCACCAAACCCTCAGCTCCAAAACCCTCGGTTCCAAAAGCGTCCACACCAAAACCATCAGCGCCAAAACCCTCAGCACCAATCGCATCTACACCAAAGTCCTCAGCTCCACCTCCAAAGCCACTACAGAAGAAAGTCTTGAAGACTACGACTGCCAGCTCCAGCTCCTCACTCCCAGCTGCAACTAGCTCGGAGACAAAGTCTTCAACACCCCATGTAAAGACTTTGACAACAACTGAACCTGCACCTCTGCCCAACCCCAGCAAAATCATCACAGTCCCGTCTGCATCAGAGGGTAGTGAAGAATATGATGATGAAACTCTGGAAGCCATCATCAGGAACAAGCAAGAAAGGGTAGCACAAGCATCATGCAGTGCTATTCCTCTGGCGATGGACCCAAAGGTCCTCCTCAATTTCATCAATGTGTGGTATGAAGACCCAAACACACCCATTGATGATTTGAAACTTCCTCCTGGTGTCAGCCACATGGTGGCTACTTTCATAAACGAAGCCAAGTGGAAGGAACAGAAGGCCAAGCAGGCAAAGATTGCAAAGGCCAGAAAGGAGAAATTCCTCAGGCAAAATGTTCTCAAGCTGACGCCTGAAGCATTGGTGTCCACCCAGGCAGAGCTGCAAGTTTTGACTGACAAGTGTGAGAAACTGTCAGATCGCACAAGCATCAAAAGCAATTTCATCAAGCTAGCCACTAGTGATGTTGATGACTACAACAGACGTCACCCCCCACCAGCACCAACTCCTCAGCCCCTGGTTGAACAACCAAAAGATGCATCTCCTGTTGAGGAGGAAATTCCTCAAGCTGAGGAACAACACCAAGAGCGCCGTGCCGATGAGACGGCCATTGAAGAAATCATCACTGAGACTGCTCCTGATGAAACTGCAAACCCTGATGAAACTGCTACTGATCCAGCTGCTTCACCAAAGCAGGCTGATGACTATGTTCCAGCTGGTTCCTCACTGCCAGCTGAAGAATCTGTTAAGAAAACACCTTCACCAAAAACTTCAAAGGTGAAGAAGTTAATCCCGTCTGCATCAGACGCGAAAAATACAAGGGCTGCTGAGAAGGAAGCGAAGAAGAGAAAAGCTTCCTCAGCAGAAGAAAAGATTGAGGCAAAACGCCTCAAGGAAACTGAAGAATCTGCCCCACTGGACCCGGTGCCTCTTAATGTTGCACCCTCATTTGAAATGGTCGTCGTTGGTGACCACACTACAAGGGCAGATGAGGAAATGAAGGATGCTGCCTCTGAGGAGCATACTGATGAGGAAATACAAATTGATGACAGTCCTCAACCTCATTTTCCTCCGAAAGAGATTACTGAAGCTTCAGCTGCAGCAGCTGATGAATCTGCGTCTGCCACAAAGTCAGCTGATGAAAATCAAGCTGAAGAAAATGTCCAGTCTGAGCAGGCTCCTCCCACTGAACAGGATGATCAAACTCCTCAAGCTGAGAAGGAAGAAGAAATTCCTCAGCCTGATGCTCGGCCAGAGCAAGAAATTCCTCACCCTGAGGAAACTGCTGAAGAACATGTTCCCGCCCCTGACAATGAGTTCATTGTCCTCAACCCAGAATCTGCCATGGTTGTTTCCCCTCCCATTCCTCAGCGCAATCTCAATCCAGTTCAGCGCCTGTCATTCTCGAAGAGGCCAAAGTTTCAGAAAGAAAATTTCTTTGAGGAACGCATGTATTTCATCGGAGAGAATCCTTATGACAAGTCTCAAATGAGGCATCTGAAGTTTTGGACAAGGACGCAGATGAACTACTATGCTTCTGTGCTCTGTGGCCGCAACAAGATATTCCAGCACAGGCACATTCCTCATGCTGAACTTGAAGAAATTCCCTGCATGGAACCAGCCCTCAGTGTACTACATGATGCAGGTTTGCTCCCTATGTGCTCCAACATATCAGATTGGAATAGTGAACTAATTCTTCAGTTCTATTCAACTCTGCACATCTCGGGCAATGCTGATGACATCAACACTTGGGTGTTCGACTGGATGACCCAAAATACTCACTACAAGGCTCCAGCGTCTGAACTCCTCAGAGAACTGCCCGTACCAATTCCTTCAGAAGGGGCAGTGAAGCTTTATGGTGAGCGTGAGCTGCCAAATGGAATGATGGAAGTCCTCATGAAGCCTTTGGCTGCAGGAAAACCCTCAAGAACCACATTCCTCGTCCATGAGCTAAAGTACACACCCCGGTCTGTCTACCGCATTCTCTGCAGTGTGCTAGCGCCAATCAAAGGCCATGATGATGACGAAGATGTCGTCGGCCTCATGAAGAATATCCTTTTCAACATCATTCACGGTATCCCCATGAATATCCATGATTTCTTCTTGAGGACTTTGGCTGACAATGCAATGTGCCCATATGATCACAAAATTTATGCACCATGGATCATGAGATTCCTCAGGACAAGGACAGACATCAACTTCCACGCAGATTTCCAGAACCATGTTGGTTATATGCCTCCTATCCGAGTCAACAAGAAGACTTTCGAGCCTATTGAGGGAAAAGGAAAGTCTATAATTGATGAAGGAAGCAGGCCTCTTGATGGTCAATTTAAAGAGCCAGATGAATATTCCTCATGGGATGATACTGAGACTCGTCCGCCAAGCCCAGTTCCTCCTCGCGTGCTAAACACCAGAGAGCTTCTTCTCAGTCTTCATCAGAAGGTGGATCACAACCACAAATGGGTCAAACGCCAGTTTGGTGCCATTGTGAAAACCCTCACTGAGACACAGAACAGTGTGAAACTAAATCATCACTATCTGCATGAGGTTTTTGATCGCACTTGGGCTACCCTTGCACATCTAAAGACCCAGACTGAGCTTGAAGAATTGAACTTTGAGCAGGACTTTGACTGGTCGTGGCCTCCCAAGAAAAAGTGCAGGCCCATTCCAGTGCCAGATCTTGAAGACGGCTCCTTCTCGTCCTTCCGCACCGCCGAATCTGATGAGGAACAGCTCGACACCGCAACAGGCCCAAGGAAGAAGACTACACCCAAGAAGCGCCAAGGATCTTCATCCACCGCCAAGAAATGAAGTCTTCACGGGCGTTAGTCCTCAGTTTGTCCCTTTTTTTGTCACTTGATGACAAAGGGGGAGAAACTTGAGAGTTAGTCTTCAAATGGGATTTATTTTTGGGGCTTATGAACTATATTTAAGTTACAAACTCTTGGCTCTTCCGAAGTTTTTCTGTAATGAGTTGTAACTTAAGCCCGATGGTACTCTGACGCTTTTGAACGTTTTTCTTCGCATGCTTATTCCTCAAGTTTTAATGCACGCATGCTGAAATTCGTCAGATACCATTTGCCATCATGCATCCTCATTTTCTTCATATGATACGTTATATGTATGCATGATTTACAAGATTCAGGTGGAGATCTCCATGATATAAATCATCAATGTGCATATGCTATAAAAGCAAAATCCTCAAGGTATGCACATCTTCAGGGGGAGTCTCTGTGAATCTTGTTTTCAAATTCCTCAAATGAGTATTTACACTTCATATTTTTGATCCCTGTTGAAGACTTAACCTAATTGTCATCAACCACCAAAAAGCGGGAGATTGTAAGTGCATCTAGTGCCCCTTAGTGATTTTGGTGGTTTGAAGACTTATAGGTTAAGTATCTAATGTGTTTTTAAGTGTACACAGGATCTATAAGTCATTGAGGAGTTTGAGATATTTGAAGAATATCGACCCCTAAAAAATTATGTCTTCAGTTGAAGAAATTGGTCTGAAGCTGAAGAAATGAATCGCGAGGAATCTGCGATGAAATTGATATTCCTCATGAAGATATTGATATTGAGAAGATCGGTGGTTCCTGAAGAAAATCATTCTTAAGAAATTGAAGCGTGAAGATTTTCGTTTTCTGTTTTACTTTCTTCGCATTTGATGAATAGGAACACCGTACTGTTAAAGGGGGTCAAAGTAACACTATGGAATGGATTTCCTCATGATGCTCAACCCAAGCCAAATCCTACCAAAAGCCTCAAGTGAGGAATATGAGTGACATGAGGACTCTCACAGTTGAGAGTCTCGACCGTTTCGATAAGCCACGCCAAGTCACTGATCTTATCCACTCCAACGGTCATATTATTTAAGGGCATTAATGTCAAATCATGTCGGGATGCTCCCAGGCTATAAATAGCCGCCCCCCACAACCACTAGCTGGTTGGCTGCTCCATTAGAAACTGACACTTGTCATAAGAGCAACCCAATTCCTCAGAGCTTTCGAGAGTAAATCATCAGTGAGGAAATACACCACCCACCGAAACCACAAACCAAACCTAGTGTTTGAGCATCACTGAAGAAGTTGTTCCTGTGTGGGACTGAAGCCTTTTACCTTTGAGGACTGTGCATCCTCCAGACGGTTAGGCGTCATGGTCTAGAGCAATCCAGCAGTCAATTGTGGATCGCCGGGTGACCGAGTTTGTGAGGGTTTGGAAGTCTGCCCTGAAGACTTACCACGAGTGTTGGGCGAGGACTGTGTGTCCTTAGCTCAAGGAGAATACGGTAGGGACTGTGTGTCCCAGGACTGGGTGTCCTTTGGTTTCAATACCAAGCCGCTCCAAACCAGATGTACAACTGTCACAGCAGTTGGAACTGGGTCATCAACAACAGTCTTCACCAAGAATCGGGTTCTAATTCCTCAACTCTTTACATTCTCTGTATTATGTGTTGATGACTTTCACTGTGACTGTTTGAAGAATTTGCTGAAGACTTTCTCTGAATTTCCTCAACCCGAAATTCTTCACTTGAGTTAATCATCATCTGTATTCTGCGTGCCTGCTTACTGTGCAATCTGTTTTCACATTCTTCACTCTGTAATACTGCCATTGTGAAAGGTTGCACGTCTGATCCGTAATCGTTTCCGCTGTAAGTTAGTCATCAGTGAGGAATTTCCTCAAAAGGAATTTCCTCAGTGATGAAATTCTAAAAATCTCCTATTCACCCCCCCTCTAGTCGATATAACGCACTTTCAATTTTCCACCAGATAGCAGCACTTTGGGTAAAGTACTGGAGAGCGTGTTCCACTTCATACTTCCTTGAGATCAAGTTACTCCCGAAGTGGTTCTCGATGTTCTGAATCCATATCTCAGCTTCCAGCTAGGTCATTGGTCCAGAGACTACAAGTCCAGCTTCATACTCCATCAGGTAGGGTTGAGGTTTTGGGGATGAGACGGGTAAGAGAGGGAGGGAGATACACACAATACAAACAATATTTTTGAGAATAGGTTTTATTTGTGGCTGTCGGAAAACACACACCAATGACGGCTCACAAATCATCGTATCTAACGTGGGTACATAAAAGGGGTTTGGACTTCTAATGGTCATATAATTATTCGAACACTTCAGGGTCTTCGAGTTCTTCGGGTCTTGAGAGTCTACTGTTGGTGTAGCTTCAATTCTTCAAACGCGTGGAGAAATCCTCTTTACTTTGAAGTGGGAGTCGGTTGATCCTTCACGTGGTCAAAGGGGAAAGGGCATTGTCTAACTATTTGAGGTGAGAGAGAACGTTTGATGAAATCAGAAGAGATGAGAAGTAAAAGGTGTTCTTGAAAAATAGAAATTTTTGAGAGATCCTTTCCTAAGAAATTTCTAGTTTCTAGGGGTCACGTCCTACAGTCAACATGTGCTTTGATACCATTTCTGTAACGACCCAACTCAAAACGAGTCAAGCCTCTGTGTATCTGTGCCATCCCTGGATCAGTATGCTGGCACACACAGTACATCAATGTATATATCAAAGTGCAATCACATGTAAATAGCGTAAAACTGATATATACCTTAAAATCTCAGCGGAAGCAATCAAGGGAGTGGAGTCCCAAATAACACCAATGGCAAGTTGAGTGCGGACCGTAACCCTGAATCATACTCTTACTCGTCGAGGAAAATATCTGCAACATAAGACGTTGCAGCCGTGTAGGTCAGCATATTGAATATGCCGACAAGTCACAAAAGAGAGGGTAAAATATCATCTATACTATATGCATATATGGCAGGTGGGGTTGTAAGTTTTTAGCGGAAAGCAAAGTTTTCTCCTACAACAAGAGAGGGGCTAAAAGCAAAATATTACTACGTTGTTGGTAGTTAATGAGATGGTTCCGCCAACCAGTTCTCATACCCAAGTTATCATTATTACCCACATCAAATATATATATATGGTGTTGAGAATTCCTGATAGTTTCAGTTCTTTCGGCTCAAATTGTCCATGACCGTGGACATGGCTAATCGATTAGGTTTGAGTACTCTGCAGAGTTTTGCACACGTTCCCCACAAGACTTGATCGCCTCCGTGTATGTCCTTGCACTTCAGGGTGTTTGAAGACCGGATGATCAAAACATGGTCTTTCAACGGGCCCCTCTGAATCCCTGTCGGTGCCCATCCAATCCTACCGTTCTTCTACATCTGCTAACACCGCCTGTCCAGAGTCGCCGCGTTGTCCAACCAAGCCAGAGCCCATAATGACTTGTGGCTGTGCAGGTAAGCCTCGGGTCTTGAAAATATCCGTCCGTCTCTTTGAGCTTGGGTGAAGCTTTCCGCAAGATTTCATGGCACGTCTCCAGCATCCCGGGTCATCCACTGGTTTCTCCGGGGAGCCAATCAACCGTCCTTCACCCAGAGATGCATTGCATCACGAGGTCTTGAAAAGTCTTGACTTAACCGGTCTTGGTTATTACATTATTCTCGCATCACTCGTGATAAACTCTCAACTAGAATCCCGTCTACTCAAGCATAGCAATATGAAATTTGTCGTCCCGGGCCAAGTAACGGGGTTGTTGGGTGCCTACCACATGGTACTACAATATGTAACCATAATTTCCAAGTACCTACTCAGCATGCAAATGGGTATAGGATGGTAGAACTACGATGCATAAAACATAGGTGATACATGATCAAATGACTTGCCTGGTATTACTTGATGAAGATAGCTGCTCTCAAAATCCTGATAATTCTACTCGTCGCACTCCGAGCAATCTATCGTAAATGAATGGCATTCAATAAACATCCATGCCAAAAGGAAGAACCAAAAGAACATAAGAACAAAACATATATTTGTGCAAAATAACAACATACTAAGGTTTAATAAAAAGATAGGTTCTAAGTGTGTTGTAAAGGAAAGGTGAAAGGGGTCAACTCAAAAGAGTCAAAGGATGATCAACTATCGCTATATAAGCTCGACTTGCATACACTATGGGAGATGATAAAAAATATTGGGAGAGCAACATGAATGTTGTTTGACAAATAGTATAAGACATAAGAATTTATTTGTAGAAAGAATTTCTTGAAATGGAGCACTACAACTACAACACAAGTTATAGCGAATTGAAGTATGAATTGAATTTGCATTCAGAAGGTCAAAAGAAGTTGAACTGAAGTACGTTCAAAAATATATGACATGAGTATTTAGGGGTAAAAGGAATCAATTGAAAAGGTGGTACGATTTGCAAGATAAGATCAAATGAATGTTCGAATACAAATTTGAATCGCTCAAATTTGTAAGGTTCAAAGGTTGAAACTAATGATGCTACTCGATATAGGAGATCAATATGATCGTGTAGAAAAAAGGAATTACTAGATTTGAAATAGCGGATCAAAAGATACAAATATTTCAATATAACATTGAATCAGCTTAGAACGATCTGAACACTTTTGGGCACTAATAGATAAATCTGATTTGATCAAAATTATAAGTTGAAAAGTTAAAACTAATGATACAAACGGAAAGATTACTTTGATACGAATCCGACGCAATTGAATTCATCTAAAACGGAGCTACGGATAAAAAGATATGATCAAAAGAAGTTTGAATATGAATCTGAACAAATTTCGAAATTTAAAAATTTCAAAAAGTTGATATGATAGGTTCATCGGATAGGTGGGATCAAGATGAAACTCTAGGCGTTGGTTTCATCTAATTCGGATAAACGAGTAAAAAGTTATGGCTATTTGAAAAATCAGGGCCAAGCTGTTTTACAGAATAAAAGTGCTATGTCTAAAAGAATTCTAGTACTAATGTGTAAATACGAAGACTAACTAATATATCTAATTACTCTATCGTATACTAGTGTAGGAATACTAGTCTAGAAATAATAAACTATGGGAGTATTAAAAAATACGAAGAGAAATACCTTTAGAATGCAGAGCAAGAATTAATTCCAATGAGAACACGACTTCGAGAAATCCCGTCGAAGAGAAAAGAATATTTTTATTTAATAAACCTAGTCAAACCAAAAGATTGATTTAACCCGAAATAGATGATTTTTTTGGATGCTCCTATGGGTCTATATTTATAGGTGGAAGGGAGGTCTAATGGTCCATAGATAGACAATGTGGGACTAAACATATACGTAACGTGGAGAGAAAAGAAACAAAGCCTCTCGTGGGCCAAGTAACGGTTCGGCTGGCCGCAAGAGGCGATTCCTGCGAGCCGTGCCCTTTGTTTCTTTTTTTTTAACAGTGTTTTTTTCTTTTTAAAAAAAATAGTGAAGAAAACGTAAAAACGAAAATAGAGAGAACATTTTATATAGGCATATTATATATCAAAATTTTCAGAATAAAATTTCCTACGACATGAACATATTTTTAAGACCAAATAAAATACTTTAATTTTCTTTTGCAATAACTTTAAAATAAAAAGGAATTGGATTTTCAAATAAATTGCAAATACTTGAAATTTGAATCAAGACATTGTCCGTGATTTTGGAGTGTCATTTTCCTCCTCTCATTTGATTTTTTTTATCAGAGGGTTTTGAAAATATTCAAACTCAAAAATTCAATAGGGATTCAAAATAGAAAATTTTGGGAAAGTCATTTAATTCCCTCTCATTTAAAAAAAAAATCAAATTCCACTCAATTTCAAACAATTAATCACATAGCATGCCAGAAAAATTCCTAATTATTTATTTGTTATAACATTCCAAAATTTATAAGGGATGTTACAACCTCAATCCTTATATGATGAAATTAATGACGAGATTGCAGCTGTTGAGATGGAACCTATTGATGTCACTATTCAGCTTGCCAATACAGATACTATCTGCCCTTTGGGAATTGTTAGAGATGGTGAAGTCTTGTGTGGTAGAAGGAAGTATCCTGCTGATTTTCTCGTTCTTGTTACCACACAAGATAGCTTTTGTCCCTTCATATTTGGCAGACCCTTCCTCAATACTGTCAATGCTCATATTGACTGTGAGAAGCAAACTGTCACTGCTGGCTTTGAAGGTGTGTCACATGAGTTCAATTTCTCCAAGTTTGGTAGACAACATCATGAAAAAGAGTTTCCTAGTAAGGATTAAATTATTGCCCTAGCTTCTATTGCCGTGCCTCCTACTGATCCTTTAGAGCAATACTTGCTTGAGCATGAAAATGATATGCATATGGATGAAAGGGATGAGATAGATAGAGTTATCTTTGAACAATATCCTATCCTTAAGAATAATTTGCCTGTTGAACTACTTGGAGAACCACCCCCACCAAAGGGTGATCCTGTGTTCGACCTTAAACAGTTGCCTGATACTCTTAAGTATGCTTATCTTGATGAAAAAGAGATATATCCTGTTATTATTAGTGCTAGCCTCTCAGATAATGAAGAAAACAAGTTACTAAAAACTCTGAGGAAGCACCGTGCTGTTATTGGATATACTCTTGATGATCTTAAGGGCATCAGTCCCACTCTATGCCAGCACAAGATTAAAACCGATCCTGATTTGAAACCAGTTGTCGATCATCAACGGAGATTAAATCCTAAGATGAAAGAGGTAGTAAGAAAAGAAATACTAAAGCTCCTGGAAGCAGGTATTATCTATCCTGTTGCTCATAGTGATTGGGTGAGTCCGGTGCATTGCATCCCTAAGAAGGGCGGTATTACCGTTGTCCCTAATAATAAAGATGAATTGATCCCACAGAGGATTATTACTGGCTAAAGGATGGTGATTGATTTTAGGAAATTGAATAAGGCCACTAGGAAGGTTCATTACCCTTTGCCTTTTATCGACCAAATGCTAGAAAGACCGTCTAAACACACACACTTCTGCTTTCTAGATGGTTATTCTGGTTTCTCCCAAATACCTGTTGCACAATCTGATCAGGAGAAAACCACTTTCACCCGCCCTTTCGGTACCTTTGCTTACACACGTATGCCTTTTGGCTTATGTAATGCACCTGCTACCTTTCAAAGATGTATGATGGCTATATTATCTGACTTTTGTGAAAAGATTGTTGAGGTTTTTATGGATGACTTCTCTGTTTACCGGTCTTCTTTTGATGATTGCCTCAGCAACCTTGATCGAGTCTTGCAGAGATATAAAGACACCAACCTTGTCTTGAATTGGGAGAAGTGCGACTTTATGGTTAATGAAGGCATCGTCTTAGGACATAAAATTTCTGAAAGAGGTATTGAACTCGATAAGGCTAAAGTTAATGCGATCGAGAAAATGTCATGCCCCACAGATATCAAAGGTATACGAAGTTTCCTTGGTCATGCTGGTTTCTATAGAAGGTTCATTAAAGACTTCTCTAAGATTTCTAGGCCTCTTACCAATCTCTTGCAAAAGGATATTCCTTTTGTTTTTGACGATGATTGTGAGGAAGTCTTAGAAATACTTAAGAAGGCCTTGATAACTACGCATATTGTTCAACCACCTGATTGGAACTTACCTTTTGAAATCATGTGTGATGCTAGTGATTATGCTGTTGGCGTTGTTCTAGGACAAAGAGTTGATAATAAGTTCAATGTTATTCACTATGCTAGTAAAACTCTAGACAGTGCCCAAAGAAACTATGCTACTACTGAAAAGGAATTTTTAGCAGTCATGTTTGCATGTGAAAAGTTCAGATCTTACATAGTTGATTCCAAAGTCACTATTCACACTGATCACACTGCTATTAAGTACCTCATGGAAAAGAAAGATGCTAATCCTAGACTTATCAGATGGGTTCTCTTTCTACAAGAATTTGATTTACATGTTGTCGATAGGAAGGGTGCTGAGAACCCAGTAGCAGATAACTTGTCTAGGTTGGAGAATGTTCTTGATGACCCACAACCTATTACTGATAGCTCTCCTGAAGAGAAACTGAATGTCATCAATACTTCCCATAGTGCACCGTGGTATGCTGATTATGCAAATTATATCGTTGCCAAATATATACCACCTAGTTTCTCATACCAACAAAAGAAGAGATTCTTCTTTGATTTGAGCCATTACTTTTGGGATGATCCTCACCTTTATAAGGAAGGAGTAGATGGTGTTATTAGACGTTTGTACCTGAACATGAACAGGGACAGATCGTATAGAAGTGTCACTCCGAGGCTTACGGGGGACACCATGCGGGAGATAGAACTGCACACAAGGTATTGCAATCAGGTTTCTATTGGCCCACTCTCTTCAAGGATGCCCGTAAGTTTGTCTTGTCTTGTGACGAATGTCAAAGAATAGGTAATATTAGTAAACGTCAGGAAATGCCTATGAATTATTCACTTGTCAATGAACCATTTGATGTTTGGGGTTTTGATTATATGGGACCTTTTCCAAAATCCAACGGCTATACTCACATCCTAGTTGTTGCTGATTACGTTACTATGTGTGTAGAAGCTATCCCAACTAGTAGTGCTAATCACAACACCTCTATCAGGATGCTTAAAGAAGTTATTTTGCCTAGATTTGGAGTCCCTAGATATCTAATGCCTGATGGCGGTTCACATTTCATTCATGTTGCTTTCCGTAAAACGCTCGCTAAGTACGATGTCAATCATAGAATTGCGTCTCCCTGTTATCCTTAGTCCAGCGGTCAAGTAGAGCTAAGTAATAGAGATATTAAACTAATTCTGCAAAAGACTGTCAATAGGTCTAGAAAGAATTGGTCTAATAAGCTCGATGATGCACTGTGGGCTTATAGAACTGCTTATAAGAATCCCATGGGCATGTCTCCATACAAAATGGTTTACGGTAAAGCATGTCATTTACCTCTTGAGCTAGAGCATAAGGCTTATTGGGCAATCAAAGAGCTCAACTTTGATTTCAAACTTGCTGGTGAGAAGAGGTTATTTGATATTAGCTCATTTGATGAACGGAGAGCTCAGGCATATGAAAATGCCTATTTGTTCAAAGAAAAGGTTAAGAGGTGGCATGATAAAAGGATACAAAAACGTGAGTTCAATGTAGGTGATTATGTCTTACTATACAATTCTCATTTAAGACTTTTTGCAGGCAAGCTTCTCTCTAAATGGGAAGGTCCTTACATTGTTGAGGAAGTATATCGTTCCGGTGCCATCAAGATCAACAATAAGGAAGGTAATATTCCGAGAGTGGTAAATGGGCATAGAATCAAGCATTATATCTCATGTACTCCCATAAATGTTGAAAGCAATATTATCAATACCATAACTCCGGAGGAGTACATAAGGGATATTTATCATCCTGTTTTAGACTCCAAAAACGAAGAGATATGTTATTCGGTAAGTAAACCGACTCCAAAACTTTTCCAGTAGGAATTTTTCTCCGTTTTGGAATTTTTAGAAAAATAGAAAAAAATTAAAGTAGTCCGGAAAGCGCACGAGGAGGCGACAGTCTGGGGGGCTTGTGACCACCTTGTGTGCCTCCCGGACTCTGTTTTCTTGCGGAGTACTCCTTCTAGTCGGGAAAAAATCATTATATATGCTCCCGAAAGCTCTGACCCTCGTATGATTCACGTTCGTTACTTTGATAGTTTGATATGTGGGTGGACCGGCGCGTGGGTACGGCCCTTACTTGGACAAGCATCCCACTTATGATTAACCCCTCTCGCAAGCATCCGCAACTACCAAAGAAGAATTAAGACAAAGTCTAACCATAGCATTAAACTAGTGGATCCAAATCAGCCCCTTACGAAGCAACGCATAAACTAGGGTTTAAGCTTCTGTCACTCTAGCAACCCATCATCTACTTACTACTTCCCAATGCCTTCCTCTAGGCCCAAATAATGGTGAAGTGTTATGTAGTCGACGTTCACATAACACCACTAGTGGAAAAACAACATACAACACATCAAAATATCGAACGAATACCAAATTCACATGACTACTTATAGCAAGACTTATCCCATGTCCTCAGGAACAAAAGTAACTACTCACAAAGCATAATCATATTCATGATCAGAGAGGTAATGAGTAGCATCAAAGATCTGAACATAAACTCTTCCACCAAGTAATCTAACTAGCATCAACTACAAAGAGCAATTAACACTACTAGCAACCTTACAAGTACCAATCGGAGTCGCGAGACGGAGATTGGTTACAAGTGATGAAGTAGGGTTTGGAGATGAGATGGCGCTGATGAAGATGTTGATGGTGACGAGTCCCCTCCGACGAGAGGAGTGTTGGTGATGACGATGGCGAAGATTTCCCCCTCCGAGAGGGAAGTTTCCCCGGTAGGATCGTCCTGTCGGAGCTCTAGATTGGTTATGTTCAAGTGCCGCCTCGTGGTGGCGGCAAATCCTCCAAAAAGCCTCCTCTTGATTTTTTCCAGACCGAAACCCTTCTTGTAGCAAAAGGGGGAGCCAGAGGGCCAAGTGGGAGCCCACAAGCCCTTAGGCGCGGCCAGGGGGGGCGCGTCTAGCAGGCTTGTGGCCTCCTGCTGGCTCTCCTCCGGCACTTCTTCGGCCCAGTATTTTTTATAAATCCCAAAAAAAATCCACATTGATTTTCACGGCTTTTGGAGTTGCATAGAATAGGTATCTCAAACTTTCTCCTTTTTCAGGCCAGAATTCCAACTGCCGGCATTCTCCCTCTTCATGTAAACCTTAAAAAATAAGAGATAAAAGGCATAAGTATTGTACCATGAAGTGTAATAACAGCCCAAAAAGCGATAACTATCAACATGAAAGCATGATGCAAAATGGATGTATCAACTCCCCCAAGCTTAGATCTCGCTTGTCCTCAAGCGAAAGCCGAGATCAATAAATATGCACACATGTTTAGGGAGAGAGGTGTCGACAAAACAAGATACGAACATGCAGACATCATGACATGATCAGAACAACAATACCATCATATCAACTCTTATGCTAAAGTGACAATTCCTTCACAAAGTAAAGTATGGATCAAGAACCTTCCCGAGAATTAACAACCGATAGCCTTTAGTCAATGAAGCAATCGCAATTTATCATAACATCGGAAAGAGTCGAATAAGAACATGTAAAGCAAATCCACATACTCAATCATCCTTTTGTCTTCTACAATTGCTACAACTCACGTGGTACTTGATGTCCCACAAGAGTATCGGATCGCAGCAGTTTTCGAGGGTAGAGTATTCAACCCAAATTTGTTGGTTCGCACGACGGGGAGCGAATGAATATTTTCAAGTATTAGCAGCTGAATGTGTCAGATTCAACCACACCTGAAAGATTAGTGGCTGCAAGCAAAGTATTAGTAGCAAGGTAGTATGATAACAACGGTGCCAGAAACGATCTATTGACAATGTAGACTATACCTAACTGTTGTATCAATGGCGCCAGCACGTTGACGGGGGATTATTCTTGAGAACAATGCTTCCCCGGCTACGGCTCCAGAAGAGTCTTGCAACAAGTAACAGCGAAGCAGCAAGGAACAACAGTAGCAACAACAGCAAAGTGAGAGCAGTAGCAACAGTAGCAGCAAAGTGGCCCAATCCCTTTTGTAGCAAGGGACAAGCCTAGACAAAGTAACGTAGCGAGAACCAGTAGTAAAAGACTCGTAGGCAGTGGATCGGTGATGGATGAGTATGCCGGATGTGATTCATCATGTAACAGCTATAACACGGAGAGATAAGTAACTAGCTCCCGTTCGTCAATCTAATGTAGGCATGTATTCCGTATGTAGTCATACGTGCTTAGGGAAAAGAACTTGCATGACATCTATTGTCCATCCCTCCCGTGGCAGCGGGGTCCTAATGGAAACTACGGGATATTAAGGTTCTCCTTTTAGTAAAGAACCGGACCAACACATTAACACTTGGTGAATACATGAACTCCTCATACTATGGTCATCTCCGGGAGTGGTTCCGTCTATTGTCACTCCGGGGTTGCCGGGTCATAACACATAGTAGGTGACTACAACTTGCAAGATAGGATCTAAAGCGCACATATA
Organism: Hordeum vulgare subsp. vulgare; assembly: GCF_904849725.1. Lineage (NCBI taxonomy): Eukaryota > Viridiplantae > Streptophyta > Magnoliopsida > Poales > Poaceae > Hordeum > Hordeum vulgare. The sequence goes on from NC_058521.1 coordinate 459,370,700, forward strand.
TTGGCGACAACATAATAGGTTCAGATCTGAAATCATGGCACTCGGGCCCTAGTGACAAGCATTAAGCATGGCAAAGTAGTAGCAACATCAATCTCAGAACATAGTGGATACTAGGGATCAATCCCCGTCAAAACTAACTCGATTACATGATAGATCTCATCCAACTCATCACCGTCCAGCAAGCCTACAATGAGATTACTCACGAACGGTGAAGAGCATCATGTAATTGGCAACGGAGGAAGGTTTATGATGACGATGGCGACGATTTCCCCTCTCCGGAGCCCGGAACGGACTCCAGATCTGCCCTCCAGATGAAGAACAGGAGGTGGCGGCGCCTCCATATCATAAAACGCAATGAATCCTTCTCTGTAATTTTTTTCCCGGCGAGACGGAAGATATAGAGCTGAGTTTGGGGTGGTGGTGCCACGTGGGCCCCACAAGCCTGCACGACGCGACCATTGTGAGTGGCCACATCCTCTGGGCTTGTGGCCCACTGGCACGCCCCCTCCGGTGGATCTTTGCGCAGGCATTTTTATTTTATTCCAGAAAAAATCTCCGTAAATTTTCAGGACATTCCGAGAACTTTTATTTCTGGAGAAAAACAACACCATGGGAATTCTGCTGAAAACAGCGTCAGTCCGGGTTAGTTCCATTCAAATCATTCAAATTAGAGTCCAAAACAAGGGCAAAAGAGTTTGGAAAAGTAGATACGATGGAGACGTATCAACTCCCCCAAGCTTAAAGCCTTGCTTGTCCTAAAGCAACTCAGTTGACAAACTGAGAGAGACAAAAAAAACTTTGACGAACTCTGTTTGATCTTGTTGTTGCAACTATGTCTAACTCATAACTAGAAATTCAGCAAGATCACAAGCAAAGCACATAAGCAAATGGCATCTAGGTCTCATGGTAAACTCATATCAATGGCATAATCAACTAGCGAGCAAATAATAATAAGCCTCAAATGTCAACACTTCAATCAAAACAATATGAAGCAGTACGAATAGATGGTATCTCGCTAGCTCTTTCTGAGACCGCAAAACATAAATGTTGAGCACCTTCAAAGACCAAGGGTTGACTAAACATTGTAATTCAAGGCAATGAAGATCCAGTCATAGTCATACTCAACACAATTAAAAGCAAAGCATAAAAATGACAGAGGTGCTCTCTAATTGGTACTTTTGTAAGAGGAGGATGACTCATCAGGAACATAAATAGACAGACCCTTCGCAGAGGGAAGCATTGATTTATAGAGGTCCCAGAGCTCAAGCTTTTAAAACAGAGATAATAATTTTGGGTGGCATGCTTTCATTGTCAACGCAATGACTAAGAGTTCTCAACATCTTCCACGCTACACATGCTATAGGCGGTTCCCAAATAGAAAAGTAAAGTTTTGACCCCCCCCCACCACCAATCAATCACACTCCACGGCTAGCCGAATCCTCGGGTACCGTCCATACCAACATCAATCCTGGGGGAGTTTTGTTTGCAATTATCTTTTTGATTTAAGCATGGAACTGGGAATTCCAATTACCGGCCCCGTTCTCGTGAATGATAGTTAATAAACACATATCGAGGATAACACACCTAGCATGGAAGATACCAATAGCTCCCTCTCACCACATGAGCGGTTCGGGCATGCAGACCTTATTATTTCTGGAAGATTTAGAGAGTGGCACATGCAAATTTACTTGGAACGGCAGGTAGATACCGCAAATAGGTAGGTATGGTGGACTCATATGGCACAACTTTGGGTTTATGGAAGTGGATGCACAAGCAGTATTCCCGCTTAGTACCAGTGAAGGCTAGCAAAAGACTGGGAAGCGACCAACTAGAGAGCGACAACAGTCATCAAAATGCAATGAGATTAACTAGCATTGAGTGCAAGCATGAGTAGGACATAAATCACAATGAACATGAACATCATAGAGGCTATGTTGATTTTTTTTCAACTACATGGGTGAACATGCGCCAAGTCAAACCACTTGAAACATTCAAAGGAGGATACCATCCTATCATACTACATCATAGTCATCTCAACATTCATGTGGGGATCCAAGACAAACCATTATAAGCTCCTAGCTAAATAAGCATGGCATAAGCTACTATGAACTCTAAGTTGTCATTGCAAACATGTTTCTCTCACAACAAAGCTGAATCAGGCATGATGAGCAAGTCATATTTACCAAAACAAAATAGATCGAATTCATACCAGCTTTTCTAGGCTCAATCACTTCATCATATATCGTCATTATTGCCTTTCACTTGCACGACCGAACGATGTGAACAATAATAAGCGTGCTCGTGCATTGGACTAAAGCTGGAATCTGCAGGCAAACACAAAGGAGAAGACAAAGTAATATGGCTCTTTGAAAGCTAAATAGGTATGCATGCAAGAGCCACTAAACATTGTAACCAATATCTTCTACCTTGACCAAAAAGAAAACTAATTATAGGGGAAAGCTCCCAACAAGCAAAAGAAGAAAAGAAAATATTTTTGGGTTTTCTCAAACTAGACAGACACATGAAAAGAAAACGAGAAAAAGAAAATAAACTAGCATGGATGATACACCGGCTAACAAAGTAAAAGCATAAGCAAGAATGTAAAGTCGGTGAGAACACGTACTCCCCCAAGCTTAGGCTTTTGGCCTAACTTCGTCTACTCCCGAGGAGGGAAATAACCAGCTCCGGGATACTACGGAGTGGACCGAGGATGCCACTGCTGTGTGAGCTCCTCTGGATCCCACTGATAAACTGGCGTCTGGTACTCGACTGGTGGCTCGGGCACGGGCACCTGTGGTCGGTCTAATCCCCAATATGCGTAGATGTCCGAGGGCATAATAATGTACCTGCCTGCATGAAGATTGAACAAAGAAGGAGCATGCAAGGTAATAGTCTCACAAGTACCCTGACTAAATACCAGGTTATAAATCATCCTTCTACTTATATCTCTATTAAGAAAGTCATGGCGAACCATGCTATCGTAATCTAGATATCTCTCGGGAAGAAGAATCTCTTCTTCCTCGTCCAGTCTAATAGGTATCTCAAAGTGTGTGGCAAGACGGGTAGCATAGATACCTCCATAGACAACACCTTTAGAACGGTTAAGGTTCAACCGTTGAGCTACTATAGCGCCCAAGCTATAAGTTTTGTCGCTATAAAGGGCTTCGCGCAAGACCGCAAGATCTGGGGAACTAAGTGACCCAGCTTTCCCACGACCAATCAAACATTTTCCCACAAATAGTGAGAAGTACCTAAGCACGGGAAAATGAATGCTAGCAGCTCTAGCGAAAGACACTCCTCTCTCCTCTCCTACAACAATTGTACCGATGAAAGCTTCCAAGTCCCGTGGACGAGGTTCATGAATATCCCCAACATAAGGTAATTTGAAAACATTGCAAAAATCCTGGAGTGACATGCGCTGGGGGACATCATAAAGTTTGAACTCAACCATAGGAGGATTCTTCCTCGGATAGAAGTTAAAGCTTTGTACGAAGATATTAGTGAGGCGGAGGTATTGCGTACACTTATCTTCAACGAAGGAGGTAAGGCCTGCGTTCTCCACCAAGTGATAAAAGTCCTCATAATTTCCAGCGCCGCGTACGAACACGTCGCTTGGCCATTCACACGCTCGAACTTCTGCGACTCGAGGGACCGGATACTTGGGCTTCTTCTCACTCCCATCATCCTTGGGGTCACGGCTTGAAGAGCCTCTTAAGAACCTCCTCATCTTTTCCCTTTTCTATCTCTGAAAATTTCTGAAATTTTTAGTGATTCTAAGGAAAAGTGAATAAGGCCCAACAAAACTCATAGCAACTACTCCCACAAGTGCCTAGAGGCCATATTATGCATCAAAACTACTTGGGACCAACTAGAATCAGCATGCAAAGCTCAAGAACATGGTCACCAAGGCAGCACAAATACGCGGAGTATAAGGCACTAGAGCAAAAACTAATTGGACCAATGGAGGAGTCACTTACCAAGGAGTATTTTCCCCAAAACAGTTCGGAGAACGGTGATTTGAGCAAAGAGATCGAAAATCCCAGCAAGAGTAGCAAGAACGCGGGTTTGAGCTGCGAAACGATTTTTTCTGGAGGTAGGAGAAGCGGATGGGAGAAAGAATGGGTGGAGGGAGTGCCTGTGGGCCCCACAAGCCTGGGTGGCGCGGCCAGGGGGTGCCCGCGCCCCTAGGGCTTGTGGCCCACTGGTGTGGTCCCCAGACACACTCTTTGTCCCAGTATTTTTCAAAAAATCCAGAAAAAATCATACTTGACTTTCACGACGTTCGGAGAACTTTTATTTTCGGGGTACTTTTCCACCGGACGCTAAAACAGAAAACAGGGAAAAGTAAACTAAACCTATCATTTTTCATCTAAGCAACCGAAGGTGAAAGCTTAAAACAGAGGTTGGTGACTCCTCGATTCATCCATCTCTTGGTCATCGAAAGAAATCCGTCAATGGGGTTGATCAAATCCCCTCGACAAAACTTTCTCGAATCGCAGAAGAGAACGGAGAGTTTTCGAATAGTCACTAAGTCACCTCAATGGGGATGTGTATCTCCCCAACAAGCAAATCATACTTCATCTTGACATGAGGAATACTGCATTCAAAGCTCCCGATAAGAATCGATGAAGTTTTTTCGATAGCATTGATGCAGTGTGCTCGATATTGTTTCTTCGGAAAGTGCACCGTATGCTCATTACCAGTGACATGGAAAGTGACATTGCCTTTGTTGCAATCTATAACAGCCCTTGCAGTGTTTAAAAAGGGTCTTCCGAGGATGACCGCCATGGCATCGTCCTCGGGAATATCCAAGATAACAAAGTCTGTTAAGATAGTGACATTAGCAACCACAAAAGGCACATCCTTGCAAATGCCGATAAGGAAAGCAGTTGATTTGTTGGCCATTTGCAGAGAGATTTCAGTGGTGTCAACTTATCCAGTTCAAGTCTACGATAAAGAGAGAGAGGCATAACACTAACACCGGCTCCAAGGTCGCATAACGCAGTTCTAACATAGTTTCCTTTAATGGAGCAAGGTATAGTGGGCACACCGGGATCACCTAGTTTCTTAGGTGTTCCACCCTTGAAGGTATAATTGGCAAGCATGGCAGAGATCTCAAGACCAGGTATCCTCCTCTTATTAGTCACAATATCTTTCATGTACTTAGCATACAGAGACATTTTGAGCATATATGTCAAACGCATTTGCAGAAAGACAGGTCTGATCATTTCAACGAAGTGCTCAAAATCTTCATCATCCTTTTTCTTGGATGGTTTGGGAGGAAAGGGCATAGATTTCTGAACCCATGGTTCCCTTTCTTTACCGTGCTTCCTAGCAGCGAAGTCATTCTTATCATATCTTCTATTCTTAGGCTGTGGGTTATCAAGATCAACAGGTTCAATCTCCACATCCTTATCGTTGCTAGGTTGAGCATCAACATGAACATCACTATTGATATTATCATTAGGCTCATGTTCATCACCAGATTGTGTTTCAGCATCAGAGACAGAGGCATTGTTTGGACTCTGAGGTGTAGCAGCAACAGGGTTGCTAGCATGCAGGTTCCTATCATCTTTCTTCTTCTTTCTAGGATGACTAGGTGCATCAGTGCTAACTCCTTGAGAATCTTGTTCAATTCTCTTCGGATGACCCTCAGGATACACAGGTTCATGGGTCATTCTACCGCCTCTAGCGACGACTCTAACGGAATTGTCATTCAACTTGTTAAGCAAGTCATTCTGAGCTTTAAGTACTTGTTCTACCTGAGTAGTAACCATAGAGGCATGTTTACTCAGAAGTTTAAGATCATTGACGTTTCTGTCCACACAAGAACTTAAATGACTAAGCATACTAGCATTCTTTTCCAATTGTCTGCTAACATAATCACTGAAACTCTGTTGTTTGGCAATGAAGTTATCAAATTCATCCATGCATAAGCTAGCAGGTTTATCAAAAGGAATATCACTCTCATCAAACCTACGCGGAGAATTTACTTCTACTACCTGTATCGGGTTATCGAGACCATGGATCTCTTCGATAGGTGGTAGATTTTTGACATCTTCAGATTTAATGCCTTTCTCTCGCATAGATTTCTTGGCTTCTTGCATTTCTTCAGGACTGAGGAATAGAATACCTCTTTTCTTCGGAGTTGGCTTAGGAGGTGGTTCGGGAATAGTCCAAGCATTCTCATTGCACAAGATGTTATTTAGTAGAATCTCAGCTTGTTCTATGGTTCGTTCCCTAAAAACACTACCGGCACAACTATCTAGTTGGTCTTTAGAAGCATCGGTAAGTCCATTATAGAAGATATCAAGTATCTCATTCTTCTCAAGAGGGTTATCAGGCAAAGCATTCAACAGCTGGATGAGCCTCTGATACGTCCATTTTGCATCATGCTTTCATGTTGATATTTATCGCTTTATGGGTTGTTATATTACCTTGTGGTACCATACTTATGCCTTTTCTCTCTTATTTTGCAAGGTTTATTTGAAGAGGGAGAATACCGGCAGCTGGAATTCTGAACTGGAAAAGGAGCAAGTCTGAGTCCTCTATTCTGCACAACTCCAATTGCCGTGAAAATCAACGTGGATTTTCTTGGGAATATATAAAAAATATTGGGCGAAAGAAGTACGAGAGGGGAGCTACCAGGGCCCCACAAGCCTGGTCGCCGCCACCCCGTGGTGGCGGCTACAGGGCTTGTGGGCTCCCTGACGGCCCACTGGCCCCCCTCTTTTGCTATATGAAGGGTTTCGTTCCAGAAAAAATCAGGAAGGAGCTTTTTCGTGGTTTCGCCGCCGCCATGAGGCAGAACTTGAGCAGATCCAATCTAGAGCTCCGGCAGGACGATCCAGCTGGGGAAACTGCCCTCCCGGAGGGGGAAATCATCGCCATCGTCATCACCAACACTCCTCTCGTCGGAGGGGAGTCATCTCCATCAACATCTTCATCAGCACCATCTCCTCTCCAATCCCTAGTTCATGTCTTGTAACCAATATCCGTCTTGCGACTCCGATTGGTACTTGTAAGGTTGCTAGTAGTGTTGATTACTCTTTGTAGTTGATGCTAGTTGGATTACTTGGTGGAAGAGTTTATGTTCGGATCCTTGATGCTACTCATTACACCTCTGATCACGATTATGATTATGCTTTGTGAGTAGTTACTTTTGTTCCTGAGGACATGGGATAAGTCATGCTAATAATAGTCATGTGAATTTGGTATTCGTTCGGTATTTTGATATGTTGTGTGTTGTCTTTTCCTCTAGTGGTGTTATGTGAACGTCGACTACGTAACACTTCACCATATTTGGGCCTAGAGGAAGGCATTGGGGAGTAGTAAGTAGATGATTGGTTGCTAGAGTGACACAAACTTAAACCCCAGTCTATGCGTTGCTTCGTAAGGGGCTGATCTGGATCCACTAGCTTAATGCTATGGTTAGACGTTGTCTTAATTCTTCTTTCGTAGTTGAGGATGCTTGTGAGAGGGTTTAATCATAAGTGGTATGCTTGTCCAAGTAAGGGCAGTACCCAAGCGCCGGTCCACCCACATATCAAACTATCAAAGTAACGAACGGGAATCGCATGAACATGATGAAACTAGCATGACAGAAATTCCCGTGTGTCCTCGGGAGCGTTTTTCCTCCTATAAGACTTTGTTCAGGCTTGTCCCTTGCTACAAAAGGGATTGGGCCACTTGCTGCACCGTTGCTACTACTTGTTACTTGTTACTTTTCGCTTGCTACGTTTCACCTTGCTACGCCATCACTTGTTACCGCTACTTTCAGTGCTTGCAGTTATTACCTTGTTGAAAACTGTTTATCAGAGCCTTCTGCTCCTCGTTGGGTTTGACACTCTTACTTATAGAAAGGACTACGATTGATCCCCTATACTTGTGGGTCAACAGCCTGGCCCAAGCTTGTGGGAGACTCTCTTGTTCAGCTTGAGCAAAGTTGTATATTTCCTGCAAGGTAGCTTGCTTCTTATGGGCAGGGAAATATTTTTCAGAGAAGTAGTAGACCATATCCTGGGGGCTACGCACACTATCAGGAGCAAGAGAAGTGAACCAGGTCTTAGCATCATCCTTTAGCGAGAAAGGAAACAGCTTGAGCATATAGTAGTTGTGGATCTTTTCCTCACTAGTGAATAGGGCGGCTATGTCGTGCAGTTTGGTAAGATGGGCTACAACCGTTTCAGACTCATAACCGTGAAAAGGATCAGATTCGATCAGAGTGATTAACTCAGGGTCGACAGAGAATTCATAATTCTTATCAGTCAAAACATAGGCGAAGTGGCAAACTTCGGGTCGTATTTCATCCTAGCGTTCAAAGATTTTTCTTTCCACTTGCGCAGAAGTTTCTCAACATCATAGCTATCCTTACACGCAAGAAAGTCCTCAACTATCTCTCCCTCCATAACATAGCGCGTATCAGGTATAATAGGCATAGTATCAAGCATACATCATCAGGCATAGTATAAAGCAAAGCATCATCAGGCATAGGCGACATATCAAGATTTCTAGCAGGAGGTGATGTCGCAAACTTACTCAAAACTGAAGGTGAATCAAGTGCACAGCTAGATGACAGTTTCTTACCTCTCCTCGTAGTGGAAGTCAGGATTTTAGTTCTTGGATCTTTCGGATTCCTCACAGTGATCAGCAGACGAAAATCCCAAGTGACTCAGAGAATATAGTTGTGCCTCCCCGGCAACGGCGCGAGAAAAAGCCTTGATGTCCCACAAGCGTATGGGATCGCAACAGTTTTTGAGGGTAGAGTATTCAACCCAAATTTGTTGGTTCACACGACGGGAAGCGAAAGAATATTCTCAAGTATTAGCAGCTGAATGTGTCAGATTCAACCACACCTGAAAGATTAGTGTCTGCAAGCAAAGTATTATTGGCAAGGTAGTATGATAGCAACGGTGCCAGAAACGATCTGTTGACAAGGCAGACTATTCCTAACCGTTGTATCAATGGCGCCACCATGTTGACGGGGGATTATTCTTGAGAAGAATGCTTCCCCGGCTACGGCTCCAGAAAAGTCTTGCAACAAGTAACAGCGAAGCAGCAAGGAACATCAGTACCAGCAGCAACAAAGTGAGAGCAGTAGCAACAGTAGCAGCAAAGTGGCCCAATCCCTTTTGTAGCAAGGGACAAGCCTAGACAAAGTAACATAGCGAGGACCAGTAGTAAAAGACTCGTAGGCAGTGGATCCGTCATGGATGAGTATGCCGGATGTGATTCATCATGTAACAACTATAACACGGAGAGATAAGTAACTAGCTCCCGTTCGTCAATCTAATGTAGGCATGTATTCCGTATGTAGTCATACGTGCTTAGGGAAAAGAACTTGCATGACATGTATTGTCCATCCCTCCCGTGGCAGCGAGGCCCTAATGGAAACTACGGGATATTAAGGTTCTCCTTTTAATAAAGAACCGGACCAACGCATTAACACTTGGTGAATACATGAACTCCTCATACTATGGTCATCTCTGGGAGTGGTTCCGGCTATTGTCACTCCGGGGTTGCCGGGTCATAACACATAGTAGGTGACTACAACTTGCAAGATAGGATCTAAAACACACATATATTGGCAACAACATAATAGGTTCAGATCTGAAATCATGGCACTCGGGCCCTAGTGACAAGCATTAAGCATGGCAAAGTAGTAGCAACATCAATCTCACAACATAGTGGATACTTGGTATCAATCCCTGTCAAAACTAACTCGATTACATGATAGATCTCATCCAACTCATCACCGTCCAGCAAGTCTACGATGAGATTACTCACGAACGGTGAAGAGCATCATGGAATTGGCGATGGAGGAAGGTTGATGATGACGATGGCGATGATTTCCCCTCTCCGGAGCCCGGAACGGACTCCAGATCTGCCCTCCAGATGAAGAACGGGAGGTGGCGGCGCCTCCGTATCGTAAAACGCGATGAATCCTTCTCTCTGATTTTTTTCCGGGCGAAACAGAATATATAGAGCTGAGTTCGGGGCGGTGGTGCCACGTGGGCCCCACAAGCCTACACGGCGCGACCATAGGGGGTGGCCGTAGCCTGTGGGCTTGTGGCCCACTGGCACGCCCCTTCCGGTGGATCTTTGCGTAGGTATTTTTCTTTTATTCCAGAAAAAATCTCCGTAAATTTTCAGGACATTCCGAGAACTTTTATTTTTGCAAAAAAACAACACCATGGAAATTCTGCTGAAAACAACGTCAGTCCGGGTTAGTTCCATTCAAATCATGCAAATTAGAGTCCAAAACAAGGGCAAAAGAGTTCAGAAAAGTAGATACGACGGAGACGTATCAGTACTCATGAGATCAAAGTTTCAGTCGGACACAGAGAAAGATAGGGGCTTATAGTTTCGCCTCCCAACTATTTACTTCAAGGGTAATGTCAACAATAATAGTTCATGAATACTTACTTCCAAGCTGACATATGAATATAGATCTTTCCCTAGCATATGACGTTAGCCAAGATAAAGGCGAAATAAGAAATTGGTGAAGATCACCATGACCCTTTCAAGGGCAAAAAGTAAAGGTACAAGATATGCCCTTCGTAGAGGGAAGCAGAGGTTGTCATGCGCTTTTGAGGTTTGGATGTGTGTCCTCTTAGTGCCGAGGAACGTCACTTTATATTGCCTCCTGTGATAAAGAACTTTATTATGCAGTCTACCGCTTTTATGTCTTCCTCATCACAGGTTCGTACAAAGCTTATTTTCCACACACTAATAGATCATACATATTTAGAGAGCAATTTTTATTGCTTGCACCGATGACAACTTACTAGAGGGATCTTATTCAATCCATAGGTAGGTATGGTGGACTCTCATGGCAAAACTAGGTTGAAGGTTTATGGATGCACAAGTAGTATCTCTACTTGGTGCGGGAGTTTTGTCTAGTATATGAGGTGGAAGCAATAGTCACATGCTAAGGAATCTCTAGTCATATAACATTGTTCGAAACCAAGCAAACACAATTCATTATGTTGTCTTCCTTGTCCAACATCCACTTCTCAGCATGCAATAGTTTAGTGAGTGTTCACAATAATAGATGGTGTCAAAGATGATATATTTATATGTGAACCTCTCCTTATTTATCACTTCCTATTAATTGCAACAATGACCAAGGTCTTCGTTTGTCTACCCTCAACAAGTTTCAATCATCATTCTTTTTATATGTGAAGCCATCACTTCCCATAAGATCATTGCATGATATTTTCATGCTTTTGTTCTTTTCTCATTCTTTCGATCATGGCATGAGGCAAGGCCCTTAACTAATACACTCTTTATTATATGGCTCACGAGCTCGAATACATCGGGGGTCACACAAAGCAAAACTCAAGCCTAAAACACTAAGACCTTTATTCTACTAGAGAAAGAGAAAAGTGAAAAGGAACAAACTAAAACAAAGGTAAAGGCAATAGATGTGATGGTGATACGATACCGGGGCAACTCCCCCAAGCTTGGCACAAGCCAAGGGGATTGCTGAAAGGATCGATATGGTTGACTAGAGGGGGGGTGAATAGACAACGACCACTTTTTAATTAATCTTAGCAAGTTATGGTAAACAACATATGGGTTCACAAATATTACGACAATGAGGTGAACCCTAATGGAGCTAACAACGAGAGCTATTAAGACAAGTAAGATATAGTCAACAATATAAGCATACACAAAGTAAAGGTTAGTGATAACCACAAGTGGAACCGATGGAGACGAGGATGTGTTACCGAAGTTCCTTCCCTTTGACAGGAAGTACGTCTCCGTTGGAGCGGTGTGGAGGCACAATGCTCCCCAATAAGCCACTAAGGCCACCGTATTCTCCTCACGCCCTCGCACGATGCAAGGTACCGTGATTCCACTATAGGTGCCCTTGAAGGCGGCGACCGAACCTTTACAAACAAGGTTGGGGCAAACTCCACACAAAGCTTGGAGGCTCCCAACTAGACCACGAAGCTTCACCACAATGGAATATGGCTTCAAGGTGACCTCAACCGTCTAGGATGCTCAAACACCCAAGAGTAACAAGATCCGCAAGGGATTGGTGGGGGAATCAACTTTTCTCTTGGTGGAAGTGTGGATCTAGGCCTTCTCAACCAATCACTAAAGAATCAACAAGTTTGATTGGCTAGGGAGAGAGATCGGGCACTTTTAAGCTTAGGGAGCAACAATGGAGTTTGAGAGGGTAATAGATGAGGTTCCACAGCTAGAAGAACCCTTTATATAGTGGGGGGAAAATCCAACCGTTTTCCCACTCTCTGCCCGAGCTCGAGCGGTACTACCGCTGGCTGCAGCGGTACTATCGCTGGCACTCCAGCGGTACTACCGCTGACCAGGGGCGGTACTACCGCTGGTTGCAGCGGTACTACCGCTGGGCCCCTGGTAGTGCAAAAGCACTACCACCGCCAAGAAAGTCTTCGCAAAAAGTTCCGTCCACGAACAACCGCTAGGCAGGCGGTACTAAGCTCCTAGAGCGGTACTACCACTGACCAGGGGAGGTACTACCGCCAGCCAGCGGTACTACCGCTGGCTGCAGCGGTACTACCGCTAGCATTCCAGCGGTAGTACCGCTGGGGCTAGCGGTACTTCCGCTGGGGACCATTTTGCAAGGAGGAAAGAAACACAGTGGCGGGGGCCGCTCCAAAGATGAAGGTAAGGGAAAATATGTGAAGTGTGCGCGTGCAAAGATAGATTCCACCCAAACCTTTCCACTACGGTTCCCCTCTTAATAGTACGGCTTTCCTATGACTCGAATAAAGAGAATCGTAGAGAGCGCCGTGCTTCCGTTCCATGAATGAGGAGGCGAGTCGTCTTGTGCCGTTGACGTGTGTTATCAGAAACCTTAACACACACGGTTAGTCGTTTACGGTACTGTCATCAATCACCAAAATTACTTAGGCATAAACTATGCCCCAACAATCTCCCCCTTTTTGGTGGATTGATGACAATACCGGATTTGCACAGAGAATAATATGAGAACAAAAAGATAGAGATATATGACAATACGGGGCATATGACTCACAACATATGATGGAAATAAATCTCACATAAGTTCATGTCTCACAAACGAAAACAAACTAGAAGCAAACCAAGTTCGAAGCAAACCACGAAAGAAAGCAAAGCAAAGCAAAGTTCGACTCTGAAAGCAAGTAAATCCAGCTCCTAGACTCTCCCCCCTTTGGCACAAGACACCAAAAAGGGGCACACCTAACGCCACAGGTGGTTACTCCTCGTCCTCAGCATCGCCAGACTCGTCGGTACCCTCCGGATCGTCCTGCTCCTCCTCTGCCGCCTCATCGCCAGACCACTGGTACCCTTGAGCGTGCATCCAAGTAGCCTCTGGAGTGATGTCGTCCTCTGATCCGCTGGAGATGTCAACATCAAGAGTCCTTAGAACACGCTTGTGCCTCTGGCGGCTCTCCTTCTGAGCCACGTGCGCCTGGTACTGGCCCTTGGCCTGCATACAGAATAGGGTCTTCATCTTATCCTGCAGTTTGATCGCCCAAGATGGCATGGCAGAAAAGCGGGACTGAGAGGCGGTTCCTCTATCAGCAGCAGTCTCTGTGTCAGTATCCATGTGCTGAGAGGAAGTTGATGGGTTGGCCCATTTATCCTTGACGTGAAGCTTGACAGGGTCGTGCACAATGTAGTCAGACTGAATGTAGAGCTCCTCCTGCGGATAAGTATCTTGCCACTTCTGACGAATATAAGCGAACAGATAGGGCCCGTAGATGGGAACCTTACGCATTACGATGCAGTTCCAGAGCTCCGTGAACATCACATCAGAAATATCAAGAGGGGCAGACTCCTTAGTCATAGCCTCCTCACAGAGCAGCAGCATCTCAGCCAAAGAGCCATGAAAATCGTCGAAGTTACCAATGCGAGGGAAGAGAGTGTTGCGGAAGATCCGATGCATGATGTCCAAATGCTTGGGGAGCACACCCTTCCTGACATAGAGTTGCTGCAGTCTGTCCTTGGCTGGGGCCCTATCAGTGGGGGCTGCAACATGAGGACGTGACCCAAGTGGAGTGTCAGCTCCCTGGCACTCAACCTTGAGGAATGCCATGAATTCACGCCAGGTACCTGTCATCTTCTGAGTCCCAGTCATCCATACCATAGAGCGCTCTTCATCAGGAGAGAAGTGGACCGTGACATAGAACTGGGCAACAACAGTGGGGTCAAAATCTGTCTTGAAAGTGATGATGTCCTTGATGCCCAGTTTGTCAATCAGAGAGAGGGCATCACCAAAATAGTCCAGGTTCCGCTGAAGATGAGCAAGGTCAATCCACTGAACGGGGACATAGTTCTTCTTGAAATGCATGACAATATCACGGTAGATCCTGCAGTGATCCTTGGCCCAAACATGGTCAACATTCTTGATCACAGCCCTCTCTTGGAGATAATGGTTCTGAGTGAGGAACCGCAGAAAGTCCTTGGGGGGGCATTGTGCGGACATTGATCCCCTTGTCCTTGCTCGCGGTCTTCTTGAAGGACTGCTTTTTTGGTTGCAGACCGGAAGTGGCAGAACCCTCTGGAGCCTCTGGGTTGCGATAATGCTTTGACTGCGTGTCCCGTGGGGGGTTCGAACGACGAGAACTACCTGTGACACAAAACACACAGTGAAAAAGAAGCGACAAAAAGAGTCAAGGCAATGAACTAGAAAAGGCAGAAAAATAAACACTCATTGCCAAGCACATGAAAAGAATGCACAGTGAATCCTCCTGGCGGTAGTACCGCTACCCCTAGCGGTAGTACCGTCGGGGTCCTAGCGGTAGTACCGCTATCACTGGTGGTAGTACCGCTGGGGGTCCTAGCGGTTGTACCGCGGGGGGTCCTAGCGGTAGTACCGCTACCCCTGGCGGTAGTACCGCTGGGGTTTGATTTTCAGATCTGACAGATAAAATAGACCTCATGGATAGGGCTACACGATTTTTACGAGGGGCATGGGCTGTATATGATCACTAAGAACTCAACCACAGCCCTACTCACATGAGGATCACAGGTATCTTCGAAATAAGTACATGCCTAGGCAAGAGAGAGCAAGTTTTAGATCTAATCCAAACATAGTTCAAGTGCTTGATCTAAAACAAGTAAATCCTAGGGCATGGCAAAATAATCAGCAACGATTCATAGGACCTACACTCCCCTCAAATATCTCCTTCATACCACCCAAGAACAGGGCACAAGATCAAGGACATGGATCCAATCCCCCAATGCTCCTAACCCTAGAACAAGAACATCAACCAATAGAAGAAGGGGAGGAGCTTTACCGGGATTCATGGCCCTTGGAGGAGGAAGGAGAAGTGGAGGAACCCCTCCAATCCAACAGAGAGAAGGAGCTCCACGAAACGAGATCAAAACAGGGGGATTTCGGGCTAGGGGAGGGAGGAGCCGTGAGGAAGAAGAAAGAGCCTGGGAAAAACGGGCTCCGCCTCCTTTATATAGCCCAAGGGGTACGGGCCAGCGGTAGTACCGCTGTGGACCTAGCGGTAGTACCGCTACCTAGCGGTAGTACCGCTGGATGCAGCGGTAGTACTGCTGGGGTCCTGGCAGTAGTACCGCTCCCCCTGGTGGTAGTACCGCTCCCCCTTGAGACAGACCTAAAAATTTCCTAGCAGGTCGTGTTAGATGGGAATCCTGGCGGTAGTACCGCTATCCCTAGCGGTAGTACCGCTGGGGTCCTGGCGGTAGTACCGTTACCCCTGGCGGTAGTACCGCGGGGGTCCTGGCGGTAGTACCTCTACCCCTGGCGGTAGTACCGCTGCAAATGACACAACGCGGCCTAGGATAAGAGAAGAACTTGGGCAAATATGTACGGACTCGTCATTGTATATCCTTTCTTCTATACGAAAGAAAGGTGGGGAGGGGCGGTGGCCGAGGCCACCTATGTTTGAGACAATGGTATGACACCGCGAAGAATTATCCTTGGGTTCATGACCAATGCTCGTCTTTGAAGCACAAGTGCCATTTGACAATGGCTAAAGTGAAAGACTAGATTGATTTGTGCATAATGGGGGGAGGGAAAGTTCATTGAGAGAACAACACTCCCCCTATGTCCATGCCTACATCTAGACGAAGATGGAATGCAAAGTGAGGTGCAACATGCCTAGTTTCAATCCACATTACTTGAATCAATGATATTTAGCTCATGCCTTAACTCCGGGAACCTTGCTTTATCTAGAGGCTTAGTGAAAATATCTGCAAGTTGCTCTTCAGTGTGGATGAAGTGAACCTCAATATCACCTAGCTTGATATGTTCACGAATGAAATGATGGCGAATATCAATATGTTTGGTTTTGCTATGTTGCACTGGGTTGAGGGAAATCTTGATAGAACTTTGATTGTCACATAGAAGAGGCACTTTGTCACAAGTGACACCATAATCCTTTAAAGTTTGCCTCATCCATAGCAATTGTGCATAACAACTTGCAGCTGCCACATACTCAGCTTCGGTGGATGATAAGGAGACGCAATTCTGCTTCTTTGACGACCAACTTACCAATGAGCGACCAAGGAATTGGCATCCTCCAGACGTTGACTTCCTCTCCACACAATCTCCTGCCCAATCTGAGTCAGAATAGCCAACTAGATTGAAGTTTGCTCCTTTGGGATACCAAAGGCCAAAGTTTGGGGTATGAGCCAAATATCGAAAGATTCGCTTAACAGCCATGTAATGACTTTCTTTTGGTGCGGATTGAAACCGTGCACATATCCCTACACTCAACATAATATCCGGTCTGGATGCACAAAGGTAAAGGAGGGATCCAATCATGGAGCGATATACCTTTTGATCCACTGCTTTACCATTGGGATCACTGTCAAGCTTGCATCTTGTTGGCATGGGGAACTTGACCGGTTTGACATCTTCGAGCTCGAACCGTTTGAGCATGTCTTGAGTGTACTTGGCTTGTTTGATGAATGTCCCTTCTAGACCTTGTTTAATCTCGAACCCGAGGAAGAACTTCAACTCTCCCATCATGGACATCTCAAACTTCTCAGTCATTAGTGCAGCAAATTCTTCATTGAAGGAAATGTTAGGAGAGCCAAAGATAATATCATCAACATATAGTTGGCATATGAACAAATCCCCTTTAACCCTCTTAGTAAAAAGAGTGGGATATATCTTCCCAATTTCAAACCCACGATCTTGTAACAACTCAGTAAGATACTCATACCACACGCGTGGGGCTTGTTTATGGCCATAGAGTGCCTTATTAAGTTTGTACACATGATTGGAGAGCTTGGGATGTTCGATTCCCGGGGTTTTTTTGACATAGACCAACTCATTCAAAGGACCATTAAGAAAGGCACTTTTCACATCCAATTGTTGTAATTTGAAGTTATGATGAGAAGCAAATGCAAGCAACATGCGAATAGATTCTAGACGAGCAACTGGGGCAAAGGTTTCACCGTAGTCGATACCCTCGACTTGGGAGTAGCCTTGAGCCACCAATCTTGCCTTGTTTCAAATCACAATCCCATTGGCATCTTGCTTGTTCTTGAATATCCATTTGGTCCCGATGACATTATGTTCCTCCGTTGTCCTAGGCACTAAATCCCAGACTTGGTTGCGCTCGAAGTTGTTAAGTTCTTCGTGCATGGCCATAAGCCAATCCTCATGATCGAGCGCTTCCTGTACCTGTTGAGGTTCACAATACGAGACAAACGCGTGATGCTCACAATAATTCCAAATCTGTTGACGGGTGGATACTCCCCTTTTTAAACTGCCAAGTACATTCTTCATAAGATGTGACTTGACTCTCATCTTGTTCGCAATTTTGGCTGCTCGACGCTCCAAGAGTTCTTCATTAGATAACGGGGGAGCATTGACTTGTTTACTTTGCTTGCCCTTGCGTCTTGAGCCGGCTGTTGGTGCTCCAGAAGGGAATTGTGAGACAGTCTCCTGATCATCTTGTCCTTTGACTTGAGCAGGCTCACTAGTTTGTTCTTGTATTTGTGGTTGCTCTTGATCTTGATCTTGTGCTTCTACTTGGTCTGGATCTCGGGGTTGCACTTGATCTTGATCATGAGCAGGTTCGGAGTCTTGGGGTAGTGCTTGAATATCCTGAGACAC
Organism: Hordeum vulgare subsp. vulgare; assembly: GCF_904849725.1. Lineage (NCBI taxonomy): Eukaryota > Viridiplantae > Streptophyta > Magnoliopsida > Poales > Poaceae > Hordeum > Hordeum vulgare. The sequence goes on from NC_058521.1 coordinate 459,388,776, forward strand.
ATCATCATTGTTGGGCAATTTATCTTGACCTTGAGCTTGTTTATTTTGTTGAGAGTCTTCTCTTTGTTCATTGGAAGCGTGTGGGGCTTGTGGAGGTGATGGCTCCACTTGAGTAGAGCATTGTCCTTCTCCTTCGGCCACAAGGGGTTCCTCAATGGGGAGTATTTGACCTATCCCCGTTCTTCTTATGGCTTGGGGAGGAATTTCATCACCTACATCACAAAGACCACTTTGCTCCACTTGGGAGCCATTATTTTCATCAAACTCTACGTTACACGTCTCCTCAATTAGTCCAGTGGAGTTGTTGAGGACACGGTAAGCATGAGAGTTTGTAGCATAACCAACAAAGATACCCTCATGTGCTCTAGAATCAAATTTAGCTAACCGTGCACCTTTCTTGAGAATGAAACACTTACAACTAAATACCCGGAAGTACTTGAGATTGGGTTTGTTTCCAGTTAGAATCTCATACGGAATCTTGTTCAAGCCTTTGCGGATGTAGAGCCGACTGGATGCATGACATGCTGTGTTGATGGCCTCTGCCCAGAAGTTATATGGAGATTTGAATTCTGCCATCATTGTCCTTGCAACGTCTATCAAGGTCCGGTTCTTCCTTTCTGCCACGCCATTTTGTTGAGGGGTATATGGTGCAGAATATTGGTGTTTTATTCCCTCATCACCTAGAAACTCATCTAAGGTGTAGTTCTTGAACTTGGTGCCGTTGTCACTTCTAATCATCAAGATCTTTGCTTCATGTTGACGTTGCGCTTCATTAGCAAAGTTGATGACCGTTTGTTGAGTTTCACTCTTCTTTTTAAAGAAATATACCCAGGTATATCTTGAGTAGTCGTCAACAATCACTAAGCAATACTTTCTGCCTCCAAGACTATCAAATGATGGAGGACCAAACAAATCCATATGGAGAAGTTCCAATGGCCTCTTAGTGTAGATAAGAGTCGTTGGACGATGAGTAGTTTCATGAATATTTCCTTCAATGCAGGCACTGCAAACACGATCTTTAGCAAAGCTCACATTTGTTAGTCCACGAGTATGATCCCCTGTCAGAAGACTTTGCAAAGATCTCATATTGACATGAGCTAAACGGCGATGCCAAAGCCAGCCCACGTCAACTTTAGCCATTAAACATGTCGCAGTCTTAGTGGGTCGCTTTGAGAAGTTCACCACATAAAGACCATTTTCGACATGTCCAACATAGGCTACTTTAAGACTCTTGCTCCTCAGGAGGACCACAGTATCAAGATTAAAGAATGTGGAAAAACCCATAATTGCGAGTTGCCGAACCGAAAGTAAATTGTAGGCAAGTGACTCAACAAGCATGACCTTCTCAATAAATAAATCTTGAGAGATGACCAGCTTACCAAATCCCAATACCTTTGAAGAGGATGCATCGGCGAATTGGACATGGGTGGGCATAGATGGAGAAGGATGCACATCCACCACTAAGTCCTTGCTTCCGGTCATATGATTTGTTGCTCCACTATCGGGCAACCATGACACCCCACCGGAAGCAAACTCCTGCAATAGATCAAGGCTTGGTTTTAGGTACCCATTTTTAATGGGTCCTTTCATGTTAGAGACAAGGGTCTTAGGAACCGAGATAGCCCATTCAATATCCTCATCGTAGGAACCAACAAATCTGGCATAAACATGCCCATCACTAGCACAACATAAGACATAAGAAGAATTGAATTTGCCGGCTGTGTTAGTAGGAATGGTTTTGCCCTTCTTGAGGTTTCCATAGTCCACCTTGTTCCTGTTCACCTTCTGAGTCCCCTCACCCTCTTTGACAAAGATGTCCATGAGGGTGGGAGATCGTTTGTTCCTGTTCCTTCTTTTTCCTTTTGACTTGGAGGTAAGTCCAAGTCCCTCCTTTCCTACAACACCCTTTTGAGTGCTCAAGAGGTCGTTCAGACTCTTCTCACCTTGTATGCATGCCACAAGGCCCTTCTCAACTTTCTCCTTTAACTTGGCATTTTCCTCCACAAGATGTACATTCTCACAATAGGGGTTAGTTGCACAAGCATTATTAATTAACACAAAGGGAGGGCAAGTAGAGATCTCCTTGGTAAGCTTTGCTTGGAGTTGATCATGAGAGTCTTTCAGAGAGAAATGAGCACCTTTCAAGACCTTGTGGGCCTTGTCAAGTGTGTCAAACTCCTCTTTGAGTCTGTCATTGCCAACCCCAAGAGCATACTGTTCAGACTTAAGCATACGAGTAAGAACAACATCATGATCTAGTTTCTTTTGCATTTTAGCGCAGTCACCGTTATATGACTCCTCAAGAGCCAAACGAAGAGTGCGCTCCTCTTCTAGAGCATTAGATAATTCGGCAATTTCATCGGCATAGTCACGACTGTGTCCCTGAAGCTCAGAGATGGTCTCCTCATGAGACTCAATGAGGTCAGTAGCCTCACCCAGTTGTTCCAAGAGAGCAACAAAGTGCTTCTTGGGTTCTCCCTTAATAGTGCACAGAAACTTGTCAAGATCATGCTCATTAAGTTCCCCAACATCACTATCTTCAACACAATTTAACAATGAAAGAGCAGAAGCAATGTTGGTCTTAATGATGGGAGTTACCTGATTGATACCTTTTGCCATGAGGCACTTGGTGATGTGGTTCTCGTTGGGGGCGTTGAAGAGAGACACCTTCTGAGGAGAGGTAGTGGCAATAGAAACAGTTGTCGTTGCCACTGTATCATCATCATCACCATCATCATCGGAAGGATACTCTTCAAGGGCCACCATCCCTTTTGGGTGAGGTTTCTTCACAAAGTTGTTCTTGATTGGAAATGATTTGGTTTTGTCTTTGCGAATGAGCTTGCCTCCATTGTCTTCCCTTTTCTCATAGGGACATTCTGCCACGACGTGACTCACGTTACCACAGTTATAACATGTCCTTACTCGTTGTTTGGGTTTGAATCCACTCGAGTTGTTCTTGGTGAAGGTGGGTCTTGAGTTCCTCTTGTTGCCCCAGAATTGCCTTGATGCAAGAGCCATGTGCTCATGATAGGCATACTTTGTGTCTTCAGGGCAGCCCTCCTCTTCCTCATCATCTTCTTCTTTTTCAAGCATTACTTTTGCTTTCAACGCAAGGTTGGGTGAAGTTGTCTTTGATCGAACACGAGTAAAGTGCATTGTCGGCTGTTTCGTTCATGATTGACATTGCAATGAATTCATCCAACACCTCACTGGAAGACAAGGAGTGGAAGTCTGGCCGCTGACGAATGACAGATGACATGGCTTTGTTGAAAGGCATGATGGCTTTAAGGAACTTGCGCTTGACCCATGTATCATCCACATCCTTGCTCCCATGATCCTTGAGTGCCACAACAATAGCAGTCACCCTCCGATAGAGATCACGAGGGTCCTCGTCTTCCTTCATCACAAACTCATCGGCCTTATCAAGTATCACTTCATAATTGGATCGTTGAATGCTTGATCTTCCCTTGTACAACACCATAATATGCTCCCAACAATCCTTGGCCAAAGTGAAGGGACGCAAGTGAGGAAGATCTTCAGGTGGCACTCCAGACTGGAGAATAAACAAAGCAGAGTGATTGTATTGATTGTCTGCATCTTCTCTTGGAGTGAGGTTGCTTGGATCATGGGGATAATATCCTTGCTCGATGATTCTCCACAAGTTTGTTGAGCTGTGATTCAAATGAGACTTAATAGAAAATACCCAGTTAGCAAAGTCACCTTTCACAAGCTTAGGAGGAGGACCAACATGATTAAAACGTGGTGCGGGAACGGATCCTCCATAGACCATGGGGGGGGGGGTGGAACTGAGGCATATGTTCCAGTCCCATCCTTTTCGTGAGATGAGGGAGGTCGCATACCTTTAGCCGTTTCCTTAGAGGAGTTGGCCTCCGAATCGGAAACAGTGGGTTTAACCACTATAGCCGGTTCGGGTGAACTTTTAAATCCCTCAATTAACTCTTTAAGCATGGTCTTGACCTCGTTCGTCAAGGACGTCTTGAGAGCGGCCATAGCCGTATTCAAGTCGTCCCTTGTGACTGAAGTCAAGTCCTTGGCCTCGGGTTGCCCATGGTTAATTCCCTCTTCGCCTTCCATACTCTTCGGGTGGTTAAACCCTTAATAAAGAGACGTGGCTCTGATACCAATTGAAAGGATCGATATGGTTGACTAGAGGGGGGGGGGTGAATAGACAACGACCACTTTTTAATTAATCTTAGCAAGTTAAGGTAAACCACATATGGGTTCACAAATATTACGACAATGAGGTGAACCCTAATGGAGCTAACAATGAGAGCTATTAAGACAAGTAAGATATAGTCAACAATATAAGCATACACAAAGTAAAGGTTAGAGATAACCACAAGTGGAACCGATGGAGAAGAGGATGTGTTACCGAAGTTCCTTCCCTTTGACAGGAAGTACGTCTCCGTTGGAGCGGTGTGGAGGCACAATGCTCCCCAATAAGCCACTAAGGCCACCGTATTCTCCTCACGCCCTCGCACGATGCAAGGTACCGTGATTCCACTATAGGTGCCCTTGAAGGCGGCGACCGAACCTTTACAAACAAGGTTGGGGCAAACTCCACACAAAGCTTGGAGGCTCCCAACTAGACCACGAAGCTTCACCACAATGGAATATGGCTTCGAGGTGACCTCAACCGTCTAGGATTCTCAAACACCCAAGAGTAACAAGGTCCGCAAGGGATTGGTGGGGGAATCAACTTTTCTCTTGGTGGAAGTGTGGATCTAGGCCTTCTCAACCAATCCCTAAAGAATCAACAAGTTTGATTGGCTAGGGAGAGAGATCGGGCACTTTTGAGCTTAGGGAGCAACAATGGAGCTTGAGAGGGTAAGAGATGAGGTTCCACAGCTAGAAGAACCCTTTATATAGTGGGGGGGGGGAATCCAACCCTTTTCCCACTCTCTGCCCATGCTCCAACGCTACTACCGCTGGCTGCAGCGGTACTACCGCTGGCTGCAGCGGTACTACCGCTGGCACTCCAGCGGTACTACCGCTGACCAGGGGCGGTACTACCGCTGACTAGCGGTACTACCGCTGGTTGCAGCGGTACTACCGCTGGCATTCCAGCGGTACTACCGCTGGGGACCGTTTTGCAAGGAGGAAAGAAACACAGTGGCGGGGGCCGCTCCAAAGATGAAGGTAAGGGAAAATATGTGAAGTGTGCGCGTGCAAAGATAGATTCCACCCAAACCTTTCCACTACGGTTCCCCTCTTAATAGTACGGCTTCCCTATGACTCAAATAAAGAGAATCGTAGAGAGCGCCGTGCTTCCGTTCCATGAATGAGGAGCCGAGTCGTCTTGTGCCGTTGACGTGTGTTATTTGAAACCTTAACACACATGGTTAGTCCTTTACGGTACTGTCATCAATCACCAAACTTACTTAGGCATAAACTATGCCCCAACAATTGCCCATACCCATGCTTAGTTGTCTTCCTTTGGAGGTGATGGTGCTGGAGTTGTTGCAACCTTTAATTCCAAGAGGGCCATCAATATTTGATTTATACCTTGGAGATCTGTGATATGTTTTTCCATCGAAACAACTTCACGAGTGAGATAAGTATTGCGAGCACGAGTTGTTTCACAAAACCTAAAGAGTTCAATCAAGGATGGAGACAGTAGGTGGAGGTAGGGTTGGAGGAAATCCACTTCTTCAACTTCTTCCTTGTTGAACACAGATTGTGCTTCGTCCCACGCCTGATTCTTCTCCTTAGTTTTGCCCTTGGTTTCTTTAGGTAGCCTTTCCCTGGCCTCCATGGCCTCCATTCTTTTCAGATCATCATTTACTTCTCCATAGACTTGAGGGAGATTGTTCTCCCCAACAGATTCCTGAGATGACATCTTGCTCTAAGTCTGCGGCAGAAACAAGCTCGAAACGAAAATAGAGGAAATCTGCGTGATACGAGGTTCAGACCTTACGAGAGAATATATAATGATTTTTTTCCAACCAGAAGAAGTACTCCGCAAGAAAACGGAGTCTCGGAGGCACACGAGGTGGCCACAAGCCCCCCAGGCGCGGCCAGCGGTGGCCCGCGCCTGGCAGGCTTGTCGCCTCCTCGTGCGCTTTCCGGACTACTTCAAATTTTTCTATTTTTTTTCAAAATTTCCAAAACGGAAGAAAAATCCTACTGGAAAAGTTTTGGAGTTAGTTTACTTACCGAATCACATACCTCTTCATTTTCGGAGTCTGAAACAGGCTGATAAATATCCCTTAGGTACTCCTCCGGAGTTATGGTATTGATAATATTGCTTTCAACATTTGTGGGAGTACCTGAGATATAATGCTTGATTCTCTGCCCATTTACCACTCTCGGAAAATTACCTTCCGTGTTGTTGATCTTGATAACACCGGAACGATATACTTCCTCAACAATGTAAGGACCTTCCCATTTAGAGAGAAGCTTGCCTGCAAAAAATCTTAAACGAGAATTATATAGCAAGACATAATCACCTACATTGAACTCACACTTTTGTATCCTTTTATCATGCCACCTCTTAACCTTTTCTTTGAACAACTTGGCATTCTCATATGCCTGAGTTCTCCACTCATCAAGTGAGCTAATATTAAATAACCTCTTCTCACCAGCAAGTCTGAAATCAAAGTTGAGCTCTTTGATTGCCCAATAAGCTTTATGCTCTAGCTTAAGAGGTAAATAATTTTCTTTACGATACACCATTTTGTACGGCGACATGCCCATGGGATTCTTATAGGCAGTTCTATAAGCCCACAGTGCATCATCGAGCTTCTTAGACTAATTCTTTCTAGACCTGTTGACAGTCTTTTATAGAATCAGTTTAATCTCCCTATTGCTTAGCTCTACTTGACCACTGGACCGAGGACGATAGGGAGACGCAATTCTATGGTTGACATCGTACTTAGCAAGCATTTTACGGAAAGCACCATGAATGAAATGTGAACCACCGTCGGTCATTAGACATCTAGGGACTCCATATCTAGGGAAAATAACTTCTTTAAGCATCCTGATAGAGGTGTTGTGATCAGCACTACTAGTGGGGATAGCTTCTACCCACTTAGTGACGTAATCAGCAGCAACTAGGATGTGAGTATACCCGTTGGATTTTGGAAAAGGTCCCATATAATCAAAGCCCCAAACATCAAATGGTTCAATGACAAGTGAATAGTTCATAGGCATTTCCTGATGTTTACCGATATTACCTATTCTTTGACATTCATCACAAGATAAGACAAACTTACGGGCATCCTTGAAGAGAGTGGGACAATAGAAACATGATTGCAATACCTTGTGTGCAGTTCTATCTCCTGCATGGTGTTCTCCGTAGGCCTCGGAGTGACACTTCTGTAGGATCTGTCCCTGTTCATGTTCAGGTACACAACGTCTAATAACACCATCTACTCCTTCCTTATAAAGGTGAGGAACATCCCAAAAGTAATGTCTCAAGTCAAAGAAGAATTTCTTCTTTTGCTGGTATGTGAAACTAGGTGGTATATATTTGGTAACGATATAGTTTGCATAATCAGCATATCATGGTGCACAATGTGAAGTATTGATGGCATTCAATTGCTCATCAGGAAAGCTATCATCAATAGGTCATCAAGAACGTTCTCCAATAGACAAGTTATCTGCTACGGGGTTATCAGCACCCTTTGTGTCGACAACATGCAAATCAAATACTTGTAGCAAGAGAACCCATCTGATAAGTCTAGGTTTAACGTCTTTCTTCTCCATGAGGTACTTAATAGCAGCGTGATCAGTGTGAATAGTGACTTTGGAATCAACTATGTATGACCTGAAATTTTCACATGCAAACACGACTGCTAAAAATTCCTTTTCCGTAGTAGCATAGTTTCTTTGGGCACTGTCTAGAGTTTTACTAGCGTAGTGAATAACATTCAACTTCTTATCAACTCTTTGCCCTAGGACATCACCAACAGCATAATCACTAGCATCACACATGATTTCGAAAGGTAAGTTCCAATCAGGTTGTTGAACAATAGGTGCAGTTATCAAGGCCATCTTAAGTATTTCGAAGGCTTCCTCACAATCATCGTCAAAGACAAAAGGAATATCCTTTTGCAAGAGATTGGTAAGAGGCCTAGAAATCTTAGAGAAGTCCTTAATGAACCTTCTATAGAAACCAGCATGACCAAGGAAACTTCTTATACCTTTGATATCTGTGGGGTATGGCATTTTCTCGATTGCATCAACCTTAGCCTTATCGACTTCAATACCTCTTTCAGAAATATTATGTCCTAAGATGATGCATTCATTAACCATAAAGTGGCACTTCTCCCAATTCAAGACAAGATTGGTGTCTTTACATCTTTGCAAGACTCGATCAAGGTTGCTGAGTTAATCATCAAAAGAAGACACGTAAACTGAGAAATCATCCATGAAAACATCAACAATCTTTTCACAAAAGTCAGAGAATATAGCCATCATACATCTTTGAAAGGTGGCAGGTGCATTACATAAGCCAAAAGGCATACGTCTATAAGCAAAGGTATTGAATGGGTAGGTGAAAGTGGTTTTCTCCTGATCAGCTTGTGCAACAGGTATTTGGGAGAAACTAGAATAACCGTCTAGAAAGCAGAAGTGTGTGTGTTTAGACAGTCTTTCTAGCATTTGGTCGATAAAAGGCAAAGGGTAATGATCTTTCCTAGTGGCCTTATTCAATTTCCTAAAATCGATTACCATCCTATAGCTAGTAATAATCCTCTGTGGGATTAATTCATCCTTATCATTAGGGACAACGGTAATGCCTCCCTTCTTAGGGACACAATGCACCGGACTCACCCAATCACTATGAGCAACAGGATAGATAATACGTGTTTCCAGGAGCTTTAGTATTTCTTTTCTTACTACCTCTTTCATCTTAGGATTTAATCTCCGTTGATGATCAACAACTGGCTTGGAATCAGGATCGGTTTTAATCTTGTGCTGGCATAGAGTGGGACTAATGCTCTTGAGATCATCAAGAGTATATCTAATAGCATCACGGTGCTTTCTCAAAGTTTTTAGTAACTTATTTTCTTCATGCTCTGAGAGGCTCGCACTAATAATAACGTGATATATCTCTTTTTCATCAAGATAAGCATACTTAAGAGTATCAGGCAACTGTTTAAGCTCGAACACAGGATCACCTTTTGGTGGGGGTGGATCCCCAAGCAGTTAAGCAGGCAAGTTATTCTTAAGGATAGGATATTTTTCTAAGACAACTCTATCTATCTCATCTCTTTCATCCATATGCATATCATTTTCATGCTCAAGCAAGTATTGCTCGAAGGGATCAGTAGGAGGCACGGCAATAGAAGCTAAGGCAATAGTTTCATCCTTATTAGGCAACTCTTTTTCATGAGGTTGTCTACCAAACTTGGAGAAATTAAACTCATGTGACACGCCTTCAGAGCCAAGAGTGCCAGTTTGCTTCTGAGCATTGATGGTATTGAGAAAAGGTCTACAAAATATGATGGGACAAAAGCTATCTTGTGTGGTAGCAAGAACGAGGAAATCAGCACGATACTTCATTTTACCACACAAGACTTCAACATCCCTAACAATTCCCACATGGCAGATAGTATCTCTATTAGCAAGCTGAATAGTGACATCAATAGGTTCTATCTCAACAGGTGCAATCTCGTCTTTGATTTCATCATATAAGGATTGAGGTATTGCACTAACACTAGCACCCACGTGACATAAACCATGATAACAATGATCTCCTATCTTAACAGAAACAACAGGCGTGCCAACAAGAGGCCTATGTTTGTCTCCAGCCTGTGGTTTAGCAATTCTAGCGGCATCTTCATAGAAGTGAATATCATGGCCATCAACATTGTCGGACAGGAGATCTTTGATAATAGCAATGCTAGGTTCAACTCTAATTTGCTCAGGGGGTGTAGGTGTTCTAATGTAGCCTCTACGTATCACAGTTGAAGCTTTAGAATGATCCTTTATCCTAATAGGGAAAGGTGGTTTCTCAATGTAAGCACTAGGAACAATAGGATCATTATAGGCAATGACTTTCTCTTCAACTGGATTTGGTTTAACTACATTGACTTCTAAGGGAGGATGATATTTAAACCAATTCTCTTTGGGAAGATCAATATGAGCAGAAAATGATTCACACAATGAAGCTACTATCTCAGAGTCAAGTCCATACTTAGCGCTAAAATCACAAAAAGTATTTGTTTCAACAAAGGATTTAACACAGTCAAACTTGAAATTCATACCTGACTCCTTACCTTCATCAAGCTCCCAATCTTCAGAGTTGCGTTTAATTCTTTCCAATAAATTCCATCTAAAGTCAATATCTCTCTTCATAAAAGAACCGGTACAAGAAGTGTCAAGCATGGTGCGATCATCATGAGAAAGCCGAGCATAGAAGTTCTGAATGATAATTTGTCTCGAGAGCTCATGATTGGGGCATGAATATAACATTGATTTAAACCTCCCCAAGCTTGAGTGATGCTTTCTCTATCACGAGGCCAAAAATTATAAGTATAATTCCGATCACGATGTACTAGATGCATAGGATAAAACTTTTGATGAAATTCCAATTTCAACCGATTGTAGTTCCATGATCCAGTATCATCACATAGCCTATACCAGGTCAATGCCTTATCCCTCAAAGATAAGGGAAATACCTTCTTCTTGACCTCATCCTCGGGCAAACCTGCAAGCTTAAATAAACCACAAACTTCATCTACATAGATTAGATGCATGTCTGGATGTGATGTTCCATCTCCTGTAAAGGATTAGCCAGCAGTTTCTCATGCATACCCGAAGGAAATTGATAGCAAATATTTTCAGCAGGTGTAGAAGGTTGAGGAGCAACTCTTTTTTCTTCCGTTCGAGGTGAAGATACCCCGAAAAAGCCCCTCAAAGGATTAGTTTCCATAGTGACAAGTGAAAATAAATTTCAGCACAATATATAAATGTTTCCTTACCAAGTTCCACTTACCAAAGGCGCTTCACTCCCCGGCAACAGCGCCAGAAAAGAGTCTTGATGACCCACAAGTATAGGGGATCTATCATAGTCCTTCCGATAAGTAAGAGTGTCGAACCCAACGACGAGGAGAAGGATCTGACAAGTGGTTTTCAGCAAGGTAATATCTGCAAGCACTGAAACTATCGGTAACAAGTAGTTGTGTGGTGAGATGATTCACAGCAAGTAGCAAGTAACAAAAGTAACAACTGTGCAACAAAGTGGCCCAATCCATTTTGTAGCAAGGGACAAGCCTGGACAAAGTCTTATAGGAGGTAAAACGCTCCCGAGGACACATGGGAATTTCTGTCAAGCTAGTTTTTATCATGTTCATATGATTCGCGTTCGTTACTTTGATAGTTTGATATGTGGGTGGACCAACGCTTGGGTACTGCCCTTACTTGGACAAGCATCCCACTTATGATTAACCCCTCTCGCAAGCATCCGCAACTACGAAATAAGAATTAAGACAAAGTCTAACCATAGCATTAAACTAGTGGATCCAAATCAGCCCCTTACGAAGCAACGCATAAACTAGGGTTTAAGCATCTGTCATTCTAGCAACCCATCATCTAGTTACTACTCCCCAATTCCTTCCTCTAGGCCCATATAATGGTGAAGTGTTATGTAGTCGACGTTCACATAACATCACTAGAGGAAAAACAACATATAACACATCAAAATATCGAACGAATACCAAATTCACATGACTAGTTATAGCAATACTTATCCCATGTCCTCAGGAACAAAAGTAACTACTCACAAAGCATAATCATATTCATGACCAGAGAGGTAATGAGTAGCATCAAAGATCTGAACATAATCTCTTCCACCAAGTAATCCAACTAGCATCAACTACAAAGAGTAATTAACACTACTAGCAACCTTACAAGTACCAATCGGAGTCGCGAGATGGAGATTGGTTACAAGTGATGAACTAGGGTTTGGAGATGAGATGGTGCTGATGAAGATGTTGATGCTGACGAGTCCCCTCCGATGAGAGGAGTGTTGGTGATGACGATGGCGACGATTTCCCCCTCCGGGAGGGAAGTTTCCCCGGCACGATCGTCCTGCCGAAGCTCTAGATTGCTTCTTCTCAAGTTCCGCCTCGTGGCAGCGGAAAATCCTCCAAAAAGCCTCCTCTTGATTTTTTTTCCAGACTGAAACCCTTCCTGTAGCAAAAGGAGGGAGCCAGAGGGGCAAGTGGTAGCCCACAAGCCCCCTAGGCGCGGCCAGGGGGGCCCGCGCCTAGCAGGCTTGTGGCCTCCTGCTGGCGCCCCTCCTGCACTTCTTCGGCCCAGTATTTTTTATAAATCCCAAAAAAATCCACGTTGATTTTCACGGCTTTTGGAGTTGTGTAGAATAGGTATCTCAAACTTGCTCCTTTTTCAGGCCAGAATTCCAGCTGCCGGCATTCTCCCTCTTCATGTACACCTTGCAAAATAAGAGAGAAAAGGCATAAGTATTTTACCGTGAAGTGTAATAACAGCCCAAAAAGTGATAAATATCAACATGGAAGCATGATGCAAAATGGACGTATCAAGGTGCCGAAGTCCGGCACATAGATCGGAATCCACCGCGATCTGAATCGCTGCTAGTACGACTCCATCAACCGTGTTCATAGTAACGCTTCCGCTTAACGATCTTCAAAGGTATGAAGGTGCTCTACAACCTCTCTCATTGCTGGTTTCTCCATAGATAGATCCTTGTATGGCGTAGGAAATTTTTGAAATTACTACGATCCCCAAGAGTGGTATCAGAGCCAAGGTTCTATGCATAGATTCTATGCACGAGTAGAACACAAAAGTTGTAGGTGCTGATTTGTCATCTTGCTTGCTATTACTAGTCTTATCTCTTTTCGGCGGTATTGTGGGATGAAGCGGCCCATACCGACCTTACACGTAAGCTTACGTGAGACTTGTTCCACCGACAAACATGCACTTGGTGCATAAGGTGGCTAGCGGGTGTCTGTCTCTCCCACTTTTGTCGATGTGGATTCTGTGAAAAGGGTTCTTATGAAGGGTAAAGAGCATTGGCATATCAACGTTTTGTCTGTCACGTAGGTAAGAAGCGTTCTTGCTGAAAACCCAAACCAGCCACGTAAAACTTGCAACAATAATTAGAGGATGTCTAACTTGTTTTTGCAGGGTATGATATCTGATGTGATATGAACAAAAGGATGTGATGTTACATATGTGATGCATGAGATTGATCATGTTTTTGTAATAGGATTCACGACTTGCATGTCGATGAGTATGACAAGGGGCAGGAGCCATAGGAGTTGTCTTAATTTATTGTATAAGATGCAACGCCATGTTGATTACTTTACTTTATCACTAACGGATAGCTATAGTGGTAGAAGTAATAGTTGGCGTGATGACTCCATGAAGACACAATGATGGAGATCATGGTGTCATGCCGGTGATGATGATGATCATGGTGCCCCTAAGAAGATGATCAAAGGAGCAAGATGATATTGGCCCTATCATGTCACTATATGATTGCATGTGATGTTTATCATGTTCTACATCTTATTCTTAGAACAATGGTAGCAAAGATAAGATGATCCCTCATTAAAATTTCGAGATAAGTATTCCCCTAAGTGTGCACTGTTGTGAAGGTTCGTTGTCTCGAAGCACCACGTGATGATCGGGTGGATAGATTCTAACGTTTGCATACAACGGGTGTAAGCCAGTTTACACACGCAAAACACTTAGGTTGACTCGACGAGCCTAGCATGTATAGACATGGCCTCGAATACGGGAGACCGAAAGGTCGAACATGAGTCGTATGGTTGATACGATCAGCATGGAGATGCTCACCATTGTTGACTAGTCCATCTCACGTGATGATCGGACACGGGCTAGTCGACGTGGATCTTGTAACACTTGGATGACTAGAGGGATGTCGATCTAAGTGGGAGTTCATTAGTAGTTTGATTAGATGAACTTAATTATAATGAACTTAGTCTAAAATTGTCTTTACAAATATTGTAGATCCAATGGCCAACGCAAATGTCTCATTCAACTTCAATGCGTTCCTAGAGAAAAAAAGTTGAAAGACGATGGTAGCAATTATGCGGATTGGGCTCGTAACTTGAAGCTCATCCTCATGGCTTCCAATAAGGCATATGTCCTTGATGCACCGCTAGGTGATCCTCCCATTCCCGCGGTAGACTAGGATGCTAGAAATGCTCGACAGTCGTGGAGTGATGACTACTCTCTCATTCAGTGCGGCATGCTTTACAGTTTAGAACCGGGGCTCCAAAGGCGTTTTGAGCAACACGGAGCATATGAGATGTTCGAGGAGCTGGAACTTATTTTTGAAGCTCATGGCCGGGTCGAGAGATATGAAGTCTCTGACAAGTTCTTTAGCTGTAAGATGGAGGAGAATAGTTCTGTCAGTGAGCACATACTCAGAATGTCTGGGTTGCACAACCGCTTGACTCAACTGGGAGTTGAACTTCCGGATGATGCGGTCATTGACAGAATCCTCCAGTCACTTCCACCTAGCTACAAAGGCTTTGTGATGAATTACAACATGCAAGGGATGGAAAATACTATTCCCGAGTTGTATTCAATGCTGAAATCTGCGGAGGTAGAAATCAAGAAAGAGCATCAAGTGTTGATGGTAAATAAGACCACCAGTTTCAAAATGGGCAAGGGTAAGAAAAGCTTCAAGAAATACGGCAAAGATGTTGCCGTGCTCGGTAAGCCAATTGTCGGGAAGAAGTCAAAGAAAGGACCTAAGCCTAAGACTAAGTGCTACTACTGCAAGGGAACCGGTCACTGGAAGCGGAGTTGCCCCAAGTACTTAGCAGACAGGAAGGCCGGCAACGTCAAAGGTATATGTGATATACTTGTTATTGATGTGTACCTTACCAGTGCTCGTAGTAGCTCCTTGGTATTTGATACCGGTGATGTTGCTCACATTTGCAACTCTAAGCAGGAACTACGAAACAAGCGTAGGCTGGCTAAGGACGAGGTGACGATGCGCGTCGGGAATGGTTCCAAGGTCGATGTGATCGTCGTCGGCACGCTACCTCTACATCTACCGTCGGGATTAGTTATAAACCTTAATAATTTTTATTTAGTACCATCTTTAAGCATGAACATTGTATCGGTATCACGCTTGATGCAAGATGGATACTCATTTAAATATGAGAATAATGATTGTTCTATTTATATGAGTGGTATGTTTTATGGTCATGCCCCGCTGGTTAATGGTTTATTCCTAATGAATCTCGATCGTGATGATACACATATTCATAGTGTGAGTGCTAAAAGATGCAAGGTTGATAATGATAGTCCCACATACTTGTGGCACTGCCGCCTTGGTCATATCGGCATAAAACGCATGAAGAAACTCCATACAAATGGACTTTTGGAGCCACTTGATTTTAAATCATTTGACACATGCGAACCGTGACTCATGGGCAAGATGACCAAGACTCCGTTCTCTTGAACAATCGAGCGAGCAACTAACTTATTGGAAATAATACATACTGATGTATGCGGTCCAATGAGCGTTGAAGCTCATGGTGGCTATCGTTATGTTGTCACACTCACTGATGATTTAAGTAGATATGGATATGTCTACTTAATGAAGCACAAGTCTAAAACCTTTGAAAAGTTCAAGGAATTTCAAAGTGAGGTGGAGAATCAATGCGACAAGAAAATAAAGTTTCTATGATCTAATCGTGGAGGAGAATATTTGAGTCATGAGTTTGGCACACACCTAAGGAAATGTGGAATTGTTTCACAACTCACGCCGCCTGGCACACCACAGCGTAACGGTGTGTCTGAACGTCATAATCGACTTTATTGGATATGGTGCAATCTATGATGTCTCTTACCGAACCTACCGCTATCATATTGGGGATATGCATTGGAAACTGCCGCATTCACTTTAAATAGGACACCATCTAAATCCGTTAAGACGACACCGTATGAATTATGGTTTGGCAAGAAACCTAAGTTGTCGTTTCTTAATGTTTGGGGCTGCGATGCTTATGTGAAGAAACTTCAACCAGAGAAGCTCGAACGCAAAGCGGAAAAATGTGTCTTCATAGGAAACCCTAAGGAAACTATTGGGTACACCTGCTATCTTAAATTCCGAAGGCAAGATCTTTGTTGCTAAGAACGGGTCCTTTCTAGAGAAAGGGTTTCTCTCGAAAGAAGTAAGTGGGAGGAAAATAGAACTTGATGAGGTAATTGTACCTCCTCTCGAACCAGAGAGTAGCGCAGCTCAAGAAATTGTTTCTCAGGCGCCTACACCGACTAGAGATGAAGTTAATGATGATGATCATGACACTTCGGATCAAGTTGCTATTGAACCTCGAAGGTCGACAAGGGTACGCTCCGCACCAGAGTGGTACGGCAACCTTGTCATGGAAATCATGTTGTTAGACAACAGTGAACCTTCGAACTATGAAGAAGCGATGGCAGGCCTGGATTCCAACAAATGCCTTGAGGCCATGAAATCCGAGAAAGGATCCATGTATGAGAACAAAGTATGGACTTTGGTGGACTTTCCCGATGATTAGCGAGCCATAGAAAATAAATGGATCGTCAAGAAGAAGACTGACGCGGATGGTAATGTGACCATCTATAAGGCTCGACTTGTTGCTAAGGGTCATCGACAAGTTCAAGGGATTGACTACGATGAGACCTTCTCACCCGTAGCGATGCTGAAGTCGGTCCGAATCATGTTAGCAATTTCTGCATTTTATGATTATGAAATCTGGCAAATGGATGTCAAAACATCATTCCTGAACGGCTTTCTTAAAGAAGAATTGTATATGATACAGCCGGAAGGTTTTGTCGATCCTAGCGGTGCTAACAAGGTATGCAAGATCCAGCGCTCCGTCTATGGGCTGGTGCAAGCATCTCGGAGTTGGATCATTCGCTTTGATGAGGTGATCAACGCGTTTGGGTTTATACGGACTTATGGAGAATCATGTATTTACAAGAAAGTGAGTGGGAGCTCTGTAGCATTTCTCATATTATATGTGGATGACATATTGTTCATGGGAAATGATATAGAACTACTGGAAAGCATCAAGGCCTATTTGAATAAGAGTTTTTCAATGAAGGACCTTGGAGAAGGTGCTTACCTATTAGGCATCAAGATCTATAGAGATAGATCGAGACGCCTCACAGGTCTTCCACAAAGCACATACCTTGACAAGATATTGAAGAAGTTCAATATGGAGAAGGCTAAGAAGGGGTTCTTGCCTGTATTGCAAGGTGTGAGATTGAGTGTGACTCAACGACCGACCACGATGGAAGATAGAGAAAAGATGAGTACCATCCCCTGTGCTTCAGCCATAGGCTCTATCATGTATGTCGTGTTGTGTACCAGACCTGATGTGAGCCTTGCCATAAGTTTGGTAGGGAGGTACCAGAGTGATCCAGGAGTGGATCACTGGACAGCGGTCAAGGATATCCTAAAGTACCTGAAAAGGACTAAAGATATGTTTCTCGTCTATGGAGGTGCCGAAGAGCTCGTCGTAAAGGGTTACGTCGATGCTAGCTTCGACACATATCTGAATGACTCCAAGTCACAAACCTGATACGTGTACATTTTGAAAAATGGGGCAATTAGCTGGTACAATTGCAAGCAAAGCGTTGTGCGACATCTACATGTGAAGCGGAGTACATAGCTGCTTCGGAAGCAGCGCATGAAGGAGTCTGTATGAAGGAGTTCATCACCGACCTTGGAGTGATTCCCAATGCGTCGGGCCCGATGACTCTGTTCTGTGACAACATTGGAGCTATTGCTATTGCAAAGGAGCCCAGGTTTCACAAGAAAACCAAGCACATCAAGCGTCGCTTAAACTCCATTCGTGGATATATCCAGGATGGAGAAATAGATATTTGTAAAGTACATACGGATTTGAATGTCACGGACCCGTTGAGTAAACCTCTTCCACGGGCAAATCATGTTCAGTACCAGAACTCTATGGGTGTTTGATTCATCATAATGTAACTAGATTATTGACTCTAGTGCAAGTGGGAGACTGTTGGAAATATTCCCTAGAGGCAATAATAAAGTTGTTATTATCATATTTCCAGTTCATGATGGTTGTCTGTTATTCATGCTATAATTTTATTAACCAGAAACGATAATACATGTGTGAATATATAGATCGCAATGTGTCCCTAGTGAGCCTCTAGTTGGCTAGCTCGTTGATTAATAGATGATCATGGTTTCTTGATCATGGACATTGGATGTCATTGACAATGGGATCACATCATTGGGGAATGATGTGATGGACAAGACCCAATCCTAAGCATAACACTAGATCGTGTTGTTCGTCTGCTAAAGCTTTTCTAATGTCAAGTATCAATTCCTTAGACCGTGAGATTGTGCAACTCCCGGATACCGTGGGAGTGCTTTGGGTGTACCAAACATCACAATGTAACTGGATGATTATAAAGGTGCACTACGTGTATCTCCGGAAGTGTCTGTTGGGTTTTACAAATCGAGACCAGGATTTGTCACTCCGTGTGACGGAGAGGTATCTCTAGGCCCACTCGGTAATCCATCATCATATTGAGCTCAGTGTGACTAAGGTGTTAGTCACGGGATGATGTGTTACGGAATGAGTAAAGAGACTTGCCGGTAACGAGATTGAACAAGGTATAGGGATACCATCGTTCGAATCTCGGGCAAGTATCCTACTGGTAGACAAAGGGATTGCATACGGGGTTGATTGAATCCTTGACATCGTGGTTCATATGATGAGATCATCATGGAACATGTGGGAATCAACATGGATATCTAGACCCCGCTGTAGGTTATTGGCTGAAGAGATGTCTCGGTCATATCTGCAGGTCTCCCGAACCCGTAGGGTCTACACACTTAAGGTTCGATGAAGCTAGGGTTATATGTAAATAGTGTACGTGGTTACCGAAGGTTGTTTGGAGTCCCGGATGAGATCCCGGACGTCACGAGGATCTCCGGAATGGTCCGGAGATAAATATTGATATATAGGATGTTAGTTTCGGACACTGGAAGTGTTTCGGGCGTCACCGGTAACGTACTAGGACCACCGAAAGGGTTCTGGGGGTCCGTCGGGAGGGGCCACCAGCCCCAAGAGGCTTCATGGGCCAAAAGATGGAAGGAGACCAGCCCAAAGTGGGCTGGTGCGCCTTCCCCTCTTAGCCCAAGGCGCAAGGAGAGGTGGAGGGTGCAAACCCTAGGCGCAGAGGGGCCCAAGGCCCACCTAGGGTGCCGACCTCCTGTCCACCTTGGCCACCGGCCCTCCCTGGCCATCTAGGGCTGCCGCCACCCCTAGGGTGGGAACCCTAGGGGTGTGCACCCTCTCTCCCTCCCTCCTATAAATACCCAAGGTATTGAGGCTGATTTGAGACACGAAAACTCTCTCTCTCTCTCTCGGCACGGCCCTTCCTCTCTCTTTCCTCGTCCTGGGCATAACTTAGCGAAGCTTTGCCAGAGAACCACGTAGCTCCACCGCCACCACACCATCGTGCTTCCGAAGCTCTCTCCCTAACCTGTCCTTCCTCCTTGCTGGTTCAAGGTGTTGGAGACGTCACCGGGCTGCACGTGTGTTGAACGCGGAGGTGCCGTAGTTCGGCACATAGATCAGAATCCACCGCGATCTCCATCAACCGCGTTCATAGTAACGCTTCCGCTTAGCGATCTTCAAAGGTATGAAGATGGTCTACAACCTCTCTCGTTGCTGGTTTCTCCATAGATAGATCCTTGTATGGTGTAGGAAATTTTTTGAAATTACTATGATCCCCAACATTTCATCAGACAAAGAAGACTTCGCCTCATCCCCGTGTTCGTCGCCACTCTCCTCCGTCTCCTCGTCGTCATCTTCACCCTCTTCACCTTCCGAGTCCTCCTGATGCTTGGTGTCACTTTCCACGTCGATGGGTGCGTGGTCAACCGCCAGGATGGAACTGACCAGCCATGTAAAAGCCTGCCGAGTGGCCACGTCAGGATTACAAACGAGAAAGACAAGCAACAAAGAACTTCACTCGGTTCAAGCACGTGAAGCTTTACCTCATTAGGCGGATGCTTTGCTAAGAAGGGGGGCACCAACCAGGTGCCCGTGGGATTGTCTCGCATGGGCGTTATGGCCTTGAGCTTTTCCTCTAGCTGTTCTGCCCCAATCTCTTCCAGATGAACATGGGTTGGGTCATCCGAACCGCTATACATCCACATGGGATGAACCCTGGCCTGGAGAGGCTAGATCCTTCACTGGAAAAGGACTTCTGGAAGGTCCATCCCGTTGATGTTCTTCCGCAACAAGGCAACCAATGAAATCACCAAGATATCTATGTTTGTCCTCTCTTCCTTTGACACGGTCAATGAGGGAGCCGACTGAACTCGCTCGGGCGAATAAGGCGGAAGGCCCAACTGACCCTCACCGATTGGGACATCCTGGCAATAGAACCAGGAGTCTTGCCAACCCTTCACCGAATCGAGGAAGGACATCTGAGGAAAACTACTCTTGCCCGTGAGCTGAATTTCTAAACCCCTGCAGAGTTGCACTACATGCGTCTTTCCCCCTGACTGAGAATACTTTTTCACTGTCATCACTCGACACGTGAACAATTGCTTCAATAATCCCTAGTGCGGATAGCCAAAAGCACAATTGCTTACTAGGGTGGTTTGATAATTGATCTCAAGATATGCATCATTGGACTAATGTGTTTTCCAAGTATATTTTAGAAAATTTCAAAAGATGCTATGGATTAAGGTTTATGTGGAGATACCCCTTGATGCAAGAAAGGAATAAAATTGACTCAAACTTCAAGCTAGAAGACTCTTGATTTTATGTTTGTGAGAAATCAATTTTGAGTCCATAGGAAAGCCAATACTATTAAAACGGGGTGAGGTAGTAAAATGAACTGATTGCTCAAATGCTCAAAGTTAGCCACCAAAACACGCAGTCATTTTTTCACATATCCACTCTGTCAAGTTCCACATTCACATATTCGGTTTGAACCTCAGATAGAACCCTATCCATTCCCACCAAAATCGGTGCAATCGAAACTGCATCAGTGCTAATGAGTTCAGTGTGACCAACATTCTATTGCACAGATACACAAAATCGGAATTTCCGAGTTTGATTATCGGTACCACCGATTGTGGCCATGTGACTGTAAGTCACCTTTTCGGTGCCACCGACTTGTGTATATCGGTCTCACCGAGATTCAAAAGTACCTTTTAGTACTAGTAGGTACCACCGAGTTGTCCACTTCGGTATCACTGAGTTTGCTCTTTTGTGTGTAACGCTTAGATTTTGGCTACTGCCTATATATACCCCTTCACCCACCTCTCATTCGTGGGAGAAGCACTCAGAACACACACTTCATTTCCAAATCCATTTTCTCAGAGAGAACCACCTAATCATGTGTTGAGACCAATATATTCCAATCCAATCATTTGAAACTTGATCTCTAGCCTCGCCAAACTGCTTTCCACAAAATCAACCTCTCCTACCCATGCATATTCTGTGAGAGAGTGATTTGTGTTGAGGAGACTATCTTTAGAAGTACAGGAGCAAGGAGTTCATTGATCTACCACATCTATGACCTTTTTGAGGGTGGTGCCTCCTAGATTGGTTAGGTGTCGCTTGGGAGCCTCCTACTTCGTGTTGTGGAGTTGAACCAAGATGTTTGTAAGGTCAAGGAGATCGCCTACTTCATGAAGATCTAACATGAGTAAGGCTAGTCCTTCATGGACGTAAGTCGTGGTGGGATAGGCAAGGCTGCTTCTTTGTGGACCCTCCATGGACTCTCGTAGTCGTTACCCTCAGTGGGTAGAAGTCTCCACTAACATTGTTGTACGATAGCGCCACCTATCGGAACCATGGCAAAACTCGCCGTGTCAACCTCATGCGTATGACCTCCCTACCTTACTCCTCTATTTACACTTGCATGTTTACTTTCCGCTGCTATACTATTAGAACTGCACATGTAGGGTGTACTTGACTTGTTATAACTGTCGTAGCTGCCTCTCAAGTAAAATTGGGAAAAGGCAAAAGATTTATCTTGACAAGAAGTCTAATCACCCCCTCTAGACATACTTTCGATCCTACAACAACACCCAAGGAAATTCTCGCATAGAGATACGAAGGCAGCTAAGTACAAGACAGCATTGGGGGGAAGATGGTGAAGCTGTGTACCGAAAAAGTCAAGGAAAACATGGAAGCACGAATGCAGGGGAAGGAGAAACCTCTTTATACATGGGTGACCAGGAGCACCCGCTCGTCACCCCTCGGTGTAGGCTCTAGCTCGCCTTCGTCCGGCAACCGACAGCTACCCAAAACCACCATGCCTTCGCTCTCCAGGTCTAGCATGCACTCCTTGGAGACTCGGGACGACATCCAATTGCCCTGGATCCAGCCTCGAGGGAGCGTCCTGGTACTCGAAGAAGAACCGCGTGAACCCTTCTTGGCCCCCTCGTCTTTTGCAGTCGCACCTTTCGGCATGCTGCACGGTGGAGCGGGCGCGGTGGAGAAACAACAAAGGTGGCGACTGCAAGGTTCAAGAGAAGGAATGAGGGCAGCTTAGATGTGGTGGCGGGATTCCTTTCCCTCACTACCTCGGCCTATTTATATGGTAAAGGAAGATGCCCCATCGAATGCTCCGCCTGCACGAGGAAGATATATAGGATCCCGGTGATAGCGTTCCTATAGCACGACAACGACATCTCAGGCGTGGAAATTGAGGTGTCCCTCCTCTACTTCCACTACCCACGTTGCTGCTGATTCCGCTTCCCCTAAGCACTCCATTGATTCAAAATATCGCAGAGCATACGCTCCCCCCTCATGACCCAGATGGATTCCGTATTCGTGGCGCATAATGGGGTGAGCGAAATACCCTGCCTCTCGTGGGACCACAAGCATTCAGACAACACAAGAAAGCAATCAGATCACCCGCACCGCAAAGCGAGTGGAACCCGTCCTACCTCACCGACTGGACAATCACAACACCAAACTCACGACCGTCCGAGTCTTTGAATTCACCTTTTCGAAAGGCAACCAACTATTACCAAATGGAAGGGTTCTGACATGCTCCAACACTCGGAATCTTTCTCTCTTGAATCCGCAGCGGTTTACTGAGAGCTCGAGTGATGTCGCCCCGAGCTACAACCTCGACGTCCCTGAGACACTAAGGTACAAGCGAGTGCCTTCCACTCGGCCATTAAAATCTGAGCCGATTCGGGGACTACTAACGAGGTTGTACATTAGGGGTAGTCCTACAAACCTGCATCCCTAGGCCTTCCCAAGACCCTACATGGACATCAACGTCCCAATAGCCACCAGAGCGATCATGTCTTCATTCAGACAAGTGTACCATCACTGGCCCGCAAGAGGTCACTCAGACCGTCTCATATCAGTCGGATGTACCTCTACACTCGTACTGCAACAAAGGCGTGGGAAACGAAGGGACTACAGCGGCTACAGACTTAAACTATTACATGAAGTGCAGTGAAAACACACGCTACCAGTAACGTCGAACTTAGGGCTGCCATTACTAGTAACTCCCGTAGTTATTAACATTTACTCGCCCTTGTGATGAGATCCGGCTAGTCGTGGCGCACTCTATATAAGCCACCCCTGGGCTCCTGACCAAGGGTTCAACATTCTGTAGTATCACATATTCTATAAACAAACACCAGCCACCGAGGCTCGAGACATAGGGTCGTTACCACTCCCGAGTGGGGCTCGAACTCATACATCCGAGTGTATCCATTGCGCCCTAGCTAGTCTTGCCCCTCATCTGTACCCTTGATATTAATGTCAGGATCATTCCCACGACAGTACCCGTGAGCTTTTCCCTTGACCGCGATATGTCATCCTCGAGCTCCACCGTCCTGTAGAGCACGTGGGTGAGGTCGGTCAGGAGTTTAGGATCTACTAGTGTGGTTTGCAGTCGGTCCGCTAGCGATGTTGCGGCTTGGAGGCCGCAAGCTGGGGTAGGAGGCGGAAGTGCTTCGAGCTCCGTTGTCGGCTCATTGAAGTCGACCCCTTGCTCTAGGCCTCCGTTGAGGAGGTTGTCGAGGAGGATCTGTGGTTGGCCACTGAAAGCACATATGCTCCCTTGGTGGTTTTGATAATTCGTTACAACATACATTGTCTCTTGGACTAACACTTTTATCTAGTATATTTCAGGTATAGTCCACAGAGAGGATTTGCCAATGGATTGTGAGGACAAGCCCCTTGATGCAAGGAAAGGAATAGGATTGGCTCAAGCTTCAAGCAAGAGGACTCTACATTTTACATTTGTGCGAAATCACTTTCTGAGTCCATAGGAAAGACAATACTGTTAAAAGGGGATGAGGTATTATGATGAATTAGTTAGCCACCAAAAATATTCAACCATTTCTCGCACAAAATCTCTGTCCAGGGCCAAACGAGCAAAATCGGTGCCACCAATATTTTCCACTCGGCCCTACCAATTTTTTGAGAAACACATCCTTTGCCAAAACCCTATTATCTCGGTACCACCAAGTTTCACATCGGTGCGACCCAAAGACAGTGATCAACTTTCTGTTGACCAAATTCCAAGAATCGGAATTTTCGAGATTGGAATCGGTCTCACAGAGATTTGGAAACTGCCCTAGGTCATTGTATCGGTACCACCGAGAATTCAAAAGTTGCCACATTTAGTGCAACTCGGTACCATCGAGATTCGTTTTGGCAATAATGTTGTAATGGTTGGATTTTGGGGGATGCCTATATATACCCCTCCACCTCCTCTCATTCGTAGTGGAAGAACTCAAAACAAACTTACACTTGCCAGATCCATATTTTTGAGAGAGCAACCTACTCATGTGTTGAGATCAAGAGATTCCAATCCAACCATTAGAAATTTGATCTCTAGCCTCCCCAAGTTGCTTCCCACAAAATCAAGCTCTCCTACCCTTGTAAAATCTGTAAGAGAGTGATTGAGTGTTTAGGAGACTATCTTTTGAAGCACAAGAGAAAAGAGTTCATCGTTCTACCGCATCTATTACCTTTTGGAGGGTGGTGCCTCCTAGATTGGTTAGGTGTCACTTGGGAGCCTCCTACTTCACGTTGTGGTGTTGAACCAAAAAGTTTGTATGGAAAAGGAGATCGCCTACTTTGTGAAGCTCTACCATGAGTGAGGCTAGTCCTGTGTGGACGTAAGCCATGGTGGAATAGACAAGGTCGCCTCTTCATGGACCCCTTGTGGGTGGAGCCCTCTATGGACTCTCGCCGTTGTTACCCTCTGTGGGTTGAAGTCTCCACTAACATGGACGTACGATAGCACCACCTATCGGAACCTCGCAAAAAATCACCGTGTCAATCTTTGCATTTGATCTTCCTAAACTCTACTCCTTACTTACATGTGCAAAGTCTTTACTTTCCTCTGCAATATTTGTTGACTAGCATGTGTAGGGTGCACTAGACTTGTTAGAATTGCTAAGATCTACCAACCATTAAATTTGGAAAAATTCTAGGATTTTAATTTATGCAAGTAGCCTATTCACCCCCTCTAGGAACCCCTTCTATCGATCCAACAACTGATATCACATCTTTGGTCTCCTTAGCCTTGGTTTAAACACTATTGGAGAAAGGTGGATGTGCCTAGTTTGGGGAATATTAGTTGTAGAGTGCCTATTCTTGATGGGGAGTATTATAGACAATGGAAATATGAAATGACTGATATATTTGATGAATTCCATTTGCGCAAGTATGTTGAATATCCCTATGAGCCTCCCGTTGATCCCTTACATCCTTCTCATGATGAAGAACTTGATATGCTTGGCAATCATAAAAATGTTAATCTCATCATTAGAGGACTGCTAAGAAATGTGCTTAGTCAAATGCAGAATTTTGAGTGTGCTTATACTTTGTGGAAAAACTTAGAGGAAAGATAACCAAACTATTCCCTGAATCTTTTTGATATCATTTTCCATAAATGCATTGCCTTTCACAAAATGAAGCCAATTGATCCTAATTTTGGTAACTATGTATTTGAACTTTGTAACCTCATGCGTGCTAAAGGAGATGTCATTACCATTAACATATCATTGTTGAAGCCATTCACATGCATAAACATTAACATTGTCATAGTCAAAATTCTGATGATATTCTTGATTCGTACGACGAGGATATTTCGTCTAACGATGACAATGTGGAGCATGGCTACTACGATGAATATGAGGAGTTTGACATCGAGTATGAGAAGACCATGAGGAACCTTAGTCTTATGGCGAATCTTAGAGACTACATGACCGGAGGAAAAGAGTAGATACTTGACAGTGGATGCATCGATCACATGATTGGAGATAAATACATGTTCCACGAGAGCACACCAAACCAAGGACCTCGAAGGTATGTGACTTTTGGAGATAACTCCAAGTATAAGGTACTTGGTATTGGTACATATCTCATGATAGCTCCACCCAAAATGTCTCATGATAGCTCCATCCAAAATGTCATGCTTGTTGCATCCCTTGGCTACAATATTCTTTTCGTATCTACACTAGCGAACTTTGATTTCAATGTGCTATTTCCAAAACTTGGCTACCAAGTGTTTCGTAGCAACAATCATAACATGGTATTTACTAGTTTTCGCAAAGGTGATCTAGACATTGTCGATTTCACTAAAAAATCCAAACTCCGTACATGTCTTATTACAAAATCTTCTAAAGGTTGGTTGTGGCGTAGAAGGCTATGACATGTTGGTATGCGTAACCTTGACATGCTTATCAAAGGTGATCATATTCTTGGTGTTAAACAAGTTATCTTGGACAAAGATAGACTTTGTAGTGGTTGTGTGCGAGCTCGATGCCGACGTTCCAGAAGATTCCCCTTTTTTCCGTTTCCGTCGTGTGAATATCTTGTTGGTTGCATCATCATTTAGTTTGCATCATGGCATCATGCATGGCATCATGTCAACTGTGTTTTGTCAGTGTTGCTTGTTGCTCCGTGTTGTTGGGTGTTAATGCTTGTGAGTGGCGTTGTTTTGTTGGAGTGATGAGAGTGGGTGCAACAGAGCCACTTCAAAACCCTGTTGCACCGAGGATGTAAACCCTTCTCTCCCCTCTTAATTTGTTTTGTGGTTGCGTTCAGATTTCATTTTTAAACCCCCTTAAAAAAGTTCGTCTTCGTTTAAAAATCCTTTAATTAAATGTGGGAGCAACCCCTTGGGTTTTTCTTTTATTTATCCTTGTGTTTTATTTTAAAATTAGAGTCTCGTTTTAATTATAAAAGGGGTTTTTCTGTTTTAAAACCCTCTTTTGTGGTGTTTCTGTTTTAAAAAGAAAAATAAAAAAGGGAGAGGGAGCAAGCCTCGCAAGGCCCAAGGTCAACCGGACCAACCCTAGCGCAGGGGAGTCTCCCCCTCGTCCGTCGTCCTCCCACATGCACCGTCTTCCTCCCCTGCTGAGCCCCCTCTCGTTCTTTCCCCCCTCTTCCCGATCCAGCTCCCCTCCCATGGCATCGACCTCGCCTCTCTGCTCTCCCCTCGCGCCCCTAGCCCTCGTCCTCGCCGTTCCCTTGCGAGCTGCCGCCCTCTTCCCCGCGGGCCAGCCCCAGGCCCGAGCCGCGCCGCCCCGTGCTCGTGTCAAGCGTTGCCATGGCCGCGCCATGGCCTCGCCCCTTGCCCTCGCGATCTCGCCGGCCTCAACAGTCGTCCTGCTGCCGTCTCCCTGGCCTCCCGTGCCCCTCCCTCGGCCCTGCCTCCGCCCGCCGAGCTGCCCTCCGCGCGTTGCGCCCATGGAGCTCGCCTCCCGAGCCGGAGCCATGTGCCGCGGCCTCCTCCTGCCGCTGCGCCCCGCCTGGACCGTGGTCGCCACCTCCAGGCCCGACCTCCTCCTCCTTTTTGCCACGTGTTGCAGTGCCGTGTTGCTGTGCCGAAGCTGCTGCTGCCGTGGTCTGCTAGGCTGCTTGCCCTGCCGATGCGTGTTGCTGCCAGATGATGTTGCCATGTGCTGCTGACGGGCTTGTGCTGCTGCCGAGGTTGTAGCTGCTGTTGCCGCATGCTGCTCCTGCTGTCGTGTTGTTGCTGCTTGCGCTAGCTGTTGTCTGTTGTGCCATGCTGCTTGCCTACTTGCTGCTATTGTTTGCTGCTGCCCATGATGCTC
Organism: Hordeum vulgare subsp. vulgare; assembly: GCF_904849725.1. Lineage (NCBI taxonomy): Eukaryota > Viridiplantae > Streptophyta > Magnoliopsida > Poales > Poaceae > Hordeum > Hordeum vulgare. The sequence goes on from NC_058521.1 coordinate 459,416,866, forward strand.
TTGCCGATGCCTTGCTGCCATGCGCTACCTGCTGCTTGGAGATGATCTTGCTGCTGCTGCCAGATGATGATGGTGATGCTGTTTGCCGAGCTCGTCGCAGCTGTCGCTTGTTGCTTCTGCCTGCTATTGCGGTTATGAGGCATGCTGCTGTTGCCACGATGTGTTTGTTGCTACCTGTTGCTGATGCCTGCTGCAGGAGCATGCTAGGTTGCTTGCTGAGGCATGCTAGTTGCTAGATGTTAGTTGCTGCCGCTTGTTGCCGTGGCCTCCGCTTGCCTTTGCTTGTTGTGTCGCCTGCCGTCGTCGCGTAGACCATCCCCGCCACCGTGGGTCGTCGATTAGTTCACGAGTACCAAGACGTCCTCGACGACCTCGGACATCTTCGGTAACATGTTCAACTACCAACGCCGAAGACCCATGTACCGACGCCAAGGCTACAACTACCATCGACGAGACCGTGTACAACTACGACCACGACGATCCTTGTTCTTCTTCACCGAACCGATCCGCTCCGATTCGCACGCTTCGAAGGTATAACGTTGGGACGTGTCCTGTACCGAATGCATGAGATGTATGAGATGTACCGTATGTTTGTGTCGTATGTTTGCCCGTTACACGTTGTCACTCTTTCATCGCGCCCTCGACACATGGGAACCCGGTAGCGGGATCACCCCATCTTTATTTAGCCTTCCCGCACACGCTTCCTATACGTTGGCACGATATCTCGACGAGTATTGGGATAGGAACGTTGCCGTGGCTTCGTTTCCGTCTTGCCGCCATGGTTTCCTTTCGCTCGCCGTGGCGACACATGTTTCTTTCTCTTCTTGCCCGTGATGTTTGAACTTGCATGCATGACGCATTCTTGGCATATATATCTTGTGTTGCATGTTTCTTGTGTCGTAGCGACTTTCAAAGTCCCGCGTGTTAACCGACTAGGATGATAGGTAGAATCACCGCTTCACCCCTTGCCATGTGAAACAACATTTAATATTGCGTGTAAATAATGGGGAGTGAACTAAATAATTAAACGTGGAGTTTTGTCGATATGCAACTCGTTGCATATCGAGCTTCACTTAATGTGTAGTGTTTGCGTGAGGTGAATTACCATGCCATCCCCTGCATTTTGAACTGATCATGCATCATAGTAGGTTGTGCATCATGTTGTGCATCGTGTGGTGAATATCTGTGTTGATGTTTGTTTCCGGTTTGCTCCTTCTCGATAGAGTTCCGTAACGTATCGGAATGTGAGGACCCGTTCGACTACGTTGGTTCGCCGACTTCGCAGAGTTGTTCTTCTTCCAAGCGGGATCTCAGGCCATGCTTGTTTTAACATTTCTACCGTTTACGTCTTGTTGCCTACCACATGTTAAATATCAGCCTCTCAACAATGCCATGATAACCTTCAACCTGTTCGACCTAGCAAACCACTGATATGCTATGTTACTGCTTGCTTAAGCATGTTGTTAGCGTTGCTAGTTGCAGGTGCAGTTGCTTCCATGTGATAACATGGGTCCCTTGTATTATCACCATATATTAATGCTATTTAATTTAATGGACCTATATACTTGGTAAAAGGTGGAAGGCTCGGCCTTTCTAGCCTGGTGTTTTGTTCCACCTTTCCCCCTTAGTTTTCGGCTACCGGTGTTATGTTCCATAACTGAGCGCTCCTAACACAATCGGGGTTGTTATGGGGACCCCCTTGATAACTTGTTTTATATTAAAGCTGGTCTGGCAAGGCCCAACTTTGGAACTACATTTGCCTAACAACTAATGAACTGCATAGGGAGTAATTAACCCAAGGAAATTTAATCAACCCCCGGGCCAGTGCTCCTCATGAGTGTTGGTCCAAATTGGCAGACTACGGGGCCACCGCGGGGCAACCCTAGGTTTGGTTTCTCCTAGTGTGACCCATCCGTCGTGTCCTGAGAACGAGATACGCGGCTCCTATCGGGATCGTCGACACATCGGGCGGCCTTGCTGGATTAGTTTTACCTTTGACGAGATATCTTGTGCATCGGGATTCCGGTGATGCTCTGGGTAATCTGAGAGTTGAGGTTTTCCACTAAGGAATGCGACGAGATCGTGAGCTTCGTGATTGAGGATTTCTATGCGGCTTGTGGTAATTTGTGATGGACTAGTTGGAGCACCCCTGCAGGGTTAAATCTTTTCGGAAAGCCGTGCCCGCGATTATGTGGCAACGTGGAAACTTTGCTTAACACTGGTTCTAGATAACTTGAAGTTAAATTAATTAAAATATGCCAACTGTGTGCGTAACCGTGACTATCTCTTTTGTGAGTTCCTTCTCCGATCGAGGACACGGTGGGGTTATGTCTGACGTAGGTAGGTGTTCAGGATCATTCATTTGATCATCAGTAGTTCACGTCCGTTATGCGTAGTTCTTCCCCCCTCTTATTTCTAGTACTCGTAAGTTTAGCCACCTAATATATGCTTAGCGGCTGGTGCAACCTCACCACTTAACGATGCCTCACCCATTAAGCTTTGCTAGTCTTGATACCTTTGGAAATGAGATTGGTGAATCCCATGTGGCTCACAGATTACTACAACACCAGTTGCAGGTACAGGTAAAGGTTACTTGACGCGAGCGCGTTGATTGTTCATTTGGAGTTGCTTCTTCTTCTTCTTCTTCATCATCGATCTAAGATGGGTTCCAGGCCGGCAGCCTGGGATAGCAAGGATGGATGTCGTTTTTCTTTTCTCGTTTGATTTCGTCCGTAGTTGGACCCTTCTCTTCTTCATGATGTTGATATATTGTACTGTTGTGACTCTGATGTAGCTTGTGGCGAGTGTAAGCCAATTCTATATATATATATATATATCTTCTTTTCAGTACATGTACTTGTAACAATATCCATTCTTGCGACACGACGAGATGCGCTTCTATCCCTGACGAGGCTCTCGTGCCAAATTGATGATAGGGTCGCGTCTTGGGCGTGACAGGTTGTCAAGCAGGCAAGCAAGTTGGTAGAAGTCATCCCATGAAGAACATCATGACTACAAGAAGGCCACTCGAGCTCCTTCACATGGATCTCTTTGGTCCCAATGCTTACAAGAGCCTTGGTGGAAATTCTTATGGTTTAGTCATTTTTGATGATTTTTCTAGATTTACGCGGGTCTTCTTTCCTGATCATAAGTCACACGTATGAAAGATATCCAAGAACTTTGCTCGGAAAGCCCAAAATTAGTTAGACATGAAGATCAAGAAAGTTCGGAGCGACAATGGAACGAACTTCAAGAACACAAATGTGGATACTTTTCTTGACGAAGAAGGTATCTCACATGATTTCTGAGTGACGTACACACATCAACAAAATGGAGTTGTTGAGAGGAAGAACCGAACTCTCATAGAGATGTCCAACTTGATGAATACAAGATGCCAAGACACTTTTGGGAAGAAGCCATGGAAACAGCTTGTCATGCAATAAACCCACTCTACTTGCGCAAACTTCTTCATAAAACGACATTCAAGCTACTCACGGTAACAAACCCCAAGTTGGGCACTTTTAAGTATTTTGGCTCTAAGTGATGCATTCTTGATAAGCATCGTCGCTCTAAATTTGCTCCCAAATCTCATGAAGGTTTCCTACTCGGCTCAAACTCTCACATTTACCGTGTCTACAACAGCTTCCCTAGAAAAGTTGAAGAGACGGTAGATGTGATGTTTGATGAATCTAATGGTTCGCAAGTCGAACAATTGCCTAATGATGTAGGAGATAAGGAACCTTCCAAAGCCATCCAAGATCTACATATCAACAAGATTCGTCCCATGAAGGTGAAGGAAAGTACTTCATCAACTCCAATGGAAGCTCCTACTTTGCGTCAAGGCTAACTGCGTAACGACATTGAGGCATCCACAAGCAGTACATGACATGATGAAGAGGAAGAAGTACATCATGATGATCCACCTCAACCTTCCTCGCCACCACCTCAAGGAGATGACACCGTCAACGAAAACGAACAAGAAGAAGATGAGGAGGAAGATCCACCATCCAACAAGAATAAGTTATCACGAGTTCGAGCAAGAGTGGACAAGGATCATCTGTTGAATCAAATCTTCAGTAACATACAAACCTGGAGAATCACTCGCTCTAAATCTCGTTTAGCTAACTTTTGTGAACATTAATTCATTTATCTCAAGCATTGAGCCTATGAAGGTTGAAGAAACCTTTCAAGACCCAGATTGGGTGAATGCCATGCACGAAGAGCTACACAACTTAGAGAGGAATCAAGTGTGGACACTTGCTGAAAAGCCCAAGGACGAGCACAACATCATTGGTACAAAATGGGTGTTTCGGAACAAGCAAGATGAAGATGGTCAATTTGTGCGCGACAAGGCGTGTCTCGTAGCCCAAGGATACACACAAGTCAAAGGTATGGACTATGGTGAGACCTATACCCCCGTTGCTATACTTGAATCCATTCACATTCTTCTTGCTTATGCCAATCACCATGACATTACTCTTTACCAAATGGATATAAGAAGTGCCTTTCTAAACGGTGAAATTGAGGAGGAGGTTTATATCAAACAACCTCGAGGCTTTGTGAACCCTAAGAAACCTAATCATGTATACAAACTTCGTAAAGCTTTATATGGTTTTAAACAAGCCCCTAGAGCTTGGCACAAATACATAACAAAGTTTCTCATTGAAAAGGATTTTGAGATTGGTAAAATTGACGCAACCTTATTCACTAAAAGAGTTAATGGAGAACTATTTGTGTGCAAAATATATGTGGATCATATTATCTTTGGTTCTACTAAACCATATTTCAGTGAGAAATTTGGAAGGTTGATGTCAGAGAAGTATGAGATGTCTATGATGTGTGAGCTGAAATTCTTCCTTGGTTTGCAAATCAAACAATCGAGAGAAGATTTTATCTCTCAAACCAAATACACCAAGGACTTAATCAACAAGTTCAACATGCAAGAATGCAAAGGTATGAGAACCCCCATGCCTACTAGTGGACATGTTGACCTCACTAAGGAGGACAAACCAGTTGATCAAAAGGTTTATCGATCTATGGTTGGTTCATTGCTATATCTATATTCTTCCCATCCTGATATGAAGTTGAGTGTATGTATATGTGCGAGATATCAAGCGACACCTAAAGAGTGTCATCTATTGGCTGTGAAAAGAATCGTGAGATACACGATACATACATCAAACTTTGGCATATGGTATCCCAAGGGATCTTCTTTTAATCTTGTTGGCTATTCCGACTCAGACTATGCCGGAGACAAGGTTGATAGAAAATCCACCTCGGGTACATGTCAATTTCTTGAGAGATCTCTTGTGTCTTGGTCATCCAGGAAACAAAATTCAGTATCTTTAGCTACTGCCGAAGCGGAATACATTGCAGCCGAATCGTGTTGTGCGCAATTACTATGGATGACTCAAACTCTTAAGAATTATGGCATTCATATGAAACATGTTCCATTATTATGTGACAATGAAAGTGCCATTAAAATTTCTTATAATCTTGTGCAACATTCTCGAACTAAACATATTCAAGTCAGACATCATTTCACTCGTGATCATGTTGGTAAAGGTGATATAGATCTTAATCATGTTCGTACCGACAAAAAAATAGCTGATATGTTTTCCAAACCACTTGATGAGAAAGTATTTTTTCATTTTAGGAGTGAGTTGAACATCATTGATGCTTCAAACTTGAGCTAGACTCACTTGGATGCATGCAAGGGCATGAGCTTACTTGACTATTCCATGATGTTATTGATATGACACTATCTTATATCTTGGAAAACTGTGGTGCGTTGTATTGCATCTAACCTTTTGTAGGTACTTCGAAGAACTACACTTCACAAGATTGCCATCAACTCATATAAAAAGCAATCTTGACATGGCCAAGTGTCAACAACCCCTTCTTCGGAGATGAAGGAAGAAGAAAGTAAAACCATATCCTCGACAACTATATGGTGATGAAATTCACTCATGTCATTTGGATATATTATGTTCTTCCTTGCATGACTAACCAATGTAGGTGAAAACTGAACCAAAATGACAAGGATAGCTCCCAAGTCAAGATGATCGTCATCAACTTTGAGCATCTGTGATAAGTTCACCTACATGCCAGGTCATCAAGATCATTCGAAGGTACGTACTCGTATCCTTGATAAAGCTTTGCACCAATTCATGAGGTAAAGCAACTCAAGTGATATGAAGACATTAAAAATCTTAATCGAAAAATGTTAACCCCATTTTGTGCTTAACGATGAGTATGACCTATGATCAAGAATCCTTGCTTGACTTCTCAAGTCAATATACTCTAATATAGGTGACCTAGCCATCGCCCAACATCTAGATGACATTCTTGTATGGTTCACATTTTTCATTGCATGTTTTCTTGGAAGCATTCAACTCTCATCTATATGTATGTATATATTTTAAAAAAACAAAAAAAATATGTGTTGGTTTCTCTTATTTCCTTTTAATCCTTGGATATTTCCTTTTCCAAATTATGTGGATAATTTCTGTCTTTTTAAATTAAGGAGTTCACACCGATCTCGGAAACTCGGTCTAACCGATTTCTCCCAAAGGTCTGCTATTATTCTCGGTTCTACCGAATCATTTTGCCTCGGTGACTCAGAATATTATCACTTTCTATGATTTTCAGATATTTCTGAACTTTTGCCTAAGGGGAAAAATGTTCAGTGATCCCAAGTTTTATTACCTCCTAAGCTCTTATTGAATATTACCATTTTTTGCCAAAGGAGGATATAATCTTGTTTCCTGGAATTTTCGAGGGGGAGATGTAACATCCCAAATTTTGGAATGTTAATATAATTATTAGATTGATTGATTGAGTGATTGAAACTTGAGTGAAAATTTGAAACTTTTCAATTCTTTTGAATGAGAGGGAATAAAATGACTTTCCCCATCTCCGATGAATTCAAATTCAATCTTTTAAAAGCAATGAGAGAAGATGACATGACTTCTTCAACTATAAAGAATTTGAACGGAGATATTTGCATTTTAATTCTTTTGCATTTCTATTTGTTTTCTTCGTGCAAGAAATGCCGGGAAATACATTCTGTCAAACAGAAAAGAGAGGAGGAACATGACCCTCAAACACACGGGCATTTTGAAAGTTATTTGAACCCTAAAACTTAGAGGGTCATTTGAAAATTATTTGCAAAAGAAAATAAATCTTTTAGGCAATTTTTTGAAAATAATTTTTTCTGAAGTTTTTATTTTTGCCGTGGAAAAATGCCCATCATATAGATTTTATTTTTCTGATAATTTTAGTATATAGAAACTCTATTTTCGGAGTTGATTTGATTTCCTAAATTCTCCTTTTACCTTCCTGTTTTATTTAAAAGGAAAATTTTCCTATATTAGGAAAATCGCCAGAGGCCCAATAGGCAGGTTTGGGCCCGATCCTCTTTCTTCCTCCTCTGATCGTCTACTTCCTTTTGTCCGGGAAGCTTCCATCAATGGAGGAAGGAATCCTCTCCTTCCCGATCTCCCTCTTCCTTACTTCCGGACGCCATCCGAGGCCGCCTATAAAACCCTCACCATCTCCTCTCTCCATTTTTCCCAAGAGACCCCCCTCTCCTCGCCTCTAGCTCGCACGCCACCTCGCCGGAGTTCATCCCTGAGAGAGCTTCGCCAGGACCCTGCCGAGCGCCCCGTCGCCCCAGCGTCACCCCCTCCACCACCTAGACCCCGCCAGCGCCACCCCCACCCGCCGCACCTCCCTCCACCTCGTCGCCCCCCTGCATCCCTCCCCACCCCGCCGAGAACTCCTGCCAGGAGCTCTTCGCCACGAGCCCCCACCCCTCTTCATCTCCCCCCTCGCCCCCCCTGCAGGTCCCTCCCCTCAGTGGAGCCTCGCTGCCCCCTCCGCCGGATCCCCCTCCCGGCCGCCCCCTACACCACCGGAGCTCCACCCCGACCCCCAGCCACCATCGGCCACCATTGCCAGCGCTGGAGCTACTCCCAGCCACGGTAAGCTCTGTCTCCCCCCCTCTGTCTATCCTAGATTTATTTCCCACCTTTAGATCGTGTATATGCGGATTAGATTAGAACTTGCATAACTCTTCGGTTCTTTTAAAAGAACTGGCGGTTGTTTTTATTTAATTAGTTAGCCGACGTGGTTTGTTTACTTTGCGAGCGTCCGCTGTTTAGCACTGCAGCGCTCACCCTACTACCCAATCAGAAGATGCCACGTGGACCCCTGTCCACAAATCAGTTTTTTTTTTCCTTTTTCTGATGTAATTCCAAAACAGAGAGAGTTTCAATTTTCTTTTGATCATAACTTTTGATCCACAACTCCAATAGAGTTGATTCCTTTTCCAGTAGATCCCAAATGTTCTGTAGTTTTGAGCAACATATAATTTTCCTATGTTTGAAATTTTCAAATTTGAATTAGATCAGATTTAGTTTAAACCTTGTTTTGCCTATTCCAGGAGTTTAAAAATAGCTTTTAATTTGATTCCTTTTGCTACTGATCACTAGTGATCCTATTTATCAGTGGTAAAAATTTCAGATTTGTTTGAGTATTTTAGCTCATGGTTTCTTGTGAAATAATTTCTGTTTCACCTCTTTTAGGATTGTGACTAATTTACTTTCTTTAGTTACTTTTAAATTATTTTCTTTTATATTTCAGAAAGATTATTGTTTTGTCTATGTTAGTTAAACAGTAGTTTTGCAACAAGTTTTTATTTTATTTTTATTTGTTTTCATGAAATCAATTCTAGTTCCTTAGTAACTTGCAATTGGTTTCTCCACTGTTTCAAAAACCGTTTGGAAATACTTTCAAATAGTTTTGTGAAAAATACTTTATTTTATCTTAGTTAAATTTATATCTTAGTTCCCTGTTATTATTTTCCGTTGGACAAAAACTAGTTAGCGTTTGATGTAGTAGAAGACTCCCTAGTCTTATTTGAAGTTTCCTTCGGATTCCTATTCGCTCTCTCGTTTGTTTTGATTGCTAGAACGATTGCTAGTGTGAGTGCTTATGTGAATGATATGTTTGTTATATAGATTTCATCGGAGAGTGACGAGTAGTCTATCAAGTTATTTTCTCGAGAAATTCTTCTTCGTCAACATCACCAGGCAAGTCACTTTGATCATACTACACCTATGTTTTATGCATCGTAGTTCTACCATCCTATGCCCAAATTGCATGCTGCTTAGGTACTTGGAAATTGTAGTGTAGATTGTAGTATCATGTGGTAAGCACACAACAACCCCGATACTTGGCCCCGGGACGACAAATTTCATATTGCTATGCTTGAGTAGACGGGATTTCGGTTGAGTGCATAACACGAGTGATGCGAGGTTGATTAAATAATCAAGACCGGTTAAGACAAGATTTTCAAGACCTTGGACGCAATGCAACTCTGGGTGAAGGACGGTTGATCGGCTCCTTGGAGAACCTAGTGGATGACCCGGGATGCTGGAGAGGCCATGACATCCTGCGGAAAGCTTCACCCAGGCTCAAAGAGACGGACGGATATTTTCAAGACCCAAGGCTTACCTGCACAGCCACAAGTCATTATGGGCTCTGGCTTGGTTGGACAACGCGGCGACTCTGGACAGGCGGTGCTAGCAGATCTAGAAGAACGGCAGGATTGGATGGGCACCGACAGGGATTCAGAGGGACCCGTTGAAAGACCATGTTTTGATCATCCGGTCTTCAAACACCCTGAAGTGCGAGGACATACTCGGAGGCGATCAAATCTTGTGGGGAACGTGTGCAAAACTCTGCAGAGTACTCAAACCTAATCGATTAGCCGTGTCCACGGTCATGGACAACTTGAGCCAAAGGAACTGAAGTTATCTGGATTTCTCAGCACCATTATATATATTTGATGAGGGTAATTATTGACAACTCGGGTACGAGAATTGGTTGGCGGAACCATCTCGTTAACAACCAACATCGTAGTAATATTTTGCTTTTAGCCCCTCTCTTGATGTAGGAGAAAACTTGCTTTTCGCTAAAAACTTATAGCCCCACCTACCATATATGCATATAGTATAGATGATTACTTTTCACCCCTCTCTTATGTGACTTGCCGGCATATTCAATATGCTGACCTACACGGCTGCAACGTCTTATGTTGCAGATATTTTTCTTCGACGAGTAAGAGTACGATTCAGGGTTACGGTCTACACTCAACTTACCGTTGGTGTTTATTGGGACTCCACTTCCTTGACTGCTTCCGCTGAGATATTTAAGGTATATATCAGTTTTACGCTATTTACATGTGATTGCACTTTGATATATACATTGATGTACTGTGTGTGCCAGCATACTGATCCAGGGATGGCACAGAAACACAGAGGCTTGACTCGTCTTGACTCGGGTCGCTACAGAAATGGTATCAGAGCACATGCTGACTGTAGGACGTGACCCTAGAAACTGGAAACTTCTTAGGAGACGATCTCTCAAAAATCTTATTTTCGAGAACACCTTTTACTTCTCATCTCTTCTGATTTCATCAAATATTCTCTCTCACCTCCACTAGTGATACAATCCCCTTACACCTTTGACCTCATGAAGAATCAACGGAGTTCTACTTCAAAGTAAAGAGGATTTCAACATGCATTTGAAGAATTGAAGGTGCACCAATTGAAGACTCTCAAGACCCGAAGAACTCGAAGACCCTGAAGCGTTCGAATATTTATATGACCATTAGAAGTCCAAACCCCTGTTATATACCCACGTTAGTTACGATGATTTGTGAGCCGTCATTGGTGTGTGTTTTCCGACGGCCACAAATAAAACCCATTCTCAAAAATATTGTTTGTATTGTGTGTATCTCCCTCCCTCTCTTACCCGTCTCATCCCCAAAACCTCAATCCTACCAGATGCATCATATCCTTGTTTATGATGATCTCCTGTCTCTTGCACATATTGTTTGCAAGAGTGAGTCTTGAACACGAAAGTTCTTCATTAACATATGTTTGACACATATAGCAAAGATTTATATGACTTGTCTTGTCCTTCAACCATGTGTGTGCCCATGCAGTCCAAAGCAACTGTCCTTTAAAAAGGGATTTCACACATTTAGGGGGAGCTTGCACTAGTCATGTATCTTTCAAAGTTGTCATATTATAGTGCATATATTTATTTAAAAGCTTGGAGTGTATGTTGTCATCAATTACCAAAAAGGGGGAGATAGAAAGAACATATGCTTCCTTGGTGGTTTTGATGATTCATGACAACATACATTGTCTCTTGGACTAACACTTTACCTAGTATATTTCTGGTATAGTCCATAGAGAGAATTGGCCAAAGGATTGTGAGGAAAAGCCCCTTGATGCAAGGAAAGGAATAGGATTGGCTCAAGCTTCAAGCAAGAGAACCCTACATTTTACATTTGTGAGAAATCACTGTTGAGTCCATAGGAAAGCCAATACTATTAAAAGGGGGTGAGGTATTATGATGAATTGGTTTCTCAAGTGCTTAGATATAGCCAGCAAAAATATTCAATCGTTCCACCCACAAAATCTCTGTCCCAAGCCAAACCAGCAAAATTAGTGCCACCAATATTTTCCACTCGGCCCTACCAATTTTTCCGTAGACAAATCCTTTGCAAAAACCCTAATCTTTCGGTACCACCAAGTTTCACATCGATGCCATCGAAAGACAGTGACCAACTTTCTGTTGAGCAAATTCCATGAATCAGAATTTCCAAGATTAGAATCGGTCTCACCGATATTTGGAAACTTCCCTAGGTCATTGATACGTCCATTTTGCATCATGCTTTCATGTTGATATTTATTTCTTTTTGGGCTTTTATATTACTTGTGGTACCATATTTATGCCTTTTCTCTCTTATTTTGCAAGGTTTATTTGAAGAGGGAGAATTCTGGCAGCTGGAATTCTGGACTGGAAATGGAGCAAATCCTAGTCCACTATTCTGCACATCTCCAAATGCCCTAAAAATTTACGTGCAATGTTTTGGAAATATATAAAAAAATACTGGGCGAAAGAACTACCGGAGGGGGGCCATCAGGGCTCCACAAGCCCCCACTCCGCCACCACCGCCCTGGTGGCGCAGAGCAAGCTTGTAGGCTGCCTGGCGGCCCACTAGCTCCCCCTTTTGCTATATGAAGGGTTTTGGTCTAGAAAAAATCAAGAGCGAGCTTTTTCATGGTTTTGCCATCGCCACGAGGCGGAACTTCAGCAGATCCAATCTAGAGCTCCGGCAGGACGATCCTGCCGAGGAAACATCCCTCCCGGAGGGGGAATGGTCGCCATCGTCATCACCAACACTCCTCTCATCGGAGGGGAGGCATCTTCATCAACATATTCATCAGCACCATCTCCTCTCCAATCCCTAGTTCATCTCTTGTAACTAATCTTCGTCTCGCAACTCCGATTGGTACTTGTAAGGTTGCTAGTAGTGTTGATTACTCTTTGTAGTTGATGCTAGTTGGATTACTTGGTGGAAGAATTTATGTTCAGATCCTTGATGCTATTCATTACACCTTTGATCATGATTATGATTATTTTTTTGAGTAGTTACTTTTGTTCCTGAGGACATGGGATAAGTCATGCTGATAATAGTCATGTGATTTTGATATTCGTTCGGTATTTTGATATGCTGTAAGTTGTTTTTCCTCTAGTGGTGTTATGTGAATGTCGACTACATAACACTTCACCATACTTGGGCCTAGAGGAAGGCATTGGGAAGTAGTAAGTAGATGATGGGTTGCTGGAGTGACAGAACCTTAAACCCCAGTCTATGCGTTGCTTCGTGAGGGGCTGATTTGGATCCACTAGTTAAATGCTATGGTTAGACTTTGTATTAATTCTTCTTTTGTAGTTGCGGATGCTTGCAAGAGAGGTTAATCATAAGTGGGATGCTTGTCCAAGTAAGGGCAGTACCCAAGCACCGGTCCACCCACATATCAAACTATCAAAGTAACGAACGTGAATCATATGAACATGATGAAACTAGCATGACAGAAATTCCCGTGTGTCCTCGGGAGCGTTTTTCCTCCTATAAGACTTTGTTCAGGCTTGTCCCTTGCTACAAAAGGGATTGGGCCACTTGATGCACCGTTGCTACTACTTGTTACTTGTTACGCTTTGCTTGCTACGTTTCACCTCGCTACACAATCACCTGTTACCGCTACTTTCAGTGCTTGCAGTTATTACCTTGCTGAAATCCGTTTATGAGAGCCTTTTGCTCCTCGTTGGGTTCGACACTCTTACTTATTGAAAGGACTATGATTGATCCCCTATACTTGTGGGTCATCAAGACTCTTTTCTAGCGCCGTTACCGGGGAGTGAAGCGCCTTTGGTAAGTGGAAATTGGTAAGGCAACATTTATATACTCTGCTGAAATTTATTGTCACTTGTCACTATGGAAACTCTTCCTTTGAGGAGTTTGTCCGGGGTATCTTCACCACGAAAGGAAGCACGAGGAGTTGCTCCTCAACCTGAGGTACTTACTGAAAATATCTTTTATGAAATTCCTTTGGGTATGCTTGAGAAACTGCTGGCTAATCCTTTTACAGAAGATGGATCTTCACATCCAGACTTTCATCTAATCTATGTAGATAAAGTTTGTGGTTTATTTAAGCTTGCAGGTTTGCCCGAGGATGAGGTAAATAAGAAAGTCTTTCCTTTATCTTTGAAGGATAAGGCGTTGACATGGTATAGGCTATGTGATGATGCTGGATCATGGGGCTACAATCAGTTGAAATTAGAATTTCATCAAAAGTTCTATCCTATGCATTTAGTACATCGTGATCGGAACTTTATTTATAACTTTTGGCCTCGTGACAGGGAAAGCATAGCTCAAGCTTGGGAGAGGCTTAAATTAATGCTATATTCATGCCCCAATCATGAGCTCTCGAGAGAAATCATCAGTCAAAACTTTTATGCTCGGCTTTCTCATGAAGATCGTACATGCTTGACACTTCTTGTGCCTATTCTTTTATGAAGAAGGATATTGATCACAAGTGGAATTTATTAGAGAGAATCAAACGCAACACTGAAGATTGGGAGCTGGAGGAAGGTAAGGAGTCAGGTATGAATTTCCAGTTTGATTGCGTTAAATATTTTGTTGAGACAAACACTTCTAGAGATTTTAGCGCTAAGTATGGACTTGACTCTAAGATAGTAGCTTCTCTTTGTGAATCTTTTGCTGCTCATGTTGATCTTCCCAAAGAGAAGTGGTTTAAATATCATCCTCCTATAGAAAGCAACATAGCCAAAACCAATCTAGTTGAGGAGAAAATCATAGCTTTTAGTGATCCTGTTGTTCCTTGTGCTTACAGTGAGAAACCACCATACCCTGCAAGGATGAAGGATTATTCTAAAGCTCCAACTGTGATACGTAGGGGTTACATTAGACCACTTGCACCCCCTGAAGAGATTAGAGTTGAACCTGGTGATGCTATTATCAAAGATCTCTTAGCCGAAGACATAGACGGGCATGTTATTAAATTCTATGAGGACTCCGCTAGAATTGCTAAACCTCACGTGAAAGACAAGCACGGACCTGTAGTTGGCCTGCCCGTTGTTTCTGTTAAGATAGGAGATCACTTTTACCATGGTTTATGTGATATGGGAGCTAGTGTTAGTGCGATACCCCATTCTCTCTATGATGAAATCAAAGATGAGATTGCACCTGCTGAGTTAGAACCCATTGATGTCACTATTACGCTAGCTAATAGAGACACCATCTGCCCTCTGGGAACTGTGAGAGACGTAGAAGTCCTGTGTGGTAAGACGAAGTATCCTACTGATTTCCTCGTCCTTGGTACTGCACAAGATAGGTTTTGTCCCATCATATTTGGTAGACCCTTTCTCAACACTGTCAATGCTCACATTGATTGCATTAAGCAGACTGTCACAGTAAGTTTCGAGGGTGTGTCTCATGAATTTAACTTCTCCAAGTTTGGTAGACAACCCCATGAAAGAGAGTCGTCTGGTAGGGATGAAATCCTTGCTCTTGCCTCCATTGCCGTACCTCCTACGGATCCTTTAGAGCAATATCTGCTTGAGCATGAAAATGATATGCATATGGAGGAGAGAGATGAGATAGATAGAATTGTCTTAGAACAACATCCTATTCTCAAGAATAATCTGCCTGTTGAACTGCTTGGGGATCCTCCCCCACCAAAGGGTGATCCTGTGTTCGAGCTTAAACAGTTGCCTGATACTCTTAAGTATGCCTATCTTGATGAGAAGGAGATATATCCTGTCATTATTAGTGCTCTCCTCTCAGAGCGTGAAAAGAAGAAGTTACTAAAAACTCTGAGGAAGCACCGCGCTGCTATTGGATATACTCTTGATGATCTTAAGGGTATTAGTCCTAATCTATGTCAGCACAAGATTAAAACCGATCCTGACTTTAAACCAGTTGCTGATCATCAAAGGAGATTAAATACTAAGATGAAAGAGGTCGTTAGAAAAGAAATATTAAAGCTTCTGGAAGCAGGAATCATTTATCATGTTGCTCATAGTGATTGGGTAAGTCCAGTACATTGCGTACCTAAGAAGGGAGGTATCACCGTCGTTCCTAATGATAAGGATGAACTAATCCCACAAAGGATTAGTACCGGCTATAGAATGGTGATAGACTTCCGGAAACTGAACAAGGAAACAAGGAAAGATCATTATCCTTTGCCGTTCATCGACCAAATCCTAGAAAGGCTATCAAAGCACAGGCACTTCTGCTTTCTAGACGGTTATTCAGGTTTCTCGCAGATACCTGTTGCACAATCTGATCAAGAGAAAACCACTTTCACTTGCCCTTTCCGTACCTTTGCCTATAGACGTATGCCTTTTGGCTTATGTAATGCACCTGCCACCTTCCAAAGATGTATGATGGCTATATTCTCTGACTTTTGTGAAAAGATTGTCGAGGTTTTCATGGATGACTTCTCCGTTTACGGGTCTTCCTTTGATGATTGCCTCAACAACCTTGACTGAGTCTTATAGAGATGCGAAGAAACTAACCTCATCTTGAATTGGGAGAAGTGCCACTTTATGGTTAATGAAGGTATCGTCTTAGGACACAAAATCTCTGAGAGAGGCATTGAAGTTGATAAGGCTAAGGTTGATGCAATTGAGAAAATGCCTTGCCCCACAGATATGAGAGGTATACGAAGTTTCTTAGGTCATGCTGGTTTCTATAGAAGGTTCATTAAAGACTTCTCTAAGATTTCTAGGCCTCTTACCAACCTCTTGCAGAAGGATGTTCCTTTTGTTTTTGATGAGGATTGTGATGAAGCTTTCGAAATACTTAAGAAGGCTTTTTTAACCGCACCTATTGTTCAACCATCTGACTGGAACTTGCCCTTTGAAATCATGTGCGACGCTAGTGATTATAGTGTTGGTGCTGTTCTAGGACAAAGAGTTGACAAGAAGTTGAATGTCATTCACTACGCTAGTAAAACTCTAGAAAGTGCCCAAAGAAACTATGCCACTACAGAGAAGGAATTTTTAGCAGTCGAGTTTGCATGTGAAAAGTTTAGATCTTACATAGTTGACTCCAAAGTCACTATTCACTCTGATCATGCTGCTATTAAGTACCTCATGGAGAAGAAGGACGCTAAACCTAGGTTGATCAGATGGGTTCTCCTGCTACAGGAATTTGATTTGCACGTCGTTGACCGAAAGGGTGCTGATAACCCTGTAGCAGATAACTTGTCTAGGATAGAGAATGTCCTTGATGACCCATTACCTATTGATGATAGCTTTCCTGATGAGCAATTAAATGTCATCCGCACTTCACTCAGTGCACCGTGGTATGCCGATTATGCAAACTATATCGTAGCCAAATACATACCACCCAGTTTCACCTATCAACAAAAGAAGAAATTCTTCTTTGATTTGAGACACTACTTTTGGGATGATCCTCGCCTTTATAAGGAAGGAGTAGATGGTGTTATTAGACGTTGTGTGCCTGAACCTGAACAGGGACAGATCCTGCAGAAGTGTCATTCCAAAGCCTACGGAGGACATCATGCTGGAGATAGAACTACCCATAAGTTATTGCAATCAGGTTTCTATTGGCCCACTCTCTTCAAGGATGCCCGTAAGTTTGTCTTGTCTTGTGACGAATGCCAAAGGATAGGGAACATCAGTAAGCGTCAAGAGATGCCTATGAATTATTCACTTGTCATTGGATCATTTGATGTCTGGGGCTTTGATTATATGGGACCCTTCCCGAGTTCCAATGGGTACACTCACATCTTAGTTGCTGTGGATTACAATACTAAGTGGGTAGAAGCTATCCCCACTAAAAATGTTGATCACCACACCTCTATTAAGATGCTTAAAGAAGTCATATTCCCAAGATTTGGAGTCCCTAGATACTTGATGACTGATGGCGGTTCACACTTCATTCATGGTGTTTTCCGCAAGATGCTAGCTAAGTATGATGTCAACCATAGAGTTGCATCTCCTTATCATCCTGAGTCTAGTGGTCATGTTGAGTTGAGTAATAGGGAAATCAAGTTGATCCTACAAAATACCGTCAATAGATCTCGAAAGAACTGGTCTAGCAAACTTGACGATGCACTATGGGCTTATAGGACTGCTTATAAGAATCCCATGGACATGTCACCGTATAAAATGGTTTACGGTAAGGCCTGTCATTTACCTCTTGAGCTGGAACACAAAGCTTATTGGGCAATCAAAGAGCTCAACTTTGATTTCAAACTTGCCGGTGAGAAGCGGTTGTTTGATATTAGCTCGTTAGATGAATGGAGAGCCCAGGCATACGAGAATGCCAGGTTGTTCAAGGAAAAGGTTAAGAGATGGCACGACAAACGAATACAGATACGAGAGTTCAATGTAGGTGATTATGTTTTGCTATACAATTCTCGTTTGAGATTCTTTGTAGGCAAGCTTCTCTCTAAATGGGAAGGTCCCTATGTTGTCGAGGAAGTATATCGTTCTGTTGCCATCAGAATCAATAACACGGAAGGAAATTTTCCTAGAGTGGTAAATGGGCAAAGAATCAAGCATTACATCTCTGGTACTCCCATAAATGTTGAGACCAATATCATCAATGTCATAACTCCAGAGGAGTACATAAGGGATGTTTATCAGCCTGTTTCAGACCTTGAAAACGAAGATGTATTTGTTTCGGTAAGAAATTGGACTCCGATACTTTTCCAATAGGAAATTTCTTCCGTTTTGGAATTTTTGGAAAATTAGAAAAATAAAAACCAGTCCGGAGAGCGAACGAGGTGGCCACAACCCCTGCCACCGCCCCTACCCCCTTGGTGGCGGAGGGCAAGATTGTGGGCACCTTGTGTGCCTCCCGGACTCCGTTTTCTTGCGGAGGACTCCTTCTGGCCCAGAAAAATTAATATATAGTCGCCCGAAGGTTTTGATCTCCGTATCGTGTAGTTTTCCTCTGTTTTCGTTTCGAGCTTGTTGTCTGCCGCAGATTTAGAGCAAAGATGTCTCAGGAATCTGTTGGGGAGAATGATCTTCACCAAGTTCATGAGGAAGTAGATGCTGATCTGAAAAGAGTAGAAGTCACGGAAGCCAGGGACCAAGCTAAGGAGAAAACCCAATCTAGGGAGGAAGTTCAACCTATGTTCAACATTGAAGACGTTGAAGGAGTAGATTTTCTCCAACCCTTCATCCACGTGTTGTCTCCATCCTTGATTGAACTCTTGAGGTTTTGCGAGACAACTCGTGCTCGCAATATTTCTCTTTCTCGTGAAGTTGTTTTGCTGGAAAACCCTGTCACAGATCTCAAAGGTATAAATCAAAGATTGATAGCTCTCTTGGAATCAAAGACGGAGGATCAGACCGCTCCAACAACACCACCATCACCACCAAAGGAAGACAACTAAGCATTGGTATGCGCAATCCCCTTGGCTTCTGCCAAGCTTGGGGGAGTTGCCCTGGTATCGTATCGCCTTTATATCTTTTACTTTTACCTTTGTTTTAGTTCTTTCCTTTCCAGTTTTTATTTCTTCTTTTAGAGGAATAAGTCTTTAGTTTTAAGTTTGAGTTTTTTTCTTTTGTCTCTCCCCCGATGTATTTGAGCTTACGAGCTATATAATAAAGAGTATCTTAGTCAAGGGCTTTGCTTTGTGCCATGATCAAAAGTATGAAACGAACGATAGCATGAAATATCATGAGACGATCTTATGGAAAGTCATAACTTCACTCATGACATGTATGATGATTGAAACTTGTTGAGAATAAATCAACATAGACCTCAGTCATTGTTGCAATTAATGGGAAGTAATAAGGAAAGAGAGGTTCACATATAAATATATCATCTTAGACACTTTTTACAATTGTGAGCACTCACCAAGCTATTACATGCCTAGGAGTAGATGTTGGACAAGGAAGACAACATAATGAATTGTGTTTGCTTGGTTCCAAACAATGTCATATGATTAGAGATCCCTTAGCATGTAACGATTGCTTCCACCTCATATTAGCCAAAACTCCCGCACCAAGTAGAGATACTACTTGTGCATCCATAAACCTCCAACCATTTTTTCCATGAGAGTCCACCATACCTACCTATGGATTGAATAAGATCCTTCAAGTAAGTTGTCATCGGTGCAAGAAATAAAAATTGCTCTCTAATATCTATGATCTATTAGTGTGTGGAAAATAAGCTTTGTAGGAACCTGTGATGAGGAAGACATAAAAGCGACAGACTGCATAATAGAGTTCTTTATCACAAGAGGCAATATAAAGTGACGTTCCTCCGCACTAAGAGGAACGCATTCAAACCTCAAAAGCGCATGACAACCTCTGCTTCCCTCTGCGAAGGGCCTATCTTGTACCTTTACTTTTTACCCTTGTAAGAGTCATGGTGATTTTCACCAATTCCCTTTTTGCCTTTGTCTTGGCTACAGTCAGATGCTTGGGAAAGATCTATATTCATATATCAACTTGGAGTTGAGTACTTATGCTTTATTGTTGTTGACTTTACCCCTGAGGTAAATGGTTGGGAGGCAAAACTATAAGCCCCTATCTTCCTCTGTGTCCAGCTGAAACTTTGACACCATGAGTACCACGTGAGTTGTAACAATTGTGGAAAACGAAAGAGATGATTGAGTATGTGGGTTTGCCTTACAAGCTCTTATTTGACTCTTTCTGATGTTGTGATAAATTGCAATTGCTTCAATGACTATGGACTATTGTTGGTTACTTCTCGGTAAGGTTTTTGCTTCATGCTTTGCTTTGTCAAGGATCTTTATGATTTATTACTGTTCTATGTGTGATCATGAAGCCCTCATGTCCGTACTATGTTTTCTCGACACCTTCGTCCCCAAACATGTGGACATGTTTATGGAACTTGGTTTTCGCTTGAGGACAAGCGAGGTCTAAGCTTGGGGGAGTTGATACGTCCATTTTGCATCATGCTTTCATGTTGATATTTATTGCTTTTTGGGCTGTTATATTACTTTTGGTACCATATTTAAGCCTTTTCTCTCTCTTATTTTGCAAGGTTTATTTGAAGAGGGACAATTCTAGCAGTTGGAATTCTAGACTCGAAAAGGAGCAAATCCTAGTCCACTATTCTGCACATCTCCAAATGCCCTGAAAATTTACATGGATTTTTTTGGGAATATATAAAAATACTAGGCGAAAGAACTACCAGAGGGGGGCCACCAGGGCTCCACAAGCCCCAACTCCGCCACCGCCCCCTCTGGTAGCGCAGGGCAAGATTGTGGGCTGCATGGCGACCCACTAGCTCCCCCCTTTTGCTATTTGAAGGGTTTTGGTCTGGAAAAAATCAAGAGGGAGCTTTTTTGTGGTTTCGCTGCCGCCACGAGGCGGAGCTTGAGCAGATCCAATCTAGAGCAACGGCAGGATGATCCTGCCGGGGAAACTTCCCTCCCGGAGGGGGAATCATCGCCATCGTCATCACCAACACCCCTCTCGTGGGAGGGGAGGCATCTTCATCAACATCTTCATCAGCACCATCTCCTCTCCAATCCCTAGTTCATCTCTTGTAACCAATCTTCGTCTCGCAACTCCGATTGGTACTTGTAAGGTTGCTAGTAGTGTTGATTACTCTTTGTAGTTGATGATAGTTGGATTACTTGGTGAAAGAGTTTACGTTCAGATCCTTGATGCTATTCATTACACCTCTGATCATGATTATGAGTATGTTTTGTGAGTAGTTACTTTTGTTCCTGAGGACATGGGATAAGTCATGCTGATAATAGTCATGTGAATTTGATATTCGTTCGGTATTTTGATATGTTGTATGTTGTTTTTCCTCTAGTGGTGTTATGTGAACGTCGACTACATAACACTTCACCATACTTGGGCCTAGAGGAAGGCATTGGGAATTAGTAAGTAGATGATGGGTTGCTGGAGTGACAGAAGCTTAAACCCCAGTCTATGTGTTGCTTCGTGAGGGGCTGATTTGGATCCACTAGTTTAATGCTATGGTTAGACTTTGTCTTAATTCTTCTTTTGTAGTTGCGGATGCTTGCGAGAGAGGTTAATCATAAGTGGGATGCTTTTCCAAGTAAGGGCAGTACCCAAGCGCCGGTCCACCCACATATCAAACTATAAAAGTAACGAACGCGAATCATATGAACATGATGAAACTAGCATGACAGAAATTCCCGTGTGTCCTCAGGAGCGTTTTTCCTCCTATAAGACTTTGTTCAGGCTTGTCCCTTGCTAAAAAAGGGATTGGGCCACTTGCTGCACCGTTGCTATTACTTGTTACTTGTTACTCTTTGCTTGCTACGTTTCACCTCACTACACAATCACTTGTTACCGCTACTTTCAGTGCTTGCAGTTATTACCTTGCTGAAATCTGTTTATCAGAGCGTTCTGCTCCTCGTTGGGTTCGACACTCTTACTTATCGAAAGTACTATGATTGATCCCCTATACTTTTGGGTCATCAGTCATCATATCGGTACCATCAAGATTTATATATCGGTCTCACCGAGAAATCAAAAGTTGCCACATTTTGTGCAACTCGGTACCACCGAGATTCATTTCGGTGTTACCGAGTTGGGCAAAATGTTGTAACGGTTGGATTTGGGGGATGCCTATATATACCCCTCCACCTCCTCTCGTTCGCAGTGGAATCACTAAGAACACACTTATACTTGCGACATCCATATTTCTGAGAGAGAGCCACCTACTCATGTGTTGAGATCAAGAGATTCCAATCCAACCATTTGAAACTTGATCTCTAGCCTTCCCAAGTTCCTTTCGACAAATTAAATCTCTCCTACCCCTGCCAAATCTTTGAGAGAGTGATTGAGTGTTGAGGAGACTATATTTTGAAGCACAAGAGCAAGGAATTCATCGTTCTACCGCATCTATTAACTTTAGAGGGTGGTGCCTCCTAGATTGGTTAGGTGTCTCTTGGGAGCCTCCTACTTCGTGTTGTGGAGTTGAACCAAGAAGTTTGTACGGGCAAGGAGATCGCGTACTTCGTGAAGATCTACCATGAGTGAGGCTAGTCGTGTGTGGACATAAGACATGGTGGAATAGACAAGGCCACTTCTTAGTGGACCCCTTGTGGGTGGAGCCATCTCTGGACTCTCGTACTCGTTACCCTCCGTGGGTGAAGTCTCCACTAACATGGACATACAATAGCACCACCTATCGGAACCATGCCAAAAATCACCGGTCAATCTTTACCTTTGATCTCCCTAAACTCTACTCCTTAGTTACATGTGCAAAGTCTATACTTTCCGTTGCCATATTTGCTGACTAGCATGTGTAGGGTCCACTAGACTTGTTAGAATTGCTAAAATCTGCCAACCATTAAAATTGGGAAAAGGCTAGGATTTTAATTTATGCAATTATTCTATTCACCCCCCCCTATAGACACCCCTTCTATCGATCCAATAGCCACATGGGTGACGTATGTATCCAAACGCATCATTGTCTCGTTCCACCAAGCTTCATGGGCGGAAACCTCTAGCGCCTTTTGCTGGAGCGCGAGCTATGCACTATGCTGGGAAACACATACAACCTCGAGCGTTCAAGATGTAGGGTAAGTCCCGGCATTGGATGTCGTAAGGTAGTTCAGGGTGTACCCTGTTATCGGTGGTAGTACCAACGCGGCGCTTCGTAAGGTTGCATTGGTCCTGGTGGGGCCCACTGATGAACTTAGGGGGAGTCTTGTGCTGACTTTCGTTGAGGCGTGGGTACATGGTTGATTTGTGGTTGCATCATGGGCAATGCTGGCCCTAATTAATAATCTCAATTGTCCGGAGACCTTGGGCTCCATCACCCCTCTCGTGCATTGGAGGTTTTCTTTGTCATCATGACTTGGTGGAAGGAGATTGTGTGCGGGGCCTTGGACTAGGATGCTACTTGATTAGAGGAAGCGCCGTTCTCTAAGTCTATGGACGATCCTGCTTCTCTCGAGAGGTAAAAATATGTGACTTCGCAGAAAGGTTGGAGGCCAACGTTCTCGTCCTCGTTGAGGTAGATTGATTGTGCATCGTCCCTTTCACTACCCGAGGCCGAAGTGATGGTCACCATGTCATCATTTTCATGGGCGACTGACTAGGTGACGAGGCATTCTTCCCACGCATGGTTAAGGCGAAAAGTCCTATAGACCATCATGACTAGTTGTCCTGCTAGTGCGTATTCCTTCCCGTGGGTGCTATGGATACATCTTGAGGGTTGCATTAGGGCTGAGTGAGTGTTTATTTGCCTGGTCGAACGTGACAGTCGCTAGGACCCTTGGAAAGTCCCAGGGCGGTGAAGTTCACCGGTGGGTTGATGTCAACCCGGCATTCCTCATCATCATTGAATGTAGGGGAGCCAAACATTAGGCTCTCCATCGACGATAGGTTGCCCGAGGCAGAAAAAGATCCGATCCATGATCGGTCTCGAGCCAGCGCTACCCATGCCTGACATGCCAAGTGACGGAGAAGATTTCCATCAGATCCCTCGGTAGGGGTCCAAGCGCGGCCGGAAGTCATGGATCGAAGGTCACACGAGGGGTTTATCCAGGTTCGGGCCTCCGGAGAGTAGTACCCTATGTCCTGCTGGTTTTAGTTTTCATAGTGGAGGGATACCTCGTGCGAGCGGTTACAATGCTGTATAAGATGGCTATCGAGAATTTTCCTATCTGATGATGGATCCTCAAGAAGGACCCTATGACTCCCTTTATATAGGCACGAGAGGTCTAGGGTTTACATGTGAGATGCGATTTTGCGTGCTGGCGTCGTCTAGTCTTGGATGTCAAGAAGGTCTTCTGGCCTCTAGGGTTTGCTTCATGTTTGTGCCTGTTGGGCCCCTTTGTGCTTGACGAGGCTGGGATCCTCGGTGTTAGCCACCCCCTATGGAGGACCCCATCAGTTTACACATGTGTTCTTTGTTCCAGGGTTACTTGCAGTACCAACATTGTCTTACTAGTATGTCATGTGTAGTAGAAACTGGTGAACTTCTGTCGGGTCTATTGTATTATGTGTTGTTAGGAGGGTGTGTAAAAGAAATTTTTGGCATGGGCATGTTTTCTTGATATGAGGCCTTGTTTGCACTAGCAGAGTTCCCATATACCTTGGCAAACCGATAGGCTTCTAGTATACCTCTTTGTCTTTATTCACTGACATCATTTTTAATGTCATCTCTCAAACCTCTAATAAAGAAGCCCATGATAAAGGCCTCCTGTAATATGGGTCCCCTCTCTTGAACAACCGAACAGATTCCTCAAATCGGTCTATGTATGGTAAGAAACTGTGTTGTTGGAGATTTGTTGAACATTTCTACTACTTCATTTGCATTAGCTTGAGTGAACGAGTTAGCAACCATGCAACAAAATTGTTGCCAACTCGCCATTTGCCATAGAATGCATATGTTCTAGAGCCCGACATTAGCTTTGACACATAAATGGCCTGAAGAAATTAACCCACTATTCAAATGGAGTTCCTGACATGTTAAAATAATCACACATTTTTGCAACCACCCAATGGGGTCTTCTCTTGTAAATAAAGGAATCCCAGCCTTGGCCTTTTAAAAAGAGCTCTTTTACGGTACCCGGTAATCGATATGGGCCGTCTAATCTCTAAATCCAACGCTAATGATCGACATAGCAAGAAGTGTCTCCCATTTGGTGCACTTCCTCATTTATGTCATAGCGAGGACATGTTATTTTAAATGTGTGCTATTGTGGACCCAACATTGAAATTTGTCGAGGTAAATAATGCCTAGTGACTAGATTACAGTAGGGTGGTTGTTGATGATGTTTTCCTTTTTGAGACAAAGATACTAAGTGAGATGTACCAGGATTCAACGGGAATTATGGGTGTTCAAATGCTATAAGAGGAGGTTGTTGTATAGGAGGAATTTGGAAATGAGATGGTATGTGTATACCATTTGGATGTATCACTTCTGGCAAAAAACCTACACTAGCTTCTCTAGTTACCATGCATGGATTGCTATCAGAGAAAATAGCTAACATAGACGGCATTGTATTAGAAGTAAATGGATGTTGGACTGGAGTTTGAACAAAGGAGTTCTGAAGTTGGAGAGCATCAGTGTTGTGATACTTTCACGTACCTCTAGCTCTGTCTACAGTCGCTCGACAACTGATTGTGCATCAAAATTAGCTATCTGAATCCTAGTCGTCGCTCCTACCATCTCGTGGATACCTTCGTTGGAGAGCATAAGTGTTGTGATATCTTCACGTACCTCTAGCTCTGTCTATAGTCGCTCGACAATTGATTGTGCATCAAAATTAGCTGTCTGAATCCTAGTCGTCGTTCCTACCATGTGAATTTCATGGATTAAGGAGTAAATTTACACCGAGATACACAGAGTAATTTGAGTCCAAATTGATGAGATCATGCTCACGCATGTGATGGCGCCGTCGATGATGTATTGAGCAAGTCTCAATCAGGGATTTCATCAAAGACGAATTGCCCGTCCACAACCTTCTTTGATCCTTGTTATGCGTCTGAGCCACAGCAAAGCGGCACCTGGTCATTCCCGGGTCGAGCCTAGACTGATTCCAAAGTCGCCAGCCCCTGCTATACGTAACCTTGTAGCGACCCGACTCAAAACGAGTCAAGCCTCTGTGTATCTGTGCCATCCCTGGATCAGTATGCTGGCACACACAATACATCAATGTATATATCAAAGTGCAATCACATGAAAATAGCGTAAAACTGATATATACCTTAAATATCTCAGCGGAAACAGTCAAGGGAGTGGAGTCCCAAGAAACACCAACGGCAAGTTGAGTGTAGACCGTAACCCTGAATTGTACTCTTACTCGTCGAAGAAAAATATATGCAACATAAGACGTTGCAGCCGTGTAGGTCAGCATATTGAATATGCCGGCAAGTCACGTATGAGAGGGGGTAAAATATCATCTATACTATATGCATATATGGCAGGTGGTGTTGTAAGTTTTAGCGTAAAGCAAATTTTCTCCTACAACAAGAGGGGCTAAAAGCAAAATATTACTACGTTGTTGGTTGTAAATGAGATGGTTCCACCAACCAGTTCTCATACCCATGTTATCAATATTACCCACATCAAATATATATAAATGGTGTTGAGAATTCCAGATAACTTCAGTTCCTTTGGATCAAGTTGTCCATGACCGTGGACACGGCTAATCGATTAGGTTTGGGTACTCTGCAGAGTTTTGGACATGTTCCCCCCCAAGATTTGATCGCCTCCGTGTATGTCCTCGCACTTCAGGGTGTTTGAAAACCGGATGATCAAAACATGGTCTTTCAACGGGTCCCTCTGAATCCCTGTCGGTGCCCATCCAATCCTACCGTTCTTCTACGTCTGCTAGCACCGCCTGTCCAGAGTCGCCACGTTGTCCAACCAAGCCAGAGCCCATAATGACTTGTGGTTGTGCAGGTAAGCCTTGGGTCTTGAAAATACCCGTCCGTCTCTTTGAGCCTGGGTGGAGCTTTCCGGAAGATGTCATGGCACGTCTCCATGCATCCCGGGTCATCCACTGGTTTCTCCAGGGAGCCGTTCAACCGTCCTTCACCTAGAGTTGCATTGTATCACGAGGTCTTGAAAATCTTGACTTAACCGGTCTTGGTTATTAAATTATTCTCGCATCACTCGTGATATGCACTCAACCAGAATCCCGTCTACTCAAGCATAGCAATATGAAATTTGTCGTCCCGGGCCAAGTAACGGGGTTGTTGGGTGCCTACCACATGATAATACAATATGTAACCATAATTTCCAAGTACCTACTCAGCATGCAATTGGGTATAGGATGATAGACTATGATGCATAAAGCATAGGTGATACATGATCAAATGACTTGCCTGGCTGATAGTTGTCTTGATCGAGCGCTTCTAAGTAGCACGCTTCGCACTCCGGGTGATCTACCGATACAAACGAATACACACCATAAGCACTACAATTATCAACAAGTAAAATAACATCACAAGCATAAAGTAGCTATGGCATAAAGTGAAAGAATTCACTTCACCTAACTAAGGCAGAAACTGTTTTCGATAAAACCCTAAGTAAAAATATTTAAAAAAATTTGAAACTTATACTACAGAGATATATAACCACTAGGAAGTAGTAGCAAAAAGAATCAAATTAAAATCTATTTTTAAACTCCTAGAATAAGCAAAACAAGGTTTAAACTAAATCTGATCTAATTCAAAATTGAAATTTTCAAACATAGAAATTTAATATGTTTTTGAAAACTACAGAAAAATTGTGATCTACTGGAATAAGTTTCAACTCCATTGGAGTTGTGGATCAAAAGTTATGATCAAAACAATTTTAAAACTCTCTCTGTTTTGGAATTAAAACAGAAAAAGAAAATTTGCTTCTAATCGGACAGGGGTATACATGGCAGTCATTGATTGGATGCGGAGGTGTTTGCTGCGGTAGTTACTAGCAAACGGTCGAGATCTAGTAAAACGCTTCGGCTAAGATTATTTGGGGTAAAAACCGGCTCAGTTTTGTTTAGAAGACCCAAAGGGTATCTACTTCTAATCCTAGCCATCTAAAACAGATCGGACAGAGGGGGAGAGATGAGGTTGGCTCACCATGGGGAGGGTCTGCAGGATCTTCTCCGGCGAGGCAGAAAAGTGGCGGTGGAGTCGGGGCGGCGGCTCCGGCGGGTCTCGGCGGCGTCCGATGGTTGGGGAAGACGACGGCGAAGCTCCTCCGACGATTGGTGGCGACGGCGAGGCGAGTGGGGCATCGGGGCCACCAGGGGAGACCAGGGAGCTTCGGCTCTTGCTCGGAGCTCTGGCGAGTCAATGCGGTGGCGTGGGGCGAGGGAGCTCGGGCCTTGGGTGAAAAATGGGTTGCGGTGGACGAGAGGATGCTGATGGTAGTCTCGGTGGTGCGTGGGGGGCGAGGTGGTGATGCGGCAGGGTGGCGGGGTTGCTCCAGGAGCTTGCTACGGCGAGGTGGTTAGGCGGCGGGGGTGGCGAGGCGGAACGGGGGCGGCAACTAGGGGAACGGGGTGCGGGGGGGAGGTGGGCTTATATAGGGGAGAGGGGAGGGCTCCAGAGGGAAGGGGGAGGGAGATCGAGGCAACTCCGGCGATGGGGGGCTCGGCCGGCTGAGAGAAAGGAAGGAGAGGGAGAGAAGAAAAGAAAGAGGAGGGAGATGGAGGCCGTCGGGGGTGGTGTCGGACGGGGGGGGCACGGGTCAGCGAGGGCGGCTAGGGGGCAGTTCGGTCGGTTTGACCGAAAGGAAAGGAGGGAGGGATCCCGGGCAAGGGGGATCTGGGCCGACTAAATCGCGCCCAGGGCGCTTTTCCTTTTTCAAAAAAATTTCTTTCCGATTTTGATATTTTTTTCAAAGCAGAAAGTAAATAAATATAAAAAAGAAACAAATAATTACCAAATATAGGGGTATTATATAACAAAATTTTCAGAACAATATTTCCTATTTGTTTATCATTTTTCCAAGACCAAAATAAAAACTTTTTAAAAATGTTTTTTTCAGAAAAAACCCCTAAAGGTTTTATTTTATTTTGTAATTATTTTCTCAATAAAATCTGGTTTTCTTGGCTCAAAAATATTTCAAAAATGCCCCTGATTTTGGAAGGGTCATTTTCCTCCGCTCTTTCTTGCTTGCAAGAATTTATTTTCGGGGTATTTTCTCGGAGAAGAAAAATAGAAATGCAGAAGCAAAATTTGAAAGAATTCAAATGCAAACTCCATTCAAATTCTTTATAGTTGACGAAGTCATGTCATCTTCTCTCTTTGCTTTTGAATTTGAATTTACCGGAGAAGGGGAAAGTCATTTTATTCCCTCTCATTCAAAAGTTTTGAAAAGTTTTAAAATTTCACTCAAGCTCCAATCACTCAAGCAAACAAACAAACAATCTAATAATTATTTTAACATTCCAAAATTTGGGATGTTACAAACCTCCCGTCGCTCTCGGAGACCGTGCCGTCCGACACGCCGTCGATCGTGAGTGGCGCCGCTTTCCCTACGTGGAGAGCAGCACGCATCTCTCCCGCCGTGGCAACGTGGGAATCGGCCCCTGCGGCCACGCGAAGCGCCGGCGCGGCGTAACCATTACCCAAGCTCGCGAGGGACGACACGTCGACCCGGTGAATCCATGAGATAGCACGCCGCTGAGCTCGTCCCTGCCTCAGGCTAGCTTAACTGCTGGGTCGTCTCGGCCTCCGGAAAGGGCATGCAAGGGGAGATACGTGATGCAAAGGCAAGCGCGACACGGTCGCACCCAGGCGATCGACGGACGGATTGAGGGTATCCTGTGCTGCTTGCAGAATCGTCCTGATGGCAGGACCCCGGGTACATAGGTGCCCGTGTCGGTCGCCCCTTATTTCCCCCGGCGACGCCGGCGTCTCGCCGCCCATGGATAGACACATGCTCCATAGACCGTCCGTCCGTCCCTGCATGCATAAGAAGACTGGGATTTGATTCCCAGCCATATGCATGCAGGCATGCACCCAACTGCTGAGCGGTCCTGCCGCAACGGCATCGCCTGTTGGGAGAGGATGTGTTTGTGGCTTCAAATCGCTGGTGTGCTGCTGCTTTACCGTGCCTACTTGCTCTTTTAAAACTAGACTTGACATGACATGCTTGTGTGGATTGAGATGTGCACTAGTCCGTTGGCATTAATAATTAGCCCTATCGATGCTATAGCCCACCATGTTCGACTTTTGGAAGAACATGCACCCGCCGGGTTAAAGGTGGTGTGTGGGTCGGCAAAAATTGGATTCTCACAATATATATCTCCATCTCCATTGGCTCTTTATCTCGGGCGTTCTTTGGATGAGAGGAGGGAAAGATTACGATCTATACCTATTAATAAAAAAATAGGTATTCTTAGTCCGTTTTGCTATTTTGTAAAAAAACTGATGTTTCTAACATTAAACCCGTAGTACATATTAAATGTTTTTTTAAAATAATCATATTTTCTAAACCGTAACTCCAAATTTAACATATTATATATGAAATTTGATTAGAAAAATATGTAGAATTTGAATATGATGTTATTTTACGTGTTAAACATTTAATAAAGAATTATCTAGGATGCAGTTTTAATAAATAATTCATTATTTGTCTTTCTTTCATAGCGGTACTAATCCCGATTGGGGATGAACATGTCAACAAAATCTGGATTGAAGATGAAATTGAAGGTCACTTGCCCGTTTCTTTATATGTATTAAATCTACATGCAAACCGTGTTAAAATAGAAGACCTGTGAAATCTTCAACTGAACTTTTGTAGGTAAGACTATATCTGTTTGTGCCGTAACTACGAAGTCTCAGATTATAGACCATTTTTTATAAATTAAGAGCGTAAGGTTTTTTTTCTTTCGTTGCAACGCACGGATCATTTTGCTAGTACCTGACAATTGAGCTAACTCTAATTCTAGTTCTAATTGTAATGGTATCCTCCATCTTCACTGTGGATGTTTACAGCAAAGTTTGTGTAATCAAACCTTTTTTTGCTACTTCCAAATAAAAGAACATATGTACTTGAAACTTTGCATATCAACGGCACACAAGTACTATCACGTGCACAAATCTTTTCGGATTTTTTGACACAACATATTTTTTTTAAATAATACAACTCATTCAAAATTTGAAATTTGACAAATTTATGTTTCATAAAAAATATCAAAAACATTTTATACAATGAGTGGCACTTGTGTATAGTTGACCTGCAAAATTTCAGGTCAAGTGTTCTCAGGTTTGGAAGAAAGAAAAAAGAAAAAGAAAATTTCATATAAGAATAGCACGAATCTTGACGCAAACTGAATGGTCTAGATAGAGTTTATAGTGATATGTGCTACAACAATTCCACATTTCGTTGTATAAACGAACGAGGTGGGATCCACACTTTTCCCCAGATTCCTCTAAGTACTAAACGGACGAGGCACGAACAAACTGGGACTGAAGAGGACCAAACCCCGCTGCCCTACCACTTGGCCACGTCTTATTTCTGGTTTGATGCGATTCATAAACATAAAAGCACGGCACAAACTTTTATGCAGTGATTGGGTTTGCATTTTAGAAGAATCTTTTTATGTTTCATTACTTATGAGAACATGTAAGCATTTTTTTGCTTTCATTGTTGTTGAGATATAAGAATTGAATCGATGTTTCCACCCCAAAAACCAATACCTCGCTCGATGTATTTGTTTTACAATATAGAACCCCCGTTCAAATGTATTGGCCCTCGTCGTATTTTGTTCCTAATTTTGACTGTATGTTTAACTAACAAAGTAGGAGTTGTATGACATGCAACTTATATTATTTAATTCATATTCAAAGAGGTTTCTAATGGCACTACTATTTTTCGGGCATATAACTTATTTTTCGATAGTTAACTAAATTGTAAAAGTTTGACATAAAATATAAGAAAGACTAATAAACCCGGACAAAAGTAGTAATTAGGAAAAGGCATTGCATGAATGTTCGGACACGCGTCTAGAGTGCAAATGAATGTCATGGACAATGGACAATGGGGGAAATGAGAAGGGCGGGGAAGGAGAGAAAGGGTGCTATGCATTTTGAGGCTAGCTAAATTGTCGTCAGGTTTTTGTTGCAGTACATACCACTAGACCAATGTCTCGGCTATCCCAAGCGTAAGT
Organism: Hordeum vulgare subsp. vulgare; assembly: GCF_904849725.1. NCBI lineage: Eukaryota > Viridiplantae > Streptophyta > Magnoliopsida > Poales > Poaceae > Hordeum > Hordeum vulgare. The sequence continues at coordinate 459,448,884 of NC_058521.1, forward strand.
AGAGACGAAACCAGAGTTATTAGAGATATTGGAACCTCTCCTATGAGATTACTTTCATAAGAGTCACGCTCACTCTTATAATTGCATCATCCCATGATCAATGTAATGGCACACCTACCACTTCCCACCCCACCCCACCCAAAGAAAACCATGAAGGATAACCATGAACGCAACATTATATGTTTCAATCTTAAGCTCTTATCCCATTTTTTATGCAATCACAACCCCAATAAACCAGTGTCCTAACCCCCATTGCATCATAGGTTTGTTCACTATTGTCTTGGATCATCTAGGTCTTGCTGCAACGCACTAGCTTAGAATTTTTATAGTTACAACCTTCTTGATTGAAGAATATTCTTCTTGATTGAAGAGTATTTGGATTAATGGTTTTACTATTCTTTGGTCCTTGACTATAGGATCATTTATTATGTTAATTAGCGCTATCATACTTCACGTTAATGGAGACCTCGAACCACAAGTTTTTAGAATCACGGAGATCATAGTCGTCGAAGCAAAGGATTCGCTGGGTGCCAAGCTCTCTAGTAAGCCGGAGGCCGTGAGCAAGTGCTTCGTACTCGGCGACGTTGTTGGAGGCGGCGAAGTGTATATAGAGAGCATACTTGAGTTGTTCTCCTTTCGGAGACATCAAGATGATGCCGGCTCCCAGACCAGTTCGCATCTTCGAGCCGTCGAAGTGCATCCGCCAATGAGTGGAGTCTGGAGGCGGCGGCGTAAATTGGGTTTCAGCCTAATCGACGAGGAAGTCGGCCACCACCTGGGACTTGATGGCAGTGCGCGGCTCATAGCGGATGTCATGGTCCGCCATAGAGATGAACCACTTGGCAATCCGGCCCGTGGCATCACGGTTGCCCATGATTTCTCAAAGTGGAGCAGTGCTCACCCTAGTGATGGCATGCTCCTGAAAGTATTGCTTCAACTTTTTTGCGGCAAGGTAAACACCATAACACATCTTTTGATAGTGGGGGTAGTTTTGCTTGGAGGCGGACAATACCTCGCTGAGGTAATAGATAGGGCGTTGCACTAACAGTACCTTGCCCTCCTCCTTGCGCCCCACTACCAGAACCACACTGACCACGCGAGTGGTTGCCGTGATGTATATGAGGATGGGTTCCCTTTCAGTCGGTGCCGCCAAGATTGGCAGGCTCGAGATGACGCACTTGAGGTCGCGGAAGGCTTCATCCGCCTGGTCGTTCCACTCGAACTTGGTTGTCTTCTTCATTAGTTGATATAGTGGAAGAGCCTTTTCGCCCAGTCGGCTAACGAACTAGCTAAGGGACGCCGGGCAGCCGACAAACTTTTGGACGTCAAGGGTTCGAGTCGGCTTCACCATCCGCTCGATAATTCCGATCTTCTCAGGGTTCTCTTCAATGCCAAGAGCGAACACGAAGAACCCCAAGAGCTTGCCGCCTGGAACCCCAAAGACGCACTACTCTGGGTTGAGCCGGATCTTGTATTCGCGCAGATTGGCGAACGTCTCTCGCAAGTCTTCAAGGAGACTAAAGTGCTACTTGGTCTTGACGACTGTGTCATCCACATAGACGTGGATGTTCCTGTCGATCTGTGGCAAGAGGCATTTCTGCATGCAACGTTGAAATGTGGTACCAGCGTTCTTCAGACCGAACGTCATGGTGGTGTAGCAGTAGGCCCCGAAGGGCGTGATGAAGGAGGTCTTCAGTCGATCAGCCGGATCCAGATTGATTTGATGGTAGCCTGAATAGGCGTCTAGAAAGGACAACAGTTCACACCCGGCTGTGGAGTCGGTCACTTGATCTATAATGGGCAAGGCGAAAGGGTCTTTCGGGCACGCCTTATTGAGGCTCGTGTAGTCAATACACATTTGCCATGTGTTGTTCTTCTTCAGCACCAGGACTGGGTTGGCGAACCAGTCCGGGTGGAAAACCTCCATTATGAAGCCAGCTGCGAGCAGCCGGGCGATTTCTTCTCCAATTGTGCGTCGCTTCCCCTCGGCGAAGCGGCGCAAGGGTTGTTTCACCGGCTTGGCATCCAGCCGCACATGAAGCTTGTGCTCGGCGTACTTCCTCGGAACTCCTGGCATGTCTTTTGGGGACCATGCAAAGATGTCCCGATTCTCACGGAGGAAGTCGGCGAGCTCGCCTTCCTATTTGGTGCTAAGATTAGCACCGATGGTGACACTCTGCTTGGGGTTTGCAGGGTCGAGTGGCACCTGCTTGGTTTCTTTGGCCGGCTTGAACGAGCCCTCGCCGGCCAACTGGGATGGTGGATTAGGGATCGCCGGTTGCTCGGTGGCCTGAGCCACGAGCCGGTCGATCTGCCTCTTTTCCTCAGCAATCACCAGGGCGTCGGCCAGACGGCTGCTGTCGTGTGCACACTCGAGCGACTTCTTGTAGTCGCCAGCAATGGTGATGATGCCCTTTGGACCCGGCATCTTCATCTTGAGGTAGGCGTAGTGGGGGATGGCCATGAAATTGGACAGAGCCGGCCTACCCAGCAACGTGTGGTAGGGGCTGTTGAGATCCACCACCTCGAACCAAATTGATTCTCAGCAGAAATGCGCCTTGTTGCCGAAGAGGACATCAAGCTGGAGTTGGCTGATCGGCGAGTTGGACTATCCCGGTACGATGCCGTGGAAGACAGTGCTGGTCGGCTGGAGGTCCTTCTCCTTTAGCAAAAGCTTGAGCAAGGTGTCGCGGTAGAGGATGTTTCTACTGCTGCCACCGTCGACCAACACCCGGGAGAACCGACAAGTGAGCCTCTTGGAGGCGAAGGTGGGGTCGAGGACGAGTGCATATGAGCCAGGGTTCGGCATCACCGCAGGATGGTCAGCCGGCTCCACGTAATTGGCTTTTCAAACCAATGCATGAATTGGGGAACTGGGGGGACCATGGCGTTTACCTCACGCCGGCGTTGTCGCTGGCTATGCTTGTCTTCACCCTCGCTGGTGAAGATGACGTAAGCTCCGTCTTGGTGGGGGTACTCGTCGTGGAGACGACCGTCGTTGTGAGGTGGCGGTGGTGGAGCCGGAGCCGGCCCACGAGCCGGAGCACGAGGCGCAGCAGCTACCGCCGGGGGAGCTGGCAGGCCCTCTCCTCGCGACAGTTGATGTGCAAAGCTGCACTGTCGGAGGGTATGAGTGGCCGGCTTCGCCCCAGTATGCATCTTGCATGGCGCGTCGAGGATTTTCTCAAATGTGAGCTTGGGCTACCAGTTGTTCTTGCCGGTCCGCTGCCGCTGGGAGTTGGCTTGGGTAGCCGGCGCATCTTCCTCCATGTTAGCCACCTGCTTGCTCGTGAAGCGCGAATCGAGTTGATCCGCCCTGCACTAGTTGTTCTGGCCTCCTTGGTTGTCGCCAGCCGGCTTGGGAGTAGACGGCGTGGGGAAAATTTTGTCCGAGGTGGTGACCTTGACCCGCATTGCGGAGTCGGCCGCGGCGTACTGATGTCCCACAAGCGTATGGGATCGCAGTAGTTTTCGAGGGTAGAGTACTCAACCCAAATTTATTGATTCACTCACAAGGGGAAGCTAAAGGATATTCTCAAGTACTAGCAGCTGAGTTGTCAATTCAACCACACCTGAAAGATTAGTGTCTGCAAGCAAAGTATCAGTAGGAAGGTAGTATGATAGCAACGACACCAGAAAAAGCGTTGACAATTCCCAGCAATGGCGCCAGAAAAGGCCCTATTGACGGGATGTTAGCGCCAACAATGTCTTGCAACAAGTAACAGCGGAGTAGCAAGGAACAGTAGTAGCAGCAACAAAGTAACAAGTAACAGCAGTAGCGACAGCAGCAGCAAAGTAACAGCAGTAGTGACAGTAGCAAAGTGGACCAATCCCTCTTGTAGCAAGGGACAAGCCTAGGCAAAGTAACGTAGCGAGGACCAGTAGTAAAAGACTCCTAGGCAGTGGATCGGTGATGGATGACTGTGACGGATGTGATTCATCATGTAACAGCTATAACACAGAGAGATATGTGGCTAGCTCCAGTTCGTCAATCTAATGTAGGCATGTATTCCGTATGTAGTCATACGTGCTTAGGGAAAAGAACTTGCATGACATCTATTGTCCATCCCTCCCGTGGCAGCGGGGTCCTAATGGAAACTAAGGGATATTAAGGTTCTCCTTTTAATAAAGATCCGGACCAATGCATTAACACGCGGTGAATACATGAACTCCTCATACTATGGTCATCTCCGGGAGTGGTTCCGGCTATTGTCACTCCGGGGTTGCCGGGTCATAACACATAGTAGGTGACTACAACTTGCAAGATAAGATCTAAAACACACATATATTGGCGACAACATAATAGGTTCAGATCTGAAATCATGGCACTCGGGCCCTCGTGACAAGCATTAAGCATAGCCAAGTAGTAGCAACATCAATCTAGAACATAGTGGATACTAGGGATCAATCCCCGTCAAAAACTAACTCGATTACGTGATAGATCTCATCAAACTCATCACCGTCCAGCAAGCCTACGATGAGATTACTCACGAACGATGAAGAGCATCATGGAATTGTCGATGGAGAAAGGTTGATGATGACGATGGCGACGATTTCCCCTCTCCGGAGCCCGAAATGGACTCCACATTTGCCCTCCAGATGAAGAAAAGGATGTGGCGGCGCCTCCGTATCGCAAAACGCGATGAAACCTTCTCTCTGATTTTTTTTCCAGGCAAAACGGAAGATATAGGACTGAGGTTGGGGGCGGTGGTGCCACGTGGGCCCCACAAGCCCTCATGGCGCGGCCATAGGGGCTGGCCGTGGCCAAGGGGCTTGTGCCCCACTGGCACGCCCCCTCACGTGGATCTTTGCGTAGGTATTTTTCTTTTATTCCAGAAAAAATCTCCGTAAATTTTTAGGATGTTCCGAGAACTTTCATTTCTGCACAAAAACAAAACCATGGCAATACTGCTGAAAACAGCGTCAGTCCGGGTTAGTTCCATTCAAATCATGCAAATTAGAGTCCAAAACAAGGGCAAAAGAGTTCGGAAAAGTAGATACGACGGAGACGTATCAACTCCCCCAAGCTTAAAGCCTTGCTTGTCCTCAAGCAACTCAGTTGACAAACTGAGAGAGACAAAACAAAAACTTTGACGAACTCTGTTTGATCTTGTTGTTGCATTTATGCCTAACTCTCAACCAAAATTTAAGCAACATCACAATCAAACCACATAAGCAAATGACATCTGGGTCTCACGGTAAACTCATATCAATGGCATAATCAACTAGCGAGCAAATAATAATAAGTCTCAAGTGTCAACACTTCAATCAAAACAACATGAAGCAGTACGAATAGATGGTATCTCGCTAGCTCTTTCTGTGACCGCAAAACATAAATGCAGAGCACCTTAAAAGACCAAGGGCTGACTACACATTGTAATTCAAGGCAATGAAGATCCAGTCATAGTCATACTCAACACAGTTAAAAGCAAAGCATAAAAATGATAGAAGTCCACTCTAATTGGTGCTTTTATAAGAGGAGGATGACTCAACAGGAACATAAATAGACATGCTCTTCGCAGAGGGAAGCATTGATTTTCAGAGGTGCCAGAGCTCAAGCTTTGAAAACAGAGATAATAATTTTGGGTGGCATGCTTTCATTGTCAACGCAATGACTAAGAGTTCTCAACATCTTCCATGCTACACATGCTTTAGGCGGTTCCCAAACAGAAAAGTAAAGTTTTGACTCCCCCACCACCAATCAATCACACTCCATGGCTAGCCGAATCCTCGGGTACCGTCCCTACCAACATCAATCCTGGGGGAGTTTTGTTTGCAATTATCTATTCGATTTGAGCATGGAACTGGGAATTCCAATTACCGGCCCCTTTCTCGTGAATGATAGTGAATAAACACATATCGAGGATAACACGCCTAGCATGGAAGATACCAATAGCCCCCTGTCACCACATGAGTGGTTCGGGCATGCAAAACATATTATTTCTTGAAGGTTTAGAGAGGGGCACATGCAAATTTACTTGGAACGGCAGGTAGATACCGCACATAGGTAGGTATGGTGGACTCATATGGCACAACTTTGGGTTTATGGGAGGTGGATGCATAAGCAGTATTCCCGCTTAGTACAAGTGAAGGCTAGCAAAAGACTGGGAAGCGACCAACTAGAGAGCGACAACAGTCATCAAAATGCATTGAGAGTAACTAACATTGAGTGCAAGCATGAGTAGGACATAAATCACCATGAACATGAACATCATAGAGGCTATGTTGATTTTGTTTCAACTACATGTGTGAACATGCGCAAAGTCAAGCCACTTGAAACATTCAAAGGAGGATACCATCCTATCATACGACATCATAGTCATCTCACCATTCATGTGGGCATCCAAGACAAACCATTATAAGCTCCTAGCTAAATAAGCATGGCATAAGCAACTATGATCTCTAAGTTGTCATTGCAAACATGTTTCCCTTGCAACAAAGCTGAATGAGGCATGATGAGCTAGTCATATTTACAAAAACAAAATAGATAGAGTCCATACCAGCTTTTCCAGGGTCAGTCACTTCATCATATATCGTCATTATTGCGTTTCACTTGCACGACCTAACGATGTGGACAATAATAAGCGTGCTCGTGCATTGGACTAAAGCTGGAATCTGCAGGCAAACACAAAGGAGAAGACAAGGTAATATGGCTCTTTGAAAGCTAAACAGGTATGCATGCAAGAGCCACTAAACATTGTAAACATGGTCTTCTACCTTGACCCAAAGAAAAAGAAAACTATCTACACGGGAAAGCTCCCAACAAGCAAAAGAAGAAAAGAAAATCTTTTTGGGTTTTCTCAAACTAGACAGACACACGAAAAGGAAACGAGAAAAGAAAATAAACTAGCATGGATGATACAGTGGCAAAGTGTGAACACCGGCTAACAAAGTGAAAGCATAAGAAAGAATGTAAAGTCGGTGAGAACACATACTCCCCCAAGCTTAGGCTTTTGGCCTAAGTTGGTCTTCTCCCAAGGATGGTCCTGGCGAAACCCAAAATCATAATGGGGGTTATACGGGAGCGCTGCAGCCACTGCCTGAATAGCTGCCTCACGTAGACGAGCAACCGTCGCCTCCCTCTCATACTCCTCTACCTCTCCTCTAGTTATGTAATATCTATGTTTTACCTGAAAGTCAAAGAAAGCAGGAGCAGGAAGGTTAATATGGAAAACACGATGCCGGTTAAATATCAATCGACATAGGAGGGATTTATCATCCCTCTTAAGGAACTGGTAGCATGTCATAGCGACGCGATCAAGGAAAGCTGTATGGAGCGGGGAATCTCCTGTGTGGATGGGTACTCCAAGAAAATTTGCTATGCGGGTGGCATAGATGCCGCCAAAGAAATCCCCATCAATAGCATTCTTATTCAGCCTCCTTGCTATAATAGCTCCCATGTTGAAGATTTTGTCACCCGTCACTACGCTCTTAAGGATACTAAGGTCGGGTGCGCAGAGGTGACAATGCTCTATCTTGCCATTAATGCATCTGCCTATGAATAGGGCAAAGTAATGCAAGGCAGGAAAATGAATACTCCCCATGGTAGCTTGTGTAATGTCTCTAGTTTCTCCAACCGTTATACCAGCGCAAAAATCTCTAACCGAAGATTTAGGAGGATCATTGAGGTTACCCCAAATAGGTATTTTGCAAATTCTACTGAAATCCTCTAAATCCATGGTATACGATTTATCATTGAGATCAAACAGTACTAATGGCTCATGGCCAGCTAAAAATTTGAATCTACGAATAAAAGAGGCAGTGAGAGCAACATACTGTTCACATTTATCTAAGATGAATTCTTCGAGTCCGACGTTGCGAACAAATGCATCAAACTCATCTTTGAAGCCTGCCTCAATCATAAATTCATCAGAAGGCCATTCACATGGTTGTACCTGCGCATCTCTAGGTTGGTAAGGATCAGGCTCCCGAATTGCAAGACGGGGACCTCTCTTGCTTGAGGAACCAACATGATAGTTTCTCTTGAACATCTTCCTTTTCTGAAATTTTCATTGACCCAAAGGAAAGGTGAACAAGGTTCAACTAAACTTGTAGCAACTACTCCAACAAGTGCCTAGAGACCGTATTACGCATCAAAACTACTTGGGACCAGCTAGAATCAGCATACAAAGCTCAAGAACATGGTCACCAAGGCAGGAAAATACACGGAGTATAAGGCACTAGAGAAAAAATTAATTGGACCAATGGAGGAGTCACTTACCAAGGAGTAATTTCCCCAAAACAGTTCGGAGAACGGTTATTTGAGCAAAGAGATCGAAAATCCTAGCAAGAGGAGCAATAACACGGGTTTGAGCTGTAAAACGATTTTTTCTCGAGGTAGGAGAACTAGATGGGAGCAAGAATGAGTGGAGGGGGTGCCTGTGGGCCCCACAAGCCTGGGTGGAGCGGCCAGGGGGGTGCCCGCGCCCCTAGGGCTTGTGGCCCACTGGTGTGGCCCCCCAGACAGACTCTTTGTCCCGGTATTTTTCAAATATTACAGAAAAAATCATACTAGATTTTCACAGCGTTCGGAGAACTTCTATTTTCGGGGTATTTTTCTACCGGACGCTAAGACAGAAAACAGGGAAAACTAAACTAAGTCTATCATTTTTCTTTTAAGCAACCTAAAGAGAAAGCTTGGAATAGAGGTTTCTGACTCCTTGATTCATCCATCTCATGGTCATCGAAAGAAATCCGTCAATGGGGTTGATCAAATCCCCTCGACAAAACTTTCTCGAATCGCAAAAGAAGACGGAGAATTTTTGAATAGTCACTAAGTCACCTCAATGGGGATGTGTATCTCCCCAACAAGCAAATCATACTTCATCTTGACACAAGGAATAGGGCATTCAAAGCTCCCAATAAGAATCGATGAAGTTTTTTTTATAGCATTGATGCAATGTACTCGATATTGTTTCTTCGGAAAGTGCATCGTATGCTCATTACCGTTGACATGGAAAGTGACATTGCCTTTGTTGCAATCTATAACAGCCCCTGCAGTGTTTAAAAAGGGTCTTCCGAGGATGACAGCCATGGCATCATCCTCGGGAATATCCAAGATAACAAAGTCTGTTAAGATAGTGGTGTTAGCAACCACAACAGGCACATCCTCGCAAATGCCGATAGGGAAAGCATTTGATTTGTCGGCCATTTGCAGAGATATTTCAGTGGGTGTCAACTTATCTAGTTCAAGTCTATGATAGAGAGGGAGAGGCATAACACTAACACCGGCTTTAAGGTCGCACAGCGCAGTTGTAACGTAGTTGCCTTTAATGGAGCAAGGTATAGTGGGCACACCAGGATCACCTAGTTTCTTCGGAGTTCCACCCTTGAAAGTGTAATTGGCAAGCATGGTGGAAATCTCAATCTCAGGCATCCTCCTTTTATTAGTCACAATATCTTTCATGTACTTAGCATACGGAGACATCTTGAGCATATCTGTCAGACGCATCTGCACAAAGACAGATCTGATCATCTCAACGAAGCGCTCAAAATCCTCATCATCCTTTTTCTTGGATGGTTTGGGAGGAAAGGGCATAGGTTTCTGAACCCAAGGTTCCCTTTCTTTACCATGCTTCCTAGAAGCAAAGTCATTCTTGTCGTATCTCTGATTCTTAGGCTGTGGGTTATCAAGATCAACACTAGGTTCAATCTCCACATCCATTTCATTGCTAGGCTGAGCATCATCATGAACATTACTATTGATATTATCATTAGGCTCATGTTCATCATGAGATTGTGTTACGGCATCAGAGATAGAGGCATCATTTGGACTCTCAGGGGTAGCAGCAATAGGGTTGCTAGTGTGCAGGTTCCTATCATCTTTCTTCTTCTTTGTAGGATGACTAGGTGCATCAGTGCTAACTCCTTGAGACTCTTGTTCAACTCTCTTCGGATGACCCTCGGGATACAGAGGTTCCTGGGTCATTCTACCGCCTCTAGTGATGACTCTAACGAATTGTCATTCAACTCGTTGAGCAAGTCATTCTGACCTTTAAGTACTGGTTCTACCTGAGTAGTAACCATAGAGGCATGTTTACTCAGAAGCTTAAGATCATTGACATTTCTGTCCACACAAGCACTTAAATGACTAAGCATACGAGCATTCTTTTCCAATTGTCTGCTAACATAATCGTTGAAACTTTGTTGTTTGGCAACAAAGTTATCAAATTCATCCATGCATAACCTAGCAGGTTTATCAAAAGGAATATCACTCTCATCAAACCTACGTAGAGAGTTTAGTTCTACTACGTGTATCGGGTTATCGAGACCATGGATCTCTTCGATAGGTGGTAGATTTTTGACATCTTCGGATTTAATGCCTTTCTCTCGCATAGATTTCTTGGCTTCTTGCATATCTTCAGGACTGAGGAATATAATACCTCTTTTCTTCAGAGTTGGCTTAGGAGGTGGTTGGGGAATAGTCCAAGCATTCTCATTGCACAAGATGTTGTTCAGTAGAATCTCAGCTTGTTCTATGGTTCGTTCCCTAAAAACACTACCGGCACAACTATCTAGGTGGTCTTTAGAAGCATCGGTAAGTCCATTATAGAAGATATCAAGTATCTCATTCTTGTCAAGAGGGTGATCAGGCAAAGCATTCAGTAGCTGGATGAGCCTCCCCCAAAGCTTGTGGGAGACTCTCTTCTTCAGCTTGAGCAAAGTTGTATATTTCCTGCAAGGCAGCTTGCTTCTTATGGACAGGGAAATATTTTTCAGAGAAGTAGTAGACCATATCCTGGGGGCTACGCACACATCCAGGAGCAAGAGAAGTGAACCAGGTCTTAGCATCATCCTTTAGAGAGAAAGGAAATAGCTTGAGCATATAGTAGTGGCGGATCTTTTCCTCACTAGTGAATAGGGTGGCTATATCGTGCAGTTTGGTAAGATGGACTACAACCGTTTCAGACTCATAACCGTGAAAAGGATCAGATTCGACAAGAGTGATGAACTCAGGGTCGACAGAGAATTCATAATCCTTATCGGTCACAAAGATAGGTGAAGTAGCAAACTTCGGGTCGTATTTCATCCTAGTGTTCAGATATTTTTCCTTCCACTTGTGCAGAAGTTTCTCAACATCACAGCTATCCTTACATGCAAGAAAATCCTCAGCTATCTCTCCCTCCATAACATAGCGCGTATCAGGCATAACAGGCAATTCAGGCATAGTAGCAGGTTCTACTTCAATAGTATCAACAGGTTCAGAAGCATCATCACATCTAGAAGCAACTCTAGCAATATGTGCATCAAGGGCACTTAGTGGCAAAGCAGTATCACGCATAGCAGGCATAGTATCAAGCATAGCATCATCAGGCATAGTATCTAGCATAGCATCTTCAGGCATAGTATCTAGCATAGCATCATAAGCATCATGGACATCAGAAGTAGCATCATCAAGCACAGGCGACATGTCAAGATTTCTAGCAGGAGGCGAAGTCACAAAGTTACTCAAAACTGAAGGTGAATCAAATGCAGAGCTAGATGGCAGTTCCTTACCTCTCCTCGTAGTGGAAGGTATGATTTTAGTTCTTGGATCTTTCGGATTCCTCATAGTGATCAGCAGACGTCAATCCCAAGTTACTCTGAGAATATAGTTGTGCTTCCCCGGCAACGGCGCCAGAAAAAGGCACGTTGACGGGAGACAACTCTGGAGAATACTGCTATGCTTCCCCGGCAACGGCGCCAGAAAAATCCTTGATGTCCCACAAGCGTATGGGATCGCAGCAGTTTTCGAGGGTACAATATTCAACCCAAATTTATTGATTCGTTCACAAGGGGAAGCTAAAGGATATTCTCAAGTATTAGCAACTGAGTTGTCAATTCAACCACACCTGAAAGATTAGTGTCTGCAAGCAAAGTATCAGTAGCAAGGTAGTATGATAACAACGGCACCAGAAAAAGCGTTGACAATTCCCAGCAATGGCGACAGAAAAGGCCCTGTTGACGGGATGTTAGCGCCAACAATGTCTTGCAACAAGTAACAGTGGAGTAGCAAGGAATAGTAGTAGCAGCAGCAAAGTAACAAGTAACAGTAGTAACGACAGCAGCAGCAAAGTAATAGCAGTAGTGACAGCAGCAAAGTGGACCAATCCCTCTTGTAGAAAGGGACAAGCCTAGGCAAAGTAATGTAGCGAGGACCAGTAGTAAAAGACTCGTAGGCAGTGGATCGGTGATGGATGAGTGTGACGGATGTGATTCATCATGTAACAGCTATAACACGGAGAGATATGTGGCTAGCTCCCGTTCGTCAATCTAATGTTGGCATGTATTCCGTATGTAGTCATACGTGCTTAGGGAAAAGAACTTGCATGAATCTATTGTCCATCCCTCCAGTGGCACCGGTGTCCTAATGGAAACTACGGGATATTAAGGTTCTCCTTTTAATAAAGAACCGGACCAACGCATTAACACGCGGTGAATACATGAACTCCTCATACTATGGTCATCTCCGGGAGTGGTTCCGGCTATTGTCACTCCGGGGTTGCCGGGTCATAACACATAGTAGGTGACTACAACTTGCAAGATAGGATCTAAAACGCACATATATTGGCGACAACATAATAGGTTTAGATCTGAAATCATGGCATTCGGGGCCCTAGTGACAAGCATTAAGCATAGCCAAGTAGTAGCAACATCAATCTAGAACATAGTGGATACTAGGGATCAATCCCCGTCAAAAACTAACTCGATTACATGATAGATCTCATCCAACTCATCACTGTCCAGCAAGCCTACAATGAGATTACTCACGAACGATGAAGAGCATCATGGAATTGTCGATGGAGAAATGTTGATGATGACGATGGCGATGATTTCCCCTCTCCGGAGCCCGAAACGGACTACGGATATGCCCTCCAGATGAAGGACAGGATGTGGCGGCGCCTCCATATCGCAAAACGTGATGAAACCTTCTCTGTGATTTTTTTCCAGGCGAAACGGAAGATATAGGACTGAGGTTGGGGGCGGTGGTGCCACGTGGGCCCCACAAGCCCTCATTGCGCGGCCATAGGGGGTGGCCGCGGCCCAGGGGCTTGTGGCCCACTGGCACACCCCCTCACGTGGATCTTTGCGCAGGTATTTTTCTTTTATTCCAGAAAAAATCTCCGTAAATTTTCAGGACGTTCCGAGAACTTTCATTTCTGCACAAAAACAACACCATGGCAATTCTGCTGAAAACAGCGTCAGTCCGGGTTAGTTCCATTCAAATCATGCAAATTAGAGTCCAAAACAAGGGCAAAAGACTTTGGAAAAGTAGATACGACAGAGACGTATCACGTACTTGTTCACCTTGGCCATGAGCACCGCCAAAGAGGTGGGCTCGGAGCACATGAGCTTGTGCTTGAGTAGAGCGCCGTCTCGGCAACCGTCAATGAAATATTGAGTGGCTTGTACCTCATGCACTCCTTCGCAGGAGTTGCGCAGCTCCGTCCAACGTGTGACATAGTCGCGAAGGGCTTCGTGAGGCCTCTGGACGCACATGGCCAGCTCACGAGGCCGGCCAGGGTGTTTGTAGGTGCCAGTGAAGTTGCGGACGAACGCCTCCTCGAAGTCAACCCAAGAGTTGACGCTGCCGGCTCGAAGGCTATTGAGCCATGTCCTGGCCGAGCCGGCCAACATGAGTGGCATGTAGCGGACTGCTACACGCTTGTTGCCCCGAGCGATACGGACTGCGGTGGTGTAGTCGATCAGCGAGTCTTCTGTCTTGGCTGTGCCATTTTACTTGGGGGTGTCCCTAGGGAGAGTGAAGCCTTTGGGAAACGGCTCCCCTCGGATCCAGGGGCCTAAGCACGCTGGACCAATGGGACCATCCTTCTCAAGAAGGGCCGACTACGCCAGGAGGTTGAGGCGTCTGCGAGCATCGTTGTCGCCGTGAGGGACGCGAGGGCCGATCCGGGCCGAGATCGGAATGGTGTCCTGGGAGCTTGTGGTGTTGGCCCCTCCCGACGCCTCGGAGGAGGAACCTCACGCATCGAATCCCCCTCTTCGCCAGCATCTCTATGATGCTGGCCTGAAGTTGGCTCGCTCTGGCGCAGAGAACGCATGTCCTGACTGCCCTCGCCCTTCCGGCCAGAAGTGCCATCCGAGGAGGAACCCTCGGCATGATGACGACCGCTGGGTTGCGGTGCGCTCCGGGGTCGGCTCCCGGAGACACCGACTGTGCATGACTAGGGTCAAGAAGGGACTGCAACTCATTAGCGGCGTCAAGGAGATCCTTGACCCGCTTCTCTTGAAGGACGCGCTCCTCGCCCTCCAAACTTGGCATTTCTGCCATAGTCGCCTGAGCAGCCCGCAAGTTAGCCGTGAGGGTATCGTAGATGGGCTGCTTGCCACCTAGGATATCAGCGATGACCCGGCCGCGAACACGGACCGCGCTGAGCCGGCTAGGACCATCAGCAGCCAGAGTAAAGCCATAAGCGGAGTTATACTCGCGCTGCGCGGCCTCCATCCAGCGCTTGGCAGCGGCGATGACAATGCCCTCCTCCAGGATTTGCCTGCGGGCCTCCTCAAGCGAGGCCCGAGCATCGGTGGGGTTTGTAGAGGTGGCGATATGCGTCTTCAAGCCGGCAAGGGCAGCATGAAATGTGTCGGAAGCACCCGCAGCGGGGTCAGCCGCATCTGCTGACGCCTTGCCATGAGACTTGATTGTGCCGCCACCAATGACCATCACCTTCATGAGGTTGGAGACGACAAGGACATGGTGCGGGGCAAGGCACCCCACAGATGATGGCACTCCATCAAAGACAAGCACCTCGCTAGGGTACTCATCATGCATAGGCGCCTCCTCGAGGGAGAGACTGATGAAGCTGGCGCATAGCGAGTCGATGTCAATGCCCTCGCCGAGGTAGCGAGGCTCATCATCGAGGCGCAAGTCCCTGAAGAGGATGCCGAGGTTCACAACAGCAACAATGACGACGCTGGGGAGCGACTCGTCGTCACACTCCTCATCAGAGTCCATGATACCGACTGGAACATCAACCAGCATCGCGGAAACCTCCTCAAGGGCAGGCTCCACGGGCATGCTGATCGATCCGGATGCAAGGCATCCGGTGGTGTTGGCGAAGGGACCCGCCCAGAACGCAACTATGGCCGATGCCACGGACGGCCCCATGGTGGGCGCCAAATGTCGGTGTTTACTCATGACATAAGCGACGGGTAGGCTAAAGATATAAGGTGGAGACCAAAAGGACACCAGCGGGCTCAGGGAACGGGGTTGGTACAAGCGAGGAACACATGATGTACCCAGGTTCGGGGCTCTCTGTAGAGATAATACCCCTAGTCCTGCCGGAATGTATAATGTACCAGAGTGGTTACAATGTGCTCCTTGAGCTGTTCGATGGAGGATGAAGAAGGAGCTGCCGGCTCGCTACTACCTCTCATGTATGGGTGTGTGTGTGTGCAGTTGGCCAACCCTCTGCACGGAGGAGGGTAGGGGGCTTTTATAGACGAACCCACCGACCTATAATAAGGATAAAAGTATAGAGGTGGGACCCGGCTGGCCAGGGGGTCCACAGTAGTCTTGTCTTGTCGCTGGAGGGGCCTGCCGGCTGCAAGGTCCCATCTGGCTATGGGACCCGTCGGCCAGCCAATGAATCTCTCGCGTAAGGCCGACGCAGAACACGTGTAGTACGTCCGGCGTCGTCTTGCGAGATTCTTCATGGGTTGCAAGTACGGCCGTCTCCACTGTTCCCATGCCGAGTGTGGTAATGGAGTGGGTGTTCGACGGGCTGATACTATGTGGGGTTGACGGATCGGAGCCGGAGTTGGTCAGCGGTATGGCCGCTGACACTGTACCTCTCGTACGCTCCAATCCTGTACCCGTGCTGGCACGTATTTCACCTTTCACCATAGGGTCTCATCATGACCTATGATATTATGTGACTTGAGCTCCCAGGCGGGCTAGCGGCCTCGCTAGCCGGCCTAGGAACGGTCGTCTCGCCTCTAGCCGGCAGGTGCATCCTAGATGGCTAGAGGGAGGTAGTCGTCTCGCCCTAGCCGGGAGGGGTTTCCTTGCCGGCCAGGGGGATTTGGCCGTCTCACCCCTAGCCGGTAGGGGTTCCCTAGCCGGCCAGGGGGATTTGGCCGTATGGGACGAGTTGTTCTTTTCCTTAAATATAGAAGGCGAAGGATTAGGCTCGATGAGCCTACACTGGGGTTATCCCCTCGTCAACCATGAATGTCTAACATTACTCAGAGTAGATCTTCACGCAATAGGAAATATTTGGACCTTTACAAATTTTTTGGTTTCATTACATCTTTAAGGCTCCCATCACACCTAGCTGATTTAGGACGCACACATCATAAAATAATTAACAAGAGTAAGGTTTCTTAGTGACGAATCCCTTGTGTCGTGGTTTTGTCACAATAGATGTCCTTGCGAGAGGACTAAGTTTAGGAGCCATCGCAATTAGGTGGTTTCTTGGATGGGGTTGATCGGGAATGAGAGACAAGGGTTTACCCAGGTTCGGCCCCTCCAATGGAGGTGAACGCCTACGTCCTTCTTGTGTGTTATTGATGATGATGATCCCGATTACATGGGTGCAAAATCGCTAACCTAGCTCTCGAGGATTTCTTACTTGATATCTCTACCTCATGGGCTCCCCTTTATATATAGGTTGAGGCCGTAAGGATACAATAGAGTCCGGGTCGTAATACAACCCGTGACCTAATCTACTTCCTACTCATCATGTTTCTCAAGTAAGGGAGATTCCTTAGGACTCCCACCGTGAGCCGGCCCGCCAAGTACTGGTCCACGAGCGACCTTCTTCGATGAGCGGCCTCCTCGGCCTTGAGCTTCAGGGCTTTCGCGACCCACATAATAATTTCGTACATGAGCCGCCACTTGACAACGGGGTCATACCTGGTTGGGTCATACCGTGGTGTATATCCCTAACATTAGCCCCAAGGTTAACTTGTATTTATCCATGTTAAGCTCCATCCTAGAAACAAGCGAAAAACATAAATGGCCATAGTTCAAATTTGTATGACGACTATTCTTTGTTTCCTTTAGTTGTCGTCTCAAATCATGCCCGGGTCAAACTATGGCCGGGTCATCTGTCACTTTTTAGGACTTATCTTGTTTTTGGCTATCACCACCATGGCTTCATCTTGCTCACCTCTCACATACACATGTCATCATGGCGAATCTTTTTTAAAGTGATGTTACATCTAGTCAGGTGCGGGAATCGATGCATCTTTGTAGCCACAAATTACTGCAATGGTTCGGGTTTACACCGTGTCACCTCGGGTTTCCTTCCTTATAAATAGACCACTCGGCCTCCCTTTTTTATATTTTACATCGCCTTCTTCGTCTCGCCCCCGAGACGTTGCTCGAACTCTCCGGGGTCCAAATCGCTCAAAGTCGATCAATTGTGCCACGGTCATCACCGGCGCTCGTCTAAATTGTCTGTGGCTGCCTCAGGGAACCTAGCATCTCTGCATCTCCACTGTTTTGAATTCGGTAAGTCCCATTTCCCCCATTAGGGTTTGAATATTCTTTGTAGTTCGTTGGCCTTCATCGAGTTTCATCTAACCATATTCATAGATGTAGCAACTCCATGCCTATTAATAGATATGGCTTTGATTTTAACTCCACTACACTTTTATAGTGTAATAGATCTGAAATAGTTTACCCACGGGATTGTGGAAACGCTTCACTTTTGGTACTTCGGGTAGACTTTAGGGATTTTATTTTCCCTTTTCCCGTATTTACTAGATCCATCCACTATTTTGTTTTGAGATGAAACTTGTTTGTGTATATGGAAAACTGCTAACTCCTTTTAGATCTATGGCTTACTCTTTAGCCGGCTCGTGTGAATGCCATGTCATTCCATTATTTGTCAACTTATCATTTTTCCGGCTCATTCACTGATGCTGACTCGTTCAACCATGTAGTTAAATCACAAGAAAACTTGATGGCTCCAAAGACCAGCAAAGCTGTCGGTTGGCTTAGGTCCCAGGAATCTATGCTCACTTTGGATAATCTGGTGAGCTAGGGTGATCTACAAACTCACAAAGAGAGCAGTTGGAGGGCTCGTAAGGAAGACTGTTCCCCTCAGCCTCAGCAAGGGGAAGTTGTTGTTCTTTCAGATCATTTGCACAGAGATTTCCTGCCATGCGGGTCAAAGTTTTCCACAGATGTGATTAACTTTCTCAATCTTAGACCACAAGATATATGTCCCAACTCCATGATAAATCTCTGTCAGTTCCATGTTCTGTGTGAGGTATATCTTCAAATCGAGCCAACTGTCATCCTCTTTGGCGAATTTTTCTACTTTAATCATGAGACTCATTGCAAAGATGGGCCCATCATAGAGCTTGGGGGAATGCCCCTCGATAGAACCTTGGGGTCCATCTATACTAATTTTCTCGAAGCCAGACTAGCGAGTCATCCCAAAGGTTGGCTCAAGACTTGGTTCTGTTGTAGGAACACTGCCCCTCGAGGAGAAAACCCTCTGTACGATTACTCGTTGGAGCAGATCAGATCCATTATCACCTTTCCGGGTTGGCTGTCTAACAAAGAAAGAAAGCAATTGGTGCCTCTT
Organism: Hordeum vulgare subsp. vulgare; assembly: GCF_904849725.1. Taxonomy (NCBI): domain Eukaryota; kingdom Viridiplantae; phylum Streptophyta; class Magnoliopsida; order Poales; family Poaceae; genus Hordeum; species Hordeum vulgare. The sequence continues at coordinate 459,467,426 of NC_058521.1, forward strand.
TGTCTAAGATTAAGAGCTTTGAGAGCTCATGGCCTCATCGAGATTGATCTAACCCGATGTTGGATAAGGTGGCGAATCGAGTCCTTTAGCTTGAGGGACGACTTGATTGGCAACTATACAACCATGTTGACAGATGTTCAACGATTTAGTCAAGTTTACTTCTGTGAAGATGAGGTCACCAAAACTACAAAGAAGTTTTTTAGTGACCCTAAGGAGAAGTGCAGCGTCACCGGCTTGGCTCCATTTTGTTTGATCAATCTAGTTCGTCCGGTAAGCATCCTTAGATGTGTTCAAAATTTCCTTTATACATGTCTTATTTATCATACTTAATCTCCAGCTTACTTATACCTGCAGGCGAACTCTAATTGGTGGAAAATCAGAGCCAGAACTCCAACTCCCCCCCAGCTCGTCGAGCGGGTGAGCCGGCACGCGAAACAGTCGTTGGAGAAGAATCTGAGGTAGACCTCGACTCACTTGGCCGCCTCTGTTTTGAAGTTGTCGGCGCTCCTTTTTTCGAGGTTAATACCAAGACCAGCCAAGCCAGCAACTTTGAGGTAATTTCAGTTTCATCCACCTCATCAGAAATAAATCTCTCAAAGAGAAAAATACGAGCCGTCTGAAAAGTTAAGTTCTCGCATCGAGACGCTCATTTAGATCCCAATTATTTTTTGAATAAAACTCAACAAGTCGGCATGTCAAAACGCAAAACTTTGAGTAGCTCCGGAGAGTTATCTTCTAGTTTACCCCTAGAGCCAGTCTCCCTCAAGCAGCGAGTCGAGGTGCCTCAACCTCATCTTGTCCTCGAGCCGCTCTTTTTAAACAAACACTCAATCCTTCTAACTCTGATTATCAGGAATCACCACCTTATTTTGGAGATTTGACCGCAACCTAGCTTCCAGCCTTTACGATCAAACGCGGGTAAGTACCCTGGAGTCATCCTTACACTTGTATTGCCACAATTGTTTCTTTAACCTGATATTTTAGGTTTACGATTTGCAGGAACAAAGCCTTTGTGACAAAAAGGGTTGGCGAGTCATCTTCTGTTGCTGCAGGGTCTAATGCTTAAGACCCGCCAGAAGTCGACCAAGAAATTAATCCTTCTGGGCTAAATGACCAAAACCATGGGAACGAGCCTCAGCATGAAGGTGAGCCGGTTCATGCAGATGAGCTGGCTACTATGGAAGAAACTGTCGAAGAACAAACTCATGTTGACGACCCGACCCAGCATGCTGACTCGCCAAGACCTGCACATGCCTCAAGTCCTGTGCAGGATGTTAATGACGTTGCCCCATCACAATCAATGGATGCCGTAGAGATGACCATTGTTGGAGAAGCTCAAAAAACACCAATAGATTCAACTACTCTTGCTAAGATTGTAGCCAAGAATGAGCTGGCCATTACCTCCAAAGGGAAAGCAAGCTAGTGCTCCCAAGCTTGGAAAAACTTGGTGTTAATCCCGCACCAAGAATTCCTAACCCGGCTATCTGAGAGCCGAGATACTGAAGCAAGCTTGATCAGTATACTCAAGCAGAAGTATGAGGTATGCAGTCCTCGCTTTTATCCATTTCTTATGTATACTCTTGTAGCCCCCAAGGGCCAGCTCGATAATAATAGTAGTGAGCTAGGTCTTGAAATAATAGCTTGTGAACTTATGAGAACTGGTCGTAGCCCCCAAGGATCGGGTCATTATGAAAATAAAGAGTTGGTGCTTTAAGAATCCTAAAATCAATATGATAAACTTCAACTAGTGGCCCCCAAGGACCTTGTCATTATGGAAATAATGAGTCGTTGCTTTAAGAAGCTTAAAATCAATATGATAAACTTCAACCTGTAGACCCTAAGGGTCATCTCATCTCTTTGAGATAACCATATCTTTTCATAAAGAAAAGGAAATGTCTTGCATTAGCCCCCAAGTGACACGTGAAATGCTTGCAACTGCATGGGACTTAAGCAGAATACAATTTCTCAGAAGTGTGGCCCTCAAGTGCTGGGTCGTCTCCCCGCGGCGCCTCAGGGCATTTAAACTTGTTTTGATGTCTTATATATTTGCAGGAAATATTGGATGAATCTGAATCGTCCGTTGTCGGCTTGCAACAGAAGCTCAAACAAGAGAAAGAGCTCAAGAGGAGAGCAGAAGCTTTGGTGGCTAGCCTTAAAAAAATCGTTGAGTCAGTGTGTTGATATATGTCAGAAGATGAGGACTATCTTCCACGAAGAAAAAGTCATCTTACGACAATGAGATGAGACAGCCGAAGAGCAACTTGGTTCAACAAAGGAAGAATTGGTAACTCTACGACGTCATATTACCCACATGACTCAGGGCATCTTTGGTAAGTGATTAAATCATAGTCACTTTCCGGGTTTAAATTATCAGTCGGCTCTTTTGATGTACCTTTCTTGTTGACATGCAGAAAAAGTGGCAATCTTGTGCAGCAGCCTATAATGAAATTGAAGGCCATATTCACATACCTACAACAGATGTTCATAGGATGTGTTTATATTGTAAAGGTTGTGGGAAATGCCGATAAGACTCAAAACTAGCTCAAAATCTTTCTCAGAGACTTGTCAACGCTTCCTCAGCGGATTCAGAAGGTGAAAATATCGATGGCTCGTGCTAGGGCCAACGTAGCACTTTCACGTGTGAAGACGTATTTTCCCGAGTTAGAGCCACCTCAAATGGAGGGGGGATATCCTGAATATAATTTGGATACATCAGAGTCACACCAGAAGATTATGCCAACTGTGTGAGGGAAACCCGCATGTTGGCAACTCAACTTTCGGACGAGTTGGACTTATCGAAATATCAACCCGGCTATACCAAGGACACAAGCACATCAACCCACCGGAATACAAGCCTTTCGAGCTTGTCCCTTCTTGGCATAAGAAATAGTTTGTTCTTGATGTCGACCCATCCATTATCATCCATGAAGACTCATTTTTCTCTGCTTTGTCAACCATTCAGTGGAGACCAAGTGACCCCTAGGCACAGCAGGATGAGCCGAATCAAAGTAACCCCACAAGATCAGTAGAGGGACATCGATGCAGAAGAGTGATGAGCCGGCATGCAATAGTAATCATACTCTTCTTGGAAAGAAAAACTCTAAATATTTTGTGGCCCGTCTTTGGGCTTGGAATAGGATTAGTGGAAATACTGAGCCAGCTATTGTCCCATCGAGCACTTGATACTCACGAAGTGTTGCCCCATGAAAGGAATGAGCCGGCTATTGCAACTGTTTTTAATATGCTTGTGTTTACTTTTTCTCTTCTCGAACAAGCCAGCAGTTGGCATCTTGCCATAAGCAGGGCAAGATGAGGTGAATCTGATATTATCAAAGGGGCCTTGATAATTGTACCAAGTAGAACCACTGGCCATCGTGTGATCTAGTATGCTAGCATTTTGAGAGGCTAAAAATAACCCAGATGTCTAATGTTGACCCGGCAAAAATAAGGAGACAACTATACCTGCAAATTAGGATAGAAAAAGATATATAATTTGAAACTAAATTTCATAATTTGTAAGCCGACTTTTGAGGCTTGTTATTGAGAATGGCTTTCGAGGCTCAAGTCTTGCTTCAATGAAGCTGGCGTAATAGCCCATGGTTTATCTTCACTCTGTGTAAGCCGACTCTCAAGTGACTTAAGTCGGTGTTTTAACCTGGATAATTTCAGGGTCTATATGGATTGAATTATCAAGATTTCACTGAGTCACCTTTCCGTGGTAGCACCTTGCAAACGGGGAGGTTTAACCAAGTTTGATAGTGGCATTTAGCCGGGTCAAGAGGGATATTAACAGCTAACTCGTTGAGTTGGGAGCCCCCAAGTGACGTATTATCAAAGAATAAAGACTCATGCACAACTTTTTGAGATGAAACGACAGATGCCCCGAGTTTCGGGGGTGCCGACTTTATTGTATTGCACACAAAGGTATATACATAGGTATGTATAATGAGTTGGAGCGAGTGGCTCTAAGTATAATATGGCTGAAGATGAGCAATATTCGAGGGCCTATTGGTCTCCTCTTCACAAGTGTGTCACTTCTTGTGCTTACAAATGTCAATCAGGTAATATGAACCGTTTGAGGTTCTTGCTGGTAACAAAAGGCCCTTCCCAAGGTGGTGAAAGATTATGCATGCCTCTTTGGTCTTCAATCAAATGAGCACTAAGTCTCCTTCCTGGAAAGTCCGGTTGCAAACTCTACGACTATGATAGTGATGTAGGTCTTGTTGCTAGATCGTTAATCGTGATGCTGCAAGATTGTATTCCTCCTCCAATGCATCCATGGAACCCTGACGGGCTTTTTCATTATCAACTTCGACATAAGTGGTGACTCTTGGGGAATCGTGTCTGATGGCACTTGGCAGAACATCTTCGGCTCCATAAACCAAAAAGAACGTTATGTAAAATGTGGATCTGTTAGGATTAGTCTGTATGCTCCAAAGAACAGCGGGGAGTTCCTTGACCTAGCAGCAAGGGGTTCGTTCGAGAGGAACAATAAGTCGGGGTTTAATTCCACATAGTATCTCGTGATTAGCTTGTTTGGCTTGTCCATTAGACTGTGGATGTGGAACCGAGGCTAAGTCAAGCTGCATATGCTCTCGTTGGTAGAACTGTTACATTGGTCCCTTGGATAAGTTGGTCCCATTATCTGTGATGATGCTATGGGGATACCCAAAACCAAAAATTATCTTTTTCAAAAAGTTCACTGTTGTCTCAGCATCTCAATTACTCATTGTCTCTGCTTCAATCCACTTGGGGAAGTTATCAAACACCACCAAGAGGTGTGTCTTCTTATCTGAAGACGACTTAAAATGAGTGACCATATCCAGCCCCTAGACTTCAAATGGCCAAGTGAATGGAATCATGTGTAATTCTTGAGCTGGCATGTGACCCTAACATGCAAATTTTTGACAACCTTCGCACTTCCGTACAATATCTTCGGCATCAGCATGGGCGGTAAGCCAATAAAAAGCATGTCGTAAAACTTGGACACGAGCAATCTTAACCGAGAGGATGACCACAGTCACCGGCATGGATTTCACTGAGAATCTAAGGGCCTTCTGTAGGGGAAACACAACATTGAAACACGCCGGTAATACTTCGTCGGAGTAACTCGCCATTGACAATAGTCATAGATTTGCAACACCTGATAATTTGTCGGGCAATGATTTCGTCATTTGGGAGCTCACCACGACTTAAATAAGCCAGGTAGGGAATAGTCCAATCAGGAATAGGATGAAGGGCCGCCACATACTGTGCCTCCAGGTCAGGACTAGCTATATCTTCCTCTGATGGCAACTTGACTGAGGGGTTATGAAGTACATCAAGGAACACATTGGGAAGAACTGGCTTATGGTGAGAGCATAGACGTCACAAAGCATCTGCTGCCTCGTTGAGCCGACGATCAACAAAATCAAAATGGTAACCCTAAAAATGACCCGTGATGACAATGAGTGCACGCCTATAAGCCTCCATGAGAGGTTCCTTTGAATCCCAAGTCCCTGATACTTGTTGAGCCACCAAATCTGAGTCGCCCAAACACCTAACCTGGCTTAAGTTCATTTCCCTAGCCATGCGTAGCCCATGGCTAAGAACCTCATACTCGGCTGCATTGTTAGTACAAGGGAACATGAGCTGTAAAACATAACAAAATTTGTCACCTTTCGGGGAAGATAGAATAACTCCAGCCCCCGAACCTTCGAGTTTCCTAGAGCCAACAAAATGTATCATCCAATACGTGTTATCTCGGCGATCCTCTCGGTTTTGCAGCCCAGTCCAATCATTAATTAAACCCACTGATGCTTGAGATTTGATAGACGTCCGAGGCACATACTTCACATGGTGAGGTCCATGCTCAATTGCCCACTTATTGACCCGGCCAGTATCCTCCCAATTTTGTATGATATCTCCAAGAGGAACTCAACTAACCACAGTAATTGGGTGTTCCTAAAAATAGTGCTTTAGTTTGCGGCTGGCCATGAAAACACCAAATACCATTTTCTGCAAGTGTGGGTATCGCTGCTCAGTTAAGGTCAAAGCTTTGCTCACATGGTAGATAGCCCGCTGGACCGGATGTTCCTTCTCGGCCTCCTTTCTCTACACGACCACCCCTACACCCATCTTTAGTATTGGCGGCGATGTACTGAAGAATAGGCTCTTTATCAATCGGGGTATCAAGGACGGGCAGCTCGACCAGTTGCTTCTTAAGAGCTTCGAAAGGTTCATTTGCAGCATCGGTCCTGACGAAATTGTCGGTCTTTCTTCAATAACTTGTACCAAGGAATCACCTTCTCACCGAGGCGGTTTATGAAACGCCTTAATGCCGCTCTGCAAACCGCCATGCGCCTGGACGTTGTTTCTGTTGGCTGGCTTGGCGAGCAAGGTTACCACTTTGATTTTGTCCAGTTTAGCCTCGTTACCTCGATCCAACACCAAAAATCCGGGCAACTTGCCTACAGGAACACCACAGATACATTTGGCCAGGTTAAACTTCATCCTATAGACCCGAAGGTTGTCAAAAGTTTCCTTGAGGTCGTCCAACAGAGTCTCCTTTTTCTGGGACTTGACCAAAATATCATTAACATAAGCGTGAACATTGTTCCCAGTCTATTGGTGGAAACAGCTCTGTACACAACACTGATAAGTAGCCCACGCGTTCTTAAGCTAAAAAGCCATAGAGATATAGTAGAAAACTCCAAATGGGGTGATTAAAGTCGTCTTCTATTGATCCTCAATAGCCTTCTTGATATGATGATAGCTAGAGTAAGCATCCAAGAAGCACAAACACTCACAACCAGTAGTAGAGTCGATAATCTGGTCAATGCGGGGAAGAGAAAATGGGTGCTTGGGACAAGCTTTGTCAAGATCTATGTAATCGACACACATACGCCAAGTGCCATTCTTTTTCAAGACAAACACTGGGTTTGCCATCCACTCTGGGTGGAAAACTTAAACAATGAACCCAACAGCTAGGAGTCGGGCCACCGCTTCACTGATAGACTTTCACCTCTCCTCGTTAAAACGGTGGAGGTAGTGGCGTATAGGCCTCATCTTTGGGTCTACATTGAGGTGGTGCTCATAGAGTTCCCTCTGTACACCAGGCATGTTAGAGGGTTTACATGCAAAGATGTCATGATTCTCATGGATGAACTCGATGCGTGTGTTTCCTATTTCGGATACATGCATGTCCCAATAGTAAACTGTTGGTATGAATCACCCAAAGTGAAATCAATTTGCTTGATATTCTCGTCCGGCTTGAATTTGAGAAGAGGGTCACACTCCATACTGCGCTTCTTGAGGGGGGTCATGTACGCTAGGTCAACGTTAGCTGTGTAAAATTTCAACTCTTTTGCTGCACAAGCTGACTCAGCATAGGCTGCATCTCCTTCCTTACATTCTTGAGCGATCTTGTGACTCCATCAATAGTGATGGCCCCGTTTGGCTCGGGCATCTTAAGTTTGAGGTAGACATAGAAAGGCTAAGCCATGAAGTGGGCATAAGTTGGCCGTCCAAAGAGGGCATCATAAGGGCTCTTGATTTTGAATACCTCAAAGGATAGAGTTTCGCATCTGTAGTTGAGCTCCGTACCAAAAGCAACTTCAAGCTTGATTTTCCCAATTGGATATGCTGATTTGCCGGGGACAATTCTGCGAAAAACTATGGGGGAGGGTTGCAATTTTTTCTCGGAGAGATTCATCCATCTCAAGGTGTCATAGTATAAGATGTTGATACTTGATACAACCATTCATCATGAATTCTTATTGATATTTATGATATTCTTGTCCATTAATCCTCATTATGATACAATTCTTATGCCTTTTCTCTCTGAATATGCAAGGTACATCACAAAGAGGGAAATTACTGGAAACTGGAATTCTGGACCTGGAAACCAAGAAAAAAGGCTGAAAAATCACCGGACTCCAAATGACCTGAAAATTCATGGAGATTTTTGTGGAATATTGAAGAATTATTGGGACAAAAATATACTAGAGGGGGGCCACCTACTGGTCACAAGCTAACAGGGCGCGCCCACACCCCCTCGGCGGGCCCTGTTGCCTTGTGGGGCCCCAACGGATCTCCTAACACCCCTCTTCTCCTGTATGGTCTGTTCTAACCAAGAATAAATCATAAGGATACTTTCAGGACGAAGCGCCACCGTCTCAAGGCGGAAACCTGGGCACATGCCCTTTTTCTCTTCGGCAGAGAGATTCTGCCGGGGGAAACTTCCCTCCAGGAGGGGGAAATCAAAGCCATCGCCATCACCAACTATTCCTCCTTTGTGGGAGGACCAATCTTCATTAACATCTTCACATCACCATCTTATATAAAACCCTAGTTCATCTCTCCTATTGAATCTTTGTCTCAAAACCTTAGATTGGTACCTCTGGGTTACTAGTAGTGTTGATTACATCTTGTAGTTGATGCTATTTGGTTTACTTGGTGAAAGATATTATATTCAGATCCTTTATTACCAGTATTATACCTATGATCTTGAGCATGTTGATGAGGTGTGAATATGTACTATTGTTCCCGAGGACATGGGAGAAGTCTTGTTATAAGAAATCATGTGAAATTCGTATTAGTTCGATATTTTGATGATGTGTATGTTGTTGCTTCTCTTAGCGATGTCGTGTGTACATCGACTACACTTCACTTCACCATGTTATGGGCCTAAGGGAAGGCATTGTGGAGTAACAAGTAGATGATGGGTTTCGAGAGTGACAGAAGCTTAAACCCGAGTTTATGTGTTGCTTCACGAGGGGCTAATTTTGTTCCACACGTTTCATGCTATGGTTAGATTTATCTTAATTCTTATTTTGTATTTTCAGATGCTTGCGAGAGGGGATAATCATAAGTGGGTTGCTTGTTCAAGTAAGAACAGCTCCTTAGCACCGGTCCACCCAGATATCAAATTATCAAAGTAATGAATGCGAATCAACTCAACATGATGAACATGACTAGATAGAAATTGTAATGTCTGTTGGGAGCGCTTGCCTCATATAAGAGTATTTCTAGACCTATCGTTTGCTATGAAAAGGATTGTTATATCTTGTTGCATACTTATTACTATCGGTACTTGTCACTTGTTATGAATTATGTTGCTACAAAACTACTTATCGATGTTCCTCATAGCACTTGCAGAGAATACCTTGCTGAATCTGCTTATCATTTTCTTCTCCTCCTTGTTGGGTTCGACACTCTCACTTATATAAAGGACTACGATTGATACCCTACACTTGAGGTTCATCAAGACTCTTTTCTCGCCCGTTGTCGGGGGGTGAAGCACCTTTGGTAAGTGCAAATTGGTCACGAAACATTTTCGGTACATGCTGAAATTTACCGTTGCTTGTTACTATGAACAATCACCCTTTGAGTGGCTTGTTCGGGGCATCTTCGCCTCGAACGGAAGTAGAAAGGTTTATATCTCAATCTACTAAACCTACTAAAAACATTTATTATGAGATTCCCTCATGTATGTTAGAGAGGCCGCTAACTAATCCCTATGATGGTACAACTCATCCTGATTACCACTTGATATATGTCGATGAGATTTGTGGATTGTCTAAGATTGCAGGTTTATCAGGAGACAAAGTTAAGAAGTTTTTTCCTTTATCTTTGGAGGGAAAAGTATTGATGTGGTACATGCTCTTGGATGATATTGGTGTTGGGGAACGTTGCATGGGAAACAAAAAAATTCCTACGCACACGAAGACCTATCATGGTGATGTCCATATATGAGGGGAGATTAGATCCACATACCCTTGTAGATCTCTAAGTGGGAAGCGTTAAGAAACGCAGTTGATGTAGTGGTACAAATTCGTGATTCAAATCACCGTCGTCCCACGATCCGTTCTGATCTAGCGCCGAACGGACGGCACCTCCGCGTTTAGCACACGTACAACTCGACGACGATCTCGGCCTTCTTCATCCAGCAAGAGAAACAAATAAGTAGATGAGTTCTCCGGCAGCGTGACGGCGCTCCGGTGGTGGTGATGATCTACTCCTGCAGGGCTCCACCCGAGCTCCGCAGAAATCTGATCTAGAGGAAAACTACGTGGTATAGGTTTGAGTTGCACGTGGCAAAGTTGTGTCTCAAAAAGCCCTAAACCACCAATATATATAGGAGGAGGGGTGGGGCTAGCCTTTGGGCTCAAGGGAGCCCCAAGGGCGCCGGCCAAAGGGGAGGAGGTGGACTCCCACCCCAATTCGGTTTGGGGGAAGGAGTCCACTCCTTCCTTCCCACCTCCCTCTTTACTTTTTTTTTCTTTCCTTTGGTATTTTCCACTTGTGGCGCTATGGCCCTATTGGGCTGGCCTCGCAAGCCCACTAAAGGTTGGTGCGCCACCCTAGGGTCTCTGGGCTCACTCCCGGGTGGGTGGGCCCCTCCAGGTGAATACCCAGAACCCATTCGTCACTCCCGGTACACAGCCGGTAATGCCCGAAACTTTCCGGTGACCAAATGAAACCATCCTATATATAAATCTTTGTTTTCGGACCATTACGGAAACCCTCGTGACGTCCGTGATCTCATCCGGGACTCCGAACAACCTTCGGTAACCACACATATAACTCAACTATACTAAAACATCATCGAACCTTAAGTGTGCAGACCCTGCGGGTTCGAAAACTATGTAGAATTGACCCGAGACACTCCCCGTTCAATATCCAATCGGGGGACCTGGATATCCATATTGGATCCTACATATTCTATGAAGATCTTATCGGTTAAACCTCTGTGCCAAGGATTCATATAATCTTGTATGTCATTCCCTTTGTCCTTCGGTTTGTTACTTGCCCGAGATTCGGTCGTCGGTATCCGCATACCTATTTCAATCTCGTTACCAGCAAGTCTCTTTACTCGTTCCGTAATACAAGATCCCGTGACTTACACTTGAGTTACATTGATTGCAAGGCTTGTTTGCGATGTTGCATTACCGAGTGGGCCCCGAGATACCTCTCCGTCACACGGAGTGACAAATCCTAGTCTTGATCCATACTAACTCAACGACACCTTCGGAGATACGTGTAGAGCACCTTTATAATCACCCAGTTCCGTTGCGACATTTGATACACACAAGGTATTCCTCCGGCGTCAGTGAGTTATATGATCTCATGGTCATAGGAATAAATACTTGACATGCAGAAAACAATAGCAATAAAATGACACGATCACATGCTACGTTCATAGTTTGGGTCTAGTCCATCACATGATTCTCCTAATGATGTGAGCCAGTTATCAAGTGACAACACTTGCATATGGTTAGAAAACCTTAACCATCCTTGATCAACTGGCTAGCCAACTAGAGGCTTGCTAGGGAAATTGTTTTGTCTATGTATCCACACATATATCTATGTTTTCATTCAATACAATTATAGCATGGATAATAAACGATTATCTTGAAACAAGAAATAAAATAATAACTATTTTATCATTACCTCTAGGGCATATTTCCAACAGTCTCCCACTTGCACTAGAGTCAATAATCTACTCCTCACATCGCTATGTGCTACCTCTTGAGCTTGCGTTGGTTTTTTCCTTGAAGAGGAAAGGGTGATGAAGCACAATAGAGATAAGTATTTCCCTCAGTTTGAGAACCAAGGTATCGATCCAGTAGGAGTGTCAAGATGAGACACCAATGTACCTGCGCAAAAACAAACAAACTTGCACCCAACGCTGTAAAGGGGTTGTCAATCCCTTCACGATTATTTGCAAGGTCAGAACTGAAGGTGGAAAGTGCAACAAAGTAAAAGTGTAGATCTGAAAATATGATGTGAAGTAGACCCGGGGTCCATAGTGTTCACTAGAGGCTTCTCTCATGATAGCAAGTATTACGGTGGGTGAACGAATTACTGTCGAGCAATTTATAGAATCGTGCAAAGTCATGATGATATCTAAGGCAATGATCATACATATAGGCATCACGTCCGAGACAAGTAGACCGATACTGTCTGCATCTACTACTATTACTCCACACATCGATCGCTATCTAGCATGCATCTAGTCTATTGAGTTCATAACAAACAGAGTAACGCTTTAAGCAAGATGACATGATGTAGAGGGATAAATTCCTGCAATATGATATAAACCCCATCTTTTTACCCTTGATGGCAACAACACAATGTGTGCCTCGCTACCCCTTCTGTCACTACGTGAGGACACCGCACGGTATGAACCCAAAACCAAGCACTTCTCCCATTGAAAGAATTATAGATCAAGTTGGCCAAACGAAACCCACAACTCGAAGAGAATTACAAGGATACGAAATCATGCATATAAGAGATCAGAGGAGACTCAAATAATATTCATAGATAATCTGATCATAAATCCACCTTTCATCGGATCTCGACAAACACACCGCAAAAGAAAGTTACATCGGATAGATCTCCATGAAGATCATGGAGAACTTTGTATTGAAGATCCAAGAGAGAGAAGAAGCCATCTAGCTACTAGCTATGGACCCGAAGGTCTGTGGTGAACTACTCACGCATCATCGGAGAGGCAATGGTGTTGATGAAGAAGCCCTCCGTGTCTGAATCCGCCCTCCGGCAGGGCACCAGAACGGTCCCCAGATGGGATCTTGCGGAGATAGAAGCTTGCGGCGGCGGAAAAGTATTTTCGTGGCTCTCTTTGGTGGTTTTGGATTTTTAGAGAATTTATAGGCGGAAGAGGTAGGGCAGGGGAGCCACAGGGGGGCCCACAAGCATGCTAGGCCCCCTAGGCCGGGGCTAGGGGGCTTGTGACCTCCCCCGAGGTCCCCTGCCTTGGTTCTCAAGTCTCCTGCGTATCTTCTATTATGGAAAAAATCATTCTGCAGGTTTTATTGCGTTTGGACTCGATTTAATATTCTCCTCTGAAAAAGGTCAAAAACACGGAAAAAACAGAAACTGGCACCTGGCACTGAGTTAATAGGTTAGTGCCAAAAAGATATAAAATAGCATATTCATGCATACAAAACATCCAAAGTTGACAAGATAATAGCATGGAACCATAAAAAATTATAGATACATTGGAGACGTATCAAGCATCCCCAAGCTTAACTCCTGCTCGTCCTCGAGTAGGGAAGTGATAAGGACTGAATTTTTGATGTGGAATGCTACCTAACATATTTTTCCTTTGTAACTTCTTTCTTGTGGCATGAATGTTCAGATTCGTAAGATTCAAAACAATAGTTTACTATTGACATGAAAACACTAATACTTGAAGCAAACTAGCAAAGTAATCATGAACTTTCGAAATAACAAGGCCAAAGAAAGTTATCCCTACAAAATCATATAGTCTAGCTATGCTCCATCATCCCCACACAACGAACTTAAATCATGCACAACCCCGGTATTGGCCAAGTAATTGTTTTCGCACTCTTACTTTCTCAAACTTTTTCAACTCTCACGCAATACATGAGCGTGAGCCATGGATATAGCACTATAGGTGGAATAGAGTGTGGTGGAGGTTGTGAGACAAAAAAGGAGGACATGGTCACATCGATTCGGCGTATCAACGGGCTATGGAGATGCCCACCAATAGATATCAATGTGAATGAGTAGGGATTACCATGCAACGGATGCACTTAGAGCTATAAGTGTGTGAAAGCTCAAAAGGAGAACTAGTGGGTGTGCACCCAACTTGCTTGCTCACGAAGACCTAGGGCAATTTTGAGGAAGCCCATCATTGGAATATACAAGCCAAGTTATATAATGAAAAATCCCACTAGTATATGAAAGTGTCAAAACAAGAGACTCTCTATCATGAAGAACATGGTGCTATTTTGAAGCACAAGTGTGGAAAACATAGTAGCATTGTCCCTTCTCTCTTTTTCTCTCTTTTTTTGTTTGGGCTCTTTGGCCTCTTTTCAAAAAAAATTTATTTTTTTGGTGGGCATCTTTGGCCTTTTTTTATTTCGTCACATGGGACAATGATCTAATAATGATGATCATCACACTTTTATTTACTCACAACTCAATACTTAGAACAATGATGACTCTATAGGAAATGCCTCCGACAGTGTATCAGGATGTGCAACGATCTAGCTTAGCGTATGACTCGCTAGCTATCTTACGATCATGCAATGGCAATATGAAAGTGACGGCACAAGTCATAAGACGGAACGGTGGGAGTTGCATGGCAATCTATCTCGGAATGGCTATGAGAATGCCATAATAGGTAGGTATGGTGGCTGTTTTGAGGAAGGTATATGGTGGGTTTGTGCACCGGCGAAAGTTGCGCGGCACTAGAGAGGCTAGCAATGGTGGAAGGTGAAAGTGCATATATACCATGGACTCACATTAGTCATGAAGAACTCATATACTTATTGCGAAAGTTTTATTAGTAATCGAAACAAAGTGCTAAACGCATACTCCTAGGGGAAGGGTTCGTAGGTGTTAACCATCGCGCGATCCCGACCACCACACAAAGGAAGACAATCAATAAATCAATTATGCTCCTACTTCCTAACATAGCGGTTCACCATACGTGCATGCTACGAGAATCACTAACTTCAACACAAGTATTTATAGATTCACAACACCCTACTAACATAACTCTAATATTACCAAATCCATATCTCAAAACTTAATTGTTAGGAATCAAACTTCTCTTACTAATCAATGCACTTGAATATGGAAGTTTTTATTATATCCTCTTTGGATGCCTATCATCTTTAGGACTACTTTCATAGCACACGCCAATTACCAAGTTACTGAGAGAGAGCACTCTCAAAAAGATATAAGTGAAAATCGAGAGTTTTTATTTCTACAAAATATGACACCGCCGTGCTCTACAAAGATTTAAGTGAAGCACTAGAGCAAAATTATCTAGCTCAAAAGATATAAGTGAAGTTCAAAGAGTATTCTAGCAAAATCACGATGAGTGCATGTCCCTCTCAAAAAGGTGTGCAGAAAGGATGATTGTGACAAAACAAAAAGAAAATACTCCTATAATACACGACGCTCCAAGCAAAACACATATCATGTGGTGAATAAAAATATAGCTCCAAGTAACGTTACCGATGGATTGAAGACGAAAGAGGGATGCCTTCCCGGGGCATCCCCAAGCTTAAGCTTTTTGGTGTCCTTGAATTTGGCTTGGGATGCCTTGGGCATCCCCAAGCTTAAGCTCTTTCCACTCTTTATCCCATTGTCCATGAGAACATCACCCAAAACTTGAAAACTTCACAACACAAAACATAAACACAAACTCGTGATATCATTAGCATAAGAAAACAAACTACCAACTCTTTAGGTACTGTAGTAAACTTGATTTCTATTTATATTGATGTTAGATTACTGTATTCTCACTTTTCCATGTCTAGTACCCCCCCTATACTATCCATAGTTTCATAAAAATAAGCAATCAACGCAACAAAAATAGAATCTGTCAAAAACAGACCAGTCTGTAGAAATCTGTATACTTCGTATACTTCTGGTATCCCAAAAATTCTGAAAAATTATGACAATTAGGGAAATTTGCTTATCAACCAGAAGCAAGAAGAATCAACTCAAAATCTCTTTTTGGATAGGAATTAAAAATATTTTCATGAGCACAAAGTTTCTGTATTTTTCAGCATGATCAAACAACCATCACCAAAACTAATCATAAATGTTTTACTTGGCACAAACACAAAAAGAAACAAAAAAACACAATCATAAGAGAATTATGATGGTGTGGACACAACAAAAAAGAAAGTAAAAAGGCAAATATAAATTCATTGGGATGCCTCCCAACAAGCGCTATTGTTTAACGCCCTTAGCTTGGCATTGATAATTCAATGATGCTCACATAAAAGACAAGAATTGAACCACAACGAGAGCATCATAAAGCATGTGAAAATCACATCTAAGTCTAACATACTTCCTATGCATAGGCATTTTATAGGAAAACAAATTATCAAGACAAGCAATAACGACCATATGCAAGGAAGAAGAAAGAGACAATAGCAATCTCAACATAATGAGAGGTGATTTAGTGATATGAAAGTTTCTACCACAATATTTTCCTCTCTCATAACAATTACATGTGGGATAATATTCAAATTCAACAATATAGCTATCACATAGGATATTCTTTTCATGATCCACATGCATGCAAAGTTGACGCACTTCAAAATAGTGGGATTATCATCAACTAAAGACATGACTTCTCCAAACCCACTTTCAATATTATTGCAAATATCATATTCATCATGAGGCTTAAACAAATTTTCAAGATCATAAGAAAAATCATTACCCCAATCATGATCATTGCAACAAGTAGTGGACATAGCAAAACTAGCATCCCCAAGCTTAGGGTCTTGCATATTTTTAGCATGATTGACATTAATAGAATTCATAGTGAAACCATTGCAATCATGCTTTTCATTCAAGCAGGCCTCGTGAATCACTTCATAAATTTCTTCATCACAATAATGTAAATGCAAGAGATGAGTTTGCGGATAGGTACTTGGTAGATATGCTTCACTTGAATACTCCCCGGCAACGGCGCCAGAAATTGGCACGTTCACGGGAGACTATTCTTGACTTCATCCTCCCCGGCAACGGCGCCAGAAATTCTTCTTGCTACCTCTTGAGCTTGCGTTGGTTTTTCCCTTGAAGAGGAAAGGGTGATGCAGCACAGTAGCGATAAGTATTTCCCTCAGTTTGAAAACCAAGTTATCGATCCAGTAGGAATGTCAAGATGAGGCACCAATGTACCTATGCAAAAACAAACAAACTTGCACCCAACGCTATAAAGGGGTTGTCAATCCCTTCACGATTATTTGCAAGGTAAGAACTGAAGGTGGAAAGTGCAACAAAGTAAAAGTGTAGATCTGAAAATATGATGTGAAGTAGACCCGGGGTCCATAGTGTTCACTAGAGGCTTCTCTCATGATAGCAAGTATTACGGTGGGTGAACGAATTACTGTCAAGCAATTGATAGAATCGCGCAAACTCATGATGATATCTAAGGCAATGATCATACATGTAGGCATCACGTCCGAGACAAGTAGACCGATAGTGTCTGCATCTACTACTATTACTCCACACATCGACCGCTATCCAGCATGCATCTAGTGTATTGAGTTCATAACAAACAGAGTAACGCTTTAAGCAAGATGACATGATGTAGAGGGATAAATTCTTGCAATATGATATAAACCCCATCGTTTTACCCTTGATGGCAACAACACAATGTGTGCCTCGCTACCCCTTCTGTCACTAGGTGAGGACACCGCACGGTATGAACCCAAAACCAAGCACTTCTCCCATTACAAGAATTATAGATCAAGTTGGCCAAACGAAACCCACAACTCGAAGAGAATTACAGGATACGAAATCATGCATATAAGAGATCAGAGGAGACTCAAATAATATTCATAGATAATCTGATCATAAATCCACCTTTCATCGGATCTCGACAAACACACCGCAAAAGAAAGTTACATCGGATAGATCTCCATGAAGATCATGGAGAACTTTGTATTGAAGATCCAAGAGAGAGAAGAAGCCATCTAGCTACTAGCTATGGACCCGAAGGTCTGTGGTGAACTACTCACGCATCATCGGAGAGACAATGGTGTTGACGAAGAAGCCCTCTTTGTCCGAATCCCCCCTCCGACAGGGCACCAGAACGGTTCCCACATGGGATCTTGCGGAGACAGAAGCTTGCGGCGGCGGAAAAGTATTTTTGTGGCTCTCTCTGGTGGTTTTGGATTTTTAGAGAATTTATAGGCGGAAGAGGTAGGGCAGAGGAGCCACCGGGGGCCCACAAGCCTGCTAGCCCCCCCCCCCAGGCCAGGGCTAGGGGGCTGGTGACCTCCCCCGAGGTCCCCTGCCTTGGTTCTCAAGTCTCGTGCGTATCTTCTGTTATGGAAAAAATCATTCCGCGGGTTTTATTCCGTTTGGACTCCGTTTAATATTTTCCTCTGAAAAAGGCCAAAAACACGGAAAAAACAGAAACTGGCACTTGGCACTGAGTTAATAGTTTAGTCCCAAAAAAGATATAAAATAGCATATTCATGCATACAAAACATCCAAAGTTGACAAGATAATAGCATGGAACCATCAAAAATTATAGATACGTTGGAGATGTATCGGTATGCGAATTACATTGTTTTGAATCTAACACCCATACAGTTCTCGTGTGGATCATGCTTCGCTCGTGGTAGAGGTTTAGTCAGCGGATCTGCTACATTTAGATCCGTGTTCACTTTGCAAATATTTACGTCCTCTTCTTCGACGTAGTCGCTTATGAGGTTGAAGCGTCGTTTGATGTGCCTGGTCTTCTTGTGAAACCTTGGTTCCTTTGCTAAAGCAATGGCACCAGTGTTGTCACAGAATAGAGTTATTGGATTTAATGCGCTCGGCACAACTCCAAGATCCGTCAAGAACTGCTTCATCCAGACACCGTCCTTAGCTGCCTCCGAGGCAGCCATTTATTCCGTTTCACATGTAGAATCTGCTACGACGCTTTGTTCGGAACTGCACCACCTTACTGCACCCCCATTAAGAATAAATACATATCTTGTTTGAGACTTAGAGTCATCCGGATCAGTGCCATAGCTTGCGTCGACGTAACCCTTTACGACAAGCTCTTAGTCACCTCCATAAACGAGAAACATTTCCTTAGTCCTTTTCAGGTACTTCAGAATATTCTTGACCGCCGTCCAGTGATCCACTCCTGGATTACTTTGAAACCTGTCTTCCATACTTATGGCAAGGCCGACGTCCGGTCTAGTGCACAGCATTGCATACATGATAGAACCTATGGCTGAAGCATAGGGGACGGTACTCATCTGTCTCTATCTTCCGCAGTTGGTGGGCACTGAGTCTTACTCAATTTTATACCTTGTAACACTAGCAAGAACCCCTTCTTGGACTGTTCCATTTTGAACTTCTTCAAAACTGTATCAAGGTATGTGCTTTGTGAAAGTCCTATCAGGCGTCTCGATCTATCCCTATAGATCTTAATGCCTAGAATGTAAGCAGCATCTCCTAGGTCCTTCATAGAGAAACTTTTATTCAAGTAATCCTTTACACTCTCCAAAAACTCCATGGTGTTTCCAATTAGCAATATGTCATCCACATATAATTTTAGAAACTCCATAGAGCTCCCACTCACTTTCTTGTAAATACAAGATTCTCCAACCACTTGTATAAACCCAAATGCTTTGATCACCTCATCAAAGCGCTTATTCCAACTCCGAGATGCTTGCACCAGTCCATAAATGGATTGCTGGAGCTTGCATACTTTGTTAGCATTCTTTGGATCGACAAAACCTTCGGGTTGCATCATATACAACTCTTCCTTAAGAAAACCGTTAAGGAACGCCGTTTTGACATCCATCTGCCAGATTTCATAATCGAAAAACGCAGCTATTGCTAACATGATTGGGACGGACTTAAGCATCGCTACCGGTGAGAACGTCTCATCGTAGTCAACTCCTTGAACTTGTGAAAAACCATTTGCCACAAGTCGAGCTTTACAAATGGTCACATTACTGTCCGCGTCCGTCTTCTTCTTAAAGATCCATTTGTTCTGAATAGCCTTGCGGCCTTCAGGTAATACTTCTAAAGTCCACACTTTGTTTTCGTACATAGATCCTATCTCGGACTTCATGGCCTCCAGCCATTTGTTGGAATCCGGGCCCACCATTTCTTCTTCGTAATTCGCAGGTTCATTGTTGTCTAACAACATGATTGATAAGACAGGATTACCGTACCACTCAGGAGTAGTACGTGATCATCATCATTAACTTCCCCCTCAACCGGCGTCGCTTCGACAGAGGTTTCCCCCTACCCTGCACCACCATCTAGAGGGATTAGAGGTTCGACAACCTCATCAAGTTCTATCTTCCTCCCACTCAATTCTTTCGAGAGAAACTCCTTCTCAACAAAAGCTCCGTTCTTAGCAACAAACACTTTGCCCTCGGATTTGAGATAGAAGGTGTACCCAACTGTCTCCTTTGGGTAACCTATGAAGATGCACTTTTCCGCTTTGGGTTCCAGTTTTTCAGGATGAAGCTTTTTGACATAAGCATCACATCCCCAAACTTTAAGAAACAACAACTTAGGTCTTTTTCCGTACCACAGCTCGTATGGTGTCGTCTCAACGGATTTCGATGGTGCCCTATTTAAAGTGAATGCAGTTGTCTCTAATGCATAACTCCAAAACGATAACGGCAAATCGTTAAGAGACATCATAGATAACACTATTTCTAGCAAAGTACGATTACGATTTTCGGACACACCATTACGCTGTGGTGTTCCACGCGGTGTCAACTTTGAAACAATTCCACGTTGTCTTAAGTCAGCACGAAACTCGAAACTCACATACTCACCCCCACGATCAGAACGTAGGAACTTGATCTTCTTGTTACGATGATTTTCAACATCACTCTGAAATTGCTTGAACTTCTCAAACGTTTCCATACCTACTCAAATCGTCAGTGAAGGTGAGAAAATAACGATATCTGCCGCATGCCTCCACACTCATCGGACCACATACATCGGTATGTATGATTTCCAATAAGTCACTTGCACGCTCCATTGCTTAGGAGAACGGAGTCTTAGTCATCTTGCCCAAGAGGCATGGTTCGCATGTGTCAAGTGACTCAAAATCAAGTGACTCCAAAAGTCCATCGGAATGGAGTTTCTTCATGCGCTTTACACCAATATGACTTAAGCGGCAGTGCCATAAAAACCTGGCGCTATCATTGTTAACTCTACATCTTTTGGTCTCAATGTTATGTATATGTGTATCATCACTATCAAGATTCAATATGAACAATCCTCTCACATTGGGTGCATGACCATAAAAGATATTACTCATAGAAATAGAACAACCATTATTCTCTAACTTAAACGAGTAAGCGTCTCGCAATAAACAAGATCCAGATATAATGTTCACCTTAAGGCACGCACTAAATAAAAATTATTTAAGTTAATAACTAATCCTGATGGTAAGTGAAGCGAGACTATGCCGACGGCGATTGCATCAACCTTGGAACCATTTCCCACGCGCATCATCACTTCATCCTTCGCCAGCCTTCGTTTATACTGCAGTTCCTGCTTCGAGTTGCAAATATGAGCAACAGAACCGGTATCAAATACCCACACACTACTACGGGAGTTGGTTAAGTACACATCACTAACATGTATATCAAATATACATGATTTTTCCTTGGCCGCCTTCTTATCAGCCAAATACTTGGGGCAGTTGCGCTTCCAGTGACCCATTCCCTTGCAATAATAACACTCTGTTTCAGGCTTAGGTCCAGACTTGGTTTTCTTCATCGGATTGGCAACAGGCTTGCCGCTCTTCTTGGAGTTACCCTTCTTGCCTTTGCCATTTCTCTTTAAACCAGTGGTCTTATTGACCATCAACACTTGATGCTCTTTCCGGAGTTCTGACTCTGTGACTTTCAGCATCGCGAATAACTCGTCGGGTGACTTGTTCAACCCATGCATGTTCTAGTTCAACACAAAGCTCTTATAACTAGGTGGCAGTGATTGAAGAATTCGGTCAGTGATAGCCTCTTGCGGGAGTTCAATCCCCAGCTGAACTAGACGGTTTGAGTACCCAGACATTTTGAGCACATGTTTACAGATAGACGAATTCTCCTCCATCTTGCAAGCATAGAATTTATCGGAGGTCTCATACCTCTCGATCCGGGCGTTCTCATGAAAGATAAACTTCAACTCCTGGAACGTCTCATATGCTCCATGACGCTCAAAGCGACGTTGAAGTCCCGGTTCTAATCCATACAAGACTGCACATTGAACTACTGAGTAGTCCTCCTTACGTGTTAACCAGGCGTTCAAAACATCTTGGCTAGATGTAGCGGGTGATTCATCTCCTAGCACAGCATTAAGGACATAATCCTTCTTCCCATCTTGCAGGAGCAGCTTTAGATTACGATCCCAGTCTACAAAGTTGCTTCCATCATCTTTCAACTTAG
This sequence comes from Hordeum vulgare subsp. vulgare, assembly GCF_904849725.1. Lineage (NCBI taxonomy): Eukaryota > Viridiplantae > Streptophyta > Magnoliopsida > Poales > Poaceae > Hordeum > Hordeum vulgare. The sequence continues at coordinate 459,489,352 of NC_058521.1, forward strand.
CTTTCTCTAGGAACGTATTGAAATTCGGGGTTGCTACTGCGTGAGCCATTGATCTACAACATAAAATATTGCAAAATGGACTTAGACTGTGGTTAAGATAATTAGAGTTTAACTAATCAAATTACTGTTAAACTCCCACTCAAAAGGTACATCTCTCTAGTCATTTGAGTGGTACATGATCCAAATCCACTAACTCAAGTCCGATCATCACGTGAGTTGACAATAGTTTCAGTGGTAAGCATCTCTATGCTAATCATATCAACTATACGATTCATGCTCGACCTTTCGGTCTCTTGTGTTCTGAGGCCATGTCTGCACATGCTAGGCTCGTCAAGTTGAACCCGAGTGTTCCTCGTGTGCAACTGTTTTGCACCAGTTGTATGTGAACGTTGAGTTTATCACACCCGATCAACACGTGGTGTCTCAAAACGACGAACTATCAAAATGGTGCATAGTCGGGGAGAACACAATTTCATCTTGAAATTTTAGTGAGAGATCACCTTATATTGCTACCGTGTTCTAAGCAAAATAAGGTGCATAAAAGGATTAACATCACATGCAATTCATAAGTGACATGATATGGCCGTCATCTTGTGCTTCTTGATCTCCATCACCAAAGCACATGCATGATTGACACGTCCATCTTGCATCATGATTTTATGTTGATATTTATCGCTTCTTGGGCTGTTATTTCACTTCACGGTACAATACTTATGCCTTTTCTCTCTTATTTTGCAAGGTTTACTTGAAGAGGAAGAATGCCGGCAGCTGGAATTCTGGCCTAAAATTGGAGCAAGTTTGAGATACCTATTCTGCACAACTCCAAACACCGTAAAAATCAACGATGATATTTTTTTTCTGGATTTATGAAAAATACTGGGCCGAAGAAGCGCCAGAGGGGCGCCAGCAGGGGGCCACAAGCCTGCTAGGCGCGGCCACCCCCCTGGCCGCGCCTAGGGGGCTTGTGGGCAGCCTGCTGGCCCAATGGCTCCCCTCTTCTGCTATACGAAGGGTTTCGTCCGAAAAAAAATCAAGAGGGAGCTTTTTCGTGGATTCGCCGCCGCCACGAGGCAGAACTTGAGAAGAACCAATCTAGAGCTTCGGCAGGACGAACCTGCCGGGGAAGCTTCCCTCCCGAAGGGGGAAATCGTCGCCATCGTCATCACCAACACTCCTCTCATCGGAGGGGACTCATCACCATCAACATCTTCATCAGCACCATCTCATCTCCAAACCCTAGTTCATCTCTTGTAACCAATCTCCGTCTCGCGACTCCGATTGGTACTTGTAAGGTTGCTAGTAGTGTTAATTACTCTTTGTAGTTAATGTTGGTTGGATTACTTGGTGGAAGAGTTTATGTTCAGATCCTTGATGCTACTCATTACCTCTATGGTCATGAATATGATTATGCTTTGTGAGTATTTACTTTTGTTCCTGAGGACATGGGATAAGTCATGCTAATAGTAGTCATGTGAATTTGGTATTCGTTCGATATTTTGATGTGTTGTATGTTGTTTTTCCTCTAGTGGTGTTATGTGAACGTCGACTACATAACACTTCACCATTATTTGGGCCTAGAGGAAGGCATTGGAAAGTAGTAAGTAGAAGATGGTTTGCTAGAGTGACAGAAGCTTAAACCCTAGTTTATGCGTTGCTTCGTAAGGGGCTGATTTGGATCCACTAGTTTAATGTTGTGGTTAGACTTTGTCTTAATTCTTCTTTCGTAGCTGCGGATTCTTGCGAGAGGTGTTAATCATAAGAGGGATGCTTGTCCAAGTAAGGGCAGTACCCAAGCACCGGTCCACCCACATATCAAACTATCAAAGTAACGAACGCGAATCATATGAACTTGATGAAAACTAGCATGACAGAAATTCCCGTGTGTCCTCGGGAGTGTTTTTACTCATATAAAACTTAAATTTCAGTGCTTGCAGATTTTACCTTGCTGAAAACCACTTGTCAGATCCTTCTGCTCCTCGTTGGGTTTGACACTCTTAATTATCTAAAGGACTACGATTGATCCCCTGTACTTGTGGGTCATCAAGACTCTTTTCTGGCGCCGTTGTCGGGGAGTGAAGCACCTTTGGTAAGTGGAACTTGGTAAGGAAACATTTACATAGTCTGCTGAAATTTATTGTCACTTGTCACTATGGATACTAATCCTTTGAGGGGCTTGTTCGGGGTATCTTCACCTCAAACGGAAGCACAAATAGTTGCTTCTCAACCTGTTGCACCTACTGAAAATATTTGCTTTGAATTTACTTCGGGTATGCTTGAGAAACTGTTGGCTAATCCTTTTACAGGAGACGGAACATCACATCCAGACTTGCATCTAATCTATGTAGATGAAGTTTGTGGTTTATTTAAGCTTGCAGGTTTGCCCGAGGATGAGGTCAAGAAGAAGGTCTTTCCATTATCTTTGAAGGATAAGGCATTGACATGGTCCAACCTATGTGATGATACTGGATCATGGGACTACAATCGGTTGAAATTGGAATTTCATCAAAAGTTTTGTCCTATGCATTTAGTACATCGTGATCGGAATTATATTTATAATTTTTGGCCTCGTGACAAAGAAAGCATCGCTCAAGCTTGGGGGAGGCTTAAATCAATGCTATATTCATGCCCCAATCATGAGCTCTCGAGAGAAATTATCATTCAAAACTTCTATACTCGGCTTTCTCATGATGATCGCACCATGCTTGACACTTCTTGTACCGGTTCTTTTATGAAGAGTGATATAGACTTCAGACGGAATTTATTGGAGAGAATTAAATGCAACTCTGAAGATTGGGAGCTTGAAGAAGGTAAGGAGTGAGGTTCGAATATCAAGTTTGATTTCGTTAAATCCTTTGTTGAAACAAATACCTTTAGTGATTTTAGCGCTAAGTATGGACTTGACTCTGAGATAGTAGCTTCACTTTGTGAATCATTTGCTGCTCATATTGATCTCCCCAAAGAGAAGTGGTTTAAATATCATCCTCCTGTAGAAGTCAATGTAGTTAAACCCAATCCAGTTGAAGAGAGAGTCATTGCCTATAATGATCCTATTGTTCGCAGTGCTTACATTTAGAAACCACCTTTCCCTGTTAGGATAAAGGATCATTCTAAAGCTTCAACTGTGATACGTAGAGGCTACATTAGAACACCTACACCCCTGATACGTCCATTTTGCATCATGCTTTCATGTTGATATTTATCGCTTCATGGACTGTTATTATACTTTGTGGTACCATACTTATGCCTTTTGTCTCTTTTTTTGCAAGGTTTATTGGAAGAGGGAAAATAACGGCCGCTGGAATTCTGGACTGGAAAAGGAGCAAGTCTGAGTCCTCTATTCTGTGCAACTCCAAATGCCCTGAAAATCAACGTGGAATTTTTTGGGAATATATAAAAAATACTGGGCGAAAGAAGTGACAGAGGGGAGCTGCCAGGGGCCCACAAGCCTGGTAGCCGCGGCCTGCCCCCCTGGCCGCGGCTACAGAGCTTGTGGGCACCCTAGTGGCCCATTGCCCCCCCTCTTCTGCTATATGAAGGGTTTCCTGGAAAAAAAATCAGGGCGGAGATTTTTCGAGGAGGCGCCGCCGCCACGAGGCGGAACTTGAGAAGAACCAATCTAGAGCTCCGGCAGGACGATCCTGCTGGGGAAACTTCCTTCCCGGAGGGGGAAATCATCGCCATCGTCATCACCAACACTCCTCTCGTCGGAGGGGAGTCATCTCCATCAACATCTTCATCAGCACCATCTCCTATCCAAACCCTAGTCTATCTCTTGTAATCAATCGCCGTCTCGCGACGCCGATTGGTATCCTTAAGGTTGCTAGTATTGTTGATTACTCTTTGTAGTTGATAGTAGTTGGTTTACTTGGTAGAAGATTATATGTTCAGATCCATTATGATATTCATTACTTCTCTGGTCAGGAATATATCCATGCTTTGTGAGTAGTTACTTTTGTTCCTAAGGACATGGGATAAGTCTTGCTATTAATAGTCATGTGAATTTGGTATTCGTTCGGTATTTTGATATGTTGTATGTTATCTTTTCCTCTAGTGGTGTTATGTGAATGTCGACTACATAACACTTCACCATATTTGGGCCTAGAGGAAGTCATTGGGGAGTAGTAAGTAGACGATGGGTTGCTAGAGTGACAGAAGCTTAAACCCCAGTCTATGCGTTGCTTCGTAAGGGGCTGATTTGGATCCACTAGTTTAATGCTATGGTTAGACGTTGTCTTAGTTCTTCTTTTGTAGTTGCGGATGCTTGCGAGAGGGGTTAATCATAAGTGGGATGCTTGTCCAAGTAAGGGCAGTACCCAAGCGCCGGTCCACCCACATATCAAACTATCAAAGTAACGAACGCGAACCATGTGAACATGATGACAATTAGCTTGACAGATTTCCCATGTGTCCTCGGGAGCGCTTTACTTCCTATAAGACTTTGTTCAGGCTTGTCCCTTGCTACAAAAGGGATTGGTCCACTTTGCTGCACCGTTGCTATTACTTGTTACTTGTTACTTTTCACCTGCTATGTTTCACGTCACTACACCATCACTTGTTACCGCTCCTTTAAGTGCTTGTAGTTATTACCTTGCTGAAAACCGTTTATCAGAGCCTTCTGCTCCTTGTTGGGTTCGACACTCTTACTTATTGAAACGACTATGATTGACCCCCTATACTTGTGGGTCATCAAGACTCTTTTTTGGTGCCGTTGTCGGGGAGTGAAGCGCCTTTGGTAAGTGGAATTTGGTAAGGAAACATTTATATACTGTGCTGAAATTTTATTGTCACTTGTCTCTATGGAAACTGTTCCTTTCAGGAATTTGTTCGGGGTATCTTCACCACGAACGAAATCACGAGCATTTTCTCCTCAACCTAAGGTACCTACTGAAAATATGTTTTATGAATGTCCTTCAGGTATGCTTGAGAAACTGCTGGCTAATCCTTTTACACGAGATGGATCATCACATCCAAACTTGCATCTAATCTATGTAGATGAAGTTTGTGGTTTATTTAAGTTTTCAAGTTTTCTCGAGGATGAGGTAAAGAAGAAAGTATTTCCTTTATCTTTGAAGGATAAGGCGTTGACATCGTATAGGCTATGTGATGATACTGGATGATGGGACTACAATTGGTTGAAATTGGAATTTCATAAAAAGTTTTATCCCATGCATTTAGTACATCGTGATCGGAACTATATTTATAACTTTTGGCCTCGTGACAGGGAAAGCATAGCTCAATCTTGGGGGAGGCTTAAATCAATGCTATATTCATGCCCCAATCATGAGCTCTCGAGAGAAATTATCACTCAAAACTTTTATGCTCGGCTTTCTCATGAAGATCGTACCATGCTTGACACTTCTTGTACCGGTTCTTTTAAGAAGAAGGATATTGAACACAAGTGGAATTTATTGGAAAGAATCAAATGTAACTCTGAAGATTGGGAGCTTGAAGAAGGTAAGGAGTCAGGTATTAATTTCCAGTTTGATTGCGTTAAATCTTTTGTTGAAACAAACACTTCTAGAGATTTTAGCGCTAAGTATGGACTTGACTCTGAGATAGTAGCTTCTCTATGTGAATCTTTTGCTGCCCATATTGATCTTCCCAAAGAGAAGTGGTTTAAGTATCATCCTCCTGTAGAAGTCAACATAGTTAAACCCAATCTAGTTGAAGAGAAAGTTATTGCCTATAATGATCCTATTGTTCCTTGTGCCTACACTGAGAAATCACCTTAACCTGCTAGGAAAAAGGATTATTCTAAAGCTCCAACTGTGATACGTAGGGGATACATTACACCACTTGCACCCCCTGAGGAAATTAGAGTTGAACCTAGTGTTGCTATTATCGAAGATCTCTTAGTAGAAGACATAGACGGGCATGTTATCAAATTCTGTGAGGACTCCGCTAGAATTGCTAAACCTCACGCGGAAGACAAATACGGACCTGTAGTTGGCCTGCCTGTTGTTTCTGTCAAGATAGGAGATCACTGTTATCATGGTTTATCTGATATGGGTGCTAGTGTTAGTGCAATACCCCGGTCCCTATATGATGAAATCAAAGATGAGATTGCACCTGCTGAGTTAGAACACATTGATGTCACTATTACTCTAGCTAATAGAGACACTATCTGTCCTGTGAGAATTGTGAGAGACGTAGAAGTCCTGTGTGGTAAGACGAAGTATCCTACTGATTTCCTCGTCCTTGCTACTGCACAAGATTGCTTTTGTCCCATCATATTTGGTAGACCCTTTATCAACACTGTCAATGCTCATATTGATTGCATTAAACAGACTGTCACTGTTAGTTTCGAGGGTGTGTCTCATGAATTTAACTTCTCCAAGTTTGGAAGACAACCCCATGACAAAGAGTCGTCTGGTAGGGATGAAATCATTGCTCTTGCCTCTATTGCCGTGCCTCCTACGGATCCTTTAGAGCAATATCTGCTTGAGCATGAAGATGATATGCATATGGACGAAAGATATGAGATAGATAAAATTGTTTTAGAACAATATCCTATTCTTAAGAATAATTTGCCTGTTGAACTGCTTGGGGATCCTCCCCCACCAAAGGGTGATCCTGTGTTCGAGCTAAAACAGTTACCAGATACACTTAAGTATGCCTATCTTGATGAGAAGGAGATATATCATGTTATTATTAGTGCGCACCTCTCGAATCACGAAGAGAAGAAGTTACTAAAAACTTTGAGGAAGCACCGTCTTGCTATTGGATATACTCTTGATAATCTTAAGGGTATTAGTCCCACTCTATGTCAGCACAAGATTAAAACCGATCCTGACTCTAAGCCAGTCGCTGATCATCAACGGAGGTTAAATCCTAGGATGAAAGAGGTCGTGAGAAAAGAAATATTAAAGCTTGTGGAAGCAGGAATCATTTATCCTATTGCTCATAGTGATTGGGTAAGTCCAGTACATTGCGTACCTAAGAAGGGAGGTATCACCGTCGTTCCTAATGATAAGAATGTACTAATGCCACAGAGGATTATTACTCGCTATAGGATGGTGATAGACTTCCGGAAACTGAACAAGGCAACCAGGAAAGACCATTATCCTTTGCCGTTTATCGACCAAATGCTAGAAAGGCTATCTAAACACACACACTTCTGCTTTCTAGACGGTTATTCAGGTTTCTCGCAAATACCTGTTGCACAATCTGATCAGGAGAAAACCACTTTCACCTGCCCCTTCGGTACCTTTGCTTATAGACGTATGCCTTTTGGCTTATGCAATGCACCTACCACCTTTCAAAGATATATGATGGCAATATTCTCTAACTTTTGTGAAAAGATTGTTGAGGTTTGCATGGATGATTTCTCCGTTTACGGTTCTTCCTTTGACGATTGCCTCAGCAACCTTGATCGAGTCTTACAGAGATGCAAAGATACCAACCTCGTCCTGAACTGGGAGAAGTGCCACTTCATGGTTAATGAAGGCATCGTCTTAGGACACAAAATTTCTGAGAAAGGCATTGAAGTTGATAAGGCTAAGGTTGATGCAATTGAGAAAATGCCTTGCCCCATAGATATCAGAGGTATACGAAGTTTCCTAGGTCATGTTGGTTTCTATAGAAGGTTCATTAAAGACTTCTCTAAGATTTCTAGGCCTCTTACCAACCTCTTGCGGAAGGATGTTCCTTTTGTTTTTGATGAGGATTGTGAGGAAGCTTTTGTAATACTTAAGAAGGCCTTGATAACCGCAGCTATTGTTCAACCACATGATTGGAACTTGCCCTTTGAAATCATGTGTGATGCTAGTGATTATGTTGTTGGTGTTGTTCTAAGACAAAGAGTTGACAAGAAGTTGAATGTCATTCACTACGCTAGTAAAACTCTATACAGTGCCCAAAGAAACTATGCCACTACAGAGAAGGAATTTTTAGCTGTCGCGTTTGCATGTGAAGAGTTCAGATCTTATATAGTTGACTCCAAAGTCATTATTCACTCTCATCATGCTGCTATTAAGTACCTTATGGAGAAGAAGGACGCTAAGCCTAGGCTAATCAGATGGGTTCTCCTGCTACAGGAATTTGATTTGCACGTTGTTGACCGAAAGGGTGCTGATAACCCTGTAGCAGATAACTTGTCCAGGCTAGAGAATGTCCTTGATGACCCACGACCTATTGATGACAGCTTTCCCGATGAGCAACTGAATGTCATCCGCACTTCACATAGTGCACCGTGGTATGCTGATTACGCAAACTATATCGTAGCCAAATACATACCACCCAGTTTCACCTACCAGCAAAAGAAGAAATTCTACTTTGATTTGAGACACTAATTTTGGGATGATCCTCACCTTTATAAGGAAGGAGTAGATGGTGTTATTAGACGTTGTGTGCCTGGACATGAACAGGGACAGATCATGTAGAAGTGTCATTCAGAAGCCTACGAAGGACACCATGCTAGAGATAGAACTGCTCATAAGGTATTGCAATCAGGTTTCTATTGGCCCACTCTCTTCAAGGATGCCCGTAAGTTTGTCTTGTCTTGTGACGAATGCCAAAGAATAGGGAACATCAGTAAACGTCAGGAAATGCCTATGAACTATTTACTTGTCATTGAACCATTTGATGTCTGGGGCTTTGATTATAATGGACCCTTACCGAGTTCCAATGGGTATACTCACATCTTAGTTGCTGTTGATTACGTCACTAAGTGGGTAGAAGCTATCCCCACTAGAAATGCTGATCACCACACCTCTATTAAGATGCTTAAAGAAGTCATTTTCCCAAGATTTGGAGTCCCTAGATATCTGATGACTGATGGCGGTTCACACTTCATTCATGGTGTTTTCCGCAAGATGCTCGCTAAGTATGATGTCAACCATAGAGTTGCATCTCCTTGTCATCCTCAGTCTAGTGGTCAAGTGGAGTTGAGTAATAGGGAGATCAAATTGATCTTACAAAAGACTGTCAATAGATCTCGAAAGAATTGGTCTAGCAAACTTGACGATGCACTATGGGCTTATAGGACTGCTTATAAGAATCCTATGGGCATGTCACCGTATAAAATGGTTTACGGTAAGGCCTGACATTTACCTCTTGAGCTAGAACACAAAGCTTATTGGGCAATCAAAGAGCTCAACTTCGATTTCAAACTTGCCGGTGAGAAGCGGTTGTTTGATATTAGCTCATTAGATGAATGGAGGGCCCATGCATATGAGAATGCCAAGTTGTTCAAGGAAAAGGTTAAGAGACGGCACGATAAAAGAATACAAAAATGTGAGTTCAATGGAGGTGATTATATCCTGCTATACAATTCTCGCTTAAGATTCTTCGCAGGCAAGCTTCTCTCTAAATGGGAAGGTCCCTACGTTGTCGAGGAAGTATATCGTTCCGGTGCCATCAAAATCAATAACACGGAAGGTAATTTTCCTAGAGTGGTAAATGGGCAAAGAATCAAGCATTATATCTCTGGTACTCCCATAAATGTTGAGAGCAATATCATCAATATCATAACTCCAGAGGAGTACATAATGGATGTTTATCAGCCTATTTCAGACTCTGAAAACGAAGAGGTATGTGTTTCGGTAAGTAATTGGACTCCAAAACTTTTCCAGTAGGAAATTATCTCCGTTTTGGAATTTATGGAAAAATAGAAAAATAAAAAGCAGTCCGGAGAGCGCACGAGGCGGCCACAAGCTTGGTAGCCGCGGCCTCCCCCCTGGCCGCGGCTATAGGGCTTGTAGGCACCTCGTGTGCCTCCCGGACTCCGTTTTCTTGCGGAGCACTCCTTCTAGTCCAGAAAAAAATCATTATATATACGCCCGAGGGTCTGACCCCGTATTACGCAGATTTCCTTTGTTTTTCGTTTCGAGCCTGTTTCTGTTGCAGATCTAGATCGTCATGACTTCCCCAAAAGCTCCTAAGTACAAGATCTTCGAGAAGGTCATCAATCCCTACCTCACGGAAGTGCTGCAACACCCTCAATCTATTGAGATGCGTGAGGGGATGTTGCACATCCGTGATGTTGAGGGGCCTAAGAAGACCGGAAGCATGGAGACGAGGCTCGAAGCAATGGAGCAACAAGTCTTCAAGTGCCAAGGGATGGTGGAGCGCGGACTCAACGCCAACCACATGATGATCACGGAGTTCACCAACAAGCACAAGATGGATGCCAATGACATTGGGAAGCACCTATCCAGGCTCTATGATAGGGTTGATCAACTCCAGGGCCAGATCTATGACCTGCAGAACCAAAACTGTGAGTATGAGTATAGCTTTAAATCAATACGGTTGGCTGCAGATTTGAGGATTCCGGTGACTCGTTCATCCTTCCATGATGGAACTCCTCCACCACCACTACCAAAGGAAGACAACTGAGCATTGGTATGGGCAATCCCCTTGGCTTATGCCAAGCTTGGGGGAGTTGCCCTGGTATCGTATCACCTTTATATCTTTTGCTTTTACCTTTGTTTTAGTTCTTTCCTTTTCACTTTTTATTTCTTCTCTTAGTGGGATAAGTCTTTAGTGTTTAGTTTGAGTCTTTTCCCTTGTGTCTCCCCTGATGTATTTGAGCTTGCGAGCTATATAATAAAGAGTATCTTAGTCAAGGGCTTTGTTTTGTGCCGTGATCAAAAGTATGAAAAGAACGATAACATGAAAGATCATGAGATGATCTTATGGAAAGTGATAGCTTCACATATAACAAGTATGATGATTGAAACTTGTTGAGAATAGACCAACATAGACCCCAATCATTGTTGCAATTAATAAGAAGTAATAAGGAAAGAGAGGTTCACATATAAATATATCATCTTAGACACTTTCTATAATTGTGAGCACTCGCCAAACTATTACATGCTTAGAAGTAGATGTTGGACAAGGAAGACAACATAATGAATTGTGTTTGCTTGGTTCCAAACAATGTTATATGTCTAGAGATCCCTTAGCATATAATGATTGCTTCCACCTCATATTAGCCAAAACTTCCGTACTAAGTAGAAATACTACTTGTGCATCCATAAACCTTCAACCCAGTTTTGCCATGAGAGTCCACCATACCTACCTATGGATTGCGTAAGATCTTTCAAGTAAGTTGTCATTGGTGCAAGCAATAAAAAGTTGCTATCGAAAGTATGTATGATTTATTAGTATGTGGAAAATAAGCTTTGTACGAACCTGTGATGAGGAAGACATAAAAGAGACAAACTGCATAACAAAGTTCTTTATCACAGGGGGCAATATAAAGTGACGTTCCTTTACACTAAGAGGTCGTATATCCTAACCTTAAAAGCGCATGACAACCTCTGCTTCCCTCTGCGAAGGGCCTATCTTGTACCTTTACTTTTGTCCTTGTGAAAGTCATGGTGATCAACACCAATTTCCTATTCCATCTTCATCTTGGTGAACGTCATATGCTAGGGAAAGATCTATATTCATATATCAACTTGGAGATGAGTACTTATGCTTTATTATTGTTGACTCTACCCTTGAGGTAAATGGTTTGGAGGCAAAATTATAAGCCCCTATCTTTCTCTGTGTTCAACTGAAACTTTGATACCATGAGTACCACGTGAGTTGTAACAACTGTGGAAAACAAAAGAGATGATTGAGTATGTGGATTTGCTTTAAAAGCTCTTATTTGACTGTTTCTGATGTTATGATAAATTGCAATTGCTTCAATGACTATGGACTGTTGTTGGCTACTTCTCGGTAAGGTTTTTGATTCATACTTTGCTTTGTGAAGGAATTGTTACTTTCCCATAAGAATCTTTGTGATGTATTGTTGTTCTATGTGTGATCATGATGCCCTCATGTTCGTATTATGTTTTATCGACACCTTCATCCCTAAACATGTGAACATGTTTATGGATCTTGGTTTTCACTTGAGTACAAGCGAGGTTTAAGCTTGGGGGAGTTGATACGTCCATTTTGCATCATGCTTTCATCTTGATATTTATCGCTTTATGGACAGTTATTATACTTTGTGGTACCATACTTATGCTTTTTCTCTCTTTTTTGCAAGGTTTATTTGAAGAGGGAGAATATCGGCAGCTGGAATTCTGGACTAGAAAAGGAGCAAGTATGAGTCCTCTATTCTCCGCAACTCCAAATGCCCTGAAAATCAACGTGGAATTTTTTGGGAATATATAAAAAATACTGGGCGAAAGAAGTGCCAAAGGGGAGCTGCCACGGGCCCACAAGCCTAGTAGTTGCGGCCTGCCCCCCTGGCCGCGGCTACAGGGCTTGTGGGCACCCTGTTGGCCCACTGTCCCCCTCTTCTGCTATATGAAGGGTTTCGTCCGGAAAAAAATCAGGGCGGAGCTTTTTCGAGGAGGCATTGCCGCCACGAGGCGGAACTTGAGCAGAACCAATCTAGAGCTCCGGCAGGACGATCCTGCTGGGGAAACTTCCCTCCCGGAGGGGGAAATCGTCGCCATCGTCATCACCAACACTGTCTTGTCGGAGGGGAGTCATCTCCATCAACATCTTCATCAGCACCATCTCCTATCCAAACCCTAGTCAATCTCTTGTAACCAATCGCCGTCTCGCGACGCCGATTGGTACCCGTAAGGTTGCTAGTAGTGTTGATTACTCTTTGTAGTTGATGCTAGTTGGTTTACTTGGTGGAAGATTATATGTTCAGATCCATTATGATATTCATTACTTCTCTGGTCATGAATATATACATGCTTTGTGAGTAGTTACTTTTGTTCCTGAGGACATGGGATAAGTCTTGCTATTAATAGTCATGTGAATTTGGTATTCGTTCGGTATTTTGATATGTTGTATGTTGTCTTTTCCTCTAGTGGTGTTATGTGAACGTCGACTACATAACACTTCACCATATTTGGGCCTAGAGGAAGGCATTGGGGAGTAGTAAGTAGATGATGGGTTGCTAGAGTGACAGAAGCGTAAACCCCAGTCTATGCGTTGCTTCGTAAGGGGCTGATTTGGATCCACTATTTTAATGCTATGGTTAGACATTGTCTTAATTCTTCTTTTGTAGTTGCGGATGCTTGCGAGAGGGGTTAATCATAAGTGGGATGCTTGTCCATGTAAGGGCAGTACCCAAGCGCTGGTCCACCCACATATCAAACTATCAAAGTAACGAACGTGAACCATGTGAACATGATGACAATTAGCTTGACAGGTTTCCCATGTGTCCTTGGGAGCGCTTTACTTCCTATAAGACTTTGTTCAGGCTTGTCCCTTGCTATAAAAGTGATTGGGCCACTGTGCTGCACCGTTTCTATTACTTGTTACTTGTTACTTTTCGCCTGCTACATTTCACCTCACTAGACCATCACTTGTTACCGCTACTTTCAGTGCTTGCAGTTATTACCTTGCTGAAAACCGTTTATCAGAGCCTTCTGCTCCTTGTTCGGTTCGACACTCTTACTTATCGAAAGGACTATGATTGATCCCCTATACTTGTGATTCATCAACCCCCTGAGCAAATTAGAGTTGAACCTAGCATTGCTATTATCAAAGATCTTCTGTCTGACGATGTTGAGGGACATGATATTCACTTCTGTGAAGATGCTGCTAGAATTGCTAAACCTCACGCTAGAGACAAACATAGGCCTGTTGTTGGCACGCCTATTGTTTCTATTAAGATAGGAGATCATTGTTATCATGGTTTATGTCACGTGGGTGCTAGTGTTAGTGCAATACCTCAATCCTTATATGATGAAATCAAAGATGAGATTGCACCTGTTGAGATAGAACCCATTGATGTCACTATTCAGCTTGCCAATAGAGATACTATCTGCCCTGTGGGAGTTGTTAGGGATGTTGAAGTCTCGTGTGGTAAAACAAAGTATCCTGCTGATTTCCTCATTCTTGCTACCGCACAAGATAGCTTCTGTCCGATCATATTTGGTAGACCTTTTCTCAATACTGTCAATGCTTATTTTGATTGTGAGAAGCAAATTGTCATTGTTGGCCTTGAAGGTGTGTCACACGAGTTCAATTTCTCTAAGTTTGGTAGACAACCTCATGAAAAGGAGTTACCTAGTAGGGATGAAACTATTGCCTTAGCTTCTATTGCCGTACCTCCCACTGATCCCTTAGAGCAATACTTGCTTGAGCATGAAAATGATATGCATATGGATGAAAGGGATGAGATAGATAGAGTTGGCTTAGAACAATATCCTATCCTTAGGAATAATTTGCATGTTGAACTGCTTGGGGATCCACCCCCACCAAATGGTGATCCTGTGTTCGAGCTTAAACAGTTGCCTGATACTCTTAAGTATGATTAGCTTGATGAAAAAGAGATATATCATGTCATAATTAGTGCTAGCCACTCAGAGCACGAAGAAAAGAAGTTACTAAAAACTCTAAGAAAGCACTGTGCTGCTATCGGATATACTCTTGATGATCTTAAGGGCATTAGTCCCACTCTATGCCAGCACAAGATTAAAACTGATCCTGATTTCAAACCAGTTGTTGATCATCAGAGGAGATTAAATCCTAAGATGAAAGAGGTAGTAAGAAAAGAAATACTAAAGCTTCTGGAAGCGGGTATCATCTATCCTGTTGCTCATAGTGATTGGGTGAGTCCGGTGCATTGCGTCCCTAAGAAGGGAGGCACTACCGTTGTCCCTAATGATAAGGATGAATTGATCCCACAGAGGATTATTATTGGCTATAGGATGGTGATCGATTTTAGGAAATTGAATAAATCCACTAGGAAAGATCATTACCCTTTGCCTTTTATCGACCAAATGCTAGAAAGACTGTATAAACACACACACTTATGCTTTCTAGACGGTTATTCTGGTTTCTCCCATATACCAGTTGCACAATCTAATCAGGAGAAAACCACTTTCACCTGCCCTTTCGGTACCTTTGCTTATAGACGTATGCCTTTTGGCTTATGTAATGCACATGCCACCTTTCAAAGATGTATGTTGGCTATATTCTCTGACTTCTGTGAAAAGATTGTTGAGGTTTTCATGGATGACTTCTCCGTTTACGGGTCTTCCTTTGATGATTGCCTCAGCAACCTTGATTGAGTCTTGCAGAGATGTAAAGACACCAAGCTTGTCTTGAATTGGGAGAAGTGCCACTTTATGGTTAATGAAGGCATCGTCTTAGGACATGAAATTTCTGAAAGAGGTATTGAAGTCGATAAGGCTAAGGTTGATGCAATCGAGAAAATGCGATACCCCATAGATATCAAAGGTATAAGAAGTTTCCTTGGTCATGCTGGTTTCTATAGAAGGTTCATTAAAGACTTCTCTAAGATTTCTAGGCCTCTTACCAATCTCTTGCAAAAGGATATTCCGTTTGTCTTTGACGATGATTGTGAGGAAGCCCTCAAAATACTTAAGAGGGCTTTGATAACTGCACCTATTGTTCAACCACCTGATTGGAAATTGCCTTTTGAAATCATGTGTGACGCTAGTGATTATGTTGTTGGTGTTGTCCTAGGGCAAAGAGTTGATAAGAAGTTGAATGTTATTCACTATGCTAGTAAAACTCTAGACAGTGCCCAAAGAAATATGCCACTACAAAAAAGGAGTTTTTAGCAGTCGTGTTTGCATGTGAAAAGTTCAAGTCTTACATTGTTGATTCCAAAGTCACTATTCACACTGATCACGCTGCTATTAAGTACCTCATGGAGAAGAAGGACGCTAAACCTAGACTTATCAGATGGGCTCTCTTGCTAAAAGAATTTGATTTACACATTGTCGACAGGAAGGGTGCTGATAACCCCGTAGCAGATAACTTGTCTAGGTTAGAGAACATTCTTGATGACCCACAACCTATTGATGATAGCTTTCCCCATGAGCAACTGAATGGCATCAATGCTTTACGTAGTGCATCGTAGTATGTTGATTACGCAAACTATATCGTTGCCAAATATATACCACCTAGTTTCACATACCAGCAAAAGAAGAAATTATTAGACGTTGTGTACATGAACATGAACAGGGACAGATCCTACATAAGTGTCACTCGAGGCCTACGGAGGACACCATGCGGGAGATAGAACTGCACACAAGTTATTGCAATCAGGTTTCTATTGGCCCACTCTCTTCAAGGATGCCCGTAAGTTTGTCTTTTCTTGTGATGAATGTCAAAGAGTAGGTAATATCGATAAACGTCAGGAAATGCCTATGAACTATTCACTTGTCATTGAACCATTTGATGTTTGGGGCTTTTATTATATGGGACCTTTGTCAAAATCTAACGGGTATACTCACATCTTAGTTGATGTTGATTACGTCATTAAGTGGGTAGAAGCTATCCCCACTAGTAGTGCTGATCACAACAATTCTCTCAGGATGCTTAAAGAAGTTATTTTCCCTAGATTTGGAGTACCTAGATATCTAATGACCGACGGTGGTTCACATTTCATTCATGGTGCTTTCCGTAAAAGGCTTGCGAAGTACGATGTCAACCATAGAATTGCGTCTCCCTATCACCCTCAGTCCAGTGGTCAAGTAGAGCTAAGCAATAGAGAGATTAAACTAATTCTGCAAAAGACTGACAACAGGTCTAGAAAGAATTGGTCTAAGAAGCTCGATGATGCACTGTGGTCTTATAGAACTGCCTATAAGAATTCCATGGGCATGTCTCCGTACAAAATGGTGTACGGTAAAGCATGTCATTTACCTCTTGAGCTAGAGCATAAAGCTTATTGGGCAATCAAAGAGCTCAACTTTGATTTCAAACTTGCCGGTGAGAAGAGGTTATTTGACATTGGCTCGCTTGATGAATGGAGAAATCAGGCATATGAGAATGCCAAATTGTTCAAAGAGAAGGTTAAGAGGTGGCATGATAAGAGGATACAAAAGCGTGAGTTCAATGTAGGTGATTATGTCTTGCTATATAACTCTCGTTTAAGATTCTTTGTAGGAAAGCTTCTCTCTAAATGGGAAGGTCCCTATGTTGTTGAGGAAATATATCGTTCCGGTGCTATCAAGATCAACAACATGGAAGGTAATTGTCCGAGAGTTGTAAATGGGCAGAGAGTCAAGCATTATATCTCAGGTACTCCCATAAATATTGAAAGCAATTTCATCAATACCATAACTCCGGAAGAATACCTAAGGGACATTTATTAGCCTGTTTAAGACCCCGAAAATGAAAAGGTATGTGATTCGGTAAGAAAACAGACTCCAAAACTTTTCCAGTTGGAATTTTTCTCCGTTTTGGAATATTTGAAAAAATAAAAAAAATTGGAAGTAGTCCGGAAAGCGTGCGAGGAGGCGACAAGCCTGCTAGGCGCGGGCCCACCCCCTGGCCGTGCATGGGGGGCTTGTGGCCACCTCGTGCGCCTCCCGGACTCTGTTTTCGTGCGGAGTACTCCTTCTGGTCTGGAAAAAATCAATATATATTCTCCCGTGAGGTCTGACCCGTGTATCACGCAGATTTCCTCTATTTTTCGTTTCGAGCCTGTTTTGTGCCGCAGATCTAGGGCAAGATGTCTTCTCAAGATTCAGAGGGGGAGATCTATGTGGCTGATTACCTCGCTAACCCCAAGGTCTATGGGGGCTTGGATCGTTATGGCTGGACCACTGATGAGGAAGAAGATTACGAACCCAAGGGGAAGGAAGGAACAAGTTCCGATGAGGAGGAGGCTCCTCTACCTTCACCTGGAAACACCCATGTGGAGTTCAAGAAGTCGAGCCTCCCTGACTCAAGGAAGAAACCTAAGACTCTGTTTATCCCTTCTCGTTTCTTGAAGGAGAGTAAGCAGGAATTATGCCAAAGGGTGTTGAAGCTTGAAGAGGAAAATGATGATCTGAGGGAGCGGAATTTTATGCTCAGGTGGAAATTAAACAAGCTCAAGACCTCTACAACAACTCCACCACCATCACCTCCAAAGGAAGACAACTGAGCATGGGTATGGGCAATCCCCTTGGCTTGTGCCAAGCTTGGGGGAGTTGCCCCGGTATCGTATCACCATCACATCTTTTGCCTTTACCTCTCTTTTAGTTTGTTCCTTTTTAGTTTTCTTTTTCTCTTGTAGTTTAAAAAAGTCTTAGTGTTTTAGTCTTGAGTTTTGCTTTGTGTCACCCCCGATGTATTCGAGCTCGTGATCCATATAATAAAGAGTGTCTTAGGTGAAGGGCTTTGCCTCTTGCCATGATCAAAAGAGTGAGAAAAGAACAAAAGCATGAAAGATCATGTAATGATCTTATGGGAAGTGATGGCTTCACATATAAAAGAATGTGATTGAAACTTGTTGAGGGTAGATAAACGTAGACCTTGGTCATTGTTGCAATTAATAGGAAGTGATAAGGAAGGAGTGGTTCACATATAAATATATCATCTTTGACACCATCTATGATTGTGAAAACTCACTAAACTATTGCATGCCTAGAAGTAGATGTTGGACAAGGAAGACAACATAATGAATTGTGTTTGCGTGGTTCCGAACAATGTTATATGCTAGAGATCCCTTAGCATGTGAAGATTGCTTCCACCTCATATTAGCCAAAACTCCCGCACCAAGTAGAGATACTACTTGTGCATCCACAAACCTTCAACCCAGTTTTGCCATGAGAGTCCACCAGATCTACCTATGGATTGAATAAGATCTCTCAAGTAAGTTGTCATCGGTGCAAGCAATAAAAATTGCTCCCTAATATGTATGATCTATTAGTGTGTGGAAAATAAGCTTTGTACGAATCTGCGATGAGGAAGACATAAAAGCGACAGACTACATAATAAAGTTCTTTATCACAGGAGGCAATATAAAGTGACGTTCCTCCACACTAAAAGGACACACATTCAAACCTCAAAAGCGCATGACAACCTCTGCTTCCCTCTACGAAGGGCCTATCTTGTACCTTTACTTTTTGCCCCTGAAAGAGTCATGGTGATCTACACCAATTCCTTGTTTCGCCTTTATCTTGGCTAACGTCATATGCTAGGGAGAGATCTATATTCATATGTCAACTTGGAGGTAAGCATTCATGAATTATTATTGTTGACATTACCCTTGAGGTAAGCAGTTCGGAGGCAATACTATAAGCCCCTATCTTTCTCTGTGTCCAGCTCAAACTTTGATCTCATGAGTACCACGTGAGTTGTAGCAATTGTAGAGAATGAAAAGATGATTGAGTATGTGGATTTGCTTTACAAGCTCTTATTTGACTCTTTCTGATGTTGTGATAAATTGCAATTGCTTCAATGACTAAAGGCTATCGATTGTTACTTCTTGGTAAGGTTCTTGATCCATGCTTTACTTTGTGAAGGAATTGTCACTTTAGCATGAGAGATTATATGTTGGTATTGCTGTTCTGATCATGATAATGATGCATGCATGTTCGTATCTTGTTTTGTCGACACCTCTCTCCCTAAACATGTGGACATATTTACTGAGCTAGGCTTTCGCTTGAGGACAAGCGAGGTCTAAGCTTAGGGGAGTTGATATGTCCATTTTGCATCATGCTTTTATGTTGATATTTATCGCTTGTTGGGCTGTTATTTCACTTCACGGTACAATACTTATGCCTTTTCTCTCTTATTTTGCAAGGTTTACTTGAAGAGGGAGAATGCCGGCAGCTGGAATCCTGGCCTGAAATTGGAGCAAGTTTGAGATACCTATTCTGCGCAACTCCAAACGCCGTAAAAATCGACGATGATTTTTTTCTGGATTTATAAAAAATACTAGGCCGAAGAAGTGCCAGAGGGGCGCCAGGACGTGGCCACAAGCCTGCTAGGCACGTACACCCCCCTGGCCACCCCTCGCGGGCTTGTGGGCAGCCTGCTGGCCCACTGGCTCCCCTCTTCTGCTATATGAAGGGTTTCGTCCGGAAAAAAAATCAAGAGGGAGCTTTTTCGTGGATTCGCCGCCGCCACAAGGCGGAACTTGAGCAGAACCAATCTAGAGCTCCGGCAGGACGATCCTGCCGGGGAAACTTCCCTCCCGGAGGGGGAAATCGTTGCCATCGTCATCACCAACACTCCTCTCATCGGAGGGGACTCTTCACCATCAACATCTTCATCAGCACCATCTCATCTCCAAACCCTAGTTCATCTCTTGTAACCAACCTCCGTCTCGCGACTCCGATTGGTACTTGTAAGGTTGCTAGTAGTGTTAATTACTCTTTGTAGTTCATGCTAGTTGGATTACTTGGTGGAATAGTTTATGTTCAGATCCTTGATGCTACTCATTACCTCTCTGGTCATGAATATGATTATGCTTTGTGAGTATTTACTTTTGTTCCTGAGGACATGGGATAAGTCATGCTAATAGTAGTCATGTGAATTTGGTATTCGTCCGATATTTTGATGTGTTGTATGTTGTTTTTCCTCTAGTGGTGTTATGTGAACGTCGACTACATAAAACTTCACCATTATTTGGGCCTAGAGGAAGGCATTGGGAAGTAGTAAGTAGATGATGGGTTTCTAGAGTGACAGAAGCTTAAACCCTAGTTTATGTGTTGCTTCTTAAGGGGTTGATTTGGATCCACTAGTTTAATGATATGGTTAGACTTTGTCTTAATTCTTATTTCGTAGTTGTGGATGCTTGCGAGAGGGGTTAATCATAAGTGGGATGCTTGTCCAAGTAAGGGCAATACCCAAGCGCCGGTCCACCCACATATCAAACTATCAAACTAACGAATGCGAATCATATGAACTTGATGAAAACTAGCATGACAGAAATTCGCGTGTGTCCTCGGGAGCGTTTTTCCTCCTATAAGACTTTGTCCAGGCTTGTCCCTTGCTACAAAAGGGATTGGGCCACCTTGCTGCTCCGTTGCTACTTTTCTTACTTGTTGCTTGCTACGAATCATCTCACCACACAATCACTTGTTACCGATAATTTCAGTGCTTACAGATTTTACCTTGCTGAAAACCACTTGTCAGATCCTTGTGCTTCTCGTTGGGTTCGACACTCTTACTTATCGAAATTACTACGATTGATCCCCTATACTTGTGGGCCATCAATGATCTTCTTGTCACCGGCCCCACACCATGATCTCCATCATCGTGCCGCCATCGAGGTTGTCGTGCTATCTATGCTATTAGTACTAAAGCTACGACCTAGTAATATAGTAAATGCATGTGCAAACACAAACGTTAGTTTAAAGACAACCGTGTGGCTCCTGCCGGTTACCGTAGCATTGATACGTCTCCAACGTATCTATAAGTTTTGATGGTTCCATGCTATTATCTTATCAGTTTTGGATGTTTTATATGCATGAATATGCTATTTTATATCTTTTTTGGGACTAACCTATTAACTCAGTGCCAAGTGCCAGTTTCTCTTTTCTCCGTGTTTTTGGCCCATTTTCAGACGGAGTCCAAATGGAATGAAACTTTACGATGATTTTTTGTGGACCAAAAGAGACCCCCGAAGCTTCGGAAGAAGGCCAGAAGAGCCACGAGGGAGTCACAAGCCCTGACGCCGCCACCACCCCCCTAGGTGGCGCAGGGCAGGCTTGTGACCTCCTCGTGGGCCCAATCGATGTAATTCCACCCCCATAAATTCCTATAAATTCAGAAACCCCCCAAAAGAAATCTAGATCAGGAGTTCCGCCGCCGCAAGCCTCTGTAGCCACCAAAAACCAATGTGGAGCCCGTTCCGGCACCCTGCTGGAGGGGGAATCCATCTCCGGTGGCCATCTTCATCATCCCGGTGATCTCCATGATGAGGAGGGAGTAGTTCTCCCTCGGCGCTGAGGGTATGTACCAGTAGCTATGTGTTTGATCTCTCTCTCTCATGTTCCTGAGATGTCTTGATCTTGATGTACCATGGGCTTTGCTACTATAGTTGGATCTTACGATGTTATTCCCCCTCTCCCTCTTGTAATGAATCGAGTTTCCCCTTTGGAGTTATCTTATCGGATTGAATCTTTGAGAACACTTGATGTATGTCTTGCACGTGTCTATCTGATGTGATCAACTTGCGGGTTTGTGACAATTGGGAACCTATGCATATGGGTTGGCACACATGGATTCATGTGAGTACTTGATGTATGTTTTGGTGATCAACTTGCGGGTTCGTGACATTGGGAACCTATGCACGGGGGTTGGCACACGTTTTGACTCTCTGGTAGAAACTTTGGGGCACTCTTTGAAGTTCTATGTGTTGGTTGAATAGATGATTCTGAGATTATGTCATGCATATCGTATAATCATGCCCAGGGATACTTGAGGTGACAATGGAGTATCTAGATGACATTAGGGTCTTGGTTGATATGTATCTTAAGGTGTTATTCTAGTACGAACTCTATGATGGATCGAACGGAAAGAATAGCTTCGTGTTATTTTACTACGGACTCTTGAATAGATCGATGAGAAAAAATAACTTTGTGGTGGTTTCGTACCCGACAATAATCTCTTTGTTTGTTCTCCTCTATTAGTGACTTTGGAGTGACTCTTTGTTGCATTTGAGGGCTAGTTATATGATCCAATTATGTTATCATTGTTGAGAGAACTTTGCTAGTGAAAGTATGAACCCTAGGCCTTGTTTCCACGCATTGCAATACCGTTCGTGCTCAATTTTGTTACTAGTTACCTTGCTGTTTTTGTAATTTCAGATGACAAAAACCTATATCTACCATCCGTATTGCACTTGTTTCACCATCTCTTCGCCGAACTAGTGCACCTATACAACTTACCATTGTATTGGGTGTGTTGGGGACACAAGAGACTCTTTGTTATTTGGTTGCAGGGTTGCTTGAGAGAGACCATCTTCATCCTAAGCCTCCCGTGGATTGATAAACCTTAGGTCACCCACTTGAGGGAAAATTTCTACTGTCCTACAAACCTCTGCACTTGGAGGCCCAACAATGTCTACAAGGAGAAGGTTGCGTAGTAGACATCAAGCTCTTTTCTGGCGCCGTTGCCGGGGAGGTTAGCGCTTGAAGGTATATCTTTAGATCTTGCAATCGAATCTTTTTTTTTCTTGTTCTTTCGCTAGAAAACTACAAAAAATGGAATTGAGGATGCCTCATATGCTCCATCTTTTCAATGTCTTCCGTGAGCATGATGGGAAGGAAAATTGTGCTCAAGTGCTAAAAGAAGAATTACATAGAATTCTTGGCATAGAATATGTGAATGATGAGCATGATTGCAATGTTGTTAGAATGATTTCTTTCAATACCCATGATGCTAATAATATGCAAAGCCACAAGCTTGGGGATGCTATATTTGATGAAGATGATCTCTTTAGTTCTTCCACTTTGAATGATCAAAATTATTTTGATGAAAGCATGCCCCCTATCTATGATGATTATTGTGAGGATACTTATGCCTTAAAGAAGAGGGATGATAAAACTTGTCATACTCTCAAGAACCCCTTTGCTAAACCTTGCTTTTTCATTGTGGACACAATTTGTAGTGCTCAAGTCTTTTACGATACTCCCACCACTATTCTTGAGAATAGATTTCCTTATGTGGAGAGTAGTAAAATTTCTATGCTTGTAGATCATGAAAAGAATGATTTAGGTGATGGTTATATTGTTGAATTCATTCATGATGCTATTGAAAATTACTATGAGAGAGGATCATATGCTTCTACTTATTGCAATAGTATCAAGCTTCCTCTCCATAAGTTGAAATTTTTGAAGCTATGCTTGTTTTGCCTTCCTATGCTAGTTGATTCTTGCTCCAGTAAATTGTTTGATCACAAAATCGCTATGCATAGGAAGTGGGTTAGACTTAAATGTGCTAGCTATTTGATCCATGATGCTCTCGTTGTGTTTAAATCCTTACCTTTTATGTGAGCATCATTGAAATCAATGCCTAGCTAAGGGCGTTAAACGATAGCGCTTGTTAGGAGGCAACCCAATGAATAAATTTTTCTTTGCTTTTGCTTCCTGTTTTGTTTTGTCCACACCATCATAATTCTGTTACGATTGTGTCTTTTGTGTTTCTTTTTGTGTTTGTGCCAAGAAAAACCGTTATGATTAGTCTTGGTGATGATTGTTTGATCATGCTGGAAAAAGACAGAAACTTTCTGCTCACGAAAAGAATTTTCATTTTTATTCTGTAAGAGATTTTAAGTTGATTCTTTTTTCTGCTGATTTCTATGCAATTTCTTCAGACTGTCGTAAGTTTTCAGATTTGTTGAAGTACAGAAGTATACGAAGTATACAGATTGCTACAGATTGGTCTTCTGTTAACAGATTCTATTTTTGTTGAGTTGGTTGCTTATTTTGCTGAAACTATGGATAGTATCGGAGGGCATTAGCCATGGAATATTGAAAATACAGTAACCCAACATCAGCATAAGTAGAATTTAAGTTTGCTACAGTACCTAAGGAAGTGGTGGTTTGCTTTCTCATACTAATGTTATCACGAGTTTCTGTTTAAGTTTCGTGTTGTGAAGTTTTCAAGTTTTGGGTGAAGTTCTTATGGACAAAGAGATAAAGAGTGGCAAGAGCTCAAGCTTGGTAATTCCCAATGCACCCCAAGAGATTCAAGGATGTCGTAAAAGCCTAAGCTTGGGGATGCCCCGGGAAGGTATCCCCTCTCTCGTCTTCAATCCATCGGTAACGTTACTTGGGGCTATATTTTTACTCACCACATGTTATGTGTTTTTGCTTGGAGCGTCTTGTATCGTAGGAGTCTTTTATTTTTTGTTGTTGTGTCACAATCATCCTTGCTGCACACCTAGAGAGAGAGACATGCACTCACCGTGATTTTGTCGAGCTTCACTTATATCCTTTGGTAGACAATTCAGCTCACATGTGCTTCACTTATATCTTTTGAGCTAGATACTTTTGCTCTGTGTGCTTCACTTATATATTTTAGAGCGCAGCGGTGTGTGGCTTGGGATTTGATCTATTCTTTGAAAGTAGTCTCAAAAGGGGTAGTTATCCAAAGGGATACGAAAACTTCCACCTTCATGTACATTGAATAGTTAGAGAAGTTTGATTCATCTCAATTAGTTTTGAGTTGTGGTTTTGGTAATACTGAAGTCATGCTAGTAAGGTGTTGTGGATCTAGAAATACTTGTGTTGAAGTTAGTAATTCCCGTAGCATGCACGTATGGTGAACCCCTATGTGATGAAGTCTGAGCATGATTAGTCTATTGATTGCCATCCTTTGTGTTATACCTACCAACCCTTCCCCTAGGAGTATGCGTTGAATGCTTTGTTTCGATTACTAATAAAACTTTTGCAACAAGTATATGAGTTCTTCATGACTAATGTTGAGTCCATGGTTTACATGCACTTTCACCTTCCACCATCACTATCTTCTTACTGTCGTGCAACTTTCGCCGGTGCACAAAACCCACCATTAGCCTCCCTCAAAACAGCCACCATACCTACCTATTATGGCCTTTTCAAAGTCATCATTGCTCTAAGTTTTGAGTTGTAAGTGTGATGATCATCAAAGATGGAGCATTGTCCCATGTAAGGAAATAAAAGAGGCCAACGAAGCCCATTTACAAAAAGAGGCCAAAGATGCCCACCAAAAAAAGAGGCCAAAGAGCCCACAAAAAAATGAGAGAAAAAGAGAGAAGGGACAATGCTACCACCTTTCCACATGTGTGCATATTAAGCACCATTATCTTCATGATTGAGAGTCTCTCGTTTTGTCACCACCATATAGCTAGTGGGAAATTTTCATTATATGACTTGGCTTGTATATTCCTATGATGGGCTTCCTCAAAATTGCCTTAGGTCTTCGTGAGCAAGCAAGTTGGATGCACACCCACTAGTTTTCTTTAAGAGCTTTCACATACTCCTAGCTCTAGTGCATCATTTGTATGGCAATCCCTACTCATTCACGTTGATATCTATTGATGAGCATCTCCATAGCTCATTGATATGCCTAGTCAATGTGACCATCTTCTCCTTGTTTGCCTTGCAACCTCCACCACACTCCACACCACTTATAGTGCTAAAACCATGGCTCACGCTCATGTATTGCGTGAGAGTCGAAAAAGTTTGAGAAAGTAAAGGTGTGAAACAATTACTTGGCCAATACCGGGGTTGTGCATGATTTAAATTTGTTGTGCAATGATGATAGAGCATAGCCAGACTATATGCTTTTGTAGGGATAACTTTCTTTTGGCCTTGTTATTTTGAAAGTTCATGATTACCTTTCTAGTTTACTTGAATTATTATTGTTTCCACGTAAATAGCAAACTATTGTTTTGAATCTAACGGATCTGAACATTCATGTCACGTGAGAGAAGTTACAAAGGACAACTATGCTAGGTAGCATACAACATCAAAAATTCATTCTTTATCACTTCCCTACTCGAGGACGAGCAGGAGTTAAGCTTGGGGATGCTTGATACGTCTCCAACGTATCTATAATTTTTGATGGTTCCATGGTCTTATATTATCAGCTTTGGATGTTTTATATGCATAAATATACTATTTTATATCTTTTTTGGGACTAACCTATTAACTCAGTGCCAAGTGCGAGTTTCTGTTTTTTTGTGTTTTTGGCCCATTTTCAGACGGAGTCCAAATGGAATGAAACTTTACGATGATTTTTTTGGACCAAAAGAGACCCCCGAAGCTTTGGAAGAAGGCCAGAAGAGCCACGAGGGTGTCACAAGCCCTGACGCCGCCACCACCCCCTAGGTGGCGCAGGGCAGGCTTGTGACCTCCTCGTGGGCCCAACCGACGTAATTCACCCCCATAAATTCCTATAAATTCAGAAACCTCCAGAAAGAAACCTAGATCAAGAGTTCCGCCGCCGCAAGCCTCTGTAGCCACCAAAAACCAATGTGGAGCCCGTTCCGGCACCCTGCCGGAGGGGGAATCCATCTCCGGTGGCCATCTTCATCATGTCGATGAACGCAATGACGAGGAGGGAGTAGTTCTCCCTCGGGGCTGAGGGTATGTACCAGTAGCTATGTGTTTGATCTCTCTCTCTCTCTCTCTCGTCTTCTTGAGATGTCTTGATATTGATGTATCATGGGCTTTTCTACTATAGTTGGATCTTATGATGTTCTTCCCCCTCTCCCTCTTGTAATGAATGGAGTTTCCCTTTTGGAGTTATCTTATCGGATTGAGTCTTTGAGAACACTTGTTGTATGTCTTGCACGTGTCTATCTGTTGTGATCAACTTGCGGGTTTGTGACAATTGGGAACCTATGCATATGGGTTGGCACACGTGGATTCATGTGAGTACTTGATGTATGTTTTGGTGATCAACTTGCGGGTTCGTGACATTGGGAACCTATGCACAGGGGTTGGCACACGTTTTGACTCTCTGGTAGAAACTTTGGGGCACTCTTTGAAGTTCTATGTGTTGGTTGAATAGATGATTCTGAGATTATTAGATGCATATCGAATAATCATGCCCACGGATACTTGAGGTGACAATGGAGTATCTAGGTGACATTAGGGTCTTGGTTGATATGTATCTTAAGGTGTTATTCTAGTACGAACTCTATGATGGATCGAACGGAAAGAATAGCTTCGTGTTATTTTACTATGGACTCTTGAATAGATCGATGAGAAAGAATAACTTTGTGGTGGTTTCGTACCCGACAATAATCTCTTCATCTTTTCTCCTCTATTAGTGACTTTGGAGTGACTCTTTGTTGCATGTTGAGGGCTAGTTATATGATCCAATTATGTTATCATTGTTGAGAGAACTTTGCTAGTGAAAGTATGAACCCTAGGCCTTGTTTCCACGCATTGCAATACCGTCCATGCTCACTTTTGTTACTAGTTACCTTGCTGTTTCTGTAATTTCAGATTACAAAAACCTATATCTACCATCCATATTGCACTTGTTTCACTATCTCTTCGCCGAACTAGTGCACCTATACAACTTACCATTGTATTGGGTGTGTTGGGGACACAAGAGACTCTTTGTTATTTGGTTGCAGGGTTGCTTGAGAGAGACCATCTTCATCCTAAGCCTCCCGCGGATTGATAAACCTTAGGTCACCCACTTGAGGGAAAATTGCTACTGTGTTACAAACCTGTGCACTTGGAGGCCCAACAACGTCTACAAGGAGAAGGTTGCGTAGTAGACATCAAGCACCGACGTGCAAGTCGATATTAACTATTACAACATGATCATCTCATACATCCAATATATCACATCACGTCATTGGCCATATCATATCACAAGACTACCCTGCAAAAACAAGTTAGACGTCCTCTAATTTGTTGTTGCATGTTTTACGTGGCTGCTATGGGTATCTAGTATGATCGCATCTTAATTACGCAAAAACCACAACGGAGATGTGCAAATTGCTATTTAACCTCTCTCCAAGGACTGCCTCGGTCAAAACCAATTCAACCGAAGTTGAAGAAACTGACACCCGCCAGTCATCTTTATGCAATGAGTTGCATGTCAGTCGATGAAACCAGTCTCTCGTAAGCATACGAGTAATGTCGGTCCGGGCCGCTTCCATCCTACAATACCGCCGAATTGAGAAAAGACTATGGAGGGCATCAAATCAAACATCAACGGCCACAAAACCTTTTGTGTTCTACTCGAGATAACATCTACGCATGAACCTAGCTCATGATGCCACTGTTGGGGAACGTTGCATGGGAAACAAAAAATTTCCTACGCACACGAGACCTATCTTGGTGATGTCTATCTACGATAGGAGATTAGATCCACATACCCTTGTAGATCGCTAAGCGGCAAGCGTGAAGAAACGCGGTTGATGTAGTGCTACAGCTTCGTGATTCAAATCACCGTCGTCCCATGATCCGTTCTAATCTAGCGCCGAACGGACGACACCTCCGCGTTCAGCACACATACAGCTCGATGACGATCTTAGCCTTCTTGATCCAGCAAGAGAGACGGAGAAGTAGATGAGTTCTCCGGCAGCGTAACGACGCTCCGGTTATGGTGATGATCTACTCGTGCAGGGCTCCGCCTGAGCTCCGCAGAAATCTAATCTAGAGGAAGAACTATGTGGTATAGGTTTGATTTGCATGTGGCAAAGTTGTGTCTCAAAAAGCCCTAAACCACCAATATATATAGGAGGAGCGGAGGGGATGGACTCCCTCCCAAATTCGGTTTGGGGGAAGGAGTCCACTCCTTCCTTCCCACCTCCCTCTTTCCTTTTTTTTCTTTCCTTTGGTATTTTCCACTTGTGGCGCCATGTCCCTATTGGGCTGGCCTCAGCAGCCCACTAAGGGCTGGTGCGCCACCCTATGGTCACTGGGCTCACTCCCAAGTGGGTGGGCCCCTCCTGGTGAATACCCGGAACCCATTCGTCACTCCTGGTATATTGCCGGTAATGCCCGAAACTTTCCGGTGACCAAATGACACCATCCTATATATCAATCTTTGTTTCCGGACCATTCTGGAAACCCTCGTGACGTCTGTGATCTCATTCGGGACTCCGAACAACCTTCGGTAACCACACATATAACTCAGCTATACTAAAACATCATCGAACCTTAAGTGTGCAGACCCTACGGGTTCGAGAACTATGTAGACATCCCCCGAGACACTCCCCAGTCAATATCTAATAGCGGGACCTGGATGTCCATATTGGATCCTACATATTCTACGAAGATCTTATCGGTTGAACCTCTATGCCAAGGATTCATATAATCCCGTATGCCATTCCCTTTATCCTTCGGTATGTTACTTCCCCGAGATTCGATCGTCGGTATCTGTATACCTATTTCAATCTCGTTACCGGAAAGTCTCTTTACTCGTTCCATAATAGAAGATCCCGTGACTTACACTTGAGTCACATTGCTTGCAAGGCTTGTTTGTGATGTTGTATTACCGAGCGGGCCCCGAGATACCTCTCCGTCACACGGAGTGACAAACCCCAGTCTTGATCCATACTAACTGAATGGCCACCTTCGAAGATACCTGTAGAGCACCTTTATAATCACCCAGTTACGTTGCGACATTTGATACACACAAGGTATTCCTTCGGTTTCAGTGAGTTATATGATCTCATGGTCATAGGAATAAATACTTGACACGCAAAAAACAATACCATTAAAATGACACGATCACATGCTACGTTCATAGTTTGGGTCTAGTCCATCACATGATTCTCCTAATGATGTGATCCAGTTATCAAGTGACAACACTTGCATATGGTCAGAAAACCTTCACCATCCTTGATCAACTGGCTAGCCAACTAGATGCTTGCTAGGGACATTGTTTTGTCTATGTATCCACACATGTATCTATGTTTTCATTCAATACAATTATAGCATGGATAATAAACAATTATCTTGAAACAGGAAATATAATAATAACTATTTTATCATTGCCTCTAGGACATATTTCCAACAATTGGATCACGAGATTGGAATCGTTTGAAGCTAGAATTTCATCAAAAGTTTTATCCTATGCATCTATTTCATCGTGATCAGAACTTTATATATAATTTCTGGTCTTATGAAGGAGAAATCATCGCTCAAGCTTGGGGGATATTAAATAAATGAGGCACACTTGTCCCAACCATCAGCTCCCTAGAGAAATGATTATACAAAAAAATAATGCTCGGCTTTCTCATAATGATCAATAGCAGCTCAATTTTCTTTCTAATGGTTCCTTCATGAAGAGGACTACTAAATTAAAATGGGATCTCCTGGAAAGTATTAAACACAGGTTGAAGATTGGGAATTCGACAAAGGTAAAGAGTCAGATATAAAGCTTAAGTTTGATTGTGTTAAATCTTTTATGGAAACTGACACTTTTCATAAGTTTAGCAATAAATATGGTCTTGACTCTGAGATAGTAGCTTATTTTGGTGAGTCATTTTCTACTCGTGTTGATCTCCCTAAGGAGAAGCGGTTTAAATATCATACACCCAATGAAAAACTATTAGGTGAACCTATTAAATCTAATAAGGAAAAAATAATTGTTAACCATGTTGATCTCGTCATTCCTACAGTTTACATTGAGAAACCACCTTTTCCTGTTAGAATTAAGGAGCATGCTAAGGCTATAATTGTGGTTACTAAAAGTTATGTTAGAAAATTTAAACATTCTAAGCAAATAAATGTTGAGCCTAATACTGCTATGGTTAAAGATCTCCTAGTTGATAACATTGATGGACATGCTATTTATTTCTGTGATGAAGCTACTAGAATTGCAAAACCCGTTAGAAATCCTCAAGATAAGTTAAAAAAAATAAACCTGTTGTTGGCATGTGTGTTGTTTTTGTTAAGATTGGAGATCATTGTTATCATGGCTTGTGTGACATATGTGCTAGTGTTAGTGCTATACCGTTTATTCTATATCAAGAAATTATTAATGACATAGCACCCTATGAAATTGAACATATTGATGTCACTATTAAACTTGCACAAAGAGACACTATTTCATCGCTTGGGATTGTTATAGATGTTGAAGTCTTATGTGAAAAAATTAAGTACCCTACTGATTTCTTAGTACTTGGTTTAGAACGAGATAACTTTTGTCCCATTATATTTGGTAGACCTTTCTTGAATACCATTAATGCTGAAATTAATTCCGCTACTCACAAGGTCAAAGTAAGCTTTGGTGACATGTCTCATGAATTTAATTTCTCCAAGTTTGTAAGGTAACCACACGAGAAAGAATTACCTAGTAAGGATGAAATTATTGATCTTGCTTCTATTGTCGTGCCTCCTACCAATCCATTAAAACAATAATTGCTAGACCATGAAATTGATATGCATGTGAATGAGAGAAATGAGATAAATGATATATTTCTTGGACAAACACCTATTCTTCGACACAACTTGCCAGTTGATGTCTTAGGGGATCCTCCTCGACCCAAGGGAGATCCCGTGTTTGACCTAAAGAAGTTATCCGAAACTTTGAAATATGCTTATATTGATGAAAAGATGATATATCTTGTTATTATCAATGCTAACCTTTGAGAGCATGAAGAAAAGGCATCAATTAAAACTTTGAAGAAGCATAGGGCTGCTATTGGATATACTCTCGATGACCATAAGGGCATAAGCCCCACTGTATGTGTCAGCATAAGATTAATATGGAACCTAGGCCTGGGCGTTCCGTAGAAACCGAAAGTTTGGTTTTTTACATTTGGTTTATTATAAAATTCAGTTTACAAAACTAGAAACCGAAAATGGCACAACAAAACAGATAACTGATATTTCGGTTAACCGTTAAATTCGGTTCAGTATTCGGTATATACCAAACATGCCGACAGAAACAGAGTTCGATGTGCGCTAGTACTGTTCCTTACAGAAGCGACCTCTTATATATACGCGAGCGATAGCCTCATCCTTCTAAGACAAACGAGGTGGGACTAAAAAGCTATATCGGGCAGCCGCTCGTAGCTTCACCAGGAAACCCATGAAGTCACTTGGTAAAGACCACACAAAGTCACGTCCTTAGTGTGGCCCATAGGTGGCTCAACTTTTTCTTTGGGCCTTGCATGCACTTGACGTTTTATATTGATTGGTTGTAGCCTATTAGGCCTTGCACGCATGTGGTCACGCACGCTGGCTCACGCGGGCGGCACATTCTTAGCGGCAGTTGCCAGGCTGGAACGCATACTGATACGTCCATTTTGCATCATGTTTTCATGTTGATATTTATCGCTTCTTTGGCTGTTATTTCACTTCACGGTACTATTCTTATGCCTTTTCTCTGTTATTTTGCAAGGTTTACATGAAGAGGGAGAATACCGGGAACTGGAATTCTGGCCTGAAAGTGGAGCAAAGTTGAGATACCTATTCTGTGCAACTCCAAACGCCGTGAAAATCAACGGAGATTTTTTTCAAATATATAAAAAATACTGGGCCGAAGAAGTACCGGAGGAGGGACAGGGGGTGGCCACAAGCCTGCACGCTGCGGCCACCCCCCAGGTTGCGCAATGGGGGCTTGCGGGCACCCTGCTGGCCCAGTTGCCCCCCTCTTTTTCTATATGGAGGGTTTAGTCCAGGAAAAAAATCAGAAGGGATCTTTTTTGTGGTTTCGCCGCCACCATGAGGCGGAACTTGAGAAGAACCAATCTAGAGCTGCGGCAGGACGATCCTGCCGGGGAAACTTCCCTCCCGGAGGGGGAAGTCGTCGCCATCGTCATCACCAACACTCCTCTCATCAGAGGGGACTCATCACCATCAACATCTTCATCAGCACCATCTCATCTCCAAACCCTAGTTCATCTCTTGTAACCAATCTCCGTCCCGCGACTCCGATTGGTACTTGTAAGGTTGCTAGTAGTGTTGATTACTCTTTGTAGTTGATGCTAGTTGGATTACTTGGTGGAAGAGTTTATGTTCAGATCCTTGATGCTACTCATTACACCTCTGATCATGATTATGATTATGCTTTGTGAGTAGTTACTTTTGTTCCTGGGGACATGGGATAAGTCATGCTAATAATAGTCATGTGAATTTGGTATTCGTTCGGTATTTTGATATGTTGTATGTTGTTTTTCCTCTAGTGGTGTTATGTGAACATCGACTACATAACACTTCACCATTATTTGGGCCTAGAGGAAGGCATTGGGAAGTAGTAAGTAGATGATGGGTTGCTAGAGTGACAGAAGCTTAAACCCTAGTTTATGCGTTACCTCGTAAGGGGCTGATTTGGATCCACTAGTTTAATCTTATGGTTAGACTTTGTCTTAATTCTTCTTTCGTAGTTGCAGATGCTTGCGAGAGGGGTTAATCATAAGTGGGATGCTTGTCCAAGTAAGGGAAGTACCCAAGCGCCGGTCCACCCACATATCAAACTATCAAAGTAACGAACGCGAATCATATGAACATGATGAAACTAGCATCACAGAAATTCCCGTGTGTCCTCGGGAGCGTTTTTCCTCTTATAAGACTTTGTCCAGGCTTGTCCCTTGCTACAAAAGGTATTGGGCCACTTTGCTGCACCGTTGCTACTTTTTTTACTTGTTGCTTGCTACGAATCATCTCTAACATCCCAATTTTCTTAAATTAGGATGTTAATAGATCATTCATATGCATTCCATATTTTTCTATGCATTATTTTGCTCTTCTAAAAATTATATTCGTTATGTGGCTGCAGGCAATTTTTTGGAGTGGAGATAATATGACTTCTCCCCCGTCGAATTAAAGTGCATAATGTTTCGAATATTATTTGAAGTCACCAATTTGGTTTTGCAAATTTTCTAAACTCTGAATTATTTTTAGTTGAGTTTTTCAATCTCGTTGTGTGACCTATTGCATAAAACTCATTTCCGAAAGTGTGCATTAGGTGGAACTAGGGTTCCCATAGATATATTATATGTATATGTATATATATATATATATATTATACATATTAGTTGTATATATTATTCTTTTTTTCCTAAGTATTCTAGTGTACATATATATTAGTACATATTCTCTAGTATTCGTTAGCTAGGAAATATATTTTACTTTTTTTGCTGCTGTTTGTTCTTTTTCAAAAAACAAAGGAACCGGCCAGGCCGAGCCAAAGGGCTCAGCCCAACCTTGCACCACAGCCCCATCGCCCCAGGGGTTTCCCAGCGCCGAGCCAGGCCACGAGGCCACATGCAGCAACGGCCCCACCCGAGCTCACTCTCCCCCACGTCCCTTTCTTCTTCCTCCTCCCTCTCTTTCCTTTCCTGTGCACTACCGAGACCGAGCAGCTCCTTCTCCCCGCGATCTCCTTCCCCAGTACTCCCTCTCCTCCCTTAACTCTCCTTCCCTCTCTCCTGCCTTGCCTTCCCTCTCTCCTGCCCAAGCCCCACCGCGACCGAAGCTTCCTCCCTCCTCCTTCCTTCTCTCTCTGCTGCACCCCAAACCGAAACCGACCTGTCCACCTCTCTCGCAATTCCCTCCCCAAAGCCCTCTCCTCCTTTCCTTATACCTCACCCCACCTAGCCTATATAAAGTCCCACCCCCCGGAGACCCCGTTCCCAACCCTAGCACTGCCGCCACGTTCCCCCGCCGCCCTAGTCGCCGCCACCCCGAGCAGCAGCAGCAGCATCCCGAAGCTGCTGCCACTTCGGCCTCGCCAGGAGGAGCCCCCCCGAGCTATCCCTCTCCACCGCCGCCTCCCCCCGCGGAGGAGGAACCTCACCGACGCCGCCTGACGTCCCCACCGCCCCGGAGCCCCCTCCCTCGCCGGCCATCTCCATTCTCGCCGGTGCAAGCTACAGCCAGCAGGTAGTCTCTCCCTCCATCTCTCTGTTATTGCATGCATCCTTTCTTAGCCCTTAGATCTCCATGCAATGGTCCAGATTAGATCTTTTGTACCCCTTCGGTTTATCTCAGAAAACCAGTAGGTTTTTCTTGCCACTTAAGTATTAACCAGCAGACTTGCTAGTCTTTGGCCGTTTGCCCGAAGCCATTCAACAAACGCCACCACAGCCAATAGAAACTTGCCACGTATACCCTCGGTTAGCTACTAGTAGTTTTATCTTTTTGTGTCTATATTACAAAAACAGAAACTTTCAATTTTAGTTTGACCACAACTGTTTATCCCTACGTCCAATGACATTGATTCTTTTTCCAGTAGCTCACAAATTTCCTGTAGTGTTTAAAAACATATAATTTGTTTATGTTTGAAATTTTTAAATATAAGTTAGAGCAGATTTAGTTTAAACCCTGTTTTGCCTATTCCAGGAGTTTGAAAAATGATTTTGAGTTGATTCGTTTTGCTACTGTTTTCTAGTGATAAAATCTTACTGTAGTAGAAGTTTCAGAATTTTTAAAGTATTTTTACTGGTGTTTTCAACAGAAACAAGTTTCTGTCATACCGGCGCGCGATAAACTCTTTTGCGTAGTCTTTTGCAAATCATTGCATGTGATGCTATTTTTTACTTGTGGCATGATTGAATTGCTTATGGTGTGCTTTGTGTTTGTATAGGTAGATCATCTGGAGTGCGAAGCGTGTTACTTAGAGACGCTCGAGCAAGACAACTATCATCAAGGCAAGTCATCTTTGATCATGTTATTTTACCTATGTTTTCGATGCATAGTAGATCACCTTCTTTGCCCAATTTGCATGCTGCCTAGGTACTTGGAAACTTTGGTATAAGTTGTAGCATCATGTGGTAGGAACACAACACCCCTGATACTTGGCCCCGGGACGACAATTTCTTAATGCTATGCTTGAGTAGACGGGTTATCGGTTGAGTGTATACCACGAGTGATGCGAGGTTGATATAATAATCAAGACCGGACTAAGACAAGATTTTCAAGACCTTGGACGCAATGCAACACTGGGTGAAGGACGGTTGATCGGCTCCCTGGAAAACAAAGTGGATGCCCGAGATGCTGGAGAGGCCATGTCATCCTGCGGAAAGCTTCACCAAGGCTCGAAGAGACGGACGGAGACTTCAAGACTCAAGGCTTACCTGCACAGCCACAAGTCATTATGGGCTCTGGCTTGGTTGGACAACGCGGCGACTCTGGACAGGCGGTGCTAGCAGATGTAGACGAACGGTAGGAATGGATGGGCACCGACAGGGATTCAGAGGGATCCGTTGAAAGACCATGTTTTGATCATCCGGTCTTCAAACACCCTGAAGTGCGAGGACAAACCCGGAGGCGATCAAATCTTGTGGGGAACGTGTGCAAAACTCTGCAGAGTACCCAACCTAATCGATTAGCCGTGTCCACGGTCATGGACAACTTGAGCCGAAGGCACTGAATTTCCCCTGAACTCTCAACACAACTTAATAATGATGTGGGTGTTAACAACTATTCGGGTACGAGAACTGGTTGGCGGAACCATCTCGTTAACAACAAACATGTAGTAATATTTTGCTTTCAACCCCTCTTGTTGTAGGATAAAACTGGCTTTATGCTAAACTAGCTCCACCGGCCAAATATGCATGTAGAGATAGTTGATTATTATTTTACCCCCCTCTCTTTGATGATTTGCCGGCATATTCAATATGCTGACCTACACGGCTGCAACGTATTATGTTGCAGAGTACTTTTCCGACCAGGAGTGAGGCTACGATTCTACGCTCAGCGACATGCCCTTGGAGTCGGATGGACTCGTCTACCTGATGCTTCCGCTTAGTCTTCGTTAGATAATCTCATGAGATGGCCTTCAGCCACTTTATTGTACTTCTTTATTGTAATAAAGAACTCTTTATGAGATTTCGATTAATAAAGTTGTGTGATTGCACTCTTGAATATATACATTATGTACTGTGTGTGTACCAGCATGATCTTGGGATGGTACGGAAACACCAGAGGCGTGACTCATCTTGAGTCGGGTCGCTACAGAAATGGTATTCAGAGCACACGCTGACCTTAGGACGTAACCTCTAGGATTGGAAAAGCCTTAGGAAGAAAACGATTTTCTCTTATGTCTATAAATCTTCTATTTCCTCTTCTGATCATTTCTGACTTCTCTCCGATTTTCCAATGTTTAGATGGCCACCTTCATCCCTGTTAAGTTCACGGAGTTTTGCCAGCCCGACACCACTATGCCGTTCAGAAAAGAGCTGGTGCAGATCACCAAGGACTTGAGGATTGCTCTGCCGACTATCACAGGGAAGCCAACTTCATCTTACCCGGAGGATTCACGCTACAGGATCGAGGTGCACATTCCCGGAAGGACATTCCAGCCGCGCACTGAGCGGATGGATTTCAAGTTCATCGCACCCAACTGGATTCTCGGAAGGGACATGGCGATCCATTGTGCACTCAGACGTATCAAGGATGAATACAAAGGCTGCCCTATTTCTCCAGACCTATTCGCCGTATCCCGGAGAAATGAAGACGGAGATATCATCTCAAGCAAGACCAAGGACGCTCTCTTGTCGTATGCCCACACCTTGGAGAAGCACAGCGGAACTCTGGAGTATCACGCAATCAAGGACGCCAGGAAGATCAAGTAACTGTCACTCCGCGAGCTTGAACTTGAAGATGCAGCCCGGGAAGCCCACTATGAACATGAACTGGAAGTGAAGGACTTTCTGGAGCGGATCGAGAAGCTGAAGACTCGAGTTGCATACCTGGAGGAGGAACTGGACATGGGCGAGAACCTTCATCCCGAAGGAGACGTAGCCCCCGTGATCAGCAACGACGAGGACTATGAAGAAAGCTCCAACGAAGGACCCGACACCATGCTATTCTGAGGAGGACACTTAGACTAGACCACCAAATTTACTTTATCGTTATACGTTTTAGGCCGATGTTTAGGATTATCGAATTTTGTATCCTCGTGTGAACCTTTGTGATGATTGAATAAAATGTGTGGTGTGATACTTGTGTGTTGCATTCATATGGGTAGTGTAATTCCTCTTAGACCATTGTTCTATGCTAATCTCACCCCTCTACAAACATCAGATGCCTCCGAGACGCGCCCCTAAGTCCAACTTTCCACCGGAACTCACCCAGTTGATCCAGCAACAAAACACCCTGATGCAGTTGATCATCCAGAACCAGAACAATAACAACAACCGTCCCCCACCGCAGGCTGACAATCTCACCCGTTTTCTGAGGTTGAACCTTCCAACTTTCTCCAGCAGCATTGAGCCCATTGTGGCAGATGATTGGCTCCGCAAGATGGAGCGTGAACTTATCACTGCTGGTTGTTCTGAAGCTGAGAAGGTGCGTTTTGCCGCGCATCAACTTGAAGGCCCTGCAGCTGCTTGGTGGGAGAACTACACCACCACTTATCCCATTGCTGGAGTCACTTGGGAGCAATTCAAGCAAGCCTTCCGCACCGCGCATGTATAAGCTGGTGCAATGAGTCTGAAGAAGCTTGAGTTTCGTAACTTACGCCAGGGGAATCGCACTGTGGCCCAGTATGTTGATGAATTCAGCATGCTCGCCCGTTATGCACCTGGAGATGTGGCCGATGATGCGGCCAAGCAGGAAAAGTTCTTGGAAGGACTGAATGATGAGCTGAGCATTCAGTTGACGGTAGCCACCTTCAACAACTACCAGGAGCTGGTTGATAAGGCCCTCATCTTGGAGGGGAAACACCAGCAAATGGAGAACCGCAAGCGCAAGTATGGGGTTGGAAAGTTCAACTCCCGCACTCAGCAGAAGCCTCGCTACACCCCTTATTCAGGAAATACTGGGACTAGATCCGGTAAGTTTGGAGGACACGTTCAGCATAACCACCCCATGCACAACCATGGAGGCCACAACCATGGAGGAAATGGGAACCACCGCAACAACAACAACTTCAAGAATGGCGGTACTGGCACTCAGCAGCAATCAGCCCCAGCTCAGAAGGATCTGACTCACATCACTTGCTTCAAGTGTCAGAAGACGGGACACTATGCCACTGATTGTCCCCAGAACAAGCAGGGAAATGGAAACGGCAACGGCAACTCTGCAGCTAAGAAGCCCAATCCTTTTCCTCGAGCTCAGGTGAACCACATTGATGTTGAAGAGGTCTATGATCACCCCGATACTGTGGTTGGTAAGTTTTTGCTAAATTCACATCCAGTATTGGTACTTTTTGATTCTGGTGCAACACATTCATTGATATCAAGGGTAGTTGTGGAAAAGTATAGTTTGCCAACTAGAACCCTCAGCCAACCTATTAAGGCCAGTTCCCCAGGAGGCATGATGACAACCGGGATAGGATGCCATGCTTTGAGTCTCAACATTGGGAACCATAATTTTCCCACCGACCTCATCGTATTAGAGTCCCAGGGATTGGATGTAATCCTAGGCATGGATTGGTTGGCTAAGTATGAAGGTAACATCGATTGTGCCCTTAAGTCTATTTTGCTCACCACCCCCGAGCAGAAGCGGATTAAGTACGTGTCTCAGCGCCCGACACGGAGTAAGCGAGTAAACTCTCTCACGGGAGTAGTCCAGGAGGAAGTACCGATTGTACAGGAGTATCCAGATGTATTTCCGGAGGAATTGCCGGGCATGCCACCCGATAGAGAGATTTAGTTCTTGATTGAGCTATTACCCAGAACAGCCCCGATATCCAAGAGACCTTATCGGATGCCCGCAAATGACTTGATAGAAATCAAGAAGAAAATTAAGGAGTTATTGGACAAAGGGTATATTCGCCCAAGTTCTTCACCTTGGGGAGCCGCAGTGCTCTTGGTTGAAAAGAAGGACAAGTCCTTGAGAATGGTTGTCGATTATCGTGCATTGAACGATGTGACCACCAAGAACAAGTACCCCTTGCCGATGATCAAGGATTTGTTTGATCAGTTAGTTGGAGCCCGAATATTCTCCAAGATCGATCTTCGATCCGGGTATCATCAGTTGAAAATTCGTGAACAGGATATACCCAAGACAGCCTTTACCACTCGGTACGGCTTGTATGAGTACACGGTCATGTCATTTGGACTGACTAATGCTCCGGCATATTTTATGAATCTGATGAACAAGGTATTTATGGAATACTTGGACAAGTTTGTCGTAGTGTTCATCGATGACATACTGATATTCTCCAAGAACAAAGAGGAACACAAGGAACATCTGCGTCTAGTTCTGGAGAAGCTTCGAGAGCATAAGTTGTATGCAAAGTTTAGCAAATGTGAGTTTTGGTTGAAGGAAGTCGGATTTCTCGGACACGTCATCTCAGGAGAAGGAATAGTAGTGGACCCTGCCAAGGTCGCAGCAGTCACCGAATGGGTAGCACCCACTTCTGTCAAGGAGATCCGTAGTTTCCTCGGACTTGCCGGATATTACCGGAGGTTCATTGAGAATTTCTCAAAGATTGCCAAGCCCATGACAGAGTTGTTGAAGAAGGAATCCAAGTATATCTGGACTGAGGAATGTGAAACCAGTTTTCAAGAGCTGAAGAAATGTCTTGTTACAGCTCCAGTGCTGATATTGCCGAACATTCGGAAGGATTTCCAGGTTTACCGTGACGCTTCTCGTCAAGGACTCGGAGGAGTGCTCATGCAAGAAGGCAAAGTTGTATCCTATGCATCCAAACAGCTCAGACCTCATGAGTTGAATTATGCCACACATGACATGGAACTAGCAGCCGTAGTGCACGCTCTCAAGACCTGGAGACATTTCCTGATCGGAAATAGTTGTGATGTTTACACTGATCACAAGAGCCTGAAATATATCTTCACGCAGAAGGAGTTGAACCTCAGACAGAGGCGATGGCTAGAGTTGATCAAGGACTATGACATGAGATTGCATTATCACCCAGGCAAGGCAAATGTTGTAGCCGATGCGTTGAGCCGCAAGAGTTATGTGAACACGCTCACAGCTTGAGGATTACCCCAGGAGTTAGTCGATGACCTCCGAGATCTCAAATTGGAAATAGTTCCAAGAGGATTTTTTTCCACTTTGGAAATTCAGTCTACTTTGACGGAAAAGATCCGTGAAGCACAGAATGCTGACAAGGAGATAGCTGAGATTAAGCAGAAAATGGAAGATGGGAAAGCTAAAGGTTTTCGTGAGGATGACCACGAAACTTTATGGTTTGAGGATCGCATCTATGTGCCCAATGATCCCGAACTCAGGAAGTTGATGCTTCAGGAAGCTCATGATTCCCCGTACTCGATACACCCCGGTAACACTAAGATGTATCTGGATCTGAAAGAAAGTTTCTGGTGGACAGGATTGAAGAAAGACATTGCTGAGTTTGTAGCTATATGCGATGTTTGTCAGCGAGTAAAAGCCGA
This sequence comes from Hordeum vulgare subsp. vulgare, assembly GCF_904849725.1. Classification (NCBI taxonomy): domain Eukaryota; kingdom Viridiplantae; phylum Streptophyta; class Magnoliopsida; order Poales; family Poaceae; genus Hordeum; species Hordeum vulgare. The sequence continues at coordinate 459,530,726 of NC_058521.1, forward strand.
GCATCAGAAGCCATTAGGTTTGCTCCAACCTCTACCGATACCCAAATGGAAATGGGAAAAGCTTGGTATGGACTTCATCACAGGATTACCTCGGACCCGTTCTGGCTATGATTCTATTTGGGTTGTGGTCGATCGTTTGACCAAGGTAGCTCACTTCATTCCGGTGAAGACTACCTACACGAGTGCCAAGCTGGCCAAGATATATATGACGAGGATCGTACGTCTGCACTGAGTACCGAAGAGCATTGTGTCCGATAGAGGGACTCAGTTCACATCCAAATTTTGGCACCAACTGCATGAAACCTTGGGAACGAGATTGGAGTTCAGCACAACATTTCACCTGCAGACAGATGGACAGACCGAGAGAGTCAATCAGATTCTGGAGGACATGTTGAGAGCTTGCGCACTAGACTATGGGTCTAGTTGGGATGACAATTACCGTACGCTGAGTTCTCATACAACAACAGCTACCAGACCAGTCTGAACATGGCCCCTTTCGAAGCTCTATACGGAAGGAGGTGCAGAACACCGTTGATGTGGGATGGAGTTGGAGACCAGCAACTTTTTGGTCCCGACCTTATCCGAGATTCTGAAGAGAAGGTCAAGCTTATCCGTGACCGACTCAAGATAGCTCAGTCCAGGCAGAAGAGCTATGCCGACAGCAAAACGCAAGGAAGTAACGTACGAAGTGGGAGACCGAGCATATCTTCGGGTGTCTCCACTTCGAGGAATCAAGAGATTCAGTGTGAAAGGAAAATTAGCACCAAGTTTTATTGGCCCCTACAAAATTCTTGAACGTAGAGGCGAAGTTGCATACAAACTGGAACTGTCGGAAGGATTGTCCAAAGTTCATGATGTCTTCCATGTTTCCCAGTTGAAGAAATGCCACGCTGAGATGGCCGATGTTCCGTTGAGAGATACAGTGCCCCTAGATGCCATACAGCTTGACAGTGATCTGACGTATGAGGAGAAACCCGTCCGGATTCTCGAGACTGCCAACAGAGTTACCCGCAGCAAGATCATCAAGTTCTGCAAGGTGTTGTGGAGCCACCACACCGAGGAAGAAGCCACCTGGGAACGAGAAGAGGATCTTCGTCGAGACCACCCGCACCTATTTTCTAGCCAACCCGAATCTCGAGGGCGAGATTCATCTTAAGGTTGGTAGGTTTGTAACATCCCAATTTTCTTAAATTAGGATGTTAATAGATCATTCATATGCATTCCATATTTTTCTATGCATTATTTTGCTCTTCTAAAAATTATATTCGTTATGTGACTACGGGCAATTTATTGGAGTGGAGATAATATGACTTCTCCCCCGTCGAATTAAAGTGCATAATGTTTCGAATATTATTTGAAGTCACCAATTTGGTTTTGCAAATTTTCTAAACTCCGAATTATTTTTAGTTGAGTTTTTCAATCTCGTTGTGTGACCTATTGCATAAAACTCATTTACGAAAGTGTGCATTAGGTGGAACTAGGGTTCCCATAGATATATTATATGTATATGTATATATATATTATATATATATATATATTAGTTGTATATATTATTCTTTTTTTCCTAAGTATTCTAGTGTACATATATATTAGTACATATTCTCTAGTATTCGTTAGCTAGGAAATATATTTTACTTTTTCTGCTGTTGTTTGTTCTTTTTCAAAACCCTAGCACCGCCGCCATGTTCCCCCGCCGCCCTAGTCGCCGCCACCCCGAGCAGCAGCAGCAGCAGCCCGAAGCTGCTGCCACTTCGGCCTCGCCAGGAGGAGCCCCCCCGAGCTCTCCCTCTCCACCGCCGCCTCCCCCCGCGGAGGAGGAACCTCAACGCCGCCGCCCGACGTCCCCACCGCCCCGGAGCCCCCTCCCTCGCCGGCCATCTCCATTCTCGCCGGTGCAAGCTACAGCCAGCAGGTAGTCTCTCCCTCCATCTCTCTGTTATTGCATGCATCCTTTCTTAGCCCTTAGATCTCCATGCAATGGTCCAGGTTAGATCCTTTGTACCCCTTCGGTTTATCTCAGAAAACCAGTAGGTTTTTCTTGCCACTTAAGTATTAACCAAGAGACTTGCTAGTCTTCGGCCGTTTGCCCGAAGCCATTCAAAAAACGCCACAGCAGCCAATAGAAACTTGCCACGTATACCCTCGGTTAGCTACTAGTAGTTTTATCTTTTTCTGTCTATATTACAAAAACAGAAACTTTCAATTGTGTTTTGACCACAACTTTGTATCCCTACGTCCAATGACATTGATTCTTCTTCCAGTTGCTCACAAATTTCCTGTAGTTTTTAAAAACATATAATTTGTCTATGTTTGAAATTTTTAAATATAAGTTAGAGCAGATTTAGTTTAAACCCTGTTTTGCCTATTCCAGGAGTTTGAAAAATGATTTTGAGTTGATTCTTTTTGCTACTGTTTTCTGATGCTAAATTCTTACTGTCGTAGAAGTTTCAGAATTGTTAAAGTATTTTTACTGGTGTTTTCAACAGAAACAAGTTTCTGCCATACCGGCGTGCGATAAACTCTTTTGCGTAGTCTTTTGCAAATCATTGCATGTGATGTTATTTTTTACTTGTGGCATGATTGAATTGCTTATGGTGTGCTTTGTGTTTGTATCAGTAGATCATCCGGAGTGCGAAGCGTGTTACTTAGAGACGCTCGAGCAAGACAACTATCATCAAGGCAAGTCATCTTTGATCATGTTATTTTACCTATGTTTTCGATGCATAGTAGATCACCTTCTTTGCCCAATTTGCATGCTGCCTAGGTACTTGGAAACTTTAGTATAAGTTGTAGCATCATGTGGTAGGAACACAACACCCCTGATACTTGGCCCCAGGATGACAATTTCTTAATGCTATGCTTGAGTAGACGGGTTATCGGTTGAGTGTATACCACGAGTGATGCGAGGTTGATACAATAATCAAGACCGGACTAAGACAAGATTTTCAAGACCTTGGACGTAATGCAACACTGGGTGAAGGACGGTTGATCGGCTCCCTGGAAAACCTAGTGGATGCCCGGGATGCTGGAGAGGCCATGTCATCCTCGGAAAGCTTCACCTAGGCTCGAAGAGACGGACGGAGACTTCAAGACTCAAGGCTTACCTGCACAGCCACAAGTCATTATGGGCTCTGGCTTGGTTGGACAATGCGGCGACTCTAGACAGGCGGTGCTAGCAGATGTAGACGAACGGTAGGAATGGATGGGCACCGACAGGGATTCAGAGGGACCCATTGAAAGACCATGTTTTGATCATCCGGTCTTCAAACACCCTGAAGTGCGAGGACAAACCCGGAGGCGATCAGATCTTGTGGGGAACGTGTGCAAAACTCTGCAGAGTACCCAACCTAATCGATTAGCCGTGTCCACGGTCATTGACAACTTGAGCCGAAGGCATTGAATTTCCCGTGAACTCTCGACACAACTTAATAATGATGTGGGTGTTAACAACTATTCGGGTACGAGAACTGGTTGGTGGAACCATCTCGTTAACAACAAACATGTAGTAATATTTTGCTTTCAACCCCTCTTGTTGTAGGATAAAACTGGCTTTATGCTAAACTAGCTCCACCGGCCAAATATGCATGTAGAGATAGTTGATTATTATTTTACCCCCCTCTCTTTGATGATTTGCCGGCATATTCAATATGCTGACCTACATGGCTGCAACGTATTATGTTGCAGAGTACTTTTCCGACAAGGAGTGAGGCTACGATTCTACGCTCAGCGACATGCCCTTAGAGTCGGATGGACTCGTCTACCTGATGCTTTCACTTAGTCTTCGTTAGATAATCTCATGAGATGGCCTTCAGCCACTTTATTGTACTTCTTTATTGTAACAAAGTACTCTTTATGAGATTTCGATTAATAAAGCTGTGTGATTGCACTCTTGAATATATACATTATGTACTGTGTGTGTACCAACATGATCTTGGGATGGTACGGAAACACCAGAGGCTTGACTCATCTTGAGTCGGGTCGCTACATCATCTCACCACACAATCACTTGTTACCGACAATTTTAGTGCTTGCAGATTTTTCCTTGCTGAAAACCACTTGTCAGATCCTTCTGCTCCTCGTTGGGTTCGACACTCTTATTTATCGAAAGGACTAAGATTGATCCCCTATACTTGTGGGTCATCAAAACTCTTTTCTGGCGCCGTTGCCGGGGAGTGAAGCACCTTTGGTAAGTGGAACTTGGTAAGGAAACATTCATATAGTGTGCTGAAATTTCTTGTCACTTGTCACTATGGATACTAATCCATTGAGGGGCTTGTTCAGGGTATCTTCCCCTCGAACGGAAACACAGAGAGTTGCTCCTCAAGTTGCTGCACCTACGGAAAATAATTGCTTTGAATTTCCTTCGGGTATGCTTGAGAAACTGCTGGCTAATCCTTTTACAGGAGATGGAACATCACATCCAGACTTGCATCTGATCTATGTAGATCAGGTTTGTGGTTTATTTAAGCTTGCAGGTGTGCCCGAGGTTGAGGTCAAGAAGAAGGACCTTCCTTTATCTTTGAAGGATAAGGCGTTGACATGGTATAGGCTATGTGATGATATTGGATCATGGGACTACAATCGGTTGAAATTGGAATTTCATCAAAAGTTTTATCCTATGCATTTAGTACATCGTGATCGGAATTATATTTATAAATTTTGGCCTCGTGATAGAGAAAGCATCCCTCAAGCTTGGCGGAGGCTTAAATCAATGCTATATTCATGCCCCAATCATGAGCTCTCGAGAGAAATTATCATTCAGAACTTCTATGCTCGGCTTTCTCATGATGATCGCACCATGCTTGACACTTCTTGTACCGGTTCTTTTATGAAGAGAGATATTGACTTGAAGTGGAATTTATTGGAGAGAATTAAACGCAACTCTGATGATTGGGAGCTTGAAGAAGGTAAGGAGTCAGGTATGAATTTCACTTTTGATTGTGTTAAATCCTTTGTTGAGACAAATACTTTTTGTGACTTTAGCGCTAAGTATGGACTTGAGTCTGAGATAGTAGCTTCATTGTGTGAATCTTTTGCTGCTCATATTGATCTCCCCAAAGAGAAGTGGTTTAAATTTCATCCTCCTTTAGAAGTCAACGTAGTTAAACCCACTCAAGTTGAAGAGAGAGTCATTGCCTATAATGATCCTGTGGTACCCAGTGCTTACATTGAGAAACCACCTTTCTCTGCTAGGATAAAGGATCATTCCAAAGCTTCAACTGTGTTACGTAGAGGCTATATTAGAACACCTACACCCCCTGAGAAAATTAGAGTTGAACCTAGCATTGCTATTATCAAAGATCTTCTGTCTGAAGAAGTTGAGGGACATAATATTCACTTCCGTGAAGACGCTGCTATAATTGCTAAACCTCACGCTAGAGACAAACATAGGCCTGTTGTTGGCATGCATGTGGTTTCTGTTAAGATAGGAGATCATTGTTACCATGGCTTATGTGACTTGGGTGCTAGTGTTAGTGCAATACCTCAATCCTTATATGATGAAGTCAAAATGAGATTGCACCTGTTGAGATAGAACCTAGAGATGTCACTATCCAGCTTGCCAATAGAGATACTATCTGCCGTGTGGGAATTGTTAGGGATGTTGAAGTCTTCTGTGGTAAAATGAAGTATCCTGCTGATTTCCTCGTTCTTGCTACCGCTCAAGATAGCTTTTGTCCCATCATATTTGGTAGACCTTTTCTCAACACTGCCAATGCACATATTTATTGTGAGAAGCAAACTGTCACTGTTGGCTTTGAAGGAGTGTCACATGAGTTCAATTTCTCTAAGTTCCGTAGACAACCTCATGAAAAGGAGTTGCCTAGTAGGAAAGAAACTATTGCCTTAGCTTCTATTACCGTGCCTCCTACTGATCCCTTAGAGCAATACTTGCTTGAGCATGAAAATTACATGCATATCGATGAAAAGGATGAAATAGATAGAGTTGTCTTAGAACAATATCCTATCCTTAAGAATAATCTGCTTGTTGAACTGCTTGGGGATCCACCTCCACCAAAGGGTGATCCTATGTTCGAGCTTAAACAGTTGCCTGATACTCTTAAGTGTGCCTATCTTGATGAAAAGGAGATATATCCTGTTATTATTAGTGCTAGTTACTACAAACTCTCAGGAAGCACCGTGCTACTATAGGATATACTCTTGAGGATCTTAAGGGCATTAGTCCCACTCTATGCCAGCACAAGATTAAAACAGATCCTGAATTCAAACCAGTTGCTGATCATCAAAGGAGATGGAATCCTAAGATGAAAGAAGTAGTGAGAAAAGAAGTACTAAATCTCCTAGAAGTAGGTATTATCTATCCTGTTGCTCATAGCGATTGGGTGAGTCCAGTGCATTGCGTTCCTAAGAAAGTAGCCATTACGGTTGTCCCTAATGATAAGGATGAGTTGATCCCACAGAGGCTTATTACAGGCTATAGGATGGTGATTGATTTTAGGAAGTTCAATAAGGCAACTAGGAAAGATCATTACCCTCTGCCTTTGTTGGGACCCCGATCCTAAGCCATAGGAATCCAGCCTGTAGCACATCGCATCCCTTTGCGGTCTCACGCACGGTTAACTCCACGGCTGCAGCCTTACCTTAGCCGGGACCATTTGCGTCTTTTGACTCACGTATGCAATAGTGTTGCTAGCATTCCAATGTCAAAGAACCCAGATCGACATGTCTAGTTATAAACCAAAGTGGCAGTACCGCACAAGGACAGGCATACATGACCCAACAAAGCAGGTGTCGGTCATCAGCGAACGTAGACGAGTCGTAGCAAGCTACAAGGACTCCATTACATCGCGTGACATTTCCCCAAAGGGGACAGACACAGCAGCTAAGAAGGACACATGCCGGTCAACCAATGTGTCCGGAGCAGTAGCGAACTACCAAGGCTCGTTGGATCACAAAGGGGCATTTCCTTGTAAGGAGTGCTACTAAAGTTCACGACTAGGTATTCGAACCCCATACATATCAAGTAAGACACACGTACGCATGGCATACCGATATGTATAGATACATCGATGGCATCACAACATAACCATAAACATACAAGCTTTATTTAAGAGGCTCGGAAGAGCCACACACATAATATTACACATTAAGGGTCTCACGACCCATAATAACAGTCATTCAGTTACAAGCCAGCGGAAGAGTTTTAAACTGTCTGAGTACAGACAGGGCAACTATAGGCACACGGCCTAACTATACTACAGATCCAATGTAGGGCCAGATCGTAGCTGGGACACCAGCTACTCGTCGTCGTCGATGTCTACGAAGAACCCTCCATTAGGGTCATTAGCAACCTCTGCAACATTTATTAAGCAAACATGAGTACGAAGGTACTCAGCAAGACTTTGGGATAACTAACTACTCATGCAAGGTATCAAAAGGTAGTGTGGGGTTTCATGCGGAAAGCCAGCATTTGACTCGTGGCTAGACACTTGCATTTTTAAATAATTTTGACAACTTGATTTCTTGCACACGAGTCCACTAACACCACAACAATACACTATCGTGGAATCATTCCATCTCCGTACGGAAATGCCGTCCACGACACTCACGCTTATCTTCACAATTTTATGAGTAGCCATTGAAGTTATCTATGAACAACATATGTCTCCAAGTAGTCCATATCCGCGGACGCGGCTATTCGAATAGATCATAACCCTGCAGGGGTGTACTTCGTCACACACGCTCTCGCCACTTATCGCCATGTGCACGTCATGCACCTCGGCAACCTTCAAGCGGAAGCCCAGCGAGGGAGTCGGCCACGACCGTTAACCACACTAGTACCTAGTCCAGGTTTATCGCCTATCTGAGAGTAACCCATACGGAAGTCCGGCCGAGGTTTCCGCCACGGCCTCAAACGATGTGCGCAGAGTTCCCAAGCCCACCATCCGGGTGCCACTTGGTACACCGTGCCACTGCCTACCGCATCACGGTCCACCTCTCAGGTCAGCACCATGCACGGCCTCCAGCATTACTATAAACACCAGAAACTACTTGCAACTCCTGGACCGAGTACTAAGCGATTAATAGGCCGAGCGGGGTCATATTTCGGGGCCCAGCATGTGGTAGTATCTAGTCTTGGATTACATACATGGAACTCAGTTCCTAAGGACGGTTCCAATGAAACAACCCGCCATGTACTCCTACACAGCCTTTCACCGGTACCTTTACCAAATCAAGTTCAACACACAACCTTTGCTCACCGAACACATTCCACAATTCTGTTCATCTCCCAGATGACAGACCATACACAACTCTAAGCATAGCATGCATAGCAGGATAAGGCACATCATAGCTCAAGCAACTACCAGGTATGCTAGGTTGCAAGGTTCGGCTATTTACTGTGACAAGGTTAGGTCATGCAAAGGAAGTGGGTTCAACTATCGTGGCAAAAGCAGTTGAAGCATTTGATCTTAATGCAATAAATAGGTGCAGGAGCGAGAACATGGGATTTATCGGGATGATCAAAAGGGTTGCTTGCCTTGTTGCTTAGAGGAGGAACGATATCCGTCAGACGGATATTCGGTGGAATCCGGGGGTGCGGAGCCTACCGAAATGAATGGTAACATTCAATAATAATCATATGCAATCAAAATGATGCATGAGCATGGCATGAGAATGCAAAGTGATAAGTTATTATTTTCAACATGTATTAGGCTTAGAGTTGATTTGAATCACATTCGAATAGCAATTCAAACGGGGTATTCTCGGATACCGGTTTAATTTGATTCGACCTGATGCCCAGATCAACTTGATGTTAGCATGCATGAAATGTCATGTTATGGTACTGATTTGTAATTAGGACAGTGTGTGATCATTGCATTCATAATGAAATTTGAATAATTTTCCAAATTCCATTTAAGAAGTAATTATAAGAATTGAATTATTCCTTATTTCACATTTTAGGGTTCTGTAACTTTTTCAAACATGGTTGAAAATAGCATAATCAGAATCCTTGAATTTTTCTGATACTTTTTCATATATAAATTATTTTCATTGGAGTTACAGATTAATTTCTATGATTTTTACAAGTTTTAGCAATTTACTGGAATTATTTCTATACTGGAAATTCTATTTATTGCATCAGGCTGACGTCAGCAGGTCAGCCGACCTGTTCACGTCAAACCTGACAGGGGGGCCCCATTGGTCAGCCTCTCTGGGACTAACCCCGCGCTGACCAGCCCCTAATTGGGGTTTGACCAGGCATGGGGCCCTCTAGCAGCGACTGAGGGGAGGGCAATTACGCCCTAATGGTCGGCCACGTCGACGCCCACCGGAGGGTGGTCGCCGGCGACCAAGCCCGCGGACGAGGGCTCGCCGGAGACGACCTAAACGGCGCTGCACAGCACCAATTCGAACGCGGTTTGCAGCTATTGGACGCTGGCGAAGTGGCCGATCTGGCACGGGCATCACGGGTGGCTAGGGTCGCCGGAAGAGGCGCCGGCGACGAGCCGAAGCGGTGGCCGAAGCTCGGCCTTCTACGAGCGGTGGCTCTAGGGCACGGGGAGGGCAGCTGAGAGGCTCATCACGCTCCTGGAGGCTCCAGGAGCTCGATCCCTAGCTCGAGCGCGTGGATCTGACACCATAGCGACGGCGACGACATGACCGGCGGCGAGGTGCGCTCGGCCTTGGTGGGGAACGGGGCTACGATGCACGGAAGAGCGTGGGGAGAGAGGGGAATCGACGACGAGCTCACGGCGGTTCCGATGGTGTTGTTGAAGGGCTCGGGGGTGCGCCGGAGGGAGCGAATCGACGGGAGAGGTCCGGCGGCCGGAGGTGGAAGACGACGGTGTTGGGGCGATGCAGAGCTTGGGGAGACTTCGGCTTCTGCAGGGAGGACCGGCTCGACGAGGCGGAGCTAATGAACTACTCGGAGGAATGTTCCCGTGGCTAGAAGCGCTGCAGCTCGAGCTCGAGCTCGGCTCTAATGGCGGCAGCAGGAGGGAGGGCAAGATCCGAGAGGAGAGGGAAAACGGTTCTGGGGAATGGATAGAGGAGACCCTGGGGAGCTTATCCCCGTCGTCGCGCTGGCACGGAGGCTCTGGAGCTCGCCACGGCGAAGCAGGAGGTGGAGGGGGCCGCCGTGGTCGATCTCCCCTCTGCGAGAAGGCAGAGGAAGAAGACGACCCTGCCCCTGGTGGGCTGGGCCTCCTCAGGCGTCAGGTAAGGTTTCCTTCCTCCTTTTTCTTTTCTGTTTTGTTCTCTTTTGTTAACTAATGTTTTGCTATTTATTTCAGCTCCAAAAAGGTGGTAAAAATTATTTTAGACACACCTGATTATTTGTTATAATATTCCCATCCATTTCCAAAGTTTTCAACATTTTTGAAAATTTATAGTTTGTGATTTCAAATTTAAAGTTTGAAACCAGTGGCTTTTGCATTAATTTAAAATGCTGAAAGTGTCAAGAAAATAGTTTTCTCCAATGCTCATTTACTTTCATGATTTACCAGAAAGTTTGAGCATTTCTTGAGGCCATTTTGGGTTCATTGATTTTAACCTGTTTTGAGAAATCCTTTATTTAAAGTAGTGGCTAGGGTTTTGAGTTTTTCCTTTGCCACTTTCTTGTTCTTGTTGAAAATTCTTAGATGCAAATGCAAAGAAGACATGAGCACAAGGCTAACTTGCTTAAGGGTTAGGGATGTGACAACTCACCCCCACTCAAAAGAATCTCGTCCCGAGATTTAGAAGTCGTCGGGAATAACGCAGGATACTCAAGTCGGAGACGATCCTCTCTTTCCCAAGTTGCCTCCTTTTCAGAATGATTTGACCATTGAACTTTAAGAAACTTGAGGTTTCGACGTCGAGTGGTACGCTCAGCTTGATCAAGAATACGCACGGGGTATTCTCGGTATGAAAGGTTATCTTGGAGATCAAGCGTTTCGTGGTCCACTTCACGGATAGGATCCGAAAAGCAACGCCTGAGTTGCGAGACGTGGAAAACATCATGAACCTTGGAAAGATGCGGAGGAAGTTCCAACTGGTAGGCAACTTCTCCTCGTTTGGCAAGAATGCGAAAAGGACCAATGTAACGAGGAGCCAATTTGCCCTTGATACCGAATCGATGGGTACCCTTCAAAGGTGTAACCCGAAGGCAAGCCTTCTTGTCAACTTCAAAGGTCACAGCCTTATGATGACGATCATATTGGCTCTTTTGACGAGACTGGGCTGTTTTCAACTTTTCACGAATAATGCGAACCTGCTCTTCTGCATCCTGGATCATATCCGGGCCAAAGAGTTGCCTCTCTCCGGTTTCTGACCAATTAAGAGGTGTTTGACATCTTCGTCCATAGAGAACTTCAAAAGGGGCTTTGCCCAAGCTTTATTGGTAACTATTGTTATAAGCGAATTCGGCGAATAGAAGACACTTTTCCCAATTCATACCGAACGATATAACACAAGCTCAGAGCATATCTTCTAGGATTTGATTCACTCTTTCTACTTGACCACTTGATTGGGGATGGAAAGCAGTGCTAAAAGATAAGTGAGTCCCCATGGCTTTTTGGAAACTTTCCCAGAAGCGAGAAGTAAAGATACTTCCACGGTCCGAGTTAATCTCCAGGGGAACACCATGAAGAGACACTATTCGAGAGATATATAACTCTGCTATCTGGCTAGCTGTTATACTCTCACGAACGGGAAGAAAATGAGCCACTTTGGAAAGACGGTCAATGACCCCAAAGATAGCATTATTTCCTTTCTTGGTCTTGGGAAATCCGGTAATGAAATCCATGCTAACTTTATCCCATTTCCATTCAGGAATAGCTAGAGGCTTAAGGGTGCCAGCAGGCCTTTGATGTTCTGCCTTAACTCGACGACAAACGTCGCAGTTAGCAACAAACTCAGCAATTTCTCTCTTCATCCTAGTCCACCAGAACCTTTGGCGTAGGTCCTGATACATCTTAGTACTACCGGGATGAATGGTGAGAGGAGAATCATGAGCCTCCTTAAGGATTAACTGCCTTAGATGTGGGTTCTTAGGAACCACCAAACGATTCTGGAAGAACACAACACCTTGATCGTTCATGGAAAATTCTTTAGCGTTTCCGCTAAAAATATTCTCCTTGATCCGTGATATACCCTTGTCACGCTTTTGCCAGCTATAATTTGATCCTTAAGAGTAGGCTTCGCCACCAGGGTAGAAAGAAATCCTTGAGGAACAATATGAAGGTTCAACTTCCGAAAGTCCTCATGGAGATGTGGTTGACCTTGTTGTAGCATCAAATTGTTACAATAAGATTTAAGACTTAGCGCATCGGCCATAACATTGGCCTTCCCCGGGGTGTAAGTTATCCCTAAGTCGTAATCCGAGATCAACTCAACCCACCGTCTTTGCCTGAGATTCAAATCCGGCTGGGTGAAAATATATTTCAGACTTTGGTGATCAGTGAATATTTCGCAACGATTACCCAGAAGGTAATGTCGCCAGGTTTTTAGTGCATGGACCACAGCTGCAAGCTCAAGGTCATGTGTGGGATAATTATCCTCATGTGGACGCAACTGTCGAGATGCGTATGCGATCACATGACGATCTTGCATGAGAATGCAACCCAATCCTTGTCGCGAGGCGTCGCAATAGATAACAAAGTCCTTAGAAAAATCTGGTGGTAGCAACACAGGTGCGGAAGTCAAGCGTCTTTTCAGTTCCTGAAAACTATGCTCACACTGTGTTGTCCACTCGAACTTTTTATCCTTCTTGAGGAGTTCAGTTAGAGGCTTTGCAACCTTGGAGAAATTCTCAACAAAGCGGCGACAATAGCTCGCTAGACCAAGAAAACTCCTCACTTGCTTAACCGATTCAGGTTGAGTCCAATCAAGGACAGCTTGAACTCTCTCGGGATTGACAGCAATACCCTTACCAGAGATTACGTGGCCTAGATAGGTCACTTCTGGTAACCAAAATTCACATTTTGAAAATTTGGCATAAAGGCGATGCTCTCGAAGTTTCATCAATACCAGCCTTAGATGCTCGGCATGTTCTTGTTCATTCTTCATGTAGATGAGAATATCATCGAGGTACACCACGACGAATTTATCCAAATACTCCATGAAGATTGAGTTCATCAGTCGAGAGAAGGTGGCTGGGGCATTGGTTAAACCGAAGGACATAACGGTGTACTCATATTGGCCATAACGAGTAACAAAAGCCGTTTTTGGAATGTCCCCGTTCTTAATCTTGATTTGATGGTATCCCAACCTCAAATCCTTTTTGGAGAAGCCTGAGGATCCAGCGAGCTGATCGTACAGATCGTTGATCCTGGGAAGCGGATACTTGTTCTTTATGGTGACCAGATTAACTGGTCGATAATCTACAACCATCCGATCTGTTCCGTCTTTCTTCTTGACGAAGAGGACAGGACAAGCCCAAGGAGAAGAGCTAGGACGAATGAAACCTTTGTTCAAAGCCTCATCTAATTGCTTCTTAAGTTCGGCTAGCTCCAGGGGTGCCATCTTATAAGGTCTTCTGGCTATTGGGACAGTTCCCGGAACAAGATCTATTACAAACTCTACATCTCTGTCACGTGGAATTCCTGGCACTTCCTCTGGAAAAACATCCGGGAAGTCACGGACTACCGGAATGTCTTCAAGTTCCGGACATTTGGCAACTCGAGTCGAGACATTTACTATCTCACCCGAGGGATGGGTAAGCTGGACATTTCTAGAGTGAGTATCAATCTTGGCATAGTGAGCTGACATCCAGTCCATGCCCAAGATGATATTAATATCCGAAGATTTCAAGGCTATCAATGAGGCTAGAAAAACTAGCCTGTCTACTAGAATTTCATTGTCATAGGTTATCCTAGAGGTTTGCCATTTACTACGAGGGGTTTGGACAACCAATGGGATTGGCATATCACAAAATGACATGTTATGCAACTGTGCATAACTTTCTGAAATGAAGGAATGAGAAGACCCAGCGTCAAAGAGAACGGACGCTGGGTGATGATTAACAAGAAGCGTACCCAGCATGACGTCGGGATCCTCTGCAGCTTCTTCTGCTGACACATAGTTCACATGGCCACGTGCAGGAGTTGGCTTCACATAGTAAGCTTTGCCCGACTTGGCTTGCCCGACGGACTTTCCGGGTTGCTTGGCACCCACATTCTGAGGACACTCACAGGAATAGTGCCCTGGTTCTCCACACTTGTAGCATATCACCTGGTTGGCACGTGGTGCAGCATTGCTAGCTGGACCACCATAAGCTTTTGCTGGAGGGTTGGCCTGATTCGTCTGAGGCGCCACGTAGGATGGCCTCGGAGTGTATCTTGGCGGGAGAGAGCTGTTTGGAACCCACAGCCTGCGTTTTGGAAACGCGGAACCAGAAGACGAGCCAAAGTCACGGGAGTGCTTCCTTGTGGCTTCGAAGTCAGAATGACCAGTCTCGGCACTGATCGCCTTGTTGACTAGGGCTTGAAAGCTTGCACACTCATGGAGGCGCAGATCACGACCGAGCTGAGGGCTCAGACCCTTACAGAATCTTGCTTGCTTCTTGGCGTCAGTAGACACCTCCTCTGTTGCATAGCGGGCGAGATTACCGAACTCGCGGCTATAGGCATCCACAGACAACTTGCCCTGAGTGAAGGCACATAACTCCTCTCTCTTTCTGTCCATCAGGCCCTCTGGAATATGGTGCAGACGAAAGGCTGCACTGAAGTCTGCCCATGTGGCCACTGGTTCAGCGGGACGCATAGCTTCAAAATTCTCCCACCACAGATTGGCGGGTCCTTCCAGGAAATACGCCGCAATGGTCACCTTGTCGGCCTAAGACACATTCGCAGAGCGAATCTTGCGTGAGATGTTGCACAGCCAGTCATCAGCGTCGAGGGGATCGACGGAATGATGAAACTTTGGAGGATTCAGCTTCACAAAGTCATTGAGGGACACTGCGGCATTCCTAGGCTGTCGAGCCGTATTCTTCTCAATACGCTCTAACAGTCGGTTGGTCTCCCTTTTGTTTCTTTCTGCCTCAAGCATCACTTCTACCAGAGAAGGTGGGTGAGGCAGGTCTTCCTGCGACGCTTGACTACCCTCACCTTGCTCATGAGCAGGGGCACGGTTCAACCTGGTGAACACCATCCTGACAAACAAACTCATAGCTTAGACCAACATCATATCAATACTAGCTATGGATTAAGAATGTACTGAACACACGGAATGCGGAAATGAATATCCGAACAGCATGGTAACAAGCAACTGCTATATATACACCATGGTTCATACACACCCTTACATAGTTTAGTACAACCTTAACCGAAGAGCAAACTACTGAAATTATGAAACTACTCATCAGAGGCTTACAAGCTTCCTATACAATATTTATCTAGGCCTCCAGAATTCATTTCACATTACATACATACTTCACAAGTCACGCAGGACTGTGAACGTACGGTTACTACCATACTATCCTTCCGCTCACAGCTCAGGCATCCGCATAGAAGATCTCATAGAGATTACCTCCATGGCCTGGAAGCGCAACCTGCGGATCAGGAAACACTCTAGCCTGAGATCCCTGGGATCCATAAGGACACGGATGTGGCCTTGGTCCCCTGACTGGTGGTAAGAGGGGTCCCTGAAGAGGTGTGACTCCTCCTATAGCTGGCCAGTCAACGTGGGCTGGAAGATGGGTCCTAACAGGGTTCAGCATCTCCATCTCTCCATACCCTGTCTGGACTACCGGTGCCAGCTGCGTCAAAGCTGTCCACAGACGGGCACGGGTAGCATAAAGCTCCATGCGGAGAGCACGAGCATCCCTGTCTCTGTTCTCTAGCATCTCAACAGTGGACTGCAGAAGTGGATCCTCCATGGAAGAATCAAAATAGACTCCACTGAGGTATCCCTCTTCACTAGGCTGAGAGGCCGGAACATAGCAGAACTCTGAATTCTGCAGCAGTGCATGTCTCGCTCTCATAATGGTCAGCATTGAATAGGCAGCATCTTGTACTGCCATGTCAACAGTGACCCCCAACCCATAGGACCAATGGATTGGCTTCTCCGCTCTAGGGTAATCTGGAAATACCCTAACAGTGCAGATGTACTGGCTCTGGTTGAAGTCTCGGTACTGTTCCTCTACTGTGTACTCGGGGTACCAGCGGTAACCGCACACCGACATCACCCTGACCAGCATGGCCGTATGACCCGGCACATCAATGCACCTGGTCAGACGTACCACCTGACGAGAAGGACGGCCAGGCATCTGTAAATAGAGAGTAATGCAAAAGCATTAGAGCTCCGAATGCAAAATTGGGCAGCATAACGGTTGGAAATGCTCAAAACAAATTTTGAGACAACCCAAAATGGAATAGCGTAACCACTCAACTATCAAGTTCAACTCTCTGATCATCAAACTTACTTCCTTTTTCCCAAGAATAAAAGAAACCCAATATCTCTTGACCCGTAGTCCTATAATCTACCGATCAGAACACGAGCCTAGAAGGAGATGAGTAACCTAGTCCTTAATTCCCGCAGAAAAGACGAGGATGACCAGAATAGAATAACTTGAGAAGAGAACAAGAGTCTTACGTTCCCTTCCACAAACAATTCCCTTATATATAACTAAAGCAATTCTAGACTCAACTTTGACCAGTTTGGCTTAGTAATCCTACAGTCAGTCAGGCTCTGATACCAACGCTGTCGGGACCCCGATCCTAAGCCATAGGAATCCAGCCTGTAGCACATCGCATCCCTTTGCGGTCTCACGCACGGTTAACTCCACGGCTGCAGCCTTACCTTAGCCGGGACCGTTTGCGTCTTTTGACTCACGTATGCAATAGTGTTGCTAGCATTCCAATGTCAAAGAACCCGGATCGACATGTCTAGTCATAAACCAAAGTGGCAGTACCGCACAAGGACAGGCATACATGACCCAACAAAGCAGGTGTCGGTCATCAGCGAACGTAGACGAGTCGTAGCAAGCTACAAGGACTCCATTACGTCGCGTGACATTTCCCCAAAGGGGACAGACACAGCAGCTAAGAAGGACACATGCCGGTCAACCAATGTGTCCGGAGCAGTAGCGAACTACCAAGGCTCGTTGGATCACAAAGGGGCATTTCCTTGTAAGGAGTGCTACTAAAGTTCACGACTAGGTATTTGAACCCCATACATATCAAGTAAGACACACGTACGCATGGCATACCGATATGTATAGATACATCGATGGCATCACAACATAACCATAAACATACAAGCTTTATTTAAGAGGCTCGGAAGAGCCACACACATAATATTACACATTAAGGGTCTCACGACCCATAATAACAGTCATTCAGTTAAAAGCCAGCGGAAGAGTTTTAAACTGTCTGAGTACAGACAGGGCAACTATAGGCACACGGCCTCACTATACTACAGATCCAGAATAGGGCCACGTCGTAGCTGGGACACCAGCTACTCGTCGTCGTCGATGTCTACGAAGAACCCTCCATTAGGGTCATTAGCAACCTCTGCAAAATTTGTTAAGCAAACATGAGTACGAAGGTACTCAGCAAGACTTTAGGATAACTAACTTGTCATGCAAGGTATCAAAAGGTAGTGTGGGGTTTCATGCCGAAAGCCAGCATTTGACTCGTGGCTAGACACTTGCATTTTTAAATAATTTTGACAACTTGATTTCTCGCACACGAGTCCACTAACACCACAACAATACACTATCGTGGAATCATTCCGTCTCCCTACGGAAATGCCGTCCACGACACTCACGCTTATCTTGACAATTTTATGAGTTGCCATTGAAGTTATCTATGAACAACATATGTCTCCAAGTAGTCCATATCCGCGGACGCGGCTATTCGAATAGATCATAACCCTGCAGGGGTGTACTTCGTCACACACGCTCTCGCCACTTATCGCCATGTGCACGTCATGCACCTTGGCAACCTTCAAGCGGAAGCCCAGCGAGGGAGTCGGCCACGACCGTTAACCACACTAGTACCTAGTCCAGGTTTATCGCCTATCTGAGAGTAACCCCTACGGAAGTCCGGCCGAGGTTTCCGCCACGGCCTCAAACGATGTGCGCAGGGTTCCCAAGCCCACCATCCGGGTGCCACTTGGTACACCGTGCCACTTCCTACCGCATCACGGTCCACCTCTCAGGTCAGCACCATGCACGGCCTCCAGCATTACTATAAACACCAGAAACTACTTGCAACTCCTGGACCGAGTACTAAGCGATTAATAGGCCGAGCGGGGTCATATTTCGGGGCCCAGCATGTGGTAGTATCTAGTCTTGGATTACATACATGGAACTCAGTTCCTAAGGACGGTTCCAATGAAACAACCCACCATGTACTCCTACACAGCCTTTCACTGGTACCTTTACCAAATCAAGTTCAACACACAACCTTTGCTCACCGAACACATTCCACAATTCTGTTCATCTCCCAGATGACAGACCATACACAACTCTAAGCATAGCATGCATAGCAGGATAAGGCACATCATAGCTCAAGCAACTACCAGGTATGCTAGGTTGCAAGGTTCGGCTATTTACTGTGACAAGGTTAGGTCATGCAAAGGAAGTGGGTTCAACTATCGTGGCAAAAGCAGTTGAAGCATTTGATCTTAATGCAATAAATAGGTGCAGGAGCAAGAACATGGGATTTATCGGGATGATCAAAAGGGTTGCTTGCCTTGTTGCTCAGAGGAGGAACGATATCCGTCAGACGGATATTCGGTGGAATCCGGGGGTGCGGAGCCTACCGAAATGAATGGTAACATTCAATAATAATCATATGCAATCAAAATGATGCATGAGCATGGCATGAGAATGCAAAGTGATAAGTTATTATTTTCAACATGTATTAGGTTTAGAATTGATTTGAATCACATTCGAATAGCAATTCAAACGGGGTATTCTCGGATACCGGTTTAATTGATTCGACCTGATGCCCAGATCAACTTGATGTTAGCATGCATGAAATGTCATGTTATGGTACTGATTTGTAACATTGCATTCATAATGAAATTTGAATAATTTTCCAAATTCCATTTAAGAAGTAATTATAAGAATTGAATTATTCCTTATTTCACATTTTAGGGTTCTGTAACTTTTTCAAACATGGTTGAAAATAGCATAATCAGAATCCTTGAATTTTTCTGATACTTTTTCATATATAAATTATTTTCATTGGAGTTACAGATTAATTTCTATGATTTTTACAAGTTTTAGCAATTTACTGGAATTATTTCTATACTGGAAATTCTATTTATTGCATCAGGCTGACGTCAGCAGGTCAGCCGACCTGTTCAGGTCAAACCTGACAGGGGGGCCCCACTGGTCAGCCTCTCTGGGACTAACCCCGCGCTGACCAGCCCCTAATTGGGGTTTGACCAGGCATGGGGCCCTCTAGCAGCGACTGAGGGGAGGGCAATTACGCCCTAATGGTCGGCCACGTCGACGCCCACCGGAGGGTGGTCGCCGGCGACCAAGCCCGCGGACGAGGGCTCGCCGGAGACGACCTAAACGGCGCTGCACAGCACCAATTCGAACGCGGTTTGCAGCTATTGGACGCTGGCGAAGTGGCCGATCTGGCACGGGCATCACGGGTGGCTAGGGTCGCCGGAAGAGGCGCCGGCGACGAGCCGAAGCGGTGGCCGAAGCTCGGCCTTCTACGAGCGGTGGCTCTAGGGCACGGGGAGGGCAGCTGAGAGGCTCATCACGCTCCTGGAGGCTCCAGGAGCTCGATCCCTAGCTCGAGCGCGTGGATCTGACACCATAGCGACGGCGACGACATGACCGGCGGCGAGGTGCGCTCGGCCTTGGTGGGGAACGGGGCTACGATGCACGGAAGAGCGTGGGGAGAGAGGGGAATCGACGACGAGCTCACGGCGGTTCCGATGGTGTTGTTGAAGGGCTCGGGGGTGCGCCGGAGGGAGCGAATCGACGGGAGAGGTCCGGCGGCCGGAGGTGGAAGACGACGGCGTTGGGGCGATGCAGAGCTTGGGGAGACTTCGGCTTCTGCAGGGAGGACCGGCTCGACGAGGCGGAGCTAATGAACTACTCGGAGGAATGTTCCCGTGGCTAGAAGCGCTGCAGCTCGAGCTCGAGCTCGGCTCTAATGGCGGCAGCAGGAGGGAGGGCAAGATCCGAGAGGAGAGGGAAAACGGTTCTGGGGAATGGATAGAGGAGACCCTGGGGAGCTTATCCCCGTCGTCGCGCTGGCACGGAGGCTCTGGAGCTCGCCACGGCGAAGCAGGAGGTGGAGGGGGCCGCCGTGGTCGATCTCCCCTCTGCGAGAAGGCAGAGGAAGAAGACGACCCTGCCCCTGGTGGGCTGGGCCTCCTCAGGCGTCAGGTAAGGTTTCCTTCCTCCTTTTTCTTTTCTGTTTTGTTCTGTTTTGTTAACTAATGTTTTGCTATTTATTTCAGCTCCAAAAAGGTGGTAAAATTTATTTTAGACACACCTGATTATTTGTTATAATATTCCCATCCATTTCCAAAGTTTTCAACATTTTTGAAAATTTATAGTTTCTGATTTCAAATTTAAAGTTTGAAACTAGTGGCTTTTGCATTAATTTAAAATGCTTAAAGTGTCAAGAAAATAGTTTTCTCCAATGCTCATTTACTTTCATGATTTACCAGAAAGTTTGAACATTTCTTGAGGCCATTTTGGGTTCATTGATTTTAACTAGTTTTGAGAAATCCTTTATTTAAAGTAGTGGCTAGGGTTTTGAGTTTTTCCTTTGCCACTTTCTTGTTCTTGTTGAAAATTCTTAGATGCAAATGCAAAGAAGACATGAGCACAAGGCTAACTTGCTTAAGGGTTAGGGATGTGACAGCCTTTTATCGACCAAATGCTAGAAAGACTATCCAAACACACACACTTATGCTTTCAGGACGGTTATTCTGGTTTCTCCCAAATACCAGTTGCACAATCTGATTAGGAGAAACCCACTTTCACATGCCCTTTCGGTACCTTTGCTTATAGACGTATGCCTTTTGGCTTATATAATGCACCTGTCACCTTTGAAAGATGTATGATGGCTATATTCTCTGACATTTGTGAAAAGATTGTTGAGGTTTTCATGGATGACTTCTCCGTTTACGGGTCTTCCTTTGATGATTGTATCAGCAACCTTGATCAGGTCTTGCAGAGATGTAAAGACACCAATCTTGTCCTGAATTGGGAGAAGTGCCACTTTATGGTTAATGAAGGCATCGTCTTAGGAAATAAAATTTCTGAAAGAGGTATTGATGTCGATAAGGCTAAGGTTGATGCAATCGAGAAAATGCCATACCCCAGAGATATGAGAGGGATAAGAAGTTTCCTTGGTCATGCTGGTTTCTATAGAAGGTTCATCAAATACTTCTCTAAGATATCTAGGCCTCTTATCAATCTCTTACAAAAAGGATATTCCTTTTGTTTTTGACGATGATTGTGAGGAAACCTTCAAAATACTTAAGAGGGCTTTGATAACTGCACCTATTGTTCAACCACCTGATTGGAACTTGCCTTTTGATATTATGTGTGACGCTAGCGATTATGTTGTTGGTGTTGTTCTAGGGCAAAGAGTCGATAAGAAGTTAAATGTTATTCACTACGCTAGTAAAACTCTAGATAGTGCCCAAAGAAACTATGCCACTACGGAGAAGGAATTTTTAGCACTCGTGTTTGCGTGTGAAAAGTTCAGGTCTTACATAGTTGATTCCAAAGTCATTATTCACACTGATCACGCTGCCATTAAGTACCTCATGGAGAATAAGGACGCTAAACCTAGACTTATCAGATGGGTTCTCTTGCTACAAGAATTTGATTTGCACGTTGTTGACAGAAAGGGTGCTGATAACCCAGTAGCAGATCACTTGTCTAGGTTGGAGAACGTTCTTGATGACACACAACCTATTGATGATAGCTTTCCCGATGAGCAATTGAATGCCATCAATGCTTCACGTAGTGCACCGTGGTATGCTGGTTATGCAAACTATATCGTTGCGAAATACATACCACCTAGTTTCACGTACCAGCAAAAGAAGAAGTTCTTCTTTGACTTGAGACACTACTTTTGGGATGATCCTCACCTTTATAAGGAAGGAGTAGATGGTGTTATGAGACGTTGTGTACCTGAACATGAACAGGGACAGATCCTACAGAAGTGTCACTCTGAGGCCTACGGAGGACACCATGCAGGAGACAGAACTTCACACAAGGTATTGCAATCAGGTTTCTATTGGCCTACTCTCTTCAAGGACGCCCGTAAGTTTGTCTTGTCTTGTGAAAAATGTCAAAGAATAGGTAATATTAGCAAACGTCAGGAAATGCCTATCAACTATTCACTTGTCATTGAACCATTTGATGTTTGGGGCTTTGATTATATGGGACCTTTTCCCAAATCCAACGGGTATACTCACATCTTGGTTGTTGTTCATTACGTCGCTAAGTGGGTAGAAGCTATCCCCACTAGTAGTGCTGATCGCAACACCTCTATCCAGATGCTGAAAAAAGTTGTCTTCCGTAGATTTGGAGTCCCTAGATATCTAATGACCGACGGTGGTTCACACTTCATTCATGGTGCTTTCCGTAAAACGCTTGCTAAGTACGCTGTCAACCATAGAATTGCGTCTCCCTATCACCCTCAGTCCAGTGGTCAAGTAGAGCTAAGTAATAGAGAGATTAAACTGATTCTGCAAAAGACTGTCAACAGGTCTAGAAACAATTGGTCTAGAAAGAATTGGTCTAAGAAGCTCGATGATGCACTATGGGCTTATAGAACTGCCTATAAGAATCCCATGGGCATGTCTCCGTACAAAATGGTGTATGTGAAAGCATGTCATTTACCTCTTGAGCTAGAGCATAAAGCTTATTGGGCAATCAAAGAGCTCAACTTTGATTTCAAACTTGCCGATTAGAAGAGGTTATTTGACATTAGCTCGCTTGATGAGTGGAGAACTCAGGCATATGAGAATGCCAAGCTCTTCAAAGAGAAGGTTAAGAGGTGGCATGATAAGAGGATACAAAAGCGTGAGTTCAATGTAGGTGATTATGTCTTGCTATATAACTCTCGTTTAAGGTCCTTTGCAGGCAAGCTTCTCTCTAAATGGGAAGGTCCCTACGTTGTCGAGGAAGTATATCGTTCCGGTGCTATCAAGATCAACAACACAGAAGGTAATTGTCCGAGAGTGGTAAATGGGCAGAGAATCAAGCATTATATCTCAGGTACTCCCATAAATGTTGAAAGCAATATCATCAATACCATAACTCCGGAAGAATACCTAAGGGACATTTATTAGCCTGTTTGAGACTCCGAAAACGAAGAGGTATGAGATTCGGTAAGAAAACAGAGTCCAAAAGTTTTCCAATAGGAAATTTTCTCCGTTTTGGAATATTTGAAAAAATACAAAAATTGGAAGTAGTCTCGAAAGTGCGCGAGGAGGCAACAAGCCTGCACTGCGCGAGCCGACCCTCTGGCCACGCTGTGAGGGCTTGTGGCTACCTCGTGCGCCTCCCGGATTCCGTTTTCGTGCAAGGTACTCCTTCTGGTCTGGAAAAAATCATTATATATACTCCCGTTTGATCTGACCCCTGCATCACGCAGATTTCCTCTATTTTTCGTTTCGAGCCTATTTCTGTTGCAGATCTAGATCGCCTTGACTTCCCCAAAAGCTCCTAATGACAAGATCTTCGAGAAGGTCATCAATCCCTACCTCACGGAAGTGCTGCAACACCCTCAATCTATCGAGATGCGTGAGGGGATGTTGCACATCCGTGATGTTGAGGGGCCTAAGAAGACCGGAAGCATGGTGTAACATCCCAAAATTATAAATTTTGGAATGTTAATATAATTATTAGATTGATTGTTTGTTTTTTTGTTTGAGTGATTGAAA
Source organism: Hordeum vulgare subsp. vulgare (assembly GCF_904849725.1). Classification (NCBI taxonomy): domain Eukaryota; kingdom Viridiplantae; phylum Streptophyta; class Magnoliopsida; order Poales; family Poaceae; genus Hordeum; species Hordeum vulgare. Next base: position 459,554,555 of record NC_058521.1, read on the forward strand.
CTTGAGTGGAATTAGAAACTTCTCAAAAAAATGAGAGGGAATAAAATGACTTTCCCAAAATTTTCTATTTTGAATCCCTTTTCAATTTTGAGTTTGAATATTTTCAAAACCCTTTGATTAAGAAAAAAATAAAACGAGAGGAGGAAAATGACCCTCCAAAATCAGAGACTATGTCTTGATTCAAATTTTAAGTAGTTGCAATTTATTTGAAATTCAAATTCCTTTTCATTTTAAAGTTATTGCAAAAATATAATTTTTTTAAAAGTACTTTTTTGATTTTAAAAATATGTTCATGTTTTAGAAAATTTTATTCTGAAAATTTTGATATATAATATGCCTATATAAAATGTTCTCTCTTTTTCATTTATACGTTTTTCTTCTTTTTTTAAAAAAAAAAATTGTTCGTTCGCAAAAAAAAAGAAAAAAAACAAAGCTCGCCGAGGCCAACCAGCCCAACCATGTGCATGTGTTGTGCGGTGGTCGAATTGCTTTGGCTCATGCGACACCTCTCTTTCCCTCTTTTTTTCTAGTTTGCCTACATTACGTATATATTTAGTCCCACATCGCCTACCTATGGACCATTATACCTCCCTTCCACCTATAAATATAGACCCATAGGAGCATCCAAAAATCATCTATTTCGGGTTAAATCAATCTTTTGGTTTAACTAGATTTATTAAATAAAAATATTTTTTTCCTTCTCTTCGGCGGGATTCCTGGAAGTCGTCTCCTCATTTGAATTAATTATTTTAGACATAGCACTTTTCTTCCGTAAAACAGCTTGGCCCTGATTTTTCAAATAGCCATAACTTTTTACTCGTTTATCCGAATTAGATGAAACCAACGCCTAGAGTTTCGTCTTGATCCCACCTATCCTGTGAACCTATCATATCAACTTTTTGAAATTTTCAAATTTCGAAATTTGTTCATATTCATATTCAAACTTCTTTTGATCATGTCTTTTTATCCGTAGCTCCGTTTTAGATGAATTCAATTGCGTCGGATTCGTATCAAAGTAATCTTCCCGTTTGTATCATTAGTTTTAACTATTCAACTTATAAGTTTGATCAAATCAGATTTATCTATTAGTGCCCAAAAGTGTTCACATCGTTCTAAGCCGATTAAATGTTATATTGAAGTATTTGTATCTTTTGATCCGCTATTTCAAATCTAGTAATTCTTTTTTCTACACGCTCATATTGATCTCCTATATCCAGTAGCATCATTAGTTTCGACCTTTGAACCTTACAAATTTGAGCGATTCAAATTTGTATTCGAACACTCATTTGATCTTATCTTGCAAATCGTACCACCTTTTCAATTGATTCCTTTTACCCCTAAACACTCATGTCATATATTTTTGTACGTAACCATCGTACTTCAGTTCAACTTCTCTTGACCTTTTGAATGCAAATTCAATTCATACTTCAATTCGCTATAACTTGCATTGTAGTGCTCCATTTCAAGAAATTCTTTCTACAAATAAATTCTTATGTCTTATACTATTTGTCAAACAACATTCATGTTGTTCTCCCAATATTTTGGTCATCTCCCATAGTGTATGCAAGTCGAGCTTATATAGCAATGGTTCCTCGTCCATTAACTCTTTTGATCTCATTCATGCACCTTCACTTTACAACACACTTAGGACCTTTTTATTAAACCTTAGTACGTTGTTATTTTGTACCAAGACATGCTTTGTTCTTATGTTCTCTTGGTTCTTCCTCTTTTGCCATGAATGTTTATTGAATGCTATTCATTTACGATAGATTGCTCGGAGTGTGGCGAGTAGAATTATCAGGATTTTGAGAGCGACTATCTTCATCAAGTAATACCAGGCAAGTCACTTTGATCATACTATCACCTATGTTTTATGCATCGTAGTTCTACCATCCTATGCCCAATTGCATGCTGAGTAGGTACTTGGAAATTTTAGTATAGATTGTAGTATCATGTGTTAGGCACACAACAACCCCGATACTTCGCCCCGGGACGACAAATTTCATATTGCTATGCTTGAGTAGACGAGATTTCGGTTGAGTGCATAACACGAGTAATGCGAGGTTGATTAAATAATCAAGACCGGTTAAGACAAGACTTTTCAAGACCTCGGACGCAATGCTACTCCGGGTGAAGGACGGTTGATCGGCTCCCTGGAGAACCCAGTGGATGACCCGGGATGCTGGAGAGGCCATGACATCCTGCGGAAAGATTCACCCAGGCTCAAAGGGACAGACGGATATTTTCAAGACCCAAGGCTTACCTGCACAACCACAAGTCATTATGGGCTCTGGCTTGGTTGGACAACGCGACGACTCTGGACAGACGGTGCTAGCAGATGTAGACGAACGGTAGGAATGGATGGGCACCGGCAGGGATTCAGAGGGACCCGTTGAAAGACCATGTTTTGATCATCCGGTCTTCAAACACCCTGAAGTGCGAGGACATACTCGGAGGCGATCAAATCTTGTGGCGAACGTGTGCAAAACTCTGCAGAGTACTCAAACCTAATCGATTAGCCGTGTCCACGGTCATGGACAACTTGATCCAAAGGAACTGAAGTTATCTGAAATTCTCAACACAAATAATAATATTGATGTGGGTATTATTGACAACATGGGTACGAGAATTGGTTGGTGGAACCATCTCGTTAACAACCAACAATGTAGTAACATTTTGCTTTTAGCCCTCTCTTGATGTAGGAGAAAACTTGCTTTTCGCTAAAAACGTATGGCCCCACCTACCATATATGCATATAGTATAGATGATTACTTTTCACCCCTCTCTTATGTGACTTGCCGGCATATTCAATATGCTGACCTACACGGCTGCAACGTCTTATGTTGCAGATATTTTTCTTCGACGAGTAACAGTACGATTCAGGGTTACGGTCTACACTCAACCTGCCGTTGGTGTTTATTGGGACTCCACTCCCTTGACTGCTTCCGCTGAGATATTTAAGGTATATATCAGTTTTACGCTATTTACCTGTGATTGCACTTTGATATATACATTGGTGTACTGTGTGTGCCAGCATACTGATCCAGGGATGGCACAGAAACACAGAGGCTTGACTCGTCTTGAGTCGGGTCGCTACACATGGAGACGAGGCTCGAAGCAATGGAGCAACAAGTCTTCAAGTGCCAAGGGATGGTGGAGCGTGGACTCAACGCCAACCACATGATGATCACGGAGTTCACCAACAAGCACAAGATGGATGCCAATGACATTGGGAAGCACCTCTCCAGGCTCTATGACAGGTTTGATCAACTCCACGGCCAGATCTATGACCTGCAGAATCAAAACTGTGAGTATGAGTATAGATTTAAATCAATATGGTTGGCTACAGATTTGAGGATTCCGGCGACTCGTTCATCCTTCCATGATGGAGCACCTATGCCTTGGAAGACGGAGGATCAAACTCATGTTGCAACAACTCAACCTTTACCACCAAAGGAAGACAACTGAGCATTGGTATGGGCAATCCCCTTGGCTTTTGCCAAGCTTGGGGGAGTTGCCCCGGTATCGTATCACCATCACATCTTTTGCCTTTACCTTTGTTTTTAGTTTTCCTTTTCAGTTTTCTCTTTCTCTAGTAGTGACATAAAAGCGACAGACTGCATAATAAAGTTCTTTATCACAAGGCGCAATATAAAGTGACATTCCTCAGCACTAAGAGGACACGCATCCAAACCTCAAAAGTGCATGACAACCTCTGCTTCCCTCTGTGAAGGGCCTATCTTGTACCTTTACTTTTTGCCCTTGAAAGAGTCATGGTGATCTTCACCAATTTCTTATTTTGCCTTTGTCTTGGCTACCGTCACATGCTTGGGAAAGATCTATATTCATATGTCAACTTGGAGGTAGGCATTCATGAATTATTATTGTTGACATTACCCTTGAGGTAAGCTGTTGGGAGGTAAAACTGTAAGCCCCTATCTTTCTCTGTGTCCAGCTGAAACTTTGATCTCATGAGTACCACGTGAGTTGTAGCAATTGTAGAGAATGAAAGAATGATTGAGTATGTGGATTTTCTTTAAAAGCTCTTATTGACTCTTTCTGATGTTGTGATAAATTGTAATTGCTTCAACGACTAAAGGCTATCGGTTGTTACTTCTCGGTAAGGTTCTTGATCCATGTTTTACTTTGTGAAGGAATTATCACTTTAGAATGAGAGATTATATGTTGGTATGCTGTTCTGATCATGATCATGATGCATGCATGTTTGTATCTTGTTTTGTCGACACCTCTCTCCCTAAACATGTGGACATATTTATTGAGCTCGGCTTTTGCTTGAGGACAAGCGAGGTCTAAGCTTGGGGGAGTTGATACGTCCATTTTGCATCATGTTTCATGTTGATATTTATCGCTTCTTTGGCTGTTATTTCACTTCGCGGTACTATTCTTTTGCCTTTCTCTCTTATTTTGCAAGGTTTACATGAAGAGAGAGAATACCGGCAACTCGAATTCTGGCCTGAAAGTGGAGCAAAGTTGAGATACCTATTCTGCGCAACTCCAAACGCCGTGAAAATCAACGGAGATTTTTTCCAAATATAAAAAATACTAGGCCGAAGAAGTACCGGAGGAGGGCCACGGGGTGGCCACAAGACTGCACGGTGCGGCCATCCCCCTAGGTCGTGCCATGGGGGCTTGTGGGCACCCTCCTGGCCCACTTGCCCCCCTCTTTTGCTATATGGAGGGTTTCGTCCAGGAAAAAAATCAGAAGGGAGCTTTTTTGTGGTTTCGCCGCCGCCACGAGGCGGAACTTGAGCAGAACCAATCTAGAGCTCCGGCAGGATGATCGTGCCGGGGAAACTTCCCTCCTAGAGGGGGAAATCGTCTCCATCGTCTTCACAACACTCCTCTCATCTGAGGGGACTTGTCACCATCAAGATCTTCATCAGCACCATCTCATCCCCAAACCCTAGTTCATATCTTGTAACCAATCTCCGTCTCGCGACTCCGATTGGTACTTGTAAGGTTGCTAGTAGTGTTGATTACTCTTTGTAGTTGATGCTAGTTGGATTACTTGGTAGAAGAGTTCATGTTCAGATCATTGATGCTACTCATTACACCTCCAATCATGATTATGATTATTCTTTGTGAGTAGTTACTTTTGTTCCTAAGGAGATGGGATAAATCATGCTAATAATAGTCATGTGAATTTGGTATTCGTTCGGTATTTTGATATGTTGTATGTTGTTTTTCATCTAGTGGTGTTATGTGAACGCCGACTACATAAAACTTCACCATTATTTGGGCCTAGAGGAAGGCATTGGGAAGTAGTAAGTAGATGATGGGTTGCTAGAGTGACAGAAGCTTAAACCCTAGTTTATGCGTTACTTCGTAAGGGGCTGATTTGGATCCACTAGTTTAATGCTATGGTTAGACTTTGTCTTAATTCTTCTTTCGTAGTTGCGGATGCTTGCAGGAGGGGTTAATCATAAGTGGGATGCTTGTCCAGGTAAGGGCAGTACCCAAGCGCCGGTCCACCCACATATCAAACTATCAAAGTAACGAACGTGAATCATATGAACATGATGAAACTAGCATGACAGAAATTCCCGTGTGTCCTCGGGAGCGTTTTTCCTCTTACAAGACTTTGTCCAGGCTTGTCCCTTGCTACAAAAGGGATTGGGCCACTTTGCTGCACCGTTGCTACTTTTGTTACTTTTTGCCTGCTGCAAATCATCTCACCACACAATCACTTGTTACCGACAATTTCAATGCTTGCAGATTTTTCCTTGGTGAAAACCACTTGTCAGATCCTTCTGCTCCTCGTTGGGTTCGACACTCTTACTTATCGAAAGGACTACGATTGATCCCCTATACTTGTGGGTCATCACATACACACATCGAAGTTCGGTTTCTATTCCGGTTACTCGTAATAAAGCTGAACCGACATAACCTAATTCGGTTAGTGGGTGTAAAAACCGAATTTGCGTGTAACATTAATAAAAACTAAAATTTCGATTTTTTTGTTAAGGTTTCGGTTCGATATTCGGTTCATCGGTTTTTATGCCCACCCCTAATGGAACCAGATTCTAAATGTGTCATTGATCATCAACACCGCTTAAATCCTAATATGAAGGAAGTGGTGTGAACTAAATAATAAAGCCTATGGAGGCAGGTACAATATATCCTATTGCTGATAGTATATGGGTAAGGCATGTTCATTGTGTTCCTAAGAATGGAGGTTTAACTGTTGTTCCTAATGACAAAAATGAACTTATTCCACAAAGAATCGTAACTGGTTATAGGATGGTAATTGGTTTTAGGAAATTAAACAAAGTTACTAGAAAATATCATTACCCCTTGCCTTTTATTGATCAAATGTTAGAAAGATTATCTAAGCACACACACTTTTGTTTTCTTGATGGATATTCTGGTTTCTCTCAAATACCTATCTCGAAAGAGGACCAAGAGAATACTAGTTTCACATGCCCCTTTGGAACTTATGCCTATAGACATATGCCTTTTGGTTTATGTAATGCACCTACTACCTTTCAAAGATGTATGACTACTATATCCTGTGACTTTTATGAAAAGATTGTGGAGGTTTTCATGGATGATTTTTCCATGTACATGACTTTTTTTTATGATTGGTTGAGCAACCTTGATCAAGTTTTGCAGAGATGAGAGGAAACTAACCTTGTCTTAACTTAGGAGAAGTTTTAATTTATGGTGAATGAAGGTATAGTACCTGGGCATAAAATCTTTAAACAGGGCATTGAGGTAGACCAAGCTAAAGTTGATACAATGGAGAAAATGCAATGTCCTAAAGATATCAAAGGTATAAGAAGTTTTCTGGGTCATATTGGTTTCTATAGGTGCTTCATTAAATATCTATCAAAGATTTCTACGCCACTAACTAATCTTCTTCAAAAATATATTGCTTTTACTTTTTATGATGATTGTGTAGAAGACTTTGAAATACTTAATAAAGCCTTGATTTCTCTACCTATTGTATAACCACCTGATTAGAATTTACCATTTGAGATTATGTGTGATGCTAGTGATTATATTGTTGGCCTTGGAGACATAGCGATAGTATGGCTAACTAAGCTTTTCAACCTCATTTTTCGGTCAAACAAGATGCTCGAAGAATGGAGGCGGAGTATTTTAGTACCAAACTTTAAGAACAAGGGGGATGTTCAAAGTTGTACTAATTACCGCGGAATCAAGCTGATGAGCCATACTATGAAGCTATGGGAGAGAGTCATTGAACACCTCTTAAGACAGTTGACAAGCGTGACCAAAAACCAATTTGGTTTCATGCCTGGGAGGTCTACCATGGAAGCCATCTTCTTGGTATGACAACTGATGGAGAGATACAGGGAGCAAAAGAAGGACCTTCATATGGTGTTCATTGATTTGGAGAAGGACTATGATAAGACACCTCAGAATGTCATGTGGTGGGCCATGGAGAAACACAAAGTCCCAATAAAGTACATTACCCTCATCGAGGATATGTATGATAATGTTGTGACAAGTGTTCAAACAGGTGATGGTGACACCGATGACTTTCCGATTAGAATAGGGCTACACCAAGGGTCAGCTTTGAGCCCTTATCTTTTTGATTTGGTGATGGATGAGGTCACAAGGGATATACAAGGAGTATCCCATGGTGTATGCTCTTTGCGGATGATGTGGTGCTAGTCGATGATAGCCGAACGGGGGTTAATAGAAAGTTAGAGTTATGGAGGCGGACTCTGGAATCGAAAGGTTTTAGGCTTAGTAGAACTAAAACTGAATACATGAGTTGCAGTTTCAGTGCTACTAGGCACGAGGATGGAGAGGTTAGCCTTGGTGGGCAGGTGGTACCGGAGAGAGACACGTTTCGATATTTGGGGTCCATGTTGCAGAAGGATGGCGATATCGATGAAGACGTGGGCCACCGAATCAAGGCTCGGTGGATGAAGAGGCGCCAAGCTTCTCGCATACTCTGTGACAAGAGAGTGCCACAAAAGCTAAAAGGCAGGTTTTATAGGACAGCTATCCGACCTGCGATGTTGTATGGTGCGGAGTGTTGGCCAACCAAGAGACGACATATCCAACAGTTAGGTGTAGCAGAGATGCGCATGTTGAGATGGATATGTGGCCACACAAGGAAGGATCGGGTACGGAATGACGATATACGAGAGAAACTTGGGATAGCACCGATTGAAGAGAAGTTCGTGGAGCATCGTCTCAGATGGTTTGGACATATTCAACGGAGGCCACCGGAAGCGCCGGTGCATAGCGGACAGATAAAGCATGCTGAGAATGTTAAGAGGGGTCGTGGTAGACCAAACTTGACATGGGAGGAGTTCGTTAAGAGAGACCGAAAGGTTTGGAATATCGACAAAGACTTAGCCATGGACAGGGGTGCGTGGAAGATAGCTATCCACGTTCCAGAGCCATGACTTGGCTTCAAGATCTTATGGGTTTCAACTCTAGCCTACCACAACTTGTTTGGGAATGAAAGGCTTGGTTGTTGTTGTTGTTGTTCTAGGGCAAAGAGTAGACAAGAAATTGAATGTTATTCATTATGCTAGTAAAACCCTAGACATCGTTCAAAGAAATTACACTACTACTGAGAATGAATTTCTAGCAATTGTGTTTGCATGTGGTAAGTTTAGACCATACATTGTTGATTCCAAAGTTACTCTTCACACTGATCATGCTGCTATTAAATACCTTATGGAAAAGAAGGATGCTAAGCCTAGTCTTATCAGGTGGGTGCTTTTACTTCAAGAATTTGACTTGCATATCGAGATACGAAGGGAGCTGAAAACCTTGTAGCACATAACTTGTCTAGGATGGAAAATGTTCTTGATAATGAACTCCCTATTGATGATAATTTTCCTCATGAGCAACTCGATGTTATAAATGCTTCACACAATACTCCTTGGTATGTAGACTATGCCAATTGTATTGTTGCCAAATGTATACCACCTAGTTTCACATACCAAAAAAGCAAAACATTTTTCTTTGATTTAAGACATTACTTTTCGGATGACTAATGTTTTTATAAAGAAGGATTAGATGGTGTTACTAGACGTTTTGTACCAGACATTAATGGGGACAAATCCTACGGGAGTGTCACTCAGAGGCTTACCAAGGACATCATGCTGGTGACAGAACTGCACACAACGTACTAAAATCTGGTTTTTATTAGCCTACTCTTTTCAAATATGCTCGTAAGTATGTCCTTGATACGTCTCCAACGTCTCTATAATTTTTGATGGTTTCATGCTATTATCTTGTCAAACTTTGGATGTTTTGCATGCCTTTTATTTATTTTCTAGGACTAACTTATTAACTCACTGCCAAGTGCCAGTTCCTGTTTTTTACATGTTTTTGAACCCTTTCACATGAGATTTTGAAACGGAGTCCAAACAGAAGCAAATCCGTGAAAAGATTTTTCTGGAACGGAAGAAGATCGGGGAGCTTGGGGGCCAAGCCAGAACATCCCCAGGGCCCCCACAAGACCCCACCCCGCGGCCAGGGGCGCGCCATGCAGGCTTGTGGGCCCCCTGGAGGTCCCCTGACCTAGATCTTGTGCCTAAAAATTCTAGAATATTCCCAAAAAATCAGGGGAGCATCGTAATCACTTTTCCGCCACCGCAAGCTTCTGTCTCCGCAAGATCCCATCTAGGGCACGTCCTGGTGCCCTGCCAGAGGGGGATTCGGACACGGAAGGCTTCTCCATCAACACCATGACCTCTCCGATGATGCGTGAGTAGTTCACCATAGACCTACGGGTCCATAGCTAGTAACTAGTTGGCTTCTTCTCTCTCTTGGATCTTCAATACAAAGTTCTCCATGATCTTCATGGAGATCTATCCGATGTATTGTTCTTTTGTGGTGTGTTTGTCGAGATCCGATGAATTTTGGATTTATGATCAGATTATCTATGAATCTTATTTGAGTTTCTTCTGATCTCTCTTATGCATGATTTCATATCCTTGTAATTCTCTTCGAGTTGTGGGTTTTGTTTGGCCAACTAGACCTATGATTCTTGCAATGGGAGAAGTGCTTGGTTTTGGGTGCATACGGTCGGTGACCTCACCCAGTGAGAGAAGGGGTAGCAAGGCACGTATCGTGTTGTTGCCATCAAGGGTAACAAGATGGGGTTTTCATCATTGGTTTGAGATTATCCCTCTACATCATGTCATCTTGCTTAAAGCGTTACTTTGTTCATCATGAACTCAATACACTAGATGCATGCTGGATAGCGGTCGATGTGTGGAGTAATAGTAGTAGATGCAGAAAGTATCGGTCTACTTGTCTCGGACGTGATGCCTATATGCTAGATCATTGCCTTAGATATTGTCATGACTTTGCGCGGTTCTATCAATTGCTCGACAGTAATTTATTCACCCACCGTAATATTTGCTATTTTGAGAGAAGACTCTAGTGAACACTATGGCCCCTAGGGTCTACTCCACACCATATTTTCAGCCTTACACTTTTCACTTCGTTGCACTTTCCGCCTTCAGATCTCACTTTGCGAATAATCTTGAAGGGATTGACAACCCCTTTGAAGCGTTGGGTGCAAGCTTGTTTGTTTTTTTGCAGGTACTTTGGACTTGATGAGGCCCTCCTTTTGGTTCGATACCTTGGTTCTCAAACTGAGGGAAATACTTACTGCTCCTATGCTGCATCACCCTTTCCTCTCAAGGGAAAAACCGACGCAAACCAGAGAAGTAACAAGAAGAACTCCTACGCGCCAGGGAAGGACTTTTATTGCCGCAGCACAAGAATTTCTGGCACCGTTGCCGGGGAGGAAGATCAAGTCAAGAACTCATCCAAGTAGGTGTCGCAAACTCATCTCTTGCATTTACTTTATTTGCCAGTTGCCTCTCGTTTTCCTCTCCCCCACTTCACAATTTGCCTTTTTTGTTTGCCTTTTTCATTCGCCTTTTTGTTGCTTTGGTTGCTTGCGTTGCCATGTGCCTTCAATATGCTTGCATCTTCGCTTGCTAAAAATCTAATGATATGGATCCTCATCCACTTGCTAATCTCTTTAAGAGATCCAATTATGTTGATCCAATTGCTAGTGAGTTGAGTGCAATTGACTATCGTTATGGAGTTTTGCTTGAGATGCGTGAATCCGAAAATCGTGATGATGAAATTTATGAAGTGATTCACGAGGGCTCCTTGAATGAAAAGCATGATTGCAATGGTTTCACTATAAATCCTTTTAGTGACAATCATGCTAAAAATATGCAAAACCCTAAGCTTGGGGATGCTAGTTTTGCTATGTCCACTACTTGTTGCAATGATATTTGCAATAATATTGAAAGTGGGTTTGGAGAAGTCATGACTTTAGTTGATGATAATCCCACTAGTTTTTGAAAAGCGTCAACTTTGCATTCATGTGGATCATGAAAAGAATATCCTTTGGGATAGCTATATTGTTGAATTTGAATATGATCCCACATGTAATTGCTATGAGAGAGGAAAATATTGTGGTAGAAACTTTCATGTTACCAAATTACCTCTCGTTATGTGGAGATTGCTATTGTCTCTTTCTTCTTCGTTGCATATGGCAATTATTGGTTGTCTTGACAATCTGTTTTCCTATAAAATGCCTATGCATAGGAAGTATGTTAGACTTAGATGTGATTTTCACATGCTTTATGATGTTCTTGTTGTGCTTCAATTCTTGTATTTTGTGTGAGCATCATTAAATTATCAATGCCTAGCTAAGGGTGTTAAGCAATAGCGCTTGTTGGGAGGCAACCCAATGAATTTATCTTTTTTCTTTCCGTTTTGTTGCGTCCACACTTTCATAATTCTGTTGTGATTGTGTTTTTTGTGTTTCTTTTTGTGTTTGAGCCAAGCAAAACCTTTATGATTATTCTTGGTAATGGTTGTTTGATCTTGCTGGAAAAAGACAGAAACTTTTCGCTCACGAGATGATTTTTCATTTTTATTCAGAAAAATATTTTGAGTTGATTCTTTTTTCTGATGATTGATATGCTTTTTCCCTAGACCGTCGTAATTGTTCAGATTTGTTGAGGTACCATAAGTATACGAAGTATACATATTGCTACAGACTGGTCTGTTTTTGACAGATTCTGTTTTTGTTGAGTTGGTTGCTTGTTTTGATGAAACTATGGTTAGTATCGGGGGGTACTGGCCTTGTAAAAGTGAGAATACACTAGCCCATCATCAATATAGATCGAATTTAAGTTTGCTACAGTACCAAAAGAAGTGGTAGTTTGTTTTCTTCTACTAATGTTATCACAAGTTTCTGTTTAAGTTTTGTGTTGTGAAGTTTTCAAGTTTTGGGTGATGTTCTCATGGACTATGAGATAAGGAGTGGAAAGAGCTCAAGCTTGGGGATGCCCAAGGCATCCCAAGCCAAATTCAAGGACACCAAAAATCCTAAGCTTGGGGATGCCCGGGAAGGCATCCCCTCTTTCGTCTTCAATCCATCGATAACATTACTTGGAGCTATATTTTTATTCACCGCATGATATGTGTTTTGCTTGGAGCGTCTTGTATCATAGGAGTCTTTTCTTTTTGTTGTGTCACAATCATCATTGCTGCACACGTTTTTGAGAGAGAGAGAGACATGCACTCATCGTGATTTTGCTAGAATGCTCTAGTGCTTCACTTATATCTTTTGATCTAGATACTTTTGCTCTTATGCTTCACTTATACCTTTTGAGCTAGATACTTTTGCTCTTGTGCTTCACTTATATCTTTAGAGCACGACGGTGCATGATTTGGTAGTTGGCTTATGCTATGAAAGAATTCCCATGTGCTAGGTACCCAAGGAGGATGCAAAAACCTCCATCTTCATGTGCATTGAGTAGAAAGAAAAGTTTTGATTCCTCTCAATTAGTTTTGAGACATGGATTCGGTAATATTAAAAGCTATGTTAGTAGGGTGTTGTGAATCTAGAAATACTTGTGTTGAAGTTATTGATTCTCGTAGGATGCACGTATGGTGAACCGCTATGTTAGGAAGTCGGAGCATAATTGATCTATTGATTGTCATCCTTTGTGTTGAGGTCGGGATCGCACGATGGTTTACACCTACCAACCCTTCCCCTCGGAGTATGCGTTTACCACTTTGTTTCGATTACTACTAAAACTTTTGCAACAAGTATGTGAGTTCTTTATGACTAATGTTGAGCCCATGGTATAGATGCACTTTCACTTTCCACCATTGCTAGCCTCTCTAGCGCCGCGCAATTCTCGCCGGTGCACAAACCCACCAAATTCCTTCCTCAAAACAGCCACCATACCTACCTCTTATGGCATTTTCATAGCCATTCCGAGATATATTGCCATGCAACTACCACCGTTCCGTCTCATGACTTGTGTTGTCACTCTCATATTGCCATTGCATGATCATACTAGATCGTTGCACGTCCCGGTACACTGCCGGAGGCATTTCTTATGGAGTTATCATCATTGTGATTTTTGAGCTTTGAGTAACTAAAAGTGTGATGATCATCATTATTAGAGCATTGTCCCATGTGAGGAAATAAAAAAATAAAAAAAGAGGCCAAAGAGCCCAAAAACAAAAAAAAAAGAAAAGAAAAAAAGAGGCCTAAGAGCCCAAATAAAAAATGAGAGAAAAAGAGAGAAGGGACAATGCTACTATATTTTTCCACATTTGTGCTTCATGATAGCACCATGTTCTTCACGATTGAGAGATTCTTGCTTTGCCACTACCATATGCTAGTGGTAATCTTCGTGTTTATAACTTGGCTTGTATATTCCAATGATGGGCTTCCTCAAAATTTCCCTAGGTCTTCGTGAGCAAGCAAGTTGGATGCACACCCACTAGTTTTCCTCTTGAGCTTTCGCATACTTATAGCTCTAGTGCATCTCTTGTATGGCAATCCCTACTCATTCACATTGATATCTATTAATGGGCATCTCCATAGCCTATTGATACGCCGAGTCAATGTGACCATCTCCTCCTTTTTGTCTCACAACCACCACCACACGCTATTCCACCTATAGTGCTATACCCATGGCTCGCGCTCATGTATTGCGTGATAGTTATAAAAAGTTTGAGAAAGTAAGAGTGCGAAAACAATTACTTGGCCAATTCCGGGGTTGTGCATGATTTACATTAGTTGTGTGAGGATAATGGAGCATAGCCAGACTATATGATTTTGTAGGGATAACTTTCTTTGGCCTTGTTATTTTGGAAGTTCATGATTACTTTGCTAGTTTGTTTGAAGTATTACTGTTTTCATGTCAATAGCAAACTATTGTTTTGAATCAGACGGATCTGAATATTCATGCCACGTGAAAGAAGTTGCAAAGGAGAACTATGCTAGGTAGCATTCCACATCAAAAATTCGTTCTTTATCACTTCCCTACTCGAGGACGAGCGGGAGTTAAGCTTGTGGATGCTTGATACGTCTCCAACGTATCTATAATTTTTGATGGTTTCATGCTATTATCTTATCAAACTTTGGATGTTTTGCATGCCTTTTATTTATTTTCTGGGACTAACTTATTAACTTAGTGCCAAGTGCCAGTTCCTGTTTTTTCCATGTTTTTGACCCCTTTCAGAGGAGATTTTGAAACGGAGTCCAAACGGAAGAAAATCCCCGAAAAGATTTTTTCTGGAACGGAAGAAGATCGGAGAGCTTGGGGGCCAAGCCAGAAGAGCCCCAAGGGCCGCGCCATGCATGCTTGTGGGCCCCCTAGAGGTCCCCTGACCTAGATCTTGCGCCTATAAATTCCCAAATATTCCCCAAAAAATCAGGGGAGCATCATAATCACTTTTCCGCCGTCGCAAGCTTCTGTCTCCGCAAGATCCCATCTGGGGCACGTCCTGGTGCCCTGCCGGAGGGGGTATTCGGACACGAAGGCTTCTCCATCAACACCATGACCTCTCCGATGATGCGTGAGTAGTTCACCATAAACTTACGGGTCCATAGCTAGTAACTAAATGGCTTCTTCTCTCTCTTGGATCTTCAATACAAAGTTCTCCATGATCTTCATGGAGATCTATGCGATGTAATCTTCTTTTGCGGTGTGTTTGTCGAGATCCGATGAATTGTGGATTGATGATCAGATTATCTATGAATCTTGTTTGAGTTTCTTCTGATCTCTCTTATGAATTATTTCATATCCTTGTAATTCTCTTCGAGTTTTGGGTTTTGTTTGGCCAAATAGATCTATGATTCTTGCAATGGGAGAAGTGCTTGGTTTTTGGTGCATACCGTGCGGTGACCTCACCTAGTGACAGAAGGGGTAGCGAGGCACGTATCGTGTTGTTACCATCAAGGGTAAAAAGATGGGGGTTTCATCATTGGTTTGAGATTATCCCTCTACATCATGTCATCTTTCTTAAAGCGTTACTCTGTTCGTCATGAACTCAATACACTAGATGCATGCTGGATAGCGGTCGCTGTGTGGAGTAATAGTAGTAGATGCAGAAAGTATCGGTCTACTTATCTCGGACGTGATGCCTATATGCTAGATCATTGCCTTAGATATCATCATGACTTTGCGCGGTTCTATCAATTGCTCGACAGTAATTTGTTCACCCACCGTAATATTTGCTATTTTGAGAGAAGCCTCTAGTGAACACTATGGCCCCCAGGGTCTACTCCACACCATATTTTCAGCCTTACACTTTTCACTTCGTTGCACTTTCCGCCTTCAGATCTCACTTTGCAATCAATCTTGAAGGGATTGACAACCCCTTTGAAGAGTTGGGTGCAAGCTCGTTTGTTTTTGCGCAGGTACTTTGGACGTGACGAGGACCTCCTTTTGGTTCGATACCTTGGTTCTCAAACTAAGGGAAATACTTACTGCACCTGTGCTGCATCACCCTTTCCTCTTCAAGGAAAAAACCGACGCAAACCAGAGAAGTAACAAGAAGAATTCCTACGCGCCACGGAAGGACTTTTGTTGTCGTAGCAGTCCTCTCTTGTGATGAATGTCAAAGAATTGGTAACATTGGTAGACGTGGGGAAAGGCCTATCAATAATTCACTTGCTATTGGACCATTTGATGTTTGGAGCTTTGATTATAAGGGACCTTTTCCTTCTTCTAATGGGTATGCTCATATTTTAGTTGTTGTTTATTATGTTCCTAAATAGGTAGAAACTATTCCAACTAGTAGTGCTGATCATAACACTTCTATTAAAATGCTTAAAGATATTATGTTCCCGAGGTTTGGAGTCTCTATATATTTAATTACTGATGGTGGTTCAAATTTCATTCATGGTGCTTTCTAAAAAATTGTAGCTAAATATGATGTTAACCGTAGAATTGCATCACCTTATGATCCTTGGTCTAGTGGTCAACTTGAATTGAGCAATCGAGAAATAAAATTGATGTTGCAAAAGACTGTTAATAGATCTAGAAAGAATTGGTCTAAGAAACTTGATGATGCTTTATGGGCTTATACAACTTCTTATAAAAACCTATGGGAATGTCCCCTTATAAATTGGTTTGTCAGAAAGCATGCCATTTACCTATTGAGTTAGAACAGAAAGCTTATTGGGCAATTAAAGAACTTAACTATGACTTTAAACTTGCTGGTGAAAAGAGGTTATCTGATATTAGTTCCTTAGATGAATGGAGGACACAAGCTTATGAAAATGCCAAGTTGCTTAAGGAAAAAGTTAAAATTTGGGATGACAAAAGAATGTAAAAGCGGGAATTCAATGTATTAGACTTGGTTCTTTTGTACAATTCTCGTTTCAGATTTTTTGCATGTAAGCTTCTCTCAAAATGGGAAGGCCCTTATGTTGTCGAGGAGGTCTATCGCTCTGGTGCTATAAAGATTAACAACTTCGAAGGGGAAAATCCGAGAGTGGTAAATGGGCAAAGATTTAAACACTATATCTTAGGTACGCCCACCAATGTTGAAACTATTATTATTCAAGTTGTGACTCTGAAAGAATACATAAAAGAGACCTTCCAAACGCTATAGAGAACTAAAAAGTGGTAGGTATGTGATACGGTAAGTAAACTGACTCCAAAAATTCTGAAAAAAAAAATTCTACCAGTTTTGCTATTTCAGAAAAAATCCAAAAATAAGGAGTCACGGGACCCACGAGGGAGGCACAAGCTAACAGGGCGCGTCCACCCCCCTTGCGCGCCGTGAAAACTTGTGGGGCCCTCGTGTGGCTCCCAGAGTTTGTTTTCTTCCTAGACTCGTATTCTAACTTGGAAAAATAATTATATATACCCCGTCAGTTTTGACCACCACATTACAAGTTTCTCCTCTCTTCTTGTTTCAAATTGGTTTTTACAGATCTAGATCGCCATGACGACATCAAGCTCCTCCATGGACAAGTTCTTCGACAAGGTCATCAACCCTTACCTCCTAGAGGTGATCAAACACCCTGAAACCATTGAGATACATGAGGGGGTGCTTCACATCCATGACGTACAGGGGCCAAAGAAGGAGGGAAGTGAGAAGACTAGGTTTGCAGCAGTGGAACAAGAGATCTTGAAGTGCCAAGGGATGGTGTAGCATGGGCTCAGCACCAATCACTCCATGACTAGGGATTCTACTCGTAAGAATAAGACGGACAACAATGAAATTGTGGAGTTCATCTTCAAGCTCCATGACAAGCTCGAAGATCTTCAGGATCAAATTTATGATCTGCAAAACCAAAACTATGAGTATGAATCTCGTTTCAAGAGTATGAGTATAGCTGCAAATTTCAGTATTCCACAAACAAGCTCTTCCTTCTTCAGTGGGGAGCATATGCCATTGAAGACGGAGAAGAAACCAACTACCCCAACACCACCATCACCCAAGAAGGACGCCTTAGCACACACCCAGCTTGTTCCAAGCTTGCGGGAAGTGCCCTGGTCTCGTATCAGCATCACTTTTATCATTACCATCTATCTTAGTTCGATCCTTAGTTCTCATGATTTAGAGAAATAAAATTTTAGATTTTCTTTTCTTAGAATTTTTCTTTGAGATATATCTATCCTTGTAACCGAGTGTGGGAGTTATATAATGAAGATTAGTTGAGTTTGTGTGCTTTACTCTCATGCATCTATCATCATAGCATTGAAATCAAAGAAAGCAAAATATTATATGCTAATCCCATGAGGAGTAATGACTTCACATAGAAAAAGTAAGAGTGATAAAATTTATTGAGAATAAACAAACATACCATTAGTCATTGATACAATCTATGAAAGATTATGATAGAGGAGAGGAGATTCACATATAAATACACTATATTGGACATCTTTTATGACTGTGAGCCCCCATCAAATATTATATAATGAGTGAGTGTTGATGTTTGACATGGAAGACAACATAATGATCATGATAGTTTACATTCACATATAAGATATGTTGCCATGGATCCTCTAACATGGGGTGCTTGCTTTAGATCTTTTGCTAGCCAAAACTTTCCACACTAAGTAGAGATACTACTTGTGCATCCATAACCCTTAAACCCAGTTTCTTGCCATGACAGTCCACCACACCTACCTATG
Source organism: Hordeum vulgare subsp. vulgare (assembly GCF_904849725.1). NCBI lineage: Eukaryota > Viridiplantae > Streptophyta > Magnoliopsida > Poales > Poaceae > Hordeum > Hordeum vulgare. Next base: position 459,573,001 of record NC_058521.1, read on the forward strand.
GATTGAGTAAGATCCTTCAAGTAAGTTGTCACCGGTGCACCAATCAATAAAAATTGCTCCTAAACATGTATGATCTTTTATTGTAAGGGAAAATAAGCTTTGTACGATCTTCAGATGGTAAAGCGACAAAGTGCATAACAAAGTTTGCTATCATAAGGGGCAATATAAAGTGATATTCCTTTGCATTAAGAGTTTGTACATCCAACGTAAAAATGCATGACAACCTGATGAGGACATGGCTACCTTGGATACAACCAATAATATTTCATATTTGCATATTTTTTAAGTGATTTCATATAACAATTATGAAATAATTTATTTATATTATCCAGAATAAAAATACTTCACCTATTTTTACTCCATGCCTAAATGCAGAATTGTCGAACGCTTGCACGAGCCACGTGTGAAGATAAAGGAAGATGAAATGATTATTTGTTGCTTAAGAAGTGCTCTCACATAAAAAGAAATGATTATGTGATGTTCAAGAAGTTCTCTCGCGTCAGTTTTAGCCCAAGAGAAGATAAAGTCCAAGACTCCCACGTTCTGGACTCAGATCCGGACTACACAGACATACCTGTCTCAAAACGTCAACAACAATTTCATACGAACTCCGAATTGGGTGATTCTTTTTTTGTTCGATAATATATTTTATGTACGTTCCAGCCCAATTGGAATCACCTTAAAATTCGTTTGGAGCATGGAGATATTTACGAAAAAAACTAACGTTGCACCAGAATCTGAGTCAAACTACAAGTCCAAAGGTGTTGCATTATCTCCACTTGGGCCCATAGGCCTTGTACGACCTATGATTAGTTTTAGGATGCCTTGAGACGTCCTCCTACCTCCTTGGACACCATCCCTTGCTCCTATATAAGTAGATCAACCTAGTAGCTTTTTGCTTGGGATTTGTTTAGTTAAAAGTTAGCCATTGCAACTTGGTGTACTTTCTTTGTGTCCAACGACCAGACCAAGAACACTTTCGGATCCCCACATATATATTCGCAATATTCAGATTGATTTTATCATATTCTTGCTTGTTCTTCTATTGCTTGCAGGAAGAGACCTTCTTCGTCAGGTTGATCATGTTCCAGCATGGTCAATAACCTCTTGGAGTTGATTTAGCGATTGCTAAGGCGCAACGTCGTGCATGTTTGTAGTCGGATCGTCAAAGTTGACTCCACCAAATCGATAGCCACCATCTCATTGAAAGATCAGGACGCTCGCCTCAATCATGTGGTATCAATTTTTAGGTTGCTCGGTGAGAATTTCCAGTTCTCCCTTGATTGGATCCATTTTTCTTACGTATTGCCCAAGAAAAAGCCAAACAAAAAAGTTAGATCTATTCATCCTTTGTCCAAGCCCGTCTGAGCCTTTGCAATTTTCTTTTTAGTGCTTGCATACTTGAATGATCGGTTGCATCATCGTGTCGAGTTGCTGGTCTTAGTGTCTAGTCCTTTAGAGTTTCGAGTTCTGTTCACATTAGTCACAACACCGCTGCTCTGTCATCCCGTTCATTGTCGCCCACCACCATCCATCAATTGCTACCACCAGTTCCCATCGGTCATTGTTATTATCACTTGAGGTCGTTCGCATCTCCGCTTGATCCAGTCTGCATCTTATCTGGTCTGTTGGAGAGAAGGAAAAAAGTAAGATAAAAAAGAAGAAGAAAAAGTAAAGTGAGAGAAAAAAGAGAGAAGAGGAAAAAAACAAATTTCGGATCTATCTAGACTCGATCCCGTATCTGAATTTGGATTAGCAACTCTTTTGTGCAGTGTTCAGTAAAATAGGTGTATCTTCCTCATACGAAGTCCGTTTTGGCTCCACAAGTACTCAAACTCAAGCTATCGATGATCCGCGTGTGAATAATTCATCAATTTGGTTCATTCTTGTCACATCCAAATCGGCTTCTAAATAATACTTTTGGCCCTCCGACGGTCGCGAACACAGTTTGTCAATATCTTCCAGATCTATTCCCGAATTTTTTAACTCCTCATACAAAATCGGAATTGAGTTATTCTTTTTGCTTTGACAAGCTTGGGTTAGTGGCAATACTGAGAAAAAATATCATGAATTTGACATAATATTTTTCGGAGGAAAGTTGAAGAGAGAGTTTCTGTATATCATGCTTAGCGGTCATTTATCAACATTATCTGTACTGCCATTGTGATCTTCACTTATATCTTGCTATTTAGAGCTACTTCATATCATCCATTGCTGATACTTGTGGTATGCCGTGACTCCATTAGTGTTCTAGTCTCGCGTCTCTAGTACGGTCTAGCCTAGGCCCAACACAATATCGTTGTTGAGCGTTTACTCAACATTGCATCTCTGAATTGATTATTGCTAACCTTTTGCTATCATATATTAAGCCTTCCAAGCTCCACATATTTCTACACCATGTATACATACGTTCACCTGGTAATAGCTTTACTCGGTCGCCTTGGCGAATGATGCCTTGTCGCAGTGCATGGACTTGATTGTGTTGGCTCCAAACTACAAGCTGTGCGAGAAGGTCTTGGGCTGAAGTGATAGTCTCGTACGAATTTGCCACTTCCTGTAGTCATTGGGGGTGACAGATTGACAGAGCATCAAGAACAAGTCGGTTGCCGACTCGCAAGAGCGCGTATGCCGTGCCATTGTCCGTCCCTTTCTTGTATCTGAATGTGAATTGAAGTCCTACGAGCTTCGCCATGGTCTTGCGCTGAAATTCCGTTTCTAGTTGTTGCTCGCCCAATGCGCATAAACTCTTGTGGTCAGTGATGATTTCAAACGGCCCACGCTGCAAGTACTGGCGCCATTTTTCCTCTGCCATCATGACTTCCAAGAACTCCTTTTCATATGTGGATAACTTCTGATTCTTGACTCTCAGTGCCTTGCTCATATAGGCCAGTGGATGTCTGTCCTGCACAAGCACTGCCCCGACACCCGACTCACGCGCGTCAGATTCAATTGCAAAGGGTCGGCAAAATCGGGCAGAGCGAGCACTGGTGTTTGTGTCATTGTGATCTTGAACTTGTCAAATGCTTCCTGGGCTTGAGTGTCCCAATGAAATCCCTTCTTGGTCAGCAATTGTGTGAAGGGTTTGGCAAGGATGCCGTAGTTGCTGAAGAACTTGGGATAGTACCCGGTAAGGCCAAGAAATCCCCGCAGCTCTGTAGTTGTGGATGGCACGGTCCAAGCATGCATCACGTTAGTCTTGCTCGCATACGTAGCGAACCCATCACGCGAGATCACATGCCCCAAATACTCGATGATGGGCTGCACGAAGGAGCATTTGGAGGCCTTGGCGTAGAGTTTGTGCTCCCGCGGAGTGGTGAGGACGAGACGGAGGTGCTCCTCATGTTCCTGCAAGTCAGCGTTGAACACCAAGATGTTGTCCAAGAAAACGATGACAAAATTACGAGTATACTTGTCAAAAATGATGTTCATGAGGCATTGGAGCATGGCCGGGGCGTTGCAGAGGCCAAAAGGCATCACCTAAAAGTGGAAATGGTCGTGGTGGGTCTTGAATGTAGTTTTTTCTTCATCTTCTTCTCTGTTGCGAATTTGGTGATAATCCGTGCGGAGATCGATCTTGAGGAAGTAGGTGGCACCGTCTAGTTCATCAAGGAGCTCATCGATAACCGGGAGATGAAATTTGTTCTTCATTGTAATCTTGTTGAGTCGACGGAACTCGATGTAGAAACGCCAACTGCCATCCTTCTTTTTCACCAGTAGGACCGGCGCCGCGTACGGACTCATGCCACGGACGATGACGCCGGATTGAGGCTTGGCCTGGAATTGTTTTCAATTTCATCCTTCTGTGTTGGAGAGTACTAATATGGTCTAGAATTGATCGGCGTTGTGCCCGGTTCAAGATGGATGCCATGGTCGTATTGACTCTTCGGAGGAAGTGTTGTTGGTTTAGCAAACACATCTTTGAACTCATGGAGAACTTGATGAATATTAGGAGGTACTGGCACGTGGTGATCTTTGTCTGGTTGCTCAATTGTGACCAATGCAGAAGTCCATATGTCATTAGCTACTTCCATCCTGTGTAGCTCATAGGCATCTGATGACGAGATGATGTGTATACTTCTTGCACATCGTTGGTTACCCCAAGTGGAAGGTTGAGATGTAGTCAGCACCAAGTTTTCCCTCACACGGGAACTGTAAGGTTTATCGAACGAGGAGGACTCATAGGCTCAACAAGTAGGTGTCTCTCACCCTCGCGCTAGCAGAAGACGTGGACCTACACACACAACAAATAACTTTGCTCACAACGAGTACAGAGAGGTTGTCAATCTCTCCGCTCTTGTAGTTTGCAAAGGATCAAAACACAAGCGGGAAAGTAATAGTGATTGCAACGGAAAAGTAAATGTAAGCAGTAAATGATGGAGGTGTAAACAATGATGGTGATATGGACCGGAGTCACATGGTGTTCACTAGTGATGTCTCTCCCAAAAGACGATAAATAACTATGCTTGGGTAAACAAATCACAGTTGGGCAATTGACAGAGTTATGAACGCACCGCAATGCTAATTATGTTACTTGATAGTTAGAGGCTCAATAGTAATGGGCAGTATGCCAAGACAAGTTGACCATTTATTCATCAACATCTACTTACTAATCATCCACCTTGAGATATCTATCCAGAACATCTCTCCGGTATTAAGTTGTGAGCCCCACCCAAAGTGTAAACTGCAAGCAACGAACAACTGCATTAACAAACTATGTGTAAGGTAAACAATCCTTGCAATCATGGTCACAAGCACCGTTGTTTTATCCCTGGTGGCAACAACACATCCCCTAGTCTCATGTTTCTGTCACTCAAGCTAGACATCGAGGGGCATGAACCCACAATCATGCATAACGCTCCCTCTTGGAGTTACAATCTACTACTCGGCTAAAGCAATAAATAGCAAGGGATAACATGCATGAATTACTAAGGAACATAATATAAAAGGATAATCAAATATATAACTCATAAAAATCAAAACATAATCTCATAATCCATCGGATCCCAACAAACCGAGCATAGAAATAGCAAGAGAATTAAATGTTATTGCTTATGTGGTTAGCTTATGATCTTGCTGAAAGTCTGAATATGAGTTAGACATAATTACAACAACAAGACCAAACAGAGTTCGTAAAAGTTTTTCTTTTTTTTTGACCGGCTACTGTAGGGAAACCCCCCCCCCACAGCCTTTTTTTTCTTTTATTCCCATATGCAAGAGTAGTATGTACAAGAAGAGGTTAGAATGTACAAAGGGGATGGGTAGCTATGGATACAAACCTCAAGGAGGCAAAAAGGAAATCCATTTAAGGAGATCATCCCTGAAACTAGCCTTAATCCTATGAGCTAACAGGGAAATGTCATGGATGAAGCCGGATCTCCATTTTCTGATGTTTTTCTTTTGTCACCATCAAAAGTTTTTCTTTTGTCTCTTTCAGTTGGTCAACTGAATTGCTTGAGGACAAGCAAGGCTTTAAGCTTGGGGGAGTTGATACGTCTCCATCGTATCTACTTTTCCAAACTCTTTTGCCCTTGTTTTGGACTCTAATTTGCATGATTTGAATGGAACTAACCCGGACTGACGCTGTTTTCAGCAGAATTGTCATGGTTTTGTTTTTGCGCAGAAATAAAAGTTCTCGGAATGACCTGCAAACTTACGAGGATTTTTTGTGGAATATATAAAAAATACTGGCGCAAGAATCACCTGGATACATGGAGCCAGGAGCCCACAAGCCCAGGAGGCGCCCCGCCCCCCTAGGTCACGCCTGGCAGGCTTCTGAGGCCCTCGTGGCTCCGCAGCCTCCAACTCCAGCTCTATATATTCTCTCTCGCCCGGAAAAAATTAAGAGAGAAGAGTTCGTCGCGTTTCACGACATGGAGCCGCCGCCACCACCCGTTCTTCCTCTCGGGGGCAGATCTGGAGTCCGTTCTGGGCTCCGGAGATGGGAAATCGACGTTGTTGTCATCACTAGCCATCCTTCATCGCCAATTCCATGATGCTCTTCATGGTTCGTGAGTAATCTCATAGTAGGCTTGCTGGACGGTGATGGGTTGGATGAGATCTATCATGTAATCGAGTTAGTTTTGATGGGGTTTGATCCCTAGTATCCACTATGTTCTCAGATTGATGTTGCTACTACTTTGCTATGCTTAATGCTTGTCACTAGGGCCCGAGTGCCATGATTTCAGATTTGTACCTATTATGTTTTCATCAATATATGTGTGTTCTTGATCCTATCTTGCAAGTTGTAGTCACCTACTATGTGTTATGACCCGGCAACCCCGGAGTGACAATAGCCGGAACCACTCCCGGAGATGACCATAGTATGAGGAGTTCATGTATTCACTAAGTGCTAATGCTTTGTTCCGGTTCTCTATTAAAAGGAGACCTTAATATCCCTTAGTTTCCATTAGGACCCCGCTGCCACGGGAGGGATGGACAAAATATGTCATGCAAGTTCTTTTCCATAAGCATGTATGACTAAATACGGAATACATGCCTACATTACATTGACGAACTGGAGCTAGTTACATATCACCCTATGTTATAACTGTTACATGATGAATGTCATCCGACATAATTATCCATCACCGATCCAATGCCTACGAGTCTTTTCCTACTGGTCCTTGCTAAGTTATTTTACCGCTGCTACTGTCACTGCTGCTGCTGTCACTGCTCCTACCGTTACTATCACACTACTTTGCTACTGAAACTTTGCTGCACACACTAAGTCTTTCAGGTGTGGTTGAATTGACAACTCAACTGCTAATACTCGAGAATATTCTTTGGCTTCCCCTTGTGTCAAATCAACAAATTTGGGTTGAATACTCTACCCTCGAAAACTGTTGCGATCCCCTATACTTGTAGGTTATCAGAGGACTACTCACGGCACGTCCGGGAAGCATCCATGGCGCTGGAGAAGCTCCCCGAGGTCAATCCTCCCCCCGGTAGGGTGCCGGGAAGACGTCTCCTGATGCTCCCGATCTTGGAAGCGCTGCGGAAGGGTTTCCTCTCACGACTCTAAATATAGGCCAAAGGATTGCACCGGAGGAGGTGGGGCCCACCCAGGCAGCCTCCTGGCGCGGCCTAGGGCCTGGTCGCGCGAGCAGGCCGCGTGGGCAGCCCCTGGCCCCCCTCTGGCCCACCTTCGGTGATCCGGAAGCTTCTGTTTCACTGATTTTTTATATATTTTTCCTCGAATTTTTCGGGCTTCAGAATATTGGGTAAAAGCCCCTTCAAAATAGTCATGAGCAGACATAAACTGGCAGTGGGTGCATTGAGTTAATCGGTTAGTCCAAATATGTGTAAAGTGATATAGAAGTGTAGCGAAACATATAACAATGTCACCCAAAAGATCATGGAACAAGCAGAAATTAGAGATACGTTTGGGACGTATCAGCATCCGGTTCGGAAATTGGGGAAAGATCAGCGGTCCGGACCCCTTGAAGCTGAACTGTTTTGCCCTCTGTCTCGAATGAAATGGCTTTCAACTGCCAATGACACTTCATTGGGATATATTCTGACAGCCAAACCATTCCAAGCACTCCATCATATGCCCCCAGCTGCAGCACTCGAAGATCAGTGTGGAAATTATGTCCAGCTACTTGCCATGACAGCGGTGGGACGATCTTGTCACGGTGAAGGCGTTGATCGTTGGCCACTCGCACAGACACCGAGGGAAGTATTTCCATAGGGGCTGACAGTCTAGTGGCAAACGCCTCGCAGATAAAACTATGTGTGCTGCCTAAATCTACCAGCAGCAACATCACTTGCTCAACCACATGGGCACACAAACGAATGGTCGATGGTGCTTCATCGCCAGACACTGCATGTTGAGAAAGAGAACAACACTCTGGTTCTTCAGTTGCAGGCGTGTCCAACAGTTGTAGCACGTGGACGGTGTCCTCAGACAAAATTTCTCCATAGTCAGCCACTTCGATCATCAAAATTTGTCCCATGCGCTTGCGCTGATGTTCCCTGGAGTATTTGTCACCGCACCGAAAACGCAGCCCATTTTCTCGGCGGAACTCGTGCAGCTGCCGCTCGCGGGCGTAGTCATCACTGCCATGCCGAAGGGGGCAGTAGGGCGTGGTGGAGTTGCAGCAGTTGGTGCCGGAGCAGGTCTGCCCACTTGGGTATGGAGTAAATAGGAAATTTTCCGAGTAAATTAATCCATGAAATAATTACTAACATGGCATTGACTAGATTCATGACATACTAATCACGGAGCATACTAGCAAGTACCACGCATATAGCAGATGTTGGGGAACGTCGCATGGGAAACAAAAAATTCCTACGCGCACGAAGACCTATCATGGTGATGTCCATCTACGAGAGGGGATATTCGATCTACGTACCCTTGTAGATCGCACAGCAGAAGCGTTAGTGAACGCGGTTGATGTAGTGGAACGTCCTCACGTCCCTCGATCCGCCCCGCGAACCGTCCCGCGAACAGTCCCACGATCTAGTGCCGAACGGACGGCACCTCCGTGTTCAACACACGTACAGCTCGACGATCATCTCGGCCTTCTTGATCCAGCAAGAGAGACGGAGAGGTAGATGAGTTCTCCGGCAGCATGACAGCGCTCCGGAGGTTGGTGGTGATCTAATCTCAGCAGGGCTCCGCCCGAGCTCCGCAGAAATGCGATCTAGAGGTAAAACCGTGGAGATATGTGGTCGGGCTGCCGTGGCAAAGTTGTGTCAAATCAGCCCTAAAACCTCCGTATATATAGGGGGAAGAGGGGAGCCTTGCCTTGGGGTCCAAGGACCCCCAAGGTGTTCGGCCGAGCCAAGGGGGGAGTCCTCCCCTTCCAAACCGAATCCAACTAGGTTTGGAAGGAGGAGTCCTTCCCCCTTTTCCCACCTCCTCTTTTTTTTCTTTTCTCTTTGATTTTCTTCCTACGGCGCATAGGGCCTTCTTGGGCTATCCCACCAGCCCACTATGGGCTGGTGCGCCACCCTCAAGGCCTATGGGCTCCCCCGGGGTGGGTTGCCCCCCCCCCCCCCCCCGGTGAACACCCGGAACCCATTTGTCATTCCCGGTACATTCCCGGTAACTCCAAAAACCTTCCGGTAATCAAAAGAGGTCATCCTATATATCAATCTTCGTTTCCGGACCATTCCGGAAACCCTCGTGACTTCCGTGACCTCATCTGGGACTCCGAACAACATTCGGTAACCAACCATATAACTCAAATACGCATAAAACAACATCGAACCTTAAGTGTGCAGACCCTGTGGGTTCGAGAACTATGTAGACATGACCCGAGTGACTCCTCGGTCAATATCCAATAGCGGGACCTGGATGCCCATATTGGATCCTACATATTCTACGAAGATCTTATCGTTTGAACCTCAGTGCCAAGAATTCATATAATCCCGTATGTCATTCCCTTTGTCCTTCAGTATGTTACTTGCCCGAGATTCGATCGTCAGTATCGGCATACCTATTTCAATCTCGTTTACCGGCAAGTCTCTTTACTCGTTCCGTAATACAAGATCCCGCAACTTACACTAAGTCACTTTGCTTGCAAGGCTTGTGTGTGATGTTGTATTACCGAGTGGGCCCCGAGATACCTCTTCGTCACACGGAGTGACAAATCCCAGTCTCGATCCATACTAAATCGACGAACACCTTCGGATATACCTATAGAGCATCTTTATAGTCACCCAGTTACGTTGCGACGTTTGATACACACAAAGCATTCCTCCGGTGTCAGTGAGTTATATGATCTCATGGTCATAGGAACAAATACTTGACACGCAGAAAACAGTAGCAACAAAATGACACGATCAACATGCTACGTCTATTAGTTTGGGTCTAGTCCATCACGTGATTCTCCTAATGACGTGATCCAGTTATCAAGCAACAACACCTTGTACATAATCAGAAGACCCTGACCATCTTTGATCAACTGGCTAGCCAACTAGAGGCTTGCTAGGGACAGTGTTTTGTCTATGTATCCACACATGTATATAAGTCTTCATTCAATACAATTATAGCACGGATAATAAACGATTATCATGAACAAAGAAATATAATAATAACTAATTATTATTGCCTCTAGGGCATATTTCCAACAGTCTCCCACTTGCACTAGAGTCAATAATCTAGTTCACATCAGCATGTGATTCCAACGAATCCAACACCCATATAGTTATGGGGTCTGATCACGTTTTGCTCGTGAGAGAGGTTTTAGTCAACGGTTCTGAAACTTTCAGATCCGTGCGTTCTTTTCAAATCTTTATGTCATCTTACAGATGTTGCTACTACGTGCTATTCGGAAATGCTCCAAATATCTACTCTACTATATGAATCCTTTTACTATTCATAGTTATTCGGATTAGTGTCAAAGCTTGCATCGACGTAACCCTTTACGACGAACTCTTTAACCACCTCCATAATCGAGAAAAATTCCTTAGTCCATCAGTTACTAAGGATAAATTTTGACCGCTGCTAGTGATTCAATCATGGATCACTCTCTGTACCTCTCAACAAACTTTGAGTCAAGGCACACATCAGGTGCGGTACCCAGCATGGCATACTTCAGATTCTACGGCCAAGGCATCGAAGACGACCTTCGTCTATTCTCTTTATTCTGCCGGGGTCGGGTTTTGAGTCTTACTCAAATTCACACCTCACAACGCAACCAAGAACTCCTTCTTTGTTGATCTATTTTGAACTCCTTCAAAAACTTGTCAAGGCATGCATCTTGTTGAAACTTTTATTAAGCGCTTTCGATCTATCTCCATAGATCTTTGATGCTCAACGTTCAAGTAGCGCAATCCAGGTATTCCTTTGAAAAACTCTTTTCAAACAACCTTGTATGCTTTACAGAAATTCTACATTACTTCTGATCCACAATATGTCAACCACATATACTTATCAGAAATTCTATAGTGCTCCCACTCACTTCTTTGGAAATACAAGTTTCTCATAAACCTTGTACAAACCCAAAATCTTTGATCATCTCATCAAAGTGTATATTCCAACTCCGAGATGCTTGCACCAGTCCATTGAAGGATCGTTGGAGCTTGCATACTTGCTAGTATCTTTAGGATCGGAAAAACCTCCTGGTTGTATCACATACAATGTTCGCTCAAGGAAACCGTCGAGGAAACAATGTTTTGACATCATATGTGCAATATTTCATAAATAATGCAGCAACTACTAACATAATTCTAACAGACTTTTAGCGTTGCTACGAGTGAGAAAGTCTCATCATAGTCAACTGTTTGATCTTGTTGGAAACATCTTTGCGACAAGTCGAGCTTTTCTTAATAGTGACTTATCACCATCATCGTCTGTCTTCCTTTTAAAGATCCATCTTTACTCAATAGTCTTATGACCATCAAGTAGTTCTTCCAAAGTCTACACTTTGTTTTCATACATGGATCCTCTCTCGGATTTCATGGCCTCCAGCCATTTGTCGGAATCCTGGCCCACCATTGCTTTCTCCATAACTCGCAGGTTCATTGTTGCTCAACAACATGACATCCAAGACATGGTTCCCATACCACTCTGCAGTAGTATGCGACCTTGTCAACCTACGAGGTTTGTAGTAACTTGATCCGATGCTCGATGATCACCATCATCAGCTTTCACTTCAATTGGTGTAGGTGCCACAGGAACAACTTCGTGCGCCCTGCTACACACTGGTTGAAGTGATGGTTCAATAACCTCATCAAGTTCTACCACCCTCCCACTCAATTCTTTCGAGAGAAACCTTTCCTCGAGAAAGGATCCGTTTCTAGAAACAAACACTTTTCTTTCGGATCTAAGATAGGAGATGTACCCAACTGTTTTGGGTACCCTATGAAGATGCATTTATCCGCTTTGGGTTCGAGCTTATCAGAGTGAAACTTTTTCACATAAGTGTCGAAGCCCCAAACATTCAAGAAACGACAGTTTAGATTTCTCTAAACCTCAGTCTATACTGTGTCATCTCAATGGAAATACGCGGTGCCCTATTTAAAGTGAATGCGGTTGTCTCTAATGCATAACCCATAAACGATAGTGGTAATTCGATAAGAGACATCATAGCATGCACCATACCAAATAGCGCGTGGCTATGACATTCAGACACATCATCACACTATGATGTTCCAGGTGGCATGAACTGAGAAACAATTTCCACATTGTCTTAACTGCGTACCAAAACTCGTAACTCAGATATTCATTTCTATGATCATATCGTAGACAGTTTATCCTCTTGTTACGATAAACTTCACTCCGAAGCAGAATTGAACTTTTCAATATTTCAGACTTGTGACTCATTAAGTAAATACTATTGTATCTACTCAAATCGTCATTGAAGTAAGAACATAATGACATCCACTGCGTGCCTCAGCACCCATTGGACTGCATACATCAAAATGTATCACTTCCAACAAGTTACTATCTTGTTTCATCTCAATGAAAACAAGGCCTTGCTCATGTGGTGTGATTCGCATGTCACTAGTGATTCAAAATCAATTGAGTATAAAGATCCATCAGCATGGAGCCTCTTCATGCAATTTATACCAACATGACTCAAGCGGCAGTGCCACAAGCAAGTGGTACTATCATCATTACCTCGTATCTTTTGGCACCAATATCATGAACATGTGTAACACTACAATCGAGATTCAATAAACCATTGAAGGTGATTATTCAAGCAAATAGAGTAACCATTATTCTCTTTAAATGAATAATCGTATTGCAATAAACACGATCCAATCATGTTCATGCTTAACGCAAGCACCAAATAACAATTATTTATGTTTAACACCAATCCCGATGGTAGAGGGAGCGTGCGACGTTTGATCATATCAACCTTGGAAACACTTCCAACACGTATCGTCACCTCGCCTTTAGCTAGTCTCCGTTTATGTCGTAGCTTTCATTTCGTGTTACTAATCACTTAGCAACCGAACCGGTATCCAATACCCTCGTGCTACTAGGAGTACTAGTAAAGTACACATCAACATCATGTATATCAAATATACTTCTTTCGACTTTTGCCAGCCTTCTTATCTACCAAGTATCTAGAGTTTCTCCGCCTCAGTGACTGTTCCCCTCATTACAGAAGCACTTAGTCTCGGGTTTGGGTTTAATCTTGGGTCTCTTCATTAGTGCAGCAATTGTTTTGCCGTTTCACGAAGTATCCCTTCTAGCCCTTGCCTTTCTTGAAACTTAGTGGTTTTACTAACCATCAACTATTGATGCTCCTTCTTGATTTCTACTTTCGCAGTGTCAAACATTGCGAATTGCTCAAGGATCATTCTATCTATCCTTGATATGTTATAGTTCATCACGAAGCTCTCACAGCTTGGTGGCAGTGACTTTGGAGAACCATCACTATCTCATCTGGAAGATTAACTCCCACTTGATTCAAGCGATTGTCGTACTCAGACAATCTGAGCACACGATCAACGATTGAGCTTTTCTCCTTTACTTTGTGGACAAAGAATCTTGTCGGAGGTCTCGTGCCTCTTAACAAGGGCACAAGCATGAAATCACAATTTCATCTCTTTAGAACATCACTTATGTTCCGTGACGTTTCAAAACGTCTTCAGCGCCTTGCTTCTAAGCCATTAAGTATTTTGCACTGAACTATCGTGTAGTCATCAGAAACATGTATGTCAGATGTTCACAGCATCCATAGACGATGCTCGAGGTGCAGCACACCGAGTGGTGCATTAAGGACATAAGCCTTCTGCGCAGCAACGAGGACAATCCTCTGCAAAGTTTGCTACTATCAACTTTCAACTAAATTTTCTCTAGGAACATATAAAAACATTAGAGCTATAGCGCAAGCTACATCGTAATTCGCAAAGACCATTAGACTATGTTCATGACAATTAGTTCAATTAATCATATTACTTAAGAACTCCCACTCAAAAAGTACATCTCTCTAGTCATTTGAGTGGTCCATGATCCAAATCCACTAACTCAAGTCCGATCATCACATGAGTCGAGAATAGTTTCAGTGGTAAGCATCTCTATGCTAATCATATCAACTATACAATTCATGTTCGACCTTTCGGTCTCATGTGTTCCGAGGCCATGTCTACACATGCTAGGCTCGTCAAGCTTAACCCGAGTGTTCCGCGTGTGCAACTGTTTTGCACCCGTTGTATGTGAACGTTGAGTCTATCACACCCGATCATCATGTGGTGTCTCGAAACGAAGAACTGTCGCAACGGTGCACAGTCAGGGAGAACACAATTTCGTCTGGAAATTTAAGTGAGAGATCACCTCATAATGCTACCGTCGTTCTAAGCAAGATAAGGTGCATAAAGGATTAACATCACATGCAATTCATAAGTGACATGATATGGCCATCATCATGTGCTTCTTGATCTCCATCACCAAAGCACCGGCACGATCTTCTTGTCACCAGCGTCACACCATGATTTCCATCATCATGATCTCCCTCAACGTGTCGCCATCGGGGTTGTCGTGCTACTCATGCTATTACTACTAAAGCTACATCCTAGCAAAATAGTAAACGCATCTGCAAGCACAAACGTTAGTTTAAAGACAACCCTATGGCTCCTGTCGGTTGTCGTACCATCGACGTGCAAGTCGATATTATCTATTACAACATGATCATCTCATACATCCAATATATCACATCACATCGTTGGCCATATCACATCACAAGCATACCCTGCAAAAACAAGTTAGACGTCCTCTAATTTTGTTGTTGCATGTTTTACGTGGTGACCATGGGTATCTGGTAGGATCGCATCCTACTTACGCAAACACCACAACGGAGATATATGAATTGCTATTTAACCTTATACAAGGACCTCCTCGGTCAAATCTGATTCAACTAAAGTTGGAGAAACTGACACTTGTCAGTCATCTTTGAGCAACGGGGTTACTCGTAGCGATGAAACCAGTCTCTCGTAAGCATACGAGTAATGTCGGTCCAAGCCGCTTCAATCCAACAATACCGCGGAATCAAGAAAAGACTAAGGAGGGCAACAAAACGCACATCACTACCCACAAAAACTTTTGTGTTCTACTCGAGAAGACATCTACGCATGAACCTGGCTCATGATGCCACTGTTGGGGAACGTCGCATGGGAAACAAAAAAATTTCCTACGCGCACGAAGATCTATCTTGGTGATGTCCATCTACGAGAGGGGTTATTCGATCTACGTACCCTTGTAGATCGCACAGCAGAAGCGTTAGTGAACGCGGTTGATGTAGTGGAACGTCCTCACGTCCCTCGATCCGCCCCGCGAACCGTCCCGCGAACAGTCCCACGATCTAGTGTCGAACGGACGGCACCTCCGCGTTCAGCACACGTACAGCTCGACGATGATCTCGGCCTTCTTGATCCAGCAAGAGAGACGGAGAGGTAGATGAGTTCTCCGGCAGCGTGACGGCACTCCGGAGGTTGGTGGTGATCTAATCTCAGCAGGGCTCCGCCCGAGCTCCGCAGAAACGCGACCTAAAGGTAAAACCGTGGAGATATGTGGTCGGGCTGCCGTGGCAAAGTTGTGTCAAATCAGCCCTAAAACCTCCGTATATATAGGGGGAAGAGGGGGAGCCTTGCCTTGGGGTCCAAGGACCCCCAAGGGGTTCGGCCGAGCCAAGGGGGGGAGTCCTCCCCTTCCAAACCGAATCCAACTAGGTTCGGAAGGAGGAGTCTTTCCCCCTTTTCCCACCTCCTCTTTTTTTTTCTTTTCTCTTTGATTTTCTTCCTATGGCGCATAGGGCCTTCTTGGGCTGTCCCACCAGCCCACTATGGGCTGGTGCGCCACCCCCAAGGCCTATGGGCTTCCCCGGGGTGGGTTGCCCCCCCCCCCCCCGGTCAACACCCGAAACCCATTCGTCATTCCCGGTACATTCCCGGTAACTCCGAAAACCTTCCGGTAATCAAATGAGGTCATCCTATATATCAATCTTCGTTTCCAGACATTTCTGGAAACCCTCGTGACGTCCGTGATCTCATCCGGGACTCCGAAAAACATTCGGTAACCAACCATATAACTCAAATACGCATAAAACAACGTCGAACCTTAAGTGTGCAGACCCTGTGGGTTCGAGAACTATGTAGACATGACCCGAGTGACTCCTCGGTCAATATCCAATAGCGGGAACTGGATGCCCATATTGGATCCTACATATTCTACAAAGATCTTATCGTTTGAACCTCAGTGCCAAGGATTCATATAATCCTGTATGTCATTCCCTTTGTCCTTCGGTATGTTACTTGCCCGAGATTCGATCGTTAGTATCCGCATACCTATTTCAATCTCGTTTATCGGCAAGTCTCTTTACTCGTTCCGTAATACAAGATCCCGCAACTTACACTAAGTCACTTTTCTTGCAAGGCTTGTGTGTGATGTTGTATTACCGAGTGGGCCCCGAGATACCTCTCCGTCACACGGAGTGACAAATCCCAGTCTCGATCCATACTAACTCAACGAACACCTTCGGATATACCTGTAGAGCATCTTTATAGTCACCCAGTTACGTTGCGACGATTGATACACACAAAGCATTCCTCCGGTGTCAGTGAGTTATATGATCTCATGGTCATTGGAACAAATACTTGACACGCAGAAAACAGTAGCAACAAAATGACACGATCAACATGCTACGTCTACTAGTTTGGGTCTAGTCCATCACGTGATTCTCCTAATGACGTGATCCAGTTATCAAGCAACAACACCTTGTACATAATCAGAAGACCCTGACTATATTTGATCAACTGGCTAGCCAACTAGAGGCTTGCTAGGGACAGTGTTTTGTCTATGTATCCACACATGTATATAAGTCTTCATTCAATACAATTATAGCATGGATAATAAACGATTATCATGAACAAAGAAATATAATAATAACTAATTATAATTGCCTCTAGGGCATATTTCCAACAACAGAAACATCTACGCATATAGCTAGTACTACTAGGGAAGAAATAAAGAGGAGCGGGGTAAACAAGTTATACACTCTGATCGGCCACTTGGCCGTAGCAGCAACATTGGCGGCGACATCATCCTCTACCGCCTTCTTCTCGGCTTCGGCCTTCTCAAGGAGGAGACGGTCGGCTTCGCTTGGTTCAGCCATGGCAATGACGAGGACGACGCGTACGTAGACGAAGAAGACGGACGGAGATGAGCAGTCGCGTGATCGCTCCCCAAAACCTAATCGCCCCTCTCGCGTATAGGAACCGGAGAGGTGGCGTTTCGGAGGCCTTCTCTCCCGTCGACCGTGTACACGGCGAACGGGACGGAGTCGCCGGTGGTAGCAGCAAAGGAACGAGCGCGTGAGGCAGAGGCGATCCGATCTCGTGAAGGCTAGGGTTGGCGTTTGTCCTGCTTATATAGGCGGCCGGGTGGAGAGACATGGGATGAACCCACGTCCGAGTCGGTAATAGCCCATGATCCGACGTCTCAGATCATGGCGCATCTGTTACGTATTCTCCGTTCCTGACCGGCAAAAATAAGCGCGTAGGTATGAGCTCGGCTCGGCTCATTCCCGCAACCCGTGGCGCGGCGCGGCGTGATGAGGCGGGCGGCGGAGGAGGAGTGCGCGAGGACCTCTTCTCTTCTCACTCTCCAATAGCATGTAGAAGATAGACCCGTATAAAGGGGTCCAACTTCTTCTCCACTAGCGGGGTGGGACTAAACTTCCCACCACCACCTTATCATGCCATCACCTACATGGGCCCTTGGAGATTTCTGAAATTCTCTTATGGGCGTAAAGCCCACTACTAATTTCAACAATCCCCCACCAGATCTCAAGGGCACATCATGTTCCCTCGTTCCAACCATTGTTTTAATATACCAGCATTTCAGTTAAGACCTGTTAAGGTTGAGCTTCACCTAGAACAAGAAACTACACCCCTTTACAACTGAACAATGGACTATGCCTTGAATTGTCAGTTTGGCGTAAATAAGCTTCACCACAAGTCTTACTAGTACTAGGCTACCGAAGGCTGACCCCTCGGGTGGAGCATATTAGTCACACTCCTGGCCTATTCATGAGTTTACTAGAGATCACATCAATCTCATAGACTGTGACCAGTGATACATCTCCATCGTATCTACTTTTCCAAACTCTTTTGCCCTTGTTTTGGACTATAATTTGCATGATTTGAATGGAACTAACCTGGACTGACGCTGTTTTTAGCAGAATTGCCTTGGTGTTATTTTTGTGCAAAAATCAAAGTTCTCCAAAAGTCCTGAAAATTTACGGGGAGCAGTTTTGGAAAATATCAAAAATATCTGCGCCAAGTTCCACCTCAGGGGGTGGGCCAGTGGGCAACAAGCCCGTGCTCCGCCACCCCGTGGTGGCGGTGCGCAGGCTTGTGGGGCCCATAGCACCTGCTGCCCCCAACTCCATCTCTATAAGTTGTCTTTCGTCCCAAAAAAAATAAAAAGAGAAGTTTTCGTCGCGTTTTCGATACGGAGGCGCCGCCAGCACCTGTTCTTCATCTGGAGGGCAGATCTGGAGTCCGTCTTGGCTCCGGAGAGGGGAAATCGTCGCCATCATCATCGTCAACATTCTTCCCTCTCCAATTCCATGAAGCTCTTCGTCGTTCGTGAGTAATCTATTCGTAGGCTCGCTGGGCGGTGATGAGTAGGATGAGATTCTATCATGTAATCGAGTTAGTTTTGATGGGGATTGATCCCTAGTATCCACTATGTTCTGAGATTTGATGTTGCTACTAATTTTCCATGCTTAATGCTTGTCACTAGGGCCCGAGTGCCATGATTTCAGATCTGAAATTATTATGTTGTCACCAATATATGTGTGTTTTAGATCCGATCTTGCAAGTTGTAGTTACCTACTATGTGTTATGATCCGGCAACCCCGGAGTGACAATAACCGTAATCACTCCCGGTGATGACCATAGTTTGAGGAGTTCATGTGTTCACCAAGTGCTAATGCGTTGGTCCGGTTCTTTATTAAAAGGAGAACCTTAATATCCTGTAGTTTCCTTTTGGACCCCGCTGCCACGGGAGGGATGGACAATAGATGTCATGAAAGTTCTTTTCCCTAAGCACGTATGACGACACACGGAATGCATGCCTACATCACATTGACGAACGGGAGCTAGCCACATATCTCTCCGTGTTATAGTTGTTGCATGATGAATATCATCCAAACAAATCACCGACCCATTGCCTACGAGTTTGTCCTACTACTGTTGTAACTTGTCTTGCTCTGTTGCTACTACTGTTGCTACTGCTGTTACTTGTCTTGCTGTGCTGCTACTACTGTTACTACTGTTGTTACTTGTCTTGCTCTGCTGCTACTACTGTTGCTACTGCTGTTACTTGTCTTGCTCTGCTGCTGCTACTACTGTTGCTACTTTCTACTGCTGTCACTACTGCTGTTCCTTGCCACTGCTATTGCTCGTTACAGTGCTGCTACCTGCTACACTCTTGATTCGCCTACCGTTGACGGGAATTGACAACTTCCGTTGACGCGGCAACGGAAGCGCCATTGATACAATCGTTAGGAATAGTCTGTCGTCAACAGATCGTTTCTGACACTGTTGTTATCATATTACTTTGTTGTTACTATTGTGCTTGTAGATACTAATCTTTCAAGTGTGGTTGAATCCGACAAATTCAGCTGCTAATACTTGAGAGAATACTATCACCTCCTGACGGGCTTATCTACAAATTTGGGTCGAATACTCTACCCTCGAAAACTGCTGCGAACCCACGCGTTGGTGGGCCATCAACAACATTCTTCCAGTTTCATTGTCGGGGAGTGCTATCAGCATTCTTCTGCTGTCGTTGTAGGAGAAGATTTGTTGTTATAAGCATTCGTCTAGTTAACGCCAGAGATTGCGCGGATCAACCAATAGTCAGGCTCGTATAGGTGTGTTCCTCCAAAGATCGCTCTGTAGGATAGCATCTTGCCTACACATAAGCTTTAGAACACATTAAGATAGTAGTCATCCTACCATACAGTATCCTAGAGCATTGCATCTCCAACGGAGTGGGTTAGTAAAGTTACTCTCCTCAGTTCACCACTGGCTTGTTTTCTCAGGTCCTACTTCACGGGATCTCCGATCATATAGGTTGGGTTACTACCATGGCAACTCATGTGGGTCTCATACCCATCCCCCTCGATGCACTATCTATCACAACACATGATAGCCCTTTAGTAAAGGGATCTGCCAAATTCTTAGCCGCTTGGATGTAATCCAACGCTATCACTCCGGAGTTTCTCAAACGTGTGACAGACTTCAATATCATTCTAATATGTTTGTTGGACTTCATATTATCCTTTGAACTCTTCACTTTGACAATAACTGTCTGATTATCGTAGTTCATAAGGATAGACGGAACCGGTAAGTCCATCAAAAGATCTTGAAGAAATTCTGCTTTGACACCAGATGTGTCTAATGTTCTTAATTCTGCTTCCATTGTCGATCTCCTTAAGATCGTTTGCATGCGAGACTTCCAGGAAATAGCACCACCTCCAAGAGTAAATATATACCTAGTAGTGGCCTTCATCTCATCAGCATGAGAGATCCAATTAGCATCACTATACCCTTCAAGTACCGATGGGTACTCCATATAGTGAAGTCCGTGGTTGACAGTACCTTTCCGATAGCGCATAATTTTTTCAACAGCACGCCAATGAACACCGCCCGGGTTTGCAACAAACCGTCTAAGTTTGCTCATAGAAAACTCGATGTCAGGACTCGTTGCGCTAGCTAGATACATAAGCGAACCAATAATTTGAGAGAATCTCAGTTGTTCTATAGTTGTGCCTTTGAACTTTCGAATCAGCACACTAGGATCATATGGTGTTTGAGAAATTTTGCAGTATGAATATCCAAAGCGACTCAAAATATTCTCAACATAGTGGGATTACAGAAGTGTCATCCCACCCTCATTATCTCTCAAAAGCTTGATGTTCAAGATAACATCAGCCACCCCAAGATCCTTCATCTCAAAGTTTTGAGACAGAAAAGACTTAACCTCCTCAATCACTTTGAGGTCGGTTCCAAATATCAGTATGTTATCAACAAACAATAACAATATAACTCCTTCGCCCCCACCATGGCGATAGTATACACATTTGTCAGCTTCATTAGGAACGAAGCCAACAGTTGTCGGAGTTGTATTAAACTTATCATGCCATTGCATAGGTGCTTGTCTCATACCATATAAATATTTCAGCAACTTACACACCTTTCCTTCCCGACCTTCTATCACAAAGCCATCTGGCTGTTGCATATAGATTTCCTTGTTTAGGTCTCCATTCAGGAAAGCCGTCTTAACGTCTGATACGTCCATTTTGCATCATGCTTTCATGTTGATATTTATCGCTTTACGGACTATTATTATACTTTGTGGTACCATATTATGCCTTTTCTCTCTTATCTTGCAAGGTTTATTTGAAGAGCGAGAATACCAGCAGCTGGAATTCTGGACTGGAAAAGGAGCAAGTCTGAGTCCTCTATTCTATGCAACTCCAAATGCCCTGAAAATCAACGTGGAATGTTTTGGGAATATATAAAAAATATTGGGCGAAAGAAGTGCCAAAGGGGAGCTGCTAGGGGCCCACAAGCCTCGTAGCCGCGGCTTGCCCCCCTAGCCGTGGCTACAGGGCTTGTGGGCACCTTGGTGGCCCACTGGCCCCCCTCTTCTGCTATATGAAGGGTTTCGTCCGGAAAAAATCAAGGCGGAGCTTTTTCGTGGATTCTCCACCGCCACGAGGCGGAACTTGAGCACAACCAATCTAGAGCTCCGGCAGGACGATCCTGTCAGGGAAACTTCCCTCCCGGAGGGGGAAATCGTCGCCATCGTCATCACCAACACTCCTCTCGTCGGAGGGGATTCATCTCCATCAACATATTCATCAGCACCATCTCCTATCCAAGCCCTAGTCTATCTCTTGTAACCAATCGCCGTCTCGCGACGCCGATTGGTACCCGTAAGGTTGCTAGTAATGTTGATTACTCTTTGTAGTTGATGCTAGTTGGTTTACTTGGTGGAAGATTATATGTTCAGATCCATTATGATATTCATTACTTATCCGGTCATGAATATATCCATGCTTTGTGAGTAGTTACTTTTGTTCCTGAGGACATGGGATAAGTCTTGCTATTAATAGTCATGTGAATTTGGTATTTGTTCGATATTTTGATATGATGTATGTTGTCTTTTCCTCTAGTGGTGTTCTGTGAACGTCGACTACATAACACTTCACCATATTTGGGCCTAGAGGAAGGCACTGGGGAGTAGTAAGTAGATGATGGGTTGCTAGAGTGACAGAAGCTTAAACCCGAGTCTATGTGTTGCTTCGTAAGGGGCTGATTTGGATCCACTAGTTTAATGCTATGGTTAGACGTTGTCTTAATTCTTCTTTTGTAGTTGCGGATGCTTGCGAGAGGGGTTAATCATAAGTGGGATGCTTGTCCAAGAAAGGGTTTTTTCAAGTGCCGGTCCACCCACAAATCAAACTATCAAAGTAACGAATGCGAATCATATGAACATGATGAAACTAGCATGACAGAAATTCCCGTGTGTCCTCGGGAGCGTTTTTCCTCCTGTAAGACTTTGTTCAGGCTTGTCCCTTGCTACAAAAGGGATTGGGCCACTTTGCTGCATGATAAGTCTCCAACGTATCTATAATTTTTTATGGTTCCATGCTATTATCTTGTCATCTTTGGATGTTTTATATGCATGAATATGTTATTTTATATCTTTTTTGGGACTAACCTATTAACTCAGTGCCAAGTGCGAGTTTCTGTTTTTTCCGTGTTTTTGGCCCATTTTCAGACGGAGTCCAAATGGAATGAAACTTTACGATGGTTTTTTTTGGACCAAAAGAGACCCCCAAAGCTTTGGAAGAAGGCCAGAAGAGCCACGAGGGATTCACAAGCCCTGACGCCGCCACCACCCCCCTAGGTGGCGCAGGGCAGGCTTGTGACCTCCTCGTAGGCCCAACCGATGTAATTCCACCGCCATAAATTCCTATAAATTCAGAAACCTCCAGAAAGAAACCTAGATCGGGAGTTTCGCCGCCGCAAGCCTCTGTAGCCACCATAAACCAATCTGGAGCCCGTTCCAGCACCCTGCCGGAGGGGGAATCCATCTCCGGTGGCCATCTTCATCATCCCGTCGATCTCCATGACGAGGAGGGAGTAGTTCTCCCTCGGGGCTGAGGGTATGTACCAGTAGCTATGTGTTTGATCTCTCTCTCTCTCTCGTGTTCTTGAGATGTCTTGATCTTGATGTACCGTGGGCTTTGCTACTATAGTTGGATCTTATGATGTTCTTCCCCCTCTCCCTCTTGTAATGAACTGAGTGTCCCCTTTGGAGTTATCTTATCGGATGGAGTCTCTGAGAACACTTGATGTATGTATTGCACGTGTCTATCTGTTGTGATCAACTTGCGGGTTTGTGACAATTGGGAACCTATGCATATGGGTTGGCACACGTGGATTCATGTGAGTACTTGATGTATGTTTTGGTGATCAACTTGCGGGTTCGTGAGATTGGGAACCTATGCACACGGGTTGGCACACGTTTTGACTCTCAGGTAGAAACTTTGGGGCACTCTTTGAAGTTCTATGTGTTTGTTGAATAGATGATTCTGAGATTGTGTGATGCATATCGTATAATCATGCCCACGGATACTTGAGGTGACAATGGAGTATCTAGGTGACATTAGGGTCTTGGTTGATATGAATCTTAAGGTGTTATTCTAGTACGAACTCTTGAATAGATCGATCAGAAAGAATAACTTGTGGTGGTTTCGTACCCGACAATAATCTCTTCGTTTGTTCCCCGCTATTAGTGACTCTTTGTTGCATGCTGAGGGCTAGTTATATGATCCAATTATGTTATCATTGTTGACAGAACTTCACTAGTGAAAGTATGAACCCTAGGCCTTGTTTCCACGCATTGCAATACCGTTCGTGCTCACTTTTACTATTTTTTACCTTGCTGTTTTTTTAATTTCATATTATAAAAACCTATATCTACCATCCATATTGCACTTGTATCACCATCTCTTCGCCGAACTAGAAAACATATACAACTTACCATTGTATTAGGTGTGTTGGGGACACAAGATACTCTTTGTTATTTGGTTGCAGGGTTGCTTGAGAGAGACCATGTTCATCCTACGCCTCCCGCAGATTGATAAACCTTAGGTCACCCACTTGAGGGAAAATTTCTACTGTCCTACAAACCTCTGCACTTGGAGGCCCAACAACGTCTACAAGGAGAAGGTTGCGTAGTAGACATCACTGCACCGTTGCTATTACTTGTTACTTGTTACTTTTCAGCTGCTACGTTTCACCTCACTACACCATCACTTGTTACCGCTACTTTCAGTGCTTGCAGTTATTACATTGCTGAAAACCGTTTATCAGAGCCTTCTGCTCCTCATTGGGTTTGACACTCTTACTTATCGAAAGGACTACGATTGATCCCCTATATTTGTGCCCGGGAGTGAAGCGCCTTTGGTAAGTGGAATTTGGTAAGGAAACATTTATATACTATGCTGAAATTTATTGTCACTTGTGACTTTGGAAACTGATCCTTTGAGGAATTTGTTCGGGGTATCTTCACCACGAACGGAAGAACGAGGAGTTGCTCCTCAACCTAAGGTACCTACTGAAAATATCTTTTATGAAATTCCTTCAGGTATGCTTGAGAAACTGCTCGCTAATCCTTTTACACGAGATGGATCATCACATCCAGACTTGCATTTAATCTATGTAGATGAAGTTTGTGGTTTATTTAAGCTTGCAGGTTTGCTCGAGGATGAGGTAAAGAAGAAATTCTTTCCTTTATCTTTGAAGGATAAGGCGTTGACATGGTATAGGCTATGTGATGATACTGGATCATGGGACTACAATCGATTGAAATTGGAATTTCATCAAAAGTTTTATCCTATTCATTTAGTACATCGTGATCAGAATTATATTTATAACTTTTGGCCTCGTGACAGGGAAAGCATAGCTCAAGCTTGGTGGAGGCTTAAATCAATGCTATATTCATGCCCCAATCATGAGCTCTCGAGAGAAATTATCACTCAAAACTTTTATGCTCGGCTTTCTCATGAAGATCGTACCATGCTTGACACTTCTTGTACTGGTTCTTTTAGCCGAATACATAGACGGGCATGTTATCAAATTATGTGAGGACTCCGCTAGAATTGCTAAACCTCACGCGAAAGACAAATACGGACATGTAGTTGGCCTGCCCGTTGTTTCTGTTAAGATAGGAGATCACTGTTATCATGGTTTATGTGATATGGGTGCTAGTGTTAGTGTAATACCCCGGTCCCTATATGATGAAATCAAAGATGAGATTACACCTGCTGAGTTAGAACCCATTGATGTCACTATTATGCTAGCTAATAGAGACACTATCTGCCCTGTGGGAATTGTGAGAGACGTAGAAGTCATGTGTGGTAAGACGAAGTATCCTACTGATTTCCTCGTCCTTGCTACTGCACAAGATAGCTTTTGTCCCATCATATTTGGTAGACCCATTCTCAACATTGTCAATGCTCATATTTATTGCATTAAACAGGCTATTACTGTTAGTTTCGAGGGTGTGTCTCATGAATTTAACTTCTCCAAGTTTGGAAGACAACCCCATGAAAAAGAGTCGTCTCGTAGGGATGAAATCATTGCTCTTGCCTCTATTGCCGTGCCTCCTACGGATCCTTTAGAGCAATATCTGCTTGAGCATGAAAATGATATGCATATGGATGAAAGAGATGAGATAGATAAAATTGTTTTAGAACAATACCCTATTCTTAAGAATAATCTGTGTGTTGAACTGCTTGGGGATCCTCCCCCACCAAAGGGTGATCCTGTGTTCGAGCTAAAACAGTTCCCAGATACTCTTAAGTATGCCTATCTTGATGAGAAGGAGATATATCATGTTATTATTAGTGCTCACCTCTCGAATCACAAAGAGAAGAAGTTATTAAAAACTTTGATGAAGCACCGTGCTGCTATTGGATATACTCTTGATGATCTTAAGGGTATTAGTCCCACTCTATGTCAGCACAAGATTAAAACCGATCCTGATTCTAAGCCAGTTCTTGATCATCAACGGAGATTAAATCCTCGGATCAAAGAGGTCGTGAGAAAATAAATATTAAAGCTTCTGGAAGCAGGAATCATTTATCCTGTTGCTCATAGCGATTGGGTAATTCAGTGCATTGTGTACCCAAGAAGGGAGGTATCACCGTCGTTCCTAATGATAAGAATGAACTAATCCCACAGAGGATTATTACTGGCTACAGGATGGTGATAGACTTCTGGAAATTGAACAAGGCAACCAGGAAAGACCATTATCCTTTGATGTTTATCGACCAAATGCTAGAAAGGCTATCTAAACACACACACTTCTGCTTTCTAGACGGTTATTCAGGTTTCTCGCAAATACCTGTTGCACAATCTGATTAGGACAAAACCACTTTCACTTGCCCCTTCGGTACCTTTGCTTATAGACGTATGCCTTTTGGCTTATGCAATGCACCTGCCACCTTTCAAAGATGTATGATGGCAATATTCTCTGACTTTTGTGAAAAGATTGTTGACGTTTTCATGGATGATTTCTCCGTTTACGGTTCTTCCTTTGACGATTGCCTCAGCAACCTTGATCGAGTCTTACAGAGATGCAAAGATACCAACCTCGTCTTGAACTGGGAGAAGTTCCACTTCATGTTTAAAGAAGGCATTGTCTTAGGACAAAAAATCTCTGAGGAAGGCATTGAAGTTGATAAGGCTAAGGTTGATGCAATTGAGAAAATGCCTTGCCCCACGGTTATCAGAGGTATACGAAGTTTCCTAGGTCATGTTGGTTTCTATAGAAGGTTCATTAAAGACTTCTCTAAGATTTCTAGGCCTCTTACCAACCTCTTGCAGAAGGATATTCCTTTTGTTTTTGATGAGGATTGTGAGGAAGCTTTCGAAATACTTAAGAAGGCCTTGATAACCGCACCTATTATTCAACCACCTGATTGGAACTTGCCCTTTGAAATCATGTGCGATTCTAGTGATTATGCTTTTGGTGATGTTCTAGGACAAAGAGTTGACAAGAAGTTGAATGTCATTCACTACGCTAGTAAAACTCTAGACAATGCCCAAAGAAACTATGCCACTACGGAGAAGGAATTTTTAGCAGTCGTCTTTGCATGTGAAAAGTTCAGATCTTATATAGTTGACTCCAAAGTCATTATTCACTCTGATCATGCTGCTATTAAGTACCTTATGGAGAATAAGGACGCTATACCTAGGCTAATCAGATGGGTTCTCCTGCTACAGGAATTTGATTTGCACGTTGTTGACCGAAAGGGTGCTGATAACCCTGTAGCAGATAACTTATCCAGGCTAGAGAATGTCCTTGATGACCCACGGCCTATTGATGACAGCTTTCCTGATGAGCAATTGAATGTCATCCGTACTTCACATAGTGCATCGTGGTATGCTGATTACCCAAACTATATCGTAGCCAAATACATACCACCCAGTTTCACCTACCAGCAAAAGAAGAAATTCTTCTTTGATTTGAGACACTACTTTTTGGATGATCCTCACCTTTATAAGGAAGGAGTAGATGGTGTTATTAGATGTTGTGTGCCTGAACATGAACAGGGACAGATCCTGCAGAAGTGGCATTCCGAAGCCTACGGAGGACACCATGCTGGAGATAGAACTGCTCATAAGGTATTGCAATCAGGTTTCTATTGGCCCACTCTCTTCAAGTATGCTCGTAAGTTTGTCTTGTGTTGTGACGAATGCCAAAGAATAGGGGAACATCAGTGAACGTCAGGAAATGCCTATGAACTATTCACTTGTCATTGAACCATTTGATGTGTGGGGCTTTGATTATATGGGACCCTTCCCGAGTTCCAATGGGTGTACTCACATCTTAGTTCCTGTTGATTACGTCACTAAGTGGGTAGAAGCTATCCCCACTAGAAATGTTGATCACCACACCTCTATTAATATGCTTAAAGAACTCACTTTCCCAAGATTTGGAGTCCCTAGATATATGATGACTGGTGGCGCTTCAGACTTCATTCATGGTGTTTTCCGCAAGATGCTCGCTAAGTATGATGTCAACCATAGAGTTGCATCTCCTTATCACCCTCAGTTTAGTGGTCAAGTGGAGTTAAGTAATAGGGAGATCAAATTGATCTTACAAAAGATTGTCAATAGATCTCGAAAGAATTGGTCTAGCAAACTTGACGATGCACTATGGGCTTATAGGACTGCTTATAAGAATCCCATGGGCATGTCGTCATATAAAATGGTTTACGGTAAGGCCTGTCATTTACCTCTTGAGCTAGAACACAAAGCTTATTGGGCAATCAAAGAGCTCAACTTCGATTTCAAACTTGCCGGTGAGAAGCGGTTGTTTGATATCATCTCATTAGATGAATGGAGGGCCCAGGCATATGAGAATGCCAAGTTGTTCAAGGAAAAGGTTAAGAGATGGCACGATAAAAGAATACAAAAACGTGACTTCAATGTAGGTGATTATGTCCTGCTATAGAAATCTTGCTTAATATGCTTCGCAGGCAAGCTTCTCTCTAAATGGGAAGGTCCCTACGTTGTCGAGGAAGTATATCGTTCTGGTGCCATCAAAATCAATAACACGGAAGGTAATTTTCCTAGAGTGGTAAATGGGCAAAGAATTAAGCATTATATCTCTGGTACTCCCATAAATGTTGAGGCCAATATCATCAATATCATAACTCCAGAGGAGTACATAAGGGATGTTTATCAGCCTGTTTCAGATTCTGAAAACGAAGAGGTGTGTGTTTTGGTAAGTAATTGGACTCCAAAACTTTTCCAGTAGGAAATTTTCTCTGTTTTGGAATTTATGGAAAAATAGAAAAATAAAAAGCAGTCCGGAGAGCGCACGAGGCGGCCACAAGCTTGGTAGCCATGGCCTCCCCCCCTGGCCGCGGCTACAGGGCTTGTGGGCACCTCGTGTGCCACACGGACTCGGTTTTCTTGCGGAGCACTCCTTCTGGTCCAGAAAAAATCATTATATATAAGCCTGAGGGTTTTGGTCTCCGTATCGCGCAGTTTTCCTCTGTTTTTTGTTTCGAGCCTGTTTCTGTTGCAGATCTAGAGCGTCATGACTTCCCCAAAAGCTCATAAGGACAAGATCTTCGAGAAGCTCATCAATCCCTACCTCACGGAAGTGCTGCAACACCCTCAATATATTGAGATGCGTGGGGGGATGTTGCACATCCGTTATGTTGAGGGGCCTAAGAAGACCGGAAGCATGGAGACGAGGCTCGAAGCAATGGAGCAACAAGTCTTCAAGTGCCAAGGGATGGTGGAGCGTGGACTGAATGCCAACCACATGATGATCACGGAGTTCACCAACAAGCACAAGATGGATGCCAATGAAATTGGGAAGCACCTCTCCAGGCTCTATGACACGGTTGATCAACTCCAGGGCCAGATCTATGACCTGCAGAACCAAAACTGTGAGTATGAGTATAGATTTAAATCAATACGGTTGGCTGCAGATTTGAGGATTCCGGCGACTCGTTCATCCTGCCATGATGGAGCACCTATGCCTTGGAAGACAGAGGATCAAACTCATGTTGCAACTCCTCCACCATCACCACCAAAGGAAGACAACTAAGAATTGGTATGGGAAACTCCCTTGGCTTGTGCCTGTTGGAATTATGCCCTAGAGGCAATAATAAATATAGTTATTATTATAATTCCTGTATCAACATAATCGTTTATTATCCATGCTATAATTGTATTGAATGAAGACTCATTTACATGTGTGGATACATAGACAAAACACCGTCCCTAGCAAGCCTCTAGTTGGCTAGCCAATTAATCAAAGATAGTCAGTGTCTTCTGATTATGAACAAGGTGTTGTTGCTTGATTACTAGATCACGTCATTAGGAGAATCACATGATGGACTAGACCCAAACTAATAGACGTAGCATGTTGATCGTGTCATTTTATTGCTACTGTTTTCTGCATGTCAAGTATTTATTCCTATGACCATGAGATCATATAACTCACTGACACCGGAGGAATACTTTGTGTGTATCAAACGTCGCAACGTAACTGGGTGACTATAAAGATGCTCTACAGGTATCTCCGAAGGTGTTAGTTGAGTTAGTATGGATCAAGACTCGGATTTGTCACTCCGTGTGACGGAGAGGTATCTCGGGGCCCACTCGGTAATACAACATCACACACAAGCCTTGCAAGCAATGTGATTTACTGTAAGTTGCGGGATCTTGTATTACGGAACGAGTAAAGAGACTTGCCGGTAAACGAGATTGAAATAGGTATGCGGATACTGACGATCGAATCTCGGGCAAGTAACATACCGAAGGACAAAGGGAATGATATACGGGATTATATGAATCCTTGGCACTGAGGTTCAAACGATAAGATCTTCATAGAATATGTAGGATCCAATATGGGCATCCAGGTCCCGCTATTGGATATTGACCGAGGAGTCTCTCGGTTCATGTCTACATAGTTCTCGAACCCGCAGGGTCTGCACACTTAAGGTTCGACGTTGTTTTATGCGTATTTGAGTTATATGGTTGGTTACCGAATGTTGTTCAGAGTCCCGGATGAGATCACGGACGTCACGAGGATTTCCGGAATGGTCCGGAAACGAAAATTGATATATAGGATGACCTCATTTGATTACCGGAAGGTTTTGGAGTTACCGGGAATGTACCGGGAATGACGAATGGGTTCCGGGAGTTCACCGGGGGGCAACCCACCCCGGGGAAGCCCATAGGCCATAAGGGTGGCGCACCAGCCCTTAGTGGGCTGGTGGGACAGCCCAAAAGGGCCCTATGCGCCATACAAAGGAAAATCAAAGAGAAAGGAAAAAAAAGGGAGGTGGGAAGGAAGGGAAGGACTCCCACCCACCAAACCAAGTCCAACTCTGTTTGGGGGGAGCCTTCCCCCCTTGGACTCGGCCGACCCCCTTGGGGCTCCTTGAGCCCCAAGGCAAGGTCCCCTCCCTCCAACCTATATATACGGAGGTATTGGGGCTGATTTGAGATGACTTTTCCACGGTTTTTCCTCTAGATCGCGTTTCTGCGGAGCTCGGGCGGAGCCCTGCTGAGACAAGGTCATCACCAACCTCCGGAGCGCCGTCACGCTGCCGGAGAACTCTTCTACCTCTCCGTCTCTCTTGCTGGATCAAGAAGGCCGAGATCATCGTCGAGCCTTACGTGTGCTGAACGCGGAGGTGCCGTCCGTTCGGTACTAGATCGTGGGACTGATCGCGGGATTGTTCGCGGGGAGGATCGAGGGACGTGAGGACGTTCCACTACATCAACCACGTTCACTAACGCTTCTGTTGTACGATCTACAAGGGTACATAGATCACTCATCCCCTCTCGTATATGGACATCACCATGATAGGTCTTCGTGCGCGTAGGAAAATTTTTGTTTCCCATGCGACGTTCCCCAACAGTGGCATCATGAGCTAGGTTCATGCGTAGATGCCTTCTCGAGTAGAACACAAAAGTTTTTGTGGGCGGTGATGTGCGTTTTGCTGCCCTCCTTAGTCTTTTCTTGATTCCCCGGTATTGTTGGATTGAAGCGGCTTGGACCGACATTAGTCGTACGCTTACGAGAGACTGGTTTCATCGTTACGAGTAACCCCGTTGCTCAAAGATGACTGGCAACTGTCAGTTTCTCCAACTTTAGTTGAATCGGATTTGACCGAGGAGGTCCTTGGATGAGGTTAAATAGCAACTCATATATCTCCGTTGTGGTGCTTGCGTAAGTAAGATGCGACCCTACTAGATACCCATGGTCACCACGTAAAACATGCAACAACAAAATTAGAGAACGTCTAACTTGTTTTTGCAGGGTATGCTTGTGATGTGATATGGCCTACGATGTGATGTGATATATTGGATGTATGAGATGATCATGTTGTAATAGAAAATATCGACTTGCACGTCGATGGTACGGCAACCGGCAGGAGCCATAGGGTTGTCTTTATACTAACGTTTGTGCCTGTAGATGCGTTTACTATTTTGCTAGGATGTAGCTTTAGTAGTAATAGCATGAGTAGCACGACAACCCCGATGGCAACACGTGGATGGAGATCATGGCGTGGTGCGGGTGACAAGAAGATCGTGTCGGTGCTTTGGTGATGGAGATCAAGAAGCATGTGATGATGGCCATATCATGTCACTTATGAATTGCATGTGATGTTAATCCTTTTATGCACCTTATTTTGCTTAGAACGACGGTAGCATTATGAGGTGATCTCTCACTAAAATTTCAAGACGAAATTGTGTTCTCCCCGACTGTGCACCGTTGCTACAGTTCGTCGTTTCGAGACACCACGTGATGATCGGGTGTGATAGACTCAACGTTCACATACAACGGGTGCAAAACAGTTGCGCACGCGGAACACTCGGGTTAAGCTTGACGAGCCTAGCATGTGCAGACATGGCCTCGGAACACATGAGACCGAAAGGTCGATCATGAATCATATAGATGATATGATTAGCATAGCGATGCTTACCACTGAAACTACACTCAACTCACGTGATGATCGGACTTGAGCTAGTGTAAGTGGATCATGAACCACTCAAATGACTAGAGAGATGTACTTTTTGAGTGGGAGTTTAGCAATTAATTTGATTAAGTTAAACTCTAATTATCTTGAACATAGTCTAAGTCCACTTTGAACATATTTGTGTTGTAGATCATGGCTCACGCGACAGTCATCTTGAATTTTAATACGTTCCTAGAGAAAGCTAAGTTGAAAGATGATGGAAGCAACTTTGTAGACTGGGCTCGTAATCTTAAGCTAATCTTACAAGCTGGGAAGAAGGATTATGTCCTTAATGCTGCGCTAGGAGATGAGCCACCCGCTATGGCTGATCAGGATGTTAAGAACGCTTGGTTAGCACGTAAGGAGGACTACTCAATAGTTCAATGTGCAGTCTTGTATGGCTTAGAACCGGGACTTCAACGTCGCTTTGAGCGTCATGGAGCATTTGAGATGTTCCAGGAGTTGAAGTTTATCTTTCAGAAGAACGCCCGGATCGAGAGGTATGAGACCTCCGATAAATTCTATGCTTGCAAGATGGAGGAAAACTCGTCTGTCAGCGAACATGTGCTCAAAATGTCTGGGTACTCAAACCGTCTAGCTGAGCTGGAGATTGAACTCCCGCAAGAGGCTATCACTGACAGAATCCTTCAATCACTGCCGCCAAGCTATAAAGGCTTTGTGTTGAACTAAAACATGCAAGGGATGAACAAGTCTCCCGGCGAGTTGTTTGCGATACTGAAAGTCGCAGAGCCTGAACTCCGTAAAGAGCATCAAGTGTTGATGGTGAATAAGACCACTAGTTTCAAGAGAAACGGCAAAGGCAAGAAGGGTAATTCGAAGAAGAGCGGCAAGCATGTTGCCAATCCGACGAAGAAACCCAAAGCTGGACCTAAGCCTGAAACGGAGTGTTACTATTGCAAGGGTATGGGTCACTGGAAGCGCAATTGCCCCAAGTATTTGGCTGATAAAAAGGCGACCAAAGAAAAATCAGGTATATTTGATATACATGTTATTGATGTGTACTTAACCGGCCCTCGTAGTAGTGCCTGGGTATTCGATACCGGTTCTGTTGCTCATATTTGCAACTCGAAACAGGAACTGCGGAATAGACGAAGGCTGGCGAAAGATGAAGTGACGATGCGCGTAGGAAATGGTTCCAAGGTTGATGCAATCGCCGTCGGCACAGTTTCACTTCAGTTACCATCAGGATTAGTGATGAACTTAAATCATTGTTATTTAGTGCCTGCGTTGAGCATGAACATTATATCTGGATCTTGTTTATTGCGAGACGTTTACTCTTTTAAGTCAGAGAATAATGGTTGTTCTATTTCTATGAGTAACATCTTTTATGGTCATGCACCTAATGTGAGAGGATTGTTCATATTGAATCTTGATAGCGATACGCATATACATAACATTGAGACCAAAAGAGTTAGATTTAACAATGATAGCGCCATATTTTTGTGGCACTGCCGCTTAGGTCATATTGGTGTAAAGCGCATGAAGAAACTCCATGCTGATGGACTTTTGGAGTCACTTGACTTTGATTCACTTGACACGTGCGAACCATGCCTCATGGGCAAGATGACTAAGACTCCGTTCTCCGGAACAATGGAGCGTGCAAGTGACTTGTTGGAAATCATACATACCAATGTGTGTGGTCCGATGAGCGTGGAGGCACGCGGCGGATATCGTTATTTTCTCACCTTCACTGACGATTTGAGTAGATATGGTTATGTCTACTTGATGAAGCACAAGTCTGAAACATTTGAAAAGTTCAAGCAATTTCAGAGTGAAGTGGAAAATCATCGTAACAAGAAGATCAAGTCCCTACGGTCTGATCGTGGGGGTGAATATCTGAGTTTCGAGTTTGGTACTCACTTAAGACAATGTGGAATTGTTTCACAGTTAACACCGCATGGAACACCACAGCGTAATGGTGTGTCCGAACGTCGTAATCGTACTCTATTAGAGATGGTGCGATCTACGATGTCTCTTACTGATTTCCCGTTATCGTTTTGGGGTTATGCATT
Organism: Hordeum vulgare subsp. vulgare; assembly: GCF_904849725.1. Classification (NCBI taxonomy): domain Eukaryota; kingdom Viridiplantae; phylum Streptophyta; class Magnoliopsida; order Poales; family Poaceae; genus Hordeum; species Hordeum vulgare. Next base: position 459,607,577 of record NC_058521.1, read on the forward strand.
AGAAACAGCCGCATTCACTTTAAATAGGGCACCATCAAAATCCGTTGAGACGACACCATACGAACTGTGGTATGGCAAAAGGCCAAAGTTGTCGTTTCTTAAAGTTTGGGGATGTGATGCTTATGTCAAAAAGCTTCCGCCTGAAAAGATGGAACCCAAAGCGGAAAAATGCGTCTTCATAGGTTACCCAAAAGAGACAGTTGGGTACACCTTCTATCTCAAATCCGAGGGCAAAGTGTTTGTTGCTAAAAACGGAGCTTTTCTCGAGAAGGAGTTTCTCTCGAGAGAATTGAGTGGGAGGAAGATAGAACTTGACGAGGTTGTCGAACCTCTCATCCCTCTAGATGGTGGCGCAGGGCAAGGGGAAACCTCTGTCGTTGCAACGCCGGTTGAGGAGGAAGTTAATGATGATGATCATGAAACTCCAGTTCAAGTTTCTATCGAACCACGCAGGTCGACGAGACCACGTGCTGCTCCAGAGTGGTACGGTAATCCCGTCTTATCGATCATGTTGTTAGACAACAATGAGCCTGCAAATTATGAAGAAGCAATGGTGGGCCCAGATTCCAACAAATGGCTAGAAGCCATGAAGTCCAAGATAGGATCCATGTATGAGAACAAAGTGTGGACTTTGGAGGTACTACCTGAGGGCCGCAAGGCTATTCAGAACAAATGGATCTTTAAGAGGAAGACGGACGCTGACGGCAATGTGACCGTTCATAAAGCTCGACTTGTGGCAAAGGGTTTTTTACAAGTTCAAGGAGTTGACTACGATGAGACATTCTCACCCGTAGCGATGATTAAGTCCGTCAGAATCATGTTAGCAATAGCTGCATTTTTCGATTATGAAATCTCGCAGATGGATGTCAAAACGGCGTTCCTTAACGGTTTCCTTAAGGAAGAGTTGTATATGATACAACCCAAAGGTTTTGTCGATCCTAAGAATGTTAACAAGGTGTGCAAGCTCCAGCGATCCATTTATGGACTGGTGCAAGCATCTCGGAGTTGGAACAAACGCTTTGATGAGGTGATCAAAGCATTTGGGTTTATACAAGTGGTTGGAGAATCTTGTATTTACAACAAAGTGAGTGGGAGCTCTGTGGCGTTTCTAATATTATATGTGGATGACATATTGCTGATTGGAAACAACGTGGAGTTTTTAGAGAGCATAAAGGATTACTTGAATAAGAGTTTCTCTATGAAGGACCTAGGAGAAGCTGCTTACATTCTAGGCATTAAGATCTATAGGGATAGATCAAAACGCCTGATAGGACTTTCACAAAGCACATACCTTGATAAAGTTTTGAAGAGGTTCAAAATGGAACAGTCTAAGAAAGGGTTCTTGCCAGTTTTACAAGGTACGAGATTGAGTAAGACTCAGTGCCCAGCAACTGATGAAGATAGAGAGCATATGCGCTCCGTCCCCTATGCTTCAGCCATAGGTTCTATCATGTATGCAATGTTGTGCACTAGACCGGATGTTAGCCTGGCCATAAGTATGGCAGGTAGGTTCCAGAGTAATCCAGGAGTGGATCATTGGACAGCGGTCAAGAATATCCTGAAGTACCTGAAAAGGACTAAGGAGATGTTTCTCGTGTATGGAGGTGACGAAGAGCTCGCCGTAAAAAGTTATGTCGATGCAAGCTTTGACACAGATCCGGACGACTCTAAGTCGCAAACCGGATACGTATTTATTCTTAATAGGGGTGCGGTAAGCTGGTGCAGTTCCAAGCAAAGCGTCGTAGCAGATTCTACATGTGAAGCGGAGTACATGGCTGCCTCAGAGGCGGCTAAGGAGGGTGTCTGGATGAAGCAATTCATGAAGGATCTTGGAGTGGTGCCAAGCGCACTAAATCCAATAACCTTGTTCTGTGACAACACGGGTGCCATTGCCTTAGCAAAGGAACCGCGGTTTCACAAGAAGACCAGACACATCAAACGACGCTTCAACCTCATCCGTGACAACGTCGAGGGAGAGGACGTAAATATATGCAAAGTGCACATGGATCTGAATGTAGCAGACCCGCTGACTAAACCACTTCCACGGCCAAAACATGATCAACACCAGAACTGTATGGGTGTTAGATTTATTACAATGTAATTCACATGATGATGTGAGGGCTGGATTATTGACTCTAGTGCAAGTGGGAGACTATTGGAATTATGCCCTAGAGGCATTAATAAATATAGTTATTATTATAATTCCTGTATCAAGATAATCGTTTATTATCCATGCTATAACTGTATTGAATGAATACTCATTTACATGTGTGGATACATAGACAAAACACCGTCCCTAGCAAGCCTCTTGTTGGCTAGCCAATTGATCAAAGATAGTCAGTGTCTTCTGATTATGAACAAGGTGTTGTTGCTTGATTACTGGATCACGTCATTAGAAGAATCACGTGATGGACTAGACCCAAACTAATAGACGTAGCATGTTGATCGTGTCATTTTATTGCTACTGTTTTCTGCGTGTCAAGTATTTATTCCTATGACCATGAAATCATATAACTCACTGACACCGGAGGAATACTTTGTGTGTATCAAACGTCGCAACGTAACTGGGTGACTATAAAGATGCTCTACAGGTATCTCCGAAGGTGTTAGTTGAGTTAGTATGGATCAAGACTGGGATTTGTCACTCCGTGTGATGGAGAGGTATCTCGGGGCCCACTCGGTAATACAACATCACACACAAGCCTTGCAAGCAATGTGACTTACTGTAAGTTGCGGGATCTTGTATTACGGAACGAGTAAAGAGACTTGCCGGTAAACGAGATTGAAGTAGGTATGCGGATACTGACGATCGAATCTCGCGCAAGTAACATACCGAAGGACAAAGGGAATGATATACGGGATTATATGAATCCTTGGCACTGAGGTTCAAACGATAAGATCTTCGTAGAATATGTAGGATCCAATATGGGCATCCAGGTCCCGCTATTTTATATTGACCGAGGAGTCTCTCGGTTCATGTCTACATAGTTCTCGAACCCGCAGGGTCTGCACACTTAAGGTTCGATGTTGTTTTATGCGTATTTGAGTTATATGGTTGGTTACCGAATGTTGTTCGGAGTCCCGGATGAGATCACGGACGTCACGAGGATTTCCGGAATGGTCCGGAAACGAAAATTGATATATAGGATGACCTCATTTGATTACCGGAAGGTTTTCGGAGTTACCGGGAATGTACCGGGAATGACGAATGGGTTCCGGGAGTTCACCGGGGGGGCAACCCACCCCGGGGAAGCCATAGGCCATAAGGGTGGCGCACCAGCCCTTAGTGGGCTCGTGGGACAGCCCAAAAGGGCCCTATGCGCCATACAAAGGAAAATCAAAGAGAAAGGAAAAAAAAGGGAGATGGGAAGGAAGGGAAGGACTCCCACCCACCAAACCAAGTCCTACTCGAATTGGGGGGGGAGCCTTCCCCCCTTGGACTCGGCTGACCCCCTTGGGGCTCCTTGAGCCCCAAGGCAAGGTCCCCTCCCTCCCACCTATATATACGGAGGTATTGGGGCTGATTTGAGACGACTTTTCCACGGTAGCCCGACCATATACCTCCACGGTTTTTCCTCTAGATCGCGTTTCTGCGGAGCTCGGGCGGAGCCCTGCTGAGACAAGGTCATCACCAACCTCCGGAGCGCCGTCACGCTGCCGGAGAACTCTTCTACCTCTCCGTCTCTCTTGCTGGATCAAGAAGGCCGAGATCATCGTCGAGTTGTACGTGTGCTGAACGCGGAGGTGCCGTCCGTTCGGTACTAGATTGTGGGACTGATCGCGGGATTGTTCGCGGGGCGGATCGAGGGACGTGAGGACGTTCCACTACATCAACCGCGTTCACTAACGCTTCTGCTGTACGATCTACAAGGGTACGTAGATCACTCATCCCCTCTCGTAGATGGACATCACCATGATAGGTCTTCGTGCGCGTAGGAAAATTTTTGTTTCCCATGCGACGTTCCCCAACAGTGCCAAGCTGGGGGAGTTGCCCTCGTATCATATCACCTTTATATCTTTTGCTTTTACCTTTGTTTTAGTTCTTTCCTTTTCATCTTTTATTTCTTCTCTTAGTGTGATAAGTCTTTAGTGTCTAGTTTGAGTCTTTTGCCTTGTGTCTCCCCCGATGTATTCGAGCTTGCGAGCTAAATAATAAAGAGTATCTAAGTCAAGGGCTTTGTTTTGTGCCGTGATCAAAAGTATGAAAAGAATGATAGCATGAAAGATCATGAGATGATCTTATGGAAAGTGATAGCTTCACATATAACAAGTATGATGATTGAAACTTGTTGAGAATAGACCAACATAGACCCCAGTCATTGTTGCAATTAATAAGAAGTAATAAGTAAAGAGAGGTTCGCATATAAATATATCATCTTAGACACTTTCTATAATTGTGAGCACTCACCAAACTATTACATGCTTAGAAGTAGATGTTGGACAAGGAAGACAACATAATGAATTGTTTTTGCTCGGTTCCAAACAATGTTATATGTCTAGAGATCCCTTAGCATGTGACGATTGCTTCCACCTCATATTAGCCAAAACTTTCGAACTAAGTAGAAATACTACTTGTGCATCATTAACCTTCAACCCAGTTTTGCCATGAGAGTCCACCGTACCTACCTATGGATTGCGTAAGATCCTTCAAGTAAGTTGTCATCGGTGCAAGCAATAAAAAGTTGGTACCTAAAGTATGTATGATTTATTAGTGTGTGGAAAATAAGCTTTGTACGAACCTGTGATGAGGAAGACATAAAAGCGACAGACTGCATAATAAAGTTCTTTATCACAGGGGGGCAATATAAAGTGACGTTCCTTTATACTAAGAGGTCGTATATCCAAACCTTAAAAGCGCATGACAACCTCTGCTTCCCTCTGCGAAGGGCCTATCTTGTACCTTTACTTTTGTCCTTGTGAAATTCATGGTGATCAACACCAATTCCCTATTCCGTCTTCATCTTGGTGAACGTCATATGCTAGGGAAAGATCTATATTCATATATCAACTTGGAGATGAGTACTTATGCTTTATTATTGTTGACTTTACCCTTGAGGTAAATGGTTGGGAGGCAAAAGTACAAGCCCCTATCTTTCTGTGTGTCCAACTGAAACTTTGATACCATGAGTACCACGTGAGTTGTAACAATTGTGGAAAACAAAAGAGATGATTGAGTATGTGGATTTGCTTTACAAGCTCTTGTTTGACTCTTTCTGATGTTATGATAAATTGCACTTGCTTCAATGACTATGGACTCTTGTTGGCTACTTCTCGGTAAGGTTTTTGATTCATACTTTGCTTTGTGAAGGAATTGTTACTTTCCCATAAGAATCTTTATGATGTATTCTTGTTCTATGTGTGATTATGATGCCCTCATGTCCGTATTATGTTTTATCGACACCTTCATCCCTAAACATGTGGACATGTTTATGGATCTTTGTTTTCACTTGAGGACAAGCGAGGTTTAAGCTTGGGGGAGTTGATACGTCCATTTTGCATCATGCTTTCATGTTGATATTTATAGCTTTATGGACTGTTATTATCCTTTGTGGTACCATACTTATGCCTTTTCTCTCTTATTTTGCATGGTTTATTTGAAGAGGGAGAATACCGGCAGCTGGAATTCTGGACTGGAAAAGGTGCAAGTCTGAGTCCTCTATTCTGCACAACTCCAAATGCCCTGAAAATCAACGTGGATTTTTTTGGAATATATAAAAAATATTGGGCGAAAGAAGTGCTAGAGGGGAACTATCAGGGGCCCACAAGCCTGGTAGCCGCGGCCTGCCCCCCTGGCCACGGCTATAGGGCTTGTGGGCACCCTGGTGGCCCACTGGCCCCCCTCTCCTGCTATATGAAGGGTTTCGTCCGAAAAAAATCAGGGCGGAGCTTTTTCGTGGATTCTCCGCCGCCACGAGGCGGAACTTGAGCAGAACCAATCAAGAGCTCCGGTAGGACGATCCTGCCGGGCAAACTTCCCTCCGGGAGGGGGAAATTGTCGCCATCGTCATCACCAACACTCCTCTCGTCGGAGGGGAGTCATCTCCATCAACATCTTCATCTGCACCATCTCCTATCCAAACCCTAGTCTATCTCTTGTAACCAATCGCCGTCTCGTGACGCCGATTGGTACCCGTAAGGTTGCTGGTAGTGTTGATTACTCTTTGTAGTTGATGCTAGTTGGTTTACTTGGTGGAAGATTATATGTTCAGATCCATTATGATATTCATTACTTCTCTGGTCATGAATATATCCATGCTTTGTGAGTAGTTACTTTTGTTCCTGAGGACATGGGATAAGTCTTCCTATTAATAGTCATGTGAATTTGGTATTTGTTCGGTATTTTGATATGTTGTATGTTGTCTTTTCCTCTAGTTGTGTTATGTGAACATCGACTACATAACACTTCACCATATTTGGGCCTAGAGGAAGGCATTTGGGAGTAGTAAGTAGATGATGGGTTGCTAGAGTGATAGAATCTTAAACCCCGGTCTATGCGTTGCTTCGTAAGGGGCTCATTTGGATCCACTAATTTAATGCTATGGTTAGACGTTGTCTTAATTCTTCTTTCGTAGTTGCGGATGCTTGCGAGAGGGGTTAATCATAAGTGGGATGCTTGTCCAAGAAAGGGCAGTACCCAAGCGCCAGTCCACCCACATATTAAACTATCAAAGTAACGAACGCGAATCATATGAACATGATGAAACTAGCATGACAGAAATTCCCGTGTGTCCTCGGGAGCGTTTTTCCTCCTATAAGACTTTTTCAGGCTTTTCCCTTGCTCCAGAAGGGATTGGGCCACTTTGCTGCACCGTTGCTATTACTTGTTACTTGTTACTTTTCACCTGCTACGTTTCACCCAACTACACCATCACTTGTTACCGCTACTTTCAGTGCTTGCAGTTATTACCATGCTGAAAACCGTTTATCAGAGCCTTCTGCTCCTCGTTGGGTTCGACACTCTTACTTGTCGAAAGGACTACGATTGATCCCCTATACTTGTGGGTCATCAACGTCCATTTGATGAATGAGAAGACCATGCGAGGCCGCTGATAACCCACAAGTATAGGGGATCGCAACAGTTTTCGAGGGTAGAGTATTCAACCCAAATTTGTTGATTCGACACAAAGGGAAGCAAAAGAATATTCTCGGGTATTAGCAGTTGAGTTGTCAATTCAACGACACCTGAAGGACTTAGTACCAGCAGCAAAGTTTCACTAGCAAAGTAGTGTGATAGCAAAACTAACAATGGTAATAGTAGCAGCTGTGACAGTAGTAGCGGTAACAGTAGTAGCACTGACAGCAGTAGCAGCAAAGTAACGTAGCAAGAACCAGTAGGAAAAGACTCATAGGCACTGGATCGGTGATGGATAATTATGTCGGATGACATTCATCATGTAACAGTTATAACATGGAGATATATGTAACTAGCTCCAGTTCGTCAATGTAATGTAGGCATGTATTCCGTATATATTCATACGTGCTTATGGAAAAGAACTTGCATGACCTCTATTGTTCATCCCTCCCGTGGCAGTAGGGTCCTAATGGAAACGACGGGATATTAAGGTTCTCCTTTTAATAGAGAACCGGAACAAAGCATTAGCACTTAGTGAATACATGAACTCCTCATACTATGGTCATCTCCGGGAGTGGTTCCGGCTATTGTCACTCCGGGGCTGCCGGGTCATAACACATAGTAGGTGACTACAACTTGCAAGATAGGATCAAGAACACACATATATTGACGAGATAACAATAGGTTCAGATCTGAAATCATGGCACTCGGGCCCTAGTGACAAGCATTAAGCATGGCAAAGTAGTAGCAACATCAATCTCAGAACATAGTGGATACTAGGGATCAATCCCCATCAAAACTAACTCGATTACATGATAGATCTCATCCAACCTATCACCGTCCAGCAAGCCTACGATGAGATTACTCACGAACGGTGAAGAGCATCATGGAATTGGCGATGAAGGAAGGTTGATGATGACGATGGCGACGATCTCCCATCTCCAGAGCCCAGAACAGACTCCAGATCTGCCCTCTAGAGGAAGAATAGGTGGTGGCGGCGCATCCGTATCATAAAACACGATGAACTCTTCTCTCCAATTTTTTTCCGGGCGAAAGGGACTAAATAGAGCTGGAGTTGGAGGCGGCGAAGCCCCGAGGGCCCAACAAGCCAGCTAGGCGCGGCCAGGGGGGTCCGCGCCTCCTGGGCTTGTGGGCTCCTCACTCCACGCCTCTGGTTGATTCTTGCGCCGGTATTTTTTATATATTCCACAAAAAATCCTCGTAAATTTCCAGGTCATTCCGAGAACTTTTATTTCTGCGCAAAAACAACACCATGGCAATTCTGCTGAAAACAGCGTTAGTCCGGGTTAGTTCCATTCAAATCATGCAAATTAGAGTCCAAAACAAGGGCAAAAGAGTTTGGAAAAGTAGATACGATGGAGACGTATCAACTCCCCCAAGCTTAAAGCCTTGCTTGTCCTCAAGCAATTCAGTTGACAAACTGAAAGAGACAAAAGAAAAACTTTTACGAACTGTGTTTGATATTGTTGTTGTAATTATGTCTAACTCATATTCAGATTTTCAGCAAGACCATAAGCCAACCACATAAGCAATGACATTTAGGTCTCAAGATGTACTCATATCAATGGCATAATCAACTAGCGAGCAATAATAATAAGTTTCAAACGTCAACACTTCAATCAAAACAATCATGAAGCAATATGAACAGATGGTATCTCGCTAGCTCTTTCTGAGACCGCAAAACATAATTGCAGAGCACCTTCAAAGACCAGGGACTAAATGAACATTGTAATTCATGGCAAAGAAGATCCAGTCACAGCCATACTCAATAACAATTAAAAGCATAGCATAAAAATGACGGAGGTGCTCTCTAATTGATGCTTTTTGAAAGAAGAGGATGACTCAACAGGAAAATAAATAGACAGTCCCATCGTAGAGGGAAGCGTTGATTTGCAGAGGTGCGAGAGCTCAAGCTTTTAAGACAGAGATAAATAATTTTGGGTGGCATGCTTTCATTGTCAATGTAATGAAGAAGATTTTTCACCATCTTCCATGCTACACATGCTATAGGCGGTTCCCAAATAGAAAAGTAAAGTTTTGACTCCCCCACCACCGATCAATCACACTCCACGACTAGCCGAATACTCAGGTGCCGCCCATACCAAAACAATCCAGGGGGAGTTTTGTTTGCAATTACCTTTTCGATTTGAGCATGGAACTGGGCGTTCCAATTACCGGCCCCTTTCTCGTGAATGATAGTGAATAAACACGTATCGAGGATAACACGCCTAGCATGGAAGATACCGATCGCCCCTTGTCACCACATGAGCGGTTCGGGCATACAAACCAGATTATTTCTTGAAGGTTTAGAGAGTGGCACATGCAAATTTACTTGGAACGGCAGGTTGATACCGCATAAAGGTAGGTATGGTGGACTCATATGGAACAACTTTGGGTTTATGGAAGTGGATGCACAAGCAGTATTCCCGCTTAGTACATGTGAAGGCTAGCAAAAGACTGGGAAGCGACCAACTAGAGAGCAACAACAGTCATCAATATGCATTGAGATTAACTAACATTGAGTGCAAGCATGAGTAGGACATAAATCACCATGAACATGAATATCATAGAGGTTATGTTGATTTTGTTTCAACTACATGCGTAAACATGCGCCAAGACAAGTCACTTGAATTATTCAAAGGAGGACACCATCCTATCATACTACATCATAATCATCTTGAAATTCATGTTGGCATCCAAGACAAACCATTATAAGCTCCTAGCTAATTAAGCATGGCATCAGAAACTATGATCTCTAAGTTGTTATTGCAAACATGTTTCTCTCATAACAAAGCTGAATTAGGAACGATGAGCTAGTCATATTTACAAAAACAAAAATAGATTGAATTCATACCATCTTTTCCAGGCTCAGTCACTTCATCATATATCGTCATTATTGCCTTTCACTTGCACGACCGAATGATATGAATCATAATGAGAGTGTTCGTGCATTGGACTAAGCTGGGATCTGCAAGCAACACAAAGGAGAAGACAAAGTAATATGGCTCTTTGACAGATAAAAAGATATGCATGCGAGAGCCACTAAACATTGTAACCATGGTCTTCTACCTTGACCCAAAGAAAAAGAAAACTATTTACACGGGAAAGCTCCCAACAAGCAAAAGAAGAACGGGAAATCTTTTTGGGTTTTCTCAATCTAAACAAACACACGAGAAGAAAGCGAGAAAAAGAAATAAACTAGCATGGATGATACAGTGGCAAGGTGTGAACACCGACTATCAAAGTGAAAGCGTGAGCAAGAATATAAAGTCGGTGAGAAACACGTACTCCCCCAAGCTTAGGTTTTTGGCCTAAGTTGGTCTACTCCCATGGCTGGTCCGGCCGATATCCAAAATCATAATGGGGGTTGCACGGGAACGCAGCAGCTACTGGCTGAATAGCTGCCTCACGGAGGCGAGCAGCCTTTGCCTCCCTCTCATACTCCTCTGCCTCTCCTCTGAAAGTCAAAGAAAGCAGGAGCAGGAAGGGTAATATGGAAAACACACTGTCGGTTAAATATTAACCGGTATAGGAGGAATTCATTATCCCTCTCAAGGAACTGATAACGTGTCATAGCGGCGTGATCAAGGAAAGCTGTATGGAGCGGGGAATCTCCTTCGCGGATGGGTACTCCAGGAAAATTTGCTATGCGAGTGGCATAGATCCCATCAAAGAAATCCCCTTCATTAGCATTATTATTTAGCCTCCTCGTGATTATAGCTCCCATGTTGAAACTTTTATCACCTGTTACTGCGCTCTTAAGAATACTAAGGTCAGGTGCGCAGAGGTGACAATGCTCAATCTTGCCGTTAATGCATCTACCTATGAAGAGGGCAAAGTAATGCAAGGTAGGAAAATGAATGCTCCCCATGGTAGCCTGCGTAATATCTCTAGTTTCTCCGACAGTTATACTAGAGATAAAATCTCTAACCGAAGACTTAGGAGGATCATTGAGACTACTCCAATCAGGTATCTTGCAAATTCTATTGAAATCCTCTAAATCCATGGTATACGATTTATCATAGAGATCAAATAGTATGGATGTCTCACGACCAGCTGAAAATTTGAATCTACGAACAAAAGAGGCAGTGAGAGAAGTATAATGTTCACATTTATTGGAGATGAATTCTTCAAGTCCGGCGTTGTGAACAAGTGTATCAAACTCGTCTTTGAAACCTGCATCAATCATGAATTCATCAGAAGGCCATTCACATGGTTGTACCTGTGCGTTCCTCGGTTGGTAAGGATCGGGCTCCCGAATCGCGAGACGGGGACCCCTCTTGCTTGAAGAACCACCATGATAGTTTTTCATGAACATCTTCCTTTTTCTGAAATTTTTAGTGACTCAAAGGAAAAGTGAACAAGGATCAACGAAACTCATAGCAAATACTCCTGCAAGTGCCTAGAGGCCATATCATGCATCAAAACTACTTGGGACCAACTAAAATTAATATCCAAAGCTCAGGAACAGGGTCACCAAGGCAGCAATAATATGCAACGAATAAGGCACTAGAGCAAAAACTAATTGGACCAATGGAGGAGTCACATACCAAGGAACAATTTCCCCAAAATAGTTTGGTTAATGGGGCTTTGCACAAGGAGATCGAGAAACGCAGCAAGAAGAGCAAGAAGACGGGTTTGAGCTGTGGAATGAATTTTTCTGGAGGTAGGAGAAGGATATGGGAGCTGGAATAAGTGGAGGGGGGCCACGTGGGCCCCACAAGCCTGGTAGGCGCGGCCAGGGGGGTGCCCACGCCTCCTGGGCTTGTGGCCCAATGGTGCATCCCCCTAACTAGCTCTCCGTATTAGAATTTTTCAAAAATTCCAGAAAAAATCATACTTGATTTTCAGGGCATTTGAAGAACTTTTATTTTTGGGACACTTTTCTCTGGGACGCGAAAAGCAGAAAACAGGAAAAACTAAAGCTAAATTTATCATTTTTCTTCTAAACAACCGAATGTAAAAGTTCAGAACAGAGGGTTGTGACTCCTGGATTCATCCATCTCATGGTCATCAAAAGAAATCCGTCAATGAGGTTGATCAAGTCTCTTTGACGAACTTTTCTCGAATCGCATAAAAACGGAGAATTTTTGAATAGTCACTAGGTTACCTCAATGGGGATGTGCATATCCCCAACAAGCAAATCATGCTTCATCTTAACAGTAGGTATAGGGCATTCAAAGCTCCCAATAAGAATCGATGAAGTTATTTCAATAGCATTGATGCAATGTACTCGATATTGTTTCTTCCGAAAGTGCACCGTATGCTCATTACCATTGACGTGGAAAGTGACATTGCCTTTGTTGCAATCAATAACAGCCCCTGCAGTGTTTAAAAAGGGTCTTCCAAGGATGACCGCCATGGCATCATCCTCGGGAATATTCAGGATAACAAAGTTCGTTAAGATAGTAACGTTAGCAACCACAACAGGCACATCCTCGCAAATGCCGATAGGGAAAGCAGTTGATCTGCCGGCCATTTGCAAGGAGATTTCAGTGGGTGTCAACTTATCCAATTCAAGTCTACGATAAAGAGAGAGATGCATAACACTAGCACCGGCTCCAAGATCGCATAAAGCAGTTCTAACATAGTTTCCTTTAATGGAGCAAGGTATAGTGGGCACTCCGGGATCACCTAGTTTCTTAGGAGTTCCACCCTTGAAGGTATAATTAGCGAGCATGGTGGAAATCTCAACCTCAGGTATCCTCCTTTTGTTACTCACAATATCTTTCATGTACTTAGCATATGGAGACATTTTGAGCATATCTGTCAAAAGCATTTGCAAAAGGACAGGTCTAATCATTTCAACTAATCGCTCAAAATGCTCATCATCCTTTTTCTTGGATGGTTTGGGAGGAAAGTGCATGGGTTTCCGAACCCATGGTTCCCTTTCTTTACCATGCTTCCTAGCAATGAAGTTGTTATTATCGTATTCTTAGGTTGTGGGTTATCAAGATCAACACTGGGTTCAATCTCCACATCCTTACCATTACTAGGTTGAGCATCATCATGAACATCACTATCGATATTATTATTAGGCTCATGTTCATCACCAGATCGTGTTTCGGCATCAGAAAGAGAGACATCGTTTGGATTCTCGGGCGTAACAGCAACGGGGTTGCTAGCACGGAAGTTCCTATCATCTTTCTTTTTCTTTCTAGGATGACTAGGTGCCTCGGTGCTAACTCCTTGATAATCTTGTTCAATTCTCTTAGGATGACCCTCAGTATACAAAGGTTCCTGGGTCATTCTAACACCTCTAGTAACGACTCTGATAGAATTGTCATTCAACTCATTGAGCAAGTCATTTTGAGCCTTAAGTACGTGTTCTACTTGAGTAGTAACCATGGAGGCATGTTTACTCAAAAGCTTAAGATCATTGACATTTCTATCCACACAAGCACTTAAATGACTAAGCATACGAGCATTCTGTTCCAATTGTCTGCAAACATAATCATTGAAACTTTGTTGTTTGGCAACAAAGTTATCAAATTCATCTAAGCATAAGCTAGCAGGTTTATCAAAAGGAATATCACTCTTATTAAATCTATGAAGAGAATTTACCTCTACTACCTGTGTCGGTTTATCAAGACCATGGATCTCTTCGATAGGTGGTAGATTCTTGACATCTTCAGATTTAATGTCTTTCTCTTTCATAGATGTCTTAGCTTCTTGCATATCTTCAGGACTGAGGAATAGGATACCTCTTTTCTTAGGAGTTGGCTTCGGAGGTGGTTCGGGAATAGTCCAAGTATTCTCATTGCACAAGATATTATTCAATAGAATCTCAGCTTGTTCCATAGTTCCTTCCCTGAAAACACAACCAGCACAACTATATAGGTGGTCCCTAGAAGCATTGGTTAGTCCATTATAGAAGATATCAAGTATTTCATTCTTCTCAAGAGGGTGATCAGGCAAAGCATTCAGTAGCTGTACGAGCCTCCCCCAAGCTTGTGGGAGACTCTCTTCTTAAACTTGCACAAAGTTATATATATCCTGCAAGGCAGCTTGCTTCTTATGGGCAGGAAAATATTTCTTAGAGAAGTAGTAGATCATATCCTGGGGGCTACGCACACAACCAGGAGCAAGAGAAGTGAACCAAGTCTTAGCATCATCCATTAGCAAGAAAAGAAACAACTTAAGGATATAGTAGCGGTAGGTCTTTTCCTCACTAGTGAATAGGGTGGCTATATCGTGCAGCTTAGTAAGATATGCTACGACCGTTTCAGACTCATAACCATGAAAAGGATCAGATTCGACAAAAGTGATTAACTCAGGGTCGACAGAGAATTCATAATCCTTATCGGTCACAAAGATAGGCGAAGTAGCAAACTTCGGGTCGTATTTCATCCTAGCGTTCAGAGATTTTTCTTTCCACTTGCGTAGTAATTTCTCAAGATCATAGCTATACTTACAAGCAAAAAAGTCCTCAGTTATCTCTCCCTCCATAACAGAACTCTCAGGTATATCAGGCAATTCATATCTAGGAGAGCTAGTTCTAGCAGAAGTAGCATCATCAAGCACAGGCAACATATTAGAATTCTAGCAGGTGGTGGTGTCGCAAACTTACTCATAACTGAAGGTGAATCAAGTGCAGAGCTAGATGGCAGTTCCTTACCTGTCCTCGTAGTTGAGGGCAAGACTTTAGTTTTCAGATCTCTCGGATTCCTCATAGTGATCAACATACGTAAATCACAAGTGACTCAGAGAATAGTGTTAGGCCTCCCCGGCAACAGCGCGAGAAAATAGTCTTGATAACCCACAAGTATAGGGGATCGCAACAGTTTTCGAGGGTAGAGTATTCAACCCAAATTTGTTGATTCGACACAAGGGGAAGCAAGCGAATATTCTCGAGTATTAGCAGTTGAGTTGTCAATTCAACCAAACCTGAAAGACTTAGTATCTGTAGCAAAGTTTCAGTAGCAAAGTAGTCTGATAGCAACAGTAGCAGCAGTGACAGCAGTAGCGGTAATAGTAGCAGCAGTGACAGTAGTAACAGCAAAGTAACGTAGCAAGAACTAGTAGGAAAAGACTAGTAGGCATTGGATCGGTGATGGATAATTATGTCGGATGACATTCATCATGTAACAGTTATAACATGGAGAGATATGTAACTAGCTCCAGTTCGTCAATGTAATGTAGGCATGTACTACGTATATAGTCATACGTGCTTATGGAAAAGAACTATCATTGTCCATCCCTCCCGTGGCAGCGGGGTCCTAATGGAAACTACGGGATATTAAGGTTCTCCTTTTAATAGAGAACCAGAACAAAGCATTAGCACTCAGTGAATACATGAACTCCTCATACTATGGTCATCTCCGGGAGTGGTTCCGGCTATTGTCACTCCGGGGTTACCGGGCCATAACACATAGTAGATGACTACAACTTGCAAGATAGAATCAAGAACACACATATATTGACGAGAACATAATAGGTTCAGATCTGAAATCATGGCACTCGGGCCCTAGTGACAAACATTAAGCATGGCAAAGTAGTAACAACATCAATCTTAGAACATAGTGGATACTAGGGATCAATCCCCGTCAAAACTAACTCGATTACATGATAGATCTCATCCAACTCATCACCGTCCAGCAAGCCTACGATGAGATTACTCACGAATGACGAAGAGCATCATGGAATTGGCGATGGAGGAAGGTTGATGATGACGATGGCGACGATTTCCCCTCTCCGGAGCCCAAAACGGACTCCAGATCTGCCCTCCAGATGAAGAACAGGGGCTGGCGGCGCCTCCGTATCGTAAAAAGCGATGAATCCTTCTCTCTGATTTTTTCCGAGCAAGACGGATGATATAGAGCTGAGTTTGGAGGCGGTGGTGCTACGTGGGCCCCACAAGCCCTCACGGCGCGGCCAGGGGGGTGGCCGCGGCCCAGGGGCTTGTGGCCCACTAGCACACCTCCTCCGGTGGATCTTTGCGCAGGTATTTTTCATTTATTCCAGAAAAATTCTCCGTAAATTTTCAAGACATTCCGAGAACTTTTATTTCTGCACAAAAACAACACCATGGCAATTCTGCTGAAAACAGCATTAGTCCTGGTTAGATCCATTCAAATCATGCAAATTAGAGTCCAAAACAAGGGCAAAAGAGTTTTGTTTGTACCGTCCATACCAACATCAATCATGGGGGAGTTTTGTTTGTAATTATCTTTTCGATTTGAGCATGGAACTGGGAATTCCAATTACTGGCCCCTTTCTCGTGAATGATAGTGAATAAACACATATTAGGGATAACACGCCTAGCATGGAAGATACCAATAGCCCCCTGTCACCACATGAGCGGTTCGGGCATGCAAAACAGATTATTTCTTGAAGATTTAGAGAGTGGCACATGCAAATTTACTTGGAACGGCAGGTAGATACTGCACATAGGTAGGTATGGTGGACTCATATGGAATAAGTTTGGGTTTATGGAAGTGGATGCACAAGCAATATTCCCGCTTAGTACAAGTGAAGGCTAGCAAAAGACTGGGAAGCGACCAACAAGAGAGCGACAACAGTCATCAAAATGCATTGAGATTAACTAACATTGAGTGCAAGCATGAGTAGGACATAAATCACCATAAACATGAACATCATAGAGGCTATGTTGGTTTTGTTTCAACTACATGCGTAAACATGCGCCAAGTCAAGCCACTTGAATCATTCAAAGTAGGATACCATCCTATCATACTACATCATAGTCATCTCAACATTCATGTGGGCATCCAAGTCAAACCATTATAAACTCCTAGCTAAGTAAGCATGGCATAAGCAACTATGATCTCTAAGTTGTCATTGCAAACATTTTTCTCTCACAACAAAGCTTAACTAGGGACAGTGAGCTAGTAATATTTACAAAAGCAAAATAGATCGAGTTCATACCAGCTTTTCCACGCTCAGTCACTTCATCATATATCGTCATTATTGCCTTTCACTTGCACGATTCAACGATGTGAACAATAATAAGAGTGCTCGTGCATTGGACTAAAGCTGGAATCTGCAGGCAAACACAAAGGAGAAGACAAAGTAGTATGGCTCTTTGAAAGCTAAACAGGTATGCATGCAAGAGCCACTAAACATTGTAACCATTATCTTCTACCTTGACCCAAAGAAAAAGAAAACTATTTACACGGGAAAGCTCCCAACAAGCAAAAGAAGAAAAAGAAAATATTTTTGGGTTTTCTCAAACAAGACACACACACGAAAAGAAAACTAGAAAAAGAAAATAAACTAGCATGGATGATGCAGTAGCAAAGTGCGAACACCAGCTAACAAAGTGAAAGCATAAGCAAGAATGTAAAGTCGGTGAGAACACGTACTCCCCCAAGCTTAGGCTTTTGGCCTAAGTTGGTCTACTCCCAAGGATGGTCTTGGCGAAACCCAAAATCATAATGGGGGTTATACGGGAGCGCTGCAGCCACTGCCTGAATAGCTGTCTCACGGAGACGAGGAGCCTTTGCCTCCCTCTCATACTCCTCCGCCTCTCCTCTGGTTATGTAATATCGATGTGTTACCTGAAAGTCAAAGAAGGCAGGAGCAAGAAGGGCAATATGGAAAACACGTTGCCGGTTAAATATCAGACGGTATAGGAGGGATTCATCATCCCTCTCAAGGAACTGGTAGCGTGTCAAAGCGATGCGGTCAAGTAAAGTTGTATGGAGCGGGGGATCTCCTTCGCGGATGGGTACTCCAAGAAAATTTGGTATGCGAGTGGCATAGATCCCACCAAAGAAATCCCCTTCATTAGCATTCTTATTCAGCCTCCTTGCTATTATAGCTCCCATGTTGAAGCTTTTTTCACCCGTGACTGCGCTCTTAAGGATACTAAGGTCGGATGCACAGAGGTGACAATGCTCAATCTTGCCGTTAATGCATTTGCCTGTGAAGAGGGTAAATTAATGCAAGGCAGGAAAATGAATACTCCCCATGGTAGCTTGCATAATGTCTCTAGTTTCTCCAACAGTAATACGAGAGCAAAAATCTCTAACCGAAGATTTAGGAGGATCATTGAGGCTACCCCAAGTAGGTATTTTGCAAATTCTATTAAAATCCTCGAAATCCATGGTATACAATTTGTCATAGAGATCAAACAGTACAGATGTATTATGGCCAGCTGAAAATTTGAATCTACGAACAAAAGAGGCAGTGAGAGCAACATACTATTCACATTTATCGAAGATGAATTCTTCGAGTCCGACGTTGTGAACAAGTGCATCAAACTCAGCTTTGAACCCTGCCTCAATCATAAATTCATCAGAAGGCCATTCACATGGTTGTACCTGCATGTCCCTAGGTTGGTAAGGATCAGGCTCCCGAATCGCAAGACGGGGACCTCTCTTGCTTGAGGAACCACCATGAAAGTTTCTCCTGAACATCTTCCTTTTCTGAAATTTTCAGTGACCCAAAGGAAAAGTGAACAAGGCTCAACTAAACTAGTAGCAACTACTCCCACAAGTGCCTAGAGACCATATTGTGCATCAAAACTATTGGGGACCAGCTAAAATTAGCATGCAAAGCTTTAGAACATGGTCACCAAGGCAGCAAAAATACGCGGAGTATAAGTCACTAGAGCAAAAACTAATTGGACCAATGGAGGAGTCACTTACCAAGGAGTAATTTCCCCAAAATAGTTCGGAGAATGGTGATTTGAGCAAAGAGATCGAAAATCCCAGCAAGAGGAGCAAGAACATGGGTTTGAGCTGCGAAACGATTTTTTCTGGAGGTAGGAGAAGCGGATGAGAGCAAGAATGAGTGGATGGGGTTCCTGTGGGCCTCACAAGCCTAGGTGGCACGGCTAGGGGGTGCCCGCACCCCAAGGGCTTGTGACCCACTGGTGCAGCCCCCAGACAAACTCTTTGTCTCAGTATTTTTCAAAAAATCCAGAAAAAATCATACTTGATTTTCAGGACGTTAGGAGAACTTATATTTTCGGGGTACTTTTCTACCGGACGCTAAAACAGAAAACAGGGAAAACTAAACTAAATCTATCATTTTTCTTCTAAGCAACCTAAAGTGAAAGCTTAAAACTGAGATTTGTGACTCCTTGATTCATCCATCTCATGGTCATTGAAAGAAATCCGTCAATGGGGTTGATCAAATCCCCTCGACAAAACTTTTCAAATCGCAAAAGAGAACGGAGAATTTTTGAATAGTCACTAGGTCACCTCAATGGGGATGTGTATTTCCCCAACAAGCAAATCATACTTCATCTTGACACGAGGAATAGGGCATTCAAAGCTCCAAATAAGAATCGATGAAGTTTTTTTGATAGCATTGATGCAATGTACTCGATATTGTTTCTTCGAAAAGTGCACCATATGCTCATTACCGTTGACATGGAAAGTGACATTGCCTTTGTTGCAATCTATAATAGCCCCTGCGGTGTTTAAAAAGGGTCTTCCTAGGATGACCGCCATGGCATCGTCCTCGGGAATATCCAAGATAACAAAGTCTGTTAAGATAGTGACATTAGCAACCACAACAGGCACATCCTCGCAAATTGCCAATAGGGAAAGTAGTTGATTTGTCGGCCATTTGCACAGAGATTTCAGTGGGTGTCAACTTATCCAGTTCGAGTCTACGATAAAGAGAGAGAGGCATAACACTAACACCGGCTCCAAGGTCGCACAAAGCAGTTCTAACGTAGTTGCCTTTAATGGAGCAAGGTATAGTGGGCACACCGAGATCACCTAGTTTCTTCGGAGTTCCACCCTTGAAGGTATAATTAGCAAGCATGGTGGAAATCTCAACCTCAGATATCCTCCTCTTATTAGTCACAATATCTTTCATGTACTTAGCATACGGAGACATTTTGAGCATATCTGTCAAACGCATTTGCAGAAAGACAGGTCTGATCATTTCAACGAATCGCTCAAAATCCTCATCATCCTTTTTCTTGGATGGTTTGGGAGGAAAGGGCATGGGTTTCTGAACCCATGGTTCCCTTTCTTTACCATGCTTCCTAGCAGCGAAGTCATTCTTATCGTATCTCCTAGTCTTAGGTTGTGGGTTATGAAGATCAGGTTCAGTCTCCACATCATTTTCATTGCTAGGTTGAGCATCTTCATGAACATCACTATTGATATTATCATTAGGATCATGTTCATCACCAAATTGTGTTTCAGCATCAGAGATAGAGGCGTCGTTTGGACTCTCAGGTGTAGAAGCAACAGGGTTGCCAGTGTGCAGGTTCCTATCATCTTTCTTCTTCTTTCTAGGATGACTAGGTGCATCAGTGCTAACTCCTTGAGAATCTTGTTCAATTCTCTTGGCATGACCCTCAGGATACAGAGGTTCTTGGGTCATTCTACCGCCTCTAGTGACGACTCTGACGGAATTGTCATTCAACTCATTGAGCAAGTCATTTTGAGCTTTAAGTACTTGTTCTACCTGAGTAGTAACCATAGAGGCATGTTTACTCAGAAGCTTAAGATCATTGACGTTTCTGTCCACACAAGCACTTAAATGACTAAGCATACGAGCATTTTGTTCCAATTGTTTGCTAACATAATCATTGAAACTCTGTTGTTTGGCAACAAAGTTATCAAATTCATCCATGCATAGGCTAGCAGGTTTATCAAAAGGAATATCACTCTCATCAAACCTACGCAGAGAATTTACTTCTACTACGTGTATCGGGTTGTCGAGACCATGTATTTCTTCGATAGGTGGTAGATTTTTGACATCTTCAGATTTAATGCCTTTCTCTCGCATAGATTTCTTGGCTTCTTGCATATCTTCAGGACTGAGGTATAGAATACCTCTTTTCTTTGGAGTTGGCTTAGGAGGTGGTTCAGGAATAGTCCAAGCATTCTCATTGCACAAGACGTTATTCAATAGAATCTCAGCTTGTTCTACAGTTCGTTCCCTAAAAACACTACCGGCACAACTATCTAGGTGATCTTTGGAAGCATCGGTAAGTCCATTATAGAAGATATCAAGTATTTCATTCTTCTCAAGAGGGTGATCAAGCAAAGCATTCAGTAGCTGGATGAGCCTCCCCCAAGCTTGTGGGAGACTCTCTTCCTCAGCTTGAGCAAAGTTGTATATTTCCTGCAAGGCAGCTTGCTTCTTATGGGCAGGGAAATATTTTTCAGAGAAGTGGTAGACCATATCCCGGGGGCTACGCACACAACCAGGAGCAAGAGAAGTGAACCAGGTCTTAGCATCATCCTTTAGCGAGAAAGGAAACAGCTTGAGGATATAGTAGTGGCGGATATTTTCCTCACTAGTGAATAGAGTGGCTATATCATGCAGTTTGGTAAGATGGGCTACAACCGTTTCAGACTCGTAACCGTGAAAAGGATCAGATTCGACTAGAGTGATTAACTCAGGGTCGACAGAGAATTCATAATCATTATCGGGCACAAAGATAGGCGAAGTAATAAACTTCGGGTCGTATTTCATCCTAGCGTTCAGAGATTTTTCTTTCCACTTGCGCAGTAATTTCTCAACATGATAGCTATCCTTACACGCACGAAAGTGCTCAGCTATCTCTCCCTCCATAACATAACGTGTATGAGGCATATCAGGTAATTCAGGCATAGGAGAGCTAGTTCTAGCAGGCAAAATAGCAGGCTCTACTTCAATAGTATCAGGAGTTTCAGAAGTATAATCACATCTAGCACCAACTCTAGCAATATGTGCATCAAGGAATGCACCTAGTGGCAAAGCAGTATCAGGCATAGCATCATCAGGCATAGCATCATCAGGCATAGTATCAAGCATAGCATCATCATAAGCATCATGGGCAGCAGAAGTAGCATCATCAAGCACAAGCGACATATCAAGATTTCTAGCAGGAGGCGATGTCGCAAACTTATTCATAACTAAAGGTGAATCAAGTGCACACCTAGATGGCAGTTCCTTACTTGTCCTCGTAGTGGAAGGCAAGATTTCAGTTCCTGGATCTTTCGGATTCTTCATAGTGATCAGGAGACGTAAATCCCAAGTGACTCAGAGAATATAGATGTGCTTCCCCGGCAATGGCGCAAGAAAAAGGTCTTGATAACTAATGACCCACAAGTATAGGGGATCAATCATAGTCCTTTCGATAAGTAAGAGTGTCGAACCCAACGAGTAGCACAAGGATCTGACAAGTGGTTTTCAGCAAGGTAAAATCTGCAGGCACTGAAATTGTCGGTAACAAGTGATTGTGTGGTGAGATGATTCGTAGCGAGCAACAAGTAACAAAAGTAGCAACTGTGCAGCAAAGTGGACCAATACCTTTTGTAGCAAGGCACAAGCCTGGACAAAGTCTTATACGAGGAAAAACGCTCCCAAGGACACACAGGAATTTCTGTCATGCTAGTTTCATCATGTTCATATGATTCGCGTTTGTTACTTTGATAGTTTGATATGTGGGTGGACCGGCGCTTGGGTACTGCCCTTACTTGGACAATCATCCCACTTATGATTAACCCCTCTCGCAAGCATTCACAACTACGAAAGAAGAATTAAGACAAAGTCTAACCATAGCATTAAACTAGTGGATCCAAATCAACCCCTTACGAAGCAACGCATAAACTAGGGTTTAAGCTTCTGTCACTCTAGCAACCCATCATCTACTTACTACTTCCCAATGCCTTCCTCTAGGCCCAAATAATGGTGAGGTGTTATGTAGTCAACGTTCACATAACAGCACTAGAGGAAAAACAACATACAACATATCAAATTACCGAACGAATACCAAATTCACATGACAACTATTAGCATGACTTATCCCATGTCCTCAGGAACAAAAGTAACTACTCACAAAGCATAATCATATTCATGACCAGAGAGGTAATGAGTAGCATCAAGGATCTGAACATAAACTCTTCCACCAAGTAATCCAGCTAGCATCAACTACAAAGAGTAATTGACACTACTAGCAACCTTACAAGTACCAATCGGAGTCGCGAGACGGAGATTGGTTACAAGTGTTAAACTAGGGTTTGGAGATGAGACGGTGCTAATGAAGATGTTGATGGTGACGAGTCCCCTCCGATGAGAGAAGTGTTGGTGATGACGATGGCGATGATTTCCCCCTCCGGGAGGGAAGTTTCCCCGACAGGATCATCCTATCGGAGCTCTAGATTGGTTCTGCTCAAGTTCCACCTCGTGGCGGCGGCGAAACAACGAAAAAGCTCCTCCCTGATTTTTTTCCTAGACGAAACCCTTCATATAGCAAAAGAGGGGGTAAGTGGGCCAGTAGGGTGCCCACAAGCGCTCCTGGCGCGGCCTGGGGGGTGGCCACGCCGTGCAGGCTTGTGGCCACCTGTACACCCCCTCTCACACTTCTTCGGCCCAGTATTTTTGATAAATCGGGAAAAATCCTCGTTGATTTTTACGGCGTTTGGAGTTGCGCAGAATAGGTATCTCAACTTTGCTCCACTTTCAGGCCAGAATTCCAGTTGCCGGCATTCTCCCTCTTCATGTAAACCCTACAAAATAAGAGAGAAAAGGCATAAGAATTGTACCATGAAGTGAAATAACAGCCAAAGAAGCGATAAATATCAAAATGAAAACATGATGCCAAATGGACATATCAATAACCACAAGTGTAGGGGATCGCAACAGTTTTTGAGGGTAGAGTATTCAACCCAAATTTATTGATTCGACACAAAGGGAAGCGAAAGAATATTTTCAAGTATTAGCAGCTGAGTTTGTCAGATTCAACCACACATGAAAGATTAGTGTCTGCAAGCACAGTATCAGTAGCAAAGTGGTATGATAGCAACGGTGTCAAAAAAATCTGTTGACGGCAGACTATTCCTAACTGTTGTATCAATGGCGCTAGTAAATACACGTTGACAGGGGACTATTCTTCCCCAACAACTTCTCCAGAAAAGTCTTGCAACAAGTAACAGCAAAGTAGCGAGTAACAGTAGTAGTGACAGCAGCAACAAGTTACAATAGTAGTGACAGCACTAGCGAGGAACAGCAGTAGTGACAGCAGCAGCAAAGTAACAGTAGTAGCAACAGTAGTAGCAACAAAGTAACATAGCAAGGACCAGTAGTAAAAGATTCGTAGGCAATGGATCAGTGATGGATGAGTATGACGGATGTGATTCATCGTGTAACAGCTATAACACGGAGAGATAAGTAACTAGCTCCCGTTCGTCAAACTAATGTAGGCATGTATTCCGTATGTAGTCATACGTGCTTAGGGAAAAGAACTTTCATGACATCTATTGTCCATCCCTCCCGTGGCAGCGGGGTCCTAATGGAAACTACGGGATATTAAGGTTCTCCTTTTAATAAAGAACCGAACCAACGCATTAACACTTGGTGAATACATGAACTCCTCATACTATGGTCATCTCCGGGAGTGGTTCCGGCTATTGTAACTCCGGGGTTGCCGGGTCATAACACATAGTAGGTGAATACAACTTGCAAGATAGGATCTAAAACACACATATATTGGCGACAACATAATAGATTCAGATCTGAAATCATGGCACTCGGGCCCTAGTGACAAGCATTAAGCATGGCAAAGTAGTAGCAACATCAATCTCAGAACATAGTGGATACTAGGGATCAATCCCCGTCAAAACTAACTCGATTACATGATAGATCTCATCCAACTCATCACCGTCCAGCAAGCCTACGATGAGATTACTCACGAACGACGAAGAGCATCATGGAATTGGCGATGGAGGAAGGTTGATGATGATGATGGCGGCGATTTCCCCTCTCCGGAGCCCAAAACGGACTCCAGATCTGCCCTCCAGATGAAGAACAGGGGGTGGCGGCGCCTTTGTATCATAAACACGATGAATCCTTCTCTTTGATTTTTTTCCGGGCGAGACGGAAGATATAGAGCTGAGTTTGGAGGCGATGGTGCCACGTGGGCCCCACTAGCCCTCACGAAGCGGCCAGGGGGGTGGCCGCGGCCCAGGGGCTTGTGGCCCACCGGCACACCTCCTCCTGTGGATCTTTGCGCGTGTATTTTTCATTTATTCCAGAAAAATTCTCCGTAAATTTTCAGGACATTCCGAGAACTTTTATTTATGCACAAAAACAACACCATAGCAATTCTGCAGAAAACAGCGTTAGTCCGGGTTAGTTCCATTCAAATCATGCAAATTAGAGTCCAAAACAAGGGCAAAAGTGTTCGGAAAAGTAGATACGACGGAGACGTATCAAGGTTCAACTGATAAAGATCTTCGTAGAATATGTAGGAGCCAATATGGACATCTAGGTCCCGCTGTTGGTTATTGACCGGAGAGTGTCTCGGGTCATGTATGCATAGTTCTCGAATCCACAGGGTCTGCACACTTAAGGTTCGGTGACGGTTTTTGGTATAGTTAATTTATGTATGTTGGTGACCGAATGTTGTTCGGAGTACTGGATGTGATCCCGTACATCACGAGGAGTTACGGAATGGTCCGGAGATGAAGATTAATATATAGGAAGGGTACATTTGGCTTTCGGAAGGATTTAGGGCATTACCGGTAAAGTACCGGAAATGACGAATCTGTTCCAGGGTTCCACCGGGAGGGTCCACCCACCTGGAAAGGGACCAAGTAGACCCAAGGGTGGTGCACCAGCCTCTCATGGGTTGGGCAGCCAACCCAAGAGGGCCTACTTCGGCCGAAGATAGAAAGAAAGAGGAGGTAGGCCAAACCGACTAGGAGGTGGACTCCTCCTCCACCAAACCGATTTGGAGGAGGAGGACTCCCCCTCCTTGCGCCGGCCGAACCCTAGGGCAAGTCCCTAGGGAGCCACCCATCCCCTCCCTCCTATATATAGTGGAGGGTACACAAGCTTTTTGCACCTCAAGCCACGACGCTGTCCTCTCTCCCTCCACTACTACGTGACACCCATTAGGTTATTTTAGTACGGCACGGCAAAGCCCTATTGGAGTAAATCCACCACCATCATTGTCACACCGTCATGTTGCCGAAGAATTCAGCTCCCTCTTCGTCTCTCTTGCTAGATCAAGAAGGCAGAGATCGTCATCGAGCTGTCGTGTGCGGAACGCGAAGGTGTTGTCCGTTGGGCGCTAGATCGGGACGGAGTTCATGGGACGGATTGCAATTTGGATCACAAAGACGTTCGACTACATCAACCGCGTTTCTTAACGCTTCCCCCTTAGCAATCTACAAGGGTATGTGGATCTGATCTCTCCTCTCATGGATGGTCATCACCATGGATAGATCTTATGTGTGTGTAGGAAATTTTTTGTTTCCCATGCAACGTTCCCCAAGAGTGGCATCAGAGCTAGGCTTATGCATAGATAACATCTCGGGTAGAACACAAAGGAGTTTAGGGGCATTGATATTCAGATTGTTGCCCTCCTTAGTCTTTTCTTGATTCAGCGGTGTTTTTCGATGAAGCAGCCCGGACCAACATTACTCGTGCCCTTACGAGAGACCAGTCTCATCGACAAACATGCAACTTCTTGCATAAATATGACTAGCGGGTCTGTGTTTCTCCAATTTTATTTGAATCGGATTTGACAAAGGCGGTCCTTGGAGAAGGTTAAATAACAACTTGTATATCACCGTTGTGGTTTTGCATAAGTAATATGCGATCATACTAGATACCCATAGCAGCTACATAAAACAAGCAACGACAAATTAGAGGACGTCTAACTTGTTTTTGGAGGGTATGTTGTGATATGATATGGCCAAAGACATGATATGATATATTTGATGTATGAGATGATCATGTTGTAATAGTTAAATATCGACTTGCACGTCGATGCTACGGCAACGGGCAGGAGCCATAGGATTGTCTTTAATTATTCTGCGCCTCGTGATGCTTTGCTTTATCGCTACTTAAGTAGCTTTAGTAGTAACAACATAGTTGGCGCGACAGCCTCGATGGCAGCACAATGATGGAGATCATGGTGTGGCACCGATGACGATGGAGATCATGTTGGTTCTTTGGTGATGGAGATGAAGAAGCACAAGTTCATGGCCATATCATGTCACTTATGATTTGCATGTGATTTTAATCCTTTTATGCACCTTATTTTTCTTGGGACAATAGTAGCATTATAAGGTGATCCCTCACTTAAATTTCAAGATAAAATTGTGTTCTCCCCGAGTGTGCTCCGTTGCGACAGTTCGTCGTTCCGAGACACCGTGTGATGATCGGGTGTGATAGACTCTACGTCACATACAACGGGTGCAAGAAAGTTTTGCACACGCGGAACACTCGAGTTAAACTTGAAGAGCCTATCATGTACAGACATGGCCTCAGAACACAAGAGACCGAAAGGTTGAACATGAGTAATATAGTAGATATGATCAACATAGAGATGTTCACCATTGAAGCTAACTCAACTCATGTGATGATCGGACTTGAGTTAGTGAATTTGGATCATGTGTCACTCGAATGACTAGAGGGATGTCAACTTGAGTGGGAGTTTTTAATAATATGATTAACTAAACTCATTATCTTGAACAATAGTCTAAGTAATCTTTGCAAATTTATGTTGTAGATCAATGGCTCTCGCAGTAGCACCCCTGAATTTTAATGCGTTCCCAGAGAAAGCTAAGTTGAAAGATTATAGGAGTAACTTTGTGGACTGGGCCCGTAATTTGAGACTTGTTCTCATGGTTTCCCAGAAGATTTATGTCCTTGATGCGATGCTAGGTGACATGCCACCCTGCTACGGCAACAAAAGACCTTCCAACGGCGCCAGAAACAGTGCTGACGGGAGACTGTTCTTCACTCCTCAGCAACGGCACCAGGAATCCTTCTGCTACGGCTACGGCTTTAGGGACTTCCTAGGAAAATATGCAAAGGATTACCCCGCGGCCTTGGAGCCTTGCGTTGGTGTTCCCTCGAAGCGGAAAGGGTGATGTAGCGTAGCGGTGGTAAGTATTTCCCTCAGTTTTGAGAACCAAGGTATCGATCCAGTGAAGGAGTATCACAAGTGCCTGCACAAACACAAAGAGCTTGCTCCCAACGCTACGAAGGGGTTGTCAATCCCTTATAGATTGTTTGCCAAGTGAGAACTGAAAGCAACAAAGTAACAAAGCAAAGTAAAAGCGAAAGTGCAAACCATAGGTGTGAATAGACCCGGGGGCCGTAGTGTTCACTAGTGGCTTCTCTCATGAAAGCAAGTAGACGGTGGGTGAACGAACTACTATCGAGCAATTGATAGAACCGCGCAAAGTCGTGACGATATCTATGGCAATGATTATATCTATAGGCATCACGTCCAAAACAAGTAGACCGATACTTTCTGCATCTGCTACTATTACTCCACACGTCGACCGCTATCCAGCATGCATCTAGTGTATTAAGTCCAAAAGAACAGAGTAACGCCTTAAGCAAGATGACATGATGTAGATGGATAATCTCATATCTACGATAAAGCCCATCTTGTTACCCTTGAAGGCAACTACACGATGTGTGCCTTGCTGCCCTTACTGTCACTGGGAAAGGTCACCACATGGTAAGAACCCAAAACCAAGCACTTCTCCCATTGCAAGAATCATAGATCTAGTTGGCCAAAGAAAACCCAAGACTCTGAGAGGCTTACAAGGATATCAAATCATGCATATAAGAAATCAGCAAAGACTCAAATATATATCATAGATAATCTGATCACAAATCCACGATTCATCGGATCTCGACAAACACACCGCCAAAGAGGATTACATCGGATAGATCTCCATGAAGATCATGGAGAACTTTGCATTGAAGATCCAAGAGAGAGAAGAAGCCATCTAGCTACTAACTACAGACCCGTAGGTCTGAAGTGAACTACTCACGAGTCATTGGAGGGGCGATGATGTTGATGAAGAAGCCCTCCAACTCCAAAGTCCCCTCCGACAGGGCACCGGGAAGGGTCTCTAGATGAGATCTCGTGGAAACGGAAGCTTGCGGCGGCGGAAAAGTGTTTTCATGGACGCCCTGATTTTTTCTGGATTTTTAGGGAATTTATAGGCCAAAGACCTAGGGCAGGGGGCGCCAGGGAGGCCACAAGCTTGGTTGTCGCGGCCTCCCCCTGGCCGTGACAACAGGGCTTGTGGGCTCCCTGTGGGCCCACTTGCTTGGCCCTCAAGCCTCCTGATCTTCTTCCATTCTCGAAAAAATCATTTTGGGGATTTTATTCTGTTTGGACTCCGTTCCAAAATCAGATCTGAAAGAGTCAAAAACACAGAAAAAGCAGGAACTGGCACTTGGCACTGAGTTAATAAGTTAGTCCCAAAAAAGATATAAAAGGTAAACAAAACATCCAAAGTTGACAAGATAACAGCGTGAAACCATCAAAAATTATAGATACGTTTGAGACGTATCAAGCATCCCCAAGCTTAGCTCCTGCTCGTCCTCGAGTAAGGAAGTGATAAAGAATGAATTTTTGATGCTTTCATGCTACCTAGCATAGATGTCCTTTGTAACTCCTCTTATGTGACGTGAATGTTCAGATCCATTAGATTCAAAACAATAGTTTGCTATTGATGTGGAGACAATAATACTTCAAGCAAACTAGCAAAGTAATCATGAACTTTCGAAATAACAAGGCCAAAAGAAAGTTGTCCCTACAGAATCATATAGCCTGGCTATGCTCTATCATCATTGCACAACAAATTTAAATCATGCACAACCCCGGTATTGGCCAAGTAATTGTTTTCACACCTTTACTTTCTCAAACTTTTTAACCTCACACGCAATACATGAGCGTGAGCCATGGTTTTAGCACTATAAGTGGTTGTTGGGGAACGTCGCATGGGAAACAAAAAATTTCCTACACGCACGAAGACCTATCATGGTGATGTCCATCTACGAGACGGGATGAGTGATCTACGTACCCTTGTAGATCGTACAGCAGAAGCGTTAGTGAACGCGGTTGATGCAGTGGAACGTCCTCACGTCCCTCGATCCGCCCCGCGAACAATCCCGCGATCAGTCCCACGATCTAGTACCGAACGGACGGCACCTCCGCGTTCAGCACACGTACAGCTCAACGATGATCTCGGCCTTCTTGATCCAGCAAGAGAGACGGAGAGGTAGAAGAGTTCTCTGGCAGCGTGACGGCGCTCCGGAGGTTGGTGATGACCTTGTCTCAGCAGGGCTCCGCCCGAGCTCCGCAGAAACACGATCTAGAGGAAAAACCATGGAGGTATGTGGTCGGGCTGCCGTGGAAAAGTCGTCTCAAATCAGCCCTAAAACCTCCGTATATATAGGTGGGAGGGAGGGGACCTTGCCTTGGGGCTCAAGGAGCCCCAAGGGGGTCAGCCGAGTCCAAGGGGGAAGGCTCCCCCCCCAAACCAAGTTGGACTTGGTTTGGTGGGTGGGAGTCCTTCCTTCCCTTCCCACCTCCTCTTTTTTTTCTTTTCTCTTTGATTTTCTTTCCTAGGCGCATAGGGCCCTTTTGGGCTGTCCCACCAGCCCACTAAGGGCTGGTGTGCCACCCTCAAGCCCTATGGGCTTCCCCGGGGTGGGTTGCCCCCCCCCTAGTGAACTCCCGGAACCCATTCGTCATTCCCGGTACATTCCCGGTAACTCTAAAAACCTTCCGGTAATCAAATGAGGTCATCCTATATATCAATCTTCGTTTCCGGACCATTCCGGAAACCCTCGTGACGTCCGTGATCTCATCCGGGACTCCGAACAACATTCAGTAACCAACCATATAACTCAAATACGCATAAAACAACGTCGAACCTTAAGTGTGCAGACCCTCCGGGTTCGAGAACTATGTAGACATGACCCGAGAGACTCCTCGGTCAATATCCAATAGCGGGACCTGGATGCCCATATTGGATCCTACATATTCTACGAAGATCTTATCGTTTGAACCTCAGTGCCAAGGATTCATATAATCCCGTATGTCATTCCCTTTGTCCTTCGGTATGTTACTTGCCCGAGATTCGATCGTCAGTATCCGCATACCTATTTCAATCTCGTTCACCAGCAAGTCTCTTTACTCGTTCCGTAATACAAGATCCCGCAACTTTCACTAAGTCACATTGCTTGCAAGGCTTGTGTGTGATGTTGTATTACCGAGTGGGCCTCGAGATACCTCTCTGTCGCACGGAGTGACAAATCCCAGTCTTGATCCATACTAACTCAACTAACACCTTCGGAGATACCTGTAGAGCATCTTTATAGTCACCCAGTTACGTTGCGATGTTTGATACACACAAGGCATTCCTCCAGTGTTAGTGAGTTATATGATCTCATGGTCATAGGAATAAATACTTGACACGTAGAAAACAGTAGCAACAACATGACACGATCAACATGCTACGGCTATTAGTTTGGGTCTAGTCCATCACGTGATTCTCCTAATGACGTGATCCAGTTATCAAGCAACAACACTTTGTTCATAATCAGAAGACACTGACTATCTTTGATCAACTGGCTAGCCAACTAGAGGCTTGCTAGGGACGGTGTTTTGTCTATGTATCCACACATGTAAATGAGTCCTCATTCAATACAATTATAGCACGGATAATAAACGATTATCTTGATATAGGAACTATAATAATAACTATATTTATTATTGCCTCTAGGGCATAATTCCAACAGTCTCCCACCTGCACTAGAGTCAATAATCTAGCCCTCACATCAGCATGTGAATTACATTGTAATAAATCTAACACCCATACAATTCTGGTGTTGATCATTCTTTGGCCGTGGAAGAGGTTTAGTCAGCGGGTCTGCTACATTCATATCCGTGTGCACTTTGCATATATTTACGTCCTCTCCCTCGACGTAGTCGCGGATGAGGTTCAAGCGTCGTTTGATGTGTCTGGTCTTCTTGTGAAACCGTGGTTCCTTTGCTAAGGCAATGGCACCCGTGTTGTCACAGAACAAGGTTATTGGATTCAGTGCGCTTGGCACCACTCCAAGATCCGTCATGAACTGCTTCATCCAGACACCCTCCTTAGCCGCCTCCGAGGCAGCCATGTACTCTGCTTCACATGTAGAATCTGCTACGACGCTTTGCTTGGAACTGCACCAGCTTACCGCACCCCCATTAAGAATAAATACATATCCGGTTTGCGACTTAGAGTCGTCCGGATCTGTGTCAAAGCTTGCATCGACGTAACCTTTTACGGCGAGCTCTTTGTCACCTCCATACACGAGAAACATCTCCTTAGTCCTTTTCAGGTACTTCAGGATATTCTTGACCGCTGTCCAGTGATCCACTCCTGGATTACTCTGGAACCTAGCTGCCATACTTATGGCCAGGCTAACATCCGGTCTTGTGCACAGCATTGCATACATGATAGAACCTATGGCTGAAGCATAGGGGACGAAGCGCATATGCTCTCTATCTTCATCAGTTGCTGGGCACTGAGTCTTACTCAATCTCGTACCTTGTAAAACTGGCAAGAACCCTTTCTTGGACTGCTCCATTTTGAACCTCTTTAAAACTTTATCAAGGTATGTGCTTTGTGAAAGTCCTATCAGGCGTTTTGATCTATCCCTATAGATCTTAATGCCTAGAATGTAAGCAGCTTCTCCTAGGTCCTTCATAGAGAAACTCTTATTCAAGTAATCCTTTATGCTCTCTAAAAACTCCACGTTGTTTCCAATCAGCAATATGTCATCCACATATAATATTAGAAACGCCACAGAGCTCCCACTCACTTTCTTGTAAATACAAGATTCTCCAACCACTTGTATAAACCCAAATGCTTTGATCACCTCATCAAATCGTTTGTTCCAACTCCGAGATGCTTGCACCAGTCCATAAATGGATCGCTGGAGCTTGCACACCTTGTTAGCATTCTTGGGATCGACAAAACCTTCGGGTTGTATCATATACAACTCTTCCTTAAGGAAACCGTTAAGGAACGCCGTTTTGACATCCATCTGCCAGATTTCATAATCGAAAAATGCAGCTATTGCTAACATGATTCTGACGGACTTAAGCATCTCTACGGGTGAGAATGTCTCATCGTAGTCAACTCCTTGAACTTGTGAAAAACCCTTTGCCACAAGTCGAGCTTTATAAACGGTCACATTGCCGTCAGCGTCCGTCTTCCTCTTAAAGATCCATTTGTTCTGAATAGCCTTGCGGCCCTCAGGTAGTACCTCCAAAGTCCACACTTTGTTCTCATACATGGATCCTATCTCGGACTTCATGGCTTCTAGCCATTTGTTGGAATCTGGGCCCACCATTGCTTCTTCATAATTTGCAGGTTCATTGTTGTCTAACAACATGATTGATAAGACGGGATTACCATACCACTCTAGAGCAGCACGTGGTCTCGTCGACCTGCGTGGTTCGACAGAAACTTGAACTGGAGTTTCATGATCATCATCATTAACTTCCTCCTCAACCGGCGTCGCAACGACAGAGGTTTCCCCTTGCCCTGCGCCACCATCCAGAGGGATGAGAGGTTCGACAACCTCGTCAAGTTCTATCTTCCTCCCACTCAATTCTCTCGAGAGAAACTCCTTCTCGAGAAAAGCTTCGTTTTTAGCAACAAACACTTTGCCCTTGGATTTGAGATAGAAGGTGTACCCAACTGTCTCTTTTGGGTAACCTACGAAGACGCATTTTTCCGCTTTGGGTTCCAGCTTTTCAGGCTGAAGCCTTTTGACATAAGCATCACATCCCCAAACTTTAAGAAACGACAACTTTGGCCTTTTGCCATACCACAGCTCGTATCGTGTCGTCTCAACGGATTTTGATGGTGCCCTATTTAAAGTGAATGCAGCTGTTTCTAGTGCATAACCCCAAAACGATAACGGCAAATCAGTAAGAGACATCATAGATCGCACCATTTCTAATAGAGTACGATTACGACGTTCGGACACACCATTACGCTGTGGTGTTCCATGCGGTGTTAACTGTGAAACAATTCCACATTGTCTTAAGTGAGTACCAAACTCGAAACTCAGATATTCACCCCCACGATCAGACCGTAGGAACTTGATCTTCTTGTTACGATGATTTTCCACTTCACTCTGAAATTTCTTGAAATTTTCAAATGTTTCAGACTTGTGCTTCATCAAGTAGACATAACCATATCTACTCAAATCGTCAGTGAAGGTGAGAAAATAACGATATCCGCTGCGTGCCTCCACGCTCATCGGACCACACACATCGGTATGTATGATTTCCAACAAGTCACTTGCACGCTCCATTGTTCCGGAGAACGGAGTTTTAGTCATCTTGCCCATGAGGCATGGTTCGCACGTGTCAAGTGAATCAAAGTCAAGTGACTCCAAAAGTCCATCAGCATGGAGTTTCTTCATGCGCTTTTACACCAATATGACCTAAGCGGCAGTGCCACAAAAACATGGCGCTATCATTGTTAACTCTAACTCTTTTGGTCTCAATGTTATGTATATGCGTATCGCTATCAAGATTCAATATGAACAATCCTCTCACATTAGGTGCACGACCATAAAAGATGTTACTCATGGAAATAGAACAACCATTATTCTCTGACTTAAAAGAGTAACCGTCTCGCAATAAACAAGATCCAGATATAATGTTCATGCTCAACGCAGACACTAAATAACAATGATTTAAGTTCATCACTAATCCTGATGGTAACTGAAGTGAAACTGTGCCGACGGCGATTGCATCAACCTTGGAACCATTTCCTACGCGCATTGTCACTTCATCTTTCGCCAGCCTTCGTCTGTTCCGCAGTTCCTGTTTTGAGTTGCAAATATGAGCAACAGAACCGGTATCGAATACCCAGGCACTACTACGAGAGCCGGTTAAGTACACATCAATGACATGTATATCAAATATACCTGATTTTTCTTTGGCTGCCTTCTTATCTGCCAGATACTTGGGGCAATTGCGCTTCCAGTGACCCATACCCTTGCAATAGTAACACTCCGTTTCAAGCTTAGGTCCAGCTTTGGGTTTCTTCGTCGGATTAGCAATAGGCTTGCCGCTCTTCTTCGAATTACCCTTCTTGCCTTTGCCGTTTCTCTTGAAACTAATGGTCTTATTCACCATCAACACTTGATGCTCTTTACGGAGTTCAGACTCTGCGACTTTCAGCATCGCAAACAACTCGCCGGGAGACTTGTTCATCCCTTGCATGTTGTAGTTCAACACAAAGCCTATATAGCTTGGCGGCAGTCATTGAAGGATTCTGTCAGTGATAGCCTCTTGCGGGAGTTCAATCCCCAGCTCAGCTAGACGGTTTGAGTACCCAGACATTTTGAGCACATGTTCACTGACAGACGAGTTTTCCTCCATCTTGCAAGCATAGAATTTATCGGAGGTCTCATACCACTCGATCCGGGCGTTCTTCTGAAAGATAAACTCCAACTCCTGGAACATCTCAAATGCTCCATGACGCTCAAAGCGACGTTGAAGTCCCGGTTCTAAGCCATACAAGACTGCACATTGAACTATTGAGTAGTCCTCCTTACGTGCTAACCAAGCGTTCTTAACATCCTGATCAGTCGTAGCGGGTGGTTCATCTCCTAGCGCAGCATTAAGGACATAATCCTTCTTCCCAGCTTGTAAGATTAGCTTAAGATTACGAGCCCAGTCTATAAAGTTGCTTCCATCATCTTTCAACTTAGCTTTCTCTAGGAACGTATTAAAATTCAGGATGACTGTAGCGTGAGCCATGAACTACAACACAAATATATTCAAAGTGGACTTAGACTATGTTCAAGATAATTAGAGTTTAACTTAATCAAATTATTCGCTAAACTCCCACTCAAAAAGTACATCTCTCTAGTCATTTGAGTGGTTCATGATCCACTTATACTAGCTCAAGTCCGATCATCACGTGAGTTGAGTATAGTTTCAGTGGTAAGCATCCCTATGCTAATCATATCATCTTAGATGATTCATGATCGACCTTTCGGCCTCATGTGTTCCGAGGCCATGTCTGCACATGCTAGGCTCGTCAAGCTTAACCCGAGTGTTCCGCGTGCGCAACTGTTTTGCACCCGTTGTATGTGAACGTTGAGTCTACCACACCCGATCATCACGTGGTGTCTCGAAACGACGAACTGTAGCAACGGTGCACAGTCGGGGAGAACACAATTTCGTCTTGAAATTTTAGTGAGAGATCACCTCATAATGCTACCGTCGTTCTAAGCAAAATAAGGTGCATAAAAGGATTAACTTCACATGCAATTCATAAGTGACATGATATGGCCATCATCGCGTGCTTCTTGATCTCCATCACCAAAGAACCGGCACGATCTTCTTGTCACCGGCGCCACACCATGATCTCCATCAACGTGTTGCCATCAGGGTTGTCGTGCTACTCATGCTATTACTACTAAAGCTACATCCTAGCAAAATAGTAAACGCATCTGCAAGCACAAACGTTAGTATAAAGACAACCCTATGGCTCCTGCCGGTTATCGTACCATCGACGTGCAAGTCGATATTTACTATTACAAGATCATCTCATACATCCAATATATCACATCACATCGTTGGCTATATCACATCACAAGCA
Organism: Hordeum vulgare subsp. vulgare; assembly: GCF_904849725.1. Classification (NCBI taxonomy): domain Eukaryota; kingdom Viridiplantae; phylum Streptophyta; class Magnoliopsida; order Poales; family Poaceae; genus Hordeum; species Hordeum vulgare. The sequence goes on from NC_058521.1 coordinate 459,644,033, forward strand.
TACCCTGCAAAAACAAGTTAGACGTCCTCTAATTTTGTTGTTGCATGTTTTACGTGGTGACCATGGGTATCTAGTAGGATCGCATCTTACTTACGCAAACACCACAACGGAGATATATGAGTTGCTATTTAACCTCATCCAAGGACCTCCTCGGTCCAATCCGATTCAACTAAAGTTGGAGAAACCGACACTTGCCAGTCATCTTTGAACAACGGGGTTACTCGTAGCGATGAAACCAGTCTCTCGTAAGTGTACGAGTAATGTCGGTCCAAGCCGCTTCAATCCAACAATACCGCGGAATCAAGAAAAGACTAAGGAGGGCAGCAAAACGCACATCACCGCCCACAAAAACTTTTGTGTTCTACTCGAGAAGACATCTACGCATGAACCTAGCTCTTGATGCCACTGCTGGGGAACGTCGCATGGGAAACAAAAATTTTCCTACACGCACGAAGACCTATCATGGTGATGTCCATCTACGAGAGGGGATGAGTGATCTACGTACCCTTGTAGATCGTACAGCAGAAGCGTTAGTGAACGCGGTTGATGCAGTGGAACGTCCTCACGTCCCTCGATCCGCCCCGCGAACAATCCCGCGATCAGTCCCACGATCTAGTACCGAACGGACGGCACCTCCGCGTTCAGCACACGTACAGCTCGACGATGATCTCGGCCTTCTTGATCCAGCAAGAGAGACAGAGAGGTAGAAGAGTTCCCCAGCAGAGTGACGGTGCTCCGGAGGTTGGTGATGACCTTGTCTCAGCAGGGCTCCGCCCGAGCTCCGCAGAAACGCGATCTAGAGGAAAACCGTGGAGGTATGTGGTCGGGCTGCCGTGAAAAAGTCGTCTCAAATCAGCCCTAAAACCTCCGTATATATAGGTGGGAGGGAGGGGACCTTGCCTTGGGGCTCAAGGAGCCCCAAGGGGGTCGGCCGAGTCCAAGGGGGAAGGCTCCCCCCCCAAACCGAGTTGGACTTGGTTTGGTGGGTGGGAGTCCTTCCTTCCCTTCCCACCTCCTCTTTTTTTTTCTTTTCTCTTTGATTTTCTTTCCTAGGCGCATAGGGCCCTTTTGGGCTGTCCCACCAGCCCACTAAGGGCTGGTGTGCTACCCTCAAGGCCTATGGGCTTCCCCGGGGTGGGTTGCCCCCCCCCCCCGGTGAACTCCCGGAACCCATTCGTCATTCCCGGTACATTCCCGGTAACTCCGAAAACCTTCCGGTAATCAAATGAGGTCATCCTATATATCAATCTTCGTTTCCGGACCATTCCAGAAACCCTCGTGACGTCCGTGATCTCATCCGGGACTTCGAACAACATTCGGTAACCAACCATATAACTCAAATACGCATAAAACAACGTCGAACCTTAAGTGTGCAGACCCTGCGGGTTCGAGAACTATGTAGACATGACCCGAGAGACTCCCCGGTCAATATCCAATAGCGGGACCTGGATGCCCATATTGGATTCTACATATTCTACGAAGATCTTATCATTTGAACCTCAGTGCCAAGGATTCATATAGTCCCGTATGTCATTCCCTTTGTCCTTCGGTATGTTACTTGCCCGAGATTCGATCGTCAGTATCCGCATACCTATTTCAATCTCGTTCACCGGCAAGTCTCTTTACTCGTTTCGTAATACAAGATCCCGCAACTTTCACTACGTCACATTGCTTGCAAGGCTTGTGTGTGATGTTGTATTACCGAGTTGGCCCCGAGATACCTCTCCGTCACACGGAGTGACAAATCCCAGTCTTGATCCATACTAACTCAACTAGCACCTTCGGAGATACCTGTAGAGCATCTTTATAGTCACCCAGTTACGTTGCGACGTTTCATACACAAAAGGCATTCCTCCGGTGTCAGTGAGTTATATGATCTCATGGTCATAGGAATAAATACTTGACACGTAGAAAACAGTAGCAACAAAATGACACGATCAACATGCTACGTCTATTAGTTTGGGTCTAGTCCATCACGTGATTCTCCTAATGACGTGATCCAGTTATCAAGCAACAACACTTTGTTCATAATCAGAAGACACTGACTATCTTTGATCAACTGGCTAGCCAACTAGAGGCTTGCTAGGGACGGTGTTTTGTCTATGTATCCACACATGTAAATGAGTCTTCATTCAATACAATTATAGCATGGATAATAAACGATTATCTTGATACAGGAATTATAATAATAACTATATTTATTATTGCCTTTAGGGCATAATTCCAATAGTGGTGTGGAGTGTGGTGGAGGGTGCAAGAAAAACAAGGAGAAGATGGCCACATTAACTAGCCATATCAATGAGCTGTGGAGATGGTCATCAATAGATATCAATGTGAATTAGTAGGGATTGCCATAAAAATGATGCACTGGAGCTAAGAGTATGTGAAAGCTCTTAAAGAAAACTAGTGGGTGTGCATCCAACTTGCTTGCTCACGAAGACCTAAGCCAAATTTGAGGAATCCTATCATTGGAATATACAAGCCATTTATATAATGAAAATTTCCCACTAGCTATATGGTGGTGACAAAACGAGAGACTCTCAATCATGAAGATCATGGTGCTTAATATGCACAAGTGTGGAAAGGTGGTAGCATTGTCCCTTCTCTCTTTTTCTCTCATTTTTTTTGGATGGGCTCTTTGGCCTCTTTTTTGGTGGGCATCTTTGGCTTCTTTTATTTCCTCACATGGGACAATGCTCCATCAATGATGATCATCACACTTACAACTCAAAACTTAGAGCAACGATGACTCTATATGGAATGCCTTCGGTAGTGTATCGTGACAATGATCTAGCATGGCATGGACATTAAAGGAAACATCATGCTAGCTATCTTACGATCATGCAATGGCAATGTAGACGTGGTGGCACATGTCATGGTAGTAGTTGCATGGCAATATATCTCAGAATGACTTTGAAAAAGCCATAGTAGGTAGGTATGGTGGATGTTTTGAGGGAGGCTAATGGTGGGTTTTGTGCACCGACGAAAGTTGCACCGCACTAAAGAAGATAGTGATGGTGGAAGGTGAAAGTGCATCCAAACCATGGACTGAACATTAGTCATGAAGAACTCATATACTTGTTGCAAAAGTTTTATTAGTAATCGAAACAAAGCATTCAACGCATACTCCTAGGGGAAGGGTTGGTAGGTATAAACCATCGCGCGATCCCGACCGCCACACAAAGGATGACAATCAATAGACTAATCATGCTCACACTTCATCACATAGCGGTTCACCGTACGTGCATGCTACGGGAATCACTAACTTCAACACCAGTATTTCTAGATCCACAACAGCTTACTAGCATAACTTCAATATTACCATAACCACAACTCAAAACTAGTTGAGAAGAATCAAACTTCTCTAACTATTCAATGCACATGAAGGTGGAAGTTTTCGTATCCCTTTTGGATAACTACCCCTTTTGAGACTACTTTCAAAGTATAGATCAACTACCAAGACACGAACCGCCGTGCTATAAAAGGTATAAGTGAAGCACATAGAGCAAAAGCATCTAGCTCAAAAGATATAAGTGAAGCACATGTGAGCTGAATTGTCTAACCAAAGGATATAAGTGAAGCTCGACAAAATCACGGTGAGTGCATGTCTCTCTCTCTAGGTGTGCAGCAAGGATGATTGTGACACAACAAAAATAAAAGACTCCTACAATACAAGACTCTCCAAGCAAAACACATAACATGTGGTGAATAAAAATATAGCCCCAAGTAACGTTACCGATGGATTGAAGACGAAAGAGGGGATGCCTTCCCGGGGCATCCCCAAGCTTAGGATTTTACGACATCCTTGAATCATCTTGGGGTGCCTTGGGCATCCCCAAGCTTGAGCTCTTGCCACTCTTTATCTTTTTGTCCATAAGAACTTCACCCAAAACTTGAAAACTTCACAACACGAAACTTAAACAGAAACTCGTGATAACATTAGTATAAGAAAGTAAACCACCACTTCCTTAGGTACTGTAGAAAACTTGAATTCTACTTATGTTGATGTTGGGTTACTGTATTTTCAATCTTCCATGGCTAAATCCCCGCCGATACTATCCATAGTTTCATCAAAATAAGCAACCAACACAACAAAACCAGAATCTGTTAACAGCAGACCAGTCTGTAGCAATCTGTATACTTCGTATACTTCTGGTACTTCAAAAATTCTGAAAACTTAAGACAGTCTGAAGATTTTGCGTAGAAATCAGCAGCAAAAAGCATCAACTCAAAATATCTTACAGAAAAAAAACCCAAAACCAAGCACTTCTCCCATTGCACTTCTCCAAAATATCTTAATAGACCGATACTTTCTGCATCTCCTACTATTACTCCACACGTCGACCGCTATCCAGCATGCATCTAGTGTATTAAGTCCAAAAGAACAGAGTAACGCCTTAAGCAAAATGAGATGATGTAGATGGACAATCTCATATCTACGACAAAGCCCATCTTGTTACCCTTGATGGCAACTACATGATGTGTGCCTTGCTGCCCCTACTGTCACTGGGAAAGGTCACCACACGGTAAGAACCCAAAACCAAGCACTTCTCCCATTGCAAGAATCATAGATGTAGTTGGCCAAACAAAACTCAAGACTCGGAGAGACTTACAAGGATATCAAATCATGCATATAAGAAATCAGCAAAGACTCAAATATATATCATAGATAATCTGATCACAAATCCACAATTCATCGGATCTCGACAAACACACCACCAAAGAGGATTACATCGGATAGATCTCCATGAAGATCATGAAGAACTTTGTATTGAAGATCCAAGAGACAGAAGAAGCCATCTAGCTACTAACTACGGACCCGTAGGTCTGAAGTGAACTACTCACGAGTCATTGGAGGGGCGATGATGTTGATGAAGAAGCCCTCCAACTCCAAAGTCCCCTCCGGTAGGGCACCGGGAAAGGGTATCCAGATGAGATCTCGCGGAAACGGAAGCTTGCGGCGGCGGAAAAGTGTTTTCGTGGACGCCCTGATTTTTTATGGATTTTTAGGGAATTTATAGGCCAAAGACCTAGGGCAGGGGGGCGCCAGGGAAGCCACAAGCTTGGTTGTCGCGGCCTCCCCCCTGGCCACGACAACAGGGCTTGTGGGCTCCCTGTGGGCCCACTTGCTTGGCCCTCAAGCCTCCCGATCTTCTTCTATTCTGGGAAAAATCATTTTGGGCATTTTATTCCTTTTGGAATCCGTTCCAAAATCAGATCTGAAAAGAGTTAAAAACATAGAAAAACAGGAACTGGCAATTGGCACTGAGTTACTAAGTTAGTCCCAAAAAAGATATAAAAGGTAAACAAAACATACAAAGTTGACAAGATAATAGCGTGAAACCATCAAAAATTATAGCATATCACACCCCAACCGGCCACCCAAGATGATATGAACATCTAGCAAGCTTGTCTCGATGACTTCTCAGCAATTCAATGTGCAATTTTGTATGGCTTAGAACCGGGACTTCAAAGACGTTTTGAACGTCATGGAGCATATGAGATGTTCCAGGAGGTGAAGTTTATATTTGAGAAGAACGCCTGGATCGAGAGGTATGAAAACTCCAAAACGTTCTATGCTTGCAAAATGGAGGAGAACAGGTGTGTCAGTGAACACATACTCAGAATGTCTGGGTACTCTAACCGTCTAGCTGAGTTGGGAATTGTTCTCCCGCCAGAGGCAATCACTAACAGAGTTCTTCAATCATTGCCATCTAGCTATAAAGGCTTTGCGTTGAACTACAATATGCAAGGGATGAAAAAGTCCAACGTCGAGCTATTTGCGATGCTTAAAGTTCTTGAGTCATAAATCCAGAAAGAACATCAAGTATTGATGGTCAATAAAACCACTAGTTTCAGGAAAAACGTCAAGGGCAAGAAGGGTAACTCCAAGAAGAGCGGCAAAGCAGTTGCTACTCCGACAAAGAAACCCAAGGCTGGACCCAAGCCGTAAACTGAGTGCTTTCTTTGCAAGGGTACTGGCCATTAGAAGCGGAACTGCCCAAGTATATGGCCAATAAGAAAATGGCCAACGCCAAACAAGGTATATTTGATATACATGTTATTGATGTGTACCTCACTAGCTCTCATAGTAGTGCATGTGTATTTGATATTGGTTATGTTTCTCACTTTTGCAACTCAAAGCAGGAACTACGGAATAAACGAAGGCTGGCGAAGGATGAGGTGACGATGCGCGTGGGAAATCGCTCCAAGGTTGATGTGATTGCCGTCGGCACGCTCTCACTTCAGTTGCCATCGGGATTAGGGAAGAACCTGAATAATTTTTATTTAGTGCATGCGCGAGAATAATGGTTGTTCTATTTATATGAGTAATATCTTTTATGGCCATGCACCCAATGTGAGGTGGTTGTTCATATTGAATCTCGATAGTGATGATACACATGTACATAACATTGATGCCAAAAGATGTAGAGTTGATAATGATAGCATCACTTTCTTGTGGCACTGTCGCTTAGGTCATATTGGTATAAAACGCATGAAGAAACTCCATGCTGATAGACTTCTGGAGTCACTTGAATTAGAGCCACTTGACACATATGAACCATGCCTCACGGGCAAGATGACTAAGACTTCGTTCTCTGGAACAATGGAGCGTGCAAGTGACTTGTTGGAGACCATACATAGTCATATGTGTGGACAAATGAGCATAGAGGCGCGCGGTGGTTATCCTTATTTTCTCACCTTCACAGATGATTTGAGTAGATATGGTTATATTTACTTGATGAAACACAAGTTTGAAACGTTTGAAAAGTTCAAGCAATTTTAGAGTGAAGTTGAGAATCATCATAACAAGAAGATCAAGTTCCCACGATCTGATCGGGGAGGTGAGTATCTGAGTTATGAGTTTAGCACTCACTTAAAACAATGTGTAATTGTTTCACACTTGATGCCGCCTGGAACACCACAACGTAATGGTGTGTCTGAATGTCGTAATCGCACTTTATTAGATATGGTGTGTTCTATGATGTCTCTTACCGATTTTCCATTATCGTTTTGGGGTTATGCATTAGAGATAGTTGCATTCACTTTAAATAGGGCACCCTAAAAATCCGTTGAGACGGCGCCATATGAACTATGGTTTGGCAAGAGGCCAAAGTTGTCATTTCTTAAAGTTCGGGGATGTGATGCTTATGTAAAAAAAGGTTCAGCCTCAAAAGCTAGAACCCAAAGTGGAAAAGTATGTCTTCATAGGATACCCAAAAGAGACAGTTGTGTACACCTTTTATCTCAGATCCGAGGGCAAAGTGTTTGTCGCTAAGAACGAATATTTCCTTGAGAAATAGTTTCTCTCGAAAGAATTGAGTGGGAGGAATATAGAACTTGATGAGGTTATAGAACCTTTACTTCAACCAGATGGTGCTGCGGGACAGAAAGATGTTTCTGTCGAAGATACATCAGTTGAAGAGGAACCTAATGATGATGATCATGAAAATTTAGATCAAGTTGCTATCGAACCTCGTAGGTCGACAAGGGCATGTACTGCTCATGAGTGGTATGGCAACCCTGTCTTATCAATCATGTTGTTGGACAACGATGAACCTACGAGCTATGGAGAAGATATGGTGGGCCCGGATTCCAACAAATGGTTAGTAGCCATGAAATCCGAGATATGATCTATGTATGAAAATAAAGTATGGACTTTGGAAGTATTACCTGAAGGGCTAAAGGACATTCATAACAAATGGATCTTTAAGAAGAAGACGGACGCAGACGGTAATGTCACCGTCTATAAAGCTTGACTTGTGGCAAAGGGTTTTTCACAAGTTCAAGGAGTTGACTACGATGAGACCTTCTCACCCGTAGCAATGCTTAAGTCTGTCAGAATCATGTTAGCAATAGCTGCATTTTTCGATTATGAAATTTGCCAGATGGATATGAGATGGATTTCAAAACAGCGTTCCACAATGGTTTTCTTAAGGAAGAGTTATATATGATTCAACGGCAAGGTTTTGTCGATCTAGAGAATGCTGACAAAGTATGCAAACTCCAGAGATCCATTTATGGACTGGTGCAAGCATCTCGGAGTTGGAATCAGCGTTTTGATGAGGTGATCAAGGCGTTCGGGTTTATACAAGTTTATGGAGAAGCTTGTATTTACAAGAAAGTGAGTGGGAGTTCTATAGCATTTATAATATTATATGTGGATGACATATTGCTGATTGGAAACAATATAGATCTTTTGGGAAGCGTAAAGGAGTATTTGAATAAAAAAATCAATGAAGGACCTAGGAGAAGCTGCTTGCATATTAGGCATCAAGATCTATAGAGATAGATCAAGACGCTTAATAGGACTTCCACACAGCACATACCTTGACAAAGTTTTGAAGAAGTTCAAAATGGAATAGTCCAACAAAGGGTTCTTGCATGTGCTACAAGGTGAGAAGTTGAGTAAGACTCAATGCCCAGTAACTGCAGAAGATAGAGAAAAGATGAGTGTCGTCCCTTATGCTTCAGCCATAGGCTCTATCATGTATGCAATGTTGTGCACTAGACCAGAAGTCAGCCTTGCCATAAGTATGGCGGGAAGGTTTCAAAGTGATCTAGGAATAGAGCACTGGAGAGTGTCCAAGAATATTCTAAAGTACCTGAAAAGGACTAAGGAAATGTTTCTTGTATATGGAGGTGACAAAGAGCTCATCATAAAGGGTTACGTCGATGCAAGCTTTGACACTGATCCGGATGACTCTAAGTCATAGACCGGATACATATTTATTCTTAATGGGGGTGCGGTATGTTGGTGCAGTTCCAAGGAAAGCGTGGTAGATTATTTTACATGCGAAGCGGAGTACATAGCTGCCGCACATGCACTAAAGAAGGTGTCTATATGAAGCAGTTCCTGACAGATCTTGGAGTTGTGCCCAGTGCACTGGATCCAATGACTGTTCTGTGACAACACTGGTGCCATTTCCCTAGCCAAGGAACCAATGTTTCAAAAGAGGACCAGACACATAAAGCGACGCTTCAATTCCATCCGCGATTACATCAAGCAGGAGGACATAAATATTTGCAAAGTGCACACATATCTGAATGTTGCAGATCCGTCGACTAAGCCTCTTCCACGAGCAAAACATGATCAACACTAGAACTGTATGGGTGTTACATTCGTTGAAATGTAAATCACATGGTGATGTGAGCTAGATTATTGACTCTAGTGCAAGTGGGAGACTGTTGGAAATATGCCCTAGAGGCAATAATAAAATAGTTATTATTATATTTCCTTGTTCAAGATAATCGTTTATTATCCATGCTAGAATTGTATTGAATGGAAACTCATATACATGTGTGGATACATAGACAACACACTGTCCCTAGTAAGCCTCTAGTAGACTAGATCGTTGATCAAGGATGGTCAAGGTTTCCTAGCCATAGACAAGTGTTGTCACTTGATAACGGGATCACATCATTGGGAGAATGATGTGATGGACAAGACCCAAACTGTGAACGTAGCATGTGATTGTGTCGTTTTTTTGCTACTGTTTTTCTCCATGTCAAGTATATGTTCCTATGACCATGAGATCATGTAACTCACCGACACCGGAAGAATACCTTGTGTGTATCAAACATTGCAATGTAACTGGGTGACTATAAAGGTGCTCTATAGGTATCTCTGAAGGTGTCCATTGAGTTAGCATGGATCAAGAATGGGATTTGTCACTCCGTATGACGAAGAGGTATCTCGGGGCCCACTCGGTAATACAACATCACAACAAGCCTTGCAAGCAATGTGACTAAAGAGTTAGCCAAGGGATTTTGTATTATGAAACGAGTAAAGAGACTTTCCAGTAATGAGATTCAAATAGGTATAGAGATGCCGACGATCGAATCTCGGGCAAGTAACATACCAAAGGAGAAAGGGAATATTATACGGGATTGAGTGAATCCTTGACATAGAGGTTCAACCGATAAAGATCTTCGTAGAATATGTAGGACCCAATATGGACATCCAGGTCCCACTATTGGTTATTGATCGGATAGTGTCTCAGGTCATGTATGCATAGTTCACGAACCTGCAGGGTCTGCACACTTAAGGTTCGGTGGCATTTTTTTGGTATAGTTGAATTATGTATGTTGGTGACCGAATGTTGTTCAGTGTCCCGGATGAGATCCTAGACGTCACGAGGAGTTACGGAATGGTCCGGAGACGAAGACTTATATATAGGAATGGTACATTTGGCTTCTGGAAGGATTTCGGGCATTACCAGTAAAGTACGAGAAATGACGAATGAGTTCCGGGGTTCCACCGGGAGGGGCCACCCACTAGGAGAGGGAGCAAGTAGACCCAAGGGTAGCACCAGCCCCTAGTGGGATGGGCAGTGATACGTCCCAAACATATCTATAATTTCTGTCTATTCCATGCTCTTTTGGGTGACGTTGTTATATGTTTTGCTACACTTTTACACCTTTTTACACATATTTGGACTAACCTACTAACTCAGTGCACCCAGTGCCAGTTTCTGTCTGTTGATGTCTTTTTTGCACGGACTTTTACCCCAATTTATAGAGCCCCAAAAATCCCGAGAAAAATATATAAAAATCAGCGTGACGGAAGGTTCACGAGCACCAAAGGTGGGCCAGAGAGGAGCCAGGGCCTGCCCAGGCGGCCACCCTGCGCGCCCCCCTCTTGGCCACGCCACCAGGCTGCCTCGGTGAGGCCCACCCCGTGTGACGCCCTCCTTTGGCCTGTATTTACACCTCGGATGGGAAACCCTGAAATAAGATCGAGCATCGCGAATTTCTCCACCGTTTCGCCGCCGCAGCGCTTCCGAGATCAGGAGCGCCAGAAAACCTCTTCCCGGCACCCTGCCAGAGGGAGAATTGACCTTCGGGAGCTTCCCCACCACCATGGATGCTTCCCGGACGTGACGTGAGTAGTCCTCCTTGGACTATGAGTCCATGAGCAGTAGCTATGTGATGTCTTCTCTCTAATCTTGTGCTTCCATGATTATCCCTTGTGAGCTGCCCTACATGATCAAGGCATCTATGAAATTTTCCTGCTATTGCTATGCTCAGTTTGTTGGGATCCGATGGATTATGAGATTATGTTCAGATTGTTATGAGTTATATATTTGATTATCCTTTTATATTATGTTATTGAGTAATTCATGCATGTTCTCCGTTGCTCTTTATTGCTTTGGCCGAGTAGTAGATTGTATCTCCAAGAGGGAGCGTTATGCATGATTGTGGGTTCATGCCCCCTGATGTCTAGCTTGAGTGACAGAAACATGAGACTAGGGGATGTGTTGTTGCTACCAGGGAGAAAACAATGGTGTGTGTGACCACGGTTGCAAGGATTGTTTACCTTACGCAAAGTTAGTTAATGCAGTTGTCCGTTGCTTTGAGTTTACACTTTGGGTGGGGCTCGCAACTTAATACCAGCGAGATGTTCTCGATAGATATCTCAAGGTGGATGATTAGAGAGTAGATGTTGATGGATAAACTATCTACATGTCTTGGCGTACTGCCCATCACTTTTGAGCCTCTAACTTTCTAGTAGCATGCTTAGCATTGCGGTGCGTTTATAATTCTGTCAATTGCCTAGCTGTAATTTGTTCACCCAACATAGTTGTTTATCGTCTTTTGGGAGAGAGACATCACTAGTGAACATCATGTGACTCTGGTCCATATTACCACCATTGTTTACACCTCCACCATTTACTGTTTTTATTTACTTTTCCGTTGCAATCACTATCACTATTCCAGCTTGTGTTTTGATCCTTTGCAAACTACAAGGCCGGAGAGATTGACAACCTCTCTAAACTCGTTGGCGGCAAAGTTATTTGTTGTGTGTGCAGGTCCACATCTTCTGCTAGTGCCAGAGCAACGGACACCTACTTGTTGATCCTCGGAGTCCTCCTGGTTCGATATCTGCTGCTGACTACATCTCCACCTTCCACTTGGGGTAACCAACGAGGGGCGAGAACTATATCCGTCAACTCGTCATCAGGCAGCCAGCCCAAGAGGGCCTACTTCGGCCAAAGAGAGAAAGAGAGAGGAGGTGGGCCAAACCGACTAGGAGGAGGACTACTCCTCCACCAAACCGATTTGGAGGAGGACTCCTCCCCCTCCTTGCGTTGGCCAAACCCTAGGGCAAGTCCCTAGGGCGCCACCCCCTCCCTCCTATATATAGTGGAGGGTAGAGAGGGTTTTGCACCTCAAGCCACGGTGCAGCCCTCTCCCCCTCCACTACTTCGTGACACCCTGTAGGTTATTCCGGTACGGCACGACAAAGCCCTGCCGGAGTAACTCCACCACCATCGTCATCACGCCATCGTGCTGCCGGAGAATTCAGCTACCTCTTTGTATCTCTTGTTGGATCAAGAAGGCGGAGATCATCATCGAGTTGTATGTGTGTTGAACGCGGAGGTGCCGTCTATTCGGTGCTAGATCGGGATGGAGTTCGTGGGACAGATTGCGATTTGGATCATGAAGACGTTCGACTACATCAACCGTGTTTCTTAACGCTTCCCGCTTAGTGATCTATGAGGGTGTGAGGATCTGATCTCTCCTCTCGTAGATGGTCATCACCATGGATAGATGTTATGTGTGCGTAGGAAATTTTTTGTTTCCCATGCAACGTTCCCCAACAGAAACGAGTGCAAGACCGGCAACACCTTCATCTTGACTGTAGTTGGAGTTGGGGTGATATATTCTCTCAGATTGGTTGTCATACTCGGAGCAAGAAACCCATTCGCAACCGTGAGCTTGATGTCTTCTTCTTGAACTGCTCTTGGTGTACTTGTCCTTCTTCTCTGATTCTTTGCCTCTCCGGGAGTGTCTTCGTTCATAATGATCTTCTCTACTCCTTACCTCTTTGTGAGGTGACTCATCTCTTGAGATTCGTCTTCTAGGTGACTCTTCTCTTTGTTTGTGGGGAGCCGAGCACACATTGGAATAGTGTCCGGGATTTCCACAGTTGTGGCAGTTTCGGTCACGACTAGACGAATGCTTCTCATCAAATCTTGATCTTGAGCTTCTCTCTTTGCCTCTACTCTTGTATAACTTGTTGAATTTTCTGACCATGAGGCTGATATCTTCATTGGTAACAAGGTTTTCACTTGAAGTAGCGGGAGCACCGCTTGACTTGTTGTGCAACTCATCTTTGTCTTTGAGAGACATTTCATGAGCAACAATCCTTCCAATGACTTCAATTTGCTTGAGATCCTTGTAGTTTGGCATAATTTGAATTAATGTGCACATCGTGTCATATCTTCCATCCAAGGATCTAAGTATCTTCTTGATGATGAATTTGTCGGTCATCTCTTCACTTCCTAAGCCGACAATCTCATTTTTCATGAGAGCTAGCCTAGAATACATCTCAGCGACTCCTTCACCATTCTTCATCTTGAACTTGTCAAGCTGACTTTGAAGCACATCCAACTTAGATTCCCTCACAGAATCAGTACCTTCATGCATATCAATCAAACTATCCCAAATTTCCTTTGCATTCTCAAGGCGAATGATTCTGTTGAATTCTTCGGGACACAAGCAGTTGAACAGAATATCACAGGCTTGAGCATTAAATTGCAGCATCTTCAGTTCTTCTACTGTTACATCATGACCTGGTTCTTTTCCTTCTCCGAAGAAATCACCTTGCACACCAACACGAACAACATCCCAAACGGCAAGATTATAACCAAGAATATGCATTTTCATCTTATGCTTTCAACTAGACAAATTAGTGCCATCGAAATATGGACCTCTACGGTGATAATTTCCCTCACTTGACGCCATACTCTCCTAGATTGTGAAACCAATGCAATGGAGACCAAAGCTCTAATACCACTTGTAGGATCAAAAGTATGTCTAGAGGGGGGTGATTAGACTACTTGATAAGATAAAAAACTTAGCATTTTCCCAATTTTAAGTGTGGGCTAGTTTTAGCAATTATGACTAGTCAAGTACACCCTATGCATGCACATCTAAGAGTATAGAAGCGGAAACTAAAACATGCAAGTGTAAAGTAGAGGGTAAGGTAGGGAGATCAAATGCAAAGGTTGACATGATGATTTTTGGCATGGTTCCGATAGGTGGCGTTAGCATACGTCCATGTAAGTGGAGGCTTCAACCCACGAAGGGTAACAGTTGTGAGAGTCTACGGAGGGATCCTCCCACAAGGGGTCCATGAATAAGCGAACTTGTCTATTCTACCATGGCTTTCACCCACACAAGACTAGCCTCACTCACGGTAGATCTTCACGAAGTAGGCAATCTCCTTGCCCTTACAAACATCTTGGTTCAACTCCACAATACGAAGTAGGAAGCTCCCAAGCGACACCTAACCAATCTAGGAGGCACCACCCTCCAAAATTTAATAGATGTGGTAGAACAATGAACTCCTTGCTCTTGTGCTTCTAAAGATAGTCTCCTCAACACTTAATCACTCTCTCTCAGATTTGGCAGGGGTAGGAGAGATTGATCTTGTGGAAAGCAACTTGCGAAGGCTAGAAATCAAGGTTCAAATGGTTGGAATGGAATCTCTTGATCTCAACACATGAATAGGTGGCTCTCTCTCAAAAAAATGGATGTGGCAAGTGTAGGTGTGTTCTGAGTGCTTCCTCTATGAATGAGAGGTAGGTGGAGGGGTATATATAGGTATCCCCAAAATCCAACAGTTACAACATTATTGCCCAACTCGGTGACACCGAGTTGCACTAAATGGGGAAACTTTTGAATTCTCGGTGAGACCAATATAGGAATCTCGGTGGTACTCATACGATGACCTACACCAGTTTCCAAATCTCGGTGAGACCGATTTCAAACTCGGAAATCACGATTCTTGAAATCTTCTCAACAGAAAGTTGGTCACTAAATGTTGGTGGCACCGATAGGAATGTTTGTGGTACCGAGATGGTAGGGTTTGGCATAGGTTCTGTGAAGTATAAAATCGATAGGGCCGAGTGGAAATTCTTGGTGGCACCGACTTTGCTGGTTTGGGTTTGGACAGAGATATTTTGTGGGAGAATGGCTGAGTATTTTGGGTGGTTACCTCACTTGAGAAACCAATTCATCATAATACCTCACCCCCTTTTAATAGTATTGGCTTTCCTATGCACTCAAAGTGATTTCTCACAAATACAAAATGTAGAGTCTTCTTGTTTGAAGCTTGAGCCAATCCAATTCCTTCTTTGCATCAAGGGGCATCACCTCACAATCCTATAGCCAAAGCATCTTCGAACTTTTCTGAAATATACTTGAATAAACTCAATAGTCCAATGATGCATAAGTTGTGATTAATTACCAAAACCACCTTAGAGAGCAATTCTTCTTTTAGTGACCAACCAAGATGTTATTCTTGTTGGGGAACGTAGTAATTTCAAAAAAAAATCATACGTCACACAAGGATCTATCTATGGAAAACCAGCAACGAGCAAAGGGGTAGAGCATCTTCATACCTTTGAAGATCGCTAAGCAAAAGCATTGCTAGAACGCGGTTGATGGAGTCGTACTCGTAGCGATTCAAATCGTGGTGGATTACAATCTATGCACCGGACGTTGGTGCCTCCGCGTTCACCCTTGTGCAGCCCGGTGACGTCTCCAACGCCTTGATCAAGCAAGGAGGGAGGATAGGTTGAGGGAGAGCTCCGGCAGCACGACGGCATGGTGACAGTGGAGCTAGGTGGCACTAAGACACAGCTTCGCCAAGCACTACGGAGGACGGGGAGGAGGAGGAGTAGGGTTGCGCCGAGAGAGAGAATTGTTGTCTAAAATCAGCCCCAAACCCTCCACTATTTACAGGAGGATAGGGAGGAGGGTGCCCACCCTTAGGGTTTCGCACGCTAAGGGGCGCGGCAACCCTAGATGGGTGGAGGGGTGGCGCTCTAGGGTGGGCCCTGGGCCCAAGGCAGTCCCTTCATGCCTAGGTTTGGCCCCTTAGCCCCTTGTTGCGCCATGGGCCCTTAGTGGTGGCGCACCAGCCCACCTAGGGCCTGGTTACAATCCACTTTTGGCCCATGTAGCACTTTGGGGCTGGTGGCCCTTCATGGTGGACCCTCAGAACACTTCCGGTGGTCCCGGTACATTATCGGTGACACCTGAAACACTTCCCGCGATCAAATCCTCACTTCCTATATATGAATCCTTACCTCCGGACCATTCCGGAACTCCTCGTGACGTCCGGGATCTCATCTGGGACTCTGAACAACCTTCGTTAACCACGTACACTATTCCCATATAACCCTAGCGTCATAGAACCTTAAGTGTGTAGACCCTACGGGTTCAGGAACCATGCACACATGACCGAGACACCTCTCCGATCAATAACCAACAACGGTGTGTGGATATCCATGTTGGTTCCCACATGTTCCATGATGATCTCATCGGATGAACCACGATATCGGGGATTCAATCAATCCCGTATGCAATTCCCTTTGTCTATTGGTATGATGCTTGCCCGAGATTCGATATCGGTATCCCTATGGCTTGTTCAATCTCGTTACCGGCATGTCTATTTACTCGTTCCGTAACACATCATCCCGTGGCTAACTCGTTAGTCACACTAAGCTCAATATGATGATGGATTACCGAGTGGTCCCAGAGATACCTCTCCGTCACACGGAGTGACAAATCCCAGTCTCGATTCATACAACCCAACAGACACTTTCGGAGACACCTATAGTGCACCTTTATAATCACCCAGTTACGTTGTGACGTTTGATACACCCAAAGCACTCCTACGGTATCCAGGAGTTGCACAATCTCATGGTCTAAGGAAATGATACTTGCCATTAGAAAAGCTTTAGTAGACAAACAACACGATCTAGTGCTATGCTTAGGATTGGGTCTTGTCCATCACATCATTCCCCAATGATGTGATCCCGTTATCATTGACATCCAATGTCCATGATCAGGAAACCATGATCATCTATTGATCAACGAGCTAGCCAACTAGAGGCTCACTAGGGACACATTGTGATCTATATATTCACACATGCATTACTGTTTTTGGGTAATACAATTATAGCATGAATAATAGACAATTATCATCAACTAGGAAATATAATAATAACACTTTATTATTGCCTCTAGGGCATATTTCCAACAGTCTCCCACTTGCACTAGAGTCAATAATCTAGTTACATTGTGATGAATCGAACACCCATAGAGTTGTGGTGGTGATCATGTTTTGCTCGTGGAAGAGGTTTAGTCAACGGATTTGCGACATTCAGATCCATATGTACTTTACAAATATCTATTTCTCCATCCTGGATGTATCCACGAATGGAGTTGAAGCGACATTTGATGTGCTTGGTCTTCTTGTGAAACCTGGGCTCCTTTGCAATGGCAATAGCTCCACTGTTGTCATAGGACAGAGTCATCGGGCCCGACGCACTTGGAATCACTCATAGGTCGGTAATGAACTCCTTCATCCAGACTCCTTCCTGTGCTGCTTCCGAAGTAGCTATGCACTCCACTTCACATGTGGACGCCGCTGGTGCGGCAACAAAAGTCCTTCCTTGGCACTAGGAATTCTTCTTGTTACTTCTCTGGTTTGCGTCGGTTTTTCCTTTGAAGAGGAAAGGGTGATGCAGCACAGGAGCAGTAAGTATTTCCCTCAGTTTGAGAACCAAGGTATCGATCCAGAAGGAGGGCCTCGTCAAGTCCAGAGTACCTGCGCAAACACAAACAAGCTTGCACCCAACGCTTCAAAGGGGTTGTCAATCCCTTCAAGATTGTTTGCAAAGTGAGATCTCAACGCGGAAAGTGCAATGAAGTAAAAAGTGTAAGGCTGAAAATATGGTGTGGAGTAGACCCTGGGGGCCATAGTGTTCACTAGAGGCTTCTCTCATAATAGAAAATATCAAGGTGGGTGAACAAATTATTGTCGAGCAATTGATAGAACCGAGCAAAGTCGTGACGATATCTAAGGCAATGATCATACATATAGGCATCACGTCTGAGACAAGTAGACCGATACTTTCTGCATCTACTACTATTACTCCACACATCGACCGCTATCCAGCATGCATCTAGTGTATTGAGTCCATGACGAATAGAGTAATGCCTTAAGCAAGATGACATGATGTAGAGGGATAATCTCAAACCAGTGATGAAACCCCCATCTTTTTACCCCTGATGGCAACAACACAATGCGTGCCTCGCTACCCCTTCTGTCACTGGGTGAGGTCACCGCACAGTATGAACCCAAAACCAAGCACTTCTCCCATTGCAAGAATCATAGATCTAGTTGGCCAGACAAAACCCACAACTCGAAGAGAATTACAAGGATATGAAATCATGCATAAGAGAGATTAGAAGAAACTCAAATAAGATTCATAGATAATCTGATCATAAATCCACAATTCATCGGATCTCGACAAACACACCGCAAAAGAAGATTACATCGGATAGATCTCCATGAAGATCATGGAGAACTTTGTATTGAAGATCCAAGAGAGAGAAGAAGCCATCTAGTTACTAGCTATGGACCCGTAGGTCTATGGTGAACTACTCACGCATCATCGGAGAGGTCATGGTGTTGATGAAGAAGCCCTCCGTATCCGAATCCCCCCTCCGACAGGGCACCAGAAAGTGCCCCAGATAGGATCTTGTGGAGACAAAAGCTTGCGACGGCGGAAAAGTACTTTCGATGATCTCCTGATTTTTTTGGGATTTTTAGGGAATTTATAGGCGCAACCCCTAGGTCAGGGGGCAGTCAGGGGGCCCACAAGCATGTGGGCCGCGGCCTACCCCCCTGGCCGCGGGTTGGGGGCTTGTGGGGCCCCTAAGGCTCCCCTGCCTTGGTTGTCAAGCTTCTCGATCTTCTTCCGTTCCAGAAAAAATATTTTCGGGGATTTTCTTCCGTTTGGACTGCGTTTCAAAATCTCCTCTGAAAGGGGTCAAAAACATGGAAAAAACAGGAACTCGCACTTGGCACTGAGTTAATAAGTTAGTCCCAAAAAATATATAAAAGGCATGCAAAACATCCAAAGTTTGACAAGATAATAGCATGAAACCATCAAAAATTATAGATACGTTGGAGACGTATCAAGCATCCCCAAGCTTAACTCCTACTCGTCCTCGAGTAGGGAAGTGATAAAGAATGAATTTTTGATGTGGAATGCTACCTAGCATAGTTGTCCTTTGCAACTTCTTTCACGTGGCATGAATGTTCAGATCCATAAGATTCAAAACAATAGTTTGCTATTGACATGAAAACAATAATACTTCAAGCAAACTAGCAAAGTAATCATGAACTTTTGAAATAACAAGGACAAAGAAAGTTATCCCTACAAAATCATATAGTCTAGCTATGCTCCATCATCCTCACACAACTAATGTAAATCATGCACAACCCCGGTATTGGCCAAGTAATCATTTTTGCACTCTTACTTTCTCAAACTTTTTATAACTATCACGCAATACATGGGCGCGAGCCATGGATATAGCACTATAAGTGGAATAGGGTGTGGTGTTGGTTGTGAGACAAAAAGGAGGATATGGTCACATTGAGTCGGCGTATCAAAAGTATATGGAGATGCCCATTAATAGATATCAATGTGAATGAGTAGGTATTGCCATACAAGAGATGCACCAGAGCTATAAGTATGTGAAAGCTCAAAAGGAAAACTAGTGGGTGTGCATCCAACTTGCTTGTTCACGAAGACCTAGGGCAATTTTGAGGAAGCCCATCATTGGAATATACAAGCCAAGTTATATAATGAAGATTCCCACTAGCATATGGTAGTGAAAAAGCAAGAAGCTCTCAATCATGAAGAACATGGTGCTATCATGAAGCACAAGTGTGGAAAAAGATAGTAGCATTGTCCCTTCTCTCTTTTTCTCTCTTTTCTCCTTTTTTCATTTGGGCTCTTAGGCCTCTCTTTTTTTCTATTCTTTTCTCTTTTTTTTGTTTTTGGGATCTTTGGCCTTTTTTATTTCCTCACATGGGACAATGCTCTAATAATGATCATCTTCACACTTTTATTTACTCACAGCTCAAAGATCACAATGATGATGACTCCATAGGAAATGCCTCCGGCAGTGTACCGGGATGTGCAACGATCTAGCATGGCGTATGATGTTGAAACATCTCGCTAGCTATCTTACGGTCATGCAATGGCAATATGAGAGTAACGGCACAAGTCATGAGACGGAACGGTGGGAGTTGCATGGCAATATATCTCGGAATGGCTATGAAAATGCCATAGTAGGTAGGTATGGTGGCTGTTTTGAGGAAGGCATATGGTGGGTTTGTGCACCGGCGAGAATTGTGCGGCACTAGAGAGGCTAGCAATGGTGGAAGGTGAAGGTGCATCTATACCATGGGCTCACATTAGTCATGAGGAACTCACATACTTGTTGCGAAAGTTTTTATTAGTAATTGAAACAAAGTGCTAAACGCATACTCCGAGGGGAAGGGTTGGTAGGTGTAAACCATCGCGCGATCCCGACCTTAACACAAAAGATGAAAATCAATAGATCAATTATGCTCCAACTTCCTAACATAGAGGTTCACCATACGTGCATGCTACGGGAGTCACTAACTTCAACACAAGTATTTCTAGATTCACAACACCCTACTAACATAACTCTTAATATTACCAAATCCATGTCTCAAAACTATTTGAGAGGAATCAAAACTTCTCTTTCTACTCAATGCACATGAAGATGGAGGTTTTTGCATCCTCTTTGGGTATCTATCACTTTTGGTACTACTTTCATAGCATAAGCCAACTACCAAATCACGCACCGTCGTGCTCTAAAAGATATAAGTGAAGCATATAGAGCAAAAGTATCTAGCTCAAAAGATATAAGTGAAGCACTATAAGCATTCTAGCAAAACTCACGATGAGTGCATGTCTCTATCTCTCAAAAAGGTGTGCAGCAAGGACGATTGTGACAGAACAAAAGGAAAAGACTCCTATGATACAAGACGCTCCAAGCAAAAACACATATCATGTGGTGAATAAAAATATAGCTCCAACTAATGTTACCGATGGATTGAAGACGAAAGAGGGGATGCCTTCCCAGGGCATCCCCAAGCTTAGGCTTTTTGGTGTCCTTGAATTTGGCTTGGGATGCCTTGGGCATCCCCAAGCTTGAGCTCTTTCCGCTCCAAATCTCTTTGTCCATGAGAACATCACCCAAAACTTGAAAACTTCACAACACAAAACTTAAACAGAAACTCGTGATAACATTAGCACAAGAAAACAAACTACCACTTCTTTTGGTACTGTAGAAAACTTGAATTCCATCTATATTGGTGTTGGGCTAATGTATTCTCACTTTTCCATGGCTAGTACCCCCCAATACTAACCATAGTTTCATCAAAACAAGCAACCAACTCAACAAAAACAGAATCTGTCAAAAACAGACTAGTCTGTAGCAATCTGTATACTTCGTATACTTCTGGTACCTCAAAAAATCTGAAACATTACGACAGCCTGGGAAAAAAGCATATCAATCAGCAGCAAAAAGAATCAACTCAAAATCTCTTTCTGAATAAAAATAAAAAATCATCTCGTGAGCAAAAAGTTTCTGTCTTTTTCCAGCAAGATCAAACAACCATTACCAAGACTAGTCATAAAGGCTTTGCTTGGCTCAAACACAAAAAGAAACACAAAAAACACAATCACAGCAGAATTATGAAAGTGTGGACGCAACAAAACAGAAATAAAAAGATAACTTCATTGGGTTGCCTCCCAACAAGCGCTATTGTTTAACGCCCTTAGCTAGGCATAAAAGCGATAGAATCACATATCGTCGTCTTTGGTGTTCAAACCATAAGTGGCCCTCATCATGGATTCATAAGGCAATCTTATTTTCTTCCTAGTAAAGTGTTCCATGCCCTTCCTTAAAGGAAATTGCAATCTAATATTCCCTTCCTTCATATCGATGATAGCACCGATAGTCCTTAGGAAAGGTCTACCAAGAATAATAGGGCATGTAGGATTGCAATCAATGTCAAGCACAATGATATCCACGGGTACATGGTTCCTATTTGCAGTAATAAGAACATCATTGATCCTTCCCATGGGTTTCTTGACAGTATAATCAGCAAGATGCAAATTAATAGAACACTCTTCAATCTCATTAAAACCAAGAACATCACATGAAGATTTTGGAATCACAGAAACACTAGCACCCAAATCACACAAAGCATTGCAATCATAGTTTTTATTTTGATTTTGATGGTAGGTTCCCACTCATCATGAAGCTTTATAGGGATAGATACTTCGACTTCAAGTTTCTCTTCAAGAGATTTTATCATAGCTTCGACGATATGATCGGGAAAGGCCTTGTTTTGGCTATAAGCGTGTGGAGAGTTCAACATGGATTGCATCAAGGAAATGCATTCAATCAAGGAGAAACTATCATAATTGAATTCCTTTAAATCCACGGTAGTAATTTCATTACTACTCAAAGTTTTAACATCTTCTACTCCACTTTTAATGCTTTTAGCATCAAGATAGATGGACTCCGAATCATTGGGGAACTTTTCAACCAAAGTGGATTCATATCCAGCCCCATAATCATTAGGTTTGACACAAGAAAATAAAGATTCAATGGGAGTCACACCAAGCACTTTAAGATCTTCGTGATTCTCATCACGAGAACACGCCTTTTAATTAAGACATTCATGTCTAGCACGAATTTGGGCGGTTCTTTCTTGGCTCTCAATCATGGAAACCCGCATAGCTTTCAAAGTTTCATCCATGTTGATTTTGGGAGGAGCACATCTAACTTTGAAAGCATCAACATCACTAGAAATTTTATCAACGCTCTTAGCCAAATCGTCAATTTTGAGTAGTTTTTCCTCTATGGACGCATTGAAAATCTTTTGAGAGTTGATGAACTATTTGATATTACTCTCTAGATCAGAGGGTAATCTATTGTAATTTCCATGAGTATTTTTGTAGGAGTTGCCAAAGTTATTAGAGGAGTTACTAGGAAAAGGCCTAGGAACATAGTTTCCTCTAAAAGCATTGTTGTTGCCAAAGTTATTCCTACCAACAAAATTAACGTCCAAGCTAGCGCTGCTACTCTCAATCAAAGAAGACAAGGGCATATCATTAGGATCCAAAGGAGCACTTATACTAACAACCAAATTCATTAACTCGTCCATCTTAGCACTTAACGAGTTAATTTCTTCTATAGCGTGTATCTTCTTACTAGTAGGTGACCTTTCAGTGTGCCATTGAGAGTAGTTTGTCATGATGTTGTCTAAGAGCTTTGTGGCTTCCCCTAACGTGATTTCCATGAACGTTCCACCTGAGGCGGAGTCCAAGATATTTCTAGAAGCGAAATTCAAGCCAGCGAAAAAGATTTGAATAATCATCCAAAGACTCAAGCCATGAGCGGGACAATTTCTAATTATTAATTTCATTGTCTCCCAAGATTGTGCAACATGTTCATTATCAAGTTGCTTGAAATTCATGATATCATTACGGAGAGAGATAATCTTAGCTGGCGGAAAATACTTGGATATATAAGTATCTTTGGACTTATCCCAAGAATCGATACTATTTTTGGGCAAAGAAGAAAACCAAGTTTTTGCGCGATCTCGCAACGAGAAAGGAAAAAAGCTTCAATTTAATCACGTCATTATCCACATCTTTTTTATTTTGCATATCGCAAAGCTCAATGAAGTTATTGAGATGGGATGCGACATCTTCACTAGGAAGGCCAGAGAATTGCTCTTTCATAACAAGATTCAGCAAAGCGACATTGATTTCGTATGACTCCGCACTAGTGGCGGGAGCAATCGGACTACTAATAAAATCATTATTATTAGTATTCGAGAAGTCACAAATTTTGGTGTTTTCGTTCATGGTGACTTCAGCAAGCAAGCAAGCAAGCACACAAGCAAACAAAGATGAGGCGAGAAAAAGGCTAACGAAAAGGCAAACGAAAAAGGCAAATTGGTGAAGTGGGGGAGAGGAAAACGAGAGGCAACTGGCAAACAAAGTAAATGCAAGAGATGAGTTTGCGACACCTACTTGGATGAGTTCTTGACTTGATCTTCCTCTCTGGAAACGGCGCCATAAATTCTTCTGCTGCGGCAACAAAAGTCCTTCCTTGGCGCTAGGAATTCTTCTTGTTACTTCTCTGGTTTGCGTCGGTTTTTCCCTTGAAGAGGAAAGGGTGATGCAGCACAGGAGCGGTAAGTATTTTCCTCAGTTTGAGAACCAAGGTATCGATCCAGAAGGAAGGCCTCGTCAAGTCCAGAGTACCTGCGCAAACACAAACAAGCTTGCACCCAACGCTTCGAAGGGGTTGTCAATCCCTTCAAGATTGTTTGCAAAGTGAGATCTCAAGGCGGAAAGTGCAACGAAGTAAAAAGTGTAAGGCTGAAAATATGGTGTGGAGTAGACCCTCGGGGCCATAGTGTTCACTAGAGGCTTCTCTCATAATAGCAAATATCACGGTGGGTGAACAAATTACTGTCGAGCAATTGACAGAACCGCGCAAAGTCATGACGATATCTAAGGCAATGATCATACATATAGGCATCACGACCGAGACAAGTAGACCGATACTTTCTGCATCTACTACTATTACTCCACACATCGACCGCTATCCAGCATGCATCTAGTGTATTGAGTTCATGAGGAACAGAGTAACGCCTTAAGCAAGATGACATGATGTAGAGGGATAATTTCAAACCAATGATGAAAACCCCATCTTTTTACCCTTGATGGAAACAACATGATGCGTGCCTCGCTACCCCTTCTATCACTGGGTGAGGTCACCGCATGGTATGAACCCAAAACCAAGCACTTCTCCCATTGCAAGAATCATAGATCTAGTTGGCCAGACAAAACCCACAACTCGAAGAGAATTACAAAGATATGAAATCATGCATAAGAGAGATTAGAAGAAACTCAAATAAGAATCATAGATAATTTGATCATAAATCCAAAATTCATCGAATCTCGACAAACACACCGCGAAATAATATTACATCGAATAGATCTCCATGAAGATCATGGAGAACTTTGTATTGAAGATCGAAGAGAGAGAAGAAGCCATCTAGTTACTAGCTATGGACCCGTAGGTCTATGGTGAACTACTCACGCATCATCGGAGAGGTCATGGTGTTGATGAAGAAGCCCTCCGTATCCGAATCCCCCTCCGGGAGGACACCAGAACGTGCCCCAGATGGGATCTTGCGGAGACAGAAGCTTGCGGCGGCGGAAAAGTACTTTCGATGATCTCCTGATTTTTTTGGGATTTTTAGGGAATTTATAGGTGCAACCCCTAGGTCAGGGGGCGCTCAGGGGGACCACAAGCCTATGGGCCGCGGCCTACCCCCCTGGCCACGGGGTGGAGGCTTGTGGGGCCCCTGAGGCTCCCCTGTCTTGGCTCTCAAGCTTCCCGATCTTCTTCCGTTCCAGAAGAAATATTTTCGGGGATTTTTTTCCGTTTGGACTCCGTTTCAAAATCTCCTCTGAAAGGGGTCAAAAACATGGAAAAAACAGGAACTCGCACTTGGCACTGAGTTAATAAGTTAGTCCCTAAAAATATATAAAAGGCATGCAAAACATCCAAAGTTTGACAAGATAATAGCATGAAACCATCAAAAATTATAGATACGTTGGAGACGTATCAGCCGCCACGACGCTTTGCTTGCAACTGCACCAGCTAACTGCCCCCTTATTCAAAATATACACGTATCTGAATTGTTACTTGGAGTCATCCGGATCTGTGTCGAAGCTAGCATCGACGTAACCCTTTGCAACGAGCTCTTAGGCACCTCCATAAACAAGAATCATATGTTTAGTCCTTTTCAGGTACTTAAGGATGTTCTTGACCGCTGTCCAGTGATGCACTCCTGGATCACTCTGGTACCTCCCTACCAAACTTATAGCAAGGGTCACATCAGGTCTAGTACACAAAATGGCATACATGATAGAGCCTATGGCTGAAGCATAGGGGACGGTACTTATCTTTTCTCTATCTTCCGCTGTGGTCGAGCGTTGAGTCGGACTCAACCTCACACCTTGTAATACAGGCGAGAACCCCTTCTTAGCCTTATCCATATTGAACTTCTTCAATATCTTGTCAAGGTATGTGCTTTGTGAAAGACCTATGAGGTGTCTTGATCTATCTCTATAGATCTTGATGCCTAATATGTAAGCAGCTTCTCCAAGGTCCTTCATTGAAAAACTCTTATTCAAATAGGCATTTATGCCTTCCAATAGTTCTGTATTATTTCCATCAACAATATGTCATCCATATATAATATGAGAAATGCTACAAAGCTCCCACTCACTTTCTTGTAAATACAGGCTTCTCCATAAGTCTGTACAAACCCAAATGCTTTGATCACCTCATCAAAGCGAATGTTCCAACTCCGAGATGCTTGCACCAGCCCATAGATGGAGCGCTAGAGCTTGCATACCTTGTTAGCATTGCTAGGATCGACAAAACCTTCCGGATGTATCATATACAATTCTTCCTTAAGAAAGCCGTCCAGGAATGCCGTTTTGACGTCCATTTGCCAGATTTCATAATCACAAAATGCGTCAATTGCTAACATGATTCAGACCGACTTCAGCATCGCTACGTGTGAGTAGGTCTCATCATAGCAATCCCTTGAACTTGTCGATAACCCTTAGCAACAAGTTGAGCCATATATATGGTCACATTACCATCCGCGTCAGCCTTCTTCTTAAAGATCCATTTATGTTTCTATGGCTCGCCGATCATCGGGCAAGTCCACCAAAGTCCATACTTTGTTCTCATACATGGATCCTATCTCGGATTTCATGGCCTCAAGCCATTTGTTGGAATCCGGGCCCGCCATCGCTTCTTCATAGTTCGACGGTTCACTGTTGTCCAACAACATGATTTCCATGACAGGGTTGCCGTACCACTCTGGTGAGGAACGTACCCTTGTGGACCTTCGAGGTTCAAAAGCAACTTGATCCAAAGTTTCATGATCATCATCATTAACTTCTTCTCTAGCCGGTGCAGGCACCTCAGAAACATTTTCTTGTGCTGCGCTACTCTCCGGTTCGAGAGGAGGCACAATTACCTGATCAAGTTCTATTTTCCTCCCACTCACTTCTTGTGGCACCCCAATTCAATGAACCGGATTACCAGTGTTTCCAACCCAGAGATCATGTCTTCTGGAAACACTCAACAACTTGGAACAGAACTGGGCTGACTTTATTGATAGCATAAGGTTACAAGTACATATCTTACAATGATAGCGAGGCCAAAGGAACCCTTGGTGCTGCAATAGTATCTACATTATTTATGAAACATGGTGGGGCCTCGAAACTACTAAGTGCTTCTACGGCATAGCGGCACATAGCGGCAACTCCATACACAGGGACACTGCTGTGGACACTTCCTAGTACGGACCATGAGGACCTCCGTCCTCGGCTTCTCCTGCATCTAGCATGATATGCCAAGTGAGTACTTGGAATGTACTCGCAAGCTCACAATAACCAAGTAATGCAGCAAACAATAGCATGGCAACAAATTATAAGTAATACCACTGGTTATACTAATTAACAACTTACTCATGCCCGGGGTTGTCTCACAACCACCGAGATAATCATCAAGCATCTCCACTCAGTTGAAGAGTTCTTCCATCATTACTAACATTAACATGGTTGACCATCTACTGAGGTCTGGTCGGGCTGTCCATTACTTTGGACACGGCTATTCGAATAGGTTTGACACTCTACAAAGGTTGCACACTTTACCCACACTATGGAGCACTGACCTCACAATCCCATTCGGGTGGACCAGCATTACTCCAACAAAACTTGCCTGACCCGTGACTCTCTCATCGTACCCCCGGCAATCACTCTCCCCCGGAGTCTTGCCCTGGGTGGCCCTATGTCCTCATGACACCTGCCACTGTCGTGGCCAAACTAAACTGTCCCAACTAGGGACGGGCCCAACTCATCTCAACTGGGCTCACAGGGTTATCACCGCCTACCGGGCCAAGGTAGAACGCAAAATGAGTGAGCATAATGCATGAAAGTGTATGTTATGCTATAAAATACTACATCACATGGATATAATGGCTTGCCTTGATCAGTGGGGTTGTTCAAACACTCCTGGTCTTCAAAGTTTCCTTCTGAAATATATTTGAAATAGCTAAAGAAAGGAAAAAGTCATATAACACCTTTTTATTAATCAGAAATTCTATGAGTGTAAGAAAATACCAAACTTTACCAGAAAATAGAGGGGATTAGTACCAACTCAATGCAAAAAGAATCAAGTGATTTGTACTGAAGAATAAAAATATAAAAGTGGTCAAAGTTGCTTGTCAAATCTGAAAACAAATAAAAAGAAAAAGAATCTGATAGAGGCCACGTCGAAGGTGTAAAGCGGAGGGGGCTCCTCCACTTACCGCTTCGGCCGCGGGCCTCAGCCACTGGCAGGTGGGGCCTGCCTCTTTTAAACAGAGAGAGAGAGGGAAGGGGACAGGGACGCGACGGCTCTCCCGCAACGGTCGCTGACGCTAGAGACGACGGCGAGGCCTAGGGCAAGGCGGAATGGAACGGCTGGTCTGCGACGAACACACATGTACCCGCAGCTCGACGAGATGTGGACACACGGCGTCGTCCCCTTCTTCTCCGGCGGCGGCGGCTTCGGGTGGTCGTCGGAGACAGTGGTTCCGGCAGCAATAGGCTCGGGTGAGGGGTCGAGGAGCACCAGGGGGAACCCTGAGCTCGATGGAGAGGTGCAGAGAGCTCTGGGGGGTTGGAGCTCGCGACAGTGGGGCTACAAGCGGAGGAGCTCCGGCGATGATTCGAGGCCAGAGGGCCTCTTGGCCTTGGCTCGCTCTTTGGGGGCGATTGGAGGCTGCAGGAGGGGGATGGAGAGCTCGAAGGGGTCGGGCGACCTTTAAATAGGCCGGCGACGAGCGCGGCCGATCTCTCCTGAAGTGGCGAGGATAAGCTCGGCCACTGGAGCAGGGAGGGTGAGCTGGCCGTCGCGGAGTGACTTGAGGTGATGAAGGAAGGCAGAGGGTCGACGGGACGTCTCCTACGCCATTAATGGCTCGCGGACGCCCACAGTGGCCGGAGCCGACTGTTCGGTCTATGCAGGAGCTTGGCAGGGAGCGGCGGCGACCTTCTCCGGCAACCCAGGGCCTTTCGGAGGTGCCACGCGGCTGCCAGGGACGCCCTCGACACTACGGACAAGGAGGGGCTGTGATTGATGGCACGAGCGGCTCTGCTGCCACATGGGGTGCACAGCGCATGCGATGTGGCATGCCAGTACCGTGGTCACCACGGTTACGGCTGCCACAAGGCCACGCAAGCCCGGGGACCTTGTCCATTGTGTCGACCTCACTCTTACCAGTCATTGTCCATCATTAGTTCGACTAGTCACTCACTCCTGTGAAGTGTAGCATCAACTACAGCTTCTGCCTGCAAACTTGGGGAGGATCTAGATCTCAAATGGGTTAGGGTTAGGGCAAGCTAGCATGTCTGGGTTAATCAGCATAGGAAAGACTACAGACTGGCAAAGTTTAAAAGGATTTGAAGATCAAATGAATATAGTTCCTTTGTAAATCATCTTTCTCGTCCAGAATGCAAATGAGCTCATGGCACTCACATGCAAGCCCTGCTAATGGTGAAACTTGGTGGAGGAGTGTTATTTAGTAGTGCACACATGTCCAAAAAATTTCAGATCATTGGTGCACCCCTAGCTAGCACTTCCTTCACAAAGGTTCAGTTTTAACAGAAACTTAGCAGAGTTTTCCTGCTCAAAACTTGTACTGGCCCATCAAATGTTTTTACATATTTGAACTAAATATGATCCCTTGGAGCTAAGGGAATTTATTGATAATTTTCTAAAACAGGAAAAATAGGGTTGCTTCATGAAGTGACAATTCTGGTCAGAAAATAAATAATTTTTCTAGCCAAAACTTTTCATTGGGCAATGAAATGTTTTTGAAGATTTTGAAATCATATGATACTAAGAACATGTGGAAAAAGTTTTGGGGTCAATAGCTTGTCCTAACTATAGGTTGCTTCACAACCCATGGTGATGTCATAATTTCCCCTAAATAGAAAAAGAATTATTTGAAAGATTTTATCATTGCAAATTATTCCAAGGAAGGTTTTGGCAAGAGGCAAAAGGTTTGGGTTTCTTGTGACAAGAAATCAGAGACTCACAATCCAACTTGCTTGAGAAAATTTGAAAATCCATCAATTTGCAAGTGAAACTTCAAAATATTTTGAAAAGAAAAAGTTTGAAAAATCAGGGTGTTACAAACCTACCCCCTTAGGATGAATCTCGTCCTCGAGATTCGGTTGCTCAGGGAACAAGTATGGATATGTGGATCTCAAGAAATCTTCTCTTTCCCAGGTAGCCTCTTCCTGAGTATGGTGTTCCCACAGTACCTTATAAAACTTGAGCACCTTACTCCTGGTAGTTCTTTCCATCTCATCCAAGATTCTGACAGGTTTCTCCTCATAGGTTAGATCCTTAGCCAATTCTAGCTCACTCATATCTGCTTGCTTAATTGGCGGTGCAATACATTTCTTAGTTGTGAGATGTGAAAGACATCATGCACATCTGACAATTCGGGTGGTAATTCTAACTGATAGGTGACTCTGCCTCTTCTCGCGATCACTCGAAAGGGACCGATATACCTTGGTGCGAGCTTTCCCCGTGTGCGAAACCTTTTTACTCCTCTCATGTGGATTACTCGGAGGTAAGCATATTCTCCTGGTTCAAAGGTCACTTCCCGGTGCTTCGAATCATAATAGCTTTTCTGATGGGACTTGGCAGCCTGAAGGCGTTCCTGAATATCTTTGACCTGTTTCTTAGCCTCCAGCATCACGTCTCTCCCAACGATGCGACTATCTCCTGTTTGGGACCAGTTCAAATGGGTACGACACTTTCTTCCATATAATGCCTCGAATGGTGACATCTTCAGACTTGTCTGATAGCTATTGTTGTAAGAAAATTCTGCATAGGGTAGGTTGTGTTCCCATTTGGGTCCATGGGTGAGAGCACATGACCGAAGCATTTCCTCCAGTATTTGGTTCACTCTTTCTGTCTGTCCATCGGTGTGAGGATGGTATGTTGTGTTGTGTTTCAGCATGGTTCCCAAAGCTTGATGTAGTCGTAGCCAGAATGCCGAGGTGAATAGAGAGCCTCTATCTGAGGTTATTGACTTGGGTACTCCATGGAGGCTTACTATCCGGGACATGTATAACTGGGCCAGTTGATTGGCGTTGAAAGTGGTCTTTACCAGAATAAAGTGGGCTACTTTAGTGAGCATATCCACAATGACCCAGATAGCATCATTGCCCCTTGTTGACTTGGGTAGTCCGATAATGAAGTCCATGCATATGTCGTCCCACTTCCACTGAGGAACCGGTAAAGATTGTAGTAACCCAGCAGGCTTTTGGTGTTCCGCCTTAACCTTGTTGCATATATCACACCAGGCGACATAATAGGCTATATCCCTTCGCATTCCTGACCACCAAAATGTCTTTCTTAGATCTTGGTACATCTTCGTACCTCCTGGATGAATAAAATATGTGGAATCATCCACTTCTCTGAGTATTTGCTCTCTCAGGCTATCCTGGTCTGGGACGCGTATTCATCTCTCGAACCATAAGATGCCTTGGTCATCCACTCGGAAGGATTTGTCCTTCCCTTTTGGCAGTGACTCTTTGATCTTCCTGATTCCCTCATCTGATCCTTGAGCTTTCTTGATTTCTTCTATGAGGGTGGGGGTAATTTCCAGGGTCTCTCGAGTAGTTGGACCACATAGTATCATGTGGATACTAGCGAATTCTTCTTGCAGTCTCGGGTGCATACTTCCCATTAATGCATTTACCGTGATTGGCTTTCTACCGAGAGTGTCTGCAACCACATTTGCTTTTTCCCGGATGATAGTTGATCCCAAGGTCATAGTCCTTTACTAGTTCAAGCGATCGTCGTTGCCTAAGATTCAGATCTGGGTGTGTGAAAATATACTTAAGACTTTTGTGGTCCGTGTATATTTCACATCGTTGTCCAATAAGGTAATGCCTCCAAATTTTCAAGGCGTGAACCACGACTGCTAGCTCCAAGTCATGTGTGGGGTTGTTTTCTTCATGCGGTCGTAGCTGTCGAGATGCGTATGCTACAACCTTTCCTTCCTGCATCAGCACACAGCCGATTCCTCGTCGGGAAGCATCGCAGTAAATGTCAAAACTCTTGTGAATGTCCGGAAGGACTAGGACAGGTGCAGTCGTTAGTCTTGTTTTTAATTCCAGGAAATTGCTTTTGCATTGTGTCGTCCAGACGAATCTCTGATTTTTCTTTAGCAATTCCGTCAGTGGCTTAGCTATCTTGGAGAAGCCTTCTATGAATGGTTGGTAGTAGCCTACCAATCCCAGGAAGCTACGGACTTTGGTCACCGAGGCTGATGTCTTCCAGTTTAATACTGATGTTGCCTTACTGGGGTCGACGGCCACACCTTGATCTGACAGTATGTGTCCCAAAAATCCCACTTCTTTTAGCCAGAACTCACATTTACTGAACGTGGCATACAGTTGATGGGATCTTAATCTTTCCAAGACAGCACGGAGGTGTCGCTTGTGCTCTTCTTCATCCTTACAATATATCAGGATATCATCAATGAACACTACCACAAATTTGTCCAGGAAATCCATGAAGACCTTGTTCATCATGCTCATGAAATAGGATGGAGCATTCGCCAATCCGAATGACATGACCATAAATTCATACAGGCCATATTGGGTGGTGAACGTTGTCTTAGGCATATCTTCTTTTTTGATTTTCAACTCATGATACCCCATCCTGAGGTCAATTTTGGAGAATACTCGTGCTCCACTCAATTGGTCGAATAAGTCATCAATGCGTGGGAGCGTGTACTTATTCTTAATAGTGACCTCATTTAGTTGACGATAGTCTATGCACATTCTCAAACTTCCATCCTTCTTCTTCACAAACAGCACTCGTGATCCCCATGGTGAGATGCTTGGGCAGATGCATCCTTTTTGCAGTAATTCGTCCAACTGTTTCTTTAGCTCTGCCAACTCTGGTCCTAGCATACGATAGTATTTCTTGTAAATAGGGGCAGTATCAGGGACTAATTCAATAGTGAACTCCAACTCCCGGTCAGGTGGCATTCCTGGTAATTCCTAGGGGAACACGTGCGAAAATTCGCATACCATCGGAATCAATTTCATGTTCGTGACATCTGCTTGGTATGCCATTCCTTTCCTTGACTTCATCTTGTTGGCAAGAAATTGGACGGTTTGTCCGGCCAGATTAACCAGCGTCACAGTTCTGGTGGCATAGTTGATACACACTTGATGGGGTGTCAACCAGTCCATTCCTAGTATCACATCTAATCTTGAGGATTCGATATCAATCAGTGCAGCTGAAATGTAGCTCCTTGTATCCGTATTTCTAGATCTCGGTATATGATATTTGTTCTGAGCATAGAGCCAGGGGATTGTACCACCATGATTTTATCCAACAACGAAGGGGAAAATTGGTGCACGGTGGTAAAACTCCTCGAAATAAATGAGTGGGAAGCCCCTGAATCAAATAAAACTATTGCGGGTATGTTGTTAACAGGGAACATATCGATAACGACTTCTGGAGCTTCGCACGCTTCTTCAGCGGAGATATGGTAGACGTGTCCTTGATTATACTTAGGGTTAGGGCGGCGTCCAATAGTGTTGACATGCGGCTTGATGTCAGAGGATGGTTTTCCGATATTGGTGGGGCACTGCTTTGCATAGTGTCCACTTTGGCCGCAAGTGAAACAGGTGTTGTTGCGGCGGCAATCCTCTAGTACTGGCTGTTTGCCAAAGGCCTTGTTCTGACACACTGTCTTGTTGGTATTGTTACTATTGTTCCAAGTAGGCTTGTAGATGGTGGTGTTTGGTTTCCAGGTATGTGGCTTCTGTGCAATCTGTTCCTTGTTGTCCTTCTTGGGTTCAAACTTTCTCTTGCGGTCATCGTACCCGGTCTTAAGCTCTCGTTCGGCTATGAAGGCTTTGTTCACAAGAGCCTGGAAGTCTGGAAAGTCCAGCATACAGAGCTGACAACGGAGAGTGTGATTCAGACCTCCTACGAAGCGGTCTATCTTCCTTTCCTCAGTGGATACGTCATGGGTAGAGTATCGTGCCATATTGTTGAACTTGTTCAGATACTCAGCTACTGTCATGCCTCCTTGTGTAAGAGCAAGGAATTATCTTTGCTTCACCTTCATTATGCCGGTAGGGATGTGATATTTGCGGAATGCTTCCTTGAATCTTTCCCATGAAATCTCTTCTCCACAGGGCCATGTTGCCTTCGTGTTATCCCACCATATAACTGCTGGCCCTTCTAAGTAGTGAGTGGCGGAAGGAACCTTGTCTGCTTCATCGCAACGGGCTATGTCTAGTTTCTTCTCCATAGTCCTTAGCCAGTCATCGGCTTCAATTGGATCCACGGCTTGGCCAAAATTGGGAGGCTTAGTACGCCGAAAGTCTGACAACTTGAAACGTGCCCCGTTGTTGTTATTCTGGCCTACCATAGCCTGCATGCTTCTCGGAAATTCTATAACATCCTGATTCATATTTTCCTCAAACATCCTCATGATCTGCTCGGTATTTGGTGCGTGGGGTGGTGGAGGTAGTAGGTCTTCTGGTGGTTGACCTGCCTGTCTGGCGGATCGATGGATAGGGGTTCCATCGCCGCCTTGGCTACAACTTCCTTTCATCCTAAATTATTGTTCCCATTGCAAAATACCGAATCGATGAGCAACATCCATAAGGGAAAAGCATGGTCATAAAACACCAGGAAAGAGCTCACATGTAAAAGTGAATAAGCAAATAACATAATTATACAATATGACTCAACATTATTCATGGCAAGCTAGTAGGGGAAACATCATGACTAGACTGCTCATACGGCAGTTGACATATGCAAAGATGCATGCTCAACAACTCCAACCTCGACTCTAGTGGCGCGGATGGCACGAACACTGGAAGATCTCTGACTCCTCGTCGTCTGATCCTGAGTCAGAGTCTAAACTGATGATGTTGACCTCATTCTCCGGAGCAAAAGCCACATGGCAACGCTGACAAGACGGTCCTGCTTCCGAGGAAGAAGGAGCACGATGCCTCGGCAACGGAGTAGCAGGAGTGGCAAGGAGTAAGGCCCACTCAGAAGGAGTCTCACGAAGACTGCCAGACAAAGTGCTTGGCGGCACTGAAGAGCTAGCTGGAATCTCAAATCCAGGTGGTGGTGGAACTGGTGGTGCATATGAGGGTGGAACAGAAGACTAAGGTGGGGGTGGCACTACAGTTGCGATAAAAAGTGCCGCCCGAAGACGGGATAACTCCTCAGCCAGGGATACAATCGTACGATAGCTGGCGCTCACATAGCAAGAGAGCACAGAAGTCGCACGGTCACATGTCGGGTCTACAGGAGCAAAAATGACTCGCCCTGTCGAAGGCGACAGGGTGGGGTAGTGGAAGAAACCTGGATGAGTCTGCATCTCGACCTCGTGGTAGCGCAAGTCAGTGAGAGCCTCCACTTCAGCAAACTAAATTGCCATCTCTAGAGTAGAAGCTGTTCCGCCCTTAGTAGAGCGAGAATAGCTACCAATATCCGAGCTGGCAACCATGTAAGCCTGAGCATGGAACTCGTACACGGACTCGGCAATCTGCTCCCGAAACACCTAGTACACTGGTTCCTCGTCATGCGGGTGTAGTCGAAACTAGACGTTCCGAAGCAGTGATGGGAAGGAGGATGGTGCAGGCTCATACTGAAAATGATACAGAATTGGTGCCATCTACACTCACAAAGCCAAAGGTTAGTAAAACAATGAATCATGATGCATGCCATGCAACAATCAAATGCAACACTCCAAACGCAGCAAGCAAATGCATACTTACGACTCTATACTACTCGTCATGCTAACGCGGCTACTAGAGTGTCCTACAGTCAGCGTAGCTCTGATACCAAGTGTTGTGGCACCCCGATTCAATGAATCGGATTACTAGTGTTTCCAACCCAGAGATCATGTCTTCTGGAAACACTCAACAACTTGGAACAGAACTAGGCTAACTTTATTGATAGCATAAGGTTACAGGTACATATCTTACAATGATAGCGAGGCCAAAGGCACCCTTGGTGCTGCAACAATATCTACATTATTTATGAAATATGGTGGGGCCTCAAAACTACTAAGTGCTTCTACGGTGTAGCAGAACATAGCGGCAACTCCATACACAGGGACACTGCTGTGGACACTTACTAGTATGGACCATCAGGACCTCTGTCCTCGGCTTCTCCTGCATCTGGCATGATACGCCAGGTGAGTACTTGGAATGTACTCGCAAGCTCACAATAACCAAGTAATGCAGCAAACAATAGCATGGCAACAAATTATAAGTAATACCACTGGTTATACTGATTATCAACTTACTCATGCCCGGGGTTGTCCCACAACCACCGAGATACTCATCAAGCATCTCCACTCAGTTGAAGAGTTCTTCCATCATTACTAACATTAACATGGTTGACCATCTACTAAGGTCTGGTCGGGATGTCCATTACCGTGGACACGGCTATTCGAATAGGTTTGACACTCTATAGAGGCTGCACACTTTACCCACACTATGGAGCACTGACCTCACAATCCCATTCGGGTGGACCAGCATTACTCCAATAGGACTTGCCTGACCCGTGACTCTCTCATCGTACCCCCGGCAATCACTCTCACCCGGAGTCTTGCCCTGGGTGGCCTTGTGTCCTCATGACACCTGCCACCGTTGTGGCCAAACTAAACTATCCCAATTAGGGACGGTCCGAACTCATCTCAACTGGGCTCACAGGGTTACCACCGCCTACCGGGTCAAGGTAGCACACATGTATAACCCTCCCTCTTTGGAGGTACCGGTGAAAGATCACGGGATCATCTCAAGTCACGACCGTCCCATATCGGCAAGATGTGGGCGTACGGTTATGCCCGGACAGGTGACTCAAGATCAACCACTAGGTTACTATGAACATAGTGATTGATAACAGCAAGCACATATTTTTAATTGATGATTTATTAGACATTTATTTTATAGCAAAATGAGTGAGCATAATGCATGAAAGTGTATGTTATGCTATGCAATACTACACCACATGGAAATAATTGCTTGCCATGATCAGTGGGGTTTTTCAAACACTATTGATCATCAAAGTTTCCTTCTGAAATATATTTGAAATAGCAAAAGTAAGGAAAAAGTCATATAACACCTTTTTATTAATCAGAAATTCTATTTGTGTAAGAAAAATACCAAACTTTACCAGAAAATAGAGGGGATCAGTACCAACTCAATGCAAAAAGAATCAAGTGATTTGGACTTGAGAATAAAAAGATAGAAGTGGTCAAAGTTGCTGGTCAAATCTGAAAACAAATAAAATGAAAAAGAATTTGACAAAGGCCACGTCGAAGGTGTAAAGCGGAGGGTGCGCCTCCACTTACCGCTTCGACCACGGGCCTCAGCCACTCGCAGGTGGGGCCTACCTCTTTTAAACAGAGAGAGAGGGAAGGGGACAGGGGCACGACGCCTCTCCGGCTACAGTCGTCGGCGCTAGAGACAACGGCGAGGCCTGGGACAAGGGGGAATGGAACGGCTGGTCTACGACGAACACGCACGTACCCGCAGCTCGACGAGAGGTGGACAGACGGCGTCGTCCCCTTCTACTCCAACGGCAGCAGCTTCGGGTGGTCGCCGGAGACGGTGGTTCCGGCGACAATAGGCTCGGGCGAGGGGTCGAGGAGCACCACGGGAAACCCTGAGCTCGATGGAGAGGTGCAGAGAGCTCTAGGGAGGGTGGTTGGAGCTCGCGACGGTGGGGCTGCAAGCGGAGGAGCTCAAGCGATGATTCGAGGCCAGAGGGCTGCAACAAAAGACCTTCCAACGGCGCCAGAAACGTGCTGATGGGAGACTGTTCTTGTCTTGATACTCCTCAGTAACGGCACCAGGAATCCTTCTTCTACGGCTACGCCTTAAGGGACTTCCTAGGCAAATATGCAAAGGATTTCCGCCGTGGCCTTGGAGCCTTGCGTTGGTGTTCCCTCGAAGCGGAAAGGGTGATGTAGCGCAGCCGTGGTAAGTATTTCCCTCAGTTTGAGGACCAAGGTATCGATCCAGTGAAGGAGTAACACAAGTGCCTGCACAAACACAAAAAGCTTGCTCCCAACGCTATGAAGGGGTTGTCAATCCCTTATAGATTGTTCGCCAAGTGAGAACTGAAAGCAACAAAGTAACAAAGCAAAGTAAAAGCAAAAGTGGAAACGATAGGTGTGAATAGACCCGGGGGTCGTAGTGTTTACTAGTGGCTTCTCTCATGAAAGCAAGTAGACGGTGCGTGAACAAATTACTGTCGAGCAATTGATAGAACCGCGCAAAGTCGTGACGTCATCTATGGCAATGATTATATCTATAGGCATCACGTCCAAAACAAGTAGACCGATACTTTCTGCATCTACTACTATTACTCCACACGTCGACCGCTATCCCGCATGCATCTAGTGTATTAAGTCCAAAAGAACAGAGTAACGCCTTAAGCAAGATGACATGATGTAGATGGACAATCTCATATCTACGACAAAGCCCACCTTGTTACCCTTGATGGCAACTACACGATGTGTGCCTTGCTGCACCTACTGTCACTCGGAAAGGTCACCACACGGTAAGAACCCAAAACCAAGCACTTCTCCCATTGCAAGTATCATAGATCTAGTTGGCCAAACAAAACCCAAGACTCGGAGTGACTTACAAGGATATCAAATCATGCACATAAGAAATCAGCAAAGACTCAAATATATCATAGGTAATCTGATCACAAATTCACAATTCATTGGATCTCGACAAACACA
The DNA here is from genome assembly GCF_904849725.1 of Hordeum vulgare subsp. vulgare. Lineage (NCBI taxonomy): Eukaryota > Viridiplantae > Streptophyta > Magnoliopsida > Poales > Poaceae > Hordeum > Hordeum vulgare. The sequence continues at coordinate 459,682,872 of NC_058521.1, forward strand.
CCGCCAAAGAGGATTACATCGGATAGATATCCATGAAGATCATGGAGAACTTTGTATTGAAGATCCAAGAGAGAGAACAAGCCATCTAGCTACTAACTACGGACCCGTAGGTCTGAAGTGAACTACTCACGAGTCATTGGAGGGGCGACGATGTTGATGTAGAAGCCCTCCAACTCCAAGGTCCCCTCGGGCAGGGCACCGGGAAGGGTCTCCAGATGAGATCTCGCGGAAACGGAAGCTTGCGACGGCAGAAAAGTATTTTCGTGGATCCCTTGATTTTTTTTATTTTAGGGAATATATAGGCGAAGGAGCTAGGTCAGGGGGGCACCAGGGAGGCAAAAATCCTGCTAGCCGCCCCCCCTGGTGGCGGCTAGGGGGCTTGTCGCCCCCTTGTATCTCTCCTCGCTTGGCCCTCAAGCCCCCTGATCTTCTTCCGTTCGGGAAAAATTTATTTTAGGGATTTTATTCCGCTTGGAATCCTTCCAAAATCAGATCTGAAAAGAGCCAAAAACACAGAAAAAACAGGAACTAGCACTTGGCACTGAATTAATAAGTTAGTCCCAAAAAAGATATACAAGGTACATAAAACATCCAAAGATGACAAGATAAGAGCATGAAACCATCAAAAATTATAGATACGTGTGAGATGTATTAAGCATCCCCAAGCTTAACTCCTGCTCGTCCTCGAGTAGGGAAGTGATAAAGAATGAATTTTTGATGCTTTCATGCTACCTAGCATAGATGTCCTTTGTAACTCCTCTTATGTGACGTGAATGTTCAGATCCATTAGATTCAAAACAATAGTTTGCTATTGACATGGAAAAAATAATATTTCAAGAAAACTAGCAAAGTAATCATGAACTTTCAAAATAACAAGGCCAAAAGAAAGTTATCCCTACAAAACCATATAGTCTGGCTATGCTCTATCATCATTGCACAACGAATTTAAAGCATGCACAACCCCGGTATTGGCCAAGTAATTGTTTCACACCTTTACTTTCTAAAACCTTTTCAACTCTCACGCAATACATGAGCGTGAGCCATGGTTTTAGCACTATAAGTGGTGTGGAGTGTGGTGGAGGTTGCAAGAAAATAAGGAGTAGATAGTCACATTAACTCGGCATATCAATGAGCTGTGGGGATGCTCATCAATAGATATCAATGTGAATGAGTAGGGATTGCCATACAAATAATGCACTAGAGCTAAGAGTATGTGAAAGCTCTTAAAGAAAACTGGTGGGTGTGCATCCAACTTGCTTGCTCATGAAGACCTAAGGCAATTTTGAGGAAGCCTATCATTGGAATATACAAGCCAAGTTATATAATGAAAATTTCCCACTAGCTATATGGTGGTGACAAAACGAGAGACTCTCAATCATGAAGATCATGGTGCTTAATATACACAAGTGTGGAAAGGTGGTAGCATTGTCCCTTCTCTCTTTTTCTCTCATTTTTTTTATTTTTTTGGTGGGCTCTTTGGCCTCTTTTTTTGGTGGGCATCTTTGGCCTCTTTTATTTCCTCACATGGGACAATGCTCCATCGATGATGATCATCACACTTTCAACTCAAAACTTAGAGAAACGATGACTCTATATGGAATGCCTTCGGTAGTGTACCGTGACAATGATCTAGCATGGCATAGACATTAATGGAAACATCATGCTAGCTGTCTTACGATCATGCAATGGCAATGTAGACATGGTGGCACATGTCATGGTGGTAGTTGCATGGCAATATATCTCGGAATGACTTTGAAAAGGCCATAGTAGGTAGGTATTGTGGCTGTTTTGAGGGAGGCTAATGGTGGGTTTTGTGCACCGGCGAGAGTTGCACGGCACTAAGAAGATAGTGATGGTGGAAGGTGAAAGTGCATCTAAACCATGCACTAAACATTAGTCATGAAGAACTCATATACTTGTTGCAAATGTTTTATTAGTAATCGAAACAAAGCATTTAACACATACTCCTAGGGGAAGGGTTGGTAGGTATAAACCATCGCGCGATCCCGACCGCCATACAAAGGATGACAATCAAAAGACTAATCATGCTCAGACTTCATCACATAGCGGTTCACCATACGTGCATGCTACGGGAATCACTAACTTCAACACAAGTATTTCTAGATCCACAACACCTTACTAGCATAACTTCAATATTACCAAAACCACAACTCAAAACTAATTGAGATGAATCAAACTTCTCTAACTATTCAGTGCACATGAAGGTGGAAGTTTTCGTATCCCTGTGGATAACTACCCCTTTTGAGACTACTTTCAAAGCATAGATCAACTACCAAGCCACGCACTGTCATGCTCTAAAAGATATAAGTGAAGCACATAGAGCAAAAGCATCTAGCTCAAAAGATATAAGTGAAGCACATAGAGCAAAAGCATCTAGCTCAAAAGATATAAGTGAAGCACATGTGAGCTGAATTGTCTACCAAAGGATATAAGTAAAGCTCGACAAAATCACGGTGAGTGCATGTCTCTCTCTCTAGGTGTGCAGAAAGGATGATTGTGACACAACAAAAAAAATAAAAGACTCATACGATACAAGACGCTCCAAGCAAAAACACATAACATGTGGTGAATAAAAATATAGCCCCAAGTAACGTTACCGATGGATTGAAGACGAGAGAGGGGATGCCTTCCCGGGGCATCCCCAAGCTTAGGCTTTTACGGCATCCTTGAATCTCTTGGGGTGCCTTGGGCATCCCCAAGCTTGAGCTCTTGCCACTCTTTATCTCTTTGTCCATAAGAACTTCACCCAAAACTTGAAAACTTCACAACACAAAACTTAAACAGAAACTCGTGATAACATTAGTATAAGAAAGCAAACCACCACTTCCTTAGGTACTGTAGCAAACTTAAATTATACTTATGCTGATGTTGGGTTACTATATTTTCAATCTTTCAGGACTAATACCCCCCGATACTATCCATAGTGTCATCAAAATAAGCAACCAACACAACAAAAACAGAATATGTTAACAGCAGACTAGTTTGTAGCAATCTGTATACTTCATATACTTATGGTACTTCAAAAATTCTGAAACATTAGGACAGTCTGAAGAATTTGCATAGAAATCAGCAGCAAAAATAGTAAACTCAAAAGCTCTTACAGAAAAAAAAATGAAAATTCTTTTCGTGAGCAGAAAGTTTCTGTCTTTTCCAGCATGACCAAACGATCATCCCCAAGACTAATCATGACGGTTTTGCTTGGCACAAACGCAAAAAGAAACACAAAAAACACAATCATAACAGAATTATGAGAGTGTGGAAAACACAAAACAGAAAGAAAAATGATAGATTTGTTGGGTTGCCTCCCAACAAGCGCTTTTTTTAACGCCCTTAGCTAGGCGAAAGGTGATGGAATCACGTATAGTCATCTTTGGTGCTCAGACCATAAGTACCCCCTCATCATTGATTCATAAGGCAATCTTATTTTCTTTCTAGGAAAGTGCTCCATGCCATTCTTTAAAGTAAATTGAAATCTAATATTCCCTTCCTTCATATCGATGATAGCACCAATAGTACTTAGGAAAGGTCTACCAAGAATAATGGGGCGTGGAGGATTGCAATCTATGTCAAGGACAATGAAATCCACGGGTACATAGTTCTTATTTGCAACAATAAGAACATCAACGATCCTTCCCATGGGTTTCTTGACAGTAGAATCCGCAAGATGCAAATTAAGAGAACACTCTTCAATCTCATGAAAACCAAGAATATCACATAAAGACTTTGGAATCGCGGAAACACTAGCACCCAAATCACACAAAGCATTGCACTCATAGTTTTTGAACTTGATTTTGATAGTAGGTTCCCACTCATCATGAAGTTTTCTAGGTATAGAGACTTCTACTTCGAGCTTCTCTTCAAGAGATTTCATCATAGCATCTACGATATGGGCGGTAAAGGCTTTGCTTTGGCTATAAGCATGTGGAGAGTTTGCAATGGATTGCATCAAAGAAATGCATTCAAACAAGAAGCAACTATCATAATTGAATTCCTTGAAATCCAAAGTGGGAGTTTCATTACTACCCAAAATTTTGATTTCTTCTACTCCACTCTCCACATCTTTATCATCAAGATGGGTGGACTCCGAATCATTGCGGCGCTTTTCAACCAAAGTGGATTCACATCGAGCCCCTTCATCAATAGGTTTGACACGCGAAAACAAAGATTCAAGAGGAGTCACACCAAGCACTTTAAGATTTCGTGATTTGATCACTAGAACGCACCCTTCTAAACCATTCATGTCTAGCGCGAATTTGGGCGGTTCTTTCTTTGCTCTCATTCATGGAGACACGCATAGCTTTCAAAGTTTCATCCAAGTTGACCTTGGGAGGAGCACATCTAACTTTCAAAGCATCAATATCACAAGACATCCTATCAACGCTCTTAGCCAAATCGTCTATTTTGAGTAGTTTTTCCTCTATGGACGCATTGAAAATCTTTTGAGAGTTGATGAACTTTTTGATATTACTCTCTAAATCAGAGGGTAATTTGTTGTGATTTCCATAAGTGTTGTTGTAGGAATTGCCATAATTGTTAGAGGAGTTACTAGGAAAAGGCCTAGGAACAAAGTTTCCTCTAAAAGCATTGTTGTTGCCAAAATTGTTCCTACCAACAAAATTAACGTCCAAACTAGCGTTTCTACTCTCAATCAAGGAAGATAGTGGCATGTCATTAGGATCTACAGTAGAGTTTCTACTAGCAACCAAATTCATCAACTCGTCCATCTTAGCACTAAGCGAGTTAATTTCTTCTATAGCGTGCACCTTTTCGCTAGCAGGTGACCTTTCAGTTTGCCACTCAGAGTAATTGGTCATGATATTGTCTAGGAGTTTTGTAGCGTCTCCTAACGTGATTTCCATGAACGTTTCACCTGAGGCGGAGTCCAAGATATTGCGAGAAGCGAAATTCAAGCCAGCGTAAAAGATTTGTATAATCATCAACAAACTCAAGCCATGAGCGGGACAATTTCTAATCATAAGCTTCATCCTCTCCCAAGATTGTGCAACGTGTTCATGATCAAGTTGCTTGAAATTCATGATATCGTTACATAAGGAGATGATCTTAGCCGGCGGAAAATACTTGGATATGTAAGCATCTTTGCACTTATCCCAAGAGTCGATACTATTTTTAGGCAAAGAAGAAAACCAAGTTTTTGCGCGATCTCGCAACGAGAAAGGAAAAAGCTTTAACTTAATCACGTCATTATCCACATCTCTTTTAATTTGCATATCACAAAGCTCAATGAAGGTATTGAGATGGGATGCAGTATCTGAAGGCCAGAGAATTGCTCTTTCGTAACAAGATTCAGCAAAGCTGCGTTGATTTCATACGATTTCGCACTAGTGGCGGGAGCAATCGGAGTACTAATAAAATCATTATTATTGGTACTCGAGAAGTTGCAAAGTTTGGTGTTTTCAGCCATGATGACTTCAACAAACAAACAAGCACACTAGCAAGCAAGAAAACCGGCGAAGGGAAACGGCAAAAAGGCAAAAGGCAAAAGAAAACGGCAAAGGAGAAAGGCAAATGAAAACGGCAAATGTGAAGTGGGGGAGAGGAAAACGAGAGGCAACTGGCAAAAATGTAAATGCAAGAGATGAGTTTGGGAGACCTACTTGGATAGATCTCTCCTTCCCTGGCAACGGCGCCAGAAATACTTCTGCTACTGCAACAAAAGACCTTCCAACGGCGCCAAAAACGTGCTGACGGGACGAGGAATCCTTCTGCTACGGCTACGCCTTAAGGGACTTCCTACGCAAACATGCAAAGGATTTCCCCCGTGGCCTTGGAGCCTTGTGTTGGTGTTCCCTCGAAGCGGAAAGTGTGATGTAGCGCAGCGGTGGTAAGTATTTCCCTAAGTTTGAGAACCAAGGTATCGATCCAATGAAGGAGTATCACAAGTGCCTGCACAAACACAAAAAGCTTGCTCCCAACGCTATGAAGGGGTTGTCAATCTCTTATAGATTGTTCACCAAGTGAGAACTGAAAGCAACAAAGTAACAAAGCAAAGTAAAAGCGAAAGTGGAAACGATAGGTGTGAATAGACCCGGGGGCCGTAGTGTTTACTAGTGGCTTATCTCATGAAAGCAAGTAGACGGTGGGTGAACAAATTACTGTCGAGCAATTGATAGAACCGCGAAAAGTCATGACGTCATCTATGGCAATGATTATATCTATAGGCATCACGTCCAAAACAAGTAGACCGATACTTTCTGCATCTACTACTATTACTCCACACGTGGACCGCTATCCAGCATGCATCTAGTGTATTAAGTCCATAAGAACAGAGTAACGCTTTAAGCAAGATGACATGATGTAGATGGACAATCTCATATCTACGACAAAGCCCACCTTGTTACCCTTGATGGAAACTACACGATGTGTGCCTTGCTGCCCCTACTATCACTGGGAAAGGTCACCATACGGTAAGAACCCAAAACCAAGCACTTCTCCCATTGAAAGAATCATAGATCTAGTTGGCCAAACAAAACCCAAGACCCGGAGAGACTTACAAGGATATCAAATCTTGCAAATAAGAAATCAGCAAAGACTCAAATATATATCATAGATAATCTGATCACAAATCCACAATTCATCGAATCTCGACAAACACACCGCCAAAGAGGATTACATCGGATAGATCTCCATGAAGATCATGGAGAACTTTGTATTGAAGATCCAAGAGAGAGAAGAAGCCATCTAGCTACTAACTACGGACCCGTAGGTCTGAAGTGAACTACTCACGAGTCATTGGAGGGGCGATGATGTTGATGTAGAAGCCCTCCAACTCCAAAGTCCCCTCCGGCAGGGCACCAGGAAAGGGTCTCCAGATGAGATCTCACGGTAACGGAAGCTTGCGGCGGTGGAAAAGTATTTTCGTGGATCCCTTGATTTTTTTTCTGTATTTTAGGGAATATATAGGCGAAGGATCTAGGTCTGGGGGCGCCAGGGAGGCCACAAGCCTGCTAGCCGCCGCCCCCTGGTGGAGGCTAGGGGGCTTGTGGGACCCCTGTAGCTCTCTTGGCTTGGCCCTCAAACCCCGTGATCTTCTTCCGTTCGGGAAAAATTTATTTCGGAGATTTTATTCCGTTTGGAATCCGTTCCAAAATAAGATCTGAAAAGAGCCAAAAACACACAAAAAACAGGAACTCGCACTTGGCACTGAATTAATAAGTTAGTCCCAAAAAAGATATAAAAGGTACATAAAACATCCAAAGATGACAAGATAACAGCATGAAACCATCAAAAATTATAGATACGTTTGAGACGTATCAAGGGCCTATTAGCCTTGGCTCGCTCTTTGGGGGGCGATTGGAGGCTGCAGGAGAGGGATGGAGAGCTCGAAGGGGTCGGGGCGACCTTTAAATAGGTTGGCGACGAGCGCGGCCTATCTCTCCCGAAGCAGCGAGGATAACTCGGCCACTCGAGCAGGGGGGTGAGCTGGCCGTCGTGGAGTGACTTGAGGTGACGCATGAAGGCAGAGGGTCGACGGGGTGTCTCCTACGCCATTAATGGCTCGCGGACGACTGTTCGGTCGGTGGAGGAGCTTGGCAGGGAGCGGCGGCGACCTTCTCCGACGACCCAGGGCCTTCCGGAGGTGCCACGCGGCTGCCAGGGACGCCATCGACACTACGGACAAGGAGGGGCATGATACGTCCATTTTGCATCATGCTTTCATGTTGATATTTATCGCTTTTTGGGCTGTTATTTCACTTCACGGTACAATACTTATGCCTTTTCTCTCTTATTTTGCAAGGTTTACATGAAGAGGGAGAATACCGGCAGCTGGAATTCTGGCTTGAAAAAGGAGCAAGTTTGAGATGCATATTCTGCACAACTCCAAAAGCCGTGAAAATAAACGTGGATTTTTTTGGGAATATAAAATACTCGGCCGAAGAAGTGCCAGAGGGCGGCAGCAGGTTTGAAAAAGGAGCAAGAAGTGCCAGATTTTTTTGGGAAGCTTAAACCCTAGTTTATGCGTTGCTTCGTAAGGGGCTGATTTGGATCCACTAGTTTAATGCTATGGTTAGACTTTGTCTTAATTCTTCTTTCGTAGTTGCGGATGCTTGCGAGAGGGGTTAATCATAAGTGGGATTCTTGTCCAAGTAAGGGCAGTACCCAAGCGCCGGTCCACCCACATATCAAACTATCAAAGTACCGAACGCGAATCATATGAACATGATGAAAACTAGCTTGACAGAAATTCACATGTGTCCTCGGGAGCGTTTTTCCTCCTATAAGACTTTGTCCAGGCTTGTCCCTTGCTACAAAAGGGATTGGGCCACTTTTCTGCTCCGTTTTTACTTTTGTTACTTGCTACTTGCTACGAATCACCCCACCACACAACTACTTGTTACCGATAATTTCAGTGCTTGCAGAAATTACCTTGTTGAAAACCACTTGTCACATCCTTCTGCTCCTCGTTGAGTTTGACACTATTACTTATCGAAAGGACTATGATAGATCCCCTATACTTGTGGGTCATCAAGACTCTTTTCTGGCGCCGTTGCCGGGGAGTGAAGCGCCTTTGGTAAGTGGAACTTGGTAAGGAAACATTCATATAGTGTGCTGAAATTTATTGTCACTTGTCACTATGGAAACTAATCCTTTGAGGGGCTTGTTCGGGGCATCTTCACCTCGAATGAAAGAACAAAGAGTTTCTCCTCAACCTTCTGCACCTACTGAAAATATTTTCTTTGAATTTCCTTCGGGTATGCTTGAGAAACTGCTGGCTAATCCTTTTACAGGAGATGGAACATCACATCCAGACTTGCATCTCATCTATGTAGATTAAGTTTGTGGTTTATTTAAGCTTGCAGGTTTGCCCGAGGATGAGGTTAAGAAGAAGGTCTTTCCCTTATCTTTGAGGGATAAGGCGTTGACATGGTATAGGCTATGTGATGATACTGGATCATGGAACTACAATCGGTTGAAATTGGAATTTCATCAAAAGTTTTATCCTATGCATCTAGTACATCGTGATCGGAATTATATTTATATTTTTTGGCCTCGTGACAGAGAAAGCATCGCTCAAGATTGGGGGAGGCTTAAATCAATGTTATATTCATGCCCCAACCATCAGCTCCCGAGAGAAATTATCATTCAGAACTTCTATGCTCGGCTTTCTCATGATGATCGCACCATGCTTGACACTTCTTGTACCGGTTCTTTTATGAAGAGAGGTGTTGACTTCAAATGGAATTTATTGGAGAGAATTAAACGCAACTCTGAAGATTGGGAGCTTGATGAAGGTAAGGAGTCAGGTATGAATTTCAAGTTTGATTGCGTTAAATCCTTTATTGAAATAAATACTTTTTGTGATTTTAGCGCTAAGTATGGACTTGACTCTGAGATAGTAGCTTCATTGTGTGAATCATTTGCTGCTCATATTGATCTCCCCAAAGAGAAGTGGTTTAAATATCATCCTCGTTTAGAAGTCAATGTAGTTAAACCCAATCTAGTTGAAGAGAAAGTCATTGCCTATACTGATCCTATTGTTCCCAGTGCTTACATTGAGAAACCACCTTTCCCTGTTAGGATAAAGGATCATTCTAAAGCTTCAAATGTGATACGTAGAGGCTACATTAGAACACCTACACCCCGTGAGCAAATTAGAGTTGAACCTAGCATTGCTATTATCAAAGATCTTCTGTCCGATGATGTTGAGGGACATAATATTCACGTCTATGAAGATGTTGCTTGAATTGCTAAACCTCACGCTAGAGATAAACATAGGCATGTTGTTGGCACGCCTGTTGTTTCTGTTAAGATAGGAGATCATTGCTATCATGGTTTATGTGACGTGGGTGCTAGTATTAGTGCAATACCTCAATCCTTATATGATGAAATTAAAGACGAGATTGCACCTGATGAGATAGAACCTATTGATGTCACTATTCAGCTTGCCAATAGAGATACTATCTGCCCTGTGGGAATTGTTAGGGATGTTGAAGTCTTGTGTGGTAAAATGAAGTATCCTGCTGATTTCCTCGTTCTTGCTACCACTCAAGATAGTTGTTGTCCCATCATATTTGGCAGACCTTTTCTAAATACTGTCAATGCTCATATTGACTGTGAGAAGCAAACTGTCACTGTTGGCTTTGAAGGTGTGTCACATGAGTTCAATTTCTCCAAGTTTGGTAGACAACCTCATGAAAAAGAGTTGCCCAGTAAGGATGAACTATTGCCTTGGCTTCTATTGTCGTGCCTCCTACTGATCTCTTAGAGCAATACTTGCGTGAGCATGAAAATGATATGCATATGGATGAAAGGGATGAGATAGATAGGGTTGTCTTAGAACAATATCCTATCCTCAAGAATAATTTGCATGTTGAACTGCTTGGAGGTCCACCCCCACCAAAGGGTGATCCTGTGTTCGAGCTTAAACAGTTGTCAGATACTCCTAAGTATGCTTATCTAGATAAAAAGATATATATCATGTTATTATTAGTGCTAGCCTCTCAGAGCATGAAGAAAAGAAGTTACTAAAAACTCTGAGAAAGCACCGTGCTGCTATTGGATGTACTCTTGATGATCTTAAGGGCATTAGTCCCACTCTATGCCAGCACAAGATTAAAACTGATCCTGATTCCAAACCATTTGCTGATCATCAAAGGAGATTAAATCCTAAGATGAAACAAGTAGTGAGAAAAGAAATACTAAAGCTCCTGGAAGCAGGTATCATCTATCTTGTTGCTGACAGTGATTGGGTGAGTCCGGTGCATTGCGTCCCTAAGAAGGGAGGCATTACCGTTGTCCCTAATGATAAGGATGAATTGATCCCACAGAGGATTATTACTGGCTATAGGATGGTGATTGATTTTAGGAAATTGAATAAAGCCACTAGGAAAGATCATTACCCTTTGCCTTTTATCGACCAAATGCTAGAAAGACTGTCTAAACACACACACTTCTGCTTTCTAGATGGTTATTCTGGTTTCTCCCAAATACCAGTTGCACAATCTGATCAGGAGAAAACCACTTTCACCTACCCTTTCGGTACCTTTGCTTATAGATGTATGCCTTTTGGCTTATGTAATGCACCTGCCACCTGTCAAAGATGTATGATGACTATATTCTTTGACTTTTGTGAAAAGGTTGTTGAGGTTTTCATGGATGACTTCTCCGTTTATGGGTCTTCCTTTGATGATTCCCTGAGCAACCTTGATCGAGTCTTGCAGAGATGTAAAGACACCAATATTGTCTTGAATTGGGATAAGTGACACTTTATGGTTAATGAAGGCATCGTCTTAGGACATAAAATTTCTGAAAGAGGTATTAAAGTCGATAAGGCTAAGGTTGATGCGATTGAGAAAATCCCATACCCCACACATATCAAAGGTATAAGAAGTTTCCTTGGTCATGTTGGTTTCTATAGGAGGTTCATTAAAGACTTCTCTAAGATTTCTAGACCTCTTACCAATCTCTTCCAAAAGGATATTCCTTTCGTTTTTGACGATGATTGTGAGGAAGCCTTCGAAATACTTAAGAAGGCCTTGATAACTGCACCTATTGTTCAACCACCTGATTGGAACTTACCTTTTGAAATCATGTGTGATGCTAGTGATTATGCTGTTGGTGTTGTCCTAGGGCAAAGAGTTGATAAGAAGCTGAATGTTATTCACTATGCTAGTAAAACTCTAGACAGTTCCCAAAGAAACTATGCTACTACGGAAAAGGAGTTTTTAGCAGTCGTGTTTGCATGTGAACAGTCCAGGTCTTACATAGTTGATTCCAAAGTCACTATTCACACTGATCACGCTGCTATTAAGTACCTCATGGAGAAGAAGGACGCTAAACCTAGACTTATCAGATGGGTTCTCTTGCTACAAGAATTTGATTTGCACGTTGTTGACGAGAAGGGTGCTGATAACCCAGTAGCAGATAACTTGTCTAGGTTAGAGAACGTTCTTGATGGCCCACAACCTATTGATGATAGCTTTCCCGATGAGCAATTGAATGTCATCAATACTTCATGTAGTGCACCGTGGTATGCTGATTATGCAAACTATATCGTTGCCAAATATATACCACCTAGTTTCACATACCGGCAAAAGAAGAAATTCTTCTTTGACTTGAGACATTACTTTTGGGATGATACTCACCTTTATAAGGAAGGAGTAGATGGTGTTATTAGACGTTGTGTCCTTGAACATGAACAGGGACAGATCCTACAGAAGTGTCACTCCGAGGCCTACGGAGGACACCATGCGGGAGATAGAACTGCACACAAGGTATTGCAATCAGGTTTCCATTGGCCCACTCTCTTCAAGGATGCCCGTAAGTTTGTCTTCTCTTGTGACGAATGTCAAAGAATAGGTAATATCGGTAAACGTCAGGAAATGCCTATGAACTATTCGCTTGTCATTGAACCATTTGATGTTTGGGGCTTTGATTATATGGGACCTTTTCCAAAATCCAATGGGTATACTCACATCTTAGTCGCTGTTGATTACGTCACTAAGTGGGTAGAAGCTATCCCCACTAGTAGTGTTGATCACAACACATCTATTAGGATGCTTAACGAAGTTATCTTCCCTAGATTTGGAGTCCCTAGATATCTAATGACCGACGGTGGTTCACATTTCATTCATGGTGCTTTCCGTAAAACGCTTGCTAAGTACGATGTCAACCATAGAATTGCGTCCCCCTATGACCCTCGGTCCAGTGGTCAAGTAGAGCTAAGCAATAGAGAGATTAAACTAATTCTGCAAAAGACTGTCAACAGGTCTAGAAAGAATTGGTCTAAGAAGATCGATGATGCACTGTGGGCTTATAGAACTGCCTATAAGAATCCCATGGGCATGTCCCCGTACAAAATGGTGTACGGCAAAGCATGTCATTTACCTCTTGAGCTATAGCATAGAGCTTATTGGGCAATCAAAGAGCTCAACTTTGATTCCAAACTTGCTGGTGAGAAGAGGTTATTTGACATTAGCTCACTTGATGAATGGAGAGCTCAGGCATATGAAAATGCCAAGTTGTTCAAAGAAAAGGTTAAGAGGTGGCATGATAAGAGTATACAAAAGCGTGAGTTCAATGTAGGTGATTATGTCTTGCTATATAATTCTCGTTTAAGATTTTTTGCAGGCAAGCTTCCCTCTAAATGGGAGGGTCCCTATATTGTTGAGGAAGTATATCGTTCCGGTGCTATCAAGATCAACAACACGGAAGGTAATTGTCCGAGAGTTGTAAATGGGTAGAGAATCAAGCATTATATCTCAGGTACTCCCATAAATGTTGAAAGCAATATGATCAATACCATAACTCCGGAAGAATACCTAAGGGATATTTATCAGCTTGTTTCAGACTCCAAAAACGAAGAGATATGTGATTCGGTAAGAAAACAGACTCCAAAACTTTTCCAGTAGGATTTTTTCTCCGTTTTGGAATTTTTGAAAAAATATAAAAATTGGAAGTAGTCCGGAAAGCGTGCGTGGAGGCAACAAGCCTGCCAGGCGCGGGCCCACCCCCTGGCCGCACCTGGGGGGCTTGTGGCCACCTTGTGTGCCTCCCGGACTCTGTTTTCGTGCGGAGTACTCCTTTTGGTCTGGAAAAAATCATTATATATTCTCCCGTAAGGTCTGACCCTCGTATCACGCGAATTTCCTTTGTTTTCGTTTCGAGCCTGTTTTTGTTGCAGATCTAGATGTCTATGACATCCCCAAAAGCTGTGAAGGACAAGATCTTCGAGAAGGTCATCAATCCCTACCTCACGGGAGTGCTGCAACACCCTCAATCTATCGAGATGCGTGAGGGGATGTTGCACATCTGTGATGTTGAGGGGCCCAAGAAGACCGAAAGCGTGGAGGCAAGGCTCGAAGCAATGGAGCAACAGGTCTTCAAGTGCCAAGGGATGGTGGAGCGTGGACTCAATGCCAACCACACGATGATCACGGAGTTCACCAGCAAGCACAGGATCGATGCCAATGACATTGGGAAGCACCTCTCCAGGCTCTATGACAGGATTGATCACCTCCAAGCCCAGATCTATGACCTGCAGAACCAAAACTATGAGTATGAGTATAGATTTAAATCAATAAGGTTGGCTGCAGATTTGAGGATTTCGGGGACTCGTTCATCTTTCCATGATGGAGCACTTATGCCTTGGAAGACAGAGGATCAAACCCATGTAGCACCAACTCCACCACCATCACCTCCAAAGGAAGACAACTAAGCATGGGTATGGGCAATCCCCTTGGCTTGTGCCAAGCTTGGGGGAGTTGCCCCGGTATCGTATCACCATCACATCTTTTGCCTTGACCTTTGTTTTAGTTTGTTCCTTTTCAGTTTTATCTTTCTCTAGTAGAATAAAGGTCTTAGTGTTTTAGGCTTGAGTTTTGTTTTGTGTCACCCCCGATGTATTCGAGCTCGTGAGCCATATAATAAAGAGTGTCTTAGTTGAGGGCTTTGCCTCTTGCCATGATCAAAAGAGTCAGAAAAGAATAAAAGCATGAAACATCATGTAATGATCTTATGGGAAGTGATGGCTTCACATATAAAAAGAATGTTGATTGAAACCTGTGGAGGGTAGACAAACGTAGACCTTGGTCATTGTTGCAATTAATAGGAAGTGATAAAGAAGGAGAGGTTCACATATAAATACATCATCTTTGACACCATCTATGATTGTGAACACTCACTAAACTATTGCATTCTTAGAAGTAGATGTTGGACAAGGAAAACAACATAATGAATTGTGTTTGCTTGGTTCCGAACAATGTTATATGATTAGAGATCCCTTAGCATGTGATGATTGCTTCCACCCCATATTAGCCAAAATTCCCGCACCAAGTAGAGATACTACTTGTGCATTGATACGTCTCAAACGTATCTATAATTTTTGATGGTTTCATGTTGTTATCTTGTCAACTTTGGATGTTTTATGTACCTTTTATATCTTTTTGGGGACTAACTTATTACTTCACGGCCAAGTGCCAGTTCCTGTTTTTCTGTGTTTTTGACTCTTTTTAGATCTGATTTTGGAACGGAGTCCAAACGGAATAAAATCCCCGAAATAAATTTTTCCAGAACGGAAGAAGATCAGGGGACTTGAGGGCCAAGGCAGGAGAGCCACAGGGGGCCCACAAGCCCTGTAGCCGCCACCAGGGGGGCGGCGGCTACCAGGCTTGTGGCCTCCCTGGCGCTCCCCTGCCCTAGCTCTTTCGCCTATATATTCCCTAAAATCCAGAAAAAATAGGGGCATCCACGAAAACACTTTTCCGCCGCCGCAAGCTTCCGTTTCCGCGAGATCTCATCTGGAGACCCTTCCCGGTGCCCTATCGGAGGGGACTTTGGAGCTGGAGGGCTTCTACATCAACATCATCACCTCTCCAATGACTCGTGAGTAGTTCACTCCAGACCTACGGGTCCGTAGTTAGTAGCTATATGGCTTCTTCTCTCTCTTGGATCTTCAATACAAAGTTCTCCATGATCTTCATGGAGATCTATCTGATGTAATCCTCTTTGGCGGTGTGTTTGTCGAGATCCGATGAATTGTGGATTTGTGATCAGATTATCTACGATATATATTTGAGTCTTTGCTGATTTCTTATATGCATGATTTGATATCCTTGTAAGTCTCTCCGAGTCTTGGGTTTTGTTTGGACAACTAGATCTATGATTCTTGCAATGGGAGAAGTGCTTGGTTTTGGGTTCATACCGTGTGGTGACCTTTCCCAGTGACAGAAGGGGCAGCAAGGCACGCAACGTGTTGTTGCCATCAAGGGTAACAAGATGGGCTTTTATCGTAGATATGAGATTGTCCATCTACATTATGTCATCTTGCTTAAGGCGTTACTATGTTCTCATGAACTTAATACACTAGATGCATGCTGGATAGCGGTCGACGTGTGGAGTAATAGTAGTAGATGTAGAAAGTATCGGTCTACTTGTTTTGGACGTGATGCCTATAGATATAATAATTGCCTTAGATAACGTCACGACTTTGCGCAGTTCTATCAATTGCTCGACAGTAATTCGTTCACCCACCGTCTACTTGCTTTCATGAGAGAAGCCACTAGTGAACACTTCGGCCCCCGGGTCTATTCACAACTATCGTTTCCGCTTTCACTTTTACTTTGCTTTGTTTCTTTTTGCTTTCAGTTCTCACTTTGCAAACAATCTATAAGGGATTGACAACCCCTTCATAGCGTTCGGTGCAAGCTCTTTGTGTTTGTGCAGGTACTTGTGACAATCCTTCACTGGATCGATACCTTGGTTCTCAAAACTGAGGGAAATACTTACCGCCGCTGTGCTACATCACCCTTTCTGCTTCGAGCGAACACCAACGCAAGGCTCCAAGGCCATGGGGGAATCCTTTGCATATTTGCCAAGGAAGTCCCTAAAGGCATAGCCGTAGCAGAAGGATTCCTGGTGCCGTTGCTGAGGAGTAAATAGTCTCCCGTCAACACGCTTGTTTTTCTGGCGCTGTTGGAAGGTCTTTTGTTGCAGTAGCAGAAGTATTCTGGTGCCGTTGCCGGGGAAGGAGAGATCTATCCAAGTAGGTGTCACAAACTCATCTCTTGCATTTACCTTTTTTGCCAGTTGCCTCTCGTTTTCCTCTCCCCCACTTCACATTTGCCGTTTTTATTTGCCTTTCTCCTTTGTCGTTTTCATTTGCCTTTCTCCTTTTGCCGTTTCCTTTTGCCCTTTGCCAGTTTTCTTGCTTGCTTGTGTTTTTGTTGGTTTGTTTAAGTCATCATGGCTGAAAACACCAAACTTTGTGACTTCTCGAGTACCAATAATAATGATTTTATTAGTACTTCGATTGCTCCCGCCACTAGTGTGGAATCGTATGAAATCAACGCAGCTTTGCTGAATCTTGTTATGAAAGAGCAATTCGCTGGCCTTCCTAGTGAAGATGTCGCATCCCATCTCAATACCTTCATTGAGCTTTGCGATATGCAAAAGAAAAGACATGTGGATAATGACGTGATTAAGTTGAAACTTTTTCCTTTCTCGTTGCGATATCGTGCAAAAACTTGGTTTTCTTCTTTGCCTAAAAATAGTATCGATTCTTGGGATAAGTGCAAAGATGCTTACATATCCAAGTATTTTCCGCCGGCTAAGATTATCTCCCTACGTAACGATATCATGAATTTCAAGCAACTTGATCATGAACACGTTGCACAATATTGGGAGAGGATGAAGTTAATGATTAGAAATTGTCCCGCTCATGGCTTGAGTTTGTGGATGATTATACAAATCTTTTACGCTGGCTTGAATTTTGCTTCTCTCAATATCTTGGACTCTGCCTCAAATGGAACGTTCATGGAAATCACGTTAGGATACGCTACAAAACTCCTAGACAATATCATGACCAACTACTCTCAGTGGCACACTGAAAGGTCACCTGCTAGCAAAAAGGTACACGCTATAGAAGAAATTAACTCGCTTAGTGCTAAGATGGACGAGTTGATGAATTTGGTTGCTAGTAGAAATGCTCCTTTAGATCCTAATGACATGCCACTATCTTCCTTGATTGAGAGTAGCAACGCTAGTTTGGACGTTAATTTTGTTGGTAGGAACAATTTTGGCAACAACAATGATTTTAGAGGAAACTATGTTCCTAGGCCTTTTCCTAGTAAATCCTCTAACAATTATGGCAATTCCTACAACAACACTTATGGAAATCACAACAAATTACCCTCTGATTTAGAGAGTAATATCAAAGAGTTCATCAACTCTCAAAAGATTTTCAATGCGTCCATAGAGGAAAAACTACTCAAAATAGACGATTTGGATAAGAGCGTTGATAGGATGTCTTGTGATATTGATGCTTTGAAAGTTAGATGTGCTCCTCCCAAAGTCAACTTGGATGAAACTTTAAAAGTTATGCGTGTCTCCATGAATGAGAGCAAAGAAAGAACCGCCCAAATTCGCGCTAGGCATGAATGGTTTAAAAGGGTGCGTTCTAGTGATGTAAATCACGAAGATATTAAAGTGCTTGGTGTGACTCCTCTTGAATCTTTGTTTTCGTGTGTCAAACCTATTGATGAAGGGGCTGGATATGAATCCACTTTGGAAGAAAAACGCCCCAATGATTCGGAGTCCACCTATCTTGATGATAAAGGTGTGGGAGTGGAGTAGAAGAAATCAAAATTTTGGGTAGTAATGAAACTCCCACTTTGGATTTCAAGGAATTCAATTATGATAGTTGCTTCTTGTTTGAATGCATTTCTTTGATGCAATCCATTGCAAACTCTCCACATGCTTATAGCCAAAGCAAAGCCTTTACCGCCCATATCGTAGATGCTATGATGAAATCTCTTGAAGAGAAGCTCGAACTAGAAGTCTCTATACCTAGAAAACTTCATGATGAGTGGGAACCTACTATCAAAATCAAGATCAAAAACTATGAATGCAATGCTTTGTGTGATTTGGGTGCTAGTGTTTCCGTGATTCCAAAGTCTTTATGTCATATTCTTGGTTTTCATGAGATTGAAGAGTGCTCTCTTAATTTGCATCTTGCGGATTCTACTGTCAAGAAACCCATGGGAAGGATCGATGATGTTCTTATTGTTGCAGATAAGAACTATGTACCCATGGATTTCATTGTACTTGACATAGATTGCAATCCTTCATGTCCCATTATTCTTGGTAGACCTTTCCTAAGGACTATTGGTGCTATCATCGATATGAAGGAAGGGAATATTAGATTTCAATTTCCTCTAAAGAAGGGCATGCAGCACTTTCCTAGAAAGAAAATAAGATTGCCTTATGAATCTATGATGAGGGCTACTTATGGTTTGAGCACCAAAGATGACTATACGTGATTCCATCACCTTTTGCCTAGCTAAGGGCGTTAAACAATAGCGCTTGTTGGGAGGCAACCCAACGAATCTATCCTTTTTATTTATGTTTTGTGTTTTCCACACTTTCATAATTCTGTTACGATTGTGTTTTTTGTGTTTCTTTTTGCATTTGTGCCAAGTAAAACCGTTATGATTAGTCTTGGGGATGATCGTTTGGTCATGCTGGAAAAGACAGAAACTTTCACCTCGTGAAAAGAATTTTCATTTTTTCCGTAAGAGCTTTTTAGTTGATTATTTTTTCTTCTGATTGCTACGCAAATTCGTCAGACTGTCGTAATATTTCAGAATTTTTGAAGTACCAGAAGTATACGAAAGTATACAGATTGCTACAGACTCGTGTGCTGTTAACAGATTCTGTTTTTCTTGAGCTGGTTGCTTATTTTGATGAAACTATGGATAGTATCGGGGCGTATTATCCATGGAAGATTGAAAATACAGTAACCCAACATCAACATAAGTAGAATTTAAGTTTGCTTCAGTATCTAAGGAAGTGGTGGTTTGCTTTCTTATACTAATGTTATCACGAGTTTCTGTTTAAGTTTCGTGTTGTGAAGTTTTCAAGTTTTGGGTGAAGTTCTTATGGACAAAAAGATAAAGAGTGGCAAGAGCTCAAGATTAGGGATGCCCAAGGCACCCCAAGATGATTCAAGTATGCCGTAAAAGCCTAAGCTTGGGGATGCCCCGGGAAGGCATCCCCTCTTTCGTCTTCAATCCATCGGTAACGTTACTTGGGGCTATATTTTTATTCACCACATGTTATGTGTTTTGCTTGGAGCGTATTGTATCGTAGGAGTCTTTTATTTTTGTTGTGTCACAATCATCCTTGCTGCACACCTAGAGAGAGAGACATGCACTCACCGTGATTTTGTCGAGCTTCACTTATATCCTTTGGTAGACAATTCAGCTCACATGTGCTTCACTTATATCTTTTAGAGCACGGAAGTGCGTGGCTTGGTAGTTGATCTATGCTATGAAAGTAGTCTCAAAAGGGGTAGTTATCCAAAGGGATATGAAAACTTCCATCTCCATGTGCATTGAATAGTTAGAGAAGTTTGATTCATCTCAATTAGTTTTGAGTTGTGGTTGTGGTGATATTGAAGTTATGCTAGTAAGGTGTTGTGGATCTAGAAATACTTGTGTTGAAGTTAGTGATTCCCGTAGCATGCACGTATGGTGAAACGCTATGTGATGAAGTCTGAGCATGATTAGCCTATTGATTGTCATCCTTTGTGTGGCGGTCGGGATCGCGCGATGGTTTATACCTACCAACCCTTCCCCTAGGAGTATGCGTTGAATGCTTTGTTTCGATTACTACTAAAACTTTTGCAACAATTATATGAGTTATTCATGACTAATGTTGAGTCCATGGTTTAGATGCACTTGCACCTTCCACCATCACTATCTTCTTAGTGTCGTGCAACTTTCGCCGGTGCACAAAACCCACCATTAGCCTCCCTCAAAACAGCCACCATACCTACCTACTATGGCTTTTTCAAAGTCATTCCGAGATATATTGCCATGCAACTACCACCATGACATGTGCCACCACTTCTGCATTGCCATTGCATGATCGTAAGATAGCTATCATGATGTTTACATTAATGTCTATGCCATGCTAGATCATTGTCATGGTACACTACCTAAAGCATTCCATATAGAGTCATCATTGCTCTAAGTTTTGAGTTGTAAGTGTGATGATCATCATTGATGGAGCATTGTCCCATTTGAGGAAATAAAAGAGGCCAACGAAGCCCATATACAAAAAGAGGCCAAAGATGCCCAACAAAAAAAAGAGGCCAAAGAGCCCACCAAAAAAATGAGAGAAAAAGAGAGAAGGGACAATGCTACTATCCTTCCACACTTGTGCTTATTAAGCACCATGATATTCATGATTGAGAGTCCCTCGTTTTGTCACCACCATATAGCTAGTGGGAAATTTTCATTATATAACTTGGCTTGTATATTCCAATGACAGGCTTCCTCAATTGCCTTAGGTCTTCGTGAGCAAGCAAGTTGGATGCACACCCACTAGTTTTCTTTAAGAGCTTTCACTTACTCTTAGCTCTAGTGCATCATTTGTATGTCAATCCCTACTCATTCACATTGATGTCTATTGATGAGCATCTCCATAGCTCATTGATATGCCTAGTTAATGTGACCATCTTCTCCTTGTTTGTCTTGCAACCTCCATCACAGTCCACACCACTTATAGTGCTAAAACCATGGCTCACGCTCATGTATTGCGTGAGAGTTGAAAAGGTTTTAGAAAGTAAAGGTGTGAAAACAATTACTTGGCCAATACCGGGGTTGTGCATGATTTAAATTCGTTGTGCAAGGATGATAGAGCATAGCCAGACTATATGATTTTGTAGGGATAACTTTCTTTTGGCTTTGTTATTTTGAAAGTTCATGATTACCTTGCTAGTTTGCTTGAAGTATTATTGTCTCCACATCAATAGCAAACTATTGTTTTGTATCTAATGGATCTGAACATTCATGTCACATAAGAGGAGTTACAAAGGACATCTATGCTAGGTAGCATGAAAGCATCAAAAATTCATTCTTTATCACTTCCCTACTCGAGGACGAGCATGAGTTAAGCTTGGGGATACTTGATACGTCTCAAACGTATCTATAATTTTTGACGGTTTCATGCTGTTATCTTGTCAACTTTGGATGTTTTATGTACCTTTTATATCATTTTTGGGACTAACTTATTAATTCAGTGCCAAGTGCCAGTTCCTGTTTTTTGTGTGTTTTTGACTCTTTTCAGATCTAATTTTGGAACGGAGTCCAAACGAAATAAAATCTCCGAAATAAATTTTTCCAAAACGGAAGAAGATCAGGGGACTTGAGGGCCAAGGCAGGAGAGCCACAGGGCGCCCACAAGCCCTGTAGCCGCCACCAGGGGGGCGGCGGCTACCAGGCTTGTGGCCTCCCTGGCGCTCCCCTGCCCTAGCTCTTTCGCCTATATATTCCCTAAAATCCAGAAAAATAGGGGCATCCACGAAAACACTTTTCCGCCGCCGCAAGCTTCCATTTCCACGAGATCTCATCTGGAGACCCTTCTCGGTGCCTTGCCGGATGGGACTTTGGACCTGTAGGGCTTCTACATAAACATCATCGCCTCTCCAATGACTCGTGGGTAGTTCACTTCAGACCTACGGGTTCGTAGTTAGTAGCTATATGGCTTCTTCTCTCTCTTGGATCTTCAATACAAAGTTCTCCATGATCTTCATGGAGATCTATCCGATGTAATCCTCTTTGGTGGTGTGTTTGTCGAGATCCGATGAATTGTGGATTTGTGATCAGATTATCTATGATATATATTTGAGTCTTTGCTGATTTCTTATATGCATGATTTGATATCCTTGTAAGTCTCTCTGAGTCTTGGGTTTTGTTTGGCCAACTAGATCTATGATTCTTGCAATGGGAGAAGTGCTTGGTTTTGGGTTCATACCGTGTGGTGACCTTTCCCAGTGACAGAAGGGGCAGCAAGGCACGCATCGTGTTGTTGCCATCAAGGGTAACAAGATGGGCTTTTATCGTAGATATGAGATTGTCCATCTACATCATGTCATCTTGCTTAAGGCATTACTCTGTTCTCATGAACTTAATACACTAGATGCATGCTGGATAGCGGTCGACGTGTAGAGTAATAGTAGTAGATGCAGAAAGTATCAGTCTACTTGTTTTTTATGTGATGCCTATAGATATAATCATTGCCTTAGATAACGTCACGGCTTTGCGCGGTTCTATCAATTTCTCGACAGTAATTCGTTCACCCACCGTCTACTTGCTTTCATGAGAGAAGCCACTAGTGAACACTACGACCCCGGGTCTATTCACAACTATCGTTTCCGCTTTCACTTTCACTTTGCTTTGTTTCTTTTTGCTTTCAGTTCTCACTTTGCAAACAATCTATAAGGGATTGACAACCCCTTCATAGAGTTGGGTGCAAGCTCTTTGTGTTTGTGCAGGTACTTGTGACAATCCTTCACTGGATCGATACCTTGGTTCTCAAAACAGAGGGAAATACTTACCGCCTCTGTGCTACATCACCCTTTCCGCTTCGAGGGAACACCAATGCAAGGCTCCAAGGCCACGGGGGAATCCTTTGCATATTTTCCAAGGAAGTCCCTAAAGGCGTAGCCGTAGCACAAGGATTACTGGTGCCATTGTTGAGGAGTAAATAGTCTCCTGTCAACACGCTTGTTTCTGGCGCCGTTGGAAGGTCTTTTGTTGCAGTAACATGCATCCACAAACCTTCAACCCAGTTTTGCCATGAGAGTCCACCATACCTACCTATGGATTGAATAAGATCCCTCAAGTAAGTTGTCATCGGTGCAAGCAATAAAAATTGCTCCCTAATATGTATGATCTATTAGTGTGTGGAAAATAAGCTTTGTGTGAACCTGTGATGAGGAAGACATAAAAGCGACACACTGCATAATAAAGTTCTTTATCACAGGAGGCAATATAAAGTGACGTTCCTCCACACTAAGAGGACACACATCCAAACCTCAAAAGCGCATGACAGCCTCTGCTTCCCTCTGCGAAGGGCCTATCTTGTACCTTTACTTTTTGCCCTTGAAAGAGTCATGGTGATCTTCACAAATTCCTTGTTTCGCCTTTATCTTGGCTAACGTCATATGCTAGGGAAAGATCTATATTCATATGTCAACTTGGAGGTAAGCATTCATGAATTATTATTGTTGACATTACCCTTGAGGTAAGCAGTTGGGAGGCAAAACTATAAGCCCCTATCTTTCTCTGTGTTCAGCTGAAACTTTGATCTCATGAGTACCACATGAGTTGTAGCAATTGTAGAGAACGAAAAGATGATTGAGTATGTGGATTTTCTTTAGAAGCTCTTATTTGACTCTTTCTGATGTTGTGATAAATTGCAATTGCTTCAATGACTAAAGGCTATCGGTTGCTAATTCTCGGTAAGGTTCTTGATCCATACTTTACTTTGTGAAGGAATTGTCGCTTTAGCATGAGAGATTATATGTTGGTATTGCTGTTCTGATCATGATCATGATGCATGTATGTTCGTATCTTGTTTTGTCGACACCTCTCTCCCTAAACATGTGGGCATATTTATTGAGCTCGGCTTTCGCTTGAGGACAAGCGAGGTCTAAGCTTGGGGGAGTTGATACATCCATTTTGCATCATGCTTTCATGTTGATATGTATAGCTTTTTGGGCTGTTATTTCACTTCACAGTACAATACTTATGCCTTTTCTCTCTTATTTTGCAAGGTTTACATGAAGAGGGAGAATGCCGGCAGCTGGAATTCTAGCCTGAAAAAGGAGCAAGTTTGAGATGCCTATTCTGCGCAACTCCGAAAGCCGTGAAAATCAAAGTGGATTTCTTTGGGAACATATAAAAATATTGGGTCGAAGAAGTGCCAGAGGGGCGCCAGTAGGTGGCCACAAGCCTGCTAGGCGCGGCCACCCCCCTGGTCGCGCCTAGGGGGCTTGTGGGCTCCCTGCTGGCCCACTGGCTCCCCTCTTCTTCTATATGAAGGGTTTCGTTCCGAAAAAATTCAGGAGGAGGCTTTTCGAAGGATTCGCTGCCGCCACGAGGCGGAACTTGAGAAGAACCAATCTAGAGCTCCGGCAGGACGATCCTGCCGGGGAAACTTCCCTCCCGGAGGGGGAAATCATCGGCATCGTCATCACCGACACTGCTCTCATCGGAGGGGACTCATCACCATCAACATCTTCACCAGCACCATCTCATCTCCAAACCCTAGTTCATCTCTTGTAACCAATCTCTGTCTCGCGAGTCTGATTGGTACTTGTAAGATTGCTAGTAGTGTTAATTACTCTCTGTAGTTGATGCTAGTTGGATTACTTGGTGGAAGAGTTTATGTTCAGATCCTTGATGCTACTCATTACCTCTCTGGTCATGAATATGATTATGCTTTGTGAGTAGTTACTTTTGTTCCTAAGGACATGGGATAAGTCATGCTATAAGTAGTCATGTGAATTTGGTATTCGTTCGATATTTTGATGTGTTGTATGTTGTTTTTCCTCTAGTGGTGTTATGTGAACGTCGACTACATAACACTTCACCATTATTTGGGCCTAGAGGAAGGCATTGGGAAGTAGTAAGTAGATGATGGGTTGCTAGAGTGATAGAAGCTTAAACCCTAGTTTATGTGTTGCTTCGTAAGGGGCTGATTTGGATCCACTAGTTTAATGCTATGGTTAGACTTTGTCTTAATTCTTCTTTCATAGTTGCGGATGCTTGCGAGAGGGGTTAATCATAAGTGAGATGCTTGTCCAAGTAAGGGCAGTACCCAAGCGTTGGTCCACCCACATATCAAACTATCAAAGTACCGAACGTGAATCATATGAACATGATGAAAGCTAGCTTGATAGAAATTCCCATGTGTCCTCGAGGGCATTTTTCCTCCTATAAGACTTTGTCCATGCTTGTCCCTTGCTACAAAAGGGATTGGGCCACTTTGCTGCACCATTGTTACTTTTGTTACTTGCTACGAATCATCTCACCACACAACTACTTGTTACTGATAATTTCAGTGCTTGCAGATATTACCTTGCTGAAAACCACTTGTTAGATCCTTCTGCTCCTCGTTGGGTTCAACACTCTTACTTATAGAAAGGACTACGATAGATCCCCTATACTTGTGGGTCATCAGGGCAGCGCTTGACGGCACAAGCGGTTCGGTTGCCACAGGGGGCTGCACAGCGCGCGCTGTGGCATGCCAGTATTGTGGTCACCACGGTTACGAGTGCCACAAGGCCACGCAAGCTCGGGGACCTTGTCCATTGTGTCGACCTCACTCTTACCAGCCTCTGTCCATCATTAGTTCGACCAGTCACTCACTCCTGCGAAGTGTAACATCAACTACAACTTCTGCCTGCAAACTTGGGAAGGATCTAGAGCTCAAATGGGTTAGGGTTAGGGCAAGCTAGCATGTTTGGATTAATCAGCATAGGAAAGACTACAGACTTGCAAAGTTTGAAAGGATTTGAAGATCAAATGAATATAGTTCCTTTGTAAATCATCTTTCTGGTCCAGAATGCAAATGAGCTCATGGCACTCACATGCAAGCCCTGCTAATGGTGGAACTTGGTGGAGGAGTGTTATTTAGTAGTGCACACAATTCCAAAAAAATTAAGATCATTGGTACACACCTAGCTAGCACTTCCTTCACAAAGGTTCAGTTTTAACAGAAACTCAGCAGAGTTTTCCTGCTCAAAACTTGTACTAGACCATCAGATGTTTTTACATATTTTAACTAAATATGATCCCTTGGAGATAAGGGGATTTATTGATAATTTTCTAAAACAGGAAAAATAGGGTTGCTTCACAAAGTGACAATTCTGGTCAGAAAAGAAATAATTTTTCTAGCCAAACAATTTCATTGGGAAATGAAATGTTTTTGAAGATTTTGAAATCATATGATACTGAGAACATGTGGAAAAAGTTTTGAGGTCAATAGCTTGTCCCAACTATAGGTTGCTTCACAACCCATGGTGATGTCATAATTTCCCCTAAATAGAAAAAGAATTATTTGAAAGATTTAATCATTGCAAATTATTCCAAGGAAGGTTTTGGCAAGAGGCAAAAGGTTTGGGTTGCTTGTGACAAGAAATCAGAGACTCACAATCCAACTTGCTTGAGAAAATTTGTAAATCCATCGATTTGCAAGTGAAACTTCAAAATATTTTGAAAAGAAAAAGTTTGAAAAATCAGGGTGTTACACTTCTTTCAAGAGAAACTCTTTCTCTAGAAAGGATCAGTTCTTGGCAACAAAGGCTTTGCCTTCAGACCTAATATAGAAGGTATACCCAACAGTTTCCTTAGGGTATCCTATGAAGACGCATTTTTCCGCTTTGGGTTCAAGCTTTTCTAGTTGAAGTTTCTTCACATAAGCATCGCAAGCCCAAACTTTTAGAAACGACAGCTTAGGTTTCTTACCAAACCATAATTCATACGGTGTCGTCTCAACGGATTTAGACGGCGCCCTATTTAAAGTGAATACGACAGTTTCCAATGCATATTCCCAAAATGATAGCAGTAAATCAGTAAGTGATATCATAGATCACACCATATCGAATAAAGTGTGATTACAACGTTCACACACACACCATTACGCTGCGGTGTGCCAGGCGGCGTGAATTGTGAAACAATTCCACATTTCCTTAGGTGCGTGCCAAACTCATGACTCAAATATTCTCCTTCACGATCAGATCGTAGAAACTTTATTTTCTTGTCACATTGATTCTCCACCTCACTATGAAATTCCTTGAACCTTTCAAAGGTTTCAGACTTGTGCTTCACTAAGTAAACATACCCATATCTACTTAAATCATCGGTGAGGGTGAGAACATAATGATAGCCTCCGCGAGCCTCAACGCTCATTGAACCGCATACATCGGTATGTATTATATCCAATAAGTTGGTTGCTCGCTCCATTGTTCCGGAGAACGGAGTCTTAGTCGTCTTGCCCATGAGGCACGGTTTGCATGTGTCAAATGATTCAAAATCAAGAGACTCCAAAAGTCCATCTGTATGGAGTTTCTTCATGCGCTTAACACCGATATGACCAAGGCGGCAGTGCCACAAGTATGTGGGACTATCATTATCAACTTTACATATTTTGGTACTCACACTATGAATATGTGTAACATCACGATCGAGATTCATCAAGAATAAACCATTAACCAGCGTGGCAGGACCATAAAACATACCACTCATGTAAATAGAACAACCATTATTCTCATATTTAAATGAGTAGCCATCTTGCATCAAGCGAGATCCCGATACAATGTTCATGCTCAAAGATGGTATTAAATAACAAATATTAAGGTTTAAAACTAATCCCGAAGGTAGATGTAGAGGTAGCATGCCGACGACGATCACATCGACCTTGGAACCATTCCCGACGCGCATCGTCACCTCGTCCTTAGCCAGCCTACGCTTGTTCCGCAGTTCGTGCTTAGAGTTGCAAATGTGAGTAACAACACTGGTATCAAATACCCAGGAGCTACTACGAGCGCTGGTAAGGTACACATCAATAACAAGTATATCACATATACCTTTGACGTTGACGGCCTTCTTATCCGCTAAGTACTTAGGGCAATTCCGCTTCAAGTGATCGGTTCCCTTGCAGTAATAGCACTCAGTCTCAGGCTTAGGTCCTTTCTTTGGCTTCTTCTCAACAACTGGTTTACCGGGCGCGGCAACTGCTTTGTCGTCTTTCTTGAAGTTCTTTTTACCTTTGCCTTTCTTGAAACTGGTGGTCTTATTCACCATCAACACTTGATGTTCTTTCTTGATTTGTACCTCCGCAGATTTCAGCATTGAATACAACTCGAGAATAGTCTTCTCCATCCCTTGCATGTTGTAATTCATCACAAAGCCTTTCTAGCTAGGTGGAAGAGACTGGAGGATTCTGTCAATGACCGCATCATCCGGAAGTTCAACTCCTAGATGAGTCAAGCGTTGTGCAACATAGACATTCGGAGTATGTGCTCACTGACAGAACTATTCTCCTCCATCTTACACCTAAAGAACTTGTCGAAGACTTCATAACTCTCGACCCAGGCATGAGCTTGAAAAAAAGTTTCAGCTCCTCGAACATCTCATATGCTCCGTGTTGCTCAAAACGCCATTGGAGCCCCGGTTCTAAACTGTAAAGCATGCCGCACTGAACCAGAGAGTAGTCATCACTCCGCGACTGCCAGGCGTTCCTAACGTATTGGTCTGCCGCGGGAACGGGAGGATCACCTAGTGGTGCATTAAGGAGACATGCCTTCTTGGAAGCAGTGAGGATGAGCTTTAAGTTACGAGCCCAATCCGCATAGTTGCTCCCATCATCTTTCAGCTTGGTTTTCTCTAGGAACGCGTTAAAGTTGAATGAGACATTTGTGTTCGCCATTGGATCTGCAATATTTGTAAAGACAATTTTAGACTAAGTTCATGATAATTAAGTTCATATAATCAAATTACTAATGAACTCCCACTTAGATCGACATCCCTCTAGTCATCCAAGTGTTACATGATCCGCGTCGACTAGCCCGTGTCCGATCATCACGTGAGACGGACTAGTTATCAATGGTGAGCATCTCCATGCTGATCATATCAACCATACGACTCATGCTCGACCTTTCGGTTTCCCGTATTAGAGGCCATGTATGTACATGCTAGGCTCGTCGAGTCAACCTAAGTGTTTTGCGTGTGTAAACTGGCTTACATCCGTCGTATGCGGACGTTAGAATCTATCACACCCGATCATCACTTGGTGCTTCGAGACAACGATCCTTCGCAACGGTGCACACTTAGGGGAATACATGTCTCGAAATTTTTAATGAGGGATCATCTTATCTTTGCTACCGTCGTTCTAAGCAATAAGATGAAAAACATGATAAACATCACATGCAATCATATAGTGACATGATATGGCCAATATCATCTTGCTCCTTTGATCTCCATTTCGGGGCACCATGATCATCATTGTCACCGGCATGACACCATGATCTCCATCATTGTGTCTCCATGAAGTCATCACGCCAACTATTACTTCTACTACTATAGCTAATGTTTAGCAATAAAGTAAAGCAATCACATGGCGTTGCATCTCATCCAATAAATTAAGACAACTCCTATAGCTCCTGCCGGTTGTCATACTCATCGACATGCAAGTCGTGAATCGTATTACAAGAACATGATCAATCTCATACATCACATATGTAACATCACATCCTTTTGGCCATATCACATCACATAGCATACCCTCCAAAAATAAGTTAGACGTCCTCTAATTGTTGTTGCAAGTTTTACGTGGCTGATTAGGGTTTCTAGCAAGAACGCTTCTTACCTACGTGACAGCCACAACGTTGATATGACAATGCTATTTATCCTTCATAAGGACCCTCTTCATTGAATCCGATCCGACTAAAATGGGAGAGACAGACACCCGCTAGCCACCTTAGCAACAAGTGCATGTCGGTCGGTGGAACCAGTCTCATGTAAGAGTACGTGTAAAGTTGGTCCGGGCCGCTTCATCCCACGATGCCACCGAATCAAGATAAGACTAGTAACGGCAAGCAATTGACAAATCATCACCCACAACTTTTGTGTTCTACTCGTGCATATAATCTACGCATAGAACCTGGCTCTGATACCACTGTTGAGGAACGTAGTAATTTAAAAAAAATCCTATGTCACACAAGGATCTATATATGGAGAAACCAGAAACGAGCAAAGGGGGTAAAGCATCTTCATACCTTTGAAGATCGCTAAGCGGAAGCGTTGCTGGAACGCGGTTGATGGAGTCGTACTCGTAGCGATTCAGATCATGGTGGATTCCGATCTATGTACCGAACATCGGTGCCTCCGCGTTCAACACACGTGCAGCCTGGTGATGTCTCCAATGCCTTGATCCAACAAGGAGGGAGGAGAGGTTGAGGTGAGCTCCGGCAGCACGACGGCGTGGTGACGGTGGAGCTACGTGGCACTCCGACACGGCTTCACCAAGCACTACGGAGGACGGGGAGGAGGAGTAGTAGGGTTGCGCCGAGAGAGAGATAATTGTTGTCTCAAATCAGCCCCAAAACCTCCACTACTTATAGGAGGAGAGGGAGGTCGGTGCCCACCCTTAGGGTTTCCACCCTAAGGGGTGCGGCAGCCCTAGATGGGTGGAGGGGTGGCGCCCTAGGGTGGGCCTTGGGCCCAAGGCAGCCCCTCCACGCCTAGGGTTTGGCCCCTTAGCCCCTTGCTGTGCCTTGGGCCCTTAGTGGTGGCGCACGAGCCCACCTAGGGGCTAATTCCACTTTTGGCCCATGTAGCACTTTAGGGCTGGTGACCCTTCTCGGTGGACCCCCGGAACCCTTCCGGTGGTCCCGGTACATTACCGGTGACGCCCGAAACACTTCCGGCGATCAAATCCTCACTTCCTATATATGAACCTTTACCTCCGGACCATTTCGGAACTCCTCGTGACGTCCGGGATCTCATCCGGGACTCCGAACAACCTTCGGTAACCACGTACACTATTCCCATATAACCCTAGCATCATCGAACATTAAGTGTGTAGACCCTACGGGTTCGGGAACCATGCAGACATGACAGAGACACCTTTCCGGCCAATAACCAACAACGGGGTCTGGATATCCATGTTGGTTCCCACATGTTCTACGATGATCTCATCGGATGAACCACGATGTCGAGGATTCAATCAATGTCGTATGCAATTCCCTTTGTCTACCGGTATGATACTTGCCCGAGATTCGATCGTCGGTATCCCTATACCTTGTTCAATCTCGTTACCGGCAAGTCTCTTTACTCGTTCCGTAACACATCATCCCGTGGCTAACTCGTTAGTCACACTGAGCTCAATATGATTATGGATTACCGAGTGGCCCCAGAGATACCTCTCCGTCACACGGAGTGACAAATCCCAGTCTCGATTCGTACAACCCAACAGACACTTTCAGAGATACCTGTAGTGCACCTTTATAATCACCTAGTTACATTGTGATGTTTGATACACCTAAAGCACTCCTACGGTATCCGGGAGTTGCACAATCTCATGGTCTAAGGAAATGATACTTGACATTAGAAAAGCTTTAGCAGACGAACAACACGATCTAGTGCTAGGCTTAGGATTGGGTCTTGTCCATCACATCATTCCCCAATGATGTGGCCCAGTTATCAATGACATCCAATGTCCATGATCAGGAAACCATGATCATCTATTGATCAACGAGCTAGCCAACTAGAGGCTCACTAGGACACAGTGTGATCTATATATTCACACATGCACTACTGTTTCTGGCTAATACAATTATAGCATGAATAATAGACAATTATCATGAACTAGGAAATATAATAATAACCACTTTATTATTGCCTCTAGGGCATATGTCCAACAATTCTCGGGTAGCCGACTCTCGCGGTTACACGAGTGTGTGCGGGACAGGGGCACATGCCTATGGTGCATGGTATGTGTGACCCGTTGTGGCACACATCACGGCTCATATGTGGGCACTGGATGCAAAAACATGTGCAGGAGTGAACGTTCCTGTTAGGCATTCGAGGATACCTGTTCCTTTGACTGGGATGCATGTGACATCATGTTTAATATGATTGGTAGACCAGCCAAATCAACACAGTGCACCTCCTTTTCCAAAAGCTCATCGCCAATGAACATCCGACTTAAGCGTACTTGGCTTGTTGTAACTTGAGGATGGATTACTTCCGAAAAGTTTTTCCCAGATTTGTGTAACTAAGCACAAAGTGCACAAGTTAAGCGTGCTTGTTTAGTCTACATCTGAGGTGATAGTCAGGTGTGTAACAGACATGAACTAATGGTTGTGGCAGGAGTGTTACATGTGTACATGCATGGGGTGGCTTAATTAGCAATCAGATTAGTTTCTCGGCATGCTCCTAAGGTTCAATTCATGTGGTTATCCTATGTTTGGCAGAGTTGACCTACTCGTGGGTTTCAGGATCTCCCAACCATTTTGATCGTGGGTCAATGGTCATCTTCAAAGACTTTGGACCTGAACAAAATGACGGGACTATTCGAGGGCGGTTACATAGATTTGCATGAGCTCGCTCTGTGATCTTACATTGAAGAGCTACCGGAGCATGCATGGGAGCAAGGATCTCCTAGGAGCACAAGATTTTCTCCCGTATTTATCATCTCCATCTTCAAGTTCATAAACAAACTAAAGTAAGCTGAACCAATAATTAATAGTTAATACCATAGTGAGCGGTAGGAACGGTGAAAGATATAAAAAATGAAAAATACACCGACAACCACAAATGGTAGAATCTGCTATAGTGGTGGTTAATATCATGTTTTGTCAAAGGTCCCTCATGTAGGGGAAACTGATCGTTCACTTAGACAACGTTGAACTAGCGAATAATTGTGTTATTTTCAGGCATTCTCTTATAATGACCTTCATGCGATCGAAAAAACACATCGTTGCACCGAAAACTACCTAAAAAGTTGTCATGGTAGAAAAGAGAAAGGATTGACATGGTACATAGAGAAAATTGCCATGAGCATCTAGAAAAGCACCATGCTACAATATAGAGACTTGCCATGGTGCAATTTGAAGATTTCCCTTGTTGTAGGTAGAGAATTGCTATGCTAAAATATAGATATTTTCGGTAAAGGATTGTCATGTTGTCGTGTGAAAAGTTGGCATGTCATGTTGTAGAAAAAACAGTGTACATACGGATGCGGGTGCGTGTGTGTGTGCATGCGCATGCATTTGTGTGCAAC
Source organism: Hordeum vulgare subsp. vulgare (assembly GCF_904849725.1). Classification (NCBI taxonomy): domain Eukaryota; kingdom Viridiplantae; phylum Streptophyta; class Magnoliopsida; order Poales; family Poaceae; genus Hordeum; species Hordeum vulgare. The sequence continues at coordinate 459,715,986 of NC_058521.1, forward strand.
GAAGCATTATTCGTCCTTGTCCGTTCCAGTGAGAGGACCAAGCACTTTGAGATTCGCACGCGAGATTCGACGTATATGAAGGCGTTTGTGCAAAAACAACAACAAACTGATGTTAGTTCATTGGCATTTAGGTTTGTCAATTTTATTTATTTATTTATTTTATGGTTGCTACTTTTAGTATAAAACTATTTTAATTCTCATGATGGCTAAAGAAACAAAAGGTTATTCTGACATCATTTGACAGTATTTTTTGTGTGGGATGTATTTCAAGAGGTGGTCAACTAAAAATGCTAAATTTCTCAGTCGTTACTTCTGGATTAGCAAGATTCTATAAATGAAACTTGGCACAACACGGCTGAAGCACCATAAACTAAGGCAACAAAATATTAATAGATTTGAAAAATACTTTCTCTGAAAAATACTCCCTATGTAAAGAAATATTAGTGATAAAAAAAGATTTTATTTGCTGAACTCATATTTCTTCACGGAGGAGTAGAATATTGATAAAAAACCAAGCTCACAAGTGTGCGGCTCAGATTGACTGAGAATTCCCTGTATTTCAGAAACAAGGGAAACTTGTTTTTTCTTCCCAAAGAAAAGCGACTGCATGAGGTCTCAAAACGTGCGGATGAGACGAAGCGTTCCTGCTCAACAGAAGGGGAAAAAACGAAGCCAGAAAAGGCGAAACCGTACTCCAGTCCACAGATCGCTCTCCAGCCTCCAACCCCGTCCCTTTCTTTACCTGAAAAAGAAAAACCCAATCCATGCCTAAACGCCGTGAAGACGTGATGAGGGTACGCCGTGACGATCTTTCCCGCGGCGCCCCTCCCGGGCCCACTGTCAACTACAGCAGCCGCCAGCCCGCACCTACCGGATTGCGTCGCCCGGCCCCGCCCGGCAGCGGCGGAGCCCCACGCCGCGCTCCACGTGTCGGGGCTCCCCGGGCGAGATCTGACGGGCCGACGGAGCGCGCGGCTTTAGATTTCGTCGGATCCCGGCGGGCCGCGGGGCCCGCCCGCCCCCCTCCGGCCCTCCCACGCCTCCACTTGCTCCACGTCATGGTCACCCCGTTATCTATTTCCTCCCTCTCCTCCCCTCGCCTTCTCTTCTCCCTTCCTTCAGCACCACCACTTCTCTCTTCTCTTCTCTTCTCTTCTCCTCTCCTCTCACCACAGAGCCCAGGCTCAGTTTTATCTCACGTCTGGTCCTCGTAACGCCCCGCCGGGTTCTGGAAACATCCACGGCTACTTTCACGCGCGGGTCAAAGCTCGCGCGCCCACGCCCATGCCGCCACCGCCCGCCCCTCGACCTCCCACGGTGCGCGCCCTTCCCGCTAACAACCCCGGGCGCCCGTCCTTTTCTTTTCTGGTTTGCTTTAGTTGGTTCCGGGGCGGGGGTTCGGGACCTCCGAATCCGGTGGATCTCGGCCGCCCGCCGCCGGAATCCGGCACGGGTGGAGCTGCTCTGCCTCGTCGGGTCGAGTCGCGGTGGGAGTTTGACGCTTGGTTTACCTGTCTGATTCCGTTGAAAGCCCGAGTACTGCTGATGCAGTCTAATTTTATCTCGTCAACAGGACTATTTCTTCAGACTTTTAAGCTCCTATATATAATCTCTGAACTACGCTGATCTCTGCTCTAGTAACTACCGATTTTGCACGGTAAATCCATTGTCCAAACATTAGCATCGCGCGCCGATCCTTGCCAATTTCGTACGGTGCGCGCGTCGAATGCCGACCAACTGTCCATAATTCGAAGCATATCTCGCGTTCGTCATAGATTCGACCTTTGATCCATGCGTGCTTCTTGCAGATTCCAGTAGTTGGATGCAGCATGCCCATTTCTGAACCCACCGTAGGGCATGCTCCGTCGTCCGTGAACCGTCGCTAGTTGCGAACGCCACGGATCCAGCTGATGGTGAGCGCCGGTCAAGCTGGCGCGGACGGACCTTCCAGCAGTGATATTAGGGGGATCGGAAACGGCGCCGTAGAGAATCAGAACGGCCATGCCCTCAAGCCAAACGAGGACAAGGAATGGAGGGGCGGCAGCAAGGAAGAGGACTGGCCCAGTACGCACAGTGCGCCGCCAGGCTTGGACGAGCACAAGCAGCAGCAGCAAGACCGGGTCATCCGCTGGGAGAAGTTCCTGCCGGTCAAGACACTAAGGGTCTTGCTAGTGGAGAACGATGACTGTACCCGACATGTTGTCCGTGCTCTGCTCCGTAAGTGTGGCTATGAAGGTAATGCCCTGCAAATTTAAACTTCTAGTTTCAAGTAAATTATTAAATTGGATTTTGATCTTTTATAGTACTAGTTTGTCTAGGTCTGTTAGAGGCTAGAGTCTTCATGTTATTGTATTTTTCCTTCCTCTCTTTCAGTTCTAGATTTGACTTCGAGTTGATTTTGAACTTATAGTGCGACCATACATCTATCACATCATTTATACAGGGGGATACAGAGGCGGAGGTTATCCTCCTTTTCCAAAAATAACAATACAAGGGGATACTGGAATTGCTTATTGTGGAAAAGGGGAAACTGACATGACATTGCTTGTTGTGAAAAAAGAATGCATTGCGCATGCTAAAATAAGAGCAATGATTTTGATGGCACATCCTAATTGATCATAGCTAAAGACACCATGATGCCGACCTGTATTTAGAACATGAGATCTTCATTCAATTCCCAGTCAGCAATTAGTTGATCTGGCTATTAGTTTTACTTCAGTGGAAGAAGGTCCCTGATGGCGAATGCTCCTGTCTTGGTGCATCAGTTGATGGGCATGGTCAATCTTGATCAGTCAGCATAGTTTTGTTAACTGTTAACATGGATGAATGCATAAATGGCCAGGAATTTTGTTAGAAAAATGCCAAGGCGAGCACCAACACCGAGAAAGTAAAATCAAATAGCCAACTGACATTTGGTCTTGCTGCTAATTGAAATCAGTGCAACTGAAGTGATTTGACAAGGCCTTAATTTATTCCCACTCTCACGAGCTAACTCTAAGAACTTTGCAAACTTGAGCCTAGTTATCTTTGAGCAATTTCTTGCCCTAAATTGGGTAAATACAAACTTTATTCAGGTGTCATGGATTTTTCTAATGTAAATTGTACGTTTGATGTGTTCGTTAATTCGGTCAGTACATTTATGATATTTCCTATTAGAATTATCCTTTCTTTTTATATTCAAAGGTGAAAGGTAAATCAATATTACTTTTCTTTGAAACTGTTTCAATTACGTTAGTCCATTGATTGCAAAATGCATATCTTTCCTTTGTAGTTATCTCTGCTGAGAATGGATTGGATGCATGGCAATATCTTGAAGATGTGCAAAACCGTATTGACCTTGTATTAACTGAGGTCGCCATGCCTTGTCTATCTGGCATTGGTCTGCTCAGTAAGATCACGAGTCACAGTATTTGTAAGGGCATTCCTGTGATCAGTAAGTAGTTTTCCTGCTCAACCATATTGCTCCAACAGATTCACACACTTATTTTGGTCCTTGCTAATTTATTAGTTTAAATATTCTTAGCTTCTAAAGCTTATGTTGTTTCCATGCAGTGATGTCTAAGAATGACTCAATGAGTACAGTCTTTAAGTGTCTATCAAAGGGAGCAGTTGACTTCTTAGTGAAGCCGATAAGGAAGAATGAACTTAAGACCCTTTGGCAGCACATATGGAGGAGATGCCACAGTGTAAGTTGCTTATTGTTGGTCTAGCTTATTTCATGTCGGAAAACCAAGCCCACAAAACCCACTATGGCATAGTTTCTTTGACCTACTTATTTATCTGGGTATCTTCTCTGATTATCACTCTGGAATTTGCCTTTTTCGGAATCTAGTCCAGTGGAAGTGAAAGTGGCATCCATATACAAAAGTGTTCCAAACCAAAGACTGGTGATGAATATGCGAAAAACAGTGGCGGCAGTCATGATGACGATGACGATGATGATGCTGATGATGACTTTAGTGTTGGGCCCAATGCTAGGGATGGCAGTGATAATGGCAGTGGCACTCAGGTATGTTGGTTACTTAAAATTGGAAGATACTTATTACTCATTAGAAGATTGTGATAGATGTGATATAAAGGGTATTAGTTGAATACTACTCGGAACAAATGTTTGACTCTTCCAAAATTAATAGGATTAATACCTCTACGAGTTGAAAAGCTATGTGTTAAGTACAATTTTTTCGTGCACATACTTTGTACTTCCTAGTTGCTAAAGATCAGACCCTATCACCCTAGACCTATTCACTTTGGGCATTTTACACCTTTTGTTTTAATGTCTCACCCTGAGTCCACCCTTAGAACTGAATAACAAAACGATGATGTTTGTGCCAATGTTTTTTAAAAGAGATCTCTTTTAAAAATCTATTCTCATGCCACTGATCTATTTTAAAAATGCAGAGTTCATGGACGAAGCGTGCTGTGGAGATTGATAGCCCACAACTTGTGTCTTCTGACCATCTATCAGATTCACCTGATAGTACTTGTGCACAAGTAATTCACCCCAGATCAGAGATAGGCAGCAATAGGTGGTTGCCGACTGCAAATAAAAGGAATATCAATAATCAAAAAGAAAAAAATGGTATCGTATTCTCACAGTATCCTTTATACAAAGTAAATACACCTTTTACTGTCTATGTCAACCAACTGCCACTTCTTGTGCAGATGACTCCATGGGGAAATACTTAGAAATAGGCGCTCCTAGAAATTCAAGTCTAGCGTATCAATCTTCTCCAAATGAGATGTCTGTTAATCCAACAGAAAAACAGCATGAGAATCTCATATCCAAAAACAAGTCAGTAGACAAAATAGTCATCGACAAACCAACTAGTGAAACTGCTGATTTGATTAGTTCAATAGCCAGAAACACAGAATCGAAACAGGCTGCTAGAATCACTGATGCACCTGATTGCTCCTCCAAGATGCCACATGGGAATGAAATGAATAACGATTCTCCCATCAACATGCCATCCAAAGAGCTGGGTCTGAAGATATCGGAAACAACTAGACGTGGAACTGAAATCCATGATGAACGAAGTATTCTGAAAAGATCAAATCTCTCAGCATTCACCAGGTGCAAAGCATAATATCGCTATAATTACTAAGTTATGAACACAGCAATATATAAGTTGCGTACTAACTGTCCCTTATTTTGCAAGGTACCATACTCCCATGGCTTCCGATCAAGGTGGGGCAACATTTCGGGGAAGCTGTTCACCTCAAGATAACAGCTCAGAGGCTGTGAAAACGAACTCCACCTGCAAGATGGAGTCAAATTCAGATGCTGCTCAAATAAAGCAGGGCTCAAATGGCAGTAGCAACAACAATGACATGGGCTCCAGTACCAAGAATGCCAACACAAAGCCTTGTACAGATAGGGAGAGAGTTATGCCACCATCACTTGTTAAATCCAACCAGCAGACTTCAGCATTCCATCCAGTGCAGCACCAAGTGTCACCAGCTGACGCAGTAGGGAAGGACAAAGCTGCTGAAGAAATTGCCAATGCAGTGAAAGTGGACCACTCAAGCGAGGCACAGCAAAGCTCTGTCCAGCATCACCATCATGGACACTATTACCGCCATGTTATGGTACAACAACAGACATTAATTGATCGTGCATCAAACGCTCGGTGTGGTTCATCCAACGCGTCTGATTCACCCATGGAAGGTCATGCCGCAAACTATGGTGTGAACGGGAGCATCTCAGGCAGCAATAATGGAAGCAATACACAGAATAGAAGTAGCTTCGCTCCCAATATTGCAAGGCCAAACATGGAGAGTGGTACCATGGACAAAACTGAGGCTGGTGGTGGCAATGGCAGCGGGAGCGGGCCGAGCGGTAGCGGCACTGACCTAGTTTGTCAGAATCAGCTCAGCCAACGAGAAGCTGCAGTGAACAAATTCAGGCAGAAGCGGAAAGAGAGGAACTTCGGGAAAAAGGTAATCTATTTTCAGCTACAGGCTTTCTAAAGCAGGGACTCCCAAAATTAGGCCCCTTTCAGTTTGATTTAGTATAGTATAAGAATGACCAGGAGTGTTCTCCAAGTAGTTGGACGCAAACCATAACCTACACAATTATTTATGTCATGATGAATAATCTTAACTTCTTCTGAAAGAGAGAAACGCTTACTTTCTTCAAAAGAAAAAAAAAGGTAGAAAGAAACTGCCAAAAATGTAATGGCAGACCTCTACGGAACAGCATAGCAGCATAGGTGTAGGGAATGTAATTGATAGTGTCTTGGGGAGTGCGATTTTATCTGCTGAAAGCATTGACGTTATTGGATTGGTATCTTATTGACTGCTTCGTTGGCTTGGCTATTTTCAGGTGCGATACCAAAGCAGGAAGAGGCTGGCCGAGCAGCGGCCACGTGTCCGTGGGCAATTTGTCCGACAGTCTGGACAAGAAGATGAGGCAGGCCAAGCAGCAGACAGATGACATCTGCTTTGAGAATTACTACACACATAGGTTATTGACTCTCACATTAGAGTGCTCAATAAATAAAACCCCACCAATATGATTATTGCCCTGCCCGGCCGACTCCAGATGAACATTTGTAATATCTAATCTATGATAGCATACCATGCATGTTACCCCTCGTTATGGTTTGTGATCTTCAGTTCTCTTTTAGAGATAGATCTGCTTAGTCTTACTCAACAAGAGTCTTAAGAAGGAGCAAGCCAGTAGCCAAGTTGTCACTCGTATATATCTATATAATGCAATGTTAAGCCGTTCATTCAACCTTGACCAAGGTGATATAACTGAATGATCCAGCGTTTTGTGAAAGGTGGTGTTCTAAAGTCAAAAGGTTGCACTTCACTTCTACTAATGTTTTGGCATTGCAGTTCCCCTCGAATACTCCATACCACAGGTTTAGAGCATCTCTAGTAGAACCCTCAAACCCTTAAAACAAAAACCAGTTTTAAGGGTTGAGAATTACACATTTTTGACACTTTTAAGGGTTGAAAACATTCCGTTATAAGGGTTGGGCTTGAGGGTTCTAGTCTTTGCCCCAACCCCAAACCTTAAAACTGTCATTCATATATCACACATTTCATCATATGACATATCACAAATTCAATCACATTTGACATAAAACAATAATCATTCTAGTTATTATTACAACATCGAATAAAACAATAATCATTCAAATCATTACAACAATGTTTGAGCAAATAACAACAATTGTTCGAATCAAATAGGACATAGAAAAGTAAAATAAAGATACATCATGGGCCAATGCGCCGCCCATCCAAATGCCAGTGGTGCTCTACTAGATCATCCCGGAGTCGACCATGAGTGGTTCCATCCTCAATCTCACGATGTGCTTCAAGAAAAGCTTGTATGCGAGAAGGGTTTCTTTCTGGTTGCACACCGGTACCAACATTGTCATAGAAACAAGGGAGGTTTAACCCTCTCTAATCCTCTAGGATCATGTTGTGTAGAATCACACAACATTTCATGATGTTCATCAAGGTTTTTTTGTCCCAAAACCTTGCTGGACCCCGAACTATGGCAAACCTTGCTTGCAAAACACCGAAAGCGGCGCAACGGCGAGGCGAGATGCGAACGGCGGCGGGTGCGGAGGGGCGGTGGCCGGGGCGCGGAGGAGCGGCTGCCAGAGCGCGGGGCGACAGCGGGTCGACGAGGCCACGGCGGGGGCGCGGAGGGGCGGCGGGGCGAGATGCGGCCGAGCTATTTCCTCTCGCGCAGGGGAACCAACTGCCTCCCGCGCGAGGAGGGAAAATGAGGGCAATCCCCCCCCCCCCCCCCCACCCTCACTTCTACAGGTTGGGAAGGGGTTTGAGGGTTCAACCTCTAAATTTTTTTACGGGTTTAAGGGTTCTAGTCTACGCCGTTTTTCCGATGAAAACTGTAAAAAAACGGTTATTTTTAAGGGTTTGAGGGTTCTACTAGAGATGCTCTTACAATGTTGAGTGCATATCCTTTTCCAATGAAATAAGGGCAACACAAGCTATCTAAAAAAAGGCGTAAAGAGATGCAACCAGGCAAGACTGCTTTCCTTTCCATGATGTTCCTTAAAACAGGGCAACTTCACTCAAGTCTGCTTTACTGTGGCCAAAGTTCGCTTGTGGTTCTAATGTCTGCTCCCTGGGTAGAAGAAGTCTGCGCCGTTTTCCTTCACCTTGAAATGGAAGTTCCAAACTTTCTGCCCTTTCGCTGGTCTTTGCTCGATGAGCATTCCCTTGTTTACCACTGACAGCTGTTGCAAAAAAAATGAAACGCTTGTCAACGGTAAAATGGGCGGTGCAAGTGCCACCCTTCATAATAAGACCAAAGGTTCGCCGGAGCAAACTTACCACTATACTGGCTCCAAAAATCAAAGCAAGAACCTAAAGTATGCAAAGTGGTGATCGAGAACCTAACCTGTCCATGAACATCAGCGGCTAAACCGGTGCTCAGAGGCGCTGCCTTAATCACAAGATCAGCAATATAGCGCAGATGCAAGAGAAGTCCCACACCATCCTCGCTTGAATAAATATCCTCGTGATTAAGAACCACAAGCGAGCAATTCTGCCAAGACACAAACAGGGTGTAAAGAATGTGAATATGCTGTGAAGAAAGAGTACTGGCAGTGATTGCTAGATTCAGCTTTACCATCTCGGAAGTAAGTGTCACACAATAATGCAGGAAGTCCAAGACATCATCTGCAGAACCATTGGCAGCAACTTCCAAGAGCGAAACATCATCTATCATAACCGTGAACCGACCTGCATTTTCTCCAGTCCTGTATGCCTCCACCACTCTCTGAAGGCCACTGTACAGCTGAGCCAAGCTATCAGCAATGACACCTCCCCGTGTTCCACCTGAGTAAAGAAGCATGCAAATCAGTGACCTGTTAACGATAATGAAGCATTTGGAGAAACAAGGTATTCAAATATTGCTTGCCTGGGAACGCCTGCAAGTCGAAGAAATGAAGCCTCTCGCTCTTCCTATGCACGGATAAGTTACAGCCCTAGAAAATTTCAGAAGAAGAAATCATGAGCCGTTCAACGTTTTCAAGTAGATCATGCTCTTTGTGGCAGGATGCCCATGCCAGGACCCATGATACTGGAAGAAATCGAAAGTTATACGCTCTCTGAATGGTTAGTCCAGCCTTCAGTGCACCAATCAAACTTAGATTATTTAACTTGTGCAAAGTGCCTAGGCCTTCTGGTTTCGGATGAGCTGGTTATTGGAATCCCAAAGTGTCGCAGACAGCGAGCAGTTGCTGCCAGTTCATCCAGTACTGGCTTCCTGGCAACACAACTATGCAGTTGTGACATCTACTTCTGCGTTCGGTATGGGATTTCACATTCAGACCAGGGCAAGAGGCTATCTAGTAGTACTAGTAGATTCTATCCCTAGATCACCTTGTCGAATTTTCTGATGGACTATCACCCATTCTTTTGCAGGTGATCCATCGAAGCTAGCAGGTGCACGCTTACACAATTTCTCCACTAAGACATAGTACAGCTCTGCAGCAGTACTCGCTGAGTCACAAGTGTGTGTGAAACGTAGGCCGTGCTTAGGGTTAGTGTGGTATCAAGCAGAGAACATGTTGGAGGAAATGCCGGTGGGAGGGCGGGGCGCTTACCATCTTGCGGAGGACGCGGTCGTAGTGCGAGAAGGGGTGCGCGAGGGCGAGGAGCGCCGCGCCCCCGCCCGCGGCGAGCGCGCGCTTGAGGAGGAGGTGGAGGACGAAGGCGGCTGGCGCCTCCACGCAGTCCTCCACGACCACCACCCGCGCGCCGGCGCACATGGCCTCGCCCAGCAGGTCTTCCCCGCCGTACCCCTGCATCTCCCCCTCACCCAACCCCCCGGAGACCGCGACCAACGGGCTGCTGCTGCTGCGGCGGCGGCCGCGGCCAAGGAAGGAAGGAGGTGTCCGAGCGAATTCAGAGACCAAAGGAGTAGTGTACAAAGGAACGCGTACTTGGGTAAAAAAACGTAACGCAGGGGCGAAGGCGTACTTGGCGTAACGGAGAGCGCGCGTGCGTGTCCTGGCTTCGGAAGCAAACAGTGGGTCACGCGGGGCGGGGCGGAGGCAGCAGACGGCACCTGAGGACAGTTGTGTTGTGAGTGGTTCCGTCCTTCCTCGGAGTCGTGGACAGACAAAAGGGGAGGACGGAGTCGTGGACAGACAAAAGGGGAGGACGGAGTCGTGTCTCGTCCCGTCTCGTCAGTTTCTCCACCCGCATTCTTCCTGCGTTTGTCGTCCGTTCCAACCTCCGGCTCCCAAACCCAAACCCTGCGCACTCCCCTTCCCTTCCCACCCCACCCCACCCCTCCCCTCCCCTCCCCTCTGCATTCCGCGCCTCGGGACGCCATGGGGTGCTGCGCCTCGTCGCAGAAGAAGAAGGGCGCCGCGGCCGGGGACAGGAAGAAGAAGGAGCCCGCCGAGAGGCCGTCCCAGATCGCGCCGGCCGCCTCGCCCTCGCCCACGCCCACGCCCACGCCCACACCCACGCCGTCGCCCTCAGCTGGTACGTGCGCGCAGCCTCCCCTCCTCCTCCTCCTCCTTCTTCCTCTTCTTTTGCGGTGCCGGAATTCTTCTCCTTCTTCTTCTCCCCTGGCGCCGGTGCGGCGCCGGTTCTTGGCCGCCGCGGTGGCGTGCTAGTTTGGCCCCGCCGCTCGAGGCGGTCTCTTTGGTATCGTGCGGTTGATCGGATTCTCGGTTCGTTTCTGACGTCGGTGGTCTATGAGCGAGGGTTCTTGCGCGGCTGATCCCGTGGTTTCTTGGCGCTTCTTCGCTTGATGTTTCATGCATGGCTCGTGAAATGCGCTTCTTCGTTCCCAGAATTTGGGATGCCGCAGCGCTTTCTCGTGATTTCGGATACTCTGCGTGAAATCGTTTGAGCAGTTGCAACATCGGGAACTAGGACCGCGCGTAGGTTCATTTCTTCACGATTAAGTAATTGATTTTGCCAACAAAGTGTGGTTCTCTTCTCGGCCCTGAAACCGCACAAGATCCATGCGTTCCTCTCATTGTGATTTGCCTGTGCTCTTCTTTGGATGCGTGCAGATATGCTATGAATAAATCGTTGCATATCTGGATAGTACTTCAATTCACTTTTTCTTTACCAATTCGCTAATGTACCATGACGTTTCTCTTATTCCGGTAGAAAAAATATGCAGGACATCGAATATTGTTAATTTTAATAAATCAAGCTAATAATTAGGGGCATTCTACCTAGTCATTTAGTATCTCATTTATCTGTGTACAGCGCAAGATATACTGGCGATATACATGAGTAGTATATTTTCAACCGATTGAGTAATTAATTTCGCCATGAACTTGTGGTCCTAGGGCTTCTTCTATTTTTCTTTCTATAAAACAAATGTCAGAGCACAGTCTTGAGGTCTTCTTCTATATTTAGAAGAAGATTACCGAAGTGGCCCAAAATCTACACAACCACCGTGGCAGTGGCGCCGACCAAAACAGAGCAAACGTCCAACTAACCTCCTAGAACAGAAAGTGTTGTTCTGGGTCTTGAAACTGCACACAATTTTACTGGCTACTGAGTAAATGTTATTTGATTGTGGCAATTTTTCTTTTAGGAAGTAAATTAATGTTATTATTATGAGGAGGACCGCAAATCCCACTGTGTCGCGATGATATGTGTGACGTATGCATGTCCTTTGATTGTGGCAATTTTTCTTTTAGGAAGTAATTTAATGTTATTATTATGAGGAGGACCACAAATCCCACCGTGTCATCTATGATATGTGTGACGTATGCATGTCCCCACACAAATTTCTGTCCCTTGTTCTTGCTATGGTTGGATTAGTGCGATGGCAAAGCCTGGATTTGATATAGATGAGATCTTAAGCGAGACACCCAAAAAATACTTTGAATATGTGTATATAGCATGATATACCAAATGAAACAGGTTACTGCAAGTTGTTTATATATATGTGTGTTTATTGTGGTTATTAATGAGGTACAGCTGTATAAATCTATGTACTCCTCGTGTATTACTAGGTTTGCATGTCTGTAAATTCATTGATTTACTATGTCCAATTACTAGGTTTAGAATTTTTTGGGAGTTTACTCTGTAACCCCATGCATCTATACTTAGAAACAAGTAGAAATTAGATTACATGATTGTTTCAACATGGATAGTGTTAAGTAAAAAAGAAAAGGGTTATTTCTGTAATTTTGACTTTTCTGTTTACAATAAGCTTTTTTGTTGTTGCATACTTGGAATTGGCCAGTTCCTTTTTGCCGATTCATAATTTCCCACAAAAACAGTTTCCTTCTGGATAATGAAAGTGTTCAGCCTTTTTCATGTGATAGCTGACAACTACACTGGTGATGCATCTATTTTGTTTCTGCAGAGATGTCAAGATTAGGGGCCAGTCAGGGAGCCGTGCGCACTAAGTTCATCTCAAGCCCTGGTCATACCCATCGCCTATCATTCACCTACGAGGAGCTGAATGCGGCGACATTGGGCTTCCCGCAAAACCACTTCCTGGGAGAGGGTGGGTTCGGAAAGGTTTATAAAGGTGTGCTGGACGGCAACGAGGTGAGTTCATGTGTTCTATGGGCAGTTAAATAATTGCAGTCATGTTTGATAATGTATTAAACTCGGAAGATATTTTTTCTTGCTAAAATGTTAGTCGCGTGAACGACAGTGTGATGAGAAGTTAAACTGATGTGGTGAGCTCAAGAATGGATCTCGGTAGCATTTTGTTTCGTATTTTAATATTTTTAATGTGGTCGACGATCTATGCTATGGCCTATATGGTTTGCTGAGGTTATTTTGTTATGACAAGTGAGGCTTGTGAGGATATGGTGTAGTATATGATTCACTTGTATGTTGCTGCAACAGGTTGCTATAAAGATTCTCAACCCCAATGGATCTCAAGGGAACAGAGAGTTCTGCACAGAAGTTATGGTGTTGAGCAGGATGAATCACCCGAATCTTGTCAAGCTTGTTGGCTTCTGCGCTGATGATGATCAGAGGCTTTTAGTTTATGAATTCATGCCTCTGGGTTCACTGGAAACTCATATATTTGGTATGGTACTAAACTACCATGTGTATATAGTTCCCTACTTCATTACATTGTTGCTGAATAATCAGAAGCTTGTTTAACCAGAATTCGGTTTTGTTTTTTATCTTCCCAGATCTTCCCCCTGATAAGAAGCCTCTTGACTGGAATACAAGGATGAAGATACTTGCTGGGGCAGCTCAAGGCCTGAAGCATTTGCATGTTAACTGCAACCCTCCTGTCATAAACCGTGACGTGAAATGCGCGAATATTTTGCTTGGCGAGGGATATCATCCAAAGCTGGCCGACTTTGGCTTGGCAAAGCTAGGTCCGACTGGCGACGATACTCATGTTTCAACTAGAGTGATGGGCACACCTGGGTATTGTGCACCGGAGTATCTTGAGAGCGGTCAGTTGACTATCAAGTCAGATATTTACAGCTTTGGTGTTGTTATACTGGAGGTTATCACAGGAAGAAAGGCTTTAGATCAGAGTCGAATCAAAGCTGAGCGTAGCCTTGCTGAATGGGTAAGCATCACTTCCTGCCTTTTCTTTTTCTTTTATCGAACTACTCCTTGCTTCTCCCTAATGCTATAATGTCTGTACCAAGGAGAATATTGTGTTACTCCCTGGTATATCTTTGGTGAGTTCTGATTTCTATTTGCTTCTGAAAACTGGCAGAAGAATCATAAGTTTATCAGTAGTTTTTAACCATTTGATTAGCATAGATTTGTTATCTTCTTTTATTACATTTGGTCTTGCCATTGCTGAGATAAGATTCTTCTTGCATTTCTCGTATGGAGGCCACAATAGGTTTGGCCTACACTAGACAGAAACCTATATAGTTATTTTTGCCCCTTTCATGTACTAGTTTACGGAGTGAGTACATCTTAAGAACCCTTCTCTAAAAAGGAAAACGAGTTTCTCTTTCTGCGATGAAGATTAATGTTGTGACTTTTGTTCGTGTATAATTTCAGGCCATCCCTTTGATCAACCAGAAGGATTTTACAATGTTGGCAGATCCAGCGCTTGGCAATCAGTACAGCATGACATCATTGTTCCAGGCCCTCTCCGTTGCTCGGATGTGCCTGAATACAACAGCCAGCCGGAGACCTCAGATCGCAGAAATAGCTGCCGCTCTCGCTCACATCTCAAAGTCCAAAAGAACACGGCGATCAGCCCACCAGCAGTCAGCAGCTCAAGTTCACCAACCCGGGGAAGATATATAGGAGGAACTAGTAGTATATCATAGTCATGGGGACACCAGTGCAAAGCAATGTAGTGTTTCTGGCTTTGTTATTATGATGATGATGACACTGTGATCAAGAACAGGCTCTACTCCCCACTCTGATATGGTCGAATTGCTAGGGGGGAGAGTTTTGTTTGTAGATACTAGATAGATAGAGTAGGTGCAAATATCCTTGGCTGAGGGCTGAGGCTTGTCATATGCGGTCTTGGAGACATGAGCTTCATAGTATTTCTCCATGACGCTTAATCTTCGCTTCCTCTTCTGGTTGACATGTTGCTGATGTACATGTGATCTTCAGCCTGTACCTAAAAGTGTTGATGGTTTTGTCAAGATTGTGCTTAACCGATTTTGGTTCAATCTCTTTACCATTTTCTTTCCTTCTAATACATCAAGGTCACCCTGTGTGTTTTCATATTTCTATGCGTATTTTTCACCATGTAGTGTTTACTCCTATTTTATCTGGGAAAAAAAGCTACCCTTCAGCTGTGTAGCATCTGCGTGCGTAGAGCATTTCCAACATCCGCTTGCCGACACATCCCCCCAAAAAGTACTCCGCGCGCTAAAAGATTCGTCTTTTGGGTGCCTGATAGCTCCAACAGAGGTTGTAAAATTGTGCGCGCGCTGAAAAACGCTATCCTGCACTATATTTGATGTGCCGGCTTGCGCGCGCAGCAAACTCTAAGCTGCTGCAGGTGTAGCCGCTGGATTGGACACCACGCACTAGCACGCGTCTGTTGGAGATGCTTCGATCCCCATGCTGTAAAAGTGCTACAGTGGCGCACTAAAAAAATTATAGAACCCGAAATTTTTGCGCTCTCGTTGGAGATGCTCTTATGCTATGGGCATGCCAGGTCACAAAATGTAAACGAACCCATGCAAAGTGAATAAAATTCCTGGCAATAATCAACGGATACTATGACTTTTACACCGAGCAACAACATATGCCAACAATATGTTGCAAGCCAACGGTATCGAAAGAACAAATAAGATATTGGAACATCATTTCCTTTACAGTGCTTTTGCAAAACTCTTTCCACAAGAGAAACAGAACATGCTCTTCCCCAGTATAACCCTATGACATCCTCAGAAACTGACCTAACAACACAGGGGTTTTCGTGTGTATTTTTTCTTTCTCCTAACCATAACACTAAATATTGACAATCTTAATGAAACTAATCGGAGAAGAAATTTTACATGGATGCCTTACATTGATTTGGACCTACCAACGTTAACTCCATCTGACCATTGAACTCAATATGATACAAAGTACAATTTCAGCAAAACTTCATGAGGGGCACAAGTTGACTCTTCCTGCCGACAAAAAGACAGCTGGTTTCGAAGGACTGTTCTGGCGATCGGGCAACCCAATCACTCATGTATATAAAGATCCTTGCTGGCATCGACGATTTTCTACCTGATTCTGCAGGAATTTAGCCTTCATTCGTTTCAGCGGAATTCGACTTTCCCTGATAAAAGTAGTTCAAAAATTAATGAACCAACAGCGCCTTAGCTTTTTTATCATCTTTCTAGCTATAAGAACCATTGGGGCTGTCATGATTTCAAAAGCTATGTGAATATATTGCTCCAACTTTTTCTTGTCCTTTCTCCAAGGATTACATAAAGAGGTTGGTCCTTCTGTATAGATACACAAACTATTGTATCCTAGGGCACTACACATTTTACGACGTACCTTGCTCTTCTCTAGCCATCCAAGCCCCCTAGAAAGTAAACCCAATTTCTTGTTAGGTGTATCTTGATTCAGTTCTTGATTTATCTTCCCAAGGTCTCCACGCGGTGACCTACAAAGGAATCCAGTAAATGAAATGTTACCATGTGAACATAGACTTGCAGAATTAAATACTAAAAATCAGTGAGAAATATCAGCAATATAACTAGCACTAACCATAATATATGCTGACAGAGAACACAGCAATGCTAAAACAAAAGAAACCAACTAAAGCGCTATCAAGATACGATGAGTTGAAAAGCAAAGTAGTCGTGCTCGTTGCCCAGTGTAAAGTTCATAACTATATTTTGAAAAGAACATGGCAATAATACAAGGTAATATTAGGAGGGTGGAAGATTTCAGCGAAGTAACCAAGACATACTTTGGAGCGAACGTTTGGATGGCTTTAACCTGCCCAGCCTGGTACTGCTTTGTAGCTTCCAACATAGTTTCTGCCATCACAGCTCTCTTCTCCATTTGTGAAAGCGCTACCAAAGCTGCTTCATACTTCTCCTACATATACAAGGTATGAAACCTTATGCATCTCCTCTTCCCCAACAGTATAAGTTGTACAAGTAGAAGGAAAAAAAACACTTCCAGAAAACAGCTTTTAAAAGTGGCTCCAAGATTAACCTGGATCAAGTGAGCAGCATATTTTTGTTCAGCGGCATCTCGCTCAGCACCTATGCGGCCATCTTCTGTCACTTTCTGCTCCTGCTCCATTCTTAACAAAATCTGCATGGGAAAGTAAATGTGTGTACCTTTTAACCAAGAAGACAGAACAAAATACTTCAAACTTGAGACGGTTATGCAATATAAAGCCAAGGCACTAAGACAGCACCTGAAGCATTGCCTTTTCTTGTTCTTGCTTATCTTCAAAAGTTTTTCGGAGTTCAGATACCTCTGCCTCCAATTTCTCAACCTGTGAATCTTCTCTAAGTAAAGAACATATAGACCAAAATTTAAGAAAGGGAAAAGGGACCAAAGGACTTAAAGTACATCATTACTGGGATAACCTTAAAGTGACTCTTTATTTCAAAACAAATACAGATATAAAGTACAAGGGTGTGTGCTCTCTGATTTTGCTGACCATGTGGTGACTCTGGATATTGCAAAATGACTGCGGCTTTAACTCTGCTAATCCTAATGTTGCCATGCTGGTTGAGAAAATCATCGTCGAAGCCAAGCTATGGATGCTCGCTTGTGCAGAAGCAAAGCGTCGGTTGCCCCTGCACACACGTCGGCCTGGCGTTTGATCCTCACCATTTAAGGCAGCTGTACAGTTCTTTCCTTTTTTGGTGTGTTTTTGCATTGTTTTGTTCTAGCTTTAGCCCTTAGCCTTTCAGTTTATTGCTCTTTACATTTTCACTGTTTTGGCTGTAAGACCCGCGCCATCTCAGTGCCTCTTCTAATATGAAAGAAATGCATTTTGATGCATGCTTAGGAAATAAAAGCCAAGCATAAATATGAGGGTTCAAAAAGGATGAAAGGAGGCAAGGCGATGGGCCCTGATTGTATCCCCATTGAGGTGTGGAGAGGCCTCAGGGACATAGCGATAGTATGGCTAACCAAGCTTTTCAACCTCATTTTTCAGGCAAACAAGATGCCAGAAGAATGGAGACCGAGTATATTGGTACCAATCTTCAAGAACAAGGGGGATGTTCAGAGTTGTACTAATTACCGTGGAATTAAGCCGATGAGCCATACAATGAAGCTAAGGGAGAGAGTCATTGGGCACCGCTTAAGAAGAATGACAAGCATGACCAAAAATCAGTTTGGTTTCATGCTTGGGAGGTCGACCATGGAAGCTATTTTCTTGGTACGACAACTTATGGAGAGATACAGGGAGCAAAAGAAGGACCTGCATATGGTGTTCATTGACTTCAAGAAGGCCTATGATAAGATACCACGGAATGTCATGTGGTGGGCCTTGGAGAAGCACAAAGTCTGAGCAAAGTACATTACCCTCGTAAAGGACATGTACGATAATGTTGTGACAAGTGTTCGAACAAGAAATGGCAACAATGATGACTTCCCTATTAAAATAGGACTGCACCAGGGGTCAGCCTTGAGCCCTTATCTTTTTGCCTTGGTGATGGATGAGGTCACAAGGGATATACAAGGAGATATCCCATGGTGTATGCTCTTTGCGGATGATGTGGTACTAGTCGATGATAGTCGGACGGGGGTCAATAGGAAGTTAGAGCTATGGAGACAAACCTTGGAATTGAAAGGATTTAGACTTAGTAGAACTAAAACCGAGTACACGAGGTGCGGTTTCAGTACTACTAGGCACGATGAGGAGGAGGTTAGTCTTGATGGGCAGGTGGTGCCTCAAAAGGACACCTTTCGATATTTGGGGTCTATGCTACAAAAGAATGGGGATATCGATGAAGATGTGAACCATAGAATCAAAGCCGGATGGTTAAAGTGGCGCCAAGCTAAAAGGAAAGTTCTATAGGACGACGGTTCGACCTTCAATGTTTTATGGAACCGAGTATTGGCCGACTAAAAGGTGACATGTGCGGCAGTTAGGTGTGGCGGAGATGCGCATGTTGAGATGGATGTGTGGCCACAAAAGGAAGAAACCGAGTCCGGAATGATGATATACGAGATAGAGTTGGGGTAGCACCGATTGAAGAGAAGCTTGTCCAACATCGTCTGAGATGGTTCGTGCATATTCAGCACAGGCCTCCGGAAGCTCCATGCATAGCGGACGGCTAAAGCGTGATGATGATGTCAAAAGAGGTCGGGGCAGACCGAACTTGACAGAGGAGGAGTCCGTGAACAGAGATCTGAAGGACTAGATTATCATCAAAGAACTAGCCATGGACAAAGGTGCGTGGAAGCTTGCTATCCATATGCCAGAACCATGAGTTGGTCGCGAGATCTGATGGGTTTCACCTCTAGCCTACCCCAACTTGTTTGGGACTATAGGCTTTGTTGTTGTTGTTGTAAAAATATGCAAGGGGTCTTTTTAATCCAAAAAAAGACAGGGAGCTTGAATTGCCATAAATGTGTGTTGTCATACGAAAAGAAGTTAGTCTAGATAACATCATCACCTTAGCACTCAGCATACGTCTATTGTCTTGCGAGACCATCTCCATTAAAGCAGTTTCTAACTCCTCAGCCCTGTGATTATCAAGAAATATAAGCTAATCTTTATGGACATGTGTTGATAGGCCAAGTAAGCAGATATTACACTGCAAAATTAAGCCATACAGCCTAACTTACAATGACCATGAAGATGAGAATACACATGAATTTAAGGATTAATACTATAGTTCCAAATGCAGATTGAGATTAGACATTTATAATGAAATCGGTAAACAGGTTTCAAGAAGTTTGGTCACACAAAGTAAGTATGTTCTGAGTTATCATGAAGACGTGAAGGAGATAGGGAGCACAATGTCCCTTTGAAAATATTACCTATTTACCTTTCCCCCAGAATACTGTAGCTAAACTCAGATATGGGTATGAACAGAGCCAGTAGACAACTTTGTTATTAAAACCAAAAGGACTTTTTTCTATTTTAATATATGTTGAATATCAAAAAAGGTACTTTTGTTTTAACTATCACTCAGAACATTGAAAGGACATGCGTTTTTCCTTATATTTAACTAAAGAACTGATAACAGCATCGTAGCATAACAGGAAAATGAAATTTACACCAGTGCCGCCTTAAAGTGAGCACACCATTAGAGGTCTTAAGGGAACACAAATGAAATCAGAACCAGAACAGAAGTAACACGAACCTGAGTTCAGCTGATCTTTTCTCCTCAAGCAGTTTGCACAGTTCCACCTTTAGCCATGTTACCTGTGTGAAAGCAAGACAACGTGTATTCAGAATTCCAGATTGGCAAAATAAATCAGATTATTAAACTCGGCAAAAAAATAAATTAATCAGAAAAGAACCATTAAATTGTAAAAATATCATCACAGTGAACTGTTACAAGTCACTAAATTTTAACTATCAAAGTGGCAAATACACCTGGATGCATATAATACAGACATCTTTATTACATTCTGTTAGGGAAACAATCATCTCATACAGGGGAAAATGGAAATCAGTAGAAAAGGTTTTTTTTTACCTGATCTTGAAGATCAATGCCCTCGTCCAACTCATTTTCTAATGCTGAATTAGTAATGTAGCCCTCTAGGTTTGTTGACCCAGAGTCCCCATTCACTTGCAAACCATCTGCCCCTTCCTTGGAATCAACTTGTGGGCACACAGACGAAGGGTCATGTTTAAAGCTATATAATTTAGTTGCCAACCCCTTCTTATCTTTCCAGGATTTACGGTCTTTTGATCTTTCCTCCATAGCCACTATAATCTCCGGCCTGTGCTTTTCTCTTAGCTCCCGCAATCCCATTTCTTTGACTGACTGAAAACCCATACAAGCTGTCAATACAAGTTGGCTGCTGTCAAAGGTAGAGCCAGCAAGAGACTGCAGTAACGTAATTGCATCTCCAGCATCCTTTGTGGTCACCAAGGCAGGCCCTATAAGTTAACATAAAAGCTAATAGTGTTGGGTACACATCAAAGTTTAGTCAAAATGAACAAACAATAGGACATAGTAACATTTTCAGATTAATCGAAACATGGATAACTAGTACCATATAAGTCCAGCAAAGCAAGGGTTGTCCGGAACAGCATTGTACGATTTCCTTCAAAAAGGATCACGTCCCAAACACGAAGAACTAAAAGACAGGAAAAGTTCCAATCAGGTATAGCCAAATCATTAATCTGTTGGAACATATATACTCCCTCCGACCCATATTAATTGTCGCTGTACTAAATGAGCGACAATTAATATGGATCGGAGGGATTACAAATATAAGGATTATGTAACACATAAAAAACTAATGTGGGGTTTCTCAATATCCTAGCAAATTTTCTTGAGATGTTAAGTAATTTAAGTGGCTCTAAATAATCAAATATTACAGCAGCAAACTAGTAAAAAATGTTTTTAATTGTATATTGTCATATCTTCATGAAAGCACAAAGATATTGTATAAAACCTGACCACTTTCCCATGGAAGCATGTTGATGAAAATTGAAAGAAACCATGGTCCAGTCACCCATGTCACCTGAACTCCCAAGATATCTGTATGTTTGGCTGAAAGAGAGTTGCGACCAATGTGAGTGCAAAGTGATAACCACCATCAAACGCTCTCAAGGAAATAAATTATTATGCCTTCAGACAAATCTTAGCTATGTCAGCTCCTGATTTCAATTGAATGTGAGTCATATCCACATGCGTCATTTTTTTAGCAATACTGTGAATGTAAAAATATACAGGTATCAATAATATCACTGGAATACAGACCCAATTTTGGGAACCTTTCTCGTACAACGTCCTCAAGAACAAGTTGGTCAACCTGTGAGCAGCAATATTAGATAAATGTTGGCGGGCATAGAGCACATGTAAGAATAGATCGTCAAAAAAACAAAAGTACCTGCGATTCAATCATTTCCTCAGTGTAGTAACCCTCAAAGTATTCGTCAATGACCCCCACCAGAGCCCTGAAAATACAAAAAAAGCAAAGAAAATGTAGAACTGGAGATAGCCTATGATCTTGAACCATAAAATCATTCATTAATCAGATGTAGCTTTCAAGAAAAAAGGCACATAGTCCTACCAGAATGCATTCTCTTCAGGCATGAACAATAAAAATAGCCCAGCAAAAAAGTTCATGGCCTACAAGAAAAAACAAAGATGTAAGATAAAGGATTACCATCGTTATCGTAGCTTAAAAGTACAAAACAGATTCTAGGAACATGGGCTCATACAAGCCCCTTCACATGTATGCATACCATATGAAAAAAAATGTAGGCACATATAGAAAAATCATGAAAAAAATATAATCACGTGCATACTGTACAAACAAAGCAAGAGATATTAAGAAGTTATATAACAGAGTGATGTTCACATCTTTTGTTTCCTTGCAGCACACACATGGTCATATTTTTCTACACCACCATGATTTTTTTGAGATTTTTTATCATGTCTAGGCGCACAAACTCATGGAGGGTTGCCAATGGGCTAGATTCATACTATTAGGCTTTCCCCTCAAACATATAAAAGTACAAGTGTTTCTAAAACCAATCCAGGGCATGTGGAAAGCAAGATAAATGTAGCCTCGGTAGTGAATTGAACGTGTGAAACTTTCCTGTCCCCGTCAAGCTAGAAAATGACGAAATTGCATTTTTTAAATTAAGGATAGGCCTCATTGATCTCAACCATGTATATTGCTTCTTAAGTTTCAGTGAGAATGAGAAGATCAAAATTTGTTCACCAGAACTGATTGTAAAGTTCCTAATTTCACAGTAGAGAGTGCATGATATTCCCTCTGTAAACTAATATAAGAGCGTTTAGATCACGTGACTAGACGCTCTTATATTAGTTTACAGAGGGAGTACATTATAAATTTCTTTTATTTCTGTTTTTAATTTTGAAATATCAACGCTATAAGAGCATCTCCAATAGATGGTCCAAAATTTGGCGGTCCAAAACCGAAGATGTAAAATTTGGACCGCCAAAAAGTGCGTTTTGGAGCTCCGAAAAAAGCTCAACTCCAACAGATGATCCAAATTGATGGTCCAAAAGAGCAACTCCAATAGATGGTCCAAAATGAAGATGTAAAATTTCTTAAAACGACAAACTACTAGTCCATTCAACATAGTTCAAACATCAAATTCAACATAGGCGGAGCTGCGGGGCGGTGGCGGACGGAGCCGGGCGGGGCGGACGGAGCCGGGCGGGGCGGAGCTGAGGGGCAGCGGACGGGGCGGTGCGGACGGGGCGGCGACGCACGGGGCGGGTCGGAGCTACGGCGGGCGGGCCGGGGCCGGGCGGAGTTGCGGCGGACGGACGGGGTGGGGCGGACGGGGCGGCGACGCACAGGGCGGCGGCGTGCGCTGCGGCCGCGGATCCGTGGAAACAGCGGCGAGGGGCGGGGCGGGACCGGATCTGATGCGGGCGGCATGCGGCAGGGCGGCGGCGGGTTGTGGGGGCGGCGGCGGAGCGGCAGCGGACGGGCGGGAGGTCGCGAGCGGGCGGGAAAGGAAATGAAGTGGCGGTTGGGCGTTCGCCGGCGGCGGCTGGTTTTGGACCAGATGCATCTCGTGATGTAAATTTGCACCGGGAGGTGTTGCATTTTACATCACGAGGAGGCCGCGGTCCAATTTTTTTTACATATGGACCGTCTGTTGGAGCTGCGTTTTTGGCCTCAGACGGTCCAAAAGTTAGTTACTTTTACATTTGGACCATCTATTGGAGATGCTCTAAGGTGGCAACAAATTCTTAACTAGAACAAACCTTTGAAAAATGGCGTCCGTTCATAGTTCACTTAAAATGGGTCAGAAAAATGTTTACAGTTATAGCATACAAAAAGGAAGGTCAAAATCCAAAAATCTTCAATGAGTATTGTATTACCTGGCAGTATCCAACAGATGGATTATGCCTTGCGTATGCTGTCAGTAACCGCCTCAAGGCATTTCTCCCGTCCTCATCTAATGCAGGGTGTCCTGGAAATGTTCGAGACAAATCCTGTAATGATAACAGAAAAACTAGAACTTGTTAACCAAGGGCATACTTCCACTTAGTTTTGAACTGTTAGTGAACAACCTTCTCTATCTGTCCTTTCCACTTCTCAGGCTTGGGATTCTTTTTTGGTGAACTTTTCTGTTCATTCACCACTTTGTCCTTAAGGTCCTTCTCATCTAATACATCGGTTCTTTCATCTAGCAATTTGTTGTAATACCCAGTAATTTTCCGAGCACCAACACCCACAAATGCTTGCCACATCTACAAGAAAACAAACCATATGTAAATGTAAAGGCATATCTCATAGACGACAAAGGCAAGGTGCAATTCTGGTTGCAGTTGCACCTCTCCTCTAAGAGCGATTGGCACACCTCCACGAACCAAGCTCTCCAGTTCCTCCCTCCAAGGAAAATAAGACCCTCCATTGTGTCCCTCCAATGTAACACTCGTTGAATCACCAGGTGCCCCGTCCTGTGACCGATCCACCTTCTCTGCATCATATGACTCCTCTGCTGGATTCTCTGCATGCGGTTCTTCTACTGCTCTATCTTCTTCAATTGACGCAAGCTGGGTCGCAACCTTTTCAGATATGGCATTTGCAGTATCGTTTCTTTTCACGACCCGGGAGCTCATCATTTTCTCAATGATGCTGAGTGATGCCCTGACCCGTCGCCAGGACTCGACTTTTATGGGCTCCAATTCATCCAACAACCCCTTATCGAAGGGGGTCTCTTCAAACCTTTTGAAGTTGTCATTTTTCACTTCTCTCAATTCTTTCAACCCTCCATTTTGATCTTTAAATTCTTCCGAGACCCCATTTATAACTTTAAATTCTTCAGAGCCCTCATTTGTTTCCTTCAATTCTTCCGAGGCTTTGTTCAGCGTTACACAGTCTGCACTACTCTCCTCTTTCAGTTTTTCTGAGTTGCCAGTGACATCTTCGAAATCCTCTGGCTTGCCTTTTGCTTCAATGGATTCATCATTGTCATCAACTTCATCTATGCATTCTATTTTGATGTTCCTCTCTGCTGCTTCATGCTCTTCTTCTCGATTACAATCTGCCCCTCTGTTACTGCTGTCTTCTTTTGTTTCTTCCAAGTTGCCAGTCACACCTTCAAACTCTCCTGGCTCGCCATTTACTTGTTTGAATTCCTCGCTGCCGTCAGCTTCCTTCAGATACTCCAAATTTTTGTTGGTATCTGTGTTTTCGGCCTCATGCTCTTCTTCTTTGACACTCTTTTGTGCACTTTCAGCATCCCCCGCGGGGGCATCAATGCTGGGTGTGCTGGGCAAGTCTGCAGAATCAGCCAACCTGTCCAAGAAGTCCTTCCATCTATGTGTTCTCTCATCTTCCTCTTCCTAGAGACCGACCAATCCATAGAAAGATGAGAAGTTTTCATCATCAGTAAATAAACAGAGAAAGGAAGAGAACATTTCCAGTGTGATAAAATTACCTTGTAAATCTTGGCATACTCGCGGAAACGCTGCAGATGCTGCGGCCGCACCGCGAATCCATAAGCGTCCCTGCGCCAAACCTCAACAACATCAGCCACAATGCCAAGAGACGACGACAACTCCGGCCACCGCATTACCCCCCCACACCCACACCAACCCTGACCGAAACCAAATCTAGAAAATACGACGAGGAGGGGAGAAAGCAAGGAGGTGAAGAAATGGAAATGAGGGCTGGCATTTATGGGCTTTACCGGGACTCGGCGTCCATGGGGATCAGCGCGCATTAAAGAAGAAGCGACCTGGGCAGCGCAGGCCATGGATTGACCAAAGCCATAAACCCTAGGCCGGCCGCGCCCCGAGATCCGCGCACATGGGGAGCAAAATGCGAGGAAAAAAAATCGAATTGAGGGGGGGTCGTGGGCGGGGCGGGGGGCGAAGAATCACGAACTGCGAACGGATCGCGGTGAGATGGGATGGGAGGGGAGCCGCGCGCGAGCCCGCCCGTTGATTGCACCCCCTCCGCGCCCCCCCGATGCCCGGACGCGAGGCGGAGAGAGAGGGGAATAGAAGAAGATGGATTCAGCGCGGATCGTGGGAATGGGAGGGGGGGAAGAAACTCGTTTTGCGTGGAGGCGGGTGCTCCGGAGCACGTGGCGCGCGGCACGACGATGCCGGCGGAGCGGGCGGGCGGGCGCCATCGGCTTTGGTTGGTGAACGGTGCATGGCTCTGTTGCTTGGTTGGTTTGCTGCTGGTGCTGGCTCACCTCTTGTGGTCGAAGTCGAAGGGCGTGGCGCCCATGGCGACGGCGCGCGCCGGCGCCGGCGCCGTGGCCGTGGCCGGTCGTCGTGGTCTCAGTTTGACTCGTAGGCAGCTCCCGCGCCGCGAGGGAGGACGAGGTCGAGGAGGAGATCAGGACGATTAAATCCGGCTGGGTTTGACCCGGATTTTGAACGATGAAGATTTCGTGAACGAGGAAAGGAGAGGTATTTTTGTAGTCCAACACAAGTTTGTCCACTGATCAATCGCGCCATCATACTACAGGGCAGGCCAGGGTGCGTGGTTGGTTCATTGGTTGGTGCAGTACACTCAACTGTTGTGTAGTATCTTTTGATTGAAATGAAATTAATAGGGGAGGATCGCGTAGTGCGCACTTAATTATGTGATGGCGTCGCCCTCGTGCGCGCTCTCTGTGCGCCCCTCGTCAAGTTTGACCTCGTCGGTTTTGCCGGTTTGGTGAAGAGAGGACCGGACGTGGTCCCACGCACCAGGCAGGCACAAAGGGGAATGTACAAACGTGGTTACGCTGGCAATAGTGATGGAATCTTAGCTCGTACCACTAGAATGTCCCGTGCGTTGCAACCGGATTTTTTAAAATTGATACTCCCTTCACATCTCAGTTTATAAGTCCGACACGTGTATCTAGGTCGTTAATTTGACTAACTTAATGATAAATATATATTAAAAAAATATCATTAAAACCTTTTTATTTTCTAATGATATGATTTTTATATTAAACAATAGATTTTATATAAGTTAAACTGACGATCTAGGTACACGTGCTTGTCTTCTAAAATATGATGGAGGTAGTACTCCTTTTGTCACGGTTTAGAAAACGCGCATGAGCGATCTCAGTAAAACTTAATTGACTCTAATTTTTTATAAGTGTTCACACAATAACCACATAGCGTCTAATTATTTAAAAAGATAATGTACAGTAACTCACGCAACCACTAAACGAGGAGTGCATGAGGCCTATTAATACTCCTAATTAACCAAGTAATAAATGTTGCACGCATTAATCCTCTTCTATTCTGAAAATGCATGTAAACGAAACCGTGCCTTTTAAACCGTGACGGGGGAGTAATACAAATGCAATACTTTTATAGAACAATAATGACTTGGTAGCCATAGAGCTAGAACAAAGAAATACAAATAATTAGAGCCATGACTATCCCGTGTAAATTTGATGCAATAACAATTGTAATATTTTGCTTCTAATAAACTTGCAGTAGGCTTTTAAGCTACTGTTTTAGATCTCCGATAGGAAACACTAAATCTCACCAACAAATATCAAATGCATGCTCCCTTATGATGCGTTTTTGAAATCTTCTAGCTCATAACACCATAATTCTAGTGACTGTGCCACGTATTTTCTAGAACTTATACATAAGCATTTATTCACCCTACAATATTTTGTAGGTGGTCAAATTGAACAACAAAACATACTCTTACCACAGAAATTGTATGGTGAATGGGAGTAAATGATGAACCTTTGCTAGGAGTCTTCGACTGATATACTTCAAAAGTTATTATTTCAGCAACATAAAGTTTATGATATACTTGCATATACTCATGAATTTTACTTGATATACTATAGAAAGAAACATGGGACAAATTTTCTTACCTTAACATTGATCAAATACTGATAATTTATCCAATATTTCCAAAACATTGAAATTTTCTACATGTATCATGTAAACTACATTGATCATGTCAAATTCTGATCAGCAAGAAATACGGAACGCAATTTCAAACAAGAAACATGGGTACCCTCCACGCCGAGGGCACCAACCGAATTGGTCGCAAAGTGAGGAGAGTGGTAGCGTAGAGGGTGGGAGTGCGATAGGGCTAGGTTGAGTGGGGGCAGTTGTGGATGACAGGAGGTAGATGTGGGCATTTTCGGTCGACTGGGTATAAGAAACGAGAAAACGTTGTTGCTTCCACCGCCGGCTCCCCATCTTCCACTATAGCGAGCATTAGGGGCAAAGATAGATAGACACCCACTCCAAGTGCTACTGATCCTTGTCTCAATCCTGGATTTCTTTTACTTCTGAAAAGTTGCATCACAATAAACCTTAGGCCCTATAATTAGCAAATCAGACTTTAGGGTCCCTCCTTGCAGAGAGAGTTGATCAGAAGGAAATTGAACTTCAGGTGCAACCTGCAAAAAGTCATTGTGCTCTTCTTAGAAAGGCGCACCGCGCACCCAGGTTTCCGATTGCAGCATAGTAAACCTCCCTCCCTCCCTCTCTCATGCCCCTTCCTCTGGCCTCCCTCCTCTGTCTTCGAAATATGTCATAACTAAACATAACATACTACAAGGAATGACACGAGGATTGCATAGCTCACCATCTGAGAACAATCAAATAACTAATTTTACATGTTATTTGCATATGTTTATAAGCTTACGGTGAGGGAAGCTTTGCCCACAATATACCTACATTGTTATAATTATTGTTGTTATGTGTATAGTGGTTTTCTTGTAAAGAAGCCAACAAAAAACTATGATATCATAAATGTAGTGTATTTACTATTTATAGTTATTAGGCACACACACACCTCCTAAAAGAAGTCAGAGTGATCAACAAAAACGCCCTATATTGTTTTATTTCTATCACATTCCATTTCTTTTGACACAAGCCAGCGGGTTCTTGCAGTTTCAATAACAAGCAGGTAGCTTAAACTCGCATCAAACTAATTTTCTAACTATACACATAAACAACTATAAAGGAAAAAAAGAAATGGAGATGCATATGCTTGTTCAAATAAAAAATCGTATAAACACAATTTTCATAATAAAAAACCTCCTTGGATAACTTATTCTAATTAAAACATTAAATATCAAAGTGAGTAACATGTTCCACAATAATGATAATTAAATGAAAGCAATTGGCTAGTTAAGAGTACATACACTTGTAGAAAGGTAAGTGCACATATAGAGGACAAAAGACAAAAAAAGTTTAACATAAGGGTTATTAGATTAACGTACCAGCTCCATCAACTATTATTTCTAATTCAGTTAATTTGGTACCAAGTTTTTGTAAAGCTGCCCTTAGGACCTCAAGGTTAATTTCCCTCTATTTATCACTTCCATGGGATTCAAAATCTCTCACAAGTTTGTCACTTCCATGGGATTTAAATTATCTGACAAGTTTATCACTTCCATGGGATTCAAATTCTCTTCCTGTGACAAGTTCCTGAAAAATTTAACTACAATAGAAGAAATGATAAGGTGTATTATGTGGTGCAGACTGTACTACCAAGCAAGCAAAGAAAACAGAGTTTGGAATTCAAATCGTTTCAGTACCTTCAGGCAATCTCTTCAACATGCATAATAAACCTTATTCATCTTGGTACTCACAAATGCATTGATTTTGAAAGAGCAAACATTTCTTGAATCGAACTTGGGTTTCTTTAAGTTGCGATTGGGAACACTTTCTAGTGTCCAGCATAGCCTATGTTAGGTCTGCTCAAGACATCTAGCCATACATCAAACATGAATTGGCAGAGTCGTCCTTTTCTCATCTAATGGGTTGTAGTTTATCTATTTATTTTCTTTTGAAAATGACATCGCTCAGTACAAATTTATCCTAGCCAAACTGTTAATCTATATTCGCAAAGAAAAAGTTAATATGTGCCATGCACGCCAATTTATCTAAATATATTATATAAAATTCATTAGAAATTCAATATTAACAAAGCACAAGGAAGCAAAAATGTGCACATCTTTGACTTGCATGAATGGATAAGGAAACTATTACAAATTCACTAATAATAGAGCGCGAGGAAGCATCAATATCATTTTGTTTAGTAGATTGATATCAGTGTCAACCTATGTCTTGGAAGGGCACTCCAAAATCATCGAAGATGGGGAAAACATATTTGGTCAAAAAGATTTAACGAATCATATTGCACTAAATATACAAAATACTTCCAAATACAAAATAAGAAAAGGTGCATGAGTGATAGCCCTATCTCAATTACAAAGCATTTAATCTAACCCACAATTCAAGTTTCTAAACCGGATATTAACATCCATATGTAAGGTATATAGCTCCCAAAGTATATTGTTGAGAGTTGACTACTAAACAAATTTTCCACATGTCCAAAAAAATATAGGATAGAGATAATAAATAGTACAAGAAGTTGTTTAGTTTGAAAAGGGGGCACTCATATGTCACGCTCTTCCAAGAACCACAGAGGCATTGCAACGGAAATTGAGCACATCACGGTCCCCAACTCAATCAAACACAGTAAAATGTTGTTCCTCGAGGAAGGAACATACATTAATCAAAGTAACCAGCCTGCTGTTACAAACATGGATTCTTACAGGAAAGTACATACAGGAAATAATAATCAGGACCTGAATTCCTAAAGGGCTCGACGATCGGGCTCGGTGCTGGCCTGAATTGTGCCACACACGACAGCTTCCAGCCATGTTGGTGTCAAGGACGGTTCCTACGACAACGTCCAACCGCTTTCAGGCACGAGATGACGACGTTCGCGGTGGCAAGAGAAGTGACACCCTCAAACGAGGCAAGGGCAGGGGCGGGAGGAGCAACACAGTCGATCGAGGATGGCATCGACGCGACGATGCCTTTGGGGTGTAGAACAATACCACTGCATCAATTTACTAACTAGACCATGTGAGCACAAAGAAAAACCTTTCAATTATATCAATTAGCATGGTTTATAATATACAATGTTCTTTCCTTCATCGTGCACTATTTTTTTGATAGAGTTAGCCAAAGAGAGATTGCATCTGATTGAGATGGGAAGGCTACTTAGCAAGAAAATTCTGAAGGATGGAATGGAAATTCATCGCCTATATTTCCCAGTTTCTTCTCAATGACAAATAAAGCTACCAGCTAACCTCACCTCACCTTGTACTATGAAGGATATAATTTTTAGCAAGTCAATTTCCCAGTAAAGATGGTTGTGCAATGTGGGATTACTCTAGTGGATATATTGGACCGTGCTAGAACTGAAGACCTAGATACCTAATCATTTTTTCTTTACACATTTACATGAAAGATAACTTCAAATTTCTACAGCTTGGGCATGGTTTCTCAGAGGGGTGATTTGGTGGGATCGAGAGGGAGGGGAGGAGCGATGGGAGATGAAAACAATGGAGTATGCTGGCATGCATAATATAGGATTAGATGGGGTGCAAGGGACTACCTGGGTCTGATATGTCTCAAACGTATCTATAATTTTTGATGGTTTCATGCTGCTATCTTGTCAACTTTGGATGTTTTATGTACCTTTTATATATTTTTTGGGACTAACTTATTAATTCAGTGCCAAGTGCCAGTTCCTGTTTTTTCTGTGTTTTTGACTCTTTTTAGATATGATTTTGGAACGGAGTCCAAACGGAATAAAATCCCCGAAATAAATTTTTACAGAACAGAAGAAGATCGGGGCACTTGAGGGCCAAGTCAGGAGAGCCACAAGGGGCCCACAAGCCCTGTAGCCGCCACCAGGGGGGCCGGCGGCTACCAGGCTTGTGGCCTCCCTAGCGCTCCCCTGCCCTAGCTCTTGCGCCTATATATTCCCTAAAATCCAGAAAAAAAATCAGGGCATCCACGAAAACACTTTTCCGCCGCCGCAAGCTTCCGTTTCCGCGAGATCTCATCTGGAGACCCTTCCCGGTGCCCTGTCGGAGGGGACTTTGGAGTTGGAGGGCTTCTACATCAACATCATCGCCTCTCCAATGACTCGTGAGTAGTCCACTTCAGACCTACGGGTCCGTAGTTAGTAGCTAGATGGCTTCTTCTCTCTCTTGGATCTTCAATACAAAGTTCTCCATGATCTTCATGGAGATCTATCCGATGTAATCCTCTTTGGCGGTGTGTTTGTCGAGATCCGATGAATTGTGGATTTATGATCAGGTTATCTATGATTTATATTTGAGTCTTTGCTGATTTCTTATATGCATGATTTGATATCCTTGTAAGTATCTCCGAGTCTTGGATTTTGTTTGGCCAACTAGATCTATGATTCTTGCAATGGGAGAAGTGCTTGGTTTTGGGTTCATACCGTGTGGTGACCTTTCCCAGTGACAGAAGGGGCAACAAGGCACGCATCATGTTGTTGCCATCAAGGGTAACAAGATGGGATTTTATCGTAGATATGAGATTGTCCATCTACATCATGTCATCTTGGTTAAGGCGTTACTCTGTTCTTATGAACTTAATACACTAGATGCATGCTGGATAGCGGTCGACATGTGGAGTAATATTAGTAGATGTAGAAAGTATCGGTCTACTTGTTTTGGACGTGATGCCTATAGATATAATCATTGCCTTAGATAACGTCATGACTTTGCGCGGTTTTATCAATTGCTCGACAGTAATTCGTTCACCCACCGTCTACTTGCTTTCATGAGAGAAGCCACTAGTGAACACTACGGCCCCCGGGTCTATTCACAACTATCGTCTCCACTTTCACTTTTACTTTGCTTTGTTTACTTTTTGCTTTCAGTTCTCACTTTGCAAACAATCTATAAGGGATTTACAACCCCTTCATAGCGTTGGGTGCAAGCTCTTTGTGTTTGTGCAGGTACTTGTGACTCGACGTGCACCTCCCACTGGATCGATACCTTGGTTCTCAAACTGAGGGAAATACTTAACGCCGGTGTGCTACATCACCCTTTCCTCTTCAAGGGAACACCAACCCAAGGCTCCAAGGCCGCGGGGAAATCCTTTGCATATTTGCCAAGGAAGTCCCTATAGGCGTAGCCTATGACAGAAGGATTCCTGGCACCGTTGCCAGGGAAGGTGTTGTCGAAGTAGCAGAAGGATTTCTGGCGCCGTTGCCGGGGAGGAGGATCACTTGCCGATGAAGATCAAGTCAAGATCTATCCAAGTAGGTGTCACAAACTCATCTCTTGCATTTACCTTTTTTGCCAGTTGCCTCTCGTTTTCCTCTCCCCCACTTCACATTTGTCGTTTTCATTTACCTTTCTCCTTCGCTGTTTTCTTTTGCCTTTTGCCGTTTTCCTTTGCCGGTTTTCTTGCTTGCTTGTGTTCTTGTTGGTTTGTTGAAGTCATCATGGCTGAAAACACCAAACTTTGCGACTTCTCGAGTACCAATAATAATGATTTTATTAGTACTCCGATTGCTCCCGCCACTAGTGCGGAATCGTATGAAATCAACGCTGCCTTGCTGAATCTTGTTATGAAAGAGAAATTCTCTGGCCTTCCTAGTGAAGATGCCGCTTCCCATCTCAATACCTTCATTGAGCTTTGCGATATGCAAAAGAAAAGAGATGTGGATAATGACGTGATTAAGTTGAAGCTTTTTCCTTTCTCGTTGCGAGATCGAGCAAAAACTTGGTTTTCTTCTTTGCCTAAAAATAGTATCGATTCTTGGGATAAGTGCAAAGATGCTTATATATCCAAGTATTTTCCGCCAGCTAAGATTATCTCCCTACGTAACGATATCATGAATTTCAAGCAACTTGATCATGAACACGTTGCACAATCTTGGGAGAGGATGAAGTTAATGATTAGAAGTTGTCCCGCTCATGGCTTGAGTTTGTGGATGATTATACAAATCTTTTACGCTGGTTTGAATTTTGCTTCTCGCAATATCTTGCACTCCGCCTCAGGTGGAACCTTCATGGAAATCACATTAGGTGACGCTACAAAACTCCTAGACAATATCATGACCAACTACTCTTAGTGGCACACTGAAAGGTCACCTGCTAGCAAAAAGGTACACGCTATAGAAGAAATAAACTCACTTAGTGCTAAGATGGACGAGTTGATGAATTTGGTTGCTAGTAGAAATACTCCTTTAGATCCTAATGACATGCCACTATCCTCCTTGATTGAGAGTAGCAACGCTAGTTTGGATGTTAATTTTGTTGGTAGGAACAATTTTGGCAACAACAATGCTTTTAGAGGAAACTATGTTCCTAGGCCTTTTCCTAGTAACTCCTCTAACAATTATGGCAATTCCTACAACAACACTTATGGAAATCACAACAAATTACCCTCTGATTTAGAGAGTAATATCAAAGAGTTCATCAACTCTCAAAAGATTTTCAATGCGTCCATATAGGAAAAACTACTCAAAATAGACGATTTGGCTAAGAGCGTTGATAGTATGTCTTGTGATATTGATTATTTGAAAGTTAGATGTGCTCCTCCCAAGGTCAACTTGGATGAAACTTTAAAAGCTATGCGTGTCTCCATGAATGAGAGCAAAGAAAGAACCACCCAAATTCGCGCTAGGCATGAATGGTTTAAAAGGGTGCGTTCTAGTGATGCAAATCACGAAGATCTTAAAGTGCTTGGTGTGACTCCTCTTGAATCTTTGTTTTCGTGTGTCAAACCTATTGATGAAGGGGCTGTATATGAATCCACTTTGGTTGAAAAACGCCCCAATGATTCGGAGTCCACCTATCTTGATGATAAAGGTGTGGAGAGTGGAGTAGAATAAATCAAAATATTGGGTAGTAATGAAACTCCCACTTTGGATTTCAAAGAATTCAATTTTGATAGTTGCTCCTTGTTTGAATGCATTTCTTTGATGTAATCCATTTCAAACTCTCCACATGCTTATAGCCAAAGCAAAGCCTTTACCGCATATATCGTAGATGCTATGATGAAATCTCTTGAAGAGAAACTCGAATTAGAAGTCTCTATACCTAGAAAACTTCATGATGAGTGGGAACCTACTATCAAAACCAAGATAAAAAACTATGAATGCAATGCTTTGTGTGATTTGGGTGCTAGTGTTTCCGGGATTCCAAAGTCTTTTATGTGATATTCTTGGTTTTCATGAGATTGAACAGTGTTATCTTTATTTGCATCTTGCGGATTCTACTGTCAAGAAACCCATGGGAAGTATCGATGATGTTCTTATTGTTGCAAATAAGAACTATGTACCAGTGGATTTCATTGTACTTGACATAGATTGCAATCCTTCATGTCCCATTATTCTTGGCAGACCTTTCCTAAGGACTAATGGTGCTATCATCGATATGAAGGAAGGGAATATTATATTTCAATTTCCTATAAAGAAGGGCGTGGAGCATTTTCCTAGAAAGAAAATAAGATTATATTATGAATCTATGATGAGGGCTACTTATGGTTTGAGCACCAAAGATGACTATACGTGATTCCATCACCTTTTGCCTAGCTAAGGGCGTTAAACAATAGCGCTTGTTGGGAGGCAACCCAACAAATCTATCCTTTTTCTTTCTGTTTTGTGTTTTCCACACTTTCATAATTCTGTTATGATTGTGTTTTTTGTGTTTCTTTTGCGTTTGTGCCAAGTAAAACCATTATGATTAGTCTTGGGGATGATCGTTTGGTCATGCTGGAAAAGGCAGAAACTTCCTGCTCACGAAAAGAATTTTCATTTATTTTATGTAAGAGATTTTGAGTTGATTCTTTTTGCTTCTGATTGCTACGCAAATTCTTCAGACTGTCGTAAGTTTTCAGAATTGTTTAAGTACCAGAAGTATATGAAGTATACAGATTTCTATAGACTAGTCAGTTGTTAACATATTCTGTCTTTGTTGAGTTGGTTGCTTATTTTGATGGAACTATGGATAGTATCGGGGGGTATTAGCCATGGAAGATTGAAAGTACAGTAACCCAACATCAACATAAGTAGAATTTAAGTTTGCTACAGTATGTAAGGAAGTGGTGGTTTGCTTTCTTATACTAATGATATCACGAGTTTATGTTTAAGTTTCGTGTTGTGAAGTTTTCAAGTTTTGGGTGAAGTTCTTATGGACAGAGAGATAAAGAGTGGCAAGAGCTCAAGCTTGGGGATGACCAAGGCACCCCAAGTTGATTCAAGGATGCCGTAAAAGCCTAAGCTTGGGGATGCCCCGGGAAGGCATCCCCTCTTTCGTCTTCAATCCATCGGTAACGTTACTTGAGGCTATATTTTTATTCACCACATGTTATGTGTTTTGCTTGGAGCGTCTTGTATCATAGGAGTCTTTTATTTTTGTTGTGTCACAATCTTACTTGCTGCACACCTAGAGAGAGAGACATGCACTCACCGTGATTTTGTCGAGCTTCACTTATATCCTTTGGTTAGACAATTCAGCTAACATGTGTTTCACTTATATCTTTTGAGCTAGTTGATTTTGCTCTATGTGCTTCACTTATATCTTGTAGAGCACAGAAGCGCATGGCTTGGTAGTTGATCTATGCTACGAAAGTAGTCTCAAAAGGAGTACTTATCCAAAGGGATATGAAAACTTCCACCTTCATGTGCATTGAATAGTTAGAGAAGTTTGATTCATCTCAATTAGTTTTGAGTTGTGGTTGTGGTAATATTGAAGTTATATTAGTAAGGTGTTGTGGATCTAGAAATACTTGTGTTGAAGTTAGTGATTCCCGTAGCATGCACGTATGGTGAACCGCTATGTGATGAAATCTGAGCATGATTAGTCTATTGATTGTCGTCCTTTGTGTGGCGGTCGGGATTGCGCGATGGTTTATACCTACCAACCCTTCCCCTAGGAGTATGCGTTGAATGCTTTGTTTCGATTACTACTAAATTTTTTGCAACAAGTATATGAGTTCTTCATGACTAATGTTGAGTCCATGGTCTAGATGCACTTTCACCTTTCACCATCACTATCTTCTTTAGTGCCGTGCAACTTTCGCCGGTGCACAAAACCCACCATTAGCCTCCCTCAAAACAGCCACCATACCTACCTACTATGGCTTTTTCAAAGCTATTCCGAGATATATTGCCATGCAACTACCACCATGACATGTGCCACCACTTCTACATTGCCATTGCATGATCGTAAGATAGCTAGCATGATGTTTCCATTGATGTCCATGCCATGCTAGAACATTGTCACGGTACACTACCGAAGGCATTCCATATAGAGTCATCATTGCTCTAAGTTCTGAGTTGTAAGTGTGATGATCATCATTGATGGAGCATTGTCCCATGTGAGGAAATAAAAGAGGCCAGCGAAGCCCATATACAAAAAGAGGCCAAAGATGCCCACCAAAATAAAAAATATAAAAATATATAAAAAAGAGAGGCCAAAGAGCCCACAAAAAAACGATGAGAGAAAAAGAGAGAAGGGACAATGCTACCATCCTTCCACACTTGTGCTTATTAAGCACCATGATCTTCATGATTGAGAGTCTCTCGTTTTGTCACCACCATATAGCTAGTGGGAAATTTTCATTATATAACTTGGCTTGTATATTCCAATGATAGGCTTACTCAAAATTGCCTTAGGTCTTCGTGAGCAAGCAAGTTGGATGCACACCCACTAGTTTTCTTTAAGAGCTTTCACATACTATTAGCTCTAGTGCATCATTTGTATGGCAATCCCTACTCATTCACATTGATATCTATTGATGAGCATCTCCATAGCTCATTGATATGCCTAGTTAATGTGACCATCTTTTCCTTGTTTGTCTTGCAACATCGACCACACCCCATTCCACTTATAGTGCTAAAACCATGGCTCACGCTCATGTATTGCGTGAGAGTTGAAAAGGTTTGAGAAAGTGAAAGTGTGAAAACAATTACTTGGCCAATACCGGGGTTGTGCATGATTTAAATTCATTGTGCAAGGATGATAGAGCATAGCCAGACTATATGATTTTGTAGGGATAACTTTATTTTGGCCTTGTTATTTTCAAAGTTCATGATTACCTTGCTAGTTTGCTTGAAGTATTATTGTTTCCACGTCAATAGCAAACTATTGTTTTGAATCTAATGGATCTGAACATTCACGTCACATAAGAGGAGTTACAAAGGACATCTATGCTAGGTAGCATGAAAGCATCAAAAATTCATTCTTTATCACTTCCCTACTCGAGGACGAGCAGGAGTTAAGTTTGGGGATGCTTGATACGTCTCAAACGTATCTATAATTTTTGATGGTTTCATGCTGTTATATTGTCAACTTTGGATGTTTTGTGTACATTTTATATCTTTTTTGGGACTAACTTATTAATTCAGCGCCAAGTGCCAGTTCCTATTTTTTCTTTGTTTTTGACTCTTTTCAGATCTGATTTTGGAACGGAGTCCAAACGGAATAAAATCCCGAAATATTTTTTTCCAGAACAGAAGAAAATCGGGGGACTTGAGGGCCAAGGCAAGAGAGCCAGAGGGGGCCCACAAGCCCTGTAGCCGCCACCGGGGGGGCGGCGGCTACCAGGCTTGTGGCCTCCCTAGCGCTCCCCTGCCCTAGCTCTTGCGCCTATATATTCCCTAAAATCTAGAAAAAATCAGGGCATCCACGAAAACACTTTTCCGCCGCCGCAAGCTTCCGTTACCGCGAGATCTCATCTGGAGACCCTTCCCGGTGCCCTGCCGGAGGGGACTTTGGAGTTGGAGGGCTTCTACATCAACATCATCGCCTCTCCAATGACTCGTGAGTAGTCCACTTCAGACCTACGGATCCGTAGTTAGTAGCTAGATGGCTGCTTCTCTCTCTTGGATCTTCAATACAAAGTTCTCCATGATCTTCATGGAGATCTATCCGATGTAATCCTCTTTGGTGGTGTGTTTGTCGAGATCCGATGAATTGTGGATTTATGATCAGATTATCTATGATTTATATTTGAGTCTTTGTTGATTTCTTATATGCATGAGTTGATATCCTTGTAAGTCTCTCCGAGTCTTGGGGTTTGTTTGGCCAACTAGATCTATGATTCTTGCAATGGGAGAAGTGCTTGGTTTTGGGTTCATACCGTGTGGTGACCTTTCCCAGTGACAGAGGGGGCAGCAAGGCACGCATCGTATTGTTGCCATCAAGGGTAACAAGATGGGCTTTTATCGTAGATATGAGATTGTCCATCTACATCATGTCATCTTGCTTAAAGCGTTACTCTGTTCTTATGAACTTAATACACTAGATGCATGCTGGATAGCGGTCGACGTGTGGAGTAATAGTAGTAGATGCAGAAAGTATCGGTCAACTTGTTTTGGACGTGATGCCCATAGATATAATCATTGCCTTAGATAACGTCATGACTTTGCGCGGTTCTATCAATTGCTCGACAGTAATTCGTTCACCCACCATCTACTTGCTTTCATGAGAGAAGCCACTAGTGAACACTACGCCCCCCGGGTCTATTCACAACTATCGTCTCCACTTTCACTTTTACTTTGCTTTGTTTACTTTTTGCTTTGAGTTCTCACTTTGCAAACAATCTATAAGGGATTGACAACCCCTTCATAGCGTTGGGTGCAAGCTCTTTGTGTTTGTGCAGGTACTTGTGACTCGACGCGCACCTCCCACTGGATCGATACCTTGGTTCTCAAACTGATGGAAATATTTAACGTCGCTGTGCTACATCACCCTTTCCTCTTCAAGGGAACACCAACGCAAGGCTCCAAGGCCGCGGGAAAATCCTTTGCATATTTGCCAAGGAAGTCCCTATAGGCGTAGCCCGTGACAGAAGGATTCGTGGCGCCGTTGCCAGGGAAGGTCTGTTGTCGCAGTAGCAGGGTCGTCGTCCATCGTTGTCGCCGACGCAACGCTCCTGTAGGTCGCCCTCTCGCATCGTGCTCCTCGGTCTTGGACTTGATGAAGGAGATACGAGTTGGCAAGGGCACGCAACCACGCACTAATACATCTCCAATGTATTTATATTTTTTATTGTTTCATGCTATTATATTATCATTGTAGGTACTTTTTGGGAGTTTATTTAGCAGCTAATATTATTTTTATGCACTAACCTATTGACCCAGTGTCTAGTCGCTGAAGACGGTTGAGGATTGTTATTCCTATTGGTTCGATAAACCTTGGTTTCATAACTCAGGGAAATACTTACCCGCATTGTGCTGTGATAAGTCGTTCCTCTTCACGGAAAACCCAACGCAGATCACAGTCATCAGGAAGGATTTCTGGCACCGTTGACGGGGAATACCATCACCAACTATCAAGTAGATTCTCAAAAATTTTCATTCACTTGTTCTTATTTTAATTTGTTGTTATATTTAGTTTGTCACATAAAAAATAAAAATACAAAAATATTTATATTTGCTTGTTACTTGTAGTCTTGTTCGAAGTCATGTCTAGTCCTTCTGCGGAAATGCCTCTTCCCCCTTACTTGGGAGAAGGTTCCAAAGTTTTAAATTTTACGCGCTTGGGTGATGAAAGTTTAAAAGAAGCTTGGGATAGATTGCTAGTTATACAAAAGAGATCTAAGATCAAATGTCATATTAATTTACTTCTTAGAAGTTTTTATGTTGGCTTACCTTTATCCTTTATAGGTGTCCTTGATTCCATGTTTGAAAAAGATTTTCTTGGGAATAATGCTTTTCATACTTATGAAATGATGAAATTTATATTTGGGCAACCCAAGATAGAGACTATCGAACCTACCATGTTGGTTATTCACCATCAAACCAAGCTAATGAAATAAACTAAGGCTATCATGGAAACCAATTTTAAAGTGCTTTACAATTTGTCTAATAAAATCAATAGCAATGTCGTAATGAAAATATAAACGATTTGATGCTTTGGATAAAAAGATTTATGATGTCAGCATTTTGAGTGATGACATGAAAATTATCAAGGACAAATTGGAAGAAATTGTCCACGGTGTCAAAGATGACAACACTTGAAACTATGCATTATGCCTAGCTAAGGACATGAAACAATAGCGCTTGTTTGGAGGCAACCCAATAGTTATCTTAATTTTTGCTTTTTAGTTTCTGTTCTTTTGTGTTTACAAGATTATTGCCTCTGTAATGATTTTGGTTTTATGTTTAATTAGTGTTTGTGCCAAGTAAAGCCTTTGGGATAACTTATTTGATGAGTATGATAGATGTTGTGCATAAACATAAACTTTTGTCTCCGGTGCAAAATTTGTAATTCTCTGATGGAGCATGCTAAATTATTGAAATTTTTACACAGTATTTATGTACAAGTTATCCATGTTTTCCTATTTTTTCCGAATTTTTAGAGTTACATAAATATGAGATCTTTACAGATTGCTACACACTGTTCTGTTTTAAAAAGATTCTGTTTTACGTGCATAGTTTGCTTGTTTTGATGATGCTATGGATTATTTGGGGGCGTATAAGTCATGTATAAGTTAGAATACAGTACCTATTATGCAATTATAAATTAAGAATCAATTTATAAAAGTACCTAAAGTATGCAATATGTTTCTTATA
The DNA here is from genome assembly GCF_904849725.1 of Hordeum vulgare subsp. vulgare. Taxonomy (NCBI): domain Eukaryota; kingdom Viridiplantae; phylum Streptophyta; class Magnoliopsida; order Poales; family Poaceae; genus Hordeum; species Hordeum vulgare. Next base: position 459,756,876 of record NC_058521.1, read on the forward strand.
CTAACAGATCTCACGAAGTTTTGTTGAGTTTTGTGTGATTGAAGTTTTCAAGTTTTGAGTGTGATTGCGATGGACCATGGAATTAGTGTTGGAAATATGCCCTAGAGGCAATAATAGATTAGTTATTATTATATTTCTTTTTTCATGATAATCGTTTATTATCCATGCTATAATTGTATTGATTGGAAACACAATATTTGTGTGGATACATAGACAAAACACTGTCCCTAGTAAGCCTCTAGTTGACTAGCTCGTTGATCAAAGATGGTCAAGGTTTCCTGACCATAGGCAAGTGTTGTTACTTGATAACAGGATCACATCATTAGGAGAATCATGTGATGGACAAGACCCAAACTAAGAACATAGCATATTGATCGTGTCGTTTTATTGCTAGAGTTTTCTGCGTGTCAAGTATTTGTTCCTATGACCATGAGATCATATAACTCACTGGCACCAGAGGAATACCTTGTGTGTATCAAATGTCACAACGTAACTGGGTGACTATAAAGATGCTCTACAGGTATCTCCGAAGGTGTCCGTTGAGTTAGTATGGATCAAGACTGTGATTTGTCACTCCGTGTGACGGAGAGGTATCTCGGGGCCCACTCGGTAATACAATATCACACACAAGCCTTGCAAGCAATGTGACTTAGTGTATGTCACGGGATCTTGTATTACGGAACGAGTAAAGAGACTTGTCGGTAAACGAGATTGAAATAGGTATGCGGATACTGACGATCGAATCTCGGGCAAGTAACATACTGAAGGACAAAGGGAATAACATGCGGGATTATATGAATCCTTGACACCGAGGTTCAACCGATAAGATATTTGGAGAATATGTAGGATCCAATATGGGCATCCAGGTCCCGCTATTGGATATTGACCGAGGAGTCTCTCGGGTCATGTCTACATAGTTCTCGAACCCGCAGGGTCTGCACACTTAAGGTTAGGCGATGTTTTATGCGTATTTGAGTTATATGGTTGGTTACCGAATGTTGTTCGGAGTCCCGAATGAGATCACGGACGACACGAGGGTTTCCGAAATGGTCCGGAGACGAAGATTGATATATAGGATGACCTCATTTGATTACCGAAAAGTTTTTGGCATTACTGGGAATGTACCGGGAGTGAGGAATGGGTTCCGGATGTTCACCGAGGGGGGGGGGGCAGCCCACCCGGGGGAGGCCCATAGGCCTTAGGGGTGCCGCACCAGCCCTTAGTGGGCTGGTGGGACAACCCAAGAGGCCCTATGCGTAGGAGAAGAAAAACTCAAAGGAAAAAAAGGGGAAGTGGGAAAGTGGAGAAGGACTCCACCTTCCAATCCTAGTTGGACTCATCTACCTCTCCGTCTCTCTTGCTGGATCAAGAAGGCCGAGATCATCGTCGAGCTGTACGTGTGCTTAACGCGGAGGTGCCGTCCGTTCGGCACTAGATCGGAGCGGATCGTGGGACGGATTGCGGGATGGTTCGCGGGGCGGATCGACGGACGTGAGGACGTTCTACTACATCAACCACGTTTCTTAACGCTTCGTGCTGTGTGATCTACAAGGGTACGTAGATTGGAAATCCCCTCTCGTAGATGGACATCACCATGATAGGTCTTCGTGCGCGTAGGAATTTTTTTGTTTCCCATGCGAAGTTCACCAACAGTGGCATCATGAGCGAGGTTCATGCGTAGATGTTATCTCGAGTAGAACACAAAAGTTTTTGTGGGCGGTTATGTGCGATTTGCTGTCCTCCTTAGTATTTTCTTGATCCGCGGTATTGTTGGATCGAAGCGGCTCGGACCAACATTACTCGTACGCTTACGAGAGACTGGTTTCATCGCTACGAGCAACCCCGTTGCTCAAAGATGACTGGCGAGTGTCGGTTTCTCTAACTTTAGTTGAATCGGATTTGACCGAGGAGTTCCTTGGAGAGAGGTTAAATAGCAATTCATACATCTCCATTGTGGTGTTTGCGTAAGTAAGATGCGATCCTACTAAGATACCCATGGCAACCACGTAAAACATGCAACAACAATTAGAGGACGTCTAACTTGTTTTTGCAGGGTATGCTTGTGATGTGATATGGCCAACAACGTGATGTGATATATTGGATGTATGAGATGATCATGTTGTAATAGTTAATATCGACTTGCACGTCGATGGTACGGCAACCAACAGGAGCCATAGGGTTGTATTTAAACTAACGTTTGTGTGTGCAGATGCGTTTACTATATTGCTAGGAAGTAGCTTTAGTAGTAATAGCATAAGTAGCACGACAACCCCGATGGCGACATGTTGATGGAGATCATGATGATGGAGATCATGGTGTGGCGTCGGTGACAAGAAGATCGTGCCGGTGCTTTGGTGATGGAGATCAAGAAGCACATGATGATGGCCATATCATGTCACTTATGAATTGCATGTGATGTTAATCCTTTTATGCAACTTATCTTGCTTAGAACGACGGTAGCATTATGAGGTGATCTCTCACTAAAATTTCAAGACGAAATTGTGTTCTCCCCGACTATGCAACGTTGCGACAGTTCATCGTTTCGAGACACCACGTGATGATCGGGTGTGATAGACTCAACATTCACATACAACGGGTGCAAAACAGTTGCACGTGCGGAACACTCGGGTTAAACTTGACGAGCCTAGAATGTGCAGACATGGCATCGGAACACATGAGACCGAAAGGTCGAGCATGAATCGTATAGTTGATATGATTAGCATAGAGATGGTTACCACTGGAACTATTCTCGACTCACGTGATGATCGGACTTGAGATAGTGGATTTGGATCATGTACCACTCAAATGACTAGAGAGATGTACTTTTTGAGTGGGAGTTCTTAAGTAATATGATTAATTGAACTAATTGTCATGAACATAGTCTAATGGTCTTTGCGAATTATGATGTAGCTTGCGCTATAGCTCTACTATTTTTATATGTTCCTAGAGAAAATTTATTTGAAAGATGAGAGTAGCAAACTTTGTGGACTGAGTCTGTAAAACTGAGGATTGTCCTCGTAGCTGCGCAGAAGGCTTATGTGCTTAATGCACCACTCGGTGTGCTGCACCTCGAGCGTCGTCTGTGGATGTTGTGAACATCCGACATACACGTTTCTGATGACTATGCGATAGTTCAGTGCAAAATACTTAATGGCTTAGAAGCAAGGCGCTGAAGACGTTTTGAAATGTCACGGAACATAAGAGATGTTCTAAAGAGATGAAATTGTGGTTTCATGCTTGTGCCCTTGTTAAGAGGAATGAGACCTCCGACAAGATTCTTTGTCCACGAAGTAAAGGAGAAAATCTCAATCGTTGAGCGTGTGCTCAGATTGTCTGAGTATGACAATCGCTTCAATCAAGTGGGAGTTAATCTTCCAGATGAGATAGTGATGGTTCTCCAAAGTCACTGCCACCAAGCTGTGAGAGCTTCGTGATGAACTATAACATATCAAGGATAGATACAATGATCCTTGAGCGATTCGCGATGTTTGACACTGCGAAAGTAGAAATCAAATAGGAGCATCAATAGTTGATGGTTAGTAAAACCACTAAGTTTCAAAGAAAGGCAAGGGCTAGAAGGGATACTTCATGAAACGGCAAAACAGTTGCTGCACTAATGAAGAGACCCAAGATTAAACCCAAACCCAAGACTAAGTGCTTCTGTTATGAGGGGAACAATCACTGAGGCGGAGCTACCCTGGATGCTTGGTAGTTAAGAAGGCTGGCAAAGTCGAAAGAAGTATATTTGATATACATGATGTTGATGTGTACTTTACTAGTACTCCTAGTAGCACGAGGGTATTGGATACCGGTTCGGTTGCTAAGTGATTAGTAACACGAAATGAAAGCTACGGAATAAACGGAGACTAGCTAAAGGCGAGGCGACGATACGTGTTGGAAGCGTTTTCAAGGTTGATATGATCAAACATCGCACGCTCCCTCTACCATCGGGATTGGTGTTAAACCTAAATAATTGTTATTTGGTGCTTGCGTTAAGCATGAACATGATTGGATCGTGTTTATTGCAATATGATTATTCATTTAAAGAGAATAATGGTTACTCTATTTGCTTGAATAATCACCTTCAATGGTTTATTGAATCTCGATCGTAGTGTTACACATGTTCAAGATATTGGTGCCAAAAGATACAAGGTAATGATGATAGTACCACTTACTTGTGGCACTGCCGCTTGAGTCGTGTTGGTATAAATTGCATGAAGAGGCTCCATACTGATGGATCTTTGTACTCACTTGATTTTGAATCACTTGTGACATGCAAATCATACCACATGAGCAAGGCCTTGTTTTCATTGAGATGAAACAAGATAGTAACTTGTTGGAAGTAATACATTTTGATGTGTGCAGTCTAATAAGTGATGAGGCACGCAGTGGATATCGTTATGTTCTTACTTCACTGACGATTTGAGTAGATATAGGAGTATTTACTTGATGAATCGCAAGTCTGAAATATTGAAAAGTTCAAGGCTATTTCAGAAAGAAGATCGTCGTGACAAGAGGATAAACTGTCTACGATATGATCATAGAGATGAATATCTGAGTTACGATTTTTGGTACGCAGTTAAGACAATGTGGAAATTGTTTCGCAGTTCATGCCACCTGGAACACCATAGTGTGATGATGTGTCTGAACATCATTGCCACGCCCTATTTGATATGGTGCATACTATGATGTCTCTTATCGAATTACCACTATTGTTTATGGGTTATACATTAGAGACAACCGCATTCACTTTAAATAGGGCACCGCGTATTTCCGTTGAGATGACACAATATAGACTATGGTTTGGAGAAGCCTAAGTTGTCGTTTCTTGAAAGTTTGGGGCTACGATGCTTATGTGAAAAAGTTTCAGTCTGATAAAGCTCGAACCCAAGGCGGATAAATGCATCTTCATAGGATATCCAAAACTGTTGGATACATCTCCTATCTCAGATCCGGAAGCAAAGTGTTTGTTTCTAGAAACGGGTCCTTTATCGAGGAAAGGTTTCTCTCGAAAGAATTGAGTGGGAGGGTGATAGAACTTGATGAGGTTATTGAATCATCACTTCAACTAGTGTGTAGCAGGGCACAGGAAGTTGTTCCTGTGGCGCCTACACCAATTGAAGTGGAAGCTGATGATAGTGATCATTGAGCATCAGATCAAGTTACTATAGACCTCGTAGGTCGACAAGGTCGCGTGCTACTACAGAGTGGTACGGTAACCCTGTCTTGGAGGTCATGTTGTTGAACAACAATGAACTTACGAGTTATGGAGAAGCAATGGTGGGCCCGGATTCCGACAAATGGCTGAAGGCCATGAAATCCAAGAGAGAATCCATGTATAAAACAAAGTGTAGACTCTGGAAGAACTGCTTGATGGTAGTAAGACTATTAAGTAAAGATGTATCTTTAAAAGGAAGACAGATGATGATGGTGATAAGTCACTATTAAGAGAAGCTCGACTTGTAGCAAAGATGTTTTCGACAAGATCAAAGAGTTGACTATGATGTGACTTTCTCACTCGTAGCGATGCTAAAAGTCTGTTGGAATTATATTAGTAGTTGCTGCATTATTTGTGAAATATTGCACATAGGAAGTCAAAACATTTTTCCTTGACGGTTTCCTTGAGGAAAGATTGTATGTGATACAATCAGAATGTTTTGTCGATCCTAAGGATACTAACAAGTATGCAAGCTCCAGTGATCCTTCAATGGACTGGTGGAAGCATCTCGGAGTTGGAATATGCACTTTGATGAGATGATCAAAGATTTTGGGTTTGTACAAGGTTTATGAGAAACTTGTATCTCCAAAGAAGTGAGTGGGAGCACTATAGAATTTCTGATAAGTATATGTGGTTGACATATTGTTGATCAGAAGTAATGTAGAATTTCTGTGAAGCATAAAAGGTTGTTTGAAAGGAGTTTTTCAAAGGAATACCTGGATTGAGCTACTTGAACGTTGAGCATCAAGATCTATGGAGATAGATCGAAACACTTAATAGAAGTTTCAACAATATGCATGCCTTGACATGTTTTTAAGGAGTTCAAAATAGATCAGAAAAGAAGGAGTTCTTGACTATGTTGTAAGATGTGAATTTGAGAAAGACTCAAAACCCGACCACGACAGAATAAAGAGAATAGACAAAGGTCGTCTTCTATGCCTTGGGGGTAGACTCTAAAGTATGCCATGCTGAGTACCGCACCTGATGTGTGCCTTGCAGCAAGTCTGTTAAGAGGTACAGAGAGTGATCCAGGATTGAATCACTGATCAGCGATCAAAGTTATCCTTAGTAACTAAATGGACTAAGGAATTTTTCTCGATTATGGAGGTGGTTAAAGAGTTCGTTGTAAAGGGTTACATCGATGCAAGCTTTGACACTAATCCGAATAACTATGAGTAGTGAAACGGATTCGTATAGTAGAGTAGATATTTGGAGTATTTCCGAATAGCATGTAGTAGCAGCTGTTGGGGAACGTAGCATGGGAAACAAAAAATTTCCTACGCGCACGAAGACCTATCATGGTGATGTCCATCTACGAGAGGGGATTTCCGATCTACGTACCCTTGTAGATCGCACAGCAGAAGCGTTAAGAAACGCGGTTGATGTAGTGGAACGTCCTCACGTCCCTCGATCCACCCCGCGAACCGTCCCACGAACCGTCGTGCGATCCGTCCCACGATCCGCTCCGATCTAGTGCCGAACGGACGGCACCTCCGCGTTCAGCACACGTACAGCTCGACGATGATCTCGGCCTTCTTGATCCAGCAAGAGAGACGAATAGGTAGATGAGTTCTCCGGCAGCGTGACGGCGCTCCGGAGGTTGGTGGTGATCTAATCTCAGCAGGGCTCCGCCCGAGCTCCGCCGAAACACGATCTAGAGGAAAAACCGTGGAGGTATGTGGTCGGGCTGCCGTGGCAAAGTTTGTCTCAAATCAGCCCTAATACCTCAGTATATATAGGAGGGAGGGGGAGGTAAGAGGCAGCCTCAAACCCTCAAGGTTTGGCCGAAATTGGAGGTGGAGGAGTCCTACTCCAATCCTACTTGGAGTAGGATTCCACCTTCCCACTTGGAAACTCTTTCCACCTTGTGTTTTTTCCTTCTCAAACCTTATGGGCCTTAGTGGGAACTTATTCCAGCCCACTAGGGGCTGGTTTATCTCTTCCCATAGCCCATGAGACCCCTTGGGGTGTGACACCCCTCCCGATGGTCCCCGGCACCCCTCCCGGCACTCCCGGTACACTACCAATGAGCCTGAAACTTTTCCGGTGACCAAAACAGGACTTCCTATATATCAATCTTTACCTTCGGACCATTCCAGAGCTCCTCGTGACGTCCTGGATCTCATACGGGACTCCGAACAACATTCGGTAACCAACCATATAACTCAAATACGCATAAAACAACGTCGAACCTTAAGTGTGCACACCCTGCGGGTTCGAGAACTTTGTAGACATGACCCGAGTGACTCCTCGGTCAATATCCAATAGCGGGACCTGGATGCCCATATTGGATCCTACATATTCTCCGAAGATCTTATCGGTTGAACCTCAGTGTCAAGGATTCATATAATCCCGTATGTCATTCCCTTTGTCCTTCGGTATGTTACTTGCCCGAGATTCGATCGTCAGTATCCTCATACCTATTTCAATCTCGTTTACCGGCAAGTCTCTTTACTCGTTTCGTAATACAAGATCCCGCAACTTACACTAAGTCACATTGCTTGCAAGGCTTGTGTGTGATGTTGTATTACCAAGTGGGCCCCGAGATACCTCTCCGTCACACGGAGTGAAAAATCCCAGTCTCGATCCATACTAACTCAATGAACACCTTCGGAGATACCTGTAGAGCATCTTTATAGTCACCCAGTTACGTTGCGACGTTTGATACACACAAAGCATTCCTCCGGTGTCAGTGAGTTATATGATCTCATGGTCATAGGAACAAATACTTGACACGCAGAAAACAGTAGCAACAAAATGACACGATCAACATGCTACGTCTATTAGTTTGGGTCTAGTCCATCACATGATTCTCCTAATGATGTGATCCCGTTATCAAGTGACAACACTTGCCTATGGTCAGGAAACCTTGACCATCTTTGATCAATGAGCTAGTCAACTAGAGGCTTACTAGGGATACTGTTTTGTCTATGTATCCACACATGCACTGTGTTTCCAATCAATACAATTATAGCATGGATAATAAACGATTATCATCAACAAAGAGATATAATAATAACTAATTTATTATATTATATTTCTTTGTTCATGATAATTATAACCCTAGAGGCAATAATAAATTAGTTATTATTATATTTCTTTGTTCATGATAATCGTTTATTATCCATGCTATAATTGTATTGGTTGGAAACATAATACTTGTGTGGATACATAGACAAAACACTGTCCCTAGTAAGCCTCTAGTTGACTAGCTCGTTGATCAAAGATGGTCAAGGTTTCCTGACCATAGGCAATCGATGTTGCTTGATAACGGGATCACATCATTAAGAGAATCATGTGATGGACAAGACCCAAACTATGAACGTAGTATATTGATCGTGTCATTTTATTGCTACAGTTTTCTGCGTGTCAAGTATTTGTTCCTAGGACCATGAGATCATATAACTCACTGGCCCCGGAGGAATACCTTGTGTGTATCAAACGTCACAACGTAACTGGGTGACTATAAAGATGCTCTACATGTATCTCCGAAGGTGTCCGTTGAGTTAGTATGGATCAAGACTGTGATTTGTCACTCCGTGTGACGGAGAGGTATCTCGGGGCCCACTCGGTAATACAACATCACACACAAGCCTTGCAAGCAATGTGACTTAGTGTATGTCACGCGATCTTGTATTACGGAACGAGTAAAGAGACTTGCCGGTAAACGAGATTGAAATAGGTATGCGGATACCGACGATCGAATCTCGGGCAAGTAACATACCAAAGGACAAAGGGAATGACATACGGGATTATATGAATCCTTGACACTGAGGTTCAACCGATAAGATCTCCGGAGAATATGTAGGATCCAATATGGGCATCCAGGTCCCGCTATTGGATATTGACCGAGGAGTCTCTGGGGTCATGTCTACATAGTTCTCGAACCCGCGGGGTCTGCACACTTAAGGTTAGGCGATGTTTTATGCGTATTTGAGTTATATGGTTGGTTACCGAATGTTGTTCGGAGTCCCAGATGAGATCACGGATGTCATGAGGTTTTCTGAAATGGTCCGGAGATGAAGATTGATATATAGGATGACCTCATTTGATTACCAGAAAGTTTTTGGCATTACCGGGAATGTACCGGGAGTGACGAATGGGTTCCGGATGTTCACTGGGGGGGGGGGGCAGCCCACCCGAGGGAAGACCACAGGCCTTAGGGGTGCCACACCAGCCCTTACTGGGCTGGTGGGACAGCCCAAGAGGCCCTATGCACAGGAGAAGAACAAATCAAAGGAAAAAAGGGGAAGTGGGAAAGTGGAGAAGGACTCCACCTTCCAATCCTAGTTGGACTAGGATTGGAAGGGGAGGACTTCCCCCTTGCTTTGGCTGACCCCTTGGGGCTCTCTTGAGCCTCAAGGCAGGTCCCTCCCCCTCCCTCCTATATATACTGGGGTATTAGGGCTGATTTGAGACAACTTTGCCACGGCAGCCCGACCACATACCTCCACGGTTTTTCCTCTGGATCGTATTTCTGCGGAGCTTGGGCGGAGCCCTGCTGAGATAGATCACCACGAACCTCCAGAGCGCCGTCACGCTGCCGGAGAACTCATCTACTTCTCCGTCTCTCTTGCTGTATCAAGAAGGCCGAGATCATCGTCGAGCTGTACGTGTGCTGAACGCGGAGGTGCCGTCTGTTCGGCACTAGATCGGAGCGGATCGTGGGACGGATCGCAGGACGGTTCGTGGGACGGTTCGCGGGGCGGATCGAGGGACGTGAGGACGTTCCACTACATCAACCGCGTTTCTTAACGCTTCCTGCTGTGCGATCTACAAGGTACATAGATCAGAAATCCCCTCTCGTAGATGGACATCACCATGATAGGTCTTCGTGCGCGTAGGAATTTTTTTGTTTCCCATGCGATGTTCACCAACAATAAGGAGTAGCAATAGCCTAAGATTGGGGATGCCCAAGGCACCCCAAGTATTATTCTAAGGAAGACTCAAGCATCTAAGCTTGGGGATTCCCCGGAAGGCATCCCCTCTTTCGTCTCAAACCGTCGGTATGTCACTTGAAGCTACATTTTTATTCATCACATGATATGTGTTTTGCTTGGAGCCTCATTTGCTTTTGTTTGCTTTTACTTTCAGTTTGTCACAATCATCATTTGCTGGACACACCAATTAGAGATAGACTCACCTTCATTATGATTTGCTAGATTACTCTATGTGCTTCACTTATATCTTTTGAGCTTGGCAGTTGCTCTAGTACTTCACTTATATCTTTTCGAGCACGGTGGCGTGTAGATTTTATAGAAATAATTTGATCTCATTCTTCACTTTTATTTGTTTGAGAGATGAATAAATAGTGATAATAATTTGCATGGGTCATAAGACTAGTCCAAAAATAATAGGCATTCAATGAATGATAATCAAAACCATCATGTAGCGCACATAGAGAAACTGTGAGTTAATGACATTGATATGGTAATACGAAAAAGGTGTAAGTCCATAATTGTTCATTCATATAACTGTCGGGATTAAAGGGGTGTTAACTTGTTGTTCATCTAAATATTAAAGAGGCATGGTGATGATGTGTGAGCATTCTTATTCCTCGTTAAAATTCTAGTGTTGTCTCGAGTCGGAGGCACGCAATGGTTAACTCCTACCAACCCCCTCCCCAGGGGCATGCGAGTAGTGCTTTGATGTGTGATAAAACTAATAAAACTTTGCAATAAGTATGTGAGTTCTTTATGACTAATGTGACACCTTGGACATACGCATCTTTACCTTCTGATATTTGCTAGCCTCTTCGGTACCGTGCATAGCCCATTCTCACCTCGAGGATTGGTGCAACTTTCGCCGGTGCATCCACACCCCACAGCATGATACACTCTGTTGCAGATAAGCCTCATTATATCTTCCTCAAAATAGTCACCATACCTACCTATTATGGCATTTCCATAGCCATTCCGAGATATATTTCCATGCAAATTCCATCATCACTTCACATGACTAGTTCGTTCATCATCGTATTGCTTTGCATGATCATATAGAGCTGACATAGTATTTGTAGCAAAGCACCCTTCCATCATGTTTTTGATACATGTCACGCTAGATCATTGCACATCCTGGTACTCTGCCAGAGGCATTCTCAGAGAGTCATATCTTCCTATCAGTTCTCCACATTGAGTTGTAAGTAAATAAAAGTGTGATGATCATCCTTGTTAGAGCATTGACCCAGTGAGGAAAGGATGATGGAGACTATGATTCCCCCACAAGTCGTGATGAGACTCCAGACAAAAAATAGATAAAATGGGGGAGGCCAAATGAGCCCACCATATATAAAAAAATATGGGGAGGCAAAAATAAAGAAAGAAAGAGAAAAGGCCACTATATAAAAAATGAGAGAAAAAGAGAGAAGGGACAATGCTACTATCCTTTACCACACCTGTGCCTCAAAGTGGCACCATGATCTTCATAGCGAGAGTCTCCTATGTTGTCACCTCCATATGCTAGTGGGAATTATCTTATGATAATAAAGTTGGCTTGTATATTCTAATGACGGACTTCCTCAAACGCCCTAGGTCTTCATGAGCAAGCAAGTTGGATGCACACCCCACTTAGCTTCAGTTGAGCTTTCAGACACTTGTAGCTCTAGTGCATCATTTGCATGGCAATCCCTACTCCTCGCATTGACATCTATCAATGGGCATCTCCATAGCTCGTTGGTACGCCTAGTTGATGTGAGATTATCTTCTCCACTTTTTACCCCTTTGATATCTACCACCATATTCTATTCCACCTATATGCTATGTCCAATGGTTCACACTCATGTATTGCGTGAAGAATAAAAAATTGATGCATATTGAAAAAGTACGATCCAATTGCCTGACTTGAACACCGTGGTGCTTAACATTTGTATTTATATGGTGAGGACGAAGTCATGCCTTGCTAATACAATAAAGATGAATAGGGGGTAAACATTCTTTTAGGATCGTATACTTTGAAAATTAATAATAGTGTTGCTTATACTTAATAAATATTATTATCTTGTTGTTTGTTAATTCATCATTTCTCAATGATCATACATACAAGAGATTACATTATGGTTAGCGTGTCACATCAAAAATTCTATTTTTATCATTTACCTACTCGAGGACGAGTAGGAATTAAGCTTGGGGATGCTGATATGTCTCCAATGTATATATAATTTTTGATTGTTCCATACTGATATATTATCATTCTAGGATGCTTTTTAGGCATTTATATACCAATTTATAATATTTTTTAGCACTAACCTATTGACTCAGTGCCCAATGCCAGTTCCTGTTTTTTGTGTGTGTTTTTTGCTTTGCAGGTTTACCCTACCAAACAAAGTCAAAATGCCACGAAACTTTAATATGATTTTTTCTGGACTATATGAAGACTTGCAAGCATCAGAAGTGGACGAGAGGCCGCACAAGGGAGGCACAAGCAAACAGGGCACGACCACGCCCTGATGGCTTGTGGCCCCCTGGATGCCTCCCGACGTCCCTCTCTGGCCTATAAATTCACAAATATTCCGAAAAACCTAAGAGAACTCCTGAAACACTTTTTCACCGCCGCAAGTCTCTGTTCCGACGGGAGGCCATCGAAACCTCTGTTCCAATGATCTGCCAGAGGGGAGATCAATCACGGAGGGCCTCTACATCAATCTTACTGCCCTCACTATGATGTGTGAGTAGTTCACCACACACCTACGGGTCCGTAGGAAGTACCTAGATGGAAATCTCTCTATATCTTATGATCTTCAATACCATGTTCATCACATCTTCGCTTTGATCTATTCGATGTAATCACTATGTATGGTGTGTTTGTTGGGATCCGATGAATTGTGGGTTTATGTTCATATTATTCATAAAAAGTATTTGAGTCACCTCTGATTATTACGATTCTTAATTGCATGATCATCATAGCTTCGTAACGATCTTTGATCTATTGAGATAGTTTGGCCAACTAGATTAATATTTCTTCAGTGGGAGTGGTGCGTTGTAGTAGGTTCAACCTGGCGAATTTCAATATCCTAGTGACAGAAGGGGACAAGATGTGTCTTTGTGTTGCTGCTACTAAGGATAAAATGATGGGGTTTATTCATATTAATTGAGTTTACTTTGTCTACATCATGTCATTATTCTCCAAGAATTACTCTGTTTTTACTTAATATATAGAGAGGCAAGCATAGAAGCGCTCTTGAAGTGGAGTAATAGTAATAGGTGCAGGCAGGAGTCGACCTATTTGCTTATGGACGTGATTCCTATATACACACGATCATTGCCGTGAAAATCACATAATTATTCATTGTTCTATCAATTTCCCAACAATAATTTTTTTACCCACCATATGCCTTTGCCATGAGAGATGCCACTAGGGAACACTACGGGCCCCGGGTCTATTCACTTATATATTTACAAATGCTACTATTACCTTGCTGCCATTATTTGTGTTTTATCTAATTTTGCAATTTACAATTATCTACACACACCATTTGCTTGTAAATAACGAGATCATGGGGATTGATAACCCTCTTGCCCGCGTTGGGTGCAAGTTGTTTGTTTCTTTGGGTGCAGTCGCTGAAGACGGTTGAGTATTGGTATTCCTATTGGTTCGATAAACCTTAGTTTCATAACTGAGGGAAATACTTACCTGCATTGTGCTGCGATAACCCGTTCCTCTTCACGGAAAACCCAACGCTGATCAGAGTCATCAGGAGTCAGTGGGATATTCATGTTGGAAATATGCCCTAGAGGCAATGATAAATAGTTATTATTATATTTCCTGTTACAAGATAATCGTTTATTATCCATGCTATAACTGTATTGAATGAAAACATAGATACATGTGTGGATACATAGACAAAACAATGTCCCTAGCAAGCCTCTAGTTGTCTAGCCAGTTGATCAAGGATAGTCAAGGTTTTCTGACTATGTGCAAGTGTTGTCACTTGATAACTGGATCACATCATTAGGAGAATCATGTGATGGACTAGACCCAAACTATGAACATAGCATATTGATCGTGTCGTTTTATTGCTATTGTTTTCTGCGTGTCAAGTATTTATTCCTAAGACCATGAGATCATATAACTCACCGACACCGGAGGAATACCTTGTGTGTATCAAATGTCGCAACGTAACTGAGTGACTATAAAGGTACTCTACATGTATCTCCGAAGGTGTCCATTGAGTTAGCATGGATCAAGACTGGGATTTGTCACTCCGTGTGACGGAGAGGTATCTCGGGGCCCACTCGGTAATACAACATCACACACAAGCCTTGAAAGCAATGTGAGTAAGTGTAAGTCACGGGATCTTGTATTACGTAACGAGTAAAGAGACTTGCTGGTAACGAGATTGAAATAGGTATGCGGATACCGACGATCGAATCTCGTGCAAGTAACATACCGAAGGACAAAGGGAATGACATACAGGATTATATGAATCCTTGGCACCGAGGTTCCACTAATAAGATCTTCGGAGAATATGTAGGATTCAATATGGGCATCTAGGTCCCGCTATTGGATATTGACCGAGGAGTGTCTCGGGTCATGTCTGCATAGTTCTCGAACCCGCAGGGTCTACACACTTAAGGTTCGATGATGTTTTAGTATAGTTGAGTTATATGTGTGGTTACTGAATGTCGTTCGGAGTCCCGTATGAGATCACGAACGTCACGAGGGTTTCCGGAATGGTCCAAAAACAAAGATTGATATACAGGATGGTTTCATTTGGTCACTGGAAAGTTTCGGGCATTACCGACAGTGTACCGGGAGTGACGAATGGGTTCCGGGTGTTTCCGGGGAGGGGCCCACCCACTCGGGAGTGAGCCCAAGGCCCTAGGGTGGCGTACCAAGTCCTTATTAGGCTGGTGGAGTCAGCCCAAGAGGGCTATGGCGCCATATGTAAAATACCAAAGGAAAAGAAGAAGAATAAAAGGAAAGAGGGAGGTGGGAAGGAAGAGGAGGACTCCTCCTCCCCAAACCGAATTGGAGGAGGAGTCCTCCTCCTCCCTGGCGGTCGGCGCACCAAGGGGCTCCTTGAGCCCCAAGGCTAGACCCTCCCCTCCTCCTATATATATTGGTGGTTTAGGGCTTTTTGAGACAAAACTTTGCCACGTGCAACTCTAGCCTATTCCACATAGTTTTACCTCTAGATCGGATTTCTGCGGAGCTCGGGCGGAGCCCTGCAGGAGTAGATCATCACCACCACCGGAGCGCCGTCACGCTGCCATAGAACTCATCTACTTCTCCATCTTGCTTGTTGGATCAAGAAGGCCGAGATCGTCATTGAGCTGTACGTGTGCTGAACGCGGAGGTGCCGTTCGTTCGGCGCTAGATCGGGACGGATCGTGGGACGGATTGCGAGACGGTTCGTGGGACGGATCGTGGGACGGTTCGAGGGACAAATCGTGAAGACGTTCCACTATATCAACCGTGTTTCATAACGCTTCCCGCTGAACGATCTACAAGGGTACTTAGATCTAATCTCCTCTCGTAGATGAACATCACCATGATAGGTCTTCGTGTGCGTAGGATTTTTTTTGTTTCCCATGCAACGTTCCCCAACAGTGGCATCACGAGCTAGGTTCATGCGTAGATGTTATCTCGAGTAGAACACAAAAGGTTTTGTGGACGTTGATGTTCGATTTGCTGCCCTCCTTGGTCTTTTCTCGATTCAACAGTGTTGTTGGATTGAAGCGGCCCGGACCGACATAACTCATACGCTTACGAGAGACTGGTTTCATCAATTGATATGCAACCTCGTTGCATAAATATGACTGGCGGGTGCCTGTTTCTTCAACTTTAGTTGAATTGGTTTTGACCGAGGCGGTCCTTGGAGAGGCTAAATTGCAATTTGCACATCTCCGTTGTGGTTTTTGCGTAAGTAAGATGCGATCATACTAGATACCCATAGCAGCCATGTAAAACATGCAACAACAAATTAGAGGACGCCTAACTTGTTTTTGCAGGGTATGCTTGTGATATGATATGGCCAATGACGTGATGTGATATATTGGATGTATGAGATGATCATGTTGTAATAGTTAATATCGACTTGCACGTCGATGCTACGGCAACCGGCAGGAGCCATATGGTTGTCTTTAAACTAACGTTTGTGTTTGCAGATGCGTTTACTATATTGCTAGGTCGTAGCTTTAGTAGTAATAGCATAGATATCATGACAACCTCGATGGCGACACGTTGATGGAGATCATGGTGTGGCGCCGGTGACAAGAAGATCATGCGGTGCTTTGGTGATGGAGATCAAGAAGCACAAGATGATGGCCATATCATGTCACTTATGAATTGCATGTGATGTTAATCCTTTTATGCACCTTATTTTGCTTAGAACGACGGTAGCATTATAAGGTGATCTCTCACTAAAATTTCAAGATGAGATTGTGTTCTCCCCGACTGTGCACCGTTGCGACAGTTCATCGTTTCGAGACACCACGTGATGATCGGGTGTGATAGACTCAACGTTCACATACAACGGGTGCAAAACAGTTGCACACGCGGAACACTCGGGTTAAACTTGACAAGCCTAGCATGTGCAGACATGGCCACGGAACACATGAGACCGAAAGGTCGAGCATGAATCGTATAGTTGATATGATTAACATAGAGATGCTTACCACTGAAACTATTCTCAACTCACGTGATGATCGGACTTGAGTTAGTGAATTTGGATGATGTAGCACTCAAATGACTAGAGAGATGTGCTTTTTGAGTGGGAGTTTATCAGTAATTTGATTAGTTAAACTGTAATTATCTTAAACATAATCTAAGTCCACTTTGCAAAATTTGTGTTGTAGATCAATGGCTCACACGACAGTCACCCTTAATTTTAATACGTTCCTAGAGAAAGCTAAGTTGAAAGATGATGGAAGCAACTTTGCAGACTAGGCTCGTAATCTTAAGTTGCTCCTGCAAGCTGGGAAGAAGGATTATGTCCTTAATGCTGCGCTAGGAGATGAACCACCCGCTACGGCTGACCAAGATGTTAAGAATGCCTGGTTAACACGTAAGGAGGACTACTCAGTAGTTCAATGTGCATTCTTGTATGGCTTAGAGCCGGGACTTCAACATCGCTTTGAGCGTCATGGAGCATATGAGATGTTCTAGGAGTTGAAGTTTATCTTTCAGAAGAACACCCGGATCGAGAGGTATGAGACCTCCGATAAATTCTATGCTTGTAAGATGGAGGAGAATTCGTGTGTCAGTGAACATGTGCTCAAAATGTTTGGGTACTCAAACCGTCTAGCTGAGCTGGGGATTGAACTCCTGCAAGAAGCTATCACTGACAGAATTCTTCAATCACTGCCACCAAGCTACAAGAGCTTTGTGTTGAACTATAACATTCAAGGGATGAACAAGTCACCCGGCGAGTTATTCACGATGCTGAAAGTCGCACAGTCAGAACTCCTGAAAAAGCATCAAGTGTTGATGGTCAATAAGACCACTAGTTTCAAGAGAAACGGCAAAGGCAAGAAGGGTAACTCCAAGAAGAGCGGCAAGCCTATTTCCAATCCGATGAAGAAACCCAAGGCTGGGCCTAAGCGTGAAACAAAGTGTTATTATTGCAAGGGACTGGGTCACTCGAAGCGCAACTGCCCCAAGTATTTGGTTGATAAGAAGGCGGCCAAGGAAAAATCAGGTATATTCGATATACATCTTATTGATGTGTACTTAACCAGTTCTCGTAGTAGTGCCTGGGTATTCGATACCGGTTCTGTTGCTCATATTTGCAACTAGAAATAAGAACTGCGGAATAAACGAAGGTTGGCAAAGGATGAAGTGACGATGCATGTGAAATGGTTCCAAGGTTGATGCAATCGCCGTCGGCACAATTTCACTTCAGTTACCATTAGGATTAGTTATGAACTTAAATAATTGTTACTTAGTGCATGCGTTAAGCATGAACATTATATCTGGATCTTGTTTATTGCGAGACAGTTACTCGTTTAAGTCAGAGAATAATGGTTGTTCTATTTCTATGAGTAATATCTTTTATGGTCATGCACCCATTGTGAGAGGATTGTTAATATTGAATCTTGATAGCAATGATACACATATACATAACATTGAGACCAAAAGATGTAGAGTTAACAATGATAGCGCCATGTTTTTATGGCACTGCCGCTTAGGTCATATTGGTGTAAAGCGCATGAAGAAACTCCATTCCAATGGACTTTTGGAGTCACTTGATTTTGAATCACTTGACACATGCGAACCATGCCTCATGGGCAAGATGACTAAGACTCCGTTCTCCGGAACAATGGAGCGTGCAAGTGACTTGTTGGAAATCATACATACCGATGTGTGCGGTCCGATGAGTGTGGAGGTGCACGGCGAATATCGTTATTTTCTCACCTTCACTGACGATTTGAGTAGGTATGGATATATCTACTTGATGAAACACAAGTCTGAAACGGTTGAGAAGTTCAAGCAATTTCAGAGTGAAGTTGAAAATCATCGTAACAAGAACATCAAGTTCCTACGGTCTGATCGTGGGGGTGAATATGTGAGTTTCGAGTTTGGTGCTCACTTAATACAATGTGGAATTGTTTCACAGTTGACACCGCGTGGAACACCACAGCGTAATGGTGTGTCCGAACGTCGTAATCGTACTTTGCTAGAAATGGTGCGATCTATGATGTTTCTTACTGTTTTGTCGCTATCGTTTTGGGGTTATGCATTAGAGACAACTGCATTCACTTTAAATAGGACACCATCAAAATCCGTTGAGAC
Organism: Hordeum vulgare subsp. vulgare; assembly: GCF_904849725.1. Taxonomy (NCBI): domain Eukaryota; kingdom Viridiplantae; phylum Streptophyta; class Magnoliopsida; order Poales; family Poaceae; genus Hordeum; species Hordeum vulgare. The sequence continues at coordinate 459,775,825 of NC_058521.1, forward strand.
GACACCATACGAACTGTGGTATGGCAAAAGACCGAATTTTTTGTTTCTTAAAGTTTGGGGATGTGATGCTTATGTCAAAAAGCTTCAGCCTGAAAAGCTGGAACCAAAGCGGAAAAGTGCGTCTTCATAGGTTACCCAAAGGAGACAGTTGGGTACACCTTCTATCTCAAATCCGAGGGCAAAGTGTTTGTTGCTAAAAATTGAGCTTTTCTTGAGAAGGAGTTTCTCTCGAAATAATTGAGTGGGAGGAAGATAGAACTTGACGAGGTTGTCGAACCTCTAGTCCCTCTAGATGGTGGCGCAGGGCAATGGGAAACCCCTGTCGTTGCGACCCGGGTTGAGGAGGAAGTTAATGATGATGATCATGAAACTTCGGATCAAGTTCCTATCGGACCTCGCAGGTCGACAAGATCATGTACTACTCCCGAGTGGTACGGTAATCCTGTGTTATCAATCATGTTGTTAGACAACAATGAACCTGCGAATTATGAAGAAGCAATGGTGGGCCCGGATTCCAACAAATGGTTGGAGGCCATGAAGTCCGACATAGGATCTATGTATGAAAACAAAGTATGGACTTTGGAAGTATTACATGAAGGTTGCAAGGCTATTCAGAACAAATGGATCTTTAAGAAGAAGACGGACGCAGACGGTAATGTGACCATTTATAAAGCTCGACTTGTGGCAAAGGGTTTTTCACAAGTTCAAGGAGTTGACTATGATGAGACATTCTCACCAGTAGTGATGCTTAAGTCCGTTCAAATCATGTTAGCAATAGCTGCATTTTTCGATTATGAAATCTGGCAGACGGATGTCAAAACGGCGTTCCTTAACGGTTTTCTTAAGGAAGAGTTGTATATGATGCAACCCGAAGGTTTTGTCGATCCGAAGAATGCTAACAAAGTATGAAGCTCCAGCAATCTATTTATGGACTGGTGCAAGCATCTCGGAGTTGGAATAAGCGCTTTGATGAGGTGATCAAAGCATTCGGGTTTATACAAGTGGCTCGAGAATCTTGTATTTACAAGAAAGTGAGTGGGAGCTCAGTGGCGTATCTAATATTATATGTGGATGACATATTACTGATTGGAAACAATGTGGAGTTTTTGGAGAGCGTAAAGGATTACTTGAATAAATGTTTCTCTATGAAGGACCTAGGAGAAGCTGCTTACATTCTAGGCATTAAGATCTATAGGGATAGATCGAGACGCCTGATAGGACTTTCACAAAGCACATACCTTGATAAAGTTATGAAGAAGTTCAAAATGGAACAGTCCAAGAAGGGGTTCTTGCCAGTGTTACAAGGTATAAAATCGAGTAAGACTCAGTGCCCAGCAACTGCGGAAGATAGATAACAAATGAGTTCCTTCCCCTATGCTTCAGCCATAGGTTCTATCATCTTTGCAATGATGTGCACTAGACCAGACGTCAGCTTGGCCATAAGTATGGCAGGAAGGTTTCAGAGTAATCCAGGATGGGATCACGGAACGGCGGTCAAGAATATTCTGAAGTACCTGAAAAGGACTAAGGAAATGTTTCTCGTTTATGGAGGTGACAAAGAGCTCGTCGTAAAGGGTTACGTCGACGCAAGCTTTGACACTGATCCGGATGACTCTAAGTCTCAAACCGGATACATATTTATTCTTAATGGGGGTGCGGTAAGCTCGTGCAGTTCCAAGCAAAGCGTCATAGCGGATTCTACATGTGAAGCGGAGTACATGGCTGCCCCGGAGATAACAAAGGAGGGTGTCTGGATGAAGCAGTTCATAACGGATCTTGGAGTTGTGCCGAGCGCACTAAATCCAATAACTCTGTTTTGTGACAACACTGGTGCCATTGCTTTAGCAAAGGAACCAAGGTTTCACATGAAGACCAGACACATCAAACGACGCTTCAACCTCATACGCGACTACGTCGAAGGAGAGGACGTGAATATTTGCAAAGTGCACAGGGATCTGAATGTAGCAGACCCGCTAACTAAACCTCTTCCACGGGCAAAACATGATCAACACCAGAACTGTATGGGTGTTAGATTTATTACAATGTAAATCACATGACGATGTGAGGACTAGATTATTGACTCCAGTGCAAGTGGGAGACTGTTGGAAATATGCCCTAGAGGCAATGATAAATAGTTATTATTATATTTCCTGTTACAAGATAATCTTTTATTATCCATGCTATTATTATATTGAATGAAAACATAGATACATGTGTGGATACATAGACAAAACAATGTCCCTAGCAAGCCTCTAGTTGGCTAGCCAGTTGATCAAGGATAGTCAAGGTTTTCTGACCATGTGCAAGTGTTGTCACTTGATAACTGGATCACATCATTAGGAGAATCATGTGATGGACTAGACTCAAACTATGAACGTAGCATATTGATCGTGTCATTTTATTGCTATTGTTTTGTGCGTGTCAAGTATGTATTCCTATGACCATGAGATCATATAACTCACTGACACCGGAGGAATACCTTGTGTGTATCAAACGTCGCAACGTAACTGGGTGACTATAAAGGTACTCTACAGGTATCTCCGAAGGTGTCCATTGAGTTAGTATGGATCAAGACTGGGATTTGTCACTCCGTGTGATGGAGATGTATCTCGGGGCCCACTCGGTAATACAACATCACACACAAGCCTTGCAAGCAATGTGATTAAGTGTAAGTCACGGGATCTTGTATTACAGAACGAGTAAAGAGACTTGCCAGTAACGAGATTGAAATAGGTATGCGGATACCGACGATCGAATCTCGGGCAAGTAACATACCAAAGGAGAAAGGGAATGACATACAAGATTATATGAATCCTTGGCACAGAGGTTCAACTGATAAGATCTTCGGAGAATATGTAGGATCCAATATGGGCATCCAGGTCCCGCTATTGTATATTGATCGAGGAGTGTCTCGGGTCATGTGTTCATAGTTCTCGAACCCGCATGGTCTGCACACTTAAGGTTCAATGATGTTTTAGTATAGTTGAGTTATATGTGTGGTTACCGAATGTTGTTAGGAGTCCCGGATGAGATCACGAGAGTCATGAGGGTTTCTGGGATGGTTTCATTTGGTCACCGGAAAGTTTCGGGCATTACGGCAGTGTATCAGGAGTGACGAATGGGTTCCGGTTGTTTACCGAGAGGGGCCCACCCACCCGGGAGTGAGCCCAAGGCCCTAGGGTGGCGCACCAGCTCCTTATTGTGCTGGTGGAGTCAGCCCAAGAGGGATATGGCGCCACATGTAAAATACCAAAGGAAAAGAAGAAGAAAAAAAGGAAAGAGGGAGGTGGGAAGGAAGAGGAGGACTCCTTCCCAAACCGAATTGGAGGAGGAGTCCTCCTCCTCCTTGTCGGCCGGCGCACCAAGAGGCTCCTTGAGCCCCAAGGCTAGCCCCTCCCCCTATATATATTGGTGGTTTAGGACTTTTTGAGACACAACTTTGCCACGTGCAACTCTAGCCTATTCCACATAGTTTTACCTCTAGATGGGATTTCTGTGGAGCCCGGGCGGAGCCGTGCGGGAGTAGATCATCACCACCACCGCAGCACCATCACGCTGCCGGAGAACTCATCTACTTCTTCGTATTGCTTGCTGGATCAAGAAGGCCAAGATCGTCATCGAGCTGTACGTGTGCTGAACGCGGAGGTGCCATCCATTCGGCGCTAGATCGGGATGGATCATGGGACGAATCGCGAGACGGTTCGTGGGACGGATCGTCGGACGGTTCGAGGGATGGATCGTGAAGACGTTCCACTACATCAACCGCGTTTCTTAACACTTCCCGCCGAGCGATCTACAAGGGTATGTAGATCTAATCTCCTCTCGGAGATGGACATCACCATGATAGGTCTTCGTGTGCGTAGGAATATTTTTGTTTCCCATGCAACGTTCCCCAACAATTCATCAGTAGGCTTTTGTCACCAGTCATGTGGTTTGTACACCCACTGTCAAGAACCCACTCCGTGGTTTGGGTTTGTCATCCTGGACATGAATTAGTGTTCCTTATCATCTCATATGCTTCATTGCGTAGAATATGATATAAAATGCACCAGACTTGAATTTCATCACATAAAGTATAGTTTAGACATAATGAGGGCGAGTGAGATGACACATCATTTCATCACGATTAGCTTGCGCCTGTTGGAAATATGCCCTAGAGGCAATAATAAAATGGTTATTATCATATTTCCTTGTTCATGATAATCGTCTATTGTTCATGCTATAATTGTATTAACAGGAAACGGTAATACATGTGTGAATAAATAGATCACAATGTGTCCCTAGCAAGCCTCTAGTTGGCTAGCTCGTTAGTCAATAGATGATCATGGTTTCCTGATCATGGGCATTAGATGTCATTGATAACGGGATCACATCATTGGGAGAATGATGTGATGGACAAGACCCAATCCTAAGCCTAGCACTAGATCGTATTGTTCGTATGCTAATGCTTTTCTAATGTCAAGTATCTTTTCCTTCGACTGTGAGATTGTGCAACTCCCGGATACCGTAGGAGTGCTTTGGGTGTATCAAACGTCACAACGTAACTGGGTGACTATAAAGGTGCACTACGGGTACCTCCGAAAGTGTCTGTTGGGTTGGTACGAATCGAGATCGGGATTTGTCACTCCGTGTGACAGAGAGGTATCTCTGGGCCCACTCGGTAGAACATCATCATGAGCTCAATGTGACTAAGGAGTTAGTCACGCGATGACGTGCTACGGAACGAGTAAAGAGACTTACCGATAACGAGATTGAACAAGGTATAGGTATACCGACGATCGAATCTCGGGCAAGTTCTATACCGACAGACAAAGGGAATCGTATACGGGATTGATTGAATCCTTGACATCGTGGTTCATCCGATGAGATCATCATGGAGCAAGTGGGAGCCACCATGGGTATCCAGACCCCGCTGATGGTTATTGGCTAGAGAGGTGTCTCGGTCATGTCTGCTTGTCTCCCGAACCCGTAGGGTCTACACACTTAAGGTTCGATGACGCTAGGGTTATAGGGAATTGTTATACGAGGTTACCAAAAGTTGTTTGGAGTCCCGGATGAGATCCCAGACGTCACGAGGAGCTCCGGAATGGTCCGGAGGTAAAGATTGATATATAGGACGGACGGTTTCGGATACCGGAAGTGTTTCGGGCATCACCGGTAACGTACCGGGACCACCGGAGGTGGCCCCGGGGGACCACCGAAGGGGGGCAACGACCCCGGGAGATAAGGTGGGCCAAGTGGGGGTGGGAACCAGCCCCTAGGTGGGCTGGTGCGCCTCCCCACTCAGCCGATAGCGCAAGGGAGAGAAAAAGGGGGGCAAACCCTAGGTCAGGTGGGCCTAAGGCCCACCAGATGGTGCGCCACCCCCTCCTCCCCCTTCTGGCCGCCGCACCTCCCATCTGGGGGGCTGCCGCACCCCCTAGGGTGGGAACCCTAGGGGTGGGAACCCCTCTCCCCTTCCCCTTTATATATCGGACACTTTTGGCCACTGAGACACACGGTTTTTCCTCTCTCTCGGCGCAACCCCGCTCCTCTCCCTCCTCCTCTGTGCCGGTGCTTGGCGAAGCCCTGCCGGGAGACCTCGTCTCTCCATCGACACCATGCCGTCGTGTTGCTGGAGTTCTTCCCCAACCTCTCCCTCCTCCTTGCTGGATCAAGGTGCGGGAGACGTCACCGGGCTGCACGTGTGTTGAACGCGGAGGTGCCGTTGTTCGGCACTAGATCGGAATTGCTACGAGTACGACTCCATCAACCGCGTTCTAGCAACGCTTCCGCTTAGCAATCTTGAAAGGTATGAAGATGCTCTTACCCCTCTCTCGTTGCTGGTCTCTCCATAGGAAGATCTGAATATGCATAGGAAATTTTTGAATTTATGCTACGTTACCCAACAGTGGCATCCGAGCCAGGTTTTCTATGCGTAGATTCTATGCACGAGTAGAACACAAAAGTTGTGGGCGATGATTTGTCAATTTTCTTGCCGCTACTAGTGTTATTCTTTTCCGGCGGTATTGTGGGATGAAGCGGCCCGGACCGACTTTACACGTACACTTACGTGAGACTGGTTCCACCGACAGACATGCACATCGTGCATAAAGGTGGCTAGCGGGTGTCTGTCTCTCCTACTCTAGTCGGATTGGATTTGATGAAAAGGGTCCTTATGAAGGGTAAATAGCTTTGGCATATCATCGTTGTGGCTGTCACATAGGTAAGAAGGCGTTCTTGCTAGAAACCCAAATCAGCCACGTAAAACTTGCAACAACAATTAGAGGACGTCTAACTTGTTTTTGCAGGGTTTGACATGTGATGTGATATGGCCAAAGTTGTGATGTTGCATGTATGATGTATGAGATGATCATGTTATTGTAATAGGTTTCACGACTTGCATGTCGATGAGTATGACAACCGGCAGGAGCCATAGGAGTTGTCTTAATTTATTGTATGAGATGCGACGCCATGTGCTTACTACTTTTACTTCATTGCTAACGGTTAGCTACAGTAGTAGTGATAGTAGTAGTTGGCATGACGACTTCACGAAGACACGATGATGGAGATCATGATTATGGAGATCATGGTGTCACGCCGGTGACGATGATGATCATGCGATGCCTGAAGATGGAGATCAAAAGAGCAAAGATGATAATGGCCATATCATGTCACTATATGATTGCATTGTGATGTTTATCATGTTTTACATCTTATTGCTTAAAACGACGGTAGCATAATAAGATGATCCCTCTTAAAATTTCTAGAACGTATTCCCCTAAGTGTGCACCGTTGCGAAGGTTCGTTGTCTCGAAGCACCACGTGATGATCGGGTGTGATAGATTCTAATGTTCGCATACAACGGGTGTAAGCCAGATTTACACACGCGAAACACCTAGGTTGACTCGACGAGCTTAGCATGTACAGACATGACCTCGAATACAAGAGACCGAAAGGTCGAACATGAGTCGTATGGTTGAATACGATCAGCATGAAGTTGCTCACCATGGTGACTAGTCCGTTTCACGTGATGATCGGACACGGGTTAGTCAACATGGATCATGTATCACTTAGATGACTAGAGGGATGTCGATTTAAGTGGGAGTTCATACTTAATTTGATTAAATGAACTTAATTGTCATGAACTTAGTCTAAAAGTTGTCTTTATAAATATTGTAGATGTCCAACGTCAACCTCAATTTCAACGCATTCCTAGAGAAAAACAAGCTGAAAGATGATGGTAGCAACTATGCGGACTGGGTTCGCAACTTGAAGCTCATCCTTGAAGCAGCTAAAAAGGCTTATGTCCTTAATGCGCCGCTAGGTGACCCTCCCGCTCCCGCAGCAGCCCAGGACATTCTGAACGTCTGGCAAACGCGGAGTGATGACTACTCTCTGGTCAGGTGTGGCATGTTATACAATTTAGAAATGGGGCTCCAAAGGCGTTTTGAGCAACACGGGGCATACGAGATGTTCCAGGAGCTGAAGCTAGTTTTTCAAGCTCATGCCCATGTCGAGAGATATGAAGTCTCCGACAAGTTCTTTAGCTATAAGATGGAGGAGAACAGTTCTGTCAATGAGCACATACTCAAAATGTCTGGGTTACACGGTCATCTGACTTCACTTGGAGTCGAACTTCCGGATGATGCTATAATTGACAGAATCCTCCAGTATCTCCCACCAAGCTACAAAGGCTTTGTGCTTAACTACAACATGCAAGGGATGGAGAAGACCATTCCCGAGTTGTACTCGATGCTCAAGTCTGCAGAAGTAGAAATCAAGAAGGAGCATCAAGTGTTGATGGTCAACAAGACCACTAGTTTCAAGAAAGGCAGGGGTAAGAAGAACTTCAAGAAAGACGGCAAAGCTGTTGCCGCACCCGGTAAGCCAAATGCCGGGAAGAAGAAAAAGAACGGACCCAAGCCTGAGACTGAGTGCTTCTATTGCAAGGGAAAGGGTCACTGGAAGCGGAACTGCCCCAAATACTTAGCGGACAAGAAGGCCGGCAACGTTAAAGGTATATGTGATATACATGTTATTGATGTGTACCTTACCAGCGCTCGTAGTAGCTCCTGGGTATTTGATACCGGTGCTGTTGCTCACATTTGCAACTCAAAGCAGGAACTGAGGAATAAGCGGAGACTGGCCAAGGACGAGGTGACGATGCGCGACGGGAATGGTTCAAAGGTCGATGTGATCGCCGTCGGCACGCTACCTCTACATCTACCATCGGGATTAGTTTTAAACCTTAATAATTGTTATTTAGTACCAGCTTTAAGCATGAACATTGTATCAGGGTCTTGCTTAATGCGAGACGGCTACTCATTTAAGTCAGAGAATAATGGTTGTTCTATTTATATGAGTGATATGTTTTATGGTCATGCTCCGCTGGTGAATGGTTTATTCTTGATGAATCTCGATCGCGATGTTACACATATTCATAGTGTGAGTACCAAAAGATGCAAAGTTGATAATGATAGTCCCACATACTTGTGGCACTGCCGCCTTGGTCATATCGGCGTTAAGCGCATGAAGAAGCTCCATACTGATGGACTATTAGAGTCTCTTGACTTTGAATCATTTGACACATGCGAACCGTGCCTCATGGGCAAGATGACTAAGACTCCATTCTCAGGAATAATGGAGAGAGCAACCGACTTATTGGAAATAATACATACTGATGTGTGTGGTCCAATGAACGTTGAAGCTCGCGGTGGTTATCGTTATGTTCTCACTCTCACCGATGACTTGAGTAGGTATGGGTATATCTACTTGATGAAGCACAAATCTGACACGTTTGAAAAGTTCAAGGAATTTCAGAGTGAGGTTGAGAATCAACATGACAGAAAAATTAAATGTCTACGATCTGATCGTGGAGGAGAATATTTGAGTCACGAGTTTGGCACACACCTAAGGAAGTGTGGAATCATTTCACAACTGACGCCGCCTGGCACACCGCAGCGCAACGGAGTGTCTGAATGTCGTAATCGCACTTTATTAGATATGGTACGATCTATGATGTCTCTTACCGACTTACCGCTATCATTTTGGGGATACGCATTAGAAACTGCTGCATTCACTTTAAATAGGGCACCGTCTAAATCCGTTGAGACGACACCGTACGAACTATGGTTTGGCAAGAAACCTAAGTTGTCGTTTCTTAAAGTTTGGGGCTGCGATGCTTATGTGAAGAAACTTCAACCAGAAAAGCTCGAACCCAAAGCGGAGAAATGCGTATTCATAGGATACCCTAAGGAAACTATTGGGTATACCTTCTATCTTAGATCCGAAGGTAAAAACTTTGTTGCCAAGAACGGATCCTTTCTAGAGAAAGAGTTTCTCTCGAAAGAAGTAAGTGGGAGGAAGGTAGAACTTGATGAGGTAATTACACCCCCTCTCGAACAGGTTAGTAGCGCAGCACGGGAAGCTGTTCCTGTGGCGCCTACACCGACTGAAGAGGAAGTTGATGATGATGATCATGAAGCTTCGGATCAAGTTACTACTGAAACACGAAGGTCCACAAGGGCACGCTCCGCACTAGAGTGGTACGGCAACCCTGTGATGGAAATCATGTTGTTAGACAACGGTGAACCTTCGAAGTATGAAGAAGCAATGGCGGGCCCGGATTCCAACAAATGGCTTGAGGCTATGAAATCCGAGATAGGATCCATGTATGAGAACAAAGTATGGACTTTGGTGGACTTGCCCGATGACCGGCGAGCCATAGAAAATAAATGGATCTTCAAGAAGAAGACTGATGCAAACGGTAATGTAACCGTTTACAAAGCTCGACTTGTCGCAAAGGGTTTTCGACAAATTCAAGGAGTTGACTACGAAGAGACTTTCTCTCCCGTAGCGAAGCTGAAATCAGTCCGAATCATGTTAGCAATTGCCGCCTTTTATGATTATGAAATTTGGCAAATGGACGTCAAAACAACGTTCCTTAACGGGAACCTTAAGGAAGAGTTGTATATGATGCAACCAGAAGGTTTTGTCGACCCTAAGGGTGCTAACAAAGTGTGCCAGCTCCAGCACTCCATCTATGGGCTGGTGCAAGCATCTCGGAGTTGGAACATTCGCTTTAATGAGGTGATTAAAGCGTTTGGGTTCATATAGGTTTACGGAGAAGCATGTCTGTACAAGAAAGTGAGTGGGAGCTCTGTAGCTTTCCTCATACTATATGTGGATGACATATTATTGATGGGGAATAATATAGAGATGTTGGAGAGCATAAAGGCCTATTTGAACAAGAGTTTTTCAATGAAGGACCTTGGAGAAGCTGCATACATATTAGGCATCAAGATCTATAGAGATAGATCGAGACGCCTCATAGGTCTTTCACAAAGTACATACCTTGACAAGATATTGAAGAAGTTCAATATGGAAAACTCAAAGAAAGGGTTCTTGCCAGTTTTGCAAGGTATGAGATTGAGTAAGACTCAGTCGCCGACCACGACAGCAGATAGAGAGAAGATGAGTTCTGTCCCCTACGCTTCAGCCGTGTGCTCTCTAATGTATGCCATGCTGTGTACCAGACCTGATATAAACCTTGCCATAAGTTTGGTAGGGAGGTACCAAAGTGATCCAGGCATGGAACACTGGACAGCGGTCAAGAATGTCCTTAAGTACCTGAAGAGGACTAAGGAAATGTTTCTCGTTTATGGAGGTGACGAAGAGCTCGTCGTAAAGGGTTACGTCGACGCTAGCTTCGACACAGATCCGGATGACTCTAAGTCACAAACCGGATACGTATATGTGTTGAATGGTGGGGCAGTGAGCTGGTGCAGCAGCAAGCAAGAGGTCGTGGCAGCATCTACACGTGAAGCGGAGTACATAGCTGCTTCAGAAGCGGATCATGAAGGAATTTGAATGAAGGAGCTCATCACCGACCTTGGAGTGGTTCCAAGCGCGTCGGGTCCTATGACACTCTTCTGTGATAACACTGGAGCCATCGCCATAGCCAAGGAGCCCAGGTTTCACCGGAAGACGAAGCACATCAAGCGCTGCTACAACTCCATCCAGGACCATGTCCAGAGTGGAGTGATAGATATTTGTAAAGTACACACGGATCTGAATATTGCAGACCCGTTGACTAAACCTCTTCCACGAGCAAAACATGATCAACACCATAATGCTATGGGTGTTCGATACATCACAATGTAACTAGATTATTGACTCTAGTGCAAGTGGGAGACTGTTGGAAATATGCCCTAGAGGCAATAATAAAATGGTTATTATCGTATTTCCTTGTTCGTGATAATCGTCTATTGTTCATGCTATAATTGTATTAACAGGAAACAGTAATACATGTGTGAATAAATAGATCACAATGTGTCCCTAGCAAGCCTCTAGTTGGCTAGCTCGTTAGTCAATAGATGATCATGGTTTCTTGATCATGGGCATTAGATGTCATTGATAACGGGATCACATCATTGGGAGAATGATGTGATGGACAAGACCCAATCCTAAGCCTAGCACTAGATCGTATTGTTCGTATGCTAATGCTTTTCTAATGTCAAGTACCTTTTCCTTCGACCGTGAGATTGTGCAACTCCCGGATACCGTAGGAGTGCTTTGGGTGTATCAAATGTCACAACGTAACTGGGTGACTATAAAGGTGCACTACGGGTACCTCCGAAAGTGTCTGTTGGGTTGGTACGAATCGAGATCGGGATTTGTCACTCCGTGTGACAGAGAGGTATCTCTGGGCCCACTTGGTAGAACATCATCATGAGCTCAATGTGACTAAGGAGTTAGTCACGCGATGACGTGCTACGGAACGAGTAAAGAGACTTGCCGATAACGAGATTGAACAAGGTATAGGTATACCGACGATCGAATCTCGGGCAAGTTCTATACCGACAGACAAAGGGAATCGTATACGGGATTGATTGAATCCTTGACATCGTGGTTCATCCGATGAGATCATCGTGGAGCAAGTGGGAGCCACCATGGGTATCCAGACCCCGCTGATGGTTATTGGCCAGAGAGGTGTCTCGGTCATGTCTGCCTGTCTCCCGAACCCGTAGGGTCTACACACTTAAGGTTCGATGACGCTAGGGTTATAGGGAATTGTTATACGAGGTTACCGAAAGTTGTTCGGAGTCCCGGATGAGATCCCGGACGTCACGAGGAGCTCCGGAATGGTCCGGAGGTAAAGATTGATATATAGGACGGATGGTTTCGGATACCGGAAGTGTTTCGGGCATCACCGGTAACGTACCGGGACCACCGGGACCACCGGAGGTGGCCCCGGGGGACCACCGAAGGGGGGCAACGACCCCGGGAGATAAGGTGGGCCAAGTGGGGGTGGTAACCAGCCCCTAGGTGGGCTGGTGCGCCTCCCCACTCAGCCCATAGCGCAAGGGAGAGAAAAAGGGGGGCAAACCCTAGGCCAGGTGGGCCTAAGGCCCACCAGATGGTGCGCCACCCCCTCCTCCCCCTTCTGGCTGCCGCACCTCCCATCTGGGGGGGGGCTGCCGCACCCCCTAGTGTGGGAACCCTAGGGGTGGCACCCCCTCTCCCCTTCCCCTATATATATTTGGCACTTTTGGCCATTGAGACACACGGTTTTTCCTCTGTCTCGGCGCAGCCCCGCTCCTCTCCCTCCTCCTCTGTGCCGGTGCTTGGCGAAGCCCTGCCGGGAAACCTCGTGTCTCCATCGACACCACGCCGTCGTGTTACTGGAGTTCTTCCCCAACCTCTCCCTCCTCCTTGCTGGATCAAGGTGCGGGAGACGTCACCGGGCTGCACGTGTGTTGAACGCGGAGGTGCCGTTGTTCGGCACTAGATCGGAATCGCTACGAGTACGACTCCATCAACCGCGTTCTAGCAATGCTTCCGCTTAGCGATCTTCAAAGGTATGAAGATGCTCTTACCCCTCTCTCATTGCTGGTCTCTCCATAGGAAGATCTGAATATGCATAGGAAAATTTTGAATTTATGCTACGTTACCCAACAGCGCCCTTTCAAGCAATTTCCTCACGTCTCCAGCAAATTTTTCATATGATGACTTTCATCTGGAGACCTGACATGTGGACGTGATTAGTTTGATTTCTTCACCACTCACATTTGAAGGGGTGGTAAAGAGTTTATCATCCTGCGAGCACAATATGAGAATTGAGACATTGAGGCTAATACACTTTGTTTCACAAGAGGGGGTTAGAGTACTCAAATGAATAGGTAGAGAAGTTCTTTGAATACTTATGAACATAGTGATTCGAGGAATAATGCACATATTCATGTCCCTCGTAGTTTCCTTGCATATCAGAAGCATTAGTGCGAGACAAGCCTAGTTTTGACCATATTAGGATTTTGATTCCCGTGAAGACTTGGGTCCACCTGAGGAATTTGATCTAGGGTTCCTGTTCTTCACTGGTGGTGTCATGAGGACATTCACCTGAAGACTTTCCAAGATGCTTTTGGGAACCCATATTATCATCACGGGTGATCCATTCCTGCAATTAGTTCCAACATATCTAGCAAATACGTCACCAGCCTGATCTTTGAACAGTTTATACTTTGATTCAAGTTACTCATTAGAGGAATATGACATTTCACATGTAAAGCATGTTAGAGTGGATGGATCAACAGGAGGTCCTTTTGCAGCAAACCATGAGGTTTTGGGATACTACTCAGGTTTCCAGTATGAACCATCAACATTCAGTTTCCTCTCAAAGGCAATACCCTCTTTCCTCGGGTTCCCGTTCAGGATCTTCTTTTTGAGCACATCGCAAAGGGTTTGATGCCCTTTGAGGCTTTTGTATATGCCTGTCACATACAATTCCTTCAACCATGCATTTTCGTCAGTGACAATTGTGGTTTCCTTGGGTGAGGAATTTGTTACCACAAAAACGGTTAAAGAATTTGTAGCGATAGAAGCATTTGAAGTTTCAGGTGAAGAATTAGAAGTTTCACGTTCGATGCATTTCAAACAAGGTGGAATGAATTCTTCCTGAGCAGTACTCATGTGTTGAGCAAGCAAAGAATCATTTTCGACTTGAAGATCATCATGAGACATTCTTAACTTCTCAAGATCTTGCTTTCTTTGAAGAAATTCTTAGGAAAACTTCTCATGATCAGACAAGAGTGTGCTATAATGTTCTTGAAGACTATCAAACCTAGACGAAGACTTTGAAAATCTTGAGTGAGCATTTGAGTCCGATTCATTTCATCACTCAACAGGTCATCGCTTTTGTCTAGGAGTTTCTGAAGTTTTTCAATAGTAGTTTGTTGCTTAGTGGCAATATTAGCAAGTTTATAGTAACTGGGTGTGACGCCCTCGATTTAATCGTACGCTAATCATACACGCAAATGCGTACGACCAAACCCAAGGACTCACGGGAAGATATCACAACACAACTCTAGACACAAATGAAAATAACATCAGCTTCATATTACAAGCCAGGGGCCTCGAGGGCTAGAATACGAAAGCTCGATAAATACACGAGTCAGCGGAAGCAACAAATATCTGAGTACAGACATAAAACAAGGGGTGCCTTAGAGAAGGCTAGCACAAAAGATACAACGATCGAACGAGGCGAGGCCTCCTGTCTGGGAACCTCCTAGCTACTCCTGATCATCAGCGGCCTCCACGTAGTAGTAGGCACCGTCGGGGTAGCAGTCGTCGGTGGCGGGGACCTCCATCTCCTGGGCTCCATCATCTGGTCGCAGCAAACGGACCGAGGGAACAAGGGGGGGGAGCAAAGCAGCGGTGAGTACTCATCCAAAGTACTCGCAAGTCTTACATCAGAACTATTCTAATTATGCATCAGTATCAAAGAAGGGGGTTATATGTGGACTGACTGCAGCAATGCGAGAATAGAGAGAGCAAGCCTAGTCCTATCGTAGACTAGCATCTTCAGGGTCTTGCAGCAATAGATGAGAGTAGAACAGGGGGTAACACATTAATAGTCATATTGTTGCAGCAATAATAAAGTGAGGTCACGCCTAAAGATCCTCCCTCGACTCCCTGCGAGGAAGCAATCCTGAGGCAAACTAATGATCCAGTTAAGTAACAATTGTAGTTGTAAAAGATCGGGGCACAACTCCAAGTCGTCCTGTAACCGTGGACACGGCTATCCGAATAGTTAATTTTCATCCCTGCAGGGGTGCACCACATGTCCCGTCACGCTCGATAACACTCTGGCCGGACATACTTTTTCTAGGTCCTGCCCGGCCTCGGAATATCGACACGTCGCAGCCCCACCTAAGACTAATCAGAGAGGCCAGCCCGCCGGTCTAAAATCCTAAGCACAAAGGGTTCGTGGGCCTAGTTCCCCTTCACGCTCCTGCACGTGGCGTGGGCGGCCGACGTCAGTCGTAGCATCCCTTAATCACAAGCGCGATGCATCTCGGGACCACTCGGGCGCGCGCCGCTACATTGCTGGCATTTGAAAAGCTTCGGCTGATACCGCGACGCCGAGTACCCATAATTCTTCCCGCGTAGCCAGTTAGTGCGAAAAGGTCTCCGACCAACCCAGATCAAATACCCAAATCCATTAGCATTTTAATCAGGCCATCAACACAGTCTCACGGGAATCCACCCGTCTTACAACTAAATCACCAATGATCCCAGTAACATGGTCGAGTAACCGTGTGGTTGTAACATCGGGGGGGAATCCGAGGTATCACCCTCGTTGGATTCCAAACGATGTACCCGTCAAGGTGGGCTTAGAGGAATCACCCTCGGGGGTCCCACACTTGAGGGGTGGCACGACAGAGGCGTCATCGGGAATGGTGAAAGAGGAATCACCCTCGATAACCATGACCGACTAGCTATACTATAGAGATATCATCAGGAGTACTTAGTGAGGTGTCACCCTCGGTACCCAATAGTATCTCTGTAGCGTCGTACAACAAAGGGGGGGTGAATGTGCTGTGTCGGGTCTGGCTCGTCGATCAGAGATCGAGATTTGAAAACAAGCGGGGCAACTGAACTACGGGGTCGGAGGGGATGACTGCTCCACCTATACTAAGCAGATTAAAGGTACATGACTGAAAGTAGCAGTTCATCAAAAACAGGCTATGCATCAGATATAGGAGCTAACTACAACAGTAGCGGAATACTAATGCAAGCAGTAGGAAGAAAGACATAGGCGATATAGGAATGATCAAGGGGAGTTTGCTTGCCTTGCTGCTCTGCGGCAAAGGACTGATCGGCAGGGTCGTAGATGTACCCGGCAGCAGCGTCAGTCTCGGGGTCTACCGGTAAGAAGAGGGGGAAGAAACAATAAATAATAGCACCGATGCAACACAAAGCATGACATGGCAAGATGCAGGCTAGACATGAGCTAACGCAGCAACATCCGTCATAGACGGGTCGGAAGAATATCTGATGATATTTTCCGGGTCTCGGGCTACTACCGGTTATACTGGAAACGATGGAAAAGTTCCATGTTTGCTATGCTAGGGACGCGTGACAGACGAATGGACCGTGTATCCGGGTTCGTCTCGATCTGCTGATCAACTTTCATGTTGAAAATATTTTGATCTGACTTACGGGTTATTATATATTAATTTTTAAAGTTTTATTAATTATTTAGGAATTAAAAAACAGATTTAGCTATTTTAATAAAATTCCAATATGACATCATCACGATGTCATGCTGACATCAACATTTGACTGGTCAACTGACCTGCGGGTCCCGAACGTCATAGGCACAAGTTTTATTTAAGATTAAATATTATTTAATCAGATTAATTTAGTGGGGGACCCGCGTGTCATACTCTAATTATTCTAATTAATTAATTTAACTAATATATCTATTTATTTATTTAATAAAAACATTATTTTTTATTATTTATATTAACTACCGCGTGGGGCCTCCGTGTCATAGACAGCGGGTGCTTTGGCCCCACCGGTAAGTGACCTAAGGCCATTTACTCGTTTCATTAATCACAAATACATAACCATACACATGTCGTATTTCTCCACATGCCTATATACGCAAATACATACATAAATACGGGTATCAAATACATACATACATACATACATACCGAATACAACATTTGTTTTTTTCTATTTTCTCAAAACTCTCATCTCCCTCTCCCTGTTAACAAATAAACAGAGTGGTTCTTTGCTAACTCCACCTAGAAGAACCAAAAGTTCAATCCTTCCTACCGGAGTCTACCGTCGACGGATCGGGGCCCCGTTTGCCGGAACGGAACCGGGGCGGTGAGGGGAACGCGACGGTGGGAGGAGCCCGAGGAGGGGCTCACCGACGTTGATGGGAGGGGCCGGTGAAGCTGGAGTTCGCGGGAAGGGGCGGAGGAGACGGCGTGGAGGCGGACGAGGCGGTGACGGTGACGATGATGCCGGTCACCGGAGAGGTCGTGCCGGCGAGGAGGAGCCGGCCGGAGGTTCGCCGAGAGGGGCCCCGGTGAGGAGGGGCCCCTGGAGATGGAGCCGGCCGGAGTGGGTGAGGCCGGCAAGAGGGACCTCAAGGAGGCCGGGGCCCCTGCCGGCGGGGTGGAGGCCGAGGGTGGTGCTGCTGGCCGGCGCGGTGGAGGGGGGGGCTCGCCGGCCGGGAGAGGGGGGCCGCCGGGGAAGGAGGAGGCCGTGAGGGGGGGGGGGCGCCGGGGGAGGAGGAGGCCGTGAGGGGGGGGGCGCCGGGGGAGGAGGAGGCCGTGAGGGGGGGGGGGGGCGTCGGGGGAGGAGGGTCGTGGGAGGGGAGAGGGGCTCTGGGAGAGGAGGCCACGGGAGGAGAGGAGGGCTCGGTGGGAGAGAGGGAGATCGTGGGGCAGGGGGGTTACGAGAGGTGGAGCGTGGGGGTGCTGTCGGTGGGGGTGGGTAGATCGCCAGAGGGGTTGGTGGCGATGTGTGGGGGGGGCTGCTGCCCTGGCGGCGGCGCTGGGAAAAGGGGGAGTAGCGAGGGGGGGGGGGGCTAGGGTTCGGGTGGGGGCGATTTGGGGCCAGGCCAGGGGGTGGGGGGGTTGCTTTTTTTTTTCTTTTTCTTTTTTGTTGTTGTTGTTGTTGTTTCGTTTTGTTTTATTTTGCCTTTTCTTATTATTTCTTTCTTTCCTATTTTCTTTTCTTTCTTTTACTTTCTGACATTTTATCATTATTATTTTCTTATATATTTATACCTTTCTGTTCTAACTATATAGGACTTTTAATACAATTAAAAATGTCCGATTTGTTTTTATAACATATTAGGGAATTTCAACAACTCTCCCGACATTTTTACTTAACATCAAGAAACGTTTCTCGTTCGACTTTATTCGTAAATTTCGAACTCGACTGGTTTTTCGACTAACACGAGATCCACGATAGAATTTATGATGACGTGGCTTCACTAGCGTGGGATTACTGTCGCTTGACTACAGGAGTTACTGTAGCACCAAACCGAGGATGTCACAACTCTCCCCCACTAACAAGAATTCTCGTCCCGAGAATTAAGGGGTAGAAGGCAAGAGTTCGGGGTATTCATCACGAAGATGATTCTCGCGTTCCCAAGTGGCTTCAGCTCTAGAATGATTTGACCACTGCACCTTAAGGAACTTGGTGACTTTGCGACGAGTCTTACGTTCGGCTTGGTCGAGAATGCGGACGGGATGCTTCTTATAAGAGATGTCTTGTTGCAGCTCAAGCATACCATGATCCACTGCTCGAATAGGGTCCTTGAAGCAGCGACGGAGCTGAGAAACATGGAAGACATCGTGAACCTGAGAAAGGTTCGCCGGCAGTTCCAAATTGATAAGCCACTATTTCTCGCCTTTCGAAAACAACGAAAGGACCAATATAGCAAGAAGCTAACTTGCTCTTGATCTTAAAACAATGTGCACCTCTCATTGGTGTGACGTGAAGATCAGCCTTTACGCCAGGTTGATATACCATATCTTGATGATGACGGTCATACCGACTCATCTGACGAGACTGAGCAACCTTCAGATTGTCATGAAAAATGTGGACTTGATCTTTAGTATGTTGGATAATATCCGGACCGAAGGGTGATCGATACATTGAACGGTGGCTCGAGAATTTCATACGAAGCCAAGTGTAAAGGATACTTTGGAGTCAAAGATGTACAGGAGAGTCAGGTTTCAATCCTGTGGAACTTTGGGTTATGGGCCCACCATGTGGGCGGAGAGTAGACAGAGGGGTGACATATTACATGGTCTTGGTAACAAGGCATGTCAGAGGATAACCTGTCAGTTATGTTGGCAACATCGTCGATACCAAGGGCGGGGGACGAATAGAACCATTTTCCTGCTCGTTGAAACGAGGCGGCCAATAGGCAAGGTTCTGTCCACCGGCGGCTACCGGAATGTTATCCACAATAGTAACACGGTCTTACTGACAGAGTTGTACACCAAGAATTTTACCTAAGCAGGGAATTAACACTGCTTAGATAAGTTATGCCACAATAAAAATCAAACAGACCAATGGGAGGGAAAATGTGTTCACACACACACAAGTATTAGAGTATACCATTCCCGAGGAAATCATAGAGTATGGTATACATGATAGGTCATCCAGCACATAACCATATTGGTAAAGAGACAAGAAGAATCAACATGTTTATCCATACCATGCGGTTTGGATAATTGACCAGGAACAATTTAGCATCGCGCTTCCAATGTTCCTGTTGAAATTTGAAGTACCACATCCGTGTTTCGGGGTAGTATCGACATGGTCATCAGATAAAGGTTGGACTTTGGGTACACAAAGAATTCATCAAAAAAACCTTAGAAAATAAGCCATATAGTTTCCGCATGGAAGATGGCGAATCTAACATATGGGAGGATTTATAACAATAGATCATGCGGCCTGGTGTGCCAAACAAGACATCGTCGTACCGAGTTACATAAGACCAAAGTTATAATTATTGGGAAAATGTTCCAACCATCATATCTGTCCGAAATTCAGATCTGATTGGTGACGGGAAGCCTCGGACTCAAGATGCGTGAGAAGAAAAGATGATGATGCAGGAATCTCAGGATATGAACTACACAAGTAATCCTTGGATCACGAGTTGGCTTGTAAGACATATGAACACAAGGTCAAGGCATTCGTGCCCACATAGAATTCTTACGTCAAAATGCAACTGAGTTCTCATTTGGAAACCATCATCGAGGATAATAAGGCTGCACGTGTAAGTCTGGTTTAGCTCTTATGAAGGAACTTCTTTTCCCTTGATCAAAGCAGTCAGTGGCTTGGCATGCCAAGAGAAGTTATATGAAGTGAAGATAACAAATCTTCAAAACATATAACACTTCGCACATGCGTGAATGATATGGTATTTCACGATAGGAAGCGAAACAAAACTTTCACATATTCACGGCGGAAAGAGTGCACGTGAACTTTGGGAAATACACTTCTACTATCCACATATTCTCCATGAACTAGGAACAAGGATAATGATTCCAAGAGCTTCATCGTGAACCATGAATGTTGAGGGTGTGGTCGATGTGCTCAGCATCAATCCCTCAAGATTTTTTTTACAGAGATGAATTTCCAAAGTTATAATATCAAGGAGATAGCATTTGTCAAATCAAATGGTATAATGTCGTATGCTCGAGGGAACATCAATAATTAAACATTGGCCGAAGGGTGCACTCAAAAATACAGAATGAGTAGCACGACCAATGCTGGAATGGCGAGTCAACAACCAATACTCCAAGAATGAAATAATTAGTCATTAACCTCAAGGCAATAGGGTTGCCAGAAGTATTGGGATCACACATCAGAGTTCACCTGTTGGTATTCCGGTTTGAAACAACACATGACCAATAGATGAACGATGATGGCGAGAAGTATTATTATATCAAGAATTCTAAAGACGTGTGCGATCCTCACGACATTCTTGACATACCAGATAGTAATACTCCAAGGTAGAAGATAACATAAGCTGGATAGTGAGTAACACAAAGGACAACACAAAACATGAACACGTTTGTGTTGGAGGGAAAGCAACATGGGTGTCGATGATAATACAAATCATCGAGGGAAAGGGATGGTATTTCTCAACATGCATTCAATTGATACCCTCCAAGAGCTCCGAATGCTGATGGTGATCACGACACATTTGTCGAGAAATTTCATGAAGATGTAATCGTTTAGCGACGACATCAAGCAAGGGAATGATGAAGCAAGAGGTTGTCGGAAACACAGATAAGACTGCTCGCTTAGAATTGAGATTGCCTTTCAAGACAACCAACATGAGGTGGAAAGCCCGATGCAAGCTTAACGCACAGTCGGTATTGTGTTCCAGGGATGAAGGGTATAGATAGTAAGGTCGAGCTACAACATGACGATGATGATGTAGCTTAACAGCTTGGAATGACATGATCAAGTACAAACTCGTAAACAAGGAAGATTACTAAAAATTGTTGAATCGTAATGCGTACTCGATTCAATTATCGATGTACTCACATGTCCAACAACTCAAACACGAGGCAACTGGAATTAAGAAATATATCATAGTTGATGAGGAGCTCACAAGAAGTTCCATAGCTCCGCGATATCCTCGAGCTACACGGAATAATACTCGGAGGTAGATCAACTTTACTGTTTGGACCGGCGTGTCGATCTGAAGAAGACAAGTACTTTAACTCGTCCGAGAATGAAATCAAGGTACGACAACATGGTCGGAACCACGACTGCAAAGGATAAGATCAGAGATCCCATATTTAAACTACAGAATGAATTGATTATTTATACGAGAAGTTTCTATGATAGGATCAGCGTCGTTTCCATGGGCATGAACACAAGTTCAAGGTCGACTCCCACTTCATCAATGCATCACCTGCCATTTATTCCCCGCCTTTGATCGGTTGTAGCTTGAAAGAACATTTAGCAAAACACCAGAAGAGCAAGACTTGTGAAAACTCTTCAGGTCATATTGATTAAGGAAGGCACATGTTCAACCCATCGGGGCATCTTAGGAACATATACCACAAACTTCAAGAGTAATTAACACATGCTTGAAGGGCATGGCTGACAAATCGTATGGTACAAATTATCAAAGGGAGAAGACACAATTTACTAATGGCATCATGTGTCAGGGGAAGCAATCACAAGAATTTTCTAAAGCAAAGGATGTCGTCGGATAATAACTCGGAATGAGTCTGACAATCCACAATTGATCTGATGTGAGTAACGGTACTCAATCAGAGGGATAAAGGATGCAATGCATCGTGTTAATAGAATGTTTGAAAAATATTGATATTTAATTACCAACGGAATTAGAATTTCCAGGCTGCTGTATCATAATTAGATGCTCCGATCAAATACAAGTAAGTTGAATAGATTTAGATGGAGAATCAATAAAAATTGATTTGTCGGGAACCAGTTCTGTTTGAAAGGACGTCTGAGTCGGAAAGAAAATTCATAAGTATCGTCAAATGATCGTGTTCATTCACACAGAGGATGAGTCAATAAGATCATAGGAAAATCACAAAGGATTTTAATGAATGCTGCTGGACATATGGATTTAACCATAATGCAAGTAGGTGAGAAAAGCCAAGAGCAATAGGTTACGGAGGATTTCAGAAGACCGAATAGTAAGTCGAAGAACTTTCGAAACCCATGACAACTGATGATGGACGAATCCCCGGTAAGATAATTCGTTGCATCTCGTAAAACAAGAGCAATTGGAGAAGAAAGTATGAACGACCTTTGTATGTAATCATCCGTAGTGGTTGACGAAGGAAGGGAAAATTGCAGAAGCAATGAGCACAACAGCTCAAGAGAACATCGAAGAGTAACTGCAGTTCTTCTAAGGGATAAAGCCATCGCCTGGAATACGAGACTCTTCGGGAGGAAATGTTTACGAGAACCTAATGTTAGAGTTAGCAAAATCTTTAACCCGAAAGAGAAGAGAAAGTAGAGCCCAGAGTATAGGAAAGGAGTAAAAGATACTAATACCACCCAATTGAGACGTGGGCCCGTAAGCCACAACATCAGTGTTAGTAAAGTTTTTCAAACACTAGACTCAACTTCGGCCAAGGAGTTGGAAAGGGGGCTACCTACAGGCAGTTGGCTCTGATACCAACTTGTGACGC
Source organism: Hordeum vulgare subsp. vulgare (assembly GCF_904849725.1). Taxonomy (NCBI): domain Eukaryota; kingdom Viridiplantae; phylum Streptophyta; class Magnoliopsida; order Poales; family Poaceae; genus Hordeum; species Hordeum vulgare. Next base: position 459,798,816 of record NC_058521.1, read on the forward strand.
CCTCGATTTAATCATACGCTAATCATACACGCAAATGCGTACGACCAAACCCAAGGACTCACGGGAAGATATCACAACACAACTCTAGACACAAATGAAAATAACATCAGCTTCATATTACAAGCCAGGGGCCTCGAGGGCTAGAATACGAAAGCTCGATAAATACACGAGTCAGCGGAAGCAACAAATATCTGAGTACAGACATAAAACAAGGGGTGCCTTAGAGAAGGCTAGCACAAAAGATACAACGATCGAACGAGGCGAGGCCTCCTGTCTGGGAACCTCCTAGCTACTCCTGATCATCAGCGGCCTCCACGTAGTAGTAGGCACCGTCGGGGTAGCAGTCGTCGGTGGCGGGGACCTCCATCTCCTGGGCTCCATCATCTGGTCGCAGCAAACGGACCGAGGGAACAAGGGGGGGGGGAGCAAAGCAGCGGTGAGTACTCATCCAAAGTACTCGCAAGTCTTACATCAGAACTATTCTAATTATGCATCAGTATCAAAGAAGGGGGTTATATGTGGACTGACTGCAGCAATGCGAGAATAGAGAGAGCAAGCCTAGTCCTATCGTAGACTAGCATCTTCAGGGTCTTGCAGCAATAGATGAGAGTAGAACAGGGGGTAACACATTAATAGTCATATTGTTGCAGCAATAATAAAGTGAGGTCACGCCTAAAGATCCTCCCTCGACTCCCTGCGAGGAAGCAATCCTGAGGCAAACTAATGATCCAGTTAAGTAACAATTGTAGTTGTAAAAGATCGGGGCACAACTCCAAGTCGTCCTGTAACCGTGGACACGGCTATCCGAATAGTTAATTTTCATCCCTGCAGGGGTGCACCACATGTCCCGTCACGCTCGATAACACTCTGGCCGGACATACTTTTTCTAGGTCCTGCCCGGCCTCGGAATATCGACACGTCGCAGCCCCACCTAAGACTAATCAGAGAGGCCAGCCCGCCGGTCTAAAATCCTAAGCACAAAGGGTTCGTGGGCCTAGTTCCCCTTCACGCTCCTGCACGTGGCGTGGGCGGCCGACGTCAGTCGTAGCATCCCTTAATCACAAGCGCGATGCATCTCGGGACCACTCGGGCGCGCGCCGCTACATTGCTGGCATTTGAAAAGCTTCGGCTGATACCGCGACGCCGAGTACCCATAATTCTTCCCGCGTAGCCAGTTAGTGCGAAAAGGTCTCCGACCAACCCAGATCAAATACCCAAATCCATTAGCATTTTAATCAGGACATCAACACAGTCTCACGGGAATCCACCCGTCTTACAACTAAATCACCAATGATCCCAGTAACATGGTCGAGTAACCGTGTGGTTGTAACATCGGGGGGGAATCCGAGGTATCACCCTCGTTGGATTCCAAATGATGTACCCGTCAAGGTGGGCTTAGAGGAATCACCCTCGGGGGTCCCACACTTGAGGGGTGGCACGACAGAGGCGTCATCGGGAATGGTGAAAGATGAATCACCCTCGATAACCATGACCGACTAGCTATACTATAGAGATATCATCAGGAGTACTTAGTGAGGTGTCACCCTCGGTACCCAATAGTATCTCTGTAGCGTCGTACAACAAAGGGGGGGTGAATGTGCTGTGTCGGGTCTGGCTCGTCGATCAGAGATCGAGATTTGAAAACAAGCGGGGCAACTGAACTACGGGGTCGGAGGGGATGACTGCTCCACCTATACTAAGCAGATTAAAGGTACAGGACTGAAAGTAGCAGTTCATCAAAAACAGGCTATGCATCAGATATAGGAGCTAACTACAACAGTAGCGGAATACTAATGCAAGCAGTAGGAAGAAAGACATAGGCGATATAGGAATGATCAAGGGGAGTTTGCTTGCCTTGCTGCTCTGCGGCAAAGGACTGATCGGCAGGGTCGTAGATGTACCCGGCAGCAGCGTCAGTCTCGGGGTCTACCGGTAAGAAGAGGGGGAAGAAACAATAAATAATAGCACCGATGCAACACAAAGCATGACATGGCAAGATGCAGGCTAGACATGAGCTAACGCAGCAACATCCGTCATAGACGGGTCGGAAGAATATCTGATGATATTTTCCGGGTCTCGGGCTACTACCGGTTATACTGGAAACGATGGAAAAGTTCCATGTTTGCTATGCTAGGGACGCGTGACAGACGAATGGACCGTGTATCCGGGTTCGTCTCGATCTGCTGATCAACTTTCATGTTGAAAATATTTTGATCTGACTTACGGGTTATTATATATTAATTTTTAAAGTTTTATTAATTATTTAGGAATTAAAAAACAGATTTAGCTATTTTAATAAAATTCCAATATGACATCATCACGATGTCATGCTGACATCAACATTTGACTGGTCAACTGACCTGCGGGTCCCGAACGTCATAGGCACAAGTTTTATTTAAGATTAAATATTATTTAATCAGATTAATTTAGTGGGGGACCCGCGTGTCATACTCTAATTATTCTAATTAATTAATTTAACTAATATATCTATTTATTTATTTAATAAAAATATTATTTTTTATTATTTATATTAACTACCGCGTGGGGCCTCCCTGTCATAGACAGCGGGTGCTTTGGCCCCACCGGTAAGTGACCTAAGGCCATTTACTCATTTCATTAATCACAAATACATAACCATACACATGTCGTATTTCTCCACATGCCTATATACGCAAATACATACATAAATACGGGTATCAAATACATACATACATACATACATACCGAATACAACATTTGTTTTTTTCTATTTTCTCAAAACTCTCATCTCCCTCTCCGTGTTAACAAATAAACAGAGTGGTTCTTTGCTAACTCCACCTAGAAGAAACAAAAGTTCAATCCTTCCTACCGGAGTCTACCGTCGACGGATCGGGGCCCCGTTTGCCGGAACGGAACCGGGGCGGTGAGGGGAACGCGACGGTGGGAGGAGCCCGAGGAGGGGCTCACCGACGTTGATGGGAGGGGCCGGTGAAGCGGAGTTCGCGGGAAGGGGCGGAGGAGACGGCGTGGAGGCGGACGAGGCGGTGACGGTGACGATGATGCCGGTCACCGGAGAGGTCGTGCCGGCGACGAGGAGCCGGCCGGAGGTTCGCCGAGAGGGGCCCCGGTGAGGAGGGGCCCCCGGAGATGGAGCCGGCCAGAGTGGGTGAGGCCGACAAGAGGGACCTCGAGGAGGCCGGGGCCCCTGCCGGCGGGGTGGAGGCCGAGGGTGGTGCTGCTGGCCGCACGGTGGAGGGGGGGGGGGCTCGCCGGCCGGGAGAGGGGAGGGGCCGCCGGGGGAGGAGGAGGCCGTGAGGGGGGGGGGGTGCCGCCGGGGGAGGAGGAGGCCGTGAGGGGGGGGGGGGGCGCCGGGGGAGGAGGGTCGTGGGGGGGGGGGGAGAGGGGCTCTGGGAGAGGAGGCCACGGGAGGAGAGGAGGGCTCGGTGGGAGAGAGGGAGATCGTGGGGCAGGGGGGGTTCCGAGAGGTGGAGCGTGGGGGTGCTGTCGGTGGGGGTCGGTAGATCGCCAGGGGGGGTTGGTGGCGATGTGGGGGGGCTGCTGCCCTGGCGGCGGCGCTAGGAAAAGCGGGAGTAGCGAGGGGGGGCTAGGGTTCGGGTGGGGGGCGATTTTGGGCCTGGCCGGTTGGGCCTCTTGGCCCAGCCAGGCCAGGGGGTGGGGGGTTGCTTTTTTTTCTTTTTCTTTTTTGTTGTTGTTTTGTTTTATTTTGCCTTTTCTTATTATTTCTTTCTTTCCTATTTTCTTTTCTTTCTTTTACTTTCTGACATTCTATCATTATTATTTTCTTATATATTTATACCTTTCTGTTCTAACTATATAGGACTTTTAATACAATTAAAAATGTCCGATTCGTTTTTATAACATATAGGAATTTCAACAACTCTCCCGACATTTTTACTTAACATCACGAAGCGTTTCTCGTTTGACTTTATTCGTAAATTTCGAACTCGACTGGTTTTTCGACTAACACGAGATCCACGATAGAATTTATGATGACGTGGCTTCACAAGCGTGGGATTACTGTCGCTTGACTACAGGAGTTACTGTAGCACCAAACCGAGGATGTCACACTGTGTTTTTGATAATCATCAAGTTCATAGTCACTAAAGTTAGAACAGGAAGTGTGACTTGGTACCTTTGAACCTTTTGCCATGAAGCAATAGGTGGGAGTAAAGTCATCATCATAGTCATAAGTGTTGTTGACATTATCATTTTCTTCGAGGTTGAAGATGGAATTATTGACAAATGTGGTAGCAAGGGCTAAAATTGGCACACCTGATTCTGACTCCTCTTTAGAACCTTCCTCTTCATCACATTCCTCATATTCTCCTTGAGAATCCATTTCCTTTCCAATAAGTGTACGAGCCTTTCTGAAGCTGGTTTTGTTGTGCGATGATGACTTTGAAGGTGAGGACCTTGAAGATTTGTTTTTCTTCGAGTCATTAGAACTGTCATCCTTGTACTTCTTCTTCTTTGATTCCTTCACCCAACGAGGACAATCAGCAGTGTAGTGACCACATTTCTTGCATTTATGGCAGGTTCTCTTCTTGTAGTCCTCAGATGAAGATTCTGATTTCCTCATATCTCTTCTTGAAGACTTTCCAAACTGGCCACGCCTTGAGAACTTTTGGAATTTCCTCACGAGTCTTGATCCTTTCCTTCAAAGGTAGGACACCCCGCAGTAACTGCTACGATCTCTTGATCACCAAGTTCTTCAGGATCACCAAGACTGCAATCAGAGTCTTCTTCTTTATATGAGGAAATGGCCTTTGCCTTCAGCACATGAGGTCTTGTATAGCTTGGTCCATAAAGATCTCTCTTCTCTTCTTGTTGGAATTCATGAGTATTGAGTCTCTCAAGAATATCACCAGGATCAAGTAACTTGTAGTCTCTTCGTTCTTGAATCATCAGTACGAGTGTGTCGAATGAAGGATCAAGAGACCAAGAGATCCAGTAGGATAAATCCTTTCCTTCAAAGGTAGGACACCCCGCATTAACCTTGATCATACTTGTGGTCGACATAACTAAAACTCGAGGTGGTTAAACCAAAATCAGACAGAACAAGGGAGTACATTGCTCTCATACCAATTGAAAGTGCGTTATATCAACTAGAGGGGGTGAATAGGCGATTTTTACAAATTCACCACTGAGGAAATTCCAAGTGAGGAAAGTCCTCAGTCATGAACTGAGTGCAGCAGAATAAGTATGCAGTGTTCAGTTTGCACAGGTCGCCTCGACACGATAAGCAGGTGATGAATAACTTAAGTGAAGAATTTGAGATGAGGAATTCAGAGAAAGTCTTCAGTCAAATTCTTCAAACATGACATATCAAAGTCATCAACATGCAATTGAGGGTATGAAAAGAGTTGAAGAAATAGAACCCGTAGCTCGATGAAGACTATGGTTTGATGACCCAGTTCCAACTACCATGACAGTCATACATCTGGTTTCGAGCGTCTTCGTATTCAAACCAAAGGACACACAGTCCCGGTACACACAGTCCCTACCATAATCTCCTTGAGCTAAGGACACACAGTCCTCGCCCAACACTCGTGGTAAGTCTTGAGGACAGACTTCCAAACCCTCACAAACTCGGTCACCCGACGATCCACAATTTACTACTGGATGCTCTAGACCATTGACGCCTAACCGTGTGGAGGATGCGCAGTCCTCAAAGGTAACAATTGTCGATTCCACACAAGAACAATCTATTCAGTGATGCTCAATCACTTTGGGTTTTGGTTTTGATTTGGGTGTTTAGGGTTTTTCCTCACTTGATGATTTTCGCTCAAAGTCCTCGAGGATTCGGTTGCTCTAAATGACAAGTGTCAGTTTCTCTTGGAGCAGCCAACCAACTAGTGGTTGTGGGGGGCGGCTATTTATAGCCTGGGAGCATCCCGACATGATTTGACATTAATGCCCCCAATGATATGACTGTTGAATGGATAAGATTGGGGACAGGTGGCACACGACGCGACAAAAGTCGGATCTTTCAACTATGAATGTCCTCATGTCTCTCATGTTCCTCACTAATAGGTAGTTCACACCGACGAATTCCTAACTCCTGAGTTAGTGCAATTTCTTTAGCGACCAGAAGAACTTCGTCTCTGTCACTGAAGACTTTGACTAATCTATGAGAGATTTTCAAAGGCTTCACTCGAAGGATTTGGTATTGTAGGCTTTGAGTTGAGCATCATGAGGAAATCTTTCCTTAGTATTAGCTCGACCCCTTTAACAGTACGGTGTTCTTATGAGTCAAGAAAGAAGAAAATGAAACAGAAAGAGTAAATCTTCAAGCTTCAAAGTCTTCATAGTATTTTCTTCGGGACACACCAAATTCCTCATATTCAAAGTCATCATGAGTAATAGAAATTTCTTCGCGATCAAAGTCTTCAAGGAATGACCAAAGTCTTCACTCGAAGACATACATTTTTAGGGGTCGATATTCTTCAAATAACTCAAACTCCTCAACGACTTATAGGGCATGTGTACACTCACAAACATATTAGTCTCTCAACCTATAAGTCTTCAATCCACCAAAATCACTAAGGGGCACTAGATGCACTTGCACTTGTCCCATCTTACCTATCGATCAAAGATCCACAGTTTGGGAGCCCCTTCCCAAGATCTGCCGGTTTTGACACCGACATTGTCCTATTTTCTTATGGACGTGATGCCTATATATATACACACATGATCATTGTCGTGAAAATATCACAGAATTATGTGCTTTTCTACCAATTTCCCAATAGTAATTTGTTTACCCATTGTATACTTATTTTCATGAGAGATGCCAGTAGGGAAAACTATGGCCCCCGGGTCTATTAACTTATAAGTTTAAAAACACTACAATTCCTTGATGCCTTCATTTGCTTTTTTACTTACTTTTCACTTTGCAACTTCCAACCACACTACTTGACTTCTTCAAAATAACGAGACAAGGGGATTGGCAACCCTCTTGCCCATGCTGGGTGCAAGTGTTTGCTTCTCTTGTGTGTAGTAACTGAAGACGGGGGTTGGTTGTTACTCCTATTGGTTTGATAAACCTTGGTTCTTTACTAAGGGAAATACTTACCTACATTGTGGTGCATCACTCGTTCCTCTTCACGGAAAACAAAACGCAGATCACAAGTATGAGGAAGGATTTGAGCCGTCATTGCTAGGGAGTACCATGAACCTAGTATCAAGTAACTTCACATAAAGTACCATTCACTTGTTCTTCTTCTTTTATTTGCTGCTATATTTTTCTTGCTTCATAAAAAAATATATTTATCTTTTCTAGTTGCTAGTTTACTTCTTTGCTCACTTCACTTGCTAGTTTACTTGTCATGCTTGTTACCTTGCTTGCTCGATCACCATGTCTTAAGGTACTACTAAATTGTGTGACTTCTCAGCTACTAATAAAAATTATTTTATTAGTACTCCTGTACCACCCGCCACTAGCACAGAGGCTTATGATATAAATGCCGCATTACTGAATCTTGTCATGAAAGAACAGTTTTGGGGAAGTCCTAATGAGGATCCCGTTCTCATCTCAATACCTTTGTTGAACTTTGTGATATGCAAAATAAAAATACCATGGATAGTGATATTGTGAAAATTAAAGTTATTTATTTTTTCTTTATGAGGTAAAGCTAAATATTGGTTCTCATCTTTACCACGTAATAGTATTGGAACATGGGATAAGTGTAAAGATGCTTTTATTGCCAAGTATTTTCCTCCTGCTAAGATCATCTCGCTTAGAAATCATATTATGAATTTTAAGCAACATGACCAATACCACGTTGCACAAGCTTGGGAAAGAATGAGAACAATGATTATAAATTGCTCCACTCATGGTTTAAACTTGTGGATGATTATCCAAAACTTCTATGTTGGACTAAACTTTGTATCTAGAAATATTCTAGTTTATTACGCATGTGGTACCTTCATGGATGTGACCTTAGGAGAGGCCACCAAACTTCTAGAAAACATCATGACCAACTACTCTCAATGGCATACCAAAAGATCTCCAATTGGTAAGAAGGTAAACTTTATTGAGGAAATCACTACTTTGAGTGAAAAAGTTGATGCTCTTATGAATTTGGTTGCTAATAAAAATGCTCATGTTGATCGTAATGATATGCCCTTGTATACTTTGATTTAGAAAAATTATAATACCATGGACGTGAGTTTTATCTCACGAAATAATTTAAAAACAATGCTTATAGGGGTAATTTCAATATTAGGCCATATCCCGGTAACACCTCTAATACTTATGGCAACTCTTATGGCAATTTTTATGGGAATACTTCTACCAATAGTAATAAGTTATCCTCTGACTTTGAAAACAACATTAAAGAATTCATTAATTCTTTGAAAAGTTTTCAACTCTATGGTACAGGAAAAGTTGCACAAAATTGACGATTTAGCTAGAAACATGGATAGTATTACTCTTGATGTCTCTTAAAGGTAAAACTTTGCCACCAAATCATGACTGTAATAAGACTATTAAATCTATCCAAATATCTATGAATGAAAGTAGGGAGAGGACCGCCAAGTTGAAAGCTAAGCAGGAATTCCTAGGAAAAGCTCTTCCACCTGGTTTTTACCGGAATCATGATGAAGATCTGAAGGTACTTGGTACTTCTACTATTGAATCTTTGTTTACTTCTACAAAAATAAATGATAAAGGGACTGGATATGAGTCAACTCTAGTTAGATAGTGTCTCAATTGCTTGGAGGGTGATGATTCTAATGCTTAAACTGAAAAAGTGGGTTTGGAGAGGCTAAAACTTTAACTAGTGACGTGCCCACTATGTTGGATCACAAGGACTTTAATTATGATAATTTCTGTTTAGTAGAATGTATTTCCTTGATGCAATCCATTATTTTCTGGCCCAATGCATATGAAGAAAACAATGCTTTTACTCAACATACAGTGGAAGTTATGGTAGAAACCTATGATGAAAAACTTGAGTTAGAAGTCTCTATCCCTAGAAATTTGTATGATGAATGGGAACCTACTATTAAAATTACGATTAAAGAATATGAATGCAATGCCTTGTGTGATCTAGGTGCTAGAGTGTTCCTTTAATCTACATCTTGCGGACTCTAGTGTCAAGAAACCTTTGGGAAGAATAAATGATGTTATCATAATTGATAATAGAAATTATGTGACTATAGATCTTATAGTTCTTGATATTGATTGCAGCCCATCTTGTCCATCAATACTTGGGAGACCTTTTCTACAACCTATAGGTGCATCAATTGATATGAAAGAGGGAAACATATGATTTCAATTCCCGTTGAGGAAAGGGATGCAACACTTACCTAGAAAGAGAATCAAACCAACTTATAAATCTATCATGAGGGCTACTTATGGGTGGAGTGTCAAAGATGACAACAGCTGAATCGTTTGCATTATGCCTAGCTAGGGGCATAAAACAATATCGCTAGTTGGGAGGAAACCCAATAGTTATCTTTATATTTTTGTTTTTCCTTTGTGTTTGTGTGTCACAAAATGATTTTTGCCTCTGTAATAGTTGTGTTTTTGTGTTTTTGGCAAGTAAAGCCTTTGGGATGATTTGGATAATAGTAGAATTGATTTAGTGCAAAAATAAAAACTTTACAATCCAGTGAACAATTTCTATGATTTTACTTGAACATCTTTTTGATCTGAATTTATTACAAAGTATTGATATACAAATTCCCTAGGCCTTCCTAAGTTTTTAGAATTTTTGGAGTTAAGAAAGTATGGTACTTAACTACAACTTTTTAGACTGGTCTGTTTTAGACAGATTTTGGTTTTGCTTGCATAGTTTTCTTGTTTTAATGATGATATGGATTATATCAGAGGGTATACGTCATGGATATATAATAAAGTAACTTATGCAATAATAAAATATGAATAAATTTATAACAATACCTAAATTATTTGATATGTTTATTATACTAAGGATCTCACAAAGTTTCTATTGTGTTTTTTGTGTTGAAGTTTTCCAGTTTTGGGTGTTATCGTGATGGACAAAGGAATAAGGAGCGACAAGACCTATGCTTGGGGATGCCGAAGGCATCCCAAGGTAATATTCTAGTAAGACTCAAATTTCATAGCTTGGGTATGCCTGATAAGTATCAAACGTATCGACTTTTCCGAACACTTTTGCTATTGTTTTGGCCTCATTCTTGCATTATTTGTATGAAAAAAACCAGGATTGACGCTGTTTTCATAAGAGTTGCCTGTATGGTTTTCTTGTGTGCATAAAAATGGATTTTCAGGTGTCCTGAAAAATTCCGATAAAAAAAAGAGATAATCCATGCATCAGGAGGAACCCTTGGCAGAAGATGGGCCAGAGGGGGCCACCAGGCCTCGAGGCGACCTGGTGGCGCGGCCTGCCCGTGGCCGCGCACGGAGGCCGCCTCGGTGGGCCCCACCTCCTCTCGTGTCGTACCTTTGTTGCTTTGCCACTATTATTTCCGTTGCCACCATCACTTCCATATCACCGTTGCTACTAATATTTCGTTGCCAAGCAAGTATCTTTCAGGTGCGGTTGAATTGGGAACTCAACTGTTAAATCTTATAAATATTCTTTGACTCCCCTTGTGTCGAATCAATAAATTGGGTTATCTTACCCGCGAAGACTGTTGCGATCCCCTACACTTGTGGGTTATCAAGATTATTTTCTGGCGCCGTTGCCGGGGAGCATAGCTTTATTTACAAGTCTACTTGGAGTTATTTTGGTTGCTGCTATTTATCCACTATGCGTAAGACAGGAGACCCCAAGGTTTCGATTTTACCATCCACTACATGAAAAGGTACTGTTCTTAGCACTAGCGCTACGCTTGATTCACCTTCCGTTATGAGTAAGTTTGCTTCACCACCACCACATGCTGCTTCTACCAAGTCCGTCACTATGTCTAATACTTTTGATGATGCTTCTACTACTGTTGATGAGACTGGTTTACTTGGTTATTTTATTGAGTCTCAGATTGCTAAGGTTGCGAAGCAGTCTGGAATTGAAATTCCTGTTACACGCTACCCCATTGGTAGATCCTTTGGTTACCCACACTTGAGTGGTCTCAAGGAAAGAATTCTTGATGATGATTATATTGAACTTGATGATGATTTATGCAGGGAGCTTACAAAGTGTGCTTACTCTGACCCTGCTTCTGTTAAGAAGCTGCTTGAAAAGCATTCTATGAAGAACAAATTTACTCCTGATCCTAAATTTGCTTCATCTCCTATTTGCATTGAGGATGCTGATTTTGATTTCTCTGTCGATCTTTCACTTATATCCACAGTTGAAGATGACCCCTTTTATGGCAGAGAAAATGACGACGCTATTGCACACCTTACCAAACTCACTAAGTTGGGTGTCTTATTCACTACAGAGGACAAGAAGATAAATTATTATGTTACTAAGCTACTTCCTTTCTCTTTGAAGGGAGATGCTAAAGCATGGTATGATGCACTACCATGTGGTTCCATTAAGAGTCCTCAAGATTTAGCTCAATCTTTTGTTGCTAAATATTTTCCTGCTCATAAGCAACATGCTGCTTTACAAAGAATATATAACTTTAAATAGTTGCAGGATGAGCACCTCCCTAAAGCTTGGGGAGGTATTTGATGACGAGATGATGTATATACTTCTCGCTCCTTGTTGGTTACCCCAAGGGGAACGTTGATATGTAGTCAGCAACAAGTTTTCCCTTACACGTAGATTGTAAGGATATCGAACCAGGAGGACTCCGAGGATCAATAAGTAGGTGTCCCCTACCCTGGCGCTAGCAGAAGACGTGGACCTATACACACACAAATAACTTTGCTCCCAACGAGTACAGAGAGGTTGTCAATCTCTCCGGCCTTGTAGTTTGAAAAGGATCAAAACACAAGCGGGAATACTAATAGTGATTGCAACAAAAAACTAAATGAAAGAAGTAAATGATGGAGGTGTAAGCAATGGTGGTGATACGGACCGGAGTCACATGATGTTCACTAGTGATGTATCTCCCCCAAAAGACGATAAACAACTATGCTTGGGTAAACAAATTACAGCTCGGCAATTGACATAATTATGAACGCACCGCAATGGTAATTATGCTACTTGAAAGTTAGAGGCTCAATAGTAATGGGCAGTACGCCAAGACAAGTAGACCATTTATTCATCAGCATCTACTTACTAATCATCCACCTTGAGATATCTATCCAGAACATCTCGCTGGTATTAAGTTGCGAGCCCCCACACAAAGTGTAAACTCGAAGCAATGGACAACTGCATTAATGAACTATGCATAAGGTAGACAATCATTGCAACCGTGGTCACAAGCACCATTGTTTTCTCCTCGGTGGCAACAACACATCCCCTAGTCTCATGTTTCTGTCACTCAATCTAGATATCAGGGGGCATGAACCCACAATCATGCATAACCCTCCCTCTTGGAGTTACAATCTACTACTCGGCCAAAGCAATACAAAGCAACGGAGAACATGCATGAATCACTAAAGAACATAATATAAAAGGATAATCAAATATATAACTCATAACAATCTGAACATATTCTCAGAATCCATCGGATCCCAAGAAACCGAGCATAGCAATAGCATGAAAATTATATCGATGCCTTGATCATGTAGGTCAGCAGACAAGGGCTAATAATTGAAGCACAAGATTGGAGAGAAGACATCACATAGCTACTAGTCATGGAATCATGGTCCAAGGAGGACTACTCACGACACGTCCAGGAAGCGTCCATGGCGGTGGAGAAGCTCCCAGAGGTCAATCCTCCCTCTGACACGGTGTCAGGAAGAGGTCTCCTGACGCTCCCGATCTCGGAAATGCTGTGGCGGTGGAAGGATGGAGAAATTCGCGATTCTGGATGTTATGGAAGGGTTTCCTCTCGGAGGAGTTAATATAGGCCAAATGAGGGCGTCACAGGAGGTGGGACCCACACAGGCGGCCTGTGGGCGCGGCCAGGGGCCAGGACGCGTCGGGAGGTCAGGCCCTGGCCCCCCTCTGTCCCATCTTTGGTGATCCGTCAGCTTCCCTTACGCTGATTTTTATATATTTTTCTCGGGATTTTTGGGGCTCCGGAAAATTGGGTAAAAGCCCGTGCAAAAAAGACATCAGCAGACAGAAACTGGCACTGGGTGCACTGAGTTAGTAGGTTAGTCCAAATATGTGTAAAAAGAAATAAAAATGTAGCAAAACATATAACAATGTCACCCAAAAGATCATGGAGCAAGCATAAATTGTAGATAGGTTTGGGACATATCAACATCCCCAAGCTTAATTCCTGCTCGTCCTCGAGTAGGTAAATGATAACACAATAATTTCTGTGTTGTCATGCTAACACACATATAAGAACTTCAAAGTAAAGCAAGTGAGATATGCAATTCAAGTCAAGACAATAACAAGCAAGAGTCTATATATAGTATTGAGTTTAGCAAAGTAAGAATATAATGGTGCAAGAGCTCTCGCTGTCCGTGACTCGAATGTCTCCAAATGGTGTTTGCGTGCAAGAAGTGGGAGACGGGTTTAGAGCATAAAATATATTTTTAATTGAGAACTCAATCTACTAAACCTCACACTTGGTCTATTTCGAAATCTCATTTTGACTCATCCCCACACCACTGGTCAGGCATAAGTCAAAATGATCCTCTCCCTTTCGACTTTGAGCACTCATGCAATGGATGAGCGTAAGCAAGATATGTTGGCACTTAGGATGGCAAATAGAATAATGATGGGGAAGGAAGACAAAAAGGTGTGAAAGGCTCACATCATTGAGGACAACCATAGGCGAGAGAAAGCCAAATGATAGATATGATGTGAGGAGTAGGGATTGCCATGCAACGGATGCACATATGACCTAAGGTAAGCTCTCCAATGGAACCAGTGGGGGTGCATCCAACTTGCTTGCTCATGAAGACCTAGAGCTCATTTGAGGAGGCTCATTTGAGGAGGCTCATCATTGGAATATGCAAGCCAAGTTCTATAGTGTAAGGGTCCCCACATAGTTATCCATGAATGATGAGTACGAGTGTGGATCTTTCAAACGGAATAGTAGTGTTGCCCCCTTCTCTTTTTTTGTGTCCTCTTTGGCTCTTTCTATTTATCTCTCATTTGTCCTCTTTGGGATCTTTTCCTCACTTTAAGGGCAACATTCTATGTTTTATAAGAATAAAATGAGATCATCACACTTCATAAGAAGTACTCAACATAAAGACAAGTGAAAACTATCATGATGTATGCAAATGTATGCCTCTGCCAGTGTAGCAGGATATGCAATCAAACTAGCACTTCATGTAGCAATAATAAGGGCAAGGCCCAACTAGCATGCGGCTCCTCGATCAAGCAAAAGCATGTATGACATGAAGATCAAGTCATGAGATGGTGGATGTTGCTTGGCAATGTATCTCAGAAAGGCTATGGAAATGCCTTAATAGGTATGCATGGTGGCTGTTTTGAGGAAAGATATAATGAGGCTTATGGTGATACATCGTATCATGCCAAGGGTTTGGATGCACTGGCGAAGTTTGCACCAACTCTTAAGATGAGAAAGGGCAATGCACGGTACCAAAGAGGCTAGCAAAATTTGGATGGTGGAAGTGCCAACAATCGAATACTCACATAAGTCCGAAGTGTTGGAAATATGCCCTAGAGGCAATAATAAATTCGTCATTATTATATTTCCTTATTCATGATAATCATTTATTATCCATGCTAGAATTGTATTGATTGGAAACTCAAATACATGTGTGGATACATAGACAACACACTGTCCCTAGTAAGCCTCTAGTTGACTAGCTCGTTGATCAAAGATGGTTAAGGTTTCCTAGCCATAGAAAAGTGTTGTCACTTGATAACGGGATCACATCATTAGGAGAATGATGTGATGGACAAGACTCAAACTATAAACGTAGCATATGACCGTGTCAGTTTATTGCTACTGTTTTCTACATGTCAATGTGTCTGTTCCTATGACCATGAGATCATGCAACTCCCGGACACCGGAGGAATACCTTGTGTGTATCAAACGTCGCAACGTAACTCGGTGACTATAAAGGTGCTCTACAGGTATCTCCGAAGGTGTCTGTTGGGTTGGCGTGAATCGAGACTGGGATTTGTCACTCCGTATGGCGGAGAGGTATCTCGGGGCCCACTCGGTAAGACAACCTCACAATAAGCCTTGCAAACAATGTGACTAAGGAGTTAGCCATGATATATTGTATTATGGAACGAGTAAAGAGACTTGCCAATAACGAGATTGAACTAGGTATAGAGATACCGACGATGGAATCTTGGGCAAGTAACATACCGAAGGACAAAGGGAACAACATATGGGATTAACTGAATCCTTGACATAGAGGTTCAACCGATAAAGATCTTCGTAGAACATGTAGGAGACAATATGGGCATCTAGGTCCCGCTATTGGTTATTGACCGTAGAGGTGTCTCGGTCATGGCTTCATAGTTCTCGAACCCGCAGGGTCCGCACACTTAAGGTTCGGTGACGTTTCAGTATAGTTGAGTTATAGGTGTTGGTAACCGAAAGTTGTTCGGAGCCCCGAATGAGATCCCGGACATCACGAGGAGCTCCAGAATGGTCCGAGGTAAAGATTAATATATAGGAAGTCCTATTTTGGTCACCGGAAAAGTTTTGGGGCTCATCGGTATTGTACCGGGAGTGCAGGGAGGGTATCTGTGGCACCTCGATAGAGGGCCGACACACGTCCGTCCCCAGGATAGGACCAGACGCACGTCAAGAGCATAATACAGAAATTCCAGGCAAGTACGACTTTATTAATATGATGGAGTGTTACAATACTGTTGCTTACAACAATATTACATGACTCCAAGACTAGCTAAATGGCAGCACATGTCTTGATACAGCGACATCGATGTCCCTGGCTGGGCTCCATAACTCGCAGGACTGGCATGGTTACGATCTAGCACGACAAGTCTTCTCCTGCAACTGGCCATGTGCAAGGCCAGGTGAGTACTTTGAATGTACTCGCAAGACAACCAAATACATAGCATTCAAACAAGAAGATAACAAAGCAAGCATAATAGTTATATCATAGCTATTCTAAGCATGTCATGGCATTAACAGGAAAGATATAAATCAAGCATAACATAACATGGACTAAACCTGTAATCTACCTTACTAGCATGGCAAAGATCACAACAAGTGCTTAACTAACTTATTGTCACCTAATATCAACTTACTCTCTTCTGGGTTGTACCACATCCCTCGACATACTCGTAATCCAACCTGATTGGATCACATGACACGGTCATCTGACCATTCATCATATCTCCTTCTCTTGGCTAACACAACATGTTATCAACATCCTCTGATGTTCACACGAGACGAGTTCTTCCACCATTATTAACCTCAATATGGTTGACCATCTCGTGAGATCTGATCGGGCTGTCCATTACCGTGGACTTAGCTATTGGAATAGGTTTGACACTCTGCACAGGTTGCACACTTTACCCACACTCCGTAGCACTGACCTCATGATGCCATTCGGGTGGACCAGCATTGATCCGACAAGACTTGCCTAACCCGTGATTCTTTCATCGTACCACCGGCAACCACTCCCTTCCGGAGTCCTTCCCTGGGTGGCCCTGTGTCCTCATGACACCTGCCACTGTCGTGGCCAAACAAAAATGTCCCAACCGGGGACGTGTGCACAAAACAACTCAACTGGCTCACAGGGTTATCACCGCCTACCTGATTAGGGTTAGCGCATGTGCATAACCCTCCCTCTTTGGAGGTACCGATGAAAGAGCACGCGATCAGCTCAAGTCAAGGCCGTCCCATATCAACAAGAGGTGGTTGTGCGGATGGACCCGGACAGGTGACTCTGATCAACCAACTAGGTATCATATCTCCGAATAATATGTCTGTCATAGTTGACATACCGTTGTCACCACAATCCGATAATTAATAGGATTAAGCCACTACTGTGAAACTACACTCATAGATTGTCGGATAAAACATAAAGTAATCATAGACAATAATCTCAACAGTATGATATAAATATCAAACTATTACTTTACCGATTATAACTGTAGGTGGGACCTTTGGAACCCTCGCATAAAATCAGCAAATAAATCGGTAGCCACCAGAACGGTCTTTACAACACAGATCTGGGGCGTTACCGGAATAACTCAACTCCGACTCAAGACGGTTGGAAAGCAGCTTAGAGCATGAGACGGTGTTGATAAGAAGAAAGTAGCAGTTCCCTAAGATGGCTGAAGCACAGATCAGAGCATAGGGTCACCGCCACGAAAAGAAATACAACAGTTTCCCGCGACGGTCGAAAAGCAGCACAGAACACGGGACAAGGCATGGTGCCATTACTGACAAAATAAATATAAAATTGGCATCCACCCCGGACGGCCGGAAACAACACAGACTCAGGCATGGTGCCATTACTGAAGGAAATGCGAGCAAGGGTTCGTCAGCGTCACACACAACACCTCACTATGTACTCGGATATAAGCATTATTAAATATGCAAGAGCAACATCTGAGGGCGTATGTCGGACGAAAAGTAGCACTAGGAACTATTATTAATATCATCGCAATTATATGCAAATGCAGGCTAACAGGTAATACAGATAAACACTCAAAGTGCAAGCAACGTCATCACGCAAGTCTGGAGCTCATGGTAAGAGGTTGGCTTGCCTGGGGGTCAACGAATACTCCAGGAAGAAGCGCAATAACACACCTGTAAGCTTTCCCGGAGAGGGTTTCCCTCTCGGAAGGATCAAACAAAAGGCAAGGGAAAAATGTTCATTTCTACTGAGCAAACATGCTATGAAAATAACACTATCGAAATGGGCTCGACGAGATGAAGATGTGGGCGCTGGTTTTACCTCAATCGGAGTTACGATCACAAAGTTACGGACGTTCATTCGTTAAGCGGTGGAACAAACAGAATTTGTTCATTTCAGTCCCTAGCGAGTGAACGTTAAGCGGTGAAACAAACATAATGTTCATTTACGTCTCCACTTACGCACGCGGGCCCGGGGGTTGACCTCCTCCTCTCTCTTACACCTGGGGCCCACCCCTCTTTCTCTCTCTCTCTCTCCTCTCCTCAACTCTCTGCCCGATGCCTTCTTCTTCCTCTCACCGCTGGAGCAGAGGAGATCGGCCGCGGGAGCGCCGGCGACTGGCGGCCACGGGAGCGCCGACCGGCAGGCCGAGGTGGTCGGGCAACCCTTGTCGCGCCCGAGGGTGGCCTTAGAACCGCATGGGGCGGCCCACAGCACGGCCACGGCGGGAGGAGGTGCGGTGGCCGACGGGCGCCCGTGGCGCCGGTACCTCGGGGCTTCCCCGGAGAAAAGGAGGATGGCGGCGGCTTCGACACTGCTAGGAGGGGCTCTGCCCGAGGGTGTAGGAGAGGGGGAGGACCCTGGGGCTGACTTTGCCATGGGGACCCGATGGGAGCTCTCAGCCATTAGAGGGGCACGGAGCTCCTGGAGCTCAATTAGGAGGGGGGGATGGGACTGCTGGGACTTGCTACTCGACAGGAGGGGCTCAGGGTATGCTTAAATAACCTCAGGAGGAAGATTCATGGAGGTGGCCGAAGCTCTACAATGGCGGCCGAAGCTTCGGGACCATGGCAGTGGCTTCCTTGGCAAGGAATCGAGGGGGAGAGAGCTCTAGAGTGTGCGGGAGGGCAGTGGGGATCTTGTTGACACCTCAAGACAAGATATAATCCACTGTGATCAAGCTTACATAAACTCAAACGCAGAGAGCTCTGTTTTGGCCTGCTCTACACGTGGTCACCATGGTGCCACGACCTTGCCTTGCCCTCCAAGCTGTCAAACCTTGTCTAAGCTTATCTACATACTGTACTGAGGTGAAATGACACAACACACACCACTAGGGATCAATGAGGTGACCACACTAAGGTCAAATAGGCTAATAACCCCCGATACTATCCATAGTTTCATCAAAATAAGCAACCAAAACAACAAAAACAAAATCTGTTAACAACAGACCAGTCTGTAGCAATCTGTATATTTCGTATACTTCTGGTACTTCACAAATTCTGAAAAATTACGACAGTCTGAATAATTTGCGTAGCAATGAGGAGCAAAAAGAATCAACTCAAAAGCTCTTACAGAAAAAATGAAAATTCTTTTCGTGAGCAGAAAGTTTCTGTCTTTTCCAGCATGACCAAACGATCATCCCCAAGACTAATCATAACGGTTTTTCTTGGCACAAACGCTAAAAGAAACACAAAAAACACAATCATAACAGAATTATGAAAGTGTGGAAAACACAAAACAGAAAGAAAAAGGATAGATTTGTTGGGTTGCCTCCCAACAAGCGCTTTTGTTTAACGCCCTTAGCTAGGCGAAAGGTGATGGAATCACGTATAGTCATCTTTCGTGCTCAAACCATAAGTAGCCCTCATCATAGATTCATAAGGCAATCTTATTTTCTTTCTTGGAAAGTGCTCCATGCCCTTCTTTAAAGGAAATTGAAATCTAATATTCCCTTCCTTCATATCGATGATAGCACCAATAGTCCTTAGGAAAGGTCTACCAAGAATAATGGGACATGAAGGATTGCAATCTATGTCAAGCACAATGAAATCCACGGGTACATAGTTCTTATTTGCAACAATAATAACAACATTGATCCTTCCCATGGGTTTCTTTACAGTAAAATCCGCAAGATGCAAATTTAGAAAACACTCTTCAATCTCATGAAAACCAAGAATATCACATAAAGATTTTGGAATCGCGGAAACACTAGCACCCAAATCACACAAAGCATTGCACTCATAGTTTTTGATCTTGATTTTGATAGTAGGTTCCCACTCATCATGAAGTTTTCTAGGTATAGAGACTTCTAATTCGAGCTTCTCTTGAAGAGATTTCATCATAGCATCTACGATATGCGCGGTAAAGGCTTTGCTTTTGCTATAAGCATGTGGAGAGTTTGCAATGGATTGCATCAAAGAAATGCATTCAAACAAGGAGCAATTATCATAGTTGAATTCCTTGAAATCCAAAGTGGGAATTTCATTACTACCCAAAATTTTGATTTCTTCTACTCCGCTCTCCACACCTTTATCATCAAGATAGGTGGACTCCGAATCATTGGGGCGTTTTTCAACCAAAGTGGATTCATATCCAACCCCTTCGTCAATAGGTTTGACACGCGAAAACAAAGATTCAAGAGGAGACACACCAAGCACTTTAAGATCTTCGTGATTTGCATCACTAGAACGCACCCTTTTAAACCATTCATGCCTAGCGCGAATTTGGGCGGTTCTTTCTTTGCTCTCATTCATGGAGACACGCATAGCTTTCAAAGTTTCATCCAAGTTGACCTTGGGAGGAGCACATCTAACTTTCAAAGCATCAAAATCACAAGACATCCTATCAACGCTCTTAGCCAAATCGTCTATTTTGAGTAGTTTTTCCTCTATGGACGCATTGAAAATCTTTTGAGAGTTGATGAACTCTTTGATATTACTCTCTAAATCAGAGGGTAATCTGTTGTGATTTCCATAAGTGTTGTTGTAGGAATTGCCATAGTTGTTAGAGGAGTTACTAGGAAAAGGCCTAGGAACATAGTTTCCTCTAAAAGCATCGTTGTTGCCAAAATTGTTCCTACCAACAAAATTCACGTCCAAACTAGCGTTGCTACTCTCAATCAAAGAAGATAGTGGCACACCATTAGGATCTACAACAGCGTTTCTACTAGCAACCAAATTCATCAACTCGTCCATCTTAGCACTAAGCGAGTTAATTTCTTCTATAGCGTGTACCTTTTTGCTAGCAGGTGACCTTTGAGTATGCCACTCAGAGTAGTTGGTCATGATATTGTCTAGGAGTTTTGTAGCGTCTCCTAACGTGATTTCCATGAATGTTCCACCTGAGGCGGAGTCCAAGATATTGCGAGAAGTGAAATTCAAGCCAGCGTAAAAGATTTGTATAATCATCCACAAACTCAAGCCATGAGCGGGACAATTTCTAATCATAAGCTTCATCCTCTCCCAAGATTGTGCAACGTGTTCCTGATCAAGTTGCTTGAAATTCATGATATCGTTATGTAAGGAGATTATCTTAGCCCGCGGAAAATACTTGGATATGTAAGCATCTTTGCACTTATCCCAAGAATCGATACTACTTTTAGGCAAAGAAGAAAACCAAGTTTTTGCGCGATCTCGCAACGAGAAAGGAAAAAGCTTCAACTTAATCACGTCATTATCCACATCTCTTTTCTTTTGCATATCGCAAAGCTCAAAGAAGGTATTGAGATGGGATGCGACATCTTCACTAGGAAGGCCAGAGAATTGCTTTTTCATAACAAGATTCAGCAAAGCTGCGTTGATTTCATACGATTCCGCACTAGTGGCGGGAGCAATCGGAGTACTAATAAAATCATTATTATTAGTGCTCGAGGAGTCGCAAAGTTTGGTGTTTTCAGCCATGATGACTTCAACAAACAAACAAGCACACAAGCAAACAAGAAAACCGGCAAAGGAAAACGACAAAGGCAAAAGAAAACGGCAAAGGAGAAAGGCAAATGAAAATGGCAAATGTGAAGTGGGGGAGAGGAAAACGAGAGGCAACTGGCAAAAAAGTAAATGCAAGAGATGAGTTTGTGAGACCTACTTGGATAGATCTCTCCTTCCCCGGCAACGGCGCTAGAAATACTTCTTCTACTGCAACAAAAGACCTTCCAACGGCGCCAGAAATACGTGCTGACGGGAGACGTCTTGATTCTCCTCAGCAACGGCACCAAGAATCCTTCTGCTACGGCTACGCCTTTAGGGACTTCCTAGGCAAATATGCAAAGGATTTCCCCGCAGCCTTGGAGCCTTGCGTTGGTGTTCCCTCGAAGCGGAAAGGGTGATGTAGCGCAGCGGTGGTAAGTATTTCCCTCAGCTTTGAGAACCAAGGAGTATCACAAGTGCGTGCACAAACACAAAAAGCTTGCTCCCAACGCTATGAAGAGGTTGTCAATCCCTTATAGATTGTTCGCCAAGTGTGAACTGAAAGCAACAAAGCAACAAAGCAAAGTAAAAGCAAAAGTGGAAACGATAGGTGTGAATAGACCCGGGGGCCGTAGTGTTTACTAGTGGCCTCTCATGAAAGCAAGTAGACGGTGACTGAACAAATTACTGTCGAGCAATTTATAGAACCGCGCAAAGTCATGACGTCATCTATGGCAATGATTATATCTATAGGCATCACGTCCAAAACAAGTAGACCGATACTTTCTGCATCTACTACTATTACTCCACACGTCGACCGCTTTCCAGCATACATCCAGTGTATTAAGTCCAAAAGAACAGAGTAACGCCTTAAGCAAGATGACATGATGTAGATGGACAATCTCATATCTATGACAAAGCCCACCTTGTTACCCTTGATGGCAACTACACGATGTGTGCCTTGCTGCCCCTACTGTCACTTGGAAAGGTCACCACACGGAAAGACCCCGAAACCAAGCACATATCCCATTGCAAGAATCATAGATCTAGTTGACCAAACAAAACACAATACTCGGAGAGACTTACAAGGATATAAAATCATGCATATAAGAAATCAGCAAAGACTCAAATATATATCATAGATAATCTGATCACAAATCCACAATTCATCGGATCTCGACAAACACACCGCCAAAGAAGATTACATCGGATAGATCTCCATGAAGATCATGGAGAACTTTGTATTGAAGATCCAAGAGAGAGAAGAAGCCATCTAGCTTCTAACTACGGACCCGTAGGTATGAAGTGAACTACTCACGAGTCATTGGAGGGGCGATGATGTTGATGTAGAAGCCCTCCAACTCCAAAGTCTCCTCCGGCACGGCACCGGGAAGGGTCTCCAGATGAGATCTCCCGGAAACGGAAGCTTGCGGTGGTGGAAAAGTATTTTCGTGGATCCCCTGATTTTTTTCTGTATTTTAGGGAATATATAGGTGAAGGAGCTAGGTCAGGGGGGCGCCAGGGAGGCCACAAGCCTGGTGGCCGCCGCCCCCCTGATGGTGGATGGGGGGCTTGTGGGCCCCGTGTAGCCCTCCTGGCTTGGCCCTCAAGCCCCCTGATCTTCTTTCGTTCGGGAAAAAATTATTTCGGGGATTTTATTCCATTTGGAATCCGTTCCAAAATCAGATCTGAAAAGAGCCAAAAACACAGAAAAAACAGGAACTCGCACTTGGCACTGAATTAATAAGTTAGTCCCAAAAAGATATAAAAGGTACATAAAACATCCAAAGATGACAAGATAACAACATGAAACCATCAAAAATTATAGATACGTTTGAGACGTATCAGGCGTGCACGAGGCCGACGCAGAGAGCACTTCCATCGCGGGCCAACGCCGGTCGGCACTGCTCTCGGATTCCCTCCTGGACGCCGGTGATCGAGCAGCGCGCGGCCTCCTTGACCTCGCTCACCGTACGCTGGACCGGGGCTATAAAAGCGACCTCGGTTCCTCTCTCTTCTACCTCGCATCCTACCTCACTACTTCCTCCTCTTCCCTTCTCCTTCTGGTTGCAGGAGCACGAGGCAAGGCGCTAATGGCGGGCGTGGGGTCGGAGCTGCTCACAATCCTCCTGCCTGGTCTATTGGCGGCGCTGGTCGGCGGCTCGGTGCTACTGTGCGCGATGATCCTCGATGATCGTCGCGATGCCGTGGCTAAGGAGATAGCTGAGGGTCAACTACACCGTCTCAAGCAGACGAAATAAGCGCTGGCGGGGCGGCAATGGCGGCTTGTCAACATCGCACCAGATGATGACAGAGGCGCTGCTGGGTCTGAGGAGTGGGTGCAGTCAGCGGAGCTCTATCAGGGTGGAGACCACGCTGCTGGTTGCTCCTAGCTGAACAACATCCACAACTAGTGGGCACTAGGGGTAGAACTACGGTCTAGGCCTTGGTCTGGAAAGGTTGTAATGGTCTACGTTGCAGTAGAATCTCTCGGAATCCCTCCGAGATTGCAACCCTACTCACACGATGCGCAAGCGATCTTATTTAGACTAATATGCAGACAGATGCTGTGGGGACCCCGACTAGTAAATCGAGATCGCCGTGCCCAGTGATCCCAAGGATCAATGCTCACTGAAGACAGATACAGAATAATAGAGTCTTACATCCAAATATCGAATATTACATCAAATGACCGAAGGGTCAGGTTCACAAGCAGGGCCTAAGGCCAATTAAAACGGGTACGACGGGTAGCGGAAACTCATAAGGGCTAAGCGGGTACCCATGCCATCAAGCCTACACCAACAGGCATTCTGACTTGGAAGCGTCCTAGATCGCAGGTCCGTCTCCGAAGACGAACTCATCGCCAAACTCCGGTCCTTCCATGTCTGGTCAATAATATAACCAATGGCAAGCCAATGAGTACTTTGAATGTACTCGCAAACAGCCCATGATATGAACAATGAAAGTGAAGTACAACAATAACATGCAGCTGATGAAATGCAACTTGGTGGGATGATCATATCTATGCATCAAGGTAAAGAATTACTCTTGAAGAACAGGTTACAGATGCCATCGCATCTGTCAAGGGCTGAACACTCCGGGTTCACCCTATGTGCCAAGTCACCGAACTTGGTTATATCGTTTCATCTAGTAACACCAGTTACCACACATACACACACACACTCACACTTGGTTTATGCGGAAACGCTGGACGTAGTTTAAGCAGGATTACCCAACTGTGCTTGACCGTGGACACGACTATTCGAATAGTTTGACACTCTGCAGAGGTTGCGCGCTGTACCCACGAGAACCGGGAAACTTCCGTGTCATCCATGACTCGCGGTATATCACATATACCCGAGGTAAGTACCCGATCATTATCTTTCCCCTGACGGTACTAAACAAGGAGGTCCACTCGATTGGTACCCAACCCACATGTTGTACGTCTTACGAGCACCGACTCCGGATAGTATCAACCATGCGGGGACCAACGGTGTGCGTGGAACTCATAAAAATGGCATAGTCGCCCTTCCTGGCACGACCCCATCACGAGAGTGACGACAATCACTCCCTCCACTAGTAATGTGGTTCTTTGCTAGTACCGACTAGAGTAATCAACAAAGCCCCATCCCATAAAGGGGTAACGTGGTCGCACATGTGAGGTTGGGACGGTCGACACATCATAAATCTAATCCCATTTCCGAAACCATACTCACAAAAAACACCGGTGCACCACTTCACCAAAAGTGGCCACCCATCTCATCATCACCCTCGCGCATTAGTGGCACCCGACGGGGTTTTTCATAAACCTTTGATTTAACTCATCATCATGCTCATGCAATGGTTCTCTAACTCTACTAGCCAACATGATAGCAGCATGATCCTCATAGATGGTAGGATCAATCTCATCATGCTTGTGCTCCGAGGAGCCATATGTATAACATCACCATCATGCAAGTGCTTCGAAGAAGCCTTCGGTACCATCACACCAATGATGAACCAGCACTATGATCACATGCAACGGAAAAGTACTTGCTATTCTAGCATGCATCAATTCATATGCTCAAGTCATGGTCAAAGGGCTGCTTGCCTTGGTCAGCTAGGTATCCGGGGTCTTCAAGGTCTTCCGCTCCGAATCCTTCGTCACTCGGTAATTCTATCGTCGAGAATAGAATAAATAAGAAATAGCTCACACAAAAACAGATCACAAATCACTTTTAAAAATGTTGCAAAACTTGGTTAAATTCAGGTTGTTAATTTGAAAAATATCTTCTCTTAGTTTTTACTAGCTAAGCATTTTTAATAATTACTAAACAGGGGCAAACTATTGCCTTTAATGCCTTTATATTATCATAAAAAATATTCTGTTTTTGAAAAATGTCAACAAGGGCAGAATCAAATACTACTAATTTTTAGAAAAATACCACTGGAAGAATTATATTTTTCCACTGGGTAGTTATTTTTACAAAAATCATTTTAGTCTCTATTTTAATAATAAAAGAAAAAGCCAAAGCCTATCCTGGGAAGCATGCTGGCCCAGCCAGCCAGCACGCTGCCAGGCGCGCGCGCGCTCCAGGTTTGAACCTGACGTGCGGGCCCCTGGGGTCAGCGGCTGTGGCTGCGTGCGGGGGCTGCTCCAGGACGCTAACAGGTGGAGCCCACCTGTCGGGTTCTTCCCCTACCTACGGCCAGGGAGGAGGAGATGAACTCCGGCGAGGCTACCGTCGTCCTTGGGCCTAGCTAAGGGCGGGAATGGGTTCAGCGTGCCTCCACCTACCTGCAGGTGGTCGGGACAGCGCCGGAGAGGCTCGGAGTCGCCGGCGACGAGGTGGCCGTGGCGTAGGGGTTTCGGGACGTGGTTGAACTGGTAGCTAGGGGCACGGAATCGCTCGGGGCAGTTGGGGGAAACGTTCCTGGTGTCGAGGGGAGTGCTCTAGTGGGTCGAGTGTTGCAGGAGCCGGCGTGTAGCCGGAGATCGACCGGAGCTCCGAGGCGGAGGGGCCTCGGTCGATCTCGAGCACCGGGGCTCTGCGAGCTTGATTGGGTGGCTAGGGAGGAGCTAGTGGTCGTGCACAGGCTGCTGGAGGGGGTGTTGAGGCGCCGGGGAGGCCTATTTATAGGCTCGCGACGGTGAGTCACCTCGGTGCGCCGGTGACTCACCGTGGCGCGCGTGCGTGCATAGTGAGGAGCTGGCTGCGAAACCACGGTCTCCGGACATGGTTTGGGACGCTGTGAAGCATCGGCCGCAGAGGGAGAAGGCGTGGGGTCGAGCTGCAGCGTCTGTGCATGCTCGACCGAGTCGGGTGCACGCGGGCACGCGTCGCCCGAGCTCTAGCGCAGGAGAGGAGGGTCCCTGGCGGCTGCTTTACACAGATGGGTTGTCGGGGGAGGTCTTGGACACTTCGGGGGAGGTTGGAACCGACCGGGAGCGTCATCCCCTTCTCGGTGGCTACGTGTAGCGCGTCCATAGCGCAGTTTTGGCATGCCACGGCATGCTGGCGCGCTCTGGGGCACTTTAGACGTGTCCCTCATGTCCTGGGTGTTGCTGGGAGTGTTTCTAGCCGTTGTGTGCTAGTGAGAGCACTGGTTGGTCAAGGGGGACAGGTTTCACTAGTGCTGTCAGCCCTGATCTATGGCACAAATTGAGGTTCTTGTCACTTGTGCTTTGAACTAGGGAGGTGCCAGTTGACTGGGTGTTTATGTTGATCTGAGGCACTAATACACCAAGTTTGAGGCTTTGCCATTGGGTAAAACAGTGGCTAGGTGGGTTTTTACCTTCCTGTCAGAAGGTATTCGATAGTGGTTTGGGGTTCTTCCACACCACCACTGGAACTGCAACTTAACAGGTTTGGTCTTGGGGTTAAAGTAGGGGTTTCCACCAATTTTGAGCTCCATTGAACAAGTTTAGCTTTGTAAACTTGAAAATGCATCAAAGTGGCCAGATCTGTCCCCTCCAAAGGGAGTGTGACTAAACAGAGTCTTACAAATCTCATTTTTGGTGTGGAGTCCTCATTTGAGGTGCCAAACACCCGTGCAAAGTTTCAGCCCCATTGGACAAACTTTGCTATGTAGAGTTGTTCCAACTCTATTCTGGACAGAGAGGGGTTTAGGCTCATTTGGTGACCTTCCCCACCTTGGATCAAGGTGAGATTTTATGTGGGCACCAAATATGGCTTGGGGAGGCTCCTGTAATTTAATGGGATTTTATTGAGAGTATTTCCTTTGGAAATATCTAATAAGGTTAAAACAGACATGAATGGTTTTCAGGGTTCTATTCAAATAATTACAATATAAAATAGGGTTGAAAATCTTATATATGGAAAATATATGTCCTTCTGAGTTTCCATGATTTTACTCGGAATTTTCTAAGGCAGAGAAGCATTTTTCCTTGTGGGAATATCATTCCTGGCCTTAGAAACAGACATGTATTTAAAATACAAAAGTAATGTTTTAAATCATTAACTAATGTTTTTGGTAAATAATAATACTATTATAGTTCAGGTCACCAACTTTAGTTGGGAGTGCTACTAGGCATCATGAGCTAGTAGTGTAACCCAAGCAAGGTAGAGGTGATTTGGTGTCAAAGAAAAAGAGTTTTGGAAATTCATTTAAAATTAAATTTATCATGGGTTTTGGATCAACAAGAAAACAAGCATACATTCATACAAGGCACTCATAGCATTCACAACATCATTAGAAAAAGTTTTAACAAGCTCTGATTTTTGCAACTTAAAACATTGATGGTGAAAAATAGGGTGTGACAGATGCAGAATGCACATGATGGCAAAATGCACGCAAAGAAGGAATCATAACAGGCCGATTACACTATGGTGTTTTAATGCTAGTGGGTGTATGTACTCCTGGCATACATGCACCTACACCGGCTCACATTTTATTAGGGACTCTGAGCGAGTCCAAGTTTATTAGGTGTAAGTGCTCTACCGATCAAAATCTTGTTAAGCAGTCCAATGTCAGCTGTGTTAAACATTTCTGCTTAGCAGGGTGACAAATGATTCCAAGCACACAGAGAAAACATACATACATATCATTACAATAGCACACAGGTGCAAGCAGTATAACAACACACGACCCTACTGGGCGGCTATCAACAACGCACTCCAAAGAATAGCGTCCTAACTCTATGTGCGGGCGAAGAAACAGTCTTCGCAGCACACCTACGCGCGGCATCTCCTGGCCTCGCTCACTGTCGAAGCCACACATGGGCTTACCCTTGCTGGGGCTCTCCTGGGGGACGAAGGCTGAGCCAACTCTTATCTTGGTTTTCGGGCACTTCTATGGGCTGGGACTCAATTGCTGGAGCTGCAAAGGGGGCTTGACGGAACACATCCCGACGACGAAGTCTCCTGATCGCTCCCAGAATGGAGTTTCGGTGGATGTCTCCGGGCTGATATGGGTCCACGGGTTGCGGGGGCAGTACCAGCAGTGAAGGTGGCACTGAGCTTGGCAATAGGGACTGGGTCGACTGGGGCTCCACTTGACGGGCCGCACGGTATGCTTCCGCAGCAACCCGCGTGGCGTCCTGATCCACGACCTTGAGCTCTTTGAGAAAGCCGAAGAGCAATAATCCCTGGGCAGCAGCAAACTCGATCAGCCAAGCTATTGCTGGGTCTGCATCTTTGACTATGCCGGAGGAATTGCAGCGTGTGTCCGATGGAGGGGGACAATAGCGAAGTTCCTGCATCTCCGCCACTTGCAGAAACTGAAGCCGAAGACGGGTGATAGCTTCCGCAGCGGCTATTTGGACAGCCAACTCAAGAGTGGGCATGGGATGTCCATGAATACTCGTGGGTTTCCCATCCGCCGCTGGCCCTGGGTTGATATGCACCTTTGCATAGAACCGGCAAAGATGGGGGACAGGTTCCGACTGGACACCAAATACACTCGGGGCTTACTAAGGCCAAAGGCTCGGGAGAACATACTAGAAAGGATGGGCGGGAATCCAACATATCCTTTGGCTACGGTTCGGCTATGGAAAGTGGGTGTCTTGGAGGAACTCGCCATGACTGCTGGTTTGGGGATACTGGTCCGGGTTCTCTTGCAAGGCTCTGGCTTAGTGGGTGGGGAGAGCTACAACTCAAAAGTGGGAAGGGCTTAAATAGGCAGTCGGACTGGATCACACCAAGATGGTGTAGATCCTTTTCTTGCCGGGTAGAAGATACACTGGCACGACCGACAACTGGGTAGGGTCATGGTCCAATCTAGAGTGGCTGGGTGGGAGGACAACTGGGTAGGGATACATCCATTCCGACCGCGCCATCTATTGGTCAATGGTGGCCATGTCGGATGCGAGAGATGGGTTAAATCTATCGGGCTCACTACTAGTCAATTCTAAGGCGGTCTGGGTGCTAGGGTAACCTATAGCCATCCTAGCTCTGATACCAACTCTTGTGGCACCCCGATAGAGGGCCGACACACGTCCGTCCCTAGGATAGGACCAGACGCACGTCAAGAGCATGATATAGAAATTCCAGTCAAATACGGCTTTATTAATACGATGGAGTGTTACAATACTGTTGCTTACAACAATATTACATGACTCCAAGACTAGCTAAATGGCAGCAGAGGTCTTGATACAGCGGCATCGACGTCCCTGGCTGGGCTCCATAACTCGCAGGACTGGCATGGTTACGATCTAGCACGACGAGTCTTCTCCTGCAACTGGCCACGTGCAAGGCCACGTGAGTACTTTAAATGTACTCGTAAGACAACCAAATACATAACATCCAAACAAGAAGATAACAAAGCAAGCATAATAGTTATATCATAGCTATTCTAAGCATGGCATGGCATTAACAGGAAAGATATAAATCAAGCATAGCATAACATGGGCTAAACCTGTAATCTACCTTACTAGCATGGCAAAGATCACAACAAGTGCTTAACTAACTTATTGACACCTAATATCAACTTACTCTCTTCTGGGTTGTACCACAACCCTCGACATACTCGTAACCCAACCTGATTGGATCACATCACACGGTCATCTGAACATTCATCATATAGCCTTCTCTTGGCTAACACAACATGTTATCAACATCCTCTGATGTTCACACGAGATGAGTTCTTCCATCATTATTAACCTCAATATGGTTGACCATCTCCCGAGGTCTGATCGGGCTATCCATTACCGTGGACTCGGCTATTCGAATAGGTTTGACACTCTACAGAGGTTGCACACTTTACCCACACTCCGGAGCACTGACCTCGTGATCCCATTCGGGTGGACCAGCATTACTCCAACGAGACTTGCCTGACCCGTGACACTTTCATCGTACCACCGTCAACCACTCCCTTCCGGAGTCCTGCCCTAGGTGGCCCTGTGTCCTCATGACACCTGTGCCCTCATGACACCTGCCACCGTCGTGGCCAAACAAAACTGTCCCAACCGGGGACGTGCGCACAAAATAACTCAACTGGCTCACAGGGTTATCACCGCCTACATGATCAGGGCCAGCGCGCGTGCATAACCCTCCCTCTTTGGAGGTATCGATGAAAGAGCACGCGATCATCTCAAGTCAAGGCCGTCCCATATCAGCAAGAGGTGGTTGTGTGGATGGACCCGGACAGGTGACTCTGATCAACCAACTAGGTATCATATCTCCGTATAATATGTCTATCATAGCTGACATTCCGATGTCACCACAATACGATAATTAATAGGATTAAGCCACTACTGTGAAACTACACTCGTAGATTGTCGGATAAAACACAAAGTAATCATAGACAGTAATCTCAACAGTATAATATAAATATCAAACTATTACTTTACCGATTATAACCGTAGGTGGGTCCTTCGGAACCCTCGCATAAAATCAGCAAATAAATCGGTAGCCACCAGAACAGTCTTTACAACACAGATCTGGGGCGTCACCGGAATAACTCAACTCCGACTCAAGACGGCTGGAAAGCAGCTCAGAGAATGAGACAGTGTTGATAAGAAGAAAGTAGCAGTTCCCTAAGACGGCGGAAGCACAAATCAGAGCATAGGGTCACCGCCACGAAAAGAAATACAACAGTTGCCTGCAACGGCCAAAAAGCAGCATAGAACACGGGACAGCTGCTGACAAAATAAATATAAAATTGGCATCCACCCCGGACGGCCGAAAACAACACAGACTCAGGCATGGTGCCATTACTAAAGGAAATGCGAGCAAGGGTTCGTCAGCGTCACACACATCACCTCACTATGTACTCGGTATAAGCATTATTAAATATGCAAGAGCAACATCTGAGGGCGTATGTCGGATGAAAAGTAGCACTAGGAACTATTATTAATATCATCACAGTTATATGCAAATGCAGGCTAACACGTGATACAGATAAACACTCAAAGTGCAAGCAACATCATCACGCAAGTCCGGAGCTCATGGTAAGAGGTTGGCTTGCCTGGGGGTCGACGAATACTCCGGGAAGAAGCACAATAACACACTGGTAAGCTTTGCCGGAGAGGGTTTCCCTCTCGGAAGGCTCAAATAAAGGCAAGGGCAAAATGGTCATTTCTACTAAGCAAACATGCTATGAAAATAACACTATCGAAACGGGCTCGACGTGACGAAGACGTGGGTGCTGGTTTTACCTCAATCGGAGTTACCATCGCAAAGTTACGGACGTTCATCCGTTAAGCGGTGAAACAAACAGAATCTGTTCATTTCAGTCCCTAGCGAGTGAACGTTCACAACCTAAGCGGTCGGCCGGCTGGGCAGAAAGAGAAAGCGCCTTTCGGGGAAATAAGCTTTCGGTAAACCGAAAGCGTATTCCGCCCCTTTACGTCTCCACTTACGCGCGCGGGCCCGGGGGTTGATCTCTTCCACTCTCTCTCACCTGGGGCCCACCCTTCTTTCTCTCTCTCTCTCCTCTCCTCCCCTCTCCTCTCCTCTCTTCCCGATGCCTTCTTCTTCCTCTCGCCGCTGGAGCAGAGGAGATCGGTCGCGGGAGCGCCGGCGACTGGCAGCCGCGTGAGCGCCGGCCGGCGGGTTGAGGGGGTCGGTCACCACCTGCCGCGCCCGAGGGTGGCCTTGGAACCACCTGGGGAGGCCCACAGCACCGCCGCGGCGGGAGGAGGCGCGGTGGCCGACGGGCGCCCGTGGCGCCGGTGCCTCGTGGCTTCCCTGGAGAAAAGGAGGACGGAGGTGGCTTCGCCACTGCTAGGAGGGGCTCTGCCCGAGGGTGGAAGAGAGGGGGAGGACCCTGGGGCTGACTTCGCCATGGGGACCCGATGGGAGATCTCGACCATTGGAGGGGCAGGGAGGTCCTGGAGCTCAATTAGGAGGTGGGCTGGGACTGCTGGGACTTGCTGCTCGACAGGAGGGTCTCGGGGCACGCTTAAATAAACTCAGGAGGAAGATTCACGGAGGTGGCCGAAGCTCTACAATGGCGGCCGAAGCTTCGGGACCATGGCAGCGGCTTCCTTGGCAAGGAATCGAGGGGGAGAGAGCTCTAGAGTGCACGGAAGGGCAGTGGGGATCTTGCTGACACCTCAAGACAAGATGTAATCCACTGTGATCAAGCTTACATCAACTCAAACGCACAAAGCTCTAGCTCTGTTTTGGCCTGCTCTACACGTGGTCACCGTGGTTCCACGACCTTGCCTTGCCCTCCAAGCTATCAAACCTTGTCTAAGCTTATCTACATACTATACTGAGGTGAAATGACACAACACACACCACTTGGGAGCAATGAGGTGACCACACCAAGGTCAAATAGGCTCCAACAACAAGGTGTTTGTGCTGTGCTGTCACCGCCACACTGCACCTCTTGGCATGATATTAGGCTGAGGGTGACCACTCACTAAGGTCACTATACTGGCCAAAACACAACTCAATCCAATAAGCCTATGGGGCACTTCCTTTGGAACTTGGCATACTGACCAGAAATGAAGAAGATGATGCTGGGGTCAAATGGCTAAATGAAAATGGCTGTAATTTGGAGGAGACTCATGATTTAGGCATATGAAGACACTGGCAAAGATTCATACCATGTGCACAAATATAAATGGTACTTCCTTCACAATGCCTCATTCTGGACATGATCTTAAATAATTTTCTCGGGAAGAATGGAATGATGAAATGGGTTAAATTTTGGTGGACGAGGATGATTTAACATAATGAACCACTCTGCAAAATCTCAACTCAAGGGGAACAAGGAATCAAGCACTTCCTTTAAAAACATAATAT
Organism: Hordeum vulgare subsp. vulgare; assembly: GCF_904849725.1. Taxonomy (NCBI): domain Eukaryota; kingdom Viridiplantae; phylum Streptophyta; class Magnoliopsida; order Poales; family Poaceae; genus Hordeum; species Hordeum vulgare. Next base: position 459,832,460 of record NC_058521.1, read on the forward strand.
CTGGACAGAATTTGCAAAGGGATATTGTGCTCAAATTTTGAACTGGGGAACTTGATCTTTTGATGGAAATGATGATTATATGGATATGAGAAGCACCAAAAATTATTTGGGATTTTTAATAGCTACCAAAATGGTAGTTCCTTTGGAAAGGCCCCAAAATGCTATATTGGCATAAAATAGGAAAATGCAATTTTCCTTTATTCTATGATAGCCAATATTTTATGGGAGCTCAATAAGATCACAAAGAATACCTCTATAAGATTCATGAGCATTGAAGATGGATAGCTATTTTCTTGGATTTAATTCCTCAGACAAGCAGATGCAAGAATTAATTCCAAAGGGGAAATATTCCATATGACCTGGCAATATTTTTGCACATCTGGGGTCTATGAGGGGATGATGATCTCTGGGAAGACTTGGAGGATCAACAGAGAAAGGGAAATGATGGCTCCTTTGAAAACACAAAGACAGGATTCCCAGTTCCAATATTTCGGAGCTAGGGTTTCAAAAGGGGTTCGGGGTTTACAAACTGGCACAAGGACATGGGAAAAGTACGGAAAGGTTGAGGATAGACTGGGTTCACCTGGTCATTTGCCAAATTCCAGAGGAAAAGATCCGGGAGAGAAAATCTAGGAAGGAATAACAACACAAAAATCGATAACCCGATTTTTGGGGTGTTACAGTATCGGGGACCATTGGGAGGGGTCTCACGCCCCGAGGGGCCTTATGGGTTGTGGGAGGATACGAACCAGCCCCTAGTGGGCTGACATAAGCTCCCACTAAGGCCATCAGGTTTGAGAGGCAAAAAACCCAAAGGTGGAAAAGTTGGAAAGGTTTCCAACTGGAAAGGAGGAATCCTACTCCTAGTAGGATTGGAGTAGGACTCCTCCACCTCCAATTTCGGCCAGACCTTGAGGGTTTGAGGCTTCCTCCTCCCCTCCCTACCTCCTATATATAATAGAGGTATTGAGGGTTTTCGAGACATAGAAAAACAGCCACATGCTGCCCTCTCTCTAGATATGTTTCTCCTCTAGTCTAGTTTCAGCGGTGCTTAGGTGAAGCCCTACTGGAATAGCTTCACCACCACCACCACCATGCCGTCGTGCTGGAGAACTCATCTACCTCTCCTCCCCTCTTGCTGGATCAAGAAGGCGGAGATCGTCATCGAGTTGTACGTGTGCTGAATGCGGAGGTGTCGTCCGTTCGGCACTAGATCGAGATGGATCGTGATGGGATCGCGGGATGGATCGTGATGAGATCGTGGGACGGGCTGCGATTTGGATTGCGAAGATGTTCCACTACATCTACGATGTTATATACGCTTCTACTTAGCGATCTACAAGGGTATGTAGATTCACTCTCCCCTCTTGTAGATGATCATCACCATGGATAGGTATTGCGTGTGCGTAGGATATTTTTTCCCATGCGACGTTCACCAATAGTGGCATCATGAGCTAGGTTCATGCGTAAATGATATCTCGAGTAGAAAACAAAAGAGTTTGTGAGCATTGATGTTCAATTTGCTGCCCCCCTTAGTCTTTTCTCGATTCAACGGTATTATTGGATTGAAGCGGCCCGCACCAACCTTACTCGTACGCTTATGAGAGACCGGTTTCATCGACTGACATGCAACTTGTTGCATAAAGATGACTGGCGGGTGTCAGTTTCTTCAACTTTAGTTGAATCGGATTTGACCGAGGCAGTCCTTGGAGAAGGTTAAATAGCAATTTGCATATAATCGTTGTGGCTTTGCGTAAGTAAGATGCGATCATACTAGATACCCATAGAAGCCACATAAAACAAGCAACAACAAATTAGAGGACGTCAAACTTGTTTTTGCAGGGTATGCATGTGATGTGATATGGCCTAAGACATGATGTGATATATTGGATGTATGAGATGATCATGTTGTAATAGTTAAATATCGACTTGCACGTCAATGCTACGACAACTGCCCGGAGCCATAGGGTTGTCTTTAAACTAACGTTTGTGCTTGCAGATGTGTTTACTATATTGCTAGGTGGTAGCTTTAGTAGTAATAGCATAGATAACACGACAACCTCGATGGCGGCACAATGATGTAGATCATGGTGTGGCCCCGGTGACAACGAATATCATGCCGATGCTTTGGTGATGGAGATCAAGAAGCACAAGATCATGGCCATATCATGTCACTTATGATTTGCATGTGATGTTAATCCTTCTATGCACCCTATTTTTCTTAGAACGACGGTAGCATTATAAGGTGGTCCCTCACTTAAATTTCAAGATAAAATTGTGTTCTCCCCGACTATGCACCATTGCGGTAGTTCATCGTTTCGAGACACCACGTGATGATCGGGTGTGATAGACTCAACGTTCACATACAACAGGTGCAAAACAGTTGCACACGCAGAACACTCGGGTTAAACTTGACGAGCCTAGCATGTACATACATGGCCTCGGAACACAAGAGACCGAAAGGTCGAGCATGAATCATATAGTTGATATGATCAACATGGAGATGTCCACCACTGAAACTATACTAAGATCATGTGATGATTAGACTTAAGTCAGTGGATTTGGATCATGCACCACTTGAATGACTAGAGGGATGTCTATTTGAGTGGGAGTTATTAGTAATATGATTAGCTAAACTCAATTATCATGAACATAGTCAAAAGGTCTTTGCAAATAATGTTGTAGCTTGCGCTGTTGCTCTACTAACTTTTATATGTTCCTAGAGAAAATTTAGTTGAAAGATGATAGTAGCAATTATGCGGACTGGGTCCGTAAACTGAGGATTGTCCTCATTGCTGCACAGAAGGCTTATGTCCTTAATGCACCGCTCAGTGTGCTAAACCCAGAGCGTCGTTTGTAGATGTTGCGAACATCTGACATACATGTTTTCAATGACTACATGATAGTTTAGTGTGTAATGCTTAAACGGCTTAGAAGTAAGGCGCCGAAGACATTATGAACGTCACGGGACATATGAGATGTTCCAAGAGATGAAATTAGGATTTCAGGTTCCTGCCCGTGTTGAGAGGTATGATACCTTCGACATGATTCTTTTCTGACAAAGTAAGGGAGAAAAGCTCAATCGTTGAGCATGTGCTCAGATTGTCTGGGTGCTACAATCGCTTGAATCGAGTGGGAGTTGATCTTGCAGATAAGATAATGTTTGGCATAGTTCTCCAAAGTCACTGCTACCAAGCTACAGATCTTCATGATGAACTATAACATGCTAGGGATAGAATTGATGATCCTTGAGCTATTTGCGATGTTTGACATCGCGAAGGTAGAAATCAAGTAGGAGCATCAAGTGTTGATGGTTAGTAGAACCACTAGTTTGGTGAAGGGTAAGGGTTAAAAGGGATGCTTTATGAAATGGCAAACCAGTTGCCACTCTAGTAAAGAAACCCAAGGTTGAACCCAAACCCGAGACTAAGCGCTTCTATTATGAGGGGAACAGTCACTCAAGCGGAACTACCCTAGTTACTTGGTAGATGAGAAGGCTTGCAAATTCGACAAAAGTATATTGGATATACATGATTTTGATGTGTACTTTACTAGTACTCCTAGTAGCACCGGGGTATTAGATACCGGTTCAGGTTGCTAAGTGTTAGTAACTCGAATTAAATGCTACGGAATAAACAGATACTAGCTAAAGGCGAGGTGACGATGTGTTGGAAGTGTTTCCATGGTTGATGTGATCAACATCGCACGCTCCCTCTACCATTGGGATTAGTGTTGAACCTAAATAAATGTTATTTGGTGTTTGCGTTGAGCATGAACATGATTGGATTGTGTTTATTGCAATACGATTATTCATTTATGTTAGAGAATAAAAGTTATTCTGTTTGCATGAATAATACCTTCAATGATCATGCACTAATATGAATGGTTCACTGAATCTCGATCGTAGTGATACACATGTTCATAATATTGATGCCAAAAGATGCAAAGTAGTAACGATAGTACCACTTACTTGTGGCACTGACACTTGAGTCATATTGGTGTAAAACACATGAAGAAGCTCCATGCAGATGGATCTTTGGACTCACTCATTTTTGAATCGTTTGAGACATACAAAACATCCCCATTGGTGTAAACTCATGAAGAAACTCCATGCAGATGGATCGTTTGGACTCACTTGATTTTGAATCACTTGAGACATGCAAATCATGCCACATGGGCAAGATGACTGAAGGCCTCGTTTTCCATCGTGACAAGAGGATAATATGTCTATGATGTGTTCGTGGATGTAAATATCTGAGTTGCGAGTTTGGTATACATTTAAGACAATGTGAAAATTGTTTCACACCTAATGCCACCTGGAACACCATAGTGTGATGGTGTGTCCGAACGTCGTAGACGCACCCTATTAGATATGGTGCATATTATGATGTCTCTTATCGAATTACCACTATTGTTTTGGGTTATGCATTGGAGACAACATCATTCACTTTAATAGGGCACCGCATAGTTTCGTTGAGATGACACCGTATGAAGTATGGTTTGGACAAACCTAAGCTGTCATTTCTTAAAAGTTTGGGGCTACGATGCTTATGTCCAAAGGCTTCGACCTGATAAGATCGAACCCAAAGCGGATAAATCCATCTTAATAAGATACCCAAAATAGTTGGGTATACCTCCTATCTCAGATCCAGAAGCAAAGTGTTTGTTTTAGAAAACGGGTCCTTTCTCAAGAAAGAGTTTCTCTCTAAAGAATTGAGTGGGAGGAGGAACTTGATGAGGTTATTGAACCAACACTTCAACCAGAGAGTAGAAGGGCGCAGGAAGTTGTTCCTGTGGCACCTACACCAGTTGAAGTGGAAGCCAATGGTGGTGATCATGAAGCTTCGGATCAAGTTGCTACCAAAACTCGTAGGTTGACAAGGATACACGCTACTACAAAATGGTGCAGTAATCTTGTCTTGGAGGTCATGTTGCTGGACAACAATGAACCTACGAGCTATGGAGAAGCGATGGTGGGCCCGAATTCCGACAAATGGCTGGAGGCCATGAAATCCGAGAGAGGATCCATGTATGAAAACAAAGTGTGGACTTTGGAATAACTACTTGATGGTCGTAAGACTATTAAGTACAGATGGATCTTTAAAAGAAGACAGACAATGATGGTGAAAGTCACCATTTAAGAAAGCTCGAGTTGTTGCAAAGAGGTTTCCAACAAGTTCAAGGAGTTGATTGCGATGAGACTTTCTCACTCGTAGCGATGCTAAAAGTGTGTTGGAATTACGTTAGCAGTTGCTGCATCTTGCAGATGGATGTCAAAACATTGTTTCCTCGACGGTTTCCTTGAGGAAAGGTTGTATGTGATACAAATAGAAGGTTTTGTCGATCCTAAGGATGCTAACAAGTATGCAAGCTCTAGCGATCCTTCTGAGGACTGGAGTAAGCATCTCGGAGTTGGATATGCACTTTGATGTGATGATCAAACCTTTTGGGTTTATACGAAGTTTGTGAGAAACTTGTATTTCCAAGGAAGTGAGTGGGAGCAGTATAGAATTTCTGATGAGTATAAGTGGTTGACATATTGTTGATCGGAAATGATGTAGAATTTCTCGAAAGCATATATGGTAGTTTGAAAAGCTGTTTTCAGAGAAAAACCTGGATTGAGCTAGTTGAACATTGAGCATCAAGATCTATGGAGATAGATCAAGAAGCTTAATAAGAACTTTCAACGAAATTCATGCCCTGACAAGTTTTGAAGAAGTTCAAAATACATCGGCAAAGAAGGAGTTCTTGGCTGTGTTGTAAGGTGTGAATTTGAGTAAGATTCAAAGCTCCACCACGGCAGAAGAAAGAGACAGGACGAAGGTTGTCCCCTATCCATTAGCCGTAGGCTCTATAGTATGCTATGTTGTGTACCGCACCTGATGTGTGCCTTGCCATGAATCTGTCAAGTGGTACAGAAGTGATCCAGGAATGGATTACTGGACAACGGTCAAAAGTTATCCCTAGTAACTAGTGTACTAAGGAATTTTTTCTCGATTATGGAGGTGATTAAAGAGTTCGTTGTAAAGAGTTACGTCGATGCAAGCTTTGACACTAATCCGAATAACTATGAGTAGTAAACCGGATTCGTATAGTGGAGCAGTCATTTGGAATAGTTCCAAATGGTGCCTGGTAGCAGCATCTATAGCATGACATAGAGATTGGTAAAGCACACACGAATCTAAAATGGTTCAAACCTGTTGACTAAAACCTCTCTCACAAGCAAGATATGATCAAACCCCATGGGTGTTAGGTTCATTGCAATCACATAGTGATGTGAACTAGATTATTGACTCTAGTGCAAGTGGGAGACTGTTGGAAATATGCCCTAGAGGCAATAATAACCTGATTATTATTATATTTCCTTATTCATGATAATCGTTTATTATCCATGCTAGAACTGTATTGATTGGAAACTCAAATACATGTGTGGATACATAGACAACACATTGTCCCTAGTAAGCCTCTAGTTGACTAGCTCGTTGATCAAAGATGGTTAAGGTTTCCTAGCCATATACAAGTGTTGTCACTTGATAACGGGATCACATCATTAGGAGAATGATGTGATGGACAAGACCCAAACTATAAACGTAGCATATGATCGTGTTAGTTTATTGCTACTGTTTACTACATGCCAATGTATTTGTTCCTATGACCATGAGATCATGCAACTCCCAGACACCGAAGGAATACCTTGTGTGTATCAAACATCACAACGTAACGGGGTGACTATAAAGGTGCTCTACAGGTATCTCCGAAGGTGTCTGTTGGGTTGGCGTGAATCGAGACTGGGATTTGTCACTCCGTATGACGGAGAGGTATCTCGGGGCCCACTCGGTAATACAACATCACAATAAGCCTTGAAGCAATGTGACAAAGGAGTTAGCCATGAGATCTTGTATTACGGAATGAGTAAAGAGACTTGCCGATAACGATATTGAACTAGGTATAGGGATACCGACGATCAAATCTCGGGCAAGTAACATACCGAAGGACAAAGGGAACAACATACGGTATTAACTGAACCCTTGACATAGAGGTTCAACTGATAAAGATCTTCGTAGAATATGTATGAGACAATATGGGCATCCTGGTCCCGCTATTGGTTATTGACCGTAGAGGTGCCTCGGTCATGTCTGCATTGTTCTCGAACCCGTAGGTTCTGCACACTTAAGGTTCGGTGACGTTTCAGTATAGTTGAGTTAAGGTGTTGGTAACAGAAAGTTGTTCGGAGTCCCGGATGAGGTTTCGGACGTCACGAGGTGCTCCGGAATGCTCGGGAGGTAAAGATTGATATATAGAAAGTCCTGTTTTGGTCACAGGGAAAGTTTCGGGTGTTGGAAATATGCCCTAGAGGCAATAATAAATTGGTTATTATTATATTTCCTTGTTCATAATAATCGTTTATTATCCATGCTAGAATTGTATTGATTGGAAACTCAAATACATGTGTGGATACATAGACAACACACTGTCCCTAGTGAGCCTCTAGTTGACTAGCTTGTTGATCAAAGATGGTCAAGATTTCCAGGTCATAGGAAGGTGTTGTCACTTGATAACGGGATCACATCATTGGGAGAATGATTTGATGGACAAGACCCGAACTATAAACGTAGCATAAGATCGTGTCAGTTTATTGTTACTGTTTTCTGCATGTCAATGTATCCGTTACTATGACCATGAGATCAGGCAACTCCCGGACACTAGAGGAATACCTTGTGGGTTATCAAATGTCGCAACGTAACTGGGTGACTATAAAGGTGCTCTACAGGTATCTCCAAAGGTGTCTGTTGGATTGGCATGGATCAAGACTGGGATTCGTCACTTCGTGCGACGGAGAGGTATCTCGGGCCCACTCGGTAATACAACATCACAACAAGCCTTGCAAGCAATGTGACTAAGGAGTTAGTCATGGGATCTTGTATTACGGAACGAGTAAAGAGACTTGCCGGTAACGAGATTGAATTAGGTAAGGAGATACCGACGATCGAATCTCGGGCAAGTAACATACCGAAGGATAAAGGGAATAGTATACGGGATTATATGAATCCTTGACATAGAGGTTCAACCGATAGAGATATTCGTAGAATATGTGGGAGCCAATATGGACATCCAGATCCCGCTATTGGTTGTTGACCAAAGAGTGTCTCAGGTCAGGTCTGCATAGTTCTCGAACCCGCAAGGTTTGCACACTTAAGGTTCGGTGACGTTTTGGTATAGTTGAGTTATATGTGTTGGTGACCGAAGTTTTGTTCGGAGTCCTAGATGAGATCCCGGATGTCACTAGGAGTTCCGGAATGGTCCGGAAACGAAGGTTGATATATAGGAAGTTGGTATTTGGATTCCGGAAGGTTTTCGGGCATTGCCGACAGTGTACCGGGAGTGACGAATGGGTTCCGGGGGCCCACTAGATGGGCCCACCACGCCCCAAGGGGTCCACGTGAGTTTATTGGATGCGCAATAAGGCATAATGGGCTGACAAAGTCATCCAAGGAAAGTCCATGAGGAAAAAGTGGAAAATCCAAAAGAAGTGGGAAATTAAGGAAGGAGTCCTAATCGAAGTGGGATTGGAGGAGGACTCCTCCCTCCACCACTTCAGCCAACCGAAGGGCTCCTCCCTTGTGGCGCAAGGCCTGCCCCTCCCTCCTCCTATATATACTAGATGTTTAGGGGTTTTGAGACACAACTTTTGCCACGTGCAACCCTAAACCTCTAGATCGTAGTTCTTCCTTTAGATCGGTTTTCTGCGGAGCTCGGGCGGAGCCCTGCAGGAGTAGATCATCACCATCACCGGTGCGACGTCACGCTGCCGGGGAACTCATCTACATCCCCGTTGCTCTTGCTGGATCAACAAGGCAGAGATCGTCATCGAGCTGTACGTGTGCGGAACGCGGAGGTGCCGTCCGTTTGGCACTTGATCGAGACGGACCGTGGGACAGATCGTGAGACAGTTTGCGGGACGGATTGTGGGATGGTTTGTGGAACAGATCGTGAAGACGCACCACTACACAACCCGCGTTTATTAACGCTTCTGCTTAGCGATCTACAAGGGTATTTGGATCCGATCTCCCTCTCGTAGATGAACATCACCATGATAGGTCTTCATGTGCGTAGGAAATTTTTTGTTTCCCATGCAACGTTCCCCAACAGTGGTATTAGAGCTAGGTTCATGCGTAGATGTAATCTCGAGTAGAACACAAAAGTTTTTGTTGGCGTTGATGTTCAATTTTCTGCCCTCCTTAGTCTTTTCTCGATTCGTCGGTATTGTTGTATTGAAGCGGTCCGGACCAACCTTACTCGTACGCTTATGAGAGACCGGTTTGATCGACTAACATGCAACTTGTTGCATAAAGATGACTGGCGGGTATCTATTTCTTCAACTTTAGTTGAATTGGATTTGACCGAGGCGGTCCTTGGAGTGAGGTTAAATAGCAATTTTCACATCACCGTTGTGGTTTTGCGTAAGTAAGATGCGATCGTACTAGATACCCATAGCAGGCACGTAAAACATGCAACAACAAATTAGAGGATGTCTAACTTGTTTTTGCAGGGTATGCATGTGATGTGATATGGCCAAAGACATGATGTGATATATTGGATGTATGAGATGATCGTGTTTCAATAGTTAAATATCGACTTGCACGTCGAAGCTACGGCAACCGGCAGGAGCCATAGGGTTGTCTTTAAACTAACGTTTGTGTTTGCTGATGCGTTTACTATATTGCTAGGTGGTAGGTTTAGTAGTAATAGCATAGATATCATGACAACCTCGATGGCGGCACGATGATGGAGATCATGATGATGGAGATTATGGTGTGTCACCGGTGACGATGAAGATCATGCCGGTGCATTGGTGATGGAGATCAAGAAGCACAAGATCATGGCCATATCATGTCACTTGTGAATTGCATGTGATGTTAATCCTTTTATGCACCTTATCTTGCTTAGAATTACGGTAGCATTATAAGGTGATCCCTCACTAAAATTTCAAGATAAAATTGTGTTCTCCCCAACTGTGCACCGTTGCGACAGTTCGTCCTTTCGAGACACCACGTGATGATCGGATGTGATAGACTCAACATTCACATACAACGGGTGCAAAACAGTTGCACACGCGGAACAATCGGGTTAAACTTGACGAGCCTAGCATGTACAGACATGGCCCCGAAACACAAGAGACCGAAAGGTCGAGCATGAATCATATAGTTGATATGATCAACATGGAGATGTTCACCACTGAAACTATACTCAACTCACGTGATGATCAAACTTGAGTTAGTAGATTTGGATCATGCACCACTCGAAGAACTAGAGGGATGTCTATTTGAGTGGGAGTTCTTAAGTAATATGATTTGTTGAACTAATTATCATGAACATAATCAAAAGGTCTTTTCAAATAATTTTGTAGCTTGCGTTGTAGCTCTACTGTATTTATATGTTCCTAGAGAAAATTTAGTTGAAAGATGATAGTAGCAATTTTGCGGACTGAGTCCGTAAACTGAGGATTGTCCTCATTGCTGCGCATAAGGCTTATGTCCTTAATGCACCGCTCGGTGTGCTGCACCTCGAGCGTCGTCTGTGGATGTTGCGAACATGTGTCATACACGTTTTTGATGACTATGTGATAGTTTAGTGCGTAATACTTAACGGTAGAAGTAAGGCGACGAAGACGTTATGAACTTCACAGAACATATGAGATGTTCTAAGAGATGAAATTGGGATTTCATGCTCGTGCCCTTGTTGAGAGGTATGAGACCTTCGACAAGATTCTTTGTCTACAAAGTAAAGGAGAAAAGCTCAATTGTTGAGCACGTGCTCAGATTGTTTGAGTACAACAGTCTCTTGAATCAAGTGGGAGTTAATCTTTGAGATGAGATAGTGATGGTTCTCTAAAGTCACTGCCACCAAGCTACTAGAGCTTCGTGATGAACTATAACATATCAAGGATATATATGATGATCCTTGAGCGATTCGCAATGTTTGACACTGCGAAAGTAGAAATCAAGAAGGAGCATCAATTGTTGATGGTTAGTAAAACCACAAGTTTCAAGAAGGGCAAGGTCTAGAAGGGATACTTCATGAAACGGCAAACCAGTTGCTGCTCTAATGAAGAAACCCAAGGTTGAACCCAAACCCGAGACTAAGTGCTTCTGTTATGAGGGGAATGGTCACTGAGGCGGAACTACCCTAGATACTTGGTAGATGAGAAGGTTGGCAAAGTCGACTGAAGTATATTGGATATACCTGATATTGATGTGTACCTTACTAGTATTCCTAGTAGCACCAGGGTATTAGACACCGCTTTAGTTGCTAAGTGTTAGTAACTCGAAGTTATAGCTACAGATTAAAAGGATACTGTCAAGGGTGAGGTGACGATGTGTGTTGGAAGTAATTCTAATGTTGATGTGATCAAACATCGCATGCTCCCTCTACCATCGAGATTGGTGTTAAATCTAAACAATTGTTATTTGGTGTTTGCGTTGAGCATGAACACGATTGGATCGTGTTTATTGCAATACGATTATTCATTTAAAGAGAATAATCGTTATTCTATTTGCTTTAATAATTACCTTGAATGGTTTATTGAATCTCGATCGTAGTGCTAGACATGTTCATAATATTGATGCCAAAAGATACAAAGAAGTAATGATAGTACCACTTACTTGTGGCACTGCCACTTGAGTCATGTTGGTGTAAAATGCATGAAGAAGCTCCATGCTGATGGATCTTTTTACTCACTCATTTTTGAAACGGTTGAGGCATGCAAACCATACCTATTGGCATAAAGCATGAAGAAACTCCATGCAGATGGATCGTTTGGACTCACTTGATTTTGAATCACTTGAGACATGCAAACCATACCACATGGAACAAGAAAGTAACTTGTTGGAAGTAATACATTTTTTATGTGTGCAGTCCAATGAGTGCTGAGGCACGTAGTGGATATCGTCATGTTCTTACTTCACTGACGATTTGAGTAGATACAGGAGTATTTACTTGATGAATCACAAGTCTGAAATATTGAAAAGTTCAAAGCTATTTCAGAGTGAAGATCATCGTGACAAGAGGATAAACTGTCTACGATAAGATCATAGAGATGAATATCTGAGTTGCGAGTTTTGGTACACAGTTAAGATAATGTGGAAATTGTTTCGCAATTCATGCCACCTAGAACACAATAGTATGATGGTGTGTCCGAACGTCATAGCCGCGCCCTATTTGATATAGTGCGTACTATGATGTCTCTTATCGAATTACCACTATCGTTTATGGGTTATGCATTAGAGACAACCACATTCACTTTAAATAGGGCACCACGTATTTCCGTTGAGATGAGACCGTAGGAACTATGGTTTGGAGAAACCGAAGCTATCGTTTCTTGAAAGTTTGGGGCTACGACGCTTATGTGAAAAAGTTTCAGTCTGATAAGCTCGAACCCAAAGCGGATAAATGCATCTTCATAGGATATGCAAAACAGTTGGGTACATCTCCTATCTCAGATCCGGAAGCAAAGTGATTGTTTTTAGAAATGGGTCCTTTCTCGAGGAAAGGTTTCTCTCGAAAGAATTGAGTGGGAGGGTGGTGGAACTTGATGAGGTTATTGAACCGTCACTTCAACTAGTGTGTAGCAGGGCGCATGAAGTTGTTCCTGTGGCGCCTACGCCAATTGAAGTGGAAACTGATGATAGTGATCATTAAGCTTTAGATCAAGTTACTACAAACCTCGTAGGTTGACAAGGTCGTACACTGCTACAGAGTAGTACGGTAACCCTGTCTTGGAGGTCATGTTGTTGAACAACAATGAACCTACGAGCTATGGAGAAGCGATGGTGGGCCCGGATTCCGGCAAATGGCTGGAAGCCATGAAATTCGTGAGAGGATCCGTGTATAAAAACAAAATATAGACTTTGGAAGAACTACTTGATGGTCGTAAGACTATTAAGTACATATGGATCTTTAAAAGGAAGACAAATGATGATGGTGAAAGCCACCATTAAGAAAAGCTCGACTTATCGCAAAGATGTTTTTGACAAGTTCAAAGAGTTGACTATGATGAGACTTTCTTACTCGTAGCGATGCTAAAAGTCTGTTCGAATTATGTTAGCACTTGCTGCATTATTTATGAAATATTGCACATAGGATGTCAAAACATTGTTTCCTCGACGGTTTCCTTGAGGAAAGGTTGTATGTGCTACAACCAGAATGTTTTGTCGATCCTAAGGATGCTAACAAGTATGCAAACTCCAGCGATCCTTCTATGGACTGGTGCAAGCATCTCAGAGTTGGAATATATGCTTTGATGAGATGATCAAAGCTTTTGGGTTTATACAAGGTTTATGAGAAACTTGTATTTCCAAAGAAGTGAGTGGGAGCACTATAGAATTTCTGATAAGTATATGTGGTTGACATATTGTTGATCGAAAATAATACAGAATTTCTGGACAGCATAAAAGGTTGATTGAAAGGAGTTTTCCAAAGGGAAACCTGGATAGAGCTACTTGAACATTGCGCATCAAGATCTATATATATAGATCAAAACGCTAAATAGAACTTTCAATGAAATGCATGCCTTGACAAGATTTTTGAAGGAGTTCAAAATAGATCAGCAAAGAAGGAGTTCTTGGCTGTGTTATAAGGTGTGAATTTGAGTAAGACTCAAAGCCAAACCACGACAGAAGAAAGAGTAAGGACGAAGGTCGTCCCCTATGCATTAGCCTTAGGCTCTATAGTATGCTATGCTGTGTACCGCACCTGATGTGTGCCTTGTCATGAGTCTATTGAGGGGTACAAAAGGTGATCTAGGATTGACTCACTAAACAACGGTCAAAGTTATCCTTAGTAACTAGTGGACTAAGGAATTTTTCTCGATTATGGACGTGATTAAAGAGTTCGGAGGCATTGACTAAAAATCTCTCTCACAAGCAAGACATGATCGAACCCCAGAACTGTATGGGTGTTAGATTCATTACAATTACATAGTGATGTGAACTAGATTATTGACTCTGGTGCAAGTGGGAGAATATTTGAAATATTCCCTAGAGGCAATAATAAATTGGTTATTATTACATTTCCTTGTTCATAATAATGGTTTATTATCCATGCTAGAATTGTATTGATTGGAAACTCAAATACATGTGTGGATACATAGACAACACACTGTCCCTAGTAAGCCTCTAGTTGACTAGCTCATTGATCAAAGATGGTTAAGGTTTCCTAGCCATAGACAAGTGTTGTCACTTGATAATGGGATCACATCATTAGGAGAATGATGTGATGGACAAGACCCAAACTATAAACGTAGCATATGACTGTGTCAGTTTATTGCTACTGTTTTCTCCATGTCAATGTACTTGTTCCTATGACCTTGAGATCATGCAACTCCCAGACACCGGAGGAATACCTTGTGGGTTATCAAACGTCGCAACGTAACTGGGTGACTATAAAGGTGCTCTACAGGTATCTCCAGAGGTGTCTGTTGGGTTGGCATGGATCAAGACTCAGATTTGTTACTCCGTGCGACGGAGACACTACTGGAAAACAGTTTTTTGCCATCTGCCTAGTCTTTGCCGTCTGCTAGCTGATGGCAAAGAGTGTCTTTGCCGTGAGCTTCAGCAAAACATACGGCAAAGCACAGGCTAATGGCATACAACCTTTTTGCCATCTGCTAGCGGACGACAAAGAGTCCAGAGGCACACGACAATGATATACATAGGCCCACCTGACCGCGGGGTGGCTAGGTCAAACTGGAGTCGGACCTTTGCCGTCTGCTAGCGGACGGCAAAGAGTCCGGAGGCAGACGGCAAAGAGTCTAGACTCTTCGCCGTCCGCCGGCAGACGGCAATGCTCTAACACCGTTAATGGCTCCTTCCCCCCACCCCGCCCCTCTCTCTCTGTAACGGTCACCCCGCGCGCCCCTCTCTCTCTCTCCCCACCCCGCGCGCCCCTCTCTCTCTCCCCACCCCGCGCGCCCCTCTCTCTGTAACGGCCGCCGCCACCACCGTCGCGCCCCCGCCCCTGTCGCCCCCGCCGCCCACACTACCGCCCCTGTTGCCCCCCCGCCGCCCCCCTCTCTCTCTTTCCCCACCTCGCCCCCGCTGCCCCTGCCACCACCGTCGCGCCGCCGCCCCTGTCTCCCCTGTCGCCTCCACAGCCGCCCCGCCGCCACCACTGCCCCCCGCCGCCGCACTGCCCCCGACGATGCCCCACTGCCCCGTCGCGTTCGTCCTCCTCGCAACCCCGATGCCCCAGCCGCCCCCGCCGGTGAGTCCCCCCATTTTTTTGTTTTTCCTTATTTTTATTTATGTTAAATTAGTTAGGTTAGTTTTTTAGTTTATTAGGTTAGTTAGGCTAGTTAGTTAGGTTGTTAAATTAGTTTAGTTTAGGTTTAGGCTGCGTTTGACAACAAAGTATTGTAAAAATCGGTGTAACGGTAAACTACAGTATTTTAACCCGTTGGTATAAGATATCATGGTTTTTAAATATCAAAGTATTTTAGAGTATCAATGATACAGAGGACCTGTTTGGTTTCTACCCTGTGCATCGACGTGAAAATTGCTGACTAGCCATTAATTGTTGCAAACACACCCGTTTTTTACGCTAGCTAACAACTAGCTACCACGGACTTCGCTAGTTCTCTGCCTCCAGCCTGCCATGTCAATTTTTAATCATGTACTAGACTAGGAGCCAGCCTCACTTTTGGAAGTTTTGTTTGAGTCAAATCATAATTGGAGGATCCTAATGGAAAGTAAAATCGCTAAACAGAAGGTACTAATAAACCAGACGCACAATTAGATAGGAAAGAACAACGGCCTTGGCACCTTGCTCCGTGCATGGAGTGGATTCACTTTTTCCAGTGGCTCAGTTTTAAACAAGAGGCCAGAGGTTCTTTTTTAAATACTGAGAAAATACCATGGTCTTGGAGATACTGTAGTATTAATACCACAGTTTTTTTGGGTAGCCAAACAACTCATAGTAATCAAAACTGTAAATATTAGAAAAATTGTGGTATTCTCATAATACTTAGAAAATACTAAGCTATCAAACATGGCCTTAGTTAGGTTAGTTTCCTGTTTAGTAAAGGAGAAAAGGAGAAGAAGAAGAAGGAGAAAGGAGAAGAAGAAGAAGGAGAAAGGAGAAGAAGAAGAAGGAGAATGGAGAAGAAGAAGAAGGAGAAAGGAGAAGAAAAAAAATAAGAAGAAGAAGGAAAAGAAGAAGAAGGAAAAGGAAGGGAAGGAGAAGAAAGAAGAAGAAGAAGAAGAAGGAAAAGGAAGGGAAGGAGAAGAAGAAGAAGAAGAAGAAGAAGAATAAGAAGAAGGAAAAGGAAGGGAAGGAGAAGAAAGAAGAAGGAGAAGAAGAAGATGGAGAAAGAAGAAGAAGAAGGAGAAAGGAGAAGAAAAAAATAAGAAGAAGTAGGAAAAGAAGAAGAAGGAAAAGGAAGGGAAGGAGAAGAAAGAAGAAGAAGAAGAAAAATAGGAGAGGAAGAGAAGAATAAGAGGGAAAAACAAAATAATGAAAATAATAATAATAATAATAATAATAAGAAGAAGAAGAAGAGAAGAAGGAAACAAGAAGAAGGAGAAGAAGAATAAGAGGAAAAAAGAAAAAAAGAAAATAAGAATAAGAAGAAGAAGAAGAATAAGAAGAAGAAGAAGAAGAAGAAGAAGAAGAAGAAGACAAGAAGAAAAGAAGAAGAAGGAGAAGAAGAATAAGAGGAAAAAATAAAAAAAGAAAATAAGAATAATAATAATAAGAAGAAGAGAAGAAAAGAAGAAGAAGGAGAAGAAGAATGAGAGGAAAAAAGAAAAAAGAAAATAAGAATAAGAAGAAGAATAAGAGGAAAAAAGAAAAAAAGAAAATAAGAGTTAGGTCACGTATTTTTTGATTATCTTATAAAAACATCATATTTGTGTTGATCGGGTGAATTTCAATGTGCAGTTGTTCGACGACCACCACGTGCGTTGGACGAGCTCCGCGCCTACGTTTGTTGGTGAGCACAAATGACTTCTCCTCCTACCCCCTTAATTTGCTCTGTCCCGGTCTTCGTGCCGATGAAACTTGCTATCTATATATATAGATTTCTTCAATCATGAGTATGCGTGACCAGTATGCGTCTCCCGTTCGAAAGGGCGACATCTATAAATATGCATGCCTTTGCATATTTATAACCGCCATCCTTTCGAATTGTCCAACATTATCCATGGACAGCCCGAGTATGTGTAGATTGGGTTCGTTTTCCCGTATGCTGTGCTCTGGATCCGATGCGGAATTTCCTCAGTGCCTCCCCCATTGTTCTCCGGATGCACATCCTCTCTGTTTATTGCGGAGACGTGTATCAGGAGAACAACGGGGAGGTGCTGCCGAAATTTTGCGTTGGATCCGGAGCAGAGCATGGGAAAACGAACCCAATCTACACATACTCGGGTGGGATTAGGACCTATATTTACCTATTAGCGTGTAGGTTGCCTGGACGTAATAAAAACGGCGAACCTGATTAACCGATGAATATAAATGCTAAATTATATATAAATATATTTCTTCTATCTTTAGTAGCTACGCAAGATGAGTGATCGTGCGTGGATGTATACCGGTCACCCTAGTCAGAAAGATATGACGAAAGAATGGTTTGTAAAAACAAAGGAATTTGTGAAAGCCGCATTCACAAATGGCGAGGAAAGAAACTATTGCCCCTGTCCTGGATGCAACAACTATAAAAAGACGACAGAGGCTGTAATGATTAAACACCTGCAGAGGAGGGGTTTTAAGCCTAATTATACGATGTGAACATTTCATGGTGAGTCTATACAATGCACAAGAGCTCAGGTGGTCCGTCTTCGCACGGACGAGCATGGTACCGGGATCGAAGACATGGTGCAAGACTTTGATGATGCTCGGGATTCGGAAGATGAGATGGAGGAATCTGCAAAGGCCTTTTATGAAATATTGGAGTCTTCAAAACGTCCTCTCCATGAGCACACTGAGCTCTGTCAGCTGGATGCAATTGCACAAGTCATGGCTCTGAAGGCTTAGTTCAACTTGGGAAGAGAATGCTACGACGCGATGATGACACTATTTGGACGTTTCCTACCCAAAGGCCATGTCATGCCTGCAAACCTGTACCAGTCGGACAAAATACTTCGTGTACTTAAGATGCCCTATGAGAAGATAGATGCATGTGAGAAAGGATGTGTCTTATTTAGGAAGGAGTATGCACACTTGGACTATTGTCCCAATGGCGAGTCTTGCAGGTATCTTGTAGTAGACAACGGTATGGGTGAGAAGAGGCAGACCAAAATCGCAGTTAGTGTTCTTCGGTATATGCCAATCGTACCAAGACTTCAACGTCTTTTCATGGCCGAAGAGACAGCCAGACAGATGACATGGCACAAATTGGGCAAAAGAACCGAACTAGATGCGGATGGGAATAAGATGATGGTACACACATCGGATGGGGAAGCGTGGAAACATTTCGATGGATTGCATCAGGATAAAGCGGTAGATCCAAGGAATCCTCGAGTCTGCGCCGCCACGGATGGTTTTAATCTCTTCGGCATGACGGCAACCCAATACAGTTGTTGGCCTGTATTTGTCATTCCACTCAATCTCCCCCCGAGGCAGATTATGCAAAGAAAGAACATATTTCTGACGTTGATAATTCCAGGGCCCAATTATCCGGGGAAGAATATGAATATGTACCTGCAACCACTTAAGGATGAATTGGAAGAAGCTTGGGATAATGGGGTCAAGACATACGATGCCGCTAGAAAAGAAAAATTCAAAATGCATGTGTGGTACATGTACTCTATGCATGACTTGCCAGCGTATGCGCTATTCTCTGGATGGTGTGTGCATGGAAGGTTCCCGTGCCCCCAATGCAAGGCAGCTCTTCAGTTTCATTGGTTGCAGGAGGGTCGGAAGTATTCTTGCTTTGACTTGCATAGATAGTTCCTGGATCCTAACCATCAGTTCAGAAAAGACAAGAAGAACTTTACGAAAGGTAAAGTTGTCAAAAACTTGGCACCACCTGCGTTCACATGCCAACAGATCCTGGATCAGTTAAACGCCCTCGAGCCTGATCCAGAGCATCCAGGGTATTTCAAGGGGTATAATTCAAAACAAGCCTGGACTCACAAGCCATGCTTCTGGGATCTGCCTTACTTCAAAGACCTCTTTCTTCCACACAATATCGACATGATGCACACTGAAAAGAATATCAGAGAGGCTATTTTTGGTACATTGTTCGACATAGATCGGAAGACAAAGGATAATATTAAGGCTAGAGTCGATCAAGAGACACTATGTCATAGACCGTTACAAAACATGCGAGAAGGCAAAGGAAAGCAGAAGTGGTCGAAGCCAAAGGCCTGGTTCAATCTTCGAAGGCCAGCTATGAGGGAAATTATCTTGTGGGTCAAAATGCACTTGATGTTCCCCGATGGGTATGCAGCAAATCTAAAGAGGGGAGCGAGTCTTGAAAAATTAAAAATCTTTGGTCTCAAGAGTCATGATTGGCACATATGGCTAGAGCGGGTAATGCCGGTGATGTTACGTGGCTTTATTCCTGAGGATGAATGGCTAGTACTGGCGGAGCTGAGCTATTTCTTCTGTGTTCTTTGTGCGAAAGAATTGTCGCCTGGCGTGGTAGAAGACATGGAGGAGTTTGCACCGGAGTTGTTGTGCAAGTTAGAGAATATCTTTCCACCGGGCTTCTTTAATCCAATGCAGCATTTTATTTTACATCTACCGACCGAGGCAAGATTGGGTGGGCCCGTGCAAGATCGTTGGTGCTATGCAACTGAGAGGATGCAGAAGACCCTTCGAGCTAAATGTAAAAATAGGCGTAGAATTGAAGCATCGATGGCCGAGGCATTCATTATCGAGGAGGTGGCAAACTTTGTGACAGCACACTACGAAGCCAAAAATCATCATTTGCATAATCCGAAGCCTCGGCACAATGATGCAGACCCTAAAAAAGGTGGGTCCAACCTCAACCTATTCAAAGGGAAGCTCGCACCAGCCGGTGCTTCGAAACCAATAACGTTGGATGTCGAAGAATGGCGGAACATTTTGTTGTATATCTTCAACAACCTAACAGAAGTGCGGCCGTACATCGAGTGAGTTCTCGACAAATTTTCCCGTAACTTCTAATTCATTTGAACTGCTCTTATTCCTGGATATTTCAAACAGCCGTTACGTCGTCAAATTCTCGGATGGAGCGGTGATCGAAAATGATTCCGTCGAAGAGTATGAGCTTCTGTCAAAGACAGGAGGCGGCTATCCTGGTTTCATCTCTTGGTTCAAACAAACAGTAATTATCAATAATGGACCATTTCATTCTTGGTCTAACTTGCGGCTAATGCAACAACTGTTTCGTATTAAACTTGTAGGCTAATTCAGAGTCTATGGACGCCGAATTGAGACAAGTCGCTAATGGTTTTGACTATAAGGTCTGTTCATTTGAGAAATACAACATCAACGGGTATCTCTTTCGTACCTTTGGCAAAGAGCTATCTATGCCTGACCGGAAATCTACAAATTGTGGTGTCTCTGCTATCGGCGAAGGTGTTATCGAGTATTATGGAAGATTTGAAGCAATTTATGAACTTCAATTCTTTGGTGAAAACCCGCCGAATGTCGTAGTCTTCAAATGTTATTGGTTCCAGCTGAAAAAAACTAGAAGGACTCATGAACATATAGGACTAGTCAAAATCAATCAAAACACCCATTTAGATGTTCCCGATGTCTATATTACGGCTCAACAGGCGACCCAAGTTTTCTATCTACCGTGGGCATGCTAAACGGATAAGAATCTGGAAGGTTGGTATGTTGTTTATGAAGTGCCGCCACATGTCCAACCACCTCTCCCAAATGGACAGGATTATGAACCTCACATTAACCCAGACACATATGATGAAGAATTCTTCCAAGAAACACGTCTTTCCAAGAAACATTTCAAGAACCGCCGTGCTTCACCCAAGAACATGGAAGTAGACAGCGACAATGAATCCGACTCCAGCCCTGAGCCGGAACCAGAAGACCTGGACCTCGTAGAGGTTACTGATGCGGATGACCTGTCAATGCTTCAATGATTAAAGGAAGGCCTTTCACAACTTCACGTCGTTGAACCCGACGAGCACGTCATTCATGAAGACATAGGTGATAGTGATGATGATGATGCATTTATTGATGATGATTATTAGTTTGTAAGATTCACAACTTAAACTATATATATTTTAATCTTTATTATTCATGTACATATTATTATTCATGTTAGTTATTCATTTTTTTATGTTGTACTAATTTATTTTAATCTTTATCATGGCAGGTCACCAGGTGTGGAAAGATGGTGGGCGCAGGTACAGATCGCTCGACGGGTTCTTCCCAGGCGCCCCACACGAGGGGTGGTACTTCCCTTCCACACCTATCTCTCCGTAGAGCCTTGGCAGATAGTCTGTCGACACCACCCCTGGGTTCTTCTTCGTCAGCGGCATTGCCCACTGGGAGAGGTGCTGGTCGGGTAGGGAAGAAGGGGAAGGGTACAGGGAGAGGTGGTGGCCGCGAAAGATCCAGGAGGACTGTTGAGCCGTCCTCGCCACCACCACCAGCTCATTCACCCGAGCATAGGACTAGTATGGTCGACCCGTTTGCGGAGGAGGCTACAGGGACTCCGTTCCAGGAGCCTGTTGTTGACGGGCATTCGTCCCATGAGACTCCAGTCCAGGAGCAGCCTCGGGTCGAGGTGCATTCGGCCCAGGAGCAGCCGGAGGAGACTACGGTTCCGGAGGCTTCACCCGACGTGGAGAGGCCCGGATGGGAGACCTGGCCGGATCGTACCGAGTTGCCGGATTGGATTGAGGGTCCAGGTGGCTCAGGGGGCGGGGATGGCGGGGATGAGCTTACAGATAGTGAGGGCGATGTGCAGGTGGATGGAGCCACCGTGTACAAGCGTGGTAGTACACGTCTCCCGGTCGCCCCGGCTACCCGCGAGCAGAGGCCGGTGATTAAACCTGAAGGAGATAGGTAAGTACATTTACCCTTTTTTTAGCTTTTGCCTTCAAGTTTGTTCAAATATCTAATTCATTGACGTTATCATGCTGCAGGGGATGGGTACACCCTCTTGGAGTCCGCAGGCCAAACTCCGTCCTTGGTGTGCTTTGCCGGACAAATTTCCCGGGGTTTGTCACGTTGCCTGGTGAGGGTCAGGTTCCTACACTAGGATTTTCCTGGGAGCACTACCAGGCTGCGTAGGCCCCGCCGGAGGAGATTATAGATGGTGTCTTGTGCCACATGAGGGGCGATATGGTGATCAAGAGCTATTGGGTAAATTATCCTTTTACAGAATCTAAAATTAACAATATAGCTAATTATTGTACTAATCGGTGTTTTCACGTTTGATTGCAGACCTTCTGTAGGTGTGAGGATGGATATGAGGAGGAGGCGACCAGGGTTCTCGAGGCCGAGTGTAGGCGGTTACTACAGAACTTGCGCCACGAGGCCCGGCCGCAGGCTATTCGAGATTACTACGCCACGCGTGGTATTAAGAAGCAGAAGAAGGATTGGCGCGGAAAGTTTCTGAAGAAGGAGCAATACATGAAGGTAATTACCTATTCTTAAGTCCTTCTATGTAGTTTTCTTGATTTCATTCATAGGCATAGCGCTGAAAATTCTTTCTAATAACTTACAGGTGCCCCCGAGATGGTGTGTGGATAAGATGGATTGTTGGGAGGCATTGGTTGATGAGTGGTGCACAGGTAGCTGGTGAGCCGTCCACGAGAATGCGAAGGATCGGCGTAGCCAAATGGTTGGTGTGCCACACCATCAAGGCAGTGCCAACTTACTTCAGTTTGGACGAAACTGGGTATGTGATTTGCTTCATGATTCATGCAATTCATTCTTGATGCTAATATTTTGTTCCTCTCTTTTAGGCGCATCACAATAAGACTGAGATGCCACACTTGTACGACCTTTATGGCATGGCCCATACTGCCTCGTACAAGAAGGCGAAGGCATTCTCTAAGTCTGACCTGGATGATCCCAATAACTTCACCAACATATCATCCCACCAGAAGCTCGTGGCATACAGGGACGCGGGGAAGGCTACAAAAGGGGATGACTTTAATCCTAGCCAGGAACCTTTGGATCCAGAGCTGGTGATGATATCTGGTGGCGGGAGGCCCCATGGCTCGATAGCCATTGGAGATGGGATAATATGTTGTCCACTCACTCTTCCGGAGATCAAGGCGCACCAGTCGAGCAGCTGTCCTGAGATAACGCGTCGTCCACGGCCAGTCGAACTCGCCATCGAGGTTAGTTGTACGGACTAAGAATACTTTCATCCATTTCATTATGTGTGTCACCATAGATCATTACTGTGGTAACGAGGAATGGTGTTTCAGGCTGCTCTTCAGAAAGAGAGAGCGACAAACAAGGCTGCTCTTGAGGAAGAGAGATTGGCAAGCCAGGCTGCTCTTCAGGCTGCTCTTGATGAGAGGGACCAGACCACGGCACGATTGCTTGAGGAGGAGAGGGCCCGAAATGAGGCGGGTCAACGGGCCCTGTACAAGCTTTTTGTGGTATGTTTTTTTCACAGTAGCCAAATCATGTGTGTAATGTCTGTTTCATTACTAACTAATACGACCCACTCTTCAGGGTATGTGCGAGAAGAGCGGTCAAGTCCCTCCGCCGATGCGCATCTTCTCTTCGATTGGCACGGTGAGTTTCATTATAAACTAGTATTAATAGTTGAGTGTCATCATGCTAACTGAGACATTACACAATATATTTTCTGCAGAATAACTCCCGAGCGGCATCGCACGACCCTTCTCCAGGGAAACCGTCTCCAAACGAAGCCGCCGCAAGCAACTGTGGTGTTTCTCCTCCTTGATGACCACTACAGTAAGTTTCTCTTCTCCTCTTTCATATTATCCTTGCTCTAATTTCGCCAAAAAGACATAATTAGCCCATTTAGCTCCAAAATGCCATAATAACCTCAAAATGGCATAAGAACCTTGGTTAGCTCATGAATATTATATACTTAGCATGTTTTCCTCTAAAATGAGATAATTAGCCCATTTAGCTCCAAAAAGACATAATTAGGTAATTTAGCTCCAAGAAGAGGAGAAGAAATAGGAAAAATGAAAATAAAGAAGAAGAAGAAGAAGAGAAGAAGGAGAAGGAGGAGAAGGAGGAGGAGGAGGAGGAGGAGGAGAAGGAGGAGAAGGCCAAGGACCTTCTAGTCCTTCTCCTCCTCCTCCTTCTCCTCCTTCTTGGTTTCTTCTTATTCTCCTCCTCCTCCTCTTTCTTCTCCTATTTCATATTATCCTTGCTTTAATTTCCCCAACAATGACATAATTAGCCCATTTAGCTCCAAAATGCCATAATAAGCTCAAAATGGCATAAGAACCTCGGTTAGCTCATGAATATTACATACTTAGCTTGTTTTCCTCTAAAATGGGATAATTAGCACATTTAGCTCCAAAAAGACATAATTAGGTAATTTAGCTCCAACAAGAGGAGAAGAGGAGAAGAAATAGGCAAAATGAAAAGAAAGAAGAAGAAGAAGAAGAAGAGAAGAAGGAGAAGGAGGAGGAGGAGGAGGAGGAGGAGGAGAAGGCCAAGGACCTTCTAGTCCTTCTCCTCCTCCTCCTTCTTCTCCTTCTTCTTGATTTCTTCTTCTTCTCCTCCTCCTCCTCTTTCTTCTCCTCTTTCATATTATCCTTGCTTTAATTTCCCCAACAATGACATAATTAGCCCATTTAGCTCCAAAATGCCATAATAAGCCCAAAATGGCATAAGAACCTTGGTTAGCTCATGAATATTATATACTTAGCTTGTTTTCCTCTAAAATGGGATAATTAGCCCATTTAGCTCCAAAAAGACATAATTAGGTAGTTTAGCTCCAACAAGAGGAGAAGAGGAGAGGAAATAGGCGAAATGAAAAGAAAGAAGAAGAAGGAGAAGAAGAAGAAGAAGAAGAAGGAGAGAAGAAGGAGAAGGAGGAGGAGGAGGAGGAGAAGGCCAAGGACATTCTAGTCCTTCTCCTCCTCCTCCTTCTTCTTGATTTCTTCTTCTTCTCCTCCTCCTCCTCTTTATTCTCCTCTTTCATATTATCCTTGCTTTAATTTCCCCAACAATGACATAATTAGCCCATTTAGCTCCAAAATACCAGAATAAGCTCAAAATGGCATAAGAACCTTGGTTAGCTCATGAATATTATATACTTAGCTTGTTTTCCTCTAAAATGGGATAATTAGCCTATTTAGCTCCAAAAAGACATAATTAGGTAATTTAGCTCCAACAAGAGGAGAAGAGGAGAAGAAATAGGCAAAATGAAAAGAAAGAAGAAGAAGAAGAGAAGAAGGAGAAGGAGGAGGAGGAGGAGAAGGAGGAGGAGGAGGAGAAGGCCAAGGACCTTCTAGTCCTTCTCCTCCTCCTCCTTCTCCTCCTTCTCCTCCTTATTGATTTCTTATTCTTCTCCTCCTCCTCCTCTTTCTTCTCCTCTTTCATATTATCCTTGCTTTAATTTCCCCAACAATGACATAATTAGCCCATTTAGCTCCAAAATGCCATAATATGCTCGAAATGGCATAAGAACC
The DNA here is from genome assembly GCF_904849725.1 of Hordeum vulgare subsp. vulgare. Classification (NCBI taxonomy): domain Eukaryota; kingdom Viridiplantae; phylum Streptophyta; class Magnoliopsida; order Poales; family Poaceae; genus Hordeum; species Hordeum vulgare. The sequence goes on from NC_058521.1 coordinate 459,858,052, forward strand.
TTGGTTAGCTCATGAATATTATATACTTAGCTTGTATTCCTCTAAAATGGGATAATTAGCCTATTTAGCTCCAGAAAGACATAATTAGGTAATTTAGCTCCAACAAGAGGAGAAGAGGAGAAGACATAGGCAAAATGAAAAGTAAGAAGAAGAAGAAGAAGAAGAGAAGGAGAAGGAGAAGGAGGAGGAGGAGGAGGAGAAGGAGAAGGCCAAGGACCTTCTAGTCCTTCTCCTCCTCCTCATTCTCCTCCTTCTCCTCCTTCTTCTTGATTTCTTCTTCTTCTCCTCCTCCTCCTCTTTATTCTCCTCTTTCATATTATCCTTGCTTTAATTTCCCCAATAATGACATAATTAGCCCATTTAGCTCCAAAATACCATAATAAGCTCAAAGTGGCATAAGAACCTTCGTTAGCTCATGAATATTATATACTTAGCTTGTTTTCCTCTAAAATGGGATAATTAGCCCATTTAGCTCCAAAAAGACATAATTAGGTCATTTTGCTCCAACAAGAGGAGAAGAGGAGAAAAAATAGGCAAAATGAAAAGAAAGAAGAAGAAGAAGAAGAAGAAGAAGAGAAGAAGGAGAAGGAGGAGGAGGAGGAGGAGAAGGCCAAGGAGCTTCTAGTCCTTCTGCTCCTTCTCCTCCTTCTTCTTGATTTCTTCTTCTTCTCCTCCTCCTCCTCTTTCTTCTCCTCTTCCGTATTATCCTTGCTTTAATTAACCCATTTAGCTCCAAAATGCCATAATAAGCTAAAAATGGCATAAGAACCTTGGTTAGCTCATGAATATTATATTCTTAGCTTGTTTTCCACTAAAAATGACATAATTAGCTGAAAAACATCATATTTTATTCTTCTTCTGACTTTCTTATTCACATTTTTGCAGATTGGATATACTACATGCATGGAAGCTGGCATTCGTGGAGTTGAACAATGTCGATGGATGAACTTTATATGTATATCATCTAGTTTTCATTTGAGTTGATGAACAATGTCGAACTATATGTATATGTATATATGGATAAACAGTGCAATACTTTGTATGTTGGTTCTTTCGATATATGGGGATGTACATTGATTTATATGTATATCATATATGTGTGGTGAATTATATATATGTGTTGGCAAGTATATGTGTGGTGAACTATATATCATATATGTGTGGTGAATTATATAAATGTGATGTCAAATATATATATATATATATATATATATATATATATATATATGTGATGTGAAATAATATAAAACAAAAAAAACAGGTACTATATGGGCTCTTTGCCGTCTGCCAGCTGATGGCAAAGACCTGTGCCATCAGCTGGCAGATGGCAAAGATGCCATATGGCACCGAGCTATGCATCCTGGGGTGTCTATATAGGCTCTTTCCCGTCTGCCTCCAGGGTGGGCAGACGGCAAAGAAGAGGGCACAGAGGAGGGGGGGAGGAGGAGGCAGACGACAAAGAGTGGAGGGGGGAGGAGGAGGCAGACGACAAAGATAATGGGGAGGCAGACGACAAAGAGTGGAGGGGGGGGAGGAGGAGGAGGCAGACGACAACGATAAAGGGGGAGGCTGACGACAAAGATTAAGGGGGAGGCACACGACAAAGCCTCCGTTAACCCCTAACGGAGGCAACACCTATTGGCTGCCGTCTCGAGCACTTTGCCGACTACTCCTAAGGAAAGCTGACGGCAAAGAGCTTTGCCATCCGCTTTGGGGGGACAGACGGCAAAGAAGGTCCTATGCCGTCGTAGGCTGACGCAGAAATTTTGCGGGCCGTGAGATTCTTTGCGTCTGTTGTTTTGTCTTTGCCGTCCGGGATTTTGTCTTTGCCGTCTGTGATGGCAGACGGCAAAGAAGGTGATTCCTGTAGTTAGAGGTATCTCGGGGCCCACTCGGTAATACAACATCACAACAAGCCTTGGAAGCAATGTGACTAAGGAGTTAGTCACGGGATATTGTATTATGGAACGAGTAAAGAGACTTGCCAGTAACGAGATTGAACTAGGTATGGAGATACCGACGATCGAATCTCGGGCAACATGCAAAAGGACAAAGGTAATAGTATACGGGATTATATGAATTCTTGACATAGAGGTTCAACCGATAGAGATCTTCGTAGAATATGTGGGAGCCAATATGGACATCCAGGTCCCGCTTTTGGTTATTGATCAGAGAGTGTCTCACGTCATGTCTGCATAGTTCTCGAACCACAGGGTGTGCACACTTAAGGTTCGGTGACGTTTTGGTATAGTTGAGTTATATGAGTTGGTGACCAAAGTTTTGTTCGGAGTACCGGATGAGATCCCGGACGTCACAAGGAGTTCCGTAATGGTCTGGAAACGAAGATTGATATATAGCAAGTTGGTATTTGGATTCCGAAAGGTTTTCGGGTGTTGCCGGTAGTGTACCGAGAGTGACGAATGGGTTCCGGGGGCCCACCACGCCCCAAGGGGTCCACGTGGGTTTATTGGATATGCAATAAGGCATAATGGGCTGACAAAGTCATCCAAGGAAAGTCCATGAGGAAAACGTGGAAAATCCAAAAGAAGTGGGAAATTAAGGAAGGAGTCCTAATCGAAGTGGGATTGGAGGAGGACTCCTCCCTCCACCACTTCGTCCGATCGAAGGGCTCCTCCCTTGTGGCGCAAGGCTTGCCCCTCCCTCCTCCTCTATATACTAGAGGTTTAGGGATTTTGAGACACAACTTTTGCCACGTGAACCCTAAACCTCTAGATCGTAGTGCTTCCTCTAGATCAGTTTTCTACGGAGCTCGGGCAGAGCCGTGCAGGAATATATCATCACCATCACCGGCGCACCGTCACGCTGCCGGGAACTCATCTACATACCCGTCTCTCTTGGTGGATCAAGAAGGCGGAGATCGTCATTGTTGGGGATATTGCCTGCTGTTGTGACCCGCCAAATATGGGTCGGGTTACTGTTAAGGCGATTCATCCTTTAAGGCTAGTTAGGCCTCTGGCCGGGCGGTTCGAAGTTGCAGGATGATTATGATTTATGGAAGGACTCTGGGTTCGACAAGACGGCGACTTAGAGACCGCGGTGGTCACGATTTGTAAAAAGGAAGGGACTCTTGTAAACCCTAAGGCTTCGCCCTATATATAAAGGCGAGTCTGGAGGGGGAGAGGCAGGTTAGAAATCATCTAGTGCTAGGTTAGGGCGAGTTACACCTTCCTCGTAATCGAATCCACATCAATACACACAAAGCACGACGTAGGCTATTACCTCTTCTCGAGGGGCCGAACCTGGGTAAATCGCCGTGTCTCTCCCGCTTAACCCCTTTGAGTCGCCACCAAGGTGCGATGGCTCCAGTACTAAGTCCTTTCACGAGGACATCTGCCGTGACAAAACCACGACAGTTGGCGCCCACCGTGGGGCCTGCACACGGTGGAGTTGAGTTCTCAAAGGGAGCCCTACCAGGGTCTGGGAGTTATGCGGCGGCGCTCATGACTTGGAGCCGACGCGGCATAGCCTACATCGACAACAGGCGATGGGGACCTGAAGCAAATTCTCTCGAATCAGGCTACAGGGTCCCCTTCGGCAAGATCAACGTCTTCATCGGCATGATCGGGTCACCCGTTCCTGAGCCGGACACCTCCTCCGACATCGTCGAGCCGGCCAGGTACGTTCATCCAGTCATAACCCGGAATCTGACCCGCCCGGTCTTTGTGGGTTTCACACAGGGATCGGAGGAACCAGAGCGCGCGGCGGCTCAGGAGGTCACCCCCGTCAACTCTGACGACGAGTCATCCATGGGCGATTCCAATTCCATCCAGTCCCTCCACGGAGACAGTCTTGGGGGCTTGTCATTGGCCATGGATCCGTAAATCCTCGATCGAACCCGCCGCCAGATCGCCATCTACATGGCCGGGGCGACTCAACCCGCACCGAACCCCGCCGGGGGCGATGGAGCCGGCGGGACGTCCAGAAGTGCGTCAGCAGTCCTAGTGGATTTAGCGGCGGAAATCACAAGACTAATGTCAACCCCCCTCACACCAGAGAACCAAGGAGAGATAAATGCGGAGATAGCAAAGCTGAGGGAGGCGGTGGCAAAGGCCCATCAGGATGCTGAGACGGAGTCCGCCAGGATGGAAACTCGACAGGCCCAGATTACGGCCGAAAGGATGCGGTTGAACACCGACAATTGGCGGCTCGAAAGACAGCAGCGCGCATCCGACGCCGTCCATCAGCGGAGGCACCAGGGACGCCTGCCCCATGATCTCAATCCGACTCGCCTGTTCGACACTCCCCAAACGCCCGGGATGGGAGCCGCCCCAGCAGGAGGGATGGGCCGCCCTCCTAACCCGCCGATTCAGCCGACTGAGGGTCAAATCCCTCGTTTCCATACCCCCCGAGGCCACTTCTCTAACCCGGTGGATAACGTGCTTGCCGCAACTCGCCATCTGGAGTCCCTCCCGATCCACGGCAACACCCCAGCTGAGATCGAAGCAAGGAACGCCATTGAGATGTTGAAAACGGCGGTGGTCCAAAACGCGCAGTTCTCGCACAGCCCCGAACGGCTACACTCCACCCCCCAGGCGAGCTATACCAGGGGTTGGCCGGAGGATCAGCCAGCCGTAAACAGCGCCCCGCGACACCTCCTGCAGGACAACCCGCCCGAGCGGGACCCGCTGGGCGGAGGTCCACCCAACACTCAAGAGGCTCAGACTCCTCCCGCGGGGACCGGAGGGCGAGTTGGGGTGCCCTGCTTGTCCCTGGCCCTTCGAAACGAAAGAATGCCCAAAGACTTCAAAGGACCAAGAAAGGTGCCTAAGTACACACCAGACCTAGAACCAACATCTTGGATCGAGGGCTATGAGATCGCCATGGACATGCTCGACGTAAACGAGGCGGTTTGCGCCAGATACTTCACCATGATGCTCGAGGGATCGGCACGCACTTGGTTGAAGAATTTACCCCCCAATTCTATCCAGTCCTGGGCCGAGTTAAAGGAACGTTTCATCAAAAACTTCCGGGGAACCTGCAAACGACCGATGACAATCGTCGACTTACAACACTGTGTGCAACGCCCGGACGAGTCGACACATCATTGGTCACGGCGAGTCGCGGAAATTATCCATTCATCGGATGGCATCACGGCAGCGCAAGCTGTGCTTATCCTCGAGCACAACTGCCACTACGAACCTCTGGTCCAGAAGCTGGGGCGACTCAAATGGAAAGTTCAGGATATGGGCGAGCTGATGGACACCCTCACTAGGTACGCCGAAGCCGATGATACCAAGGATCCCGGCGAGGATGGTAAGGGTAACTCGCCCAAGAAGGGCGATTCAACGAATAAGCATACCCGCCTCCAAGGCCGCAACCTTCATAACCAGGGGACCAACGGCAAGCGTAGGCCACATGAGGAGCCCTCGGATCTGGTTGCCAAGACCAATGCCAATGACGGCAAAAAGAAGAATCGAGGCTTCAGCGGGAAAAGACCGCGTAACTACGAAGAGCTGCTCAAAGGCCCTTGCCCGCACCACGCCACGACCGACGGCCCGGCGGGACATTCCTGGGAGAACTGCTTCGTGATGCGGGAATTTCGGGCCGAGGCGATCAAGAAGAGCAAGAGCGAAGACCCGAACCGTCGCCAAAACCAACTCGCCGCGCCCAACCAAAGGCACAACCCCTTCGGCGGTTTTCCCGAACAAGAGGCTCAGGGGGGGCGCAGCCAGGCGGCGGCCAATACCCGGTGCACCACCACCGGCGGTACAACCCGCTAGGAGTCTTCCAGCAGTCGCCCCCGCAGGGGGCTCCGCAGGACCAGGATGACCATGGGGGCTTCCGCAACAATCCTAAACAACTAAGTAATGGGCAATACCATGTTTTCACCACTAATGCCTGTAGACGTGATAAAAAGGTAAATCACCGGGTGTACAGCGTAATTGAGCCGGCAGTTCCCAGATATCTCCACTGGTCCGAACAGACCATAACATGGAGCAGAGAGGATCGCCCGCCGAGAATAGATAACCCGGGCGACCTGGCCTTGGTCGTGGCTCCCCAAGTGGCGGGCTACACTCTATCGAAACTACTAATGGATGGCGGCAGCAGCATTAATATCCTATACTTCGACACCTTCCGGAGGATGAATCTATTAGAGAAAGACTTGATGCCTTCAACCACAGTTTTCCACGGCATCGTCCCGGGCAAATCCGCTTATCTGATTGGCCGGGTCAGGCTCTCAGTAGCGTTTGGAACTGCACAGAACTACAGGTCGGAGTCTCTGGTCTTCGAGGTGGTCAAATTAAAAAGCCCGTACCATGCGCTGTTCGGACGACCGGCTTACGCTCGCTTCATGGCCCGCCCGTGCTACGTCTACCTCAAGCTCAAAATGCCTGGTCCTAAAGGGCCCATCACGGTCGACGGAGATAGAAGGATTGCAAAGGAGTGTGAGGAAGGAGACGCGGCCTACGCGGAAGTCGCCTGCGCGGCGGAAGAGCTCCAAAACCACCGGGCCAATGTTGACCCGGCGGACATGACACCACTCAAGAAACCGACTACAGATTCCGAGTCGCCCCTCAAGTTCAAACCAACGGATGACACGAAGACAGTCGACTTCGTCCCTGGCGATTCATCCAAGCAGTTCACCATTGGGACGGGTCTGGACCCCAAATAGGAAAGCACGCTCATCGAATTCATCCGTGAGAATCGGGACATCTTCGCATGGAAACCCTCTGACATGCCGGGTGTACTGAGAGAATTCGCTGAGCACCATCTTAATATTGACCCAAAATGCAAACCTGTCCAACAATACCTCCGCAGGTTTAACGAGGAGCGACGGAAGGCGATTGGAGAGGAAGTCGCCCGTCTTTTAGCCGTCGGGTTCATCGTGGAAGTCTTTCACCCCAAATGGCTAGCTAACCCGGTGTTAGTACTCAAGAAGAATGGCACTTTCCGTATGTGTATTGACTATACGGACCTCAACAGAGCTTGCCCCAAGGATCCTTTCGCTCTTCCCCGCATCGACCAAATCATTGACTCGGTGGCGGGATGCGAACGATTGTGCTTTCTGGACGCTTACTCAGGTTATCATCAGATCAAAATGGCTGTGGAAGATCAAGAAAAGACTGCTTTCATAACCCCCTTCGGGGCCTTTTGCTATGTGTCCATGCCGTTCGGGCTCAAGAGCGCAGGGGCGACTTACCAACGTTGCATCCAGAATTGTCTTCACAGCCAAATTGGCCGCAACGTCCATGCTTATGTGGACGACATTGTAATCAAGACCCGCCGGGAGGAGACACTTCTGGAAGACCTTAAGGAAACCTTTGATAATTTACGGGTATATCAGATGAAGCTAAATCCTACCAAGTGCGTTTTCGGCGTACCTGCGGGAAAACTACTGGGTTTCTTGGTATCGGAGCGCGGCATCGAGGCTAACCCGGACAAAATTGAAGCGGTTGCCTCCCTCGGCAGGCCGACGAATGTTAACCAAGTTCAGCGATTGGCGGGTCGTATTGCGGCTCTCAGTCGTTTTGTAAGAAGCCTCGGAGAAAAGGCGATTCCGCTCTATCAATTGTTGAGGAAGTCTGACCGATTCGTGTGGACAAAGGAAGCCGACGAGGCACTTCAGGCCTTGAAACACCAACTGGTTAACCCGCCGGTCCTGGCGGCCCCGACTGAAAAGGAGCCTATGCTCCTGTATATCGCCGCGAATTCCAAAGCGGTCAGCGTGGCTGTGGTCGTCGAAAGAAAGGAGGAAGGAAAGAAATACCCGGTACAACGCCCGGTGTACTTTATCAGTGAGGTGTTAACTCTCTCCAAACAACGATACCCCCATTGGCAAAAACTGGTCTATGGGGTGTTCATGGCGAGTCGGAAGCTTAAACATTATTTCCAAGAACACCCAATCACCGTGGTCAGTTCCGCGCCCCTCGGCGACGTCATCCAAAACCGCGAGGCAACAGGGCGAATCGCCAAATGGGCGATAGAACTTGGGTCACATCACATTCAGTATACCCCCCGCACGGCCATCAAGTCCCAGGCACTAGTTGATTTCGTCAATGATTGGATGGAGCTTCAGGCTCCGGAAGATCGCCCTGACCTTACCTATTGGACTATTTATTTTGATGGATCCAAGCAGTTGGAGGGCTCGGGGGTTGGTGTGGTGTTGATATCCCCTCAAGGAGATAAGTTCTGCTACGTCCTCTGGCTCATGTTCCCTTGTACAAATAATGCGGCAGAGTATGAAGCTCTGCTCCACGGTTTGCGACTAGCAAAAGAGATGAACCTAACCCGAGTCAGATGTTTTGGGGACTCAGATCTGGTGGCGCAACAGGTTTCGGGCACCTGGGACTCTCGAGATCCTATGATGGCGGCTTACAGGCGAGCCGTATCTGACGTGGCGGGCTATTTTCATGGATACCAGGTTGATCACGTTGATCGGCGACTCAACGAAGCAGCTGATGCCCTCTCGCGACTCGGCTCACAGAGAAAACCTGTCCCCCCTAATGTCTTCTTGGATATCTTGCACAAACCATCCGTGACTGTACCCACGGAGGAGGAATTGGCGATACCAGATCCCGAGTCTCAGCTTGTGGCGGCTCTCCATATCGCTCCGGATTGGGCTCTTCCTTATATAGCTTACCTTGCCCGTGGCGAGTTACCCACTGACGAAGTTTTGGCTCGCCAGATTGTTCGGCGTAGCAAGTCCATGGTCATCATTAATGGCGAGCTATATAAACGAAGTGCTTCAGGGGTCTTTCAGCGGTGCGTCTCCTCCGAGGAAGGATGCACGATCCTTAATGACATCCATTCTGGAGACTGCGGACATCACGCCGGGTCACGTTCTTTGGTATCAAAAGCCTTTCGACACGGTTTCTTCTGGTTGACGGCTCACGCAGATGCAGAAGATATAGTACGGCGATGCGAGGGGTGCCAACGATACGGGAGACAGGCTCATGTGCCGGCTCAAGAATTGAGGATGATCCCCATTACTTGGCCTTTCGCGGTCTGCGGGCTGGACATGGTCGGCCCCTTTAAGATGTCCTCCAACAAGAAAACTCACTTATTGGTGGCGGTTGATAAATTCACTAAGTGGATTGAGGCGGAGCCAGTTGGGGCTTGCGATGCGGAAACTGCGGTAAAATTTTTGAAGAAGCTGATTTTCCGTTTTGGATATCCGCACAGTATCATCACAGACAATGGTACTAACTTGTCCCAAGAAGCGATGCTGGATTTGTATCGCCGTGAACATATCCGGCTTGATATCTCTGCGGTTGCTCACCCACAGTCAAACGGACAGGCCGAGCGGGCGAATCAGGAAGTTTTGCGAGGGATCAAACCTTGGCTCATAATTCCCCTGGAAAGAACTCCAGGATGTTGGGTGGAGGAGTTACCTTCGGTATTATGGAGCATCCGAACCACCCCGAATCGCTCCACGGGGTTCACCCCTTTCTTCTTGGTCTATGGTGGAGAGGCCGTCCTCCCTACTGACATAAGGCATGACTCTCTTAGAGTCGCCGCATATGTGGAGCAGGACAACGAGCTGGCGCGTCAGGACTCTTTGGACGCCTTGGAAGAGGCACGTGACTTAGCAGCGGCTCGTTCGGCGATCTATCAGCAAGATCTGCGGCGTTATCATAGTCGCCGGGTGAAAAGTCGGACCTTCCAGGAAGGCGATTTGGTGCTTCGACTCATACAAGATCGGGCAGGCATGCACAAGCTTTCGCCCCCTTGGGAGGGACCTTCCGTTGTCAGCAAGAACCTCCGCAATGGTTCTTACTACTTGATGGATCTTCGGTCTGATCGACCGACTACGGGGGCTGAGTCAACTCGCCCTTGGAATATTGCCCATTTGCGGCCTTATTACACTTGAGTTCTTAAAACTCCATGCTTTGTAAGTTTTTCAGTTTTTCATTATGAAATAATATAATGTTTCCCTGACTCGGGGGGCTTCTTCTTTAAGAAAAAGAAAGAGAAATTTCATGACATCCTGTTGCGACCTTATGAGCCGACAGAACGTGCATTAAGGGTGGGTGCACGAGCTTTCCGACTCGCCTCCCCCTGTCGCGACCTTATGAGCCGACGAAACCTGCATTAAGGGTGGGTGCACGAGCTTTCTGACTCGCCTCCCCCTGTCGCAACCTTATGAGCCGACGAAACCTGCATTAAGGGTGGGTGCACGAGCTTTCCGACTCGCCTCCCCCTGTCGCGACCTTATGAGCCGACGAAACCTGCATTAAGGGTGGGTGCACGAGCTTTCTGACTCGTCTCCCCCTGTCGCGACCTTATGAGCCGACGAAACCTGCATTAAGGGTGGGTGCACGAGCTTTCTGACTCGCCTCCCCCTGTCGCGACCTTATGAGCCGACGAAACCTGCATTAAGGGTGGGTGCACGAGCTTTCTGACTCGCCTCCCCCTGTCGCGACCTTATGAGCCGACGAAACCTGCATTAAGGGTGGGTGCACGAGCTTTCTGACTCGCCTCCCCCTGTCGCGACCTTATGAGCCGACGAAACCTGCATTAAGGGTGGGTGCACGAGCTTTCTGACTCGCCTCCCCCTGTCGCGACCTTATGAGCCGATGAAACCTGCATTAAGGGTGGGTGCACGAGCTTTCTGACTCGCCTCCCCCTGTCGCGACCTTATGAGCCGACGAAACCTGCATTAAGGGTGGGTGCGCAAGCTTTCTGACTCGCCTCTCCCTGTCGCGACCATATGAGTCGACGAAACCTGCATTAAGGGTGGGTGCACGAGCTTTTTGACTCGTCCCCCCTCCCTGTCGCGATCATATGAGCCAACAAAATTGCTCATGTTATGATTTGACTTTGGAATTTTTTTCCTCACTGCTTACTCGTTGAAACTGTTTGTGATTCTTCTATTTTCACAGATAATGTGCTCAAGGTTTTTATCCTTGGCGGCTTGAGCATTTCAGGCGTTTCTGATAAAGGTTAACCAAATATTTTAAACCGCCTCAAAAACGGTATAAGGGTTTTCTGCAGAAGATGTCATCAAAAGATAGTACTGACTATTACATGGCTCTTGGGCCAAATTCAAGGAAAACCTATTCCGCTAAGTTCTAGCGTGAGCTCTCACCAGCTTCGATTTGTAAATCGCCTAAGACCCAATTGCATCTGGACAAAGAGGCGAAATCGTCTTCATCGGTCAAGATTGATGCCAGGTCTGTTTCCCAGTCAAAGGGATTCTTGGGTCGCCGAGGGATAAGGTTGGTCACCACGAAGGTTGGCGGGCTGATTTTCTTGTTCTTTTCATCGTAAGCCGCCTGATATTTTGTCAAGTCAAGGCTGGCGGCGAGTTGAGTCGCGGCCAGTCGAGAATCCTTGACAACCTTCTGGTAGTCTTCTTCCACGAACTCCGAGCCGTCATCTTTAAGCTGAGGGAAGCCGGCAGCTACTTCTTCCAAATTAATTTCTGGAGCATACGCCAGGCAGCTACTCAGAGCCGTCAGGACACCCTTCCGGGCGGCTGATCGGGTTAACTTGCCGATCTGGGGAGGCAGTGTGGATAGATATCCAAGCACCTTTTTGATAGAAGTTATGGGCTCCTTTGCACCGATCACAGCTTTGACGGTCAGCACACTGCCTATGTACAGTTGTTCCGTCAGTGTATAGATCGCCTTCAGCATCAACACGCTGTCGTCTTGCAGATTGGCGACTCTCGAGCCTGTGATCAAATAACCGGTAAGTTAAACATTAAGGAATTCCTCCAAGGAAGAGGATAGGATTGGCGAGTTAGGTAAAGCTTACCAAAGATGGCTTGTGTCATGTTGGAAATATGGCGCTTTAAGCCGGATAGCTCCTGCTGCACAGTTGCCAGCTTTGCTTCTGCTTTTTCGGCTCTCGTCAAAACCGCGCTGTGGTCAGCCTGAGTTCTTTCTAACTCGACTTTGAGCTTTTCCAGTTCAGCCAGAGCCAGCTTATATTTGTCTTCCGACTGAGCTCGGGCATCTTGTTGGTCAGCCAAGTTTTTCCTTAAGTCGCCCAGGACCAGTTCGGTCTGGGTAAGGCTTTCCTGTTCAAAATTTAAAAACAGAGACAAGTCTCAGAATTATTGCAAGGCAATACCCCTGACACTTGGGGGCTAATGTATAATTTCTCAAGGGAAATTATACAGAAATCAAGACCCGGCTCATCATTTTGCTGATGACCCGGCCCTTGGGGGTTACTGGTCGCAAAGCTTTTAAAAGACCCGGCTCATCATTTTACTGATGACTCGGCCCTTGGGGGCTGCTGAGAATAATATAGAGTATGAAATTTTACCTCATGTTTGTTATTTAACATCTTCAGCAGATTCTTTTCCATCTCGTAACTCGCTTCCAGGCGACTTGCGAAGCCAGAACAGAGTTCTTTAAACTCCAGACCTGCATAGTCAGAAAGTTTCGCCTTGGAAGGCCCAGACTCGAGAATTGATGGAGAAGGGGATGCTGTATGCTTGGAAAGGATTGTATCTGTCGGCTTGGAGAAACCAAAACCAGTAATGACCACAGCATCTGGGTCATCAGTTGTCGCCATTACGACTGGTGATCTAGGGACATCCGTTGATCCTTTGGGCGACTCAGGAGGGTTTGCTTGAGTTGTCGGCTCGTTTTGACTTGGATCCTCTTGAGTCGGAGTAGCTTTCCTTGGAGGTTCAGGAGTGGCGTCAGGGTTTGATCCACCGGTCTTCCTCTTTTTGGCTTGCGCCCTAAATAAATCAGAGACAGGCGTATTAAAAAAATATATATTAAAAAGAGTATTATTCTCAAGGATCAGGACAAGGAACTTACCCCGGGACTCGGATCATTGGTGGAAGGGTCGACATCACTGAGTCGCCAGAAGTGGGGGGAGAATCCTGCAGAATTGGCACATCGATAATACTGGCGGGTTAGGACTCTGATCCAAAGCAGCAGGAACAATGGTTGCTCAAATAAGAAAAGGAGGTACCTCGCTTGGTTTTCTTTTGATCCTTGTTGGCAAGCCAGGTGTCAGGTCGCCAGAATGACTTCGCGTTTTCCGTTTTGAGGCGTGCTGCGTTTTCTTCAGTAAGAAATTTGGGTCCAAATGGGCATTTGGATGTGAGAGAGGTACTTTCCCACATATTCGCCGGGCCGGCTTAGGTGGAGAAGGAGATGAATCGGAAGAGACGGAAATTACCTCGACAGAGTCTTCCTGGCTCTCGTTATCTTCATTCTGTTATAAAAGGAGCAAGAGATAAGTAAAGTTAAAAAGGTGATGAGTGACGAGTGAAAATGAGGACGGATTGGTACCTCTGAGAGTGCGTCGCCAGCTTGAGATTCGTCGACTTCAGATGGCTCGGCCGCAGCCGATTTGCCTTTGCCTTTGTTTTTCTTGGAAGGCGGCTTAGCACTTTTCATGGCTTGTTTCTTAGGTCTCCTAGACCAGAACTTGTCGCCTTTCTGGAAAGGGATATGGCATGAAGGCATGCTGACAGTAAACCAGATGAAATAAAAGTTGTTGGCGAGTTAGCTTTGGTTACCTTGGGTGCCGGGTTAATCTTGCAGAAGGGCTTAAGGCCGATTTGGCCGCATTTCGCTGCAGGTTCGCCGGTCAGCTTCCTGATGATGGTGACTATGTCTTTTTCCGTTAATGCTGTGTGGAAGTAGCATTGGGGATGATTCAGAGTACCGTCAAAATCGCACATCAGGCCGTCTAGGCGGCTCAGAGGAAGGATCCGCCATTCGACCCAGCAGCGAATCAAGTCAACCCCGATGAGACCGTTGTTCGTCAAGGATCTCAGTTCGGACAGAATTGGGACGAATTCCGACTCTTCTTTGTCGGTGAGCTTGTCAGGGAGCTTGAAGTTGACTGGGAGGCGGCTTGGCCTGTAACCCTGAAGTTTGTTTTCGCCGGCAGGGGATGTTTCCTTGCAGTAGAACCAAGATTCACCCCAGCCTTTGGGATGGCTAGGCATAGTGAGTGCAGGGAACGGACTGTCCCTGCGACGCTGGCCGTTGACCCCGCCGAGTTCCAAACTGGGGCCATTGTGGAATTCCGTCTGGCGATTCAAGTGGAAGAAGTACCAAAACAGAGGGACGGAAGGCTCGATCCGTAAATAAGCTTCGCAAAGGACTTGGAGTTGACTCAGGTTGCTTATGGAATTGGGTCCCAGATCCTGGAGTCGGACGTTCATAAAATTCAGGGCGTCTCTAAGGAATTTAGATCCGGGCGGTTTAAAACCCCGTTCTAAGTGTTCCACAAAAACTACTATCTCTCCTTCCTTAGGGTTGGGTAGGTCTTCTCCTAACCCGGTGCGCCATCCAATGACGTCTTGAGGATCCAAGCAGCTCGCTTTCACGTAATTCGCCAAAACAGCGTCGTCAACTTTGGTGGGGAGCCAATCGCTCTTGAAAACGGCACCCATGCTACAAATAGGCAAGAAAATGGTATTACGTGTCTCGAGCATTTATTATGTGAGTCGGGACTAGCTTCTGCTTAACCCGCCGGATTGGGAGGCCGGGTTGGACTGATGTGGCGACCTATCGGAGCAGGGCTATTCTCAGAAGCGATGCTACTGTGGGTGTTAAAATTTATTCTTTCCGAAACACTAAGGGAAGGACGAGGTTTCCAAACAGTTTTTTGCAAACAGTGAAAGAGGAATGGATCAATCCAACAGATATAAAAGCTTACGGGCGTGGCTAAAACATGAACGGTGTGTGATCAGGATGGTGCCTCATGTTTAAAAAAACTAGTCTATTGCGAAAATTTGCAAGGGCACAGATGGATAGCATTGTCCGAAACACTAGGTGCCCTAATGGCGCTCGGACTAATCAGTTCAACAGTTGAGATGGTGGCAAACATAGAGCTTCGGAGCTATGGCAATGGCGGCGGCAAGAACAAGAACTAAATCTATCCTTAAAGAAGGAAGCAGTGGCCTAACCTGAAGATCTTGGTCGAAGAAGATTGGTGACGATGGAGCCTGGCGACGGCGACGACGTGCGGGCGGCGCTGGAGTTCCTCGAACGGTGCCGGAGCTCTTCGAACGGCAGCGGCTTGTGGGTGGCGCCGGAGCTCCTCGAACGGCGATGGTTTGTGGGCGGCGCCGGAGCTTCTCGGACGGCAACGGCCTGCGGGCAGCCCTGGAGTTCTTCGGACGGAGGTGGAGTTCGCGGCCGGCAGCGAAGCCTTCGGGATGCGGAGCGTTTTCTTCTCGCTGAGATGATGGTGAAGGGATTGATGGGACTGGTAGGTGGTCGGTGTCAGCCCTGTCCCTTCCGCCTATTTATCAGGACGGGCGCGGAGATCAAGGCGCTATGAGCGGGAACCGTCGAGGAAGGAAAGATTCGCTATGATGGCGCTCGAAAATTTCGGGATAATGACGCACCAAAAGATCCGTTGAGATTGTGTTGGAGTTCCCGAAAATCGAGGACTAAGGAGAATACTGATGGTAAATGCGTTGGCGGCTCAGAGACTTTTTCCGGCACCAATTGGCGAGTTAAGATTTCTGGTGCAAGGGGGAACACAGAAGAGTGAATCGCCTTCGACTAAAATCGAGACATTGGCATGAAGATTCAAGTCAATTTGGGGCCTAATGTTGGGGATATTGCCTGCTGTTGTGACCCGCCAAATATGGGCCGGGTTACTGTTAAGGCGATTCATCCTTTAAGGCTAGTTAGGCCTCTGGCCGGGCGGTTCGAAGTTGCAGGATGATTATGATTTATGGAAGGACTCTGGGTTCGACAAGACGGCGACTTAGAGACCGCGGTGGTCACGATTTGTAAAAAGGAAGGGACTCTTGTAAACCCTAAGGCTTCGACCTATATATAAAGGCGAGTCTAGAGGGGGAGAGGCAGGTTAGAAATCATCGAGTGATAGGTTAGGGCGAGTTACGCCTTCCTCGTAATCGAATCCACATCAATACACACAAAGCAGGACGTAGGCTATTACCTCTTCTCGAGGGGCCGAACCTGGGTAAATCGCCGTGTCTCTCCTGCTTAACCCCTTTGAGTCGCCACCAAGGTGCGATGGCTCCAGTACTAAGTCCTTTCACGAGGACATCTGCCGTGACAAAACCACGACAGTCATCGAGCTGTACGTGTGCGGAATGCGGAGGTGTCGTCCGTTCAACACTTGATCGGGACGGATCGTGGGACGGATCGTGAGACGGTTCACGGGACGGATCGTGGGACGGTTTATGGAATAGATCGTGAAGATGCACCACTACATCAACTGCGTTTATTAACGGTTCCGCTTAGCGATCTACAAGGGTATGTGGATCCGATCTCCCTCTCGTAGATGAACATCACCATGATAGGTCTTCGTGTGCGTAGGAATTTTTTGTTTCCCATGCAACGTTCCCCACATCGGGCTCATCGGTAGTGTACCAGGAGTGCCGGGAGGGTACCGGGGACCATCGGGAGGGGTATCACACCCGAGGGGCCTTATGGGCTGTGGGAGGATACAAACCAGCCCCTAGTGGGCTAACATAAGCTCCCACTAAGGCCCATGAGGTTTGAGAGGCAAAAAACCCAAAGGTGGAAAAGGTGGAAAGGGTTTCCATGTGGAAAGGAGGAATCCTACTCCTAGTAGTATTGGAGTAGGACTCATCCACCTACAATTTCGTCCAAACCTTGAGGGTTTGAGGCTGCCTCCACCCTTCCTCCCTGCTATATATACTAGAGGTATTGAGGGTTTTTGAGACATAGAAAAACAGCCACGTGCTGCCCTATCTCTCTCTCTAGATCTGTTTCTCCTCTAGTCTAGTTTCAGCGGTGCTTACGCGAAGTCGTGCTGGAATAGCTCCAACACCACCCCACCATGCCGCCATGCTGGAGAACTCATCTACCTCTCCGCCCCTCTTGCTGGATCAAGAAGGCGGGGATCGTCATCGAACTGTATGTGTGTTGAACACGGAGGTGCCGTTCGTTCGGCACTAGATCGGGATGGATCGTGATGGGATCGCGGGACGGATCGTGATGAGATCACGGGACGGGCTAGGATTTGGATCACGAAGATGTCCCACTACACAAGCCACGTTATATACGCTTCCGCTTAGAGGTGTACAAGGGTATGTAGATTCACTCTCCCCTCTCGTAGATGATCATCACCATGGATAGGTATTGCGTGTGCGTAGGAATTTTTTGTTTCCCATGCGACGTTCACCAACACGAAGAACTCATACACTTATTATTGGTAACTCTCTAACTAGTTAGGAGATTCACAATGAGACAACTACCCGGAGGAGGAGTGTTTCACTACTGGAATTCACAAATTTTCCGTCTGCCTTTCCTTTGCCGTCTGCTGACACATGGCAAAGAGCTTCTTTGCCATCAGCTGGCGCAAAGCAGACGGCAAAGAGAACACCTAAGGCAAAAAAATTCTTTGCCGTTGGCCTTCCCTATACCGTCGGCCAGCGGACGGCAAAGGAACCACAGGCGAACGGCAAAGGGGTGGCAGACGGCAAAGGGGGTGCCATCGTACACCCCCTCCCACCCCATAATGGGCGCTCCCTTTGCCGTCTGCCCTCCTTCTCTTCGCCGTCGGGGGCGGACGACAAAGCGAGCCCCCCCTAACGGCCGTCTCCCTCTCCCTCTCACTCTCATCCGCTCCGGCAGTTACTCTTAGCCGCTCGTCCCCCGTCGGCCGGCCGCCTCCTCCCTCGCCCCCTCCTCCCCTCCCGCGGCACCCCTCCTCCCCGCCCGCCGGCCGCCTCCCCTCTCGCCCCTCCTCCCCGCGGCCTCCTCCCCGCGCCCTCCTCCCCGCGCCCGCCCGCGGCACCCCTCCTCCCCGCCCGCCGGCCGCCTCTGCTCCCGCCTGCCGACCGCCTCCCCTCCCTCCCGCCGGCCACCTCCCCTCCCGCCTGCCGTGCGCCCCCTGCCCCCTGCCATCGTCCACCACTGCCTCCTGCCGTCGTCCACCGCGGTGAGTTGAGTTCTTCTTCTTTTTCTTTTTAAAAAAGTTAATTACTTTAGTTAGTTTATTAGGTTAGTTTTTTTTGTTATATATAGGGTAATTTAGTTAGTTTATTCGGTTAGATTATTTGGCTAATTAGGTTAGTTAGTTAGGTTAGAAGAAAAAAATAGGAAAAGCAGAAGGAAAAAAATGAAAAAGAAAAAAGGAAAAAAAGAAAATAATTAGAAGAAGAACGAAAAGAAGGAGAAGAAGAAGAAGAAGAAGAAGAGGAGGAGGAGGAGGAGGAGAAAGAAGAAGAAGAAGAAGAAGAAGAAGAAGAAGAAGAGGGGGAGGAGGAGGAGGAGGAAGAGGAGGAGAAAGAAGAAGAAGAAGAAGAAGAAGAAGAAGAAGAAGAAGAAAAATAATAGGAGGAGAAAAAGAGGAGGGGGAGTAGAAGGAGAAAAAAGAAGAAGAAGAAGAAGAAGAAGAAGAAGAAGAAGAAAAGAAGAAGAAGAAAAAGAGGAGAGAGGAGAAGAAGAAAGAAGAGGAAAAGGGAACCCCGGCACCCCGAAACTGACCCTCGACCCCCGACCCTTGACGCCCGACGCCACTGACCCCCGACCATCGACCCCCAACGCCACTGACCCCCGACCCCCGACCCCCGACGCCACTGACCCCCCATGCCACTAACCCTCGACCCCCGACGCCACTGACCCCCGACCCAGACCCTCGGCCCATGACTCCCGACCCCCGACGCTCGACGCCACCAACCCCCGACCCCCGACGCCACGGACACCCGACGTCACTGACCCTGGACCCCCGACGCCACTGACCCCCCACAACCGACGCCACAAACCCTCCGACCCCCGATGCCACCGACACCTGACACCACCGACCCTCGACGGCAGTGACTCCCGACGCCACTAAGCCCCGACCCCCGACACCTCTTCTGCCTTCTTTTGAACGAGAAGGTGCTTTTCGACCTTCCAGAGGCCCACGAGGTCGTAGTTTTGTAAATTATGAGTTAAGTCACATATTTTCCGATTATGTTAATTATAAAAACATCGTATTTGTGTTGATCGTGTGAATTTCAATGTGCAGTTGTTCGATGACCTCCACGTGCGTTGGACGAGCTCCGCCCTTGCGTTTGTTGGTGAGCACAAATGACTTCTCCTCCTACCCCCTTAATTTGCTCTGTCCCAGTCTTCGTGCCGATGAAACTTGCTAGCTATAGGTTTCTTTAATCATGAGTATGCGTGACCAGTATGCGTCTCCTGTTCGAAAGGGCGACATCTATAAATATGCATTCCTTTGCATATTTATAACCGCCATCCTTTCGAATTGTCCAACATTATCCATGGACAGCCCGAGTATGTGTAGATTGGGTTTGTTTTCCCGTATGCTGTGCTCCGGATCCGATGCGGAATTTCATCAGTGCCTCCCCTGTTGTTCTCCAGGTACACATCCTCTCTACTTATTGCCGAGACGTGTATCAGGAGAACAACGGGGAGGTGCTGCCAAAATTCTGCGTCGCATCTCGAGCAGAGCATGGGAAAACGAACCCAGTCTACACATACTCGGGTGGGATTAGGACCTATCTTTACCTATTAGCGTGTAGGTTGCATGGACGTAATAAAACTGACAAACTTGATTAGCGTATGAATATAGATGATGAATTATATATTTATTTCTTGCGCCCCCATAGGTAGCTAGGAAACATGAGTGATCGTGCTTGGATGTACACTGGTCACCCTAGTCAGAAAGACATGACCCATGAATGGTTAACAAAAACCAGGGGGTTTGTGAGAGCCACATTTGCAAATGGCCAGCAAAAAACATGGTGCCCCTGTCCCAACTGCGACAACTGGAAAAAGCAGACATAGTTTGAAATGGGTAAACACCTACAAAAGTGGGGTTTTACGCCTAATTATACGGTGTGGACTTTTCATGGTGAGTCTGACCAACGTGCCAGAGCTGAGGTGATTCGTCGTCGCACCGACGAGCATGGTACCGGGATTGAAGACATGGTGCAAGACTTTGATGATGCTCGAGATTCGGACGATGAGATGGAGGAATCTGCAAAGGCCTTCTATGAAATGTTGGAGTCTTCAAAACGTCCTCTCCACGAATAGACTGAGCTTTGTCAACTGGATGCCATCGCGCAAGTAATGGCTTTGAAGGCTCAATTCAACCTAGGCAGAGAACGCTACGACGCGATGACGACGATATTTGGACGCTTTCTACCCAAAGGCCATGTACTGCCTGCAAACCTGTACTAATCAGAGAAAATCCTCCGTGTACTTAAGATGCCCTATGAGAAGATACATTCCTATGAGAATGGATGTGCCTTATTTAGGCTTGAGTATGCGGCCTTGAATTATTGCCCCATTTGTAATTCTTCGAGGTATATTCTGGTAGACAACGACATGGGTGAGAAGAATCAGACCAAAATCCCCATTAGTGTTCTTCGGTATCTGCCAGTCGTACCAAGACTTCAACGTCTTTTCATGGTGGAAGAGACGGCCAGACAGATGACATGGCACAAATTGGGCAAAAGAACAGAACTAGATGCGGATGGGAACAAGATGCTAGTACACACTTCAGATGGTTTTGCGTGGAGGCACTTCGATGCATTACATAAGGATAAATCGGAAGATCCAAGGCAACCTAGAGTTGCCATCAGCAAGGATGGGTTCAATGTGTATGGTATGACAGCAACACAATACAGTTGTTGGCCTGTATTTGTCATTCCACTAAATTTGCCACCCGGAGAGATTATGAAAAGAAAGAACATTTTCCCGACGTTGATAATTCCAGGGCCCAACTATCCGGGGAAGAATATGAATGTGTACATGCAACCGTTTAAGGATGAGTTGCAAGAAGCCTGGGATAATGGGATCAAGACCTACGACGCGGCTACCAAAACAAATTTCAAAATGCATGTGTGGTACATGTACTCGACGCATGATTATCCGGCGTTTGCGCTATTCGCTGGCTGGTGTGTGCATGGAAGGTTGCCGTGCACCACATGCAAGGCAGCTCTTCAGTTCCGTTGGCTGCAGGCTGGTCGCAAGTATTCTTGCTTCGACATGCATAGACAATTCCTCGATCCGGACCATAAGTTTAGAAAAGACAAGAAGAATTTCATCAAAGGTAGAGTTGTCAAAAACACTGCACCAGCTGCATTGATAGGCCAACAGACCCTTGATCAGTTAAATGCTCTTGAGCCTGATCCTTTGCGTCCAGGATACTTCAATGGGTATAATACGGAACACGCCTGGACTCACAAGTCATGCTTATGGGATCTGCCTTACTTCAAAGACCTCCTTTGCCCACACAACATTGACGTGATGCACACTGAAAAGAATATTGCGGAGGACATTTTTGGTACATTGTTCGGCATAAAGGGGAAGTCAAAATATAATCCTAAGGCTAGAATCGACCAGGAGGCTCTATGTGATAGACCATTGGAAAACTTGCGACAACGGAAAGGAAAGCAAAGCATAGCGAAGCCAAAGGCATGGTTCAATCTTGAGAGGCCAGCTATTAGGGAAATGCTATTGTGGGTGAAAATGCGGTTGATGTTCCCCGATGGGTATGCTGCGAATCTAAAGAGGGGAGCGAGTCTTGAGAAATTGAAAATATTTGGGCTCAAGAGTCATGATTGGCACATATGGATTGAGTGGGTAATGCCTGTGATGTTGCGTGGCTTTATCCCTGAGGATGAATGGCTAGTACTGGCAGAGCTGAGCTATTTCTTTCGTTCTCTTTGTGCGAAAGAACTATCGCCTGGCGTGCTAGATGAAATGGAAGAGTTGGCGCCGAACTTGATCTGCAAATTAGAAAAGATCTTTCCACCGGGCTTCTTTAATCCAATGCAACATTTGATTTTGCATCTCCCGACCGAGGCAAGAATGGGGGGGCCCGTTCAAAATCGATGGTGCTACTCAACTGAGTGGATGCAGAAGACGCTTCGAGCTAAGTGTAAAAATAAATGTAGAAATGAAGCATCGATGGCCGAGGCATTCATTACTAAGGAGGCGACAAACTTCATGACAGCACACTACGAAGCCAAAAATCATCATTTGCATAACCCGAAGCCTCGGTACAATGCTGGCGATCGAAAAAAAGTTCGATCCAACCTCAGCCTATTCAAAGGTAAGCTCGCACCATCCGGTGCTTCGAAAGGGAAATCGTTGGATGTCAAAGAATGGCAGCCCATTTCATTGTATATCTTCGCCAACCTAACAGAAGTGCGGCCGTACATCGAGTAAGTTCTCGGTAATTTATTGTTCCGCAACTTCTTATTGCTTTGAACTACTCTTATTCCCGGATATTTGATATAGTCGATACGTCGCCGAATTCTCGGATGGAGCGGTCATCGAAAAGGATTCCGTCGAAGAGTATGAGCTTCTCGCAAAGCATGGAGGCGACTATCCCAGTTTCATCTCTTGGTTCAAACAAAGGGTAATTAATTACCATTAAGGGCCCATTTGATTTCTTGGTCTAATTTGCGGCTAATGCATCCATTCTTATGTATTAAACTTGTAGGCTGATGCAGAGTCTATGGACGCCGAGTTGAGACAAGTCGCTAATGGTTTTGACTATAAGGTCCGTTCATTTGACAAATACAACATCAACGGGTATCACTTTTGTACCTTTGGCAAAGAGCTATCTATGCCCGACCTGAAGTCTACAAATTGTTCAGTCTCTGCTATCGGAGAAGGAGACACCGAGTATTATGGAAGAGTTGAAGCAATTTATGAACTTCTATTCT
Source organism: Hordeum vulgare subsp. vulgare (assembly GCF_904849725.1). Lineage (NCBI taxonomy): Eukaryota > Viridiplantae > Streptophyta > Magnoliopsida > Poales > Poaceae > Hordeum > Hordeum vulgare. The sequence goes on from NC_058521.1 coordinate 459,880,631, forward strand.
ATGGTGAAAACCCACCGACCGTCGTAGTCTTCAAATGTTATTGGTTTGAGCCAAGGGGGACTAGAAGGACTCATGAACATATAGGACTAGTCGAAATCAACCAAAACACCCACTTAGATGTTCCCGATGTCTATATTACGGCTCAACAGGCGACACAAGTTTTCTATCTACCGTGGGCCTACCAAACTGATCCAAATCTGAAAGGTTGGGATGTTGTTTATGAAGTGCCACCACATTTAAGACCACCTACCCTCAATGAAGAGGATTACGAACCTCACATTAACCCAGACACATATGAAGGAGAATTCTTCCAAGAAACACGTATGTCCAAGAAACGTTTCAAGAACCGCTCTACTTCACCCCAGAACATTGAAGTAGACAACGACAGTGAATCTGTCTTAACCCCTGAGCCCGAACAGGAAGAGCTGGAAGAAGAAGAGGTCACTGCTGCGGATGACCTGTCACTTCTTCACCGATTACATAATGGTGGCCTTCCACATGTTCTTCGTGATAGTGTTGATGATGATGCATTTATTGATGATAGTGATGATGATGATGCATTTATTGACCCTGAAGCATATATAGATGAGCACGATTGTTATTAGTTCATGTCAGGTATTCAACTATTATACTATATATAAATTTTGAGTTCATGTTAGGTATTCAATTTTTATTAGCCATGTTGGTATTTATGACGATGATACACTTAAATTATATACATTTTATTACTCCTGTTGGTATTTATGTTGTACTAATTTCATTTACTCTTTGTCATGACAGGTGTTGAAAGATGGTGGGAAAGGGTCGAAAGCACTCCGCGGCTCCTTCTTCATCGGCGGGTGATGGGATGGGTACTTCCATTCCTGCCTCGCCTCTTCGGAGAGTTTTGCTCTCTACTATGCAAGGAGCGCCCCCTGTGAGAGGAGGTCGACCCCCCGCGAAGCCAAGAGGCACTAAAGGTACACGTTGTATTCATGTTGGTATTTATGCTGTACTCATGTTGTATGCATATTGGTATTTATATACATTTTATTACTCATGTTGGTATTTATGTTGTACTAAAGGTACACGTGGCCGCGGGAGAGGTAGGGCGATGGGTGCCACGCCTTCTGAGGTGGCGGCTACACGGTCTCCGCCACCACCCCAAGCTGATTCACCTCAGCACATGACTTCTAGGGTGGATTCGTCTGAGGTGGAGGCTACACGGTCTCCGGTTCACGAGCCTCGGGTCGACAAGCCTCAGGTCGACGAGCCTTCGACCCACGAGACTCGTGTCCCAGAGGCTTCCTTCCAGGCGACTCCGGAGCAAAGCAGGGATGAGGGTACGTCCCAAGAGACCCAGTGGGATGCTGGTAGCGATGAGGAGCTGGGTGAGGGGGCTACCGTCTACCAGCGTGGTAGTTCGGGGCTCCCGCTCGTGCCAGCGACCCCCGAGCAGAGGTGGTCGATTAGGCCAAATGGGGCCAAGTAAGTTAATTTACTCTTATTTAACCTTTTGCCTTCGCGTTTTCTCAAATATCTAATGTTTTGGCTTTAATTTGTCATACTGTAGGGGTTGGATTGTTGCCAAGGGTGTCCGCAAGCCCAACAACGTCCTTGGTGTTCTTTGCCGTAAAAACTTCCCAGGGTTTGTTACGATGCCCGGTCGGGAGCGAGAGGTAGGAATGACCTGGGAGCACTACTTGGGTGCCCCGGCCCCGCCGGAGGTGGAGATCGACGGTGTTTTGTGCAACACGAGGGCGGACATGGTGATCCGAAAGTTCTGGGTAATTTCTCATTCACACAATTATAAATCAACCATAGCTATTTATTGTACTAATCGGTGTTGTCTCGTTTGCACACCTACTACAGGTGTGAGGAGGGATACGAGGAGGACGCGACAAAGGTTATCGAAACCGAATGTCGCCGCCTACTTCAAAACTTTCGGCACGAGGCTCGAGTGCAGGCTGTTCGAGACTACTATGCGATGCGGTGTATTAGGATTGACAAGGCGAAGTGCCGTGATGCTATGATGGAGAAGGAGCATTACATGAAGGTAATTACATATTATTAAGGCTTTGTAGTTAGTTTCCTTGATTTGGTTCTTACACGCTCAAATTTCTCTTTATTAACTTAGGTGCCCCCGAGATGGTGTGTGGATAAGATGGATTGTTGGGAGGCCTTGGTGGATCAGTGGTGCTCCGAAACGTGGGAGGCCAGCCACAACAACGCCAAGGAGAGGCGTGGCAAAATGGTTGGCGTGCCACACCATCAAGGGAGCGTCAACTTAATCCAATTTGGCGAGAACTGGGTATGTGGTTTGCTTCATGCCTCATGCAATTCATTCTTAATGCTATCTTGAGCCCTTTACTAATACAATTTTCCTCTCTCTCTCTTTTAGGCGCGTCACAATAAGACGGAGGCGCCACAGATGTACGACCTGTATGCGATGACCCATACTGACTCGTACAAGAAGGTCAAGGCATTCTCTGAGTCTGACCTCGAGCATCCAGAAAACTTCACCAACATCTCCCACCACAAGCTCGTGAAGTACAGAGATCGCGAGAAGGCAAGGAAAGGGGAGGACTTTAACCCGAGCGGCAACGGGAGGCTGGCTACGGGAGGCCCCATGGCTCGATCGCTATTGGAGACGGCCTTATACGTTGTCCTAGCACTCTCCGGCAGATAAAGGCATGCCAAACGAGCTCTTGTCCGGAGATAACACGTCGTCCACAGCCAGTCGAGCTCGCCATCGAGGTTAGTTTAATGGACTCGACTATCTTTCCGCATTATGTTGTGCGTTGGAACCAATATGATTACATTGCTAACAATGAGTTGTGTTGCAGGCTGCTATTCATAAAGAGAGAGAGAGGCAATGCAGGCGGCTATGGCGGAGAAGGATAAGGAAATTAGGGAGCTGGAGGAGAGGACGACTGCATTGGTGGAGGCGGAGAGGGCACGGAATGATGCGTCTAACAGGGCCATATACGAGCTCTTCGTGGTAAGTTTCTTCTTCATGTTATTTCAAATCTTGCATTTGAATGTCCGTTTCATTAATAAATAAAAAGTTTGACTTGTCGAAATCAAATGTACAACCTATGTGCAAGAAGAACGGCCAAGTCCCTCCACCGATGCCAGTCATTAATGTGGCGGGGTCGGTGAGTTTCATTTCAGTGCAGTGATCTTAAGAGTGTCCTCATGCTAACTACACATTGCAAACGATGTTTGGTGCAGAGTATCTCCCGAAACGCATCGCACGACCCTTCTACAGTCGAGCCTTCTCCAGGGCAGCCTTCTCCAGGTGAAACAAGCCAGAGCCACCGTGCTTCACCGCTGTGATGACGATAATGGTATGTTATTTCTAGTGTTTTAATAAAAATAGCTAGACTTCCATCTAAATGACATAATTAGGTTAGTTAGCTCCAAGAAAGGCTAAATTGGCTAATTATCCTACGAAATGACATAATTAGCTTAGTTAGCTCCAACATGACCTATTTAATAAAAAATGACCTATAGTTAGCTAAGTTCTCTCCTAAATGACATAATAAGGCTTACGTAGCTGCAAGATGTCCTATTCCCCCTAACTTAGGTATTAAATGGCCTATAATTAGCCTAGCTAGATCCAAAATGGCTAAATAAGCATAGTTTGCTCCGGAATGACCTATTTTACCCAAGTTAGATCCGAAACGACCTATAGTTAGCTAGGGTTCCACCTAGATGACATAATTAGCTTAGTTAGCTCCTAAATGGTCTATTTAATAAAACATGACCTATACTTAGCTAATTATCCTTGAAATGACATAATTATCTCCAAAAAGGCATTCTTAGCCAATTTAACCCGAAGAAGGGGACAAGAGGAGAAGAAAGAGGAAAAATGAAAGGAAGGAAGAAGAAGAAGAGGAGAAGAACAAGAAGGAGAAGGAGGAGGATAAGAAGAAGGAGAAGAAGGAGAAGGAGATCCTCCTTCTCCTTCTTCTTCCTCCTTCTCCTTCTCCTTCTTCTTTTCTTCTTCTTCTCCTCTTCCTTCTCCTTCTCCTCCTCCTCCTCCTCTTTCTTTTACTTCTTCTCTTTCTCTTCTTCTACGTAGCTTAGACTCATCCAAGAAAGGCTAAATTGGCTAATTATCCTACGAAATGACATAATTAGCTTAGTTAGCTCCAAAATGACCTACAGTTAGCTAAGTTCTCTCCTAAATGACATAATAAGGCTTACGTAGCTGCAAGATGACCTATTCCCCCTAACTTAGGTATTAAATGGGCTATAATTAGCCTAGCTAGATCCAAAATGGCTTAATAAGCATAGTTTGCTCCGGAATGACCTATTTTACCCAAGTTAGCTCTGAAACAACGTATAGTTAGCTAGGGTTCCACCTAGATGACATAATTAGCTTAGTTAGCTCCTAAATGGTCTATTTAATAAAACATGACCTATACTTAGCTAATTATCCTCGAAATGACATAATTAGCTCCAAAAAGGCATTCTAAGCCAATTTATCCCGAAGAAGGGGACAAGAGGAGAAGAAAGAGGAAAAATGAAAGGAAGGAAGAAGAAGAAGAGGAGAAGAAGAAGAAGGAGAGGGAGGAGGATAAGAAGAAGGAGAAGAAGGAGGAGAAGAGGGAGAAGGAGCTCCTCCTTCTCCTTCTTCTTCCTCCTTCTTCCTTCTTCTCCTTCTTCTTTTCTTCTTCTTCTCCTCTTCCTTCTCCTTCTCCTCCTCCTTATTTTACTTCTTGTTCTCTTTCTCTTCTTCTACGTAGCTTAGACTCATCCAAGAAAGGCTAAATTGGCTAATTATCCTACGAAATGACATAATTAGCTTAGTTAGCTCCAAAATGACCTATTTAATAAAAAATGACCTACAGTTAGCTAAGTTCTCTCCTAAATGACATAATAAGGCTTACGTAGCTGCAAGATGACCTATTCCCCCTAACTTAGGTATTAAATGGCCTATAATTAGCCTAGCTAGATCCAAAATGGCTTAATAAGCATAGTTTGCTCCGGAATGACCTATTTTACCCAAGTTAGCTCCGAAACGACCTATAGTTAGCTAGGGTTCCACCTAAATGACATAATTAGCTTAGTTAGCTCCTAAATGGTCTATACTTAGCTAATTTATCTCCGAAATAACCTATATATACACTTCTTCATCTAGTATTATTCTTCTAACTTTCTTATTTGTCATTTTGCAGATTACCTTCACTTCACGGGAAGCTTTGATTATATTGATGGAATGCTTGAAGATGATTTCTTGTACCATGGCTTGTATTGAAACTATTGTAGTATATGGATATATATGAAACTTTGTATGCATGTGGATGAAACTGGTGTAATATATGGTTTGGTACGGATGCAACTTGCATAATATGTATGCACTATGGATGAGAGTTATTTTAATATGGTTATGAGTACGGAAAGAAATTTATTTATGTCAAATATATATATATATATATATACATATATATATATATATCCTGATTATTGTTAAAAATGCTGGATATAATAAAAAATAAATTAAAAAGGGGCTGGTTCCCCCCTTTGCCGTCTGCCCCCACATGGCAAAGGGGGGATGGCAGACGGCAAAGGGGGAATCTGCCCCCTCTCTCTCCCCTCTTTGCCGTCTGCCCCCACATGGAAAAGGGGTGTATGCAGACGACAAAGGGGGGAATCTGCCCCCCTCTCTCCCCTCTTTGCCCTCTGCCCCCACATGGCAAAGGGGGGTGGGCAGACGGCAAAGGGGTGAATCAGCCCCCTCTCTCCCCTCTTTGTCGTCTGCCCCCACATGGCAAAGGGTGGGATGGCAGACGACAAAGAGAGGAGGCCTGCCGTTAACACTTAATGGGGCCGTTGCAGTATATGTCGTCCCAGTTAATTTGCCGTCTGCCCCCTCATGGCAAAGATTCTTTGCCGTCCGCTTTACAAAAGCAGACGACAAAGAACCTCTTCACCAGATTTTTTTACCGTCTAGTTTGCCGTCTGCTGACCGACGGCAAAGCCTTTGCCGTCCGTGGTTCCCCCCTTTGCCGTCTGCAGTGGCAGACGGCAAATTTCTGAATTTCAGTAGTGTTTGGGGGTTTTGTTATCCTTGCGCATCCTCGACTCATGGTAACGTGAGGGTACTCTATATATTCCAACCCCTACAGAGGTTAGCGATCAATTTAGTAGCTAGAGTTTCTTAACTATTTTTTAGTTTTTAAAACCACACGGATTTACCAAAATACGACACCTATCACTAATAGGCTCAAGCTCTTGGCACCAATAGTCCAAACGTTACTCAAATCAATACCTCAAAACTATTGCAAGTTACTACTTGATACGTCCCAAACGTATCTATAATTTCTGCTTGTTCCATGATCTTTTTGGTGACATTATTATATGTTTTGCTACACTCTTATATCATTTTACACATATTTGGACTAACCTACTAACTCAGTGCACCAAGTGCCAGTTTCCGTCTGCTGATGTCTATTTTGCAGGGGCTTTTACCCAATTTTCTGAAGCCCAAAAAAATCCAAAAAAAATATATAAAAAATCAGTGAAACAGAAGCTTCCTGATCACCGAAGGAGGGTCGGAGGGGGGCCACGGGCCTCCCACACAGCCTGCTGGTGTGGCCAGGCCCTAGGCCGCGCCAGGAGCTCACCTCGGTGGGTCGCACCTCCTCCGGTGCCCTCCTTTGGCCTATATTTGGAGTCCCGAGAGGAAACCCCCGGAGACTTTTTGGAATCGCGAATTTCTCCATCGTTCCGCCGCTGTAGCGCTTCCGAGATCGGGAGCGTCAGGAGACCTCTTCTCGACACCCTGCCGGAGAGAGGATTGACCTCCGGGAGCATCTCCACCGCCATGGACACTTCCCGGACATGCCGTGAGTAGTCCTCCTTGCACCATGAGTCCATGACCAGTAGCTATGTGATGTCTTCTCTCCAATCTTGTGCTTTAATGGTTAGTCTTGTGAGCTGCCCTACATGATTAAGGCATCTATGTAATTCTCTTGCTATTGCTATGCTCGGTTTGTTGGGATCCGATGGATTATGAGATTATGTTCAGATTGTTATGAGTTATATATTTGATTATCCTTTTATATTATGTTCCTTAGTGATTCATGCATGTTCTCCGTTGCTTTTTATTGCTTTGGCCAAGTAGTAGATTGTAACTCCAAGAGGAAGTGTTATGCATGATTGTGGGTTCATACCCCTTGATGTCTAGCTCGAGTGACAGAAACATGAGACTAGGGGATGTGCTTGTTTCCACCAGGGAGAAAACAACGGTGCTTGTGACCACAGTTGCAAGGATTGTTTACCTTACGCATAGTTTGTTAATGTAGTTGTCCGTTGCTTTGAGTTTACACGTTGGGTGGGGCTTGCAACTTAATACGAGAGAGATTTTCTGGATAGATATCTCAAGGTGGATGATTAGTAAGTAGATGCTGATGAATAAACGGTCTACTTGTCTTGGCGTACTGCCCATTAATATTGAACCTCTAACTATCAAGTAGCATAATTAGCATTGTAGTGCAATCATAATTCTGTCGATCATAATTCTGTCAATTGCCCAATTGTGATTTGTTTACCCAATCATAGTTGTTTATCGTCTTTTGGGAGAGAGACATCACTAGTGAACATTATGTGACTCCGGTCCATATCACCATCATTGTTTACACCTCCATCATTTACTGCTTTTATTTACTTTCCCGTTGCAATCACTATTACCTCCCCGCTTGTGTTTTGATCCTTTGCAAACTACAAGGCCAGAGAGATTGACAACCTCTTTGTACTCGTTGGGAGCAAAGTTATTTGTTGTGTGTGCAGGTCCATGTCTTCTGCTAGCGCAAGGGTGGAGGACACTTACTTGTTGAGCCTAGGAATCCTCCTAGTTCGATAAACCTTACGGTCTCCGTGTAAGTGAAATTTGCTGCTGGCTACATCTCCTCCTTCCACTTGGGGTAACCAACGAGGGGCGAGAAGTATATACATCAAGTTGTCATCAAGCGAATTTCTACATCCCCAAGCTTAATTTCCGCTCGTCCTCGAGTAGATAAATGATAACACAATAATTTCTGTGGTAACATGCTAACACACATATAAGAACTTCAAAGTAAAGCAAGTGAGATATGCAATTCAAGTCAAGACAATAACAAGCAAGAGTCTATATCTAGTATTGAATTTAGCAAAGTAACAACATAAAGGTGCAAGAGCTCTCGCTGTTCGTGACACGAATGTCTCCAAATGGTGTTTGCGTGCAAGAAGTGGGAGATGGGTTGAGATCATAAAATATTTTTTAATTGAGAACTAAATCTAGTAAACCTCACACTTAGTATTCTTCGGAATCTTATTTTGACTCATCCCCAAACCACTAGTTAGGCACAAGTCAAAATGATCCTCTCCTTTTAGACTTTGAGCACTAATGAAGTGGATGAGCGTAAGCAAGATATGTTGGCACTTAGGATGGAAAACAGAATAATGATGGGTAAGGAAGACAAAAAGGTGTGAAAGTCTCACATCAATGAGGACAACCATAGGCGAGAGAAAGCCAAATGATAAATATGATGTGAGGAGTAGGGATTGCCATGTAAGGGATGCACATATGAGCTAAGGTCAGCTCTCCAATGGAACTAGTGGGGGTGCATCCAACTTGTTTGCTCATGAAGACCTAGAGCTCATTTGAGGAGGCTCATCATTGGAATATGCAAACCAAGTTCTATAGTGTAAGGATCCCCACATAGTTATGCATGAATGATAATCTCTATGGAGTACCAATATAGTAATGGAGTACGAGTGTGGATCTTTCAAAAGGAATAGTAGTGTTGCCACCTTCTCTTTTTTCTTTTCTTTTTCTTTTTACTTTATTTTATTTTATGGCCTCTTTGGCTCTTAGTTTTTATCTCCCATTTGTCTTCTTTGGGATCTTTTATTTGTCCTCTTTGGGATCTTTTCCTCACTTAAGGGCAACACTCAAAGTTTTACATGAATAAAAATAAAAATCATCGCACTTTGTAAGAAGTACTCAACATAAAGACAAGTAAAAACGATCATGATGTATGCAAATGTATGCCTCTGCCAGTGTAGCAGGATATGCAATGATACTAGCGCGTCATGTAGCAGTAATGAGGGCAGGGCCCGAATAGCATGCGACTCTATGGTCAAGCAAAAGCATGTATGACATGAAGATCAAGTCATGAGATGGTGGATGTTGCATGACAATGTATCTCAGAAAGGCTATGGAAATGCCTTAATAGGTAGGTATGGTGGCTGTTTTGAGGAAAGATATAATGAGGCTTATGTATAACAGAGCGTATCATGTCATGGGTTTGGATGCACCGACGGAGTTTGCACCAATTCTCAATGTGAGAAAGGGCAATGCATGGTACCGAAGAGGCTAGCAAAATATGGATGGTGGAAGTGCCAACAATCGAATACTCACATTAGTCTGAAGAACTCATACACTTATTATCGGTAACTCTCTATCTAGTTAGGAAATTCACAAAGAGACAAGTACCCCGAGGAGGAGTGTTTGGTGGTTTGGTTATCCTTGCGCATCCTCGACTCATGGTAACGTGAGGGTACTCTATATATTCCAACCCCTCCAGAGGTTAGCGATCAATTTAGTAGCTAGAGTTATCAACTATTTTTTTGGTTTTTGAAAAACACATGGATTTCCCAAAATATGACACCTATCACTAATAGGCTCAAGCTCTTGGCACCAATAGTCCAAACATTACTCAAATCAATACCTCAAAACTATTGCAAGTTACTACTATACTTAAATAGCAACCTCAGTTACCTACTCATGCAAGAGACACAACTCAGTGCAACAAGCTGATCCTGCAATCTCTGGCGTTAGCTAGACGAATGCTTATGACAACAAACCTTCTCCTGCAACGGCACCAGAAGAATGCTGATAGCACTCCCCAGTAATGAAACTAGAAGAATGTTGTTAATGGCCCACCAGCGCGTGGGTTCGCAACAGTTTTTGAGGGTAGAGTATTCGACCCAAATTTGTTGGTACGCCAGGCAGGAGGTGAGAGAATACTCTCGAGTATTAGCAGCTGAATTTGTCAGATTCAACCACACTTGAAAGATTAGTATCTGCAAGCAAAGTAGTAACAACCAAGTAGTGTGATAACAATGGTGTCAGAAACCATCTGTTGACGGCAGACTATTCCTAACGATTGTATCAATGGCAGCTCCGTTGCCGCGTTGACGGAAATTGTCAGTTCTCGACAATGTCCGATGAACCAACAGTGACAGCAGTAGCAAGTAGCAACAGTAGCAAGCGACAGTAGTAGCAACAGTAGCAGCAGAGCAAAACAAGTAACAGCAGTAGCAACAGTAGCATCAGCAGCAAAGCAAAACAAGTAATAGCAGTAGTGACAGTAGTAGCAACAGCAGTAGCAACAGTAGTAGCAGCAGCAGTAGGACAAACTCGTAGGCAATGGGTCGGTGATTTGTTTGGATGGTATTCATCATGCAACAACTATAACATGGAGAGATATGAGGCTAGCTCCCATTCGTCAATGTGATGTAGGCATGCATTCCGTGTGTCGTCATACGTGCTTAGGGAAAAGAACTTGCATGACATCTATTGTCCATCCCTCCCGTGGTAGCGGGGTCCAAAAGGAAACTACGGGATATTAAGGTTCTCCTTTTAATAAAGAACCGGACCAACGCATTAGCACTTGGTGAACACATGAATTCCTCAAACTATGGTCATCACCGGGAGTGGTTCCGGTTATTGTCAGTCCGGGGTTGCCGGATCATAACACATAGTAGGTAAGTACAACTTGCAAGATCGGATCTAAAACACACATATATTGGTGACAACATAATAATTTCAGATCTGAAATCATGGCACTCGGGCCCTAGTGACAAGCATTAAGCATGGCAAAGTAGTAGCAACATCAATCTCAGAACATAGTGGATACTAGGGATCAATCCCCATCAAAACTAACTCGATTACATGATAGATCTCATCCTACTCATCACCGCCCAGCGAGTCTATGAATAGATTACTCACAAACAACGAAAAGCTTCATGGAATTGGAGAGGGAAGAAGGTTGATGATGACGATGGCGACGATTTCCCCTCTCCGGAGCCCAAGACGGACTCCAGATCTACCCTCCAGATGAAGAACAGGTGGTGGCGGCGCCTCCGTATCGAAAACGCGACAAAAACTTCTCTTTTTATTTTTTCTGGGACGAAAGGCAACTTATAGAGCTGGAGTTGGGGGCGGTAGGTGCCTGTGGGCCCCACAAGCCTGCCCACCTCCACCAAGGGGGTGGTGGCGGATCAACGGCTTGTGGCTCAGTGGCCCACCCCCTGAGGTGGAACTTGGCGCAGATATTTTTGATATTTTCCAAAACTGCTCCCCGTAAATTTTCAGGACGTTTGGGGAACTTTGATTTCTGCACAAAAATAACACCAAGGCAATTCTGCTGAAAACATCGTCAGTCGAGGTTAGTTCCATTCAAATCATGCAAATTAGAGTCCAGAACAAGGGCAAAAGAGTTTGGAAAAGTAGATACGATGGAGACGTATCAACTCCCCCAAGCTTAAAACCTTGCTTGTCCTCAAGCAACTCAGTTGATAAACTGAGAGAGAAAGAAAAACTTTGACAAACTCTGCTCGATCTTGTTATTGCAACTATGTCTAACTCATAACCAGAATTTCAGCAAGATCACAAGTTAACCTCATAAGCAAATGACACAAAGGTCTCACTGTAAACTAATATCAATGGCATAATCAGCTAACGAGCAAATAATAATGAGTTTGAAATACCAACACTTGAATCAAAACAAGCATGAAGCAATATGAATAGGTGGTATCTCGCTAGCTCTTTCGGAGTCCGCAAAACATAAATGCAGAGCACTTTCAAAGATCAAGGGCTGACTAAACATTGTAATTCATAGCAACAAAGATCCAGTCATAGTCATACTCAATATCAATCAAAAGGAAAGCATAAAAATGACAGAGGTGCTCTCTAATTGGTGCTTATATAAGAGGAGGATGACTCGATAGGAAAATAAATAGACAGGCCCTTCGCAGAGGGAAGCATTGATTTGCAGAGGTGCTAGAGCTCAAGCTTTGAAAACAGAGATAATAATTTTGGGTGGCATGCTTTCATTGTCAACGCAATGACCAAGAGTTCTCAATATCTTCCATGCTACGCATTCTATAGGAGGTTCCCAAACAGAAAAGTAAAGTTTTAACTCCCCCACCACCAATCAATCACACTCCACGGCTAGCCGAATCCTCGGGTACCGTCCATACTAACATCAATCCGGGGGGAGTCTTGTTTTACAGTTAAGTTTTCGATTTAAGCGTGGAACTGGGCATCCCAAATACCGTCCCCTTTCTCGTGAATGACTGTGAATAAACACATGTCGAGGATAACAGTCCTGGCATGGAAGATACCAATAGCCCTCTGTCACCACATGAGCGGTTCATGCATGCAAAACAGATTATTTCTTGAAGGTTCAGAGAATGGCACATGCCAATTTACTTGGAACGGCAGGTAGATACCGCAAATAGTTAGTTATGGTGGACTCTCATGGAAATTTTTTTGGGTTTATGGAAGTGGATGCACAAGCAGTATTCCCGCTTAGTACAAGTGAAGGCTAGCAAAAGACTGGGAAGCGACCAACTACAGAGCGACAACAGTCATCAAGATGCAATGAGTTTGACTAACATTGAATGCAAGCATGAACATGATATAAATCACCATGAATATGAACATCATAGATTCTATGTTGATTTTGTTTCAACTACATGCATGAACATGCGCCAAGTCAAGCCACTTGAAACATTCAAAGGAGAATACCATCCTATCATACTATATCATAGTTATCTCAAAATCTATGTTGGCATTCAAGACAAACCATTATAAGCTCTCAGCTAAATAAGCATGGCATCAGAAACTATGATCTCTAAGTTGTCATTGCAAAAATGGTTCTCTCACAACAAAGCTAAATCTGGGTCGACAAGCTAGTTATATTTACAAAAACAAAATAGATAGAGTTCATACCAGCTTTTCAGTCTCAGTCACTTCATCATATATCATCATTGTTTCCTTTCATTTGCACGATCGAACGATGTGAACAATAATAAGCGCATTGGACTAAGCTGAATCTACAGGCAAACACAAAGGAGAAGACAAAATAATATGGCTCTTTGAAAGCTAAACAGGTAAGCATGTAAGAACCACTAAGCATTGTAACCAATATCTTCTACCTTGACACAAAGATAAAGAAAGCTATTTACACGGGAAAGCTCCCAACAAGCAAAAGAAGAAAGAAAAATCTTTTGGGGTTTTCTCAAAAGGACACAAAACAAGAAAACAAAAAGAAACTAGCATGGATAATACAGTGGCAAAGTTTAAACACCGGCTAACAAAGTGAAAGCATAAGCATGAATGTAAAGTCGGTGAGAACACGTACTCCCCCAAGCTTAGGATTTTGTCCTATCTTGGTCTACTCCCATGGATGATCCTGGCGAAACCCAAAGTCATAATGGGTGTTATACGAGAGTGCTGCAGCCACTGCCTGAATAGCTGCCTCACGAAGTCGAGCAGCCGTCGGCTCCCTCTCATACTCCTCTACCTCTCCTATGGTTATGTAGTATCTTCGTTTTACTTGAAAGTCAAAGAAAGCAGGAGCAGGAAGGGTAATATGGAAAACACGCTGCCTGTTAAATATCAAGCGGTAAAGGAGGGATCCATGATCTCTCTCAAGGAACTGGTAGCGTGTTAGAGTGACACGATCAAGGTAGGCTGTATGGAGAGGAGGGTCTTCTGGACGGATGGATACTCCAAGAAAATTTCCTAAGCGTGTAGCATAAACACCACCAAAGAAGTCCCCCTCACTCACATTTTTATTCAACCTCCTTGCTATTATAGCTCCCATATTGAAGCTCCTGTCACGTGTTACTGCGCTCTTAAGGATACTAAGGTCAGAAGCGCATAGGTGACAATGTGCACCCTTGCCGTTAATGCACCTACCTACGAAGAGAGCAAGGTAGTGCAAGGCAGGGAAATGGATGCTTCCTATGGTGGCTTGCGTGATATCTCTGGTTTCTCCCACAGTTATACTGGAGATAAAGTCTCTGACCGAAGACTTAGGAGGATCATTAACACTACCCCAATCGGGTATCTTGCAAATCCTATTGAAATCCTCCAGATCCACGGTATAGGATTTATCGTACAACTCAAACAGTATGGATGATTCACGGCCAACTAAAAAATTAAATCTACGCACGAAGGAGGCAGTGAGCATAGCATACTGTTCACATTTATTTGAGAGGAATTCTTCTAACCCGACATTGTGGACAAGTGCATCAAACCCATCCTTGAAGCCTGCTTCGATCATGAACTCATCGGAAGGCCATTCACATGGTTGCACCGGCGCGTCCCTTAGTTGAAAAGGTTCGGGCTCCCGAAAAGAGAGACGGGGACCCTTCTTACTTGAGGAACCACCATGAAACTTCCTCCTGAACATAATTTCCTTTTGCTGAAATTTTTGAAGTTCAAGAGAAAAGTGAATGAGGACCAACCACACCTTGTAGCAACTACTCCTACTAGTGCCTAGAGACCGTATCACGCGCTAAAACTACTTGGGACCAGCTAAAATCAACTTTTCTAGCTCAAGAACAGGGTCACCAAGGTAGCAAGAATATGCGAAGGGTAAAGCACTAGAGCAAAAACTAATTGGACCAATGGAGGAGTCATTTACCAAGGATTAATTTCCCCAAAACGGTTCAGAGAATGGTGCTTTGAGAAAGGAGATCGAAAATCACAGCCAAATGAGCAAGAACACGGGTTTGAGCTTCGAAACAATTTTTTCTGGAGGTGGAAGAAGAGGCTAGGAGCTGGAATGAGTGGAGGGGGTGCCTGTGGGCCCCACAAGCTTGCACCCCGCCACCAGGGGGGTAGGTGGTGGTGGTGTGTGTGGGGGGGGGGGGGGGGCTTGTGGCCCACTGATCAGGCCCCCAGGCCAGCTCTCAGGCCTAGAAATTTTCAAAAATTCCAAAAAAATCATACTAAATTTTCAGGACTATCGGAGAACTTTTATTTTCGAGGTATTTTTCTCCGGGACGCTAAAACAGAAAACAGGAAAAGCTAAACTAATTCTATCATTTTTCTTCTAAACAAAAAGAAAAGGAAAACTCAAAACAGAGGTATGCGACTCTTTGATTCATCCGTTTCATGGTCATCGAAAGAAATCCATCAATGGGATTGATCAAGTCCTTATGACAAAACCTTCTCGAATCGCAAGAGAGAATGGAGAATTTTAGAATAGCCACTAAGTCACCTCAATGGGGATATGAATCTCCCCAACAAGCAAATCATACTTCATCTTGACACGAGGAATAGGGCATTCAAAGCTCCCAATGAGAATCAATGAAGTCTTTTCGATAGCATTGATGCAATGTACTGGATATCGTTTCTTCGAAAAGTGCACTGTGTGCTCATTACCGTTGACGTGGAAAGTGATATTGCCTTTCTTGCAATCTATAACAGCCCCTGCAGTTTTTAAAAAGGGTCTTCCGAGGATGATAGCCATGGCATCGTCCTCGGGAATATCCAAGATAACAAAGTCTATTAAGATAGTAGTTTTAGCAACCACAACAGGCACATCCTCGCAAACGCCGATAGGGAAAGCAGTTGATTTGTCGGCCATTTGCAGAGAAATTTCAGTGGGTGTCAACTTATCCAACTCAAGTCTACGATAAAGAGAAAGCGGCATAACACTAACACCGGCTCCAAGGTCACATAAGGCAGTTCTTATGTAGTTTCCTTTAATGGAGCAAGGTATAGTGGGCACTCCGGGATCACCAAGTTTCTTAGGAGTTCCACCCTTGAAAGTATAGTTGGCAAGCATGATGGAGATCTCAAGATTTGGTATCTTCCGTTTATTAGTCACGATATCTTTAATGTACTTGGCATACGGAGACATCTTGAGCGTATCAGTTAACCTCATCTGCAGAAAGACGGGTCTTATCATCTCAACGAAGCACTCAAAATACTCATCATCCTTTTTCTTGAATGGCTTAGGAGAAAGGGCATAGGTCTCTAAACCCATGGCTCTCTTTCTTTACCATGCTTCCTAGCAGTGAAGTCATTCTTGTCGTATTTCTTAAGTTGTGGATCATTAGGATTAACCGTAGGTTCAATCTCCACATCCTCATCATTGCTAGGTTGAGCATTATTATGAACATCACTGTCCATGTTGTCACCAGGTTCATGTTCATCACCAGATTGTGTTTCTGCATGAGATGCAGAAATATCATTAGATTTTTCAGGTGTGACAGTATTTGGTGAACTAGCATGCAGGTTCCTATCATCCTTCTTCTTCTCCTTAGAATGACTAGGTGTATCAGCATTGATTCCTTGAGAATCTTGATCAATTATCTTAGGATGACCTTCTGGGATACAAAGGTTCCTGAGTCATTTTTCCTCCTCTAGTAATGACTGACAGAGTTGTCATTTAATTCGTTGAGCAGGTCATTCCGAGCTTTAAGTACTTGTTCTACCTGAGTAGTAATCATAGAGGCATGTTTACTCAGAAGGTTCAGATCATTGACATTTCTGTCAAGCACTTAAATGGCTAAGCATACGAGTACTTTGTTCCAAATGTCTGCTAACATAATCATTGAAACTCTGTTGTTTGGCAACAAAGTTGTCAAATTCATCAAAGCATAGGCTAGCAGGTTTATCAAAAGGAATATCACTCTTGTCAAACCTACGCAGAGAATTCACTTCCACTACCTGTATTGGGTTATCGAGACCGTGGATCTCTTCGATAGGTGGTAGATTTTTGACATCTTCAGCTCTAATGCCTTTCTCTTGCATAGATTTCTTGGCTTCTTGCATATCTTCGGGACTGAGGAATAGAATACCTCTTTTCTTAGGAGTTGGCTTAGGAGGTGGTTCGGGAATAGTCCAAGAATTATCGTTGATCAAGTGGTTATTCAGTAGGGTCTCAGCTTGTTCTATAGTTTGTTCCCTAAAAACACAACCGACACAACTATCTAGGTACTCTCTAGAGGCATCAGTAAGTCCGTTATAGAGGATATCAAGTATCTCGTTCTTCTTAAGAGGGTGATCAGGCAAAGCATTCTGTAGCTGGACGGGCCTCCCCCAAGCTTGTGTAAGACTCTCTTCTTGGAGTTGAGCAAAGTTGTATATGTCCTGCAAGGCAGCTTGCTTCTTATGGGCAGGGAAATATTTCTCACAGAAGTAATAGACCATCTCCTGGGGACTATGCACACATCTAGGAGCAAGAGAGGTGAACCAGGATTTAGCATCATCCTTTAGAGAGAAAGGAAACAACTTAAGGATATAGTAGTGGCGGATCTTCTCCTCATTAGTGAAAAGGTTGGCTTTTTCAAATAGTTTGGCAAGATGGGCTATGACCGTCTCAGACTCATAACCATGAAAAGGATCAGATTCGACTAGAGAGATTATCTCAGGGTCGATAGAGAATTCGTAATCCTTATCGGTGACAAAGATGGGCGAAGTGGCAAACTTCGGGTCATTTTTCATCCTAGCTTCCCAAGATTTTTCCTTCCACTTGAGAAGTAATTTCTCAGCGTCATAGGCATCCTTACACACAAGAAAATCTTCAGCTATCTCTCCCTCTATAACGTAACCCTCAGGTATATCAGGCAATTCATATCTAGGAGAGCTATATCTAACAAGAGCAAAAGCAGGTTCTATCTCAATAATATCGGTAGTTTCGGAAGCATCAAGAGCATTGGCAGTAACTCTAGCAATATGAGCATCAAGGAACACTCCTAGTGGAACATCAGGCAAAGGAGCATCTCTAGCAGTATCAAGCATAGTATCATCAGACATAGTATCAAGCATAGCATCTCTAGCTGTATCAGGCATAGTATCAAGCATAGTATCATCAGGCATAGTATCAAGCATAGCATCTCTA
The DNA here is from genome assembly GCF_904849725.1 of Hordeum vulgare subsp. vulgare. Taxonomy (NCBI): domain Eukaryota; kingdom Viridiplantae; phylum Streptophyta; class Magnoliopsida; order Poales; family Poaceae; genus Hordeum; species Hordeum vulgare. The sequence continues at coordinate 459,898,534 of NC_058521.1, forward strand.
GCAGTATCAGGCATAGTATCAAGCATAGCATCATCAGGCATAGTATCAAGCATAGCATCTCTAGCAGTAGTATCACAAGCATCATCAAGCACATGCGACATATCAAGATTTCTAGCAGGAGGTGATGTCGCAAACTTACTCATAACTGAAGGTGAATCAAGTGCAGAGCTATATGGCAATTCCTTACCTCCCCTCGTAGTTGAGGGCAAGACTTTGGTCTTCGGATACTTCAGATTCTTCATAGTGATCAGCAGATATAAATCCCAAGTGACTCAGAGAATATAGCAATACCTCCCCGGCAACGGCGGTAGAAAAATGTTGATCCTGCAATCTCTGGCGTTAGCTAGACGAATGCTTATGACAACAAACCTTCTCCTACAACGGCACCAGAAGAATGCTGATAGCACTCCCCAGTAATGAAACTAGAAGAATGTTGTTGACGGCCCACCAGCGCGTGGGTTCGCAGCAGTTTTCGAGGGTAGAGTATTTGACACAAATTTGTTGGTACGCCAGGTAGGAGGTGAGAGAATACTCTCGAGTATTAGCAGCTGAATTTGTCAGATTCAACCACACCTGAAAGATTAGTATCTGCAAGCAAAGTAGTAACAACAAAGTAGTGTGATAACAACGGTGTCACATATGATCTGTTGATGGCAGACTATTCCTAACGATTGTATCAATGGCGCCTCCGTTGCCACGTTGACGGAAATTGTCAGTTCCCGTCAACGTCCGGTGAACCAACAGTGTAGCAGGTAGCAGCAGTGTAACGAGCAATAGTAGTGGCAAGGAACAACAATAGTGACAACAGTAGCAAGTAGCAAAAGTAGCAAGCGACAGTAGTAGCAATAGTAGCAGGAGAGCAAAACAAGTAACAACAGTAGAAACAGTAGCATCAACAGCAAACCAAAACAAGTAATAGCAGTAGGGATAGTAGTAGCAACAGCAGTGCAAGACAAGTAACAACAGTAGCAACAGTAGGACAAACTCGTAGGCAATGGGTCGGTGATTTGTTTGGATGATATTCATCATGCAATAGCTATAACATGGAGAGATATGAGGCTAGCTCCCGTTCGTCAATGTGATGTAGGCATGCATTCTGTGTGTCGTCATACGTGCTTAGGGAAAAGAACTTGCATGACATCTATTGTCCATCCGTCCCGTGGCAGCGGGGTCCAAAAGGAAACTACGGGATATTAAGGTTCTCCTTTTAATAAAGAACCCGACCAATGCATTAGCACTTGGTGAACACATGAACTCCTCAAACTATGGTCATCACCGGGAGTGGTTCCGGTTATTGTCACTCCGGGGTTGCCGGATCATAACACATAGTAGGTAACTACAACTTGCAAGATCGGATCTAAAACACACATATATTGGTGACAACATAATAATTTCAGATCTGAAATCATGGCACTCGGGCCCTAGTGACAAGCATTAAGCATGGCAAACTAGTAGCAACATCAATCTCAGAACATAGTGGATACTAGGGATCAATCCCCATCAAAACTAACTCGATTACATAATAGATCTCATCCTACTCATCACCGCCCAGCGAGTCTACGAATAGATTACTCACGAACGACGAAGAGCTTCATGGAATTGGAGAGGGAAGAAGGTTGATGATGACGATGGGGACGATTTCCCCTCTCCGGAGCCCAAGACGGACTCCAGATCTGCCCTCCAGATGAAGAACAAGTGGTGGCGGCGCCTCCGTATCGAAAACGCGACGAAAACTTCTCTTTTTATTTTTTCTGGGACGAAAGGCAACTTATAGAGCTGGAGTTGGGGGGGGGGCAGGTGCCTCTGGGCCCCACAAGCCTGCCCACCGCCACCAGGGGCTGGTGGCGGAGCAGGGGCTTGTGGCCCACTAGCCCACCCCCTGAGGTGGAACTTGGCGCAGATATTTTTGATATTTTCCAAAACTGCTCCCCGTAAATTTTCAAGACGTTTGGAGAACTTTGATTTCTGCACAAAAATAACACCAAGGCAATTCTGCTGAAAACAGCGTGAGTCCAGGTTAGTTCCATTGAAATCATGCAAATTAGAGTCGAAAACAAGGGCAAACGAGTTTGGAAAAGTAGATACGATGGACACGTATCACAAGCCAACTCTCTAAACAAGATAAGCATGATAACTCAAGAGAGTTCGTGAAGCAACCTAAATAATAGCTCTTAAAAAGATAAGCATGAAAACTAAGAGCTAAGCATGACAGTAGCTACAAAAAGATGAAGAACAAACAAAAAGATAAGCATGATAACCTGTGTTGTGTTCTGGAGTGGAATGGAACGTGTGTTTCTCCCAAACAAGGTATGCTTGGTTCTGACTTGTTATGAATAGCAAGCAAAACTAAAACAAACTAAAAAGCAAATAGCGGGACGCTCCAAGCATAACACATATCATACGAAGTGATAAAAATATAGCATGGAGATGGACGACTTCATGATTGTTGATAGAGAAGGGGATGCACGGGGGCATTCCCAAGCTTAGACGCTTGAGTCTCCTTGAATATTTCTTGGGGTGAATGGGGTCATCCCCAAGCTTGAGCGCTTGACACTCCTGTATCTTCTTTCATCATCTCTCCCATCGCATATTTGAAAACTCCCATCATACGAAACTCATCATAAGATGATTAGAGTGGTTAATGCCCTTAATAAAATAATTCAATACCTGCTGGAAATAAAGATTTTCATGAAAAGCTACTGCTTCTCATGATTGCCAAAAGATTTTTGCAAATAAAAGGCAAGCTTAGGATTCGCAAAACAATGGAAACACAAAACATGGCAGAATGTGTGAAAAAGAGAACAACAGGTACTAAATAATTTATTCGGGGCACTTCTGCAACTCCAATAAAAAAACTCAGAACAGATGCCAGAAAGGAAATTATATAGAGCATGCTTTCAAAAAACGTCAGATCAAAAAGATGACATGGTGAGTTTTGGCGAATTTTTCCGTCAAGCAGATAGAATCTGTTTCTGGACAGCATGTCACCATTTTTGAACTTTCTTGCAATCGGAGGCTATAACTTGGCACAAAGCTTGAAAATAAAGATACAATGATGTTGCTACAGTAGTAAAAAGCATCAAGACCACTAAAACTGAAAGTAAAAACTTAAAGTAAATATAACAAGGGTTATCTCCCTAGAATTCTTTCTTTATAGCCATAAAGAAAGGCTTAAGATTTTAATGATGCTCTCGTAGGAATAAGAGTTGTAGAACAAAAGAGAGCATCAAGAAGCAAATACCAAACACATTTAAGTCTGACATACTTCCCATGCATAGGAATATTGCAATAGAATAATTCATTGAAGCACAAAGCAATAAACATCAGAAGGTAAAGCAAGTGCACTTTCAAAACCTTCAACATAAAGAGAGGGAACCTGATACTATTGAAATATCTATAAGCATATGTTACCTTCTCATAATAATTTTCAGCGGGATCATGAATAAACTCAACAATATAAGTATCACATAAAGCATTGTTACCATGATCCACATGGACTTCGTGAAGAGGATAAAACTTGGAGTAAAAGAGAGACTGAATCTCTTCCCAATCCCGTAGCCGAGAATCATCTAGTAGCCTATACCACTCCAATGCTTTTCCTTTTAGTGACAAGGAAAATAATTTCCTGATGACTCCATCTCTTGTCAAACCTGAAATCTTAAACAACTCAGAAAGTTCTGTAAGTTTCAACAAATGAATACTAGGATTGATTGTTCCATCTCCTGCATAACAATCATTCCTAATTATTTCAATTATCCCAAGTTCTATTTTGAATGGGATACATTTAGTAGGTGGAGGAGACTTCTCTACCACGGGTGTGGTAAAGCGGCCTTCCCCAAGCAGCGAACTAATAGTGCAATTTTCCATAATCCTAACTAGCTCATGGGAAAATGACAAGACTAAAAGCAAAGGTAAAAGATACTGTGCAACTCCCCTATCTTGAAGACTAGAGTCCCCGACAACGGCGCCAGAAATTCGCTTGATGACGAGTTGATGTATATACTTCTCGCCCCTCGTTGGTTACCCCACGTGGAAGGTGGAGATATAGTTAGCAGCAAATTTCCCTTACACGGAGACTGTAAGATTTATCGAACCAGGAGGACTCCTAGGCTCAACAAGTAGGTGTCTTCCACCCTGGTGCTAGCAGAAGACGTGGACCTGCACACACAACAAATAATTTTGCTCCCAACGAGTACAGAGAGGTTGTCAATCTCTCCGGCCTTGTAGTTTGCAAAGGATCAAAACACAAGCGGGAAGGTAATAGTGATTACAACGGTAAAGTAAATAAAAGCGGTAAATGATGGAGGTGTAAACAATGATGGTGATATGGACCGGAGTCACATGATGTTCACTAGTGATGTCTCTCTCTGAAAAGACGATAAACAACTATGCTTGGGTAAACAAATTACAGCTAGGCAATTGACAGAATTATGATCGCACTGCAATGCTAATTATGCTACTTGATAGTTAGAAGTTCAATAGTAATGGGCAGTACGCCAAGACAAGTAGACCGTTTATTCATCAACATCTACTTACTAATCATCCACCTTGAGATATCTATCCAGAACATCTCTCCGGTATTAAGTTGCGAGCCCCACCCAAAGTGTAAACTCAAAGCAATGGACAACTGCATTAACCAACCATGCGTAAGGTAAACAATCCTTACAACCGTGGTCACAAGCACCGTTGTTTTCTCCGTGGTGGCAACAAGCACATCCCCTAGTCTCATGTTTCTCTCACACAAGCTTGACATCGAGGGGCATGAACCCACAATCATGCATAACGCTTCCTCTTGGAGTTACAATCTACTACATGGCCAAAGTAATAAAAAGCAACAAAGAACATGCATGAATCACTAAGGAACATAATATAAAAGGATAATCAAATATATAACTCATAAAAATCTGAACATAATCTCATAATCCATCGGATCCCAACAAACCGAGCATAGCAATAGCAAGAGAATTACATAGATCCCCTGATCATGTAGGGCAGCTCACAAGGACTAACCATTGAAGCACAATATTGGAGAGAAGACATCACATAGCTACTGGTCATGGACTCATGGTCCAAGGAGGACTACTCATGAGACGTCTGGGAAGCGTCCATGGCAGTGGAGAAGCTCCCGGAGGTCAATCCTCCCTCCCGCATGGTGCCGGGAAGAGGTCTCCAAACGCTCCCAATATCGGAAGCGCTGCGGCAGCGGAACGATGGAGAAATTCGCGATTCCAGAAAGTCTCAGACGGTTTCCTCTCGGGACTCTAAATATAGGCCAAAGGAGAGCACCGGAGGATGTGGGACCCACCCAGGTGACCTCCTGGCGCGACCTAGGGCCTGGCCGCGCCAGCAGGCCGCCTGGGAGGCCCTTGGCCCCTCTCTGGCCCTCCTTCAGTGATCCAGAAGCTTGTGTTTCGCTGATTTTTTATATATATTTTTTGGATTTTTTCGGGCTTTGGAAAATTGGGTAAAAGCCCCTGCAAAATAAATATCAGCATACAGAAAGTGGCACTGGTGCACTGAGTTAGTAGATTAGTCCAAATATGTGTAAAATGATATAGAAGTGTAGCAAAACATATAACAATGTCACCCAAAAGATCATGGAACAATAATAAATTATAGATACGATTGGGACGTATCACTACTATACTTAAATATCAACCTCAATTACCTAGTCATGCAAGACACACAACTCAGTGCAACGAGCCAACTCTCTAAACTAGATAAGCATGATAACTCACGAGAGTTCCATAAGCAACCTAGATAAAAGCTCTTAAAAAGATATAGCATGAAAACTAAGAGCTAAGCATGACAACAACTATGTAAAGATAAAGAACACAAAAAAAGATAAGCATGAAAACCTATGTTGTGTTCTAGAGTGGAATGGAGCGTGCTTCTCTCCCATACAAGGTAGGCTAGGTTCCTACTTGTTATGAACAACAAGCAAAACTAAAACAAACTAAAAAGTAAAGAGCGGGACGCTCCAATCATAGCACATAACATATGAAGTGATAAAAATATAGCATGGAGATGGACGAACTGATGATTGTTCATAGAGAAGGGGATGCATGGGGGTATCCCGAAGCTTAGACGCTTGAGTCTCCTTGAATATTTCTTGCGGGTGCATGGGGGCATCCCCAAGCTTGAGCGGTTGACACTCCTGGATCTTCTGTCATCATCTTCCATCGCATACTTGAAAACTCCCTTCATATGAAACTCATCATAAGCTGATTAGAGTGGTTAGTACCCATGATAAAATAATTCATTACCTACTGGAAATAATGATTTTCATGAAAAGCTACTATTTCGCACGATTGCCAGAAGGTTTTTGAAAGGGAAAGGCAAGCTTAAGATTTGCAAAATGATGAAAACACAAAACGTGGCAGAATCTGTGAAAAACAGAACAACAGGTAGTAAATAATTTTTTCGGGGTACTTCTGCAACTCAAATAAGAAAACTCAAAACAGATGCCAGAAAGATAATTATATAGATAATGCTATCAAAAAATGCAGATCAAAGATGATCTGGTGATTTTTGGCGAATTTTTCCGTGAGGCAGACAGAATCTGTTTCTGGACACCATGTCACAACTTTTGAACTTTATTGCAATCGGAGGCTAAAACTTGGCACGAAGCTTGAAAATAAAGATACAATGATGTTTTTACAGTAGTAACAAGCATCAAGACCACTAAAGCTGAAAGTAAAAACTCAAAGTAAAGATAACAAGGGTTGTGTCCCTAGAGCTCTTTCTTTATAGCCATAAAGATAGGCTTAAGATTTTAATGATGCTCTCATAGGAATAAGAGTTGTAGAACAAAAGAGAGCATCAAGAAGCAAATATCAAACACATTTAAGTCTAACATGCTTCCTATGCATAGGTATATTGCAATAGAATAATTCATTGAAGCACAAAGCAATAAGCATAGGAAGGCAAAACAAGTGCACCTTCAAAACCTTCAACATAAAGAGAGGGAACTTGATATTATTGAAATATCTATAAGTATATGTTCCCTTCTCATAATAATTTTCAGTGGGATCATGAATAAACTCATCAATATAAGTATCACATAAAGCATTGTTACCATGATCCACGTGGACTTCATGAAGAGGATAAAACTTGGAGTAAAAGAGAGACTGAATCTCTTCCCAATCCCGTAGGTGAGAATCATCTAGTACCCTATACATTCCATTGCTTTTCCTTTTAGTGACAAGGCAAATAATTTCCTCATGACTCCATCTCTTGTCAAACCTGAAATCTTAAACAACTCACAAAGTTCTGTAAGTTTCAACAAATGAATACTAGGATTGAATGTTCCATCTCCTGCATAACAATCATCCCTAATTATTTCAATTATCCCAATTGGTATTTTGAATGGGATACATTCAGTAGGTGGAGGAGACTTCTCTACCATGGGTGTGGTGAAGCGGCCTTCCCCAAGCACCGAACTAAGAGTGCAGTTTTCCATAAGCCTGACTAGTGAAGTAACACAACATGGTGTTTTCAGTGGAACCCATAGCAGCAGCAACAAGCAAGAACAAATCAACTAATTTTTGTGGTTTTTGGTATAAGACTCTAAAGCAAAAACTAGAACGCAAACTAACAAGACTAAAAAGCAAAAGTAAAAGATAGCGTGCAACTCCCCTATCTGGAAGACTGGAGTCCCCGGATACGGCGCCAGAAAACTTGCTTGATGACGATATGATGTATATACTTATCGCTCCTCGTTGTTTATTGATACGTCTCTGTCGTATCTACTTTTCCAAACTCTTTTGCCCTTGTTTTGGACTCTAATTTGCATGATTTGAATGGAACTAACCCGGACTAACGCTGTTTTCAGCAGAATTGCCATGGTGTTGTTTTTGCGCAGAAATAAAAGTTCTCAGAATGACATTGAAATTTACGGGGATTTTTCGTGGAATATATAAAAAATACTGGCGCAAGAATCAACCGAGGAAGTGGAGCGTGGAGCCCACAATCCCACCAGGCGCGGGCCCCCTTGGCCCCGCCTGGCAGGCTTGTGGGGCCCATGTTGCTCCACCGCCTCCGAATCCAGCTCTATTTAGTCCCTTCCGTCCGGAAAAAAATCAAGGAGAAGAGTTCATCGCGTTTTACGATACGGAGGCGCCGCCACCTCCTGTTCTTCCTCTCGAGGGTAGATCTGGAGTCCGTTCTGGGCTCCGGAGAGGGGAGATCGTCTCCATCGTCATCACCAACCTTCCTTCATCGCCAATTCGATGATGCTCTTCACCGTTCGTGAGTAATCTCATCGTAGGCTTGCTGGACGGTGATGGGTTGGATGAGATCTATCATGTAATCGAGTTAGTTTTGATGGGGATTGATCCCTAGTATCCACTATGTTTTGAGAGTGATGTTGCTACTACTTTGCCATGCTTAATGCTTGTCACTAGGGCCCGAGTTCCATGATTTCATATCTGAACATATTATGTTGTCGCCAATATATGTGTGTTCTTGATCCTATCTTGCAAGTTGAAGTCACCTACTATGTGTTATGACCCGGCAACCCCGGAGTGACAATAGCCGGAACCACTCCCGGAGATGACCATAGTATGAGGAGTTAATGTATTCACTAAGTGTTAATGCGTTGGTCCGTTCTTTATTAAAAGGAGAACCTTAATATCCCGTAGTTTCCATTAGGACCCCGCTGCCACAGGAGGGATGGACAATAGATGTCATGCAAGTTCTTTTCCCTAAGCACGTATGACTACATACGGAATACATGCCTACATTACATTGACGAACTGGAGCTAGTTACATATCTCCCCATGTTATAACTGTTGCATGATGAATAACATCCGGCATAATCATCCATCACCGATCCAATGCCTACGAGTCTTTTCCTACTGGTCTTGCTACGTTACTTTGCTGCTATTGCTGTCACTTCTGCTACTGTTACTCTGTTGCTACTACTGTTACTCTGCTGCTACTGCTCTCACTTTGCTGCTACTGGTTACTGCTACTACTGTTGCTATCACACTACTCTGCTACTGATACTTTTCTACAGATACTAAGTCTTTCAGGTGTGGTTGAATTGACAACTCAAATGCTAATACTTGAGAATATTCTTTGGCTTCCCCTTGTCTCGAATTAATAAATTTGGGTTGAATACTGTAACCTCGAAAATTGTTGCGATACCCTATACTTGTGGGTTATCAAGACTATTTTCCGGCGCTGTTGCCGGGGAGGCATAGCTATATTCTCTGCGTGACTTGGGATTTACGTCTGCTGATCAGTATCAGGAATCCGAAAGATCCAAGAATTAAAGTCTCTCCCTCAACTACGAGGACAGGTAAGGAACTGTGATACTTCTCAAACGTATCTATAATTTTTGATGGTTTCACGCTGTTATCTTGTCAACTTTGGATGTTTTACATACCTTTTATATCTTTTTTGATACTAACTTATTAATTCAGGGCCAAGTGCCAGTTCCTATTTTTTCTGTGTTTTTGACTCTTTTCAGGGTCCAAACAGAAAAAAATCCCCGAAATAAAATTTTCCAGAACAAAAGAAGATCGGGGAAATTGAGGGCCAAGGCAGGGGGCCCACAGGGAGCCCACAAGCCCTGTTGCCGCGGCCAGGGGGGCCCGCGGCAACCAGGCTTGTGGCCTCCCTGGCTCTCCCCTGCCCTAGCTCTTTGGCCTATAAATTCCCTAAAATCACAGAAAAAATCAGGGCATCCACGAAAACACTTTTCTGGCGCCGCAAGCTTCCGTTTCCGCGAGATCTCATCTGGAGACCCTTCCCGGTGCCTTGCCGGAGGGGACTTTGGAGTTGGAGGGTTCCACATCAACATCATCGCCTCTCCAATGACTCGTGAGTAGTCCACTTCAGACCTACGAGTCCGTAGTTAGTATCTAGATGGCTTCTTCTCTCTCTTGTATCTTCACTACAAAGTTCTCCATGATATTCATGGAGATCTATGCGATGTAATCCTCTTTGGCGGTGTGTTTGTCGAGACCCTATGAATTGTGGATTTATGATAAGATTATCTATGAATTATATTTGAGTCTTTGCTGATTTCTTATATGCATGATTTGATATCCTTGTAAGTCTCTCCGAGTCTTGGGTTTTGTTTGGCCAACTAGATCTATGATTCTTGCAATGGGAGAAGTGCTTGGTTTTGGTTCATACCGTGCGGTGACCTTTCCCAGTAACAGAAGGGGCAGCAAGGCACACATCGTGTTGTTGCCATCAAGGGTAACAAGATGGGCTTTCATCATAGATTTGAGATTGTCCATCTACATCATGTCATCTTGCTTAAGGCGTTACTCTGTTCTTTTGAACTTAATACACTAGATGCATGCTGGATAGCGGTCGACGTGTGGAGTAATAGTAGTAGATGCAGAAAGTATCTTTCTACTTGTTTTGGGCGTGATGCCTATAGATATGATCATTTCCATAGATAATGTCATGACTTTGCGCGGTTCTATCAATTGCTCGACAGTAATTCGTTCACCCACTGTCTATTTGCTTTCATGAGAGAAGCCACTAGTGAACACTACGCCCCCCGGGTCTATTCACAACTATCGTCTCCACTTTTACTTTTACTTTGCTTTGTTTACTTTTTGCTTTTAGTTCTCACTTTGCAAACAATCTGTAAGTGATTGACAACCCCTTCATAGTGTTGGGTGCAAGCTCTTTGTGTTTGTGCAAGTACTTGTGACTTGACGCGATCCTCCCACTGGATCGATACCTTGGTTCCCAAACTGAGGGAAATACTTACGACCGCTGTGCTACATCACCCTTTCCTCTTCAAGGGAACACCAACGCAAGGCTCCAAGGCCGTGGGGAAATCTTTTGCATATTTTCCAAGGAAGTCCCTATAGGCGTAGCCCATAGCAGCAGGATTCCTGGCGCCGTTGTCAGGGAAGGTCTATTGTCGCAGTAGCAGAAGGATTTCTGGCGCCGTTGCCGGGGAAGGTCTTTTGTCGCAGTAGCAGAAGGATTTCTGGCGCCGTTGCCGGGGAGGAGAGATCAAGTCAAGACCCATCCAAGTAGGTGTCACAAACTCATCTCTTGCATTTACCTTTTTTGCCAGTTGCCTCTCGTTTTTCTCTCCCCCACTTCACATTTGCCGTTTTCATTTGCCTTTCTCCCTTGCCGTTTTCATTTGCCTTTTTGCCTTTCTCTTTTGTCATTTTGTTTTGCCTTTTGCCATTTTCCTTCGCCAGTTTTATTGCTTGATCGTGTTCCTGTTGGTTTGTTGAAGTCATCATGGCTGAAAACACCAAACTTTGCGACTTCTCGAGTACTAATAATAATAATTTTTTTAGTACCCCGATTGCTCCCGCCGCTAGTGCGGAATCGTATTAAATCAACACTGCCTTGCTAAATCTTGTTATGAAAGAGCAATTCTCTGGCCTTCCTAGTGAAGATGCCGCATCCCATCTCAATACCTTCATTGAGCTTTGCGATATGAAAAAGAAAAGAGATGTGGATAATGACGTGATTAAATTGAAGGTTTTCCTTTCTCTTTATGTGATCGTGCGAAAACTTGGTTTTCTTCTTTGCCTAAAAATAGTATCGATTCTTGGGATAAGTCCAAAGATGCTTGCATATCCAAGTATTTTCCGCCGGCTAAGATTATCTCTCTCCGTAACCATATCATGAATTTCAAGCAACTTGATCATGAACACGTTGCACAATCTTGGGAGAGGATGAAGTTAATGATTAGAAATTGTCCCCCTCATGGCTTGAGTTTGTGGATGATTATACAAATCTTTTATGCTGGTTTGAATTTTGCTTCTCGCAATATCTTGGACTCCGCCTCAGGTGGAACGTTCATGGAAATCACGTTAGGAGACGCTACAGAACTACTAGACAATATCATGACCAACTACTGTCAGTGGCACACTGAAAGGTCACCTGCTAGCAAAAAGGTACACGCTATAGAAGAAATTAACCCGCTTAGTGCTAAGATGGACGAGTTGATGAATTTGGTTGCTAGTAGAAATGCTCCTTTAGATCCTAATGACATGCCACTATCTTCTTTGATTGAGAGTAGCAACGCTAGTTTGGACGTTAATTTTGTTGGTAGGAACAATTTTGGCAACAACAATGCTTTTAGAGGAAACTATGTTCCTAGGCCTTTTCCTAGTAACTCCTCTAACAATTATGGCAATTCCTACAACAACACTTATGGAAATCACAACAAATTACCCTATGATTTAGAGAGTAATATCAAAGAGTTCATCAACTCTCAAAAGATTTTCAATGCGTCCATAGAGGAAAAACTACTCAAAATAGACGATTTGGCTAAGAGCGTTGATAGGATGTCTGGTGATATTGATGCTTTGAAAGTTAGATGTGCTCCTCCCAAGGTCAACTTGGATGAAACTTTAAAAGCTATGCATGTCTCCATGAATGAGAGCAAAGAAAGAACCGCCCAAATTCGCGCTAGGCATGAATGGTTTAAAAGGGTGCGTTCTAGTGATGCAAATCACGAAGATCTTAAAGTTCTTGGTGTGACTCCTCTTGAATCTTTGTTTTCTCGTGTCAAACCTATTGATGAAGGGGCTGGATATGAATCCACTTTGGTTGAAAAACGCCCCAATGATTCGGAGTCCACCTATCTTGATGATAAAGGTGTGGAGAGTGGAGTAGAAGAAATCAAAATATTGGGTAGTAATGAAACTCCCACTTTGGATTTCAAGGAATTCAATTATGATAGTTGCTACTTGTTTGAATGCATTTCTTTGATGCAATCCATTGCAAACTCTCCTCATGCTTATAGCCAAAGCAAAGCCTTTACTGCTCATATCGTAGATGCTATGATGAAATCTCTTGAAGAGAAAATCGAACTAGAAGTCTCTATACCTAGAAAACTTCATGATGAGTGGGAACCTACTATGAAAATCAAAATCAAAAACTATGAATGCAATGCTTTGTGTGATTTGGGTGCTAGTGTTTCTGCAATTCCAAAGTCTTTATGTGATATTCTTGGTTTTCATGAGATTGAAGAGTGTTCTCTTAATTTGCATCTTGCGGATTGTACTCTCAAGAAGCCCATGGGAAGGATCGATGATGTTCTTATTGTTGCAAATAAGAACTATGTACCCATGGATTTCATTGTACTTGACATAGATTGCAATCCTTCATGTCCCATTATTCTTGGTAGACCTTTCCTAAGGACTATTGGAGCTATCATCGATATGAAGGAAGGGAATATTAGATTTCAATTTCCTCTAAAGAAGGGCATGGAGCATTTTATTAGAAAGAAAATAAGATTGCCTTATGAATCTATGATGAGGGCTACTTATGGTTTGAGCACCAAAGATGACTATACGTGATTCCATCACCTTATGCCTAGCTAAGGGCGTTAAACAATAGAGCTTGTTGGGAGGCAACCCAACGGATCTATCCTTTTTCTTTCTGTTTTGTGTTTTCCACACTTTCATAATTCTGTTATGATTGTGTTTTTTTGTGTGTTTCTTTTGCGTTTGTGCCAAGTAAAACCGTTATGATTAGTCTTGGGGATGATCGTTTGGTCATGCTGGAAAAGACAGAAACTTTCTGCTTACGAAAAGAATTTTCATTTTCTTTATGTAAGAGATTTCGCATTGATTCTTTTTGCTGCTGATTGCTACGGAAATTCTTCAGACTGTCGTAAGTTTTCAGAATTGTTGAAGTACAGAAGTATACTAAGTATAAAGATTGCTACAGACTGGTCTGCTGTTAACATATTCTGTTTTTTTGAGTTGGTTGCTTATTTTGATGAAACTATGGATAGTATCGGGGGGTATTAGCCCTGGAAGATTGAAAATACTGTAACCCAACATCAACAGAAGTAGAATTTAAATTTGCTACAGTACCTAAGGAAGTGGTGGTTTCCTTTCTTATACTAATGTTATCCCGAGTTTTTGTTTAAAGTTTCGTGTTGTGAAGTTTTCAAGTTTTGGGTGAAGTTCTTATGGACAAAAAGATAAAGAGTGGCAAGAGCTCAAGCTTGGGGATGCCCAAGGCACCCCAAGATGATTCAAGGATGCCGTAAAATCCTAAGCTTGGGGATGCCCCTGGAAGGCATCCCCTCTTTCGTCTTCAATCCATCGGTAACGTTACTTGGGGCTATATTTTTATTCACCACATGTTATGTGTTTTGCTTGGAGCGTCTTGTATCGTAGGAGTCTTTCATTTTTGTTGTGTCACAATCTTCCTTGCTGCACACCTAGAGAGAGAGACATGCACTCACCGTGATTTTGTCGAGCTTCACTTATATCCTTTGGTTAGACAATTCAGCTCACATGTGCTTCACTTATGTCTTTTGAGCTAGTTGATTTTGCTCTATGTGCTTCACTTATATCTTTTAGAGCACGGAAGCGCGTGGCCTGGTAGTTGATCTATGCTATGAAAGTAGTCTCAAAAGGGGTAGTTTTCCAAAGGGATATGAAAACTTCCACCTTCATGTGCATTGAGTAGTTAGAGAAGTTTGATTCATCTCAATTAGTTTTGAGTTGTGGTTGTGGTAATATTGAAGTGATACTAGTAAGGTGTTGTGGATCTAGAAATACTTGTGTTGAAGTTAGTGATTCCCGTAGCATGCTCGTATGGTGAACCACTATGTGATGAAGTGTGAGCATGATTAGTCTATTGATTGTCATCCTTTGTGTGGCGGTCAGGATCGCGCGATGGTTTATACCTACCAACCCTTCCCCTAGGAGTATGCGTTGAATGCTTTGTTTTGATTACTACTAAAACTTTTGCGACAAGTATATGAGTTCTTCATGACTAATGTTGAGTCCATGGTTTAGATGCACTTTTACCTTCCTCCATCACTATCTTCTTTAGTGCCGTGCAACTTTCGCCAGTGCACAAAACCCACCATATAGCCTCCCTCAAAACAGCCACCATACCTACCTACTATAGTTTTTTTCAAAGCCATTCCGAGATATATTGCCATGCAACTACCACCATGACATGTGCCACAACTTCTACATTGCCATTGCATGATCGTAAGATAGCTAGCATGATGTTTCCATTAATGTCTATGCCATGCTAGATCATTGTCACGGTACACTACCGAAGGCATTTCATATAGAGTCATCATTGCTCTAAGTTTTGAGTTGTAAGTGTGATGATCATCATTGATGGAGCATTGTCCCATGTGAGGAAATAAAAGAGGCCAGCGAAGCCCATTTACAAAAAGAGGCCAAAGATTCCCACAAAAAAAATAAAAAAATAAAAAAAAGAGGCCAAAGAGCCCACCAAAAAAATGAGAGAAAAAGAGAGAAGGGACAATGCTACTATCCTTCCACACTTGTGCTTATTAAGCACCATGATCTTCATGATTGAGAGCCTCTTGTTTTATCACCACCATATAGCTAGTGGGAAACTTTCATTATATAACTTGGCTTGTATATTCCAATGATAGGCTTCCTCAAAATTGCCTTAGGTCTTCGTGAGCAAGCAAGTTGGATGCACACCCACTAGTTTTATTTAAGAGCTTTCACTTACTCTTAGCTCTAGTGCATCATTTGTATGGCAATCCCTACTCATTCACGTTGATATCTATTGATGAACATCTCCATAGCTCATTGATATGCCTAGTCAATGTGACCATCTTCTGTTTGTTTGCCTTGCAACCTCCACCACACTCCATTCCACTGATAGTGCTAAAACCATGGCTCACGCTCATGTATTGCGTGAGAGTTGAAAAGGTTTGAGAAAGTAAAAGTGTGAAAACAATTACTTGGCCAATACCGAGGTTGTGCATGATTTAAATTCGTTGTGCAAGGATGATAGAGCATAGCCAGACTATAAGATTTTGTAGGGATAACTTTCTTTTGGCCTTGTTATTTTGAAAGTTCATGATTACCTTGCTAGTTTGCTTGAAGTATTATTATCTCCACATCAATAGCAAACTATTGTTTTCAATCTAATGGATCTGAACATTCACATCACATAAGAGGAGTTACAAAGGACATCTATGCTAGGTAGCATGAAAGCATCAAAAATTCATTCTTTATCACTTCCCAACTCGAGGACGGGCCGAAGTTAAGCTTGGGGATGCTGGATACGTCTCAAACGTATCTATAATTTTTGATGGTTTCACGTTGTTATCTTGTCAACTTTGGATGTTTTATATACCTTTTATATCTTTTTTGGGACTAACTTATTAATTCAGTGCCAAGTGCCAGTTCTTGTTTTTTCTGTGTTTTTGAATCTTTTCAGATCTGATTTTGGAACGGAGTCCAAACGGAATAAAATCCCTGAAATAAATTTTTCTAGAACAGAAGAAGATCGGGGAACTTGAGGGCCAAGGCAGGGGGCCCACATGGACCCCCCAAGCCGTGTTGTCGTGGCTAGGGGGCCCGCGGCAACCAGGCTTGTGGCCTCCGTGGTGCTCCCCTGCCCTAGATCTTTGGCCTATAAATTCCCTAAAATCACAGAAAAAATCAGGGCATCCATGAAAACACTTTTCCGCCGCCGCAAGCTTCCGTTTCCGCGAGATCTCATCTGGAGACCCTTCCCGGTGCCTTGCCAGAGGGGACTTTGGAGTTGGAGGGCTTCTACATCAACATTGTCGCCTCTCCAATGACTCGTGAGTAGTCCACTTCAGACCTACGGGTCCGTAGTTAGTAGCTAGATGGCTTCTTCTCTCTCTTGGATCTTCAATACAAAGTTCTCCATAATCTTCATGGAGATCTATCCGATGTAATCCTCTTTGGCAGTGTGTTTGTCGAGATCCGATGAATTGTGGATTTATGATCAGATTATCTATGAATTATATTTGAGTCTTTGCTGATTTCTTATATGCATGATTTGATATCCTTGTAAGTCCCTCCGAGTCTTGGGTTTTGTTTGGCCAACTAGATCTATGATTCTTGGAATGGGAGAAGTGCTTGGTTATGGGTTCATACCGTGCGGTGACCTTTCCCAGTGACAGAAGGGGCGGCAAGGCACGCATCGTGTTGTTGCCATCAAGGGTAACAAGATGGGCTTTGATCATAGATTTGAGATTGTCCATCTACATCATGTCATCTTGCTTTAGGCGTTACTCTATTCTTTTGAACTTAATACACTAGATGCATGCTGGATAGCGATCGACGTGTGGAGTAATAGTAGTAGATGTAGAAAGTATCGGTCTACTTGTTTTGGACATGATGCCTATAGATATGATCATTGCCATAGATAACATCATGACTTTGCGCAGTTCTATCAATTGCTCGACAGTAATTCGTTCACCCACCGTCTATTTGCTTTCATGAGAGAAGCCACTAGTTAACACTACGACCCTCGGGTCTATTCACAACTATCGTCTCCACTTTTACTTTTACTTTGCTTTGTTTACTCTTTGCTTTCAGTTCTCACTTTGCAAACAATCTATAAGGGATTGACAACCCCTTCATAGCGTTGGGTGCAAGCTCTTTGTGTTTGTGCAGGTACTTGTGACTTGACGCAATCCTCCCACTGGATCGATACTTTGGTTCTCAAACTGAGGGAAATACTTACCGCCACTATGCTACATCACCCTTTCCTCTTCAAGGGAACACCAATGCAAGGCTCCAAGGCCGCGGGGAAATCCTTTACATATTTGCCAAGGAAGTCCCTATAGGTGTAGCCCGTAGCAGCATGATTCCTGGCGCCGTTGTCAGGGAAGGTCTGTTGTCGCAGTAGCAGAAGGATTTCTGGTGCCGTTGCCGGGGAAGGTCTGTTGTCGCAGTAGCAAACTGCCATCTAGCTCTGCACTTGATTCACCTTCAGTTATGAGTAAGTTTGCGGCACCACCTCCTGCTAGAAATTTTGATAGGTCGCCTGTGCTTGATGATGCTACTTCTGCTGTCCATGATACTTGTGATGATTCTATGCTTGGTACTGCTTTGCCACTAGGTGCATTCCTTGATGCACAAATTGCTAGAGTTGCTGCTAGATGTGATGATACTTCTGAAACCGCTGAGATTATTGAAGTAGAACCTGCTATTTCGCCTGTTAGAACTAGGTCTCCTAGGTATAAATTGCCAGATATGCCCGATGGTTACGTTATGGAGGGAGAGATAGCTGAGGACTTTCTTGCGTGTAAGGATAGCTATGATGTTGAGAAATTATTGCGCAAGCGGAAAGAAAAATCTTTGAACGCTAGGATGAAATATGACCCGAAGTTTGCTACTTCGCCTATCTTTGTGACCGGTAAGGATTATGAATTCTCTGTCGACCCTGAGTTAATCACTCTGGTCGAATCTGATACTTTTCACGGCTATGAGTCTGAAACGGTTGTAGCCCATCTTACCAAACTGCACGATATAGCCACCCTATTCACGAGTGAGGAAAAGATCCGCCACTAGTATATCCTCAAGCTGTTTCCTTTCTCGCTAAAGGATGATGCTAAGACTTGGTTCACTTCTCTTGCTCCTGGTTGTGTGCGTAGCCCCCAGGATATGATCTACTACTTCTCTGAAAAATATTTCCCTGCCCATAAGAAACAAGCTGCCTTGCAGGAAATATATAACTTTGCGCAAGTTGAAGAAGAGAGTCTTCCACAAGCTTGGGGGAGGCTCGTCCAGGTGCTGAATGCTTTGCCTGATCACCCTCTTGAGAAGAATGAAATACTTGATATCTTCTATAATGGACTAACCGATGCTTCTAAGGACCACCTAGATAGTTGTGACGGTTGTGTTTTTAGGGAATAAACTGTAGAACAAGCTGAGATCCTATTGAATAATATCTTGTGTAATGAGAATGCTTGGACTATTCCCGAACCACCTCCAAAGCCAACTCCTAAGAAAATAGGTATTCTATTCCTCAGTCCTGAAGATATGCAAGAAGCTAAGAATTCTATGAAAGAGAAAGGCATTAAATCTAAAGATGTCAAAAATCTACCACCTATCGAAGAGATCCATGGTCTTGATAACCCGATACAGGTAGTAGAGGTAAATTCTCTTCGTAGATACAATGAGAGTGATATTCCTTTTGATAAACCTGCTAGCTGATGCTTTGATGAATTTGATAACTTTGTTGCCAAACAACAAAGTTTCAATGATTATGTTAGCAGACAATTGGAACAAAATGCTCGCATACTTAGTCATTTAAGTGCTTGTGTGGACAGAAATGTCAATGCTCTTAAGCTCTTGAGTAAACATGCCTCTATGGTCACCGCTCAAGTAGAACAAGTACTTAAGGCTCAAAATGACTTGCTCAATGAGTTGAATGACAATTCTGTCAGAGTCGTCACAAGAGGCGGTAGAATGACCCAGGAACCTTTGTATCCTGAGGGTCATCTGAAGAGAATTGAACAAGATTCTCAAGGAGTTAGCACTGATGCACCTAGTCATCCTAAGAATCAGAAGAGAGATGATTTGAACTGCATGCTAGCAACCCTGATGCTGTTACACATGAGAGTCCAAACGATGTCTCTGCCTCTGATGCCGAAAGACAATCTGGTGATGAACATGAGCCTGATGATAATATCAATAGTGATGTTCATGATGATGCTCAACCTAGAAATGATAAGGATGTGGAGATTGAACCGGTTGATCTTGATAACCCACAACCTAAGACTATAAGATATGATAAGAATGACTTCGCTGCTAGGAAGCATGGTAAAGAAAGGGAACCATGGGTTCGGAAACCCATGCCCTTTCCTCCCAAACCATCCAAGAAAAAGGATGATGAGGATTTTGAGCGATTTGTTGAAATGATTAGACCTGTCTTTCTGCAAATGCGTTTGACAGATATGCTCAAAATGTCTCCGTATGCTAAGTACATGAAGGATATTGTGACTAATAAGAGGAGGATACCTGAGGTTAAGATTTCCACCATGCTCGTTAATTATACCTTCAAGGGTGGAACTCCTAAGAAACTAGGTGATCCCGGAGTGCCCACTATACCTTGCTCCATTAAAGGAAACCACGTTAGAACTGCTTTATGCGACCTTGGAGCTGGTGTTAGTGTTATGCCTCTCTCTCTTTATCGTAGACTTGAACTAGATAAGTTGACACCCATTGAAATCTCTCTGCAAATGGCCGACAAATCAACTGCTTTCCCTATCGACATTTGCGAGGATGTGCCTGTTGTGGTTGCTAATGTCACTATCTTAACAGACTTTGTTATTCTGGATATTCCCAAGGATGATGCCATGGCGGTCATCCTTGGAAGACCCTTTCTAAACACTACAGGGGCTGTTATTGATTGCAACAAAGGCAATGTCACTTTCCATGTCAACGGTAATGAGCATACGGTGCATTTTCTGAAGAAACAATATCGAGTACATTGCATCAATGCCATCGAAAAAACTTCATCGATTCTTATTGGGATCTTTGAATGCCCTATACCTACTATCAAGATGAACTATGATTTGCTTGTTGGGGATATGCACATCCCCATTAAGGTAACCTAGTGGCTATTCAAAAATTCTCCGTTTCCTTTTGCGATTCGAAAAAGTTTGTCAAGGAGACTTGATCAACCTCATTGACGGATTTCTTTTGATGACCATGAGATGGATGAATCGAGGAGTCACAAACCTCTGTTCCAAGCTTTCACCTTCGGTTGCTTAGAAGAAAAAGGATTGATTTTGCTTTAGTGTTCCCTGTTTTGTGCTTTTAGCGTCCCATAGAAAAGTACCCCGAAAATAAAAGTTCTCCGAATGCCGTGAAAATCAAGTATGATTTTTTCTGAAATTTTCGAAAAATTCTGAGCCGGAGAGCTAGTTAGGGGGCTGCACGAGTGGGACACAAGCCCTGGAGGTGCGGGCACCCCCCTGGTCGCGCCACCAGGCTTATGGGGCCCACGTGTACCCCCTCGACTTATTCTAGTTCCATACTGCTTCTCCTACCTCCAGAAAAAATCGTTTCGCAGCTCAGACCCGTGTTCTTGCTCTTCTTGCTGCGATTTGCGATCTCCTTGTGCAAAGCCCCGTTCACCAAACTGTTTTGGGGAAATTTCTCCTCGGTATGTGACTCGTGCATTGGTCCAATCAGGTTTTGCTCTAGTGCCTTATACATCACGTATTTTTGCTGCCTTGGTGACCCTGTTCTTGAGCTTTGCATGCTAATTTTAGCTGGTCCTTATACGTCCATTTTGCATCATGTTTTAATGTTGATATTTATCACTTCTTGGGCTGTTATTTCACTTCACGGTACAATAATTCTGCCTTTTCTCTCTTATTTTGCAAGGTTTACATGAAGAGGGAGAATGCCGGCAGCTGGAATTCTGGCCTGAAAGAGGAGCAAAGTTGAGATACCTATTCTGCGCAACTCCAAACACCGCCAAAATCAACGAGGATTTTTTTTCCGGATTTATAAAAAATACTGGGCCGAAGAAGCGACAGAGGGGCGCCAGCATGTGGCCACAAGCCCGCTTGGCGCGGCCACCCCCCTGGTCGCGTCTAGGGGGCTTGTGGGCAGCCTGCTGGCCCACTGGCCCCCTCTTCTGCTATATGAAGGGTTTCGTCTATAAACAAATAGGGAGGAGCTTTTTCATGGATTTTCCGCCGCCACGAGGCGGAACTTGAGCAGAACCAATCAAGACCTCCGGTAGGACGATCCTGCCGGGGAAACTTCCCTCCCGGAGGGGGAAATCGTCGCCATCGTCATCACCAACACTCCTCTCATCGGAGGGGACTCGTCACCATCAACATCTTCATCAGCACCATCTCATATCCAAACCCTAGTTCATCTCTTGTAACCAATCTCCATCTCGCGACTCCGATTGGTACTTGTAAGGTTGCTAGTAGTGTTGATTACTCTTTGTAGTTGATGCTAGTTGGATTACTTGGTGGAAGAGTTTATGTTCAGATCCTTGATGATACTCATTACCTCTCTGGTCATGAATATTATTATGCTTTGTGAGTATTTACTTTTGTTCCCGACGACATGGGATAAGTCATGCTAATAGTAGTCATGTGAATTTGGTATTCGTTCGGTAATTTGATGTGTTGTATGTTGTTTTTCCTCTAGTGGTGTTATGTGAACATCGACTACATAACACTTCACCATTATTTGGGCCTAGAGGAAGGCATTGGGAAGTAGTAAGTAGATGATGGGTTGCTAGAGTGACAGAAGCTTAAACCCTAGTTTATGCGTTGCTTCGTAAGGGGCTGAGCTGGATCCGCTAGTTTAATGCTATGGTTAGACTTTGTCTTAATTCTTCATTCGTAGTTGCGGATGCTTGCGAGAGGGGTTAATCATAAGTGGGATGCTTGTCCAAGTAAGGGCAGTACCCAAGCGCTAGTCCACCCACATATCAAACTATCAAAGTAACGAACGCGAATCATGTGAACATGATGAAAACTAGCATGACGGAAATTCCCGTGTGTCCTCGGGAGCGTTTTTCCTCCTATAAGACTTTGTCTAGGCTTGTCCCTTGCTACAAAAGGGATGGGGCCACTTTGTTGCACCGTTGCTACTTTTGTTACTTGTTGCTTGCTACGAATCATCTCACCACGTAATCACTTGTTACCGATAATTTCAGTGCTTGCACATATTTCCTTGCTGAAAACCACTTGTCAGATCCTTCTGCTCCTCGTTGGGTTCAACACTCTTACTTATCGAAAGGACTACGATTGACCCCCTATACTTGTGGGTCATTAAGACTCTTTTCTGGCGCCGTTGCCGGGGAGTGAAGCGCCTTTGGTAAGTGGAACTTGGTAAGGAAACATTCATATAGTGTGCTGAAATTTATTGTCACTTGTCACTATGGATACTAATCCTTTGAGGGGCTTGTTCGGGGTATATTCACCTCGAACGGAAGCACAAATAGTTACTCCTCAACCTGCTACACCTACTGAAAAATATTTGCGTTGAACTTCCTTCGGGTATGCTTGAGAAACTGCTGGCTAATCCTTTTACAGGAGATGGAACATCACATCCAGACTTGCATCTAATCTATGTAGATGAAGTTTGTGGTTTATTTAAGCTTGCAGGTTTGCCCGAGGATGAGGTCACGAAGAAGTTCTTTCCTTTATCTTTGAAGGATAAGGCGTTGACATGGTATAGGCTATGTGATGATACTGGATCATGGGACTACAATCGGTTGAAATTGGAATTTCATCAAAAGTTTTATCCTATGCATTTAGTACATCGTGATCGGAATTATATTTATAATTTTTGGCCTCGTGACAGAGAAAGCATCGCTCAAGCTTGGGGGAGGCTTAAATCAATGCTATATTCATGCCCCAATCATGAGCTCTCGAGAGAAATTATCATTCAGAACTTCTATGCTCGGCTTTCTCATGATGATCGCACCATGCTTGACACTTCTTGTACCGGTTCTTTTATGAAGAGAGATATTGACTTCAAATGGAATTTATTGGAGAGAATTAAACGCAACTCTGAAGATTGGGAGCTTGAAGAAGGTAAGGAGTCAGGTATGAATTTCACGTTTGATTGCGTTAAATCCTTTGTTGAGATAAATACTTTTTGTGACTTTAGCGCTAAGTATGAACTTGACTCTGAGATAGTAGCTTCATTGTGTGAATCTTTTGCTACTCATATTGATCTCCCCAAAGAGAAGTGGTTTAAATATCATCCTCCTTTAGAAGTCAATGTAGTTAAACCCATTCCAGTTGAAGAGAAAGTCATTGCCTATAATGATCCTATTGTTCCCAGTGCTTACATAGAGAAACCACCTTTCCCTGTTAGGATAAAGGATCATTCTAAAGCTTCAACTCTGATACGTAGAGGCTACATTAGAACACCTACACCCCCTGAGCAAATTAGAGTTGAACCTAGCATCTCTATTATGAAAGATCTTCTGTCTGACGATGTTGAGGGACATAATATTCACTTATGTGAAGATGCTGCTAGAATTGCTAAACCTCACGCTAGAGACAAACATAGGCCTGTTGTTGGCATGCCTGTTGTTTTTGTTAAGATAGGAGATCATTGTTATCATGGCTTATGTGACGTGGGTGCTAGTGTTAGTGCGATACCTCAATCCTTATATGATGAAATCAAAGACGAGATTGCACCTGTTGAGATAGAGCCTATTGATGTCACTATTCAGCTTGCCAATAGAGATACTATGTGCCCTGTGGGAATTGTTAGGGATGTTGAAGTCTTGTGTGGTAAAACGAAGTATCCTGCTGATTTCCTCGTTCTTGCTACCGCACAAGATAGCTTTTGTCCCATCATATTTGGTAGACCTTTTCTCAATACTGTCAATGCTCATATTGATTGTGAGAAGCAAGCTGTCACTGTTGGCTTTGAAGGTGTGTCACATGAGTTCAATTTCTCTAAGTTTGGTAGACAACCTCATGAAAAGGAGTTGCCTAGTAGAGATGAAACTATTGCCCTAGCCTCTATTCCCGTGCCTCCTACTGATCCCTTAGAGCAATACTTGCTTGAGCACGAAAATGATATGCATATGGATGAAAGGGATATGATAGATAGAGTTGTCTTAGAACAATATCCTATCCTTAAGAATAACTTGCCTCTTGAACTGCTTGGGGATCCACCCCCACCAAAGGGTGATCCTGTGTTCGAGCTTAAACAGTTGCCTGATACTCTTAAGTATGCTTATCTTGATGAAAAAGAGATATATCCTGTTATTATTAGTGCTAGCCTCTCAGAGCATGAAGAAAAGAAGTTACTGAAAACTCTGAGGAAGCACCGTGATGTTATTGGATATACTCTTGATGATCTTAAGGGCATTAGTCCTACCCTATGCCAACATAAGATTTAAACTGATCCTGACTTCAAACCAGTTGCCGATCATCAAAGGAGATTGAATCCTAAGATGAAAGAGGTAGTAAGAAAAGAAATACTAAAGCTCCTGGAAGCAGGTATTATCTATCATGTAGCTCATAGCGATTGGGTGAGTCCAGTGCATTGCGACCCTAAGAAGGGAGGCATTACTGTTGTCCCTAATGATAAGGATGAATTGATCCCTCAGAGGATTATTACTGGCTATAGGATGGTGATAGATTTTAGGAAATTGAATAAAGCCACTAGGAAAGATCATTACCCTTTGCCTTTTATCGACCAAATGCTAGAAAGACTGTCTAAACACACACACTTCTGCTTTCTAGACGGTTATTCTGGTTTCTCCCAAATACCAGTTGCACAATCTGATCAGGAGAAAACCACTTTCACCTGCCCTTTCGGTACCTTTGCCTATAGACGTATGTCTTTTGGCTTATGTAATGCACCTGCCACCTTTCAAAGATGTATGATGGCTATATTCTCTGACTTTTGTGAAAAGATTGTTGAGGTTTTCATGGATGACTTCTCCGTTTATGGGTCTTCCTTTGATGATTGCCTCAGCAAGCTTGATCGAGTCTTGCAGAGATGTAAAGACACCAATCTTGTCTTGAATTGGGAGAAGTGCCACTTTATGGTTAATGAAGGCATCGTCTTAGGACATAAAATTTCTTCAAGAGGTATTGAAGTCGATAAGGCTAAGGTTGATGCGATCGAGAAAATGCCATACCCCACAGATATCAAAGGTATAAGAAGTTTCCTTGGTCATGTTGGTTTCTATAGAAGGTTCATTGAAGACTTCTCTAAGATTTCTAGGCCTCTTACCAATCTCTTGCAAAAGGATATTCCTTTTGTTTTTGACGATGATTGTGAGGAAGCCTTCTAAATACTTAAGAGGGCTTTGATAACCGCACCTATTGTCCAACCACCTCATTGGAACTTGCCTTTTGAGATCATGTGTCATGCTAGTGACTATGCTGTTGGAGTTGTCCTATGGCAAAGAGTTCATAAGACGTTGAATGTTATTCACTATGCTAGAAAAACTCTAGACAGTGCCCAAAGAAACTATGCCACTACGGAAAAGGAGTTTTTAGCAGTCGAGTTTGCATGTGAAAAGTTCAGGTCTTACATAGTTGATTCCAAAGTCACTATTCACACCGATCATGCTGCTATTAAGTACCTCATGGAGAAGAAGGACGCTAAACCTAGACTTATCAGATGGGTTCTCTTGCTACAAGAATTTGATTTGCACGTTGTCGACAGAAAGGGTGCTGATAACCCCGTAGCATATAACTTGTCTAGGTTGGAGAACGTTCTTGATGACCCACAACCTATTGATGATAGCTTTCCCGATGAGCAAGTGAATGTCATCAATGCTTCACGTAGTGCACTGTGGTATGCTGATTATGCAAACTATATCGTTGCCAAATATATACCACTTAGTTTCACATAATAGCACAAGCAGAAATTCTTCTTTGACTTGAGACATTACTTTTGGGATGATCCTCACCTTTATAAGGAAGGAGTAGATGGTGTTATTAGACATTGTGTACCTGAACATGAACAGGGATAGATCCTACAGAAGTGTCACTCCGAGGCCTACGGAGGACACCATGCGGGAGATAGAACCGCACACAAGGTATTGCAATCAGGTTTATATTGGCCCACTCTCTTCAAGGATGCCCGTAAGTTTGTCTTGTCTTGTGACGAATGTCAAAGAGTAGGTAATATCGGTAAACGTCAGGAAATGCCTATGAACTATTCACTTGTCATTGAACCATTTGATGTTTGGGGCTTTGATTATATGGGACCTTTTCCAAAATCTAATGGGTATACTCACATCTTAGTTGCTGTTGATTACGTCACTAAGTGGGTAGAAGCTATCCCCACTAGTAGTACTGATCACAACACTTCTATCAGGATACTTAAAGAAGTTATCTTTCCTAGATCTGGAGTCCCTAGATATCTGATGACCGACGGTGGTTCACATTTCATTCATGGTGCTTTTCGTAAACGCTTGCTAAGTACGATCTCAACCATAGAATTGCGTCTCCCTACCACCCTCAGTCCAGTGCTCAAGTAGAGCTAAGCAATAGAGAGATTAAACTAATTCTACAAAAGACTGTCAACAGGTCTAGAAAGAATTGGTGTAAGAAGCTCGATGATGCACTGTGGGGTTATATGACTGCCTATAAGAATCCCATGGGCATGTCTCCATACAAAATGGTGTACGGTAAAGCAAGTCATTTACCTCTTGAGCTAGAGCATAAAGCTTATTGGGCAATCAAAGAGCTCAACTTTGATTTCAAACTTGCCGGTGAGAAAAGGTTGTTTGACATTAGCTCGCTTGATGAATGGAGAACTCAGGGATATGAGAATGCCAAGTTGTTCAAAGAGAAGGTTAAGAGGTGGCATGATAAGAGGATACAAAAGCATGAGTTCAGTGTAGGTGATTATGTCTTTCTATATAACTCTCGTTTAAGATTCTTTGCAGGAAAGCTTCTCTCTAAATGGGAAGGTCCCTATGTTTTTGAGGAAGTATATCATTCTGGTGCTATCAAGATCAACAACACGGAAGGTAATTGTCCGAGAGTTGTAAATGGGCAGAGGATCAAACATTATATCTCAGGTACTCCCATAAATGTTGAAAGCAACATCATCAATACCATAACTCTGGAAGAATACCTAAGGGACATTTATCACCCCGTTTCAGACTTCGAAAACAAAGAGGTATGTGATTCAGTAAGAAAACATAGTCCAAAACTTTTCCAGTAGGAAATTTTCTCCGTTTTGGAATATTTGAAAAAATACAAAAATTGGAAGTAGTCCAGAAAGTGCGCGAGGAGGTGATAGGCCTGCCCGGCACGGGCCCACCCCTGGTCGCGTCGGGAGTGCTTGTAGCCACCTCGTGCGCCTCCTGGACTCCATTTTTGTGCGGAGTACTCCTTCTAGTCTGAAAAAATCAATATATACTCTCCCGTTTGGTCTGACCCCTGCATCACACAGATTTCCCTTGTTTTTCGTTTCGAGCCTGTTTCTGTTGCAGATCTAGATTGCTATGGCTTCCCCAAAAGCTCCGAAGGACAAGATCTTCGAGAAGATTAGCAATCCCTACCTCACGGGAGTGCTGCAACACCGTCAATCTATCGAGATGCGTGAGGGGATGTTGCATATCCATGATGTTGAGGGGCCCAAGAAGACCGGAAGCGTGGAGACGAGGCTCGAAGCAATGGAGCAACAAGTCTTCAAGTGCCAAGGGATGGTGGAGCATGGACTCAACGCCAACCACACGATGATCACGGAGTTCCCCAACAAGCACATGATTGATGCCAATGACATTGGGAAGCACCTCTCCAGGCTCTATGACATGGTTGATCAACTCCAGGCCCAGATCTATGACCTGCAGAACCAAAACTGTGAGTATGAGTATATATTTAAATCAATACGGTTGGCTGCAGATTTGAAGATTCCGGAGACTCGTTCATCTTTCCATGATGGAGCACCTATGCCTTGGAAGACGGAGGTTCAAGCCCATGTTGCAACAACTCCACCACCATCACCTCCAAAGGAAGACAACTGAGCATGGGTATGGGCAATCCCCTTGGCTTTTGCCAAGCTTGGGGGAGCTTCCCTGGTATCGTATCACCATCACATCTTTCGCCTTTACCTTTGTTTTAGTTTGTTCCTTTTCAGTTTTCTTTTTTTGTCTCTAGTAGATTAAAAGTCTTAGTGTTTTAGTCTTGAGTTTTGCTTTGTGTCACCCCCGATGTATTCGAGCTCGTGAGCCATATAATAAAGAGTGTCTTAGTTGAAGGGCTTTGCCTCTTGTCATGATCAATAGAGTGAGAAAAGAACAAAAGCATGAAAGATCATGTGAGCTATATAATAAAGAGTGTCTTAGTTGAAGGGCTTTGCCTCTTGTCATGATCAATAGAGTGAGAAAAGAACAAAAGCATGGAAGATCATGTAATGATCTTATGGGAAGTGATGGACAAGGAAGACAACATAATGAATTGTGTTTGCTTGGCTCCGAACAATGTTATATGATTAGAGATCCCTTAGCATGTGACGATTGCTTCCACCTCACATTAGCCAAACCACCCGCACTAAGTAGAGATACTACTTGTGCATCCATAAACCATCAATCCAGTTTCGCCATGTGAGTCCACCATACCTACCTATGGATTGAATAAGATCCCTCAAGTAAGTTGTCATCGGTGCAAGCAATAAAAATTCCTCTCTAATATGTATGATCTATTAGTGTGTGGAAAATAAGCTTTGTACGAACCTGTGACGAGGAAGACATAAAAGCGAGAGACTGCATAATAAAGTTCTTTATCACAGGAGGCAATATAAAGTGACGTTCCTCCGCACTAAGAGGACACGCATCCAAACCTCAAAAGCGCATGACAACCTCTACTTCCCTCTGCGAAGGGCCTATCTTGTACCTTTACTTTTTGCCCTTGAAAGAGTCATGGTGATCTCACCAATTCCTTATTTCGCCTTTATCTTGGCTACCGTCATATGCTTGGGAAAGATCTATATTCATATGTCAACTTGGAGGTAAGTATTCGTGAATTATTATTGTTGACATTACCCTTGAGGTAAGCAGTTGGGAGGCAAAACCGTAAGCCCCTATCTTTCTGTGTGTCCAGCTAAAACTTTGATCTCATGAGTACCTCGTGAGTTATAGCAATTATAGAGAACGAAAGAATGATTGAGTATGTGGATTTGCTTTACAAGCTCTTATTTGACTCTTTCCGATGTTGTGATAAATTGCAATTGCTTCAATGACTAAAGGCTATCGGTTGTTAGTTCTCGGTAAGGTTCTTGATCCATGCTTTACTTTGTGAAGGAATTATCACTTTAGCATGAGAGATTATATGTTGGTATGGCTGTTCTGATCATGATCATGATGCATGCATGTTCGTATCTTGTTTTGTCGACACCTCTCTCCCTAAACATGTGGACATATTTATTGAGCTAGGCTTTCGCTTGAGGACAAGCGAGGTCTAAGCTTGGGGGAGTTGATACGTCCATTTTGCATAATGTTTTCATGTTGATATTTATCGCTTCTTGGGCTGTTATTTCACTTCACGGTACAATACTTATGCTTTTTCTCTCTTATTTTGCAAGGTTTACATGAAGAGGGAGAATGCCGGCAGCTGGAATTCTGGCCTGAAAGAGGAGCAAAGTTGAGATACCTATTCTGCGCAACTCCAAACGCCACAAAATCAACGAGGATTTTTTTTCTGGATTTATAAACAATACTGGGCCAAAGAAGTGCCAGAGGGGCGCCAGCAGGTGGCCACAAGCCTGCTTGGCGCGGCCACCCCCTGGCCGCGCCAAGGGGGCTTGTGGGCAGCCTGCTGGCCCACTGCCCCCCCTCTTCTGCTATATGAAGGGTTTCGTCCAGAAAAAATCAGGGAGGACCTTTTTCGTGGATTCGCCGCCGCCACGAGGCGGAACTTGAGCAGAACCAATCTAGAGCTCCGGCAAGACGATCCTGCCGAGGAAACTTCCCTCCCGGAGGGGTAAATCGTCGCCATCGTCATCACCAACACTCCTCTCATCGGAGGGGACTCGTCACCATCAACATCTTCATCGGCACCATCTCATCTCCAAACCCTAGTTCATCTCTTGTAACCAATCTCCGTCTCACGACTCCGATTGGTACTTGTAAGGTTGCTAGTAGTGTTGATTACTTTTGGTAGTTGATGCTAGTTGGATTACTTGGTGGAAGAGTTTATGCTCAGATCCTTGATGCTACTCATTACCTCTCTGGTCATGAATATGATTATGCTTTGTGAGTAGTTACTTGTGTTCCTGAGGACATGGGATAAGTCATGCTAATAGTAGTCATCTGAATTTGGTATTCGTTCGGTAATTTGATGTGTTGTATGTTGTTTTTCCTCTAGTGGTGTTATGTGAACGTCCACTACATAACACTTCACCATTATTTGGGCCTATAGGAAGGCATTGGGAAGTAGTAAGTAGATGATGGGTTGCTAGAGTGACAGAAGCTTAAACCCTAGTTTATGCGTTGCTTCGTAAGGGGCTGATTTGGATCCACTAGTTTAATGCTATGGTTAGACTTTGTCTTAATTCTTCTTTCATAGTTGCGGATGCTTGCGAGAGGGGTTAATAATAAGTGGGATGCTTGTTCAAGTAAGGTAGTACCCAAGCACCGGTCCACCCACATATGAAACTATCGAAGTAACAAACGCGAATCATATGAACATGATGAAAACTAGCATGACAGAAATTCCCGTGTGTCCTCGGGAGCGTTTTTCCTCCTATAAGACTTTGTCCAGGCTTGTCCCTTGCTACAAAAGGAATTGTGCCACTTTGCTGCACCATTGCTACTTTTGTTACTTGTTGCTTGCTACGAATAATCTCACCACACAATCACTTATTACCGATAATTTCAGTGCTTGCAGATATTTCCTTGCTGAAAACCACTTGTCAGATCCTTCTGCTCCTCGTTGGGTTCGACACTCTTACTTATCGAAAGTACTACGATAGATCCCCTACACTTGTGGGTCATCATGTCCCAAGTAGTTTTGATGCGTAATATGGCCTCTAGGCACTTGTGAGAGTAGTTTCTATGAGTTTAGTTGAGCCTTGTTCACTTTTCCTTTGAGTCACTGAAAATTTCATAAAAGGAAGATGTTCAGGAGAAACTATCATGGTGGTTCCTCAAGCAAGAAGGGTCCCCGTCTCGCGATTCGGGAACCTGATCCTTACCAACAAAGGAACACACTGGTACAACCATGTGAATGGCCTTCTGATGAATTCATGATTGAGGCTGGTTTCAAAGACGAGTTTGATACACTTGTTCACAACGTCGGACTCGAAGAATTCATCTCTGATAAATGTGAACAGTATGCTACTCTCACTGCCTCTTTTGTTCGTAGATTCAAATTTTCAGCTGGCCGTCACACATCCGTACCGTTTTATCTCTATGACAAATCGTATACCATGGAGTTGGAGGATTTCAATAGAATTTCCAAGATACCTGTTTGGGGTAGTCTCAATGATCCTCCTAAATCTTCGGTTAGATATTTCTTCTCTAGTATAAATGTCGGAGAAACTAGAGATATTACGCAGGCTACCATGGGAAGCATTCATTTTCCTGCCTTGCACTACTTTGCCCTCTTCATAGGTAGATGCATTAACGGCAAGATTGAGCATTATCACCTCTGCACACCTGACCTTAGTATTCTTAAGAGCGCAGTAACGGGTGATAGATGTTTCAATATGGGAGCTATAATAGCAAGGAGGCTGAATAATAATGCTAATGAAGGGGATTTCTTTGGTGGGATCTATGCCACTCGCATAGCAAATTTTCTTGGAGTACCCATCCGCGAAGGAGATCCCCCGCTCCATACAACTTTCCTTGATCGTGCCGATATGACACGCTATCAGTTCCTTGAGAGGGATAATGAATCCCTCCTATACCGGTTAATATTTAACCGACAGCGTGTTTTCCATATTACCCTTCCTGCTGCTGCCTTCTTTGACTTTTAGGTAAAATGAAGATATTACATAACCAGAGGAGAGACAGAGGAGTATGAGAGGGAGGCAAAGGCCGCTCACCTCCGTGAGGCAGCTATTCAGGCGGTAGCGACAGTGCTCCCGTACAACCCCCATTATGATTTTGGGTATCGCCTGGACCATCCATGGGAGTAGACCAACTTAGGCCAAAAGCCTAAGCTTGGGGGAGTACGTGTTTCTCACCGACTTTATATTCTTGTTCACACTTTCACTTTGTTAGTCGGTGTTCACACTTTGCCACTGTATCATCCATGCTAGTTTATTTATTTTTCGTGTTTTCTTCTCGTGTGTTTGTCTAGTTTGAGAAAACCCAAAACGATTTCTCGTTCTTCTTTTGCTTGTTGGGAGCTTTCCCGTGTAAATAGTTTTCTTTTTGTTTGGGTCAAGATAGAAGACCATGGCTACAATGTTTAGTGGCTCTCGCATGCATATCTGTTTATCTGTCAAAGAGCCATATTACTTTGTCTTTTCCTTTGTGTTTTCCTGCAGATTCCAACCTAGTCCAATGCACGAACACTCTTATTATTGTTCACATCATTCGGTCGTGCAAGTGAAAGGCAATAATAATGATATATGATGAAGTGACTGAGCCTAGAAAAGCTGGTATGAACTCGATCTATTTTGTTTTTGTAAATATGACTAGCTCATCGTTCCTGATTCAGCTTTGTTGAGAGAGAAACATGTTTGCAATGACAACTTAGAGATCATAGTTTCTGATGCCATGCTTAATTAGCTAGGAGCTTATAATGGTTTGTCTTGTATGCCAACATGAATCTTGAGATGATTATGATGTAGTATGATAGGATGGTATCCTCCTTTGAATGATTCAAGTGGCTTGACTTGGCGCATGTTTACGCATGTAGTTGAAACAAAATCAACATAGCCTCTATGATATTCATGTTCATGGTGATTTATGTCCTACTCATGCTAGCACTCAATGTTGGTTAATCTCAATGCATTTTGATGACTAATGTCGCTCTCTAGTTGGTCGCTTCCCAGTCTTTTGCTAGCCTTCACTTGTACTAGGCGGGAATACTGCTTGTGCATCCACTTCCATAAACCCAAAGTTGTTCCATATGAGTCGACCATAACTACCTATATGCGGTATCTACCTGTCGTTCCAAGTAAATTTGCATGTGCCACTCTCTAAACCTTCAAGAAATAATCTGTTTTGAATGCCCGAACCGCTCATGTGGTGACAGGGGGCTATGAGTATCTTTCGTGCTAGGCGTGCTATCGTCGATATGTGTTTATTCACTATCATTCACGAGAAAGGGGACGGTAATTGGAATGCCCAGTTCCATGCTCAAATCGAATAGATAATTACAAACAAAAATCCCCTTGGATTGTTGTTGGTATGGACGGCACCCGAGTATTCGCCTAGCCGTGGAGTGTGATTGATCGGTGGTGGGGGAGTCAAAACTTTACTTTTCTGTTTGGGAACCGCCTATAGAATGTTTAGTGTGGAAGATGGTGAAAACTCTTGGTCATTGCGTTGACAATGAAAGCATGCCACCCAAAATTATTATATGTGTCTTCAAAGCTTGAGGTCTGGCACCTCTGCAAATCAATGCTTCCCTCTGCGAAGGGCCTGTCAATTTATGTTTCTCTTGAGTCATCCTCTTCTTATAAAAGCACCAATTAGAGAGCACCTCTGTCATTTTTATGCTTTGCTTTTGACCGATATTGAGTATCACTATGACTGGATCTTCTTTGCCATGAATTACAATGTTTAGTCAGCCCTTGGTCTTTGAAGGTGCTCTGCATCTATGTTTTGCGGTCTCAGAAAAAGTTAGCGAGATACCATCTATTCGCACTGCTTCATGATTGTTTTGATTGAAGTGTTGCCGTTTGAAACTTATTATTATTGCTCGCTAGTTGATTATGCCATTGATATGAGTTTACCATGAGACCTAGATGTCATTTGCTTATGTGGTTTGCTTGCGATCTTGCTGAAATTCTGGACATGAGTTAGACATAGTTGTAACAACAAGATCAAACACAGTTCATAAAAGTTTTTCTTTTGTCTCTTTCAGTTTGTCAACTGAATTGCTTGGGGACAAGGAGGGCTTTAAGCTTGGGGGAGTTGATACGTCTCCGTCGTATTGTGGGGACCCCGACTAGTAAGTCGAGATCGCCGTGCCCAGTGATCCCAAGGATCAATGCTCACTGAACACATATACTGAATAATAGAGTCTTACATCCAAATACTGAATATTACATCAAATGACCGAAGGGTCAGGTTCACAAGCAGGGCCTAAGGCCAATTAAAACGGGTACAATGGGTAGCGGAAACTCACGAGGGCTGAGCGGGTGCACATGCCATCAAGCCTACACCGACATGCATTCTGACTTGGAAGCGTCCTAGATTCCAGGTCCATCTCCCAAGATGTTCTTATCGCCAAACTCTGGTCCTTCCATGTCTGGTCAATAATATAACCATTGGCAAGCCAATGAGTACTTTGAATGTACTCGCAAACAGCCCATGATATGAATAATGAAAGTGAAGTACAACAATAACATGCAACTTTCATGAAATGCAACTTCGTGGGATGATCATGTATATGCATCAAGCTAAAGAATTACTCTTGAAGAACATGTGACAGATGCCATCGCATCTGTCAAGGGCTGAACACTCCGGGTTCACTCTATATGCCAAGTCACCAAACCTGGTCATATCATTGCTATCATGAACTCACACTTGGTTTATGCGGAAACGCTGGACGTAGTTTAAGTAGGATTACCCAACTGTCCTTGACCGTGGACACGGCTATTCGAATAGTTTGACACTCTGCAGAGGTTGCATGCTGTACCCACGAGAACCAGGAAACTTCCGTGTCATCCACGAGTCGCGGTATATCAGATATACCCGAGGTAAGTACCCGATCATTATCTTTCCCCTGATGATACTAAACAAAGAGGTCCACTCGATTGGTACCCAGCCCACATGTTATACGTCTTACGAGCACTGACTCTGGACAGTATTAACCATGCGGGGACCAACGGTGTGCCTCGAACTCATAAAAATGGCATAGTCGCCCTTCCTGGCACGACCCCATCACGAGATTGACGACAATCACTCTCGCCACTAGTAATGTGGCTCCTTGCTAGTACCGACCAGAGTAATCAACAAAGCCCCGTCCCATACAGGGGTAACGTAGTCGCACAGGTGAGGTTGGGACGGTCGACACATCATAAATCTAATCCCATTTCCGAAACCATACTCACACAAAACACCAAAAGTGGCCACCCATCTCATCATCTCCCTCGGGCATTAGTTGCACCCGACAAGTTTTTTTCATAAACCTTTGATTTAACTCATCATCATGCTCACGCAGTAGTTCTCTATCTATACTAGTCAACATGATAGTAGCATGATCCTCATAAATGGTAGGATCAAGCTCATCATGCGTGTGCTCGAGGAGTCATATGTATAACATCACCATCATGCAAGTGCTTCGAAGAAGCCTTTGGTACCATCACACCAATGATGAACCGGCAATATGATCACATGCAACGGAAAAGTACTTGCTATTCTAGCATGCATCAATTTATATGCTCAAGTCCTGGTCAAAGGGCTGCTTGCCTTGGTCAGCTAGGTATCCGGGGTCTTCGAGGTCGTCCGCTCCGAATCCTTCGTCACTCGGTAATTTTATCGCCGAGAATAGAATAAATAAGAAATAGCTCACACAAAAACAGATCACAAATCACTTTTAAAAATGTTGCAAAACTTGGTTAAATTCAGGTTGTTAATTTGAAAAATATCTTCTCTTACTTTTTACTAGCTAAGCATTTTTTATAATTACTTTATATTATTATAAATCTTATTCTGTTTTTATAAAAATGTCAACAATGGAAGAATCAAATACTACTCATTTTTAGAAAAATATCAGTGGAAGAATTATATTTTTCCACTAGGTAGTTATTTTTACAAAAATCATTTTAGTCTCTGTTTTAAAAATAAAAGAAAAAGGCCAAAGCCTGGCCTGGGAAGCAGGCCGGCCCAGCCAGCCAGCAGGCTGCCAGGCGCGCGCACGCGCCAGGTTCGAACCCGACGTGTGGGCCCTTGGGGTCAGCGGCTGTGGCTGCGCGCGGGGGCTGCTCCAGGACGCCGACAGGTGTAGCCCACCTGTCGGGTTCTTCCCCTACCTCCGGCCAGGGAGGAGGAGATGAACTCAGACGAGGCTACCGTCGTCCTTGGGCCTAGCTAAGGGCAGGAATGGGTTCAGCGTGCCTCCGCCTACCTGCAGGTGGTCGGGACAGCATTGGAGAAGCTTGGAGTTGCCGACAACGAGGTGGCCGTGGCGGAGGGGTTTCGGGACGTGGTTGAACTGGTAGCTAGGGCCACGGAATCGCTCGGGGCAATTGGGGGAAAGGTTCCTGGTGTTGAGGGGAGTGCTCTGGTGGGTCGAGTGTCGCAGGAGCCGGCGTGTAGCCGGAGATCGACCGGAGCTCCGAGGCGGAGGGGCCTCGGTTGATCTCGAGCACCGGGGCTCTGCGAGTTCAATTGGGTGGCTAGGGAGGACTAGTGGTCGTGCAGAGGCAATTGGAGGGGTGCTGAGGCGCTGGGGAGGCCTATTTATAGGCTCGCACTGGTGACTCACCATGGCGCGCGTGCGTGCACAGTGAGGAGCTGGCTGCGAAACCACGATCTCCGGACGTGGTTTGGGATGCTCTGAAGCATCAGCCGCAGAGGGAGAAGGCGCGGGGTCGAGCTGCAGCGTTTGTGCATGCTCGGCCGAGTAGGGTGCACGCGGGCACGCGTCGCCTGAGCTCTAGCGCGGGAGAGGAGTGTCCCTGGCGGCTGCTTTACATAGAGGGGTTGTCGGGGGAGGTCTTGGACACTTCAGGGGAGGTTGGAACCGGCCGGGAGCGTCGTCCCCTTCTCGGTGGCTCCCTGTAGTGCGTCCAGAGCGCAGTTTTGGCATGCCACGGCATGCTGGCACGCTCTGGGGCACTTTAGACGTGTCCCTCATGTCCTGGGTGTTGCTGGGAGTGTTCCTAGCCGTTGTGTGCTAGTGAGAGCACTGGCTGGTCAAGGGGATAGGTTTCACTAGTGCTATCATCCCTGATCTGTGGCACAAATTGGGGTTCTTGTCACTTGTGCTTTGAACTAGGGAGGGGCTAGTTGACTGGGTGTTTAGGTTGATCTGAGGCACTAATACACCAAGTTTGAGGCTTTGACATTGGGTAAAACAGTGGCTAGCTGGGTTTTTACCTTCCTGTCAGAAGGTGTTCGACAATGGTTTGGGGTGCTTCCACTCCACCACTGGAACTGCAACTTAACAGGTTTGGTCTTGGGGTTAAAGTAGGGGTTTCCACCAATTTTAAGCTCCACTGAACAAGTTTAGCTTTGTAAACTTGAAAATGCATCAAAGTGGCCAGATATGTCTTCTCCAAAGGGAGTGTGACTAAACAGAGTCTTGCAAATCTCATTTTTGGTGTGGAGGCCTCATTTGAGGATCCAAACACCCCGGTTGGACAAACTTTGCTATGTAGAGTTGTTCCAACTCTATTCTGTACAGAGAGGGTTTTAGGCTCATTTGGTGACCTTCCCCACCTTGGATCAAGGTGAGATTTTTTGTGGGCACCAAATATGGCTTGGGGAGGCTCCTGTAATTTAATGGGATTTTATAGAGAGTATTTCCTTTGGAAATATCTAAAAAGGTTAAAACAGACAGGAATGGTTTTCGGGGTTTTATTTAAATAATTATATTATAAAATAGGGTTGAAAATCTTATATATGGAAAATATATGTCCTTCTGAGTTTCCATGATTTTACTCAGAATTTTCTAAGGCAGAGAAGCATTTTTCCTTGTGGGAATATCATTCCTGGCCTTAGAAACAGACATGTATTTAAAATACAAATATAATGTTTTAAATCATTAATTAATGTTTTTGGTAAATAATAATAGTATTTGAGTTCAGATCACCAACTTTGGTTGGGAGTGCTACTGGGCATCATGAGCTAGTAGTGTAACCCAAGCAAGGTAGAGGTGATCTGGTGTCAAAGAAAAGAGCTTTGGAAATTCATTTAAAAATAAATTTATCATGGGTTTTGGATCAACAAGCAAACAAACATACATTCATACAAGACATTCATAGCATTCACAACATCATTAGAAAAAGTTCTAACAAGCTCTGATTTTTGCAACTTAAAACATTGGTGGTGAAAAACAGGGTGTGACAAACCTATCCCTCTTACAAGAATCTCGTCCCCGAGATTCCTAAGCTAGGCGTTAAATAGCTCTGGAAATTCTGATCGGAGATAGTCTTCACGTTCCCATGTTGCTTCTGCTTCGGTATGGTTGCTCCACTGAACCTTGAAATACTTGATGGTGCGGCTTCTGGTGCAACGCTGTGCTTCATCCAGAATGCGAATCGGCTTCTCGTGATAGGTAAGGTCCGGTCGAAAGTCAATAGCTTGGTGGTCAATGTCCTTGCAAGGATCGGAACGATTCGGCACTTGTAAGCACTTCCAGAGCTGTGACACGTGGAACACGTTGTGCACACCCGAAAGTTCTGGGGGTAGCTCCAACTGATAAGCCACTTCCCCGCGCCTTGCCGTGATCTTGAAGGGTCCAATAAACCTTGGGGCTAGCTTCCCCTTGACATGCAATCGCTTGGTTCCCTTGAGAGGCGTAACGCGCAGGTACACCTGGTCTCCGGGAACGAACTCCACATCCTTGCGGTGGGAGTCCGCATAGCTCTTTTGTCAGGACTTAGCTGCCTTCAAGTTTTCTTGGACAAGCTACACCTTATTTTCCGCTTCCTGCAGCGCTTCTGGCCCAAAAACTAGTCCTTCTCCGGTTTTGGACCAATTGAGTGGGGTGCGGCACATTCGCCCATATAGCACCTCGAATGGAGCCATTTGAAGACTGGACTGGTAGCTGTTGTTGTATGAGAACTCAGCAAACGGCAGACGGTCTTCCCATTTGGCACCATGAGCCAAGACACATGCGCGGAGCATGTCCTTGAGTATCTGGTTTACCCTCTCGGTCTGTCCGCCCGTCTGCGGGTGGAAATCCGTGCTGAAAGAGAGCTTGGTTCCGAGAGCTTCTTGAAACTTCTTCCAGAATCTTGAGGTAAACTGTGTGCCGCGGTCGTACACGATCTCTTTAGGAACTCCATGGAGGCTAACGATGCGCTCAATGTAGAGGCTAGCCAACTTGTCGCCCCCGTAGGTGGTGTTGACCGGAATGAAATGAGACACGTTAGTTAAGTGGTCGACGATGACGCGTATGGAGTCATGACCCCTGCTTGATCGGGGTAGTCCGATGATGAAGTCCATGCCGACCTTATTCCATTTTCATTCTGGCACTTGAAGAGGTTGTAGCAGCCCAGCAGGTCGCTGATGCTCAGCCTTGACCCGCTGGCATACATCGCACTTAGCGACGTAGGAGCCTATCTCTCTCTTCATGCCATGCCACCAGAATCGTTCTCGGAGGTCTTGATACATCTTGGTACCACCGAGATGGATGGAGTATGGCGTGTCATGAGACTCTTGCATGATCAAGTCCTTGAGTTCGACCTTGTTGGGCACGCATAAGCGTTTCCCGTACCACACCACTCCTTGATCATCAACCGAGAACCCTGGGGCCTTGCCTTCCTGTATCTTCCTCTTGAGGCCTTTAACACTCTTGTGTCCCTTCTGGGCTTCCTTGATATCATCGGCCAGAGTTGGTTTGACTTTGAGGTTGGCTAGGTATCCTGGTTCGACTAACTCCAGCCCGAAGCTTTCCATCTCTTCATACAAGGCGGGCAACCTTTTCTTGAGCATGACGTTCAAGGTGCCAGCCTTCCGGCTTAAAGCATCGGCTACCACGTTTGCCTTACCGGGGTGGTACTGAATGCTGAGGTCGTAATCCTTGATTAACTCAAGCCATCTTCATTGCCTCATATTCAGCTCCCTTTGGGTGAAGATATATTTCAGACTCTTGTGGTCTGCGTATATTTCACATCGCTTCCCCAG
The DNA here is from genome assembly GCF_904849725.1 of Hordeum vulgare subsp. vulgare. Lineage (NCBI taxonomy): Eukaryota > Viridiplantae > Streptophyta > Magnoliopsida > Poales > Poaceae > Hordeum > Hordeum vulgare. Next base: position 459,938,707 of record NC_058521.1, read on the forward strand.
AAGGTAATGTCGCCATGTCTTCAAGGCATGCACTACGGCTGCTAACTCGAGATCATGGGTGGAGTAGTTCTCCTCATGCGGACGCAGTTGCCGTGACAAGTACGACACGACTCTGCCATCTTGCATTAAGACTCCACCGAGTCCGGTTCCGGAGGCATCACAGTAAATCACAAACTCCTTGTTGATGTCCGGGGTGGCTAGTACCGGGGCGGTAGTCAGTCTTTTCTTCAACTCTTGGAAGCTCGCTTCACACGCTGGTGTCCACTCGAACTTCCGGCCTTTCTTCAAAAGTTGAGTCATAGGTCGAGCGATGCTGGAGAATCCCTCTACGAACTTGCGGTACTATCCTGCGAGCCCGAGAAAACTCCTGACATCCTTCACGTCTCTCACCGATTCCCAATTGGTCACTGTGGTAATCTTGGATGGATCTACTGCCAATCCGCATGCCGTCATGATATGACCCAAAAATCCAACTTTGTTCAGCTAGAATTGGCACTTGCTGAACTTGGCATATAGTTGGTGCTCTCGAAGCTTTCCCAGAACTAACCTCAAGTGTTGCTCATGCTCTTCTTCGGATTTTGAGAAGATTAATATGTCATCGATGAATACGATGACAAACTTGTCCAAGTACTCCATGAAGACCTTGTTCATGAGGTACATGAACTAAGCTGGGGCATTTATCAATCCGAAGGGCATGACAGTGCACTCATAGAGACCGTATCGGGTCACGAATGCAGTCTTGGGTATGTCCTCGGGTCGAATCTTCAGCTGGTAATATCCGGATAGGTGATCGATCTTGGAGAATACCTTAGCTCCATTTAACTGGTCAAACAGGTCTTCTACCTTGGGGAGTGGGTACTTGTTCTTGATTGTGACTTCGTTGAGAGAATGGTAATCGACGCAGAGTCGAATGGTATGATCCTTCTTTGATACAAACAGAACAGGTGATCCCCAAGGTGATGCACTCGGACGAATGAATCCTTTCCTGAGTTGCTCATCCAGCTGATTCTTCAGCTCTGCTAGCTCCTCGGTTCCCATCCTGTAAGGCTTCTTATATATAGGCCTTGACCCGGGCATGAGCTTGATGATGAACTCGATGTCTTGGTCAGGAGGCATTCCAGGTAGCTCGTCAGGAAAGACGTCCGGGGTACTCACAGACTACCAGCATTTGGTCGAGCTCTACCTCGGATAGGCTGTTGACTCGAGGTACTTGAGCTGATACCGGCTCAAAGACATACTTGACCTTGACCCCTTGGTCGCTTGTCATGGTAATGACCCTGTTGGTACAGTCCAAGAGACTCTGGTGCTTGGCCAGCCAATCCATGTCGAGAGTTACTTCTAAGCCTTGCGACTTAAGCACAATGAGGTCTGCCAAGAAGCTCGTCGCATTGATAACTATCTCGACCCTTCTACACCCTAGATTGGTCCTCAACACTGCTCCCGGGGTTTGAATTGCCATCTGCCCGCGAAGCAGAGTGGGTTTTAAACCACACTTCTCCGCAAACCTTTGAGTAACAAAGGAATGCGAAGCACCACAATCAAACAACACTGTAGCTGAGGTGGAGTTGACGAGGAACGTACCCAGAATGCAGTCTGGGTCTTCCTGTGCCTCTTCGGTGGTGATGTGGTTGATCCACCCCTTGCTATTGAACTACTGGTTGTGGGGAACCTGGTTTATTCCTGGTGCTCCTTGACCTAGGTTGGGTGCATTGGAACGCGGTGCATCGGGCTTCTTGTTGGGACACTGCCTAGAATAGTGCCCGGTTTGACCACACCCAAAACAGGTGACCTGACCCGGAGGGTTGGTCTTGACTCCACTGTTATTCGGCGGGTTGGAAACTGCTTGGTGTTGACTTGAGGCTGATAATTCCGACGGAATACCGGGGTCTTGTACTGCTGCTGCTGATAGTTGGGCCTCGCAGGTGCTGACTGCCATGGTCTTGGTCTTGCATTAGTGGGTCCTCCACTGTTTGTCAGTTTGCCCTTGCGGGTGTCATCCATTGCACGACGCTTGTCTTCCAGCATAAGTGCCTTGTTAACCAGGTCGCCGAAGGTCTTGCAGTCGCAAACCACCAACTGGTATTGCATGGACTGCTGCAACCCTTCCATGAAGCGTTCCACCTTAGCGGCCTCAGTGTCAACATCCTCAGGGGCATACCTCGACAAGAGGTTAAACTTCTGTAGATATTCTTTAACAGATCCAATGCCTTGCCTCAAGGCTCGGAATTCCCACTTCTTGATGGTCATCATTCCTGGTGGAATATGAGCCGCGCGGAATCTTTCCTTGAACATTGCCCAAGTGATAACTTGCCCAACTCGCATGATCTGGAAACCATCCCACCAAACCCTGGCGGTTCCTCCGAGACAGTGAGAAGCATAAAGGACCTTCTCACGTTCATCGGTGCACTTGACCAGTGCAAGGAGGTCTTCAATAGTGCGAATCCAGTCATCGACATCCAATGGTTCAGTCGTCTCTGTGAATATGGGATGCGTAGTTTGCATAAACTCGGAGAGACTAGAGCGGCCATTGCCATTCCCGTTCTGTGGCCGGTTGTTCACTAGGACTTGAGCCAGCTGCTGAATAGCAACATTGTTGGCTTGACGCTCCTCGCGAAGAGCCTGAAAGAACTGAGCCACAGTCAAGTTCTTGGGAGGAGGTGGCGGAGGAACATTGCCAGGCTGCTCATGGTGATCTCCAGCGTGAGCTTCTCCTTCGGTTCCCTGCGGCTGACCTGAGGAGGCGGCGCCGGGGTTGCCGAAGGTGCTGTTGCGGGTTGCGTTCACCATCCTGTCATGGAAACAGAGAGGTCAAAATCCACCTTGCTTGAAACCACAAGGGTTTGCTCTAGTAAGTGGGGGGGTCCAAATGTGCGCTAGTGCGAGTCTTTAAAACCAAAGTCCTGAAAACGGAATTTGCATTCATTGAAAACAACTGACGTAGTCGCGTACAGGCCGCCTAAGGCAGAATGCGGCTTACATCATACACACTCATAATTTGAAAGATCGGATACATGGATACCCTACGCTCAGGGGTACTCCTAGTTGCCTACGCTGAAATCCTACGCGGCGGACTGCTCGGTCTCATAGGTGGGCTCCGTAGGATCTTCGTCTTCGTCGGTGTCTTCTTCCTTCAAAGGAGTGGAAGAAAGAAGCAGTACATCACGACATCTCTTAGGTGAGGCGGCGAAGATCTCAGTATACTCTTCCATGGTCAGGCGGCGACTCTGAAGAGGGATAGCCCGGATCGATAGCACACCACCCCTGGTAGCAACACCGGTCCTTCCTTCACGTGCGCCTGCTTTCTTCACCTTGCGATTCTTCATCTTCTCGGTGTGAAGTAGACCCTTGACTTGGTGCAGTTCTTGGCGAAGCTTCGTTGATTCCTTAACCAGAAGGTGCGTCAGGGTGTCGGATGAGAGACTGAAGTAGGCCTGAAACCTTAATGGAATCCCGTCCCCAGACGATGGGGTGAGCGTCCAACTTCCGTCCACTCCTTCCTTAATAAAAGGTAGGTGACGAGTAGCGGGCTCATCAGCCATCTCAGGGAGGATATCACGGAGACGCACGAGCGCCTCTCGTGCGGCTGTCTCCACTGCCAGCATCAGTTCCCCCATTTGTGGTCCTTCAAAGAACCAACTAGACGGGGAGTCGTTAGCCTTCACTATCACGTCCACGTGATATTCCTTGGTGTCGGTGTTGACCCAGTGCTCGTGGTAGAGGAAGATGGGCATGCGGCTTACGCGGCACTTCTCGAGACTATCCACCAGGAGTAGGGGTAAGCCGGTCTCCAGAAGCGTCTCAGGTACGGCAGCCATCTACAAGATATAGGAGAGAGAGAGAATCAGAAGATTCTAGGTGCAAAATCTTAAGTGTAAGGCTGGTGTACTAATCGTTTTCGGCTAACGTCCATGCTCCCTAAGGCTTCCTATAGTCACGAAGGCTCTGATACCAGTTCTGTGGGGACCCCGACTAGTAAGTCGACATCGCCGTGCCCAGTGATCCCAAGGATCAATGCTCACTAAACACAGATACTGAATAATAGAGTCTTACATCCAAATACCGAATATTACATGAAATGACGAAGGGTCAGGTTCACAAGCAGGGCCTAAGGCCAATTAAAACGGGTACAATGGGTAGCGGACACTCATGAGGGCTAAGCGAGTGCCCATGCCATCAAGCCTACACCGACAGGCATTCTGACTTGGAAGCGTCCTAGATTGCAGGTCCGTCTCCGAAGACGTTCTCATCGCCAAACTCTGGTCCTTCCGTGTCTGGTCAATAATATAACCAGTGGCAAGCCAATGAGTACTTTGAATGTATTCGCACACAGCCCATGATATGAATAATGAAAGTAAAGTACAACAATAACATGTAGCTTTGATGAAATGCAACTTGGTGGGATGATCATGTATATGCATCAAGCTAAAGAATTACTCTTGAAGAACAGGTTACAGATGCCATCGCATCTGTCAAGGGCTGAACACTCCGGGTTCACCCTATATGCCAAGTCACCGAACTTGGTCATATCATTGCTATCATAGCAACATCTTTCTCAACACCACACACACACAACTCACACTTGGTTTATGCGGAAACGCTGGACGTAGTTTAAGCAGGGTTACCCAACTGTCCTTGACCGTGGACACGGCTATTCGAATAGTTTGACACTCTGCAGAGGTTGCGTGCTGTACCCACGAGAACCGGGAAACTTCCGTGGCATCCACGACTCGCGGTATATCAGATATACCCGAGGTAAGTACCCGATCATTATCTTTCCCATGATGATACTAAACAAAGAGGTCCACTCGATTGGTACCCAACCCACAAGTTGTACGTCTTACGAGCACCGACTCTGGATAGTATCAACCATATGGGGACCAACGGTGTGCTTGGACCAACGGTATATCAGAGTAATCAACAAAGCCCGTCCCATAAAGGGGTAACATGGTCACACAGGTGAGGTTGGGACGGTCGACACATCATAAATCTAATCCCATTTCCGAAACCATACTCACACAAAACACCAAAAGTGGCCACCCATCTCATCATCTCCCTCGGGCATTAGTGGCACCCGACAAGTTTTTTTCATAAACCTTTGATTTAACTCATCATCATGCTCATGTAGTAGTTCTCTATCTCTACTAGTCAGCATGATAGTAGCATGATCCTCATAGATGGTAGGATCAAGCTCATCATGCGTGTGCTCGAGGAGTCATATGTATAACATCACCATCATGCAAGTGCTTCGAAGAAGCCTTCGGTACCATCACACCAATGATGAACCGGCAATATGATCACATGCAACGGAAAAGTACTTGCTATTCTAGCATGCATCAATTTATATGCTCAAGTCCTGGTCAAAGGGTTGCTTGCCTTGGTTAGCTAGGTATCCGGGGTCTTCGAGGTCGTCCGCTCCGAATCCTTAGTCACTCGGTAATTTTATCGCCGAGAATAGAATAAATAAGAAATAGCTCACACAAAAACAGATCGCAAATCACTTTTAAAAATGTTGCAAAACTTGGTTAAATTCAGGTTGTTAATTTGAAAAATATCTTCTCTTACTTTTTACAAGCTAAGCATTTTTTATAATTACTTTATATTATTATAAATCTTATTCTGTTTTTATAAAAATGTCAACAATGGCAGAATCAAATATTACTCATTTTTAGAAAAATATGAGTGGAAGAATTATATTTTTCCACTTGGTAGTTATTTTTACAAAAATCATTTTAGTCTCTGTTTTAAAAATAAAAGAAAAAGGCCAAAGCCTGGCGTGGGAAGCAGGCCGGCCCAGCCAGCCAACAGGCTGCCAGGCGCACGTGCGCCAGGTTCGAACCTGACGTGTGGGCCCCTCGGGTCAGCGGCTGTGGACGCGCGCGGGGGCTACTCCAGGACGCCAAAGGTGTAGCCCACCTGTCGGGTTCTTCGCCTACCTTCGGCTAGGGAGTAGGAAATGAACTCCGGCAAGGCTACCGTCGTCCTTGGGCCTAGCTAAGGGCAGGAATGGGTTCAGCGTGCCTCCGCCTACCTGCAGGTGGTCGGGATAGCGCCGGAGAGGCTTGGAGTTGTCGGCGACGAGGTGGCCGTGGCGGAGGGGTTTCGGGACATGGTTGAACTGGTAGCTAGGGGCACAGAATCGCTCGGGGCAGTTGGGGGAAAGGTTCCTGGTGTCGAGGGGAGTGCTCTGGTGGGTCGAGTGTCGCAGGGGCCGGTGTGTAGCCGGAGATCGACCGGAGCTCCGAGCCGGAGGGGCCTCGGTCGATCTCGAGCACCCGGGCTCTGCAAGCTCGATTGGGTGGTTAGGGAGGAGCTAGTGGTCGTGTAGAGGCTGCTGGAGGGGTGCTGAGGCGCCGGGGAGTCCTATTTATAGGCTCGTGACGGTGAGCTGACTTTGTGCGCCGGTGACTCACCGTGGCGCGCGTGCGTGCACAATGAGGAGCTGGCTGCGAAACCACGGTCTCCGAACGTGGTTTGGGACGCTCTGAAGCATCGGCCGCAGAGGGAGAAGGCATGGGGTCGAGCTGCAGCGTCTGTGAATGCTCGACCGAGTCGAGTGCGTGCGGGCATGTGTCGCCCGAGCTCTAGCGCGGGAGAGGAGGGTCCCTGGCGGCTGCTTTACACAGAGGGGTTGTCGGGGGAGGTCTTGGAAACTTCGGGGGAGGTTGGAACCGGCCGGGAGTGTCGTCCCCTTCTCGGTGGCTCCCTGTAGCGCGTCCAGAGCGCAGTTTTGGCATGCTACGGCATGCTGGCGCGCGCTGAGGCAGTTTAGACGTGTCCCTCATGTCCTGGGTGTTGCTGGGAGTGTTCCTAGTCGTTGTGTGCTAGTGAGAGCACTGGCTGGTCAAGTTGGACATGTTTCACTAATGCTGTCAGCCCTGATCTGTGGCACAAATTGGGGTTCTTGTCACTTGTGCTTTGAGCTAGGGAGGGGCCAGTTGACTGGGTGTTTAGGTTGATCTGAGGCACTAATACACCAAGTTTGAGGCTTTGACATTGGTAAAACAGTGGCTAGGTGGGTTTTTACCTTCCTGTCAGAAGGTGTTCGACAGTGGTTTGGGGTGCTTCCACTCCACGAGTGGAACTACAACTTAACAGGTTTGGTCTTTGGGTTAAAGTAGGGGTTTCCACCAATTTTGAGCTCCACTGAACAAGTTCAGCTTTGTAAACTTGAAAATGCATCAAAGTGGCCAGACCTGTTCTCTCCAAAGGGAGTGTGACTAAACAGAGTCTTGCAAATCTCATTTTTGGTGTGGAGTCCTCATTTGAGGTGCCAAACACCCCTACAAAGTTCCAACCCCATTGGACAAACTTTGCTATGTAGAGTTGTTCCAACTCTATTTTGGATAGAGAGGGTTTTAGGGTCATTTGGTGACCTTCCCCACCTTGGATCAAGGTTAGATTTTATGTGGGCACCAAAATGGCTTGGGGAGGCTCCTGTAATTTAATGGGATTTTATTGAGAGTATTTCCTTTGGAAATATGTAAAAAGGTTAAAACAGACAGGAATGGTTTTCAGGGTTTAATTTAAATAATTATAATATAAAATAGAGTTGAAAAACTTATATATGGAAAATATATGTCCTTTTGAGTTTCCATGATTTTACTTAGAATTTTCTAAGGCAGAGAAGCATTTTTTCCGTGTGGGAATGTCATTCCTGGCCTTAATAACAGACATGTATTTAAAATAGAAAAATAATGTTTTAAATCATTAATTATTGTTTTTGGTAAATAATAATAGTATTTGAGTTCAGATCACCAACTTTGGTTGGGAGTGCTACTAGGCATCATGAGCTAGTAGCGTAACCCAAGCAAGGTAGAGGTGATCTGGTGTCAAAGAAAAGAGCTTTGGAAATTCATTTAAAAATAAATTTATCATGGGTTTTGGATCAACAAGCAAACAAGCATACATTCATACAAGACATTCATAGAATTCACAACATCATTAGAAAAAGTTTTAACAAGCTCTGATTTTTGCAACTTAAAACATTGGTGGTGAAAAACAGGGTGTGACACATATCTACTTTTCCAAACTCTTTTGCCCTTGTTTTGGACTCTAATTTGCATGATTTGAATGGAACTAACCTGGACTAACGTTGTTTTCAGCAGAATTGCCATGGTGTTGTTTTTGTGCAGAAATGAAAGTTCTCATAATGACCTGGAAATTTACGGGGATTTTTTGTGGAATATAAAAAAATACTGGCGCACGAATCAATCGAGGAAGTGGAGCGTGGAGCCCACAAGCCCACCAGGCGCGCCCCCCCCTGACCGCGCCTGGCAGGCTAGTGGGGCCCACGTTGCTCCACCGCCTCCAAATCGAGCTCTATTTAGTCCCTTCCGTCCGAAAAAAAAATCAAGGAGAAGAGTTCATCGCGTTTTACTATACGGAGGCGCCGCCACCTCCTGTTCTTCCTCTGGAGGGCAGATCTGGAGTCCGTTCTGGGCTCCGGAGAGGGGAGATCGTCGCCATCGTCATCACCAACCTTCCTTTATCGCCAATTCCATGATGCTCTTCACCGTTCGTGAGTAATCTCATCGTAGGCTTGCTGGACGGTGATGGGTTGGATGAGATCTATCATGTAATCGAGTTAGTTTTGATGGGGATTGATCCCTAGTATCCACTATGTTCTGAGATTGATGTTGCTACTACTTTTCCATGCTTACTGCTTGTCACTAGGGCCCGAGTGCCATGATTTCAGATCTGAACCTATTATGTTGTCGCCAATATATGTGTGTTCTTGATCCTATCTTGCAAGTTGTAGTCACCTACTATGTGTTATGACCCGGCAACCCCGGAGCGACAATAGCTGGAACCACTCCCGGAGATGACCATAGTATGAGGAGTTCATGTATTCACTAAGTGTTAATGCGTTGGTCTGGTTCTTTATTAAAAGGAGAACCTTAATATCCCGTAGTTTCCATTAGGACTCCGCTGCCACGGGACGGATGGACAATAGATGTCATGCAAGTTCTTTTCCCTAAGCACGTATGACTACATACGGAATACATGCCTACATTACATTGACGAGCTGGAGCTAGTTACATATCTCTCCGTGTTATAACTGTTGCATGATGAATAACATCCGGCATAATCATCCATCACCGATCCAATGCCTACGAGTCTTTTCCTACCGGTCCTTGCTACGTTATTTTGATGCTACTGCTGTCACTGCTGCTACTGTTACTCTGTTGCTACTACTGTTACTCTGCTGCTACTGCTGTCACTTTGTTTGTACTGGTTACTGCTACTATTGTTGCTATCACACTACTCTTCTACTGATACTTTTCTGTAGATACTAAGTCTTTCAGGTGTGGTTGAATTGACAACTCAACTGCTAATACTTGAGAATATTATTTGGCTTCCCCTTGTGTCGAATCAATAAATTTGGGTTGAATACTCTACCCTCGAAAACTGTTGCGATCCCCTATACTTGTGGGTTATCAGTTACCCCAAGTGGAAGGTTGAGATGTAGTCAGCAACATGTTTTCCCTTACACGGAGACTTTAAGGTTATCGAACCAGGAGGACTCCGAGGATCAACAAGTAGGTGTCCCCTACCCTGGAGCTAGCAGAAGACGTGGACCTGCACACACACAAATAACTTTGCTCCCAACGAGTACAAAGAGGTTGTCAATCCCTCCGGCCTTGTAGTTTGCAAAGGATCAAAACACAAGCGGGAATAGTAATAGTGATTGCAAAGGAAAAGTAAATGAAAGCAGTAAATGATGGAGGTGTAAGCAATGGTGGTGATATGGAGCGGAGTCACATGATGTTCACTAGTGATGTCTCTCCCCAAAAGACGATAAACAACTATGCTTGGGTAAACAAATTACAGCTGGGCAATTGACAGAATTATGAACGCACCGCAATGCTAATTATGCTACTTGAAAGTTAGAGGCTCAATAGTAATGGGCAGTGCACCAAGACAAGTAGACCGTTTATTCATCAGCATCTACTTACTAATCATCCACCTTGAGATATCTATCCATAACATCTCGCTCGTATTAAGTTGCGAGCCCCACCCAAAGTGTAAACTCAAAGCAACGGACAACTGCATTAACGAACTATGCGTAAGGTAAACAATCCTGGGAACCGTGGTCACAAGTACCGTTGTTTTCTCCCTGGTGGCAACAACACATCCCCTAGTCTCATGTTTCTGTCACTCAAGGTAGACATCAGGGGGCATGAACCCACAATCATGCATAACGCTCCCTCTTGGAGTTATAATCTACTACTCGGCAAAAGCAACGCAAAGCAACGGAGAACATGCATGAATCACTAAAGAACATAATATAAAAGGATAATCAAATATATAACTCATAACAATCTGAACATAATCTCATAATCCATCGGATCCCAACAAACCGAGCATAGCAATAGCATGAAAATTACATAGATGCCTTGATCATGTAGGGCAGCTCGCAAGGGCTAATCATTGAAGCAGAAGATTGGAGAGAAGACATCACATAGATACTGGTCATGGCCTCTTGCTCCAAGGAGGACTACTCACGACACGTCCGGGAAGCGTCCATGGCAGTGGAGAAGCTCCCAGAGGTCAATCCTCGCCCAGCAGGTTGCCGGGAAGAGGTCTCTTGACGCTCCCGATCTCGGAAGCGCTGCGGTGGCGGAACGATGGAGAAATTCGCGATTCTGGATGTGATGGAAGGGTTTCCTCTCGGAGGAGTAAATATAGGCCAAAGGAGGGCGTCAGAGGAGGTGGGACCCATCCAGGCGGCCTAGGGGCGCGGCTAGGGGCCAGGCCGCGCCGGGAGGTCGCCTGGGCAGGCCCTGGCCCCCTCTGGCCCATCTTCGGTGATCCGGAAGCTTCTGTTGCGCTGATTTTTATATATTTTTCTCGGGATTTTTGGGGCTCCGGAAAATTGGGTAAAATCCCGTGCAAAAAAGATATCAGTAGACATAAACTGGCATTGGGTGCACTGAGTTATTAGGTTAGTCCAAATATGTGTAAAAATATATAAAAGTGTAGCAAAACATATAACAATGTCACCCAAAAGATCATGGAGCAAGCAGAAATTATAGATACGTTTGGGACGTATCAGTATTGCACTTTACTCAAGGCTAGACCGGGACATGGAGTCCCTAAGAATGAATTGCTTGATATATTTTATGCTGGTCTGACCGATGAATATAGAACCTATTTGGATAGTTGTGCTGGTTGTGTTTTCATGGAAAGAACACCGGACGATGCTGAAGAACTAATGGGCAAGATAGCTAAAAATCATGATGATTGGTCCGTTCCTGAACCACCTCCACCACCAAAGAAGAGGGGTATGCTTTTCCTGAGCCCCAAAGTTATGCAAGAAGCTAAGAACTCTATTAAAGAGAAAGGTATTAAAGCTGAAGATGTGAAGATTCTACCTCCTATTGAGAAATTATGCGAGCCTACCACTCATCCACCGATGGTAGAGGTACACTCTCTTTTAGAATTCAATGCAAGTGACATCCCTCATGGTAAGGCTCCTGATCAATGTTTAGATGAGCTTGATAATTTCATTGTCAAGCAAAGTTACTTTAATGAGAGGATTCAAATCCAATTGCATGATAGTTCCCTTGCTATCAAAAGTTTCTTGATGTTTTAAGTAGAATTGTTAATGATGTTAAGGGTATTGTTAAGCATTTTAATATGGTTCAAACTCAACTTGAAAAAAAATTCTAATGTGCAAAAAGATTTGCTTGCTAACAATACCAAAGAAGTTGGTACACATGCGTATGGTATAAAGACCCGAGGTGGTACACACACCCATGATCCCCTCTATCCGGAGGGGCATCTAAAGAGGATCGAGCAAGATTCTCAATTACAGGAAGAAGACGTTGTCAGCTCCGCGGAGAAGAAGAAGAAACACAAGGAAGCTAACAACTGCAATGATCCCATAATTGATGAAGAACCTATTGTTGATCCTAATAGTATATCTATTTCCGATGCTGAAACTGAAGATGGTGCTGAACCTAGTAAAGATAATGAGAAGAATGATCCTCCTGAAGTACAAGAAGAAGAAGCACCCGACAAGCGCAAGAGATATACTAGAGAAGACTTTGTTGCAAGAATACATGGGAAGGAAAGAGAACCATGGGTAGAGAAATCAATGCCCTTCCGAGGTAAGTCTTTCAAAACCAAAGAAGAAGAGCATTATAATAAATTTTCTGAGTGGATGAAACCTCTTTTTCTTCAAATTCCTTTGGCTCATGCTATTAAGTTGCCTCTGTACTCGAGGTACATAAAATATATTTTTACTAATAAAATAAAAGTTCCTAATGAGGCAATATCTACTATGCTTGCTAATTACTCTTTCAGTGGTAAGATTCCTGAGAAGCTTGGTGATCTAGGTATACCCACCATTCCTTGATCCATAAAAAAATAATTATGCCAGAATTGATTTATGTGATCTTGGTGCAGGATTGAGTGTTATGCCTTTATTTCTTTAAAAGGCTTTGTCTAGATAAACTAATCCGTACAGATATCTCTCTTCAAATGGCTGATAAGTCAACAGCCGTTCCTGCTGGTATTTATGAGGATGTTCCTGTTCAAGTTGCTAATTGCTTGATCCTTACTGACTTTGTTGTGCTTGACATGCCCGAGGATGGGAGCATGTCAATTATTCTTGGTAGACCTTTTCTTAACACCGTAGGTGCTATTATTGATTGCAATAAAGGAAAGGTAACTTTCAATGTTAATGAGAAGGAGCACACGGTATATTTTCCGAAGAAGATTGATAAAAAGAATGTCCTTAATTCTATTGAGAATATTGAGACCATGAAGGTTGGAGAGTGGGATTGTCCTCTACATGTGCACCAAAAATACAAAACCATTATGGTGGGGAAAATGTTCATTAAAATAAAGGTACCATGATTGCATTATAAGAAGTGAAACTTTTTGCTCGATATATCACCTGTTTTGTAGTAAGACTTGATCAACCTTGCTAACAAACTTGTTTTATATGAGTAAAAAGAGAAGCATGTCATGTTTTCATTTCCTTTATCTTTCCTCATCCTTGTTGTACGAAAGTTTTATGTTTTTGAAGCTTCATATGTTTAACCATTGCTTCGAGCTTTCCGGAAGTTTTGCAGCTTTCGGTACTTCGACTTTTTTTTCAAAAGTGAAGTTGTCAGAAAAAAATCCAGAAAATTATAATTAAAATTTCCATCAAAAAGAGACGCAGGGGCTCCTGGGGCCAACCAGGGGGCCACCCCTGGTCCAGGAGTCCAGGTGGCGCAGCCTGGCCCCTGGCCGCGCCCACAGGGCGCCTGGGCCCACCTGGTCCCCTTTCCAGGTACTTCTTCCTCCCTTCTCTCTCTCTCACTCCAAAAATCCCGATTTTCCTCCTAGAGATCGAGTTCTTGCTGTACTAGGTGGCAAATTTCGATCTCTCTCTACAGCCCATCATTTGCATTGAGAATTTGAGCATTTGCTCCTTGGTATGTGACTCCTCCACCCCTCCAATTAGAATTTTGATTGGTAGTCTTATTTGTGAGTATTTAGGAGTTCTTGGTGCTATTCATATGAGCTTGCATGCATGTTTAAAATTTATTTATGAAGTTTTGACGCAAGTTTATGCATCAGGGAAGTGAGTAGAATAGTTTGCTCCAACTCATTTTGCTTAAACCTTCATTTTTGTGATGTACCAAAATTTTCAGAAATGAGTTTGTTTGGAAAAGCAAAATGATGGCTTGGGAAGAAGAGACCCGAGCCTACCGATAGACTAACTAGAGCTGTAGCTTCACCTTCTACTGTAAGGACAAGTTACAATGATGATATCAAGCCACCGGAGTTGCTCCACGAGACGGACACGACACGTGCCATGGCATACCCATGTTCAGATTTCCTTGCGGCGACAGGTATTAAGGATGAGTTTGATAACCTCTGTGCAGCTGCAGGTTTGACACGTCTTGTAACACGACGTGTGCCACAATATCCAAAACTCACCTATTATTTTGTCAACTGGTTTAGATATAATGATAAAAATTCCATGATTGACTTCAGATTATATGAGGATGTCTTTACCATGTCTTTGGCAGAATTATGTGACGTTATAGGTGTGCGGAATGTCGGGAAGACGACCAAAATGAAAGTTCAGCCCTACGAGATGAAATCCCTATTCGCCTCCCTTTGTAGCAAGGATCCGCGAGACATTCACCGGGGGAAGATCTCCAACATCTTGTTCCCCACATCAGGTATTTCGTATACTATATTGCTCGAGGGGTTTTAGCTCGTCACAACATGAGCAACATTTTGGCTCTGGATCTTGTTATCTTGGCAGCCGCCCTCATAGGAGATAACACGTATAATATTGGTGCTTTGATTGCTCGTCGCCTCGTCGCTAACAACGGCAAAGGGCCTCACTTTGGTGGCATTTATGCCACGCTTATCCTCGAGCACCTCGAGCGCACTGTACACATGGATGATACACCTTTTTCATTCATAAGCTTTGCTCTTACCGCTATGAAGAGGCATGAGTTTGTTACTAGGACTTCTGAGTTTTGTAACCTTGTTTATATTATGAGGTTTGGCGAGTTGACTACTCGCGAGATCCATTTTACTGCACCACTTTTGTTTGATTATACTGGCAGGAATGGATGGTTCTTCACCATGATTGAGCTGGACGAGTTCGTGATCCAGCAGCAGTTCCACAACCCCATGGAGGGGATTGTTCCCGAGGAGGAGGATCTTTCTTCTTGGGAGGACAGTCGGGCATCAGTCTACGCGCCCGAGGCCCCATACGATTCTTGGAGCTACGAGTACCACTCCAGAGCCGGAGGGAGCTCCTGGAGCCCGCGGTAATCAAGCCCAACTTAGGCCAAAAGCCTAAGCTTGGGGAGTACGTACCCTTCTCCCCTTTCATTGTATGATCCGTGGTTTCCTTTTTAATATTTTCGGAGTTTTTGCGTGTTCTTCTTTGTTCTTTCTTTGCGAAAAAAACAAAAAGATTTCTCTTTTCTTTTTCTGTCATTTAACCTTTTTAAAACCCCAAAATATTTCCTTTCTCTCTTTAGTTTGCTTTGTTTGCAGAGTTCATCTCACGTCCCTGGTTGCAATCGCACTTGATCATATCTTTCTACATTCATCATGCAAGTGACGATGCAATGATGACAAATATTGACGGAAGGGATGTAACAAGAAAAGCCGGTGTGAGCTCTATTTGTTTCTACTTTTGTACATATGCCTATACTTATGATCTAGAGACCAACATGTAGCGACACAGTGCTATGTTTACAATGCTTTCCTAGTGGTTCATGCTTTCTTTGTGACTTGTCTCAAATAGCTGGAGTGCATAATGTGTTATTGAAATGATTTGCATGCATTGCATTGCATTGTTCATGGTTTGGCATATTGGAGTGGTATTTCCCATCGGAGAGTTTTTGGATTGACTTGGCACATGCTTACACATCTTTATGACTAGAAGTCTATCAAGCCTTGATGATCTTCTTATTTCAGAATAGTTAAATCACTTTCATGCCCGATTCAATGTTGCTTTGTCGCTCTGCATGATTATGACCGTTATTGTTGTCTAGTTGGTCGCTTCCATGTCTTTTGCTAGCTTCCGCCTGTACTAAGCGGACCGACTGCTTGTGCATCCAAAGTCCTTGAAACCATTTGCTCCATATGAGTCCACCATACCTACCTATATGCGGTATTTATGTGCCGTCCTAAGTAAATTTGCATGTGCCATACTCTAAGTCTTCAAATAAATATTTTGTTTTGTATGCCCGAATCGCTCATGTAGAGACTAGGGGCTATCACTATCTTCCATGCTAAGTGGGTTATTTTAAAGATACGTGTTGATTCACTATAATTCACGAGAAAGTGGCTGGTAACCGGGATGCCCAGTTCCATGCTCAAAAGTCAAATCAAATTTAATGAAACAAAACTCCCCCAGGATTGTTGTTTGTATGGACGGTACCCGTGGATTCGGCCCGCCGTGTGATAACCCACAAGTATAGGGGATCGCAACAATTTTCGAGGGTAGAGTATTCAACCCAAATTTGTTGATTTGGCACAAGGGGAAGCCAAAGAATATTCTCGAGTATTAGCAGTTGAGTTTTCAATTCAACCACACTTGAAAGACTTAGTATCTGCAACAAAGTATCAGTAGCAAAGCGGTGTGATAGCAACAGTAGCAACGGTAACAGTAGCAATAGTGACAGCAGTTGCGGTAACAGCATCAGCAGTGATAACAGTAGCGACAAAGTAATAGTAGCAGCAGCGACAGCAGTAGCGGCAAAGTAACGTAGCAAGGACCAGTAGGAAAAACTCGTAGGCATTGGATCGGTGATGGATAATTATGTCGGATGACATTCATCATGCAACAGTTATAACACGGAGAGATATGTAACTAGCTCCAGTTCGTCAATGTAATGTAGCCATGCATTCCGTATATAGTCATACGTGCTTAGGGAAAAGAACTTGCACGACATCTATTGTCCATCCCTCCCGTGGCAGCGGGGTCCTAATGGAAACTATGGGATATTAAGGTTCTCCTTTTAATAGAGAACCGGAACAAAGCATTAGCACTTAGTGAATACACGAACTCCTCATACTATGGTCATCTCCAGGAGTGGTTCCGGCTATTGTCACTCCGGGGTTGCCGGGTCATAACACATAGTAGGTGACTACAACTTGCAAGACAGGATCAAGAACACACATATATTGACGAGAACATAATAGGTTCAGATCTGAAATCATGGCACTAGGGACCTAGTGACAAGCATTAAGCATGGCAAAGTAGTAGCAACATCAATCTCAGAACATAGTGGATACTAGGGATCAATCCCCATCAAAACTAACTCTATTACATGATAGATCTCATCCAACCCATCACCGTCCAGCAAGCCTACGATGAGATTACTCACGAACGGTGAAGAGCATCATGGAATTGGCGATGAAGGAAGGTTGGTGATGACGATGACGACGATCTCCCCTCTCCGGAGCCCAGAACGGACTCCAGATCTTCCCTCCAGAGGAAGAACGAGTGGTGGTGGCGCCTCCGTATCGTTAAACGCAATGAACTCTTCTCCTTGAATTTTTTCCGGACGAAAGGGACTAAATAGAGCTAGAGTTGGAGGCGGCGGAGCCTTGAGGGCCCCACAAGCCTGCTAGGCGCGGCCAGGGGGGCCTGGTGGGCTTGTGGGCTCCTCGCTCCACTCCTCCAGTTGATTCTTGCGCCAGTATTTTTTATATATTCCACAAAAACTCCTCATAAATTTCCAGGTCATTCCGAGAACTTTTATTTCTGCGCAAAACAACACCACTGCAATTCAGCTGAAAACATCGTTAGTCCGGGTTAGTTCCATTCAAATCATGCAAATTAGAGTCCAAAACAGGGCAAAAGAGTTTGGAAAAGTAGATACGATGGAGACGTATCAACTCCCCAAGCTTAAAGCCTTGCTTGTCATCAAGCAATTCAGTTGACAAACTGAAAGAGGCAAAAGAAAAACTTTTACGAACTCTGTTTGATCTTGTTGTTGCAATTATGTCTAACTCATATTCAGATTTTCAGCGAGATCACAAGCTAACCACATAAGCAATGACATTTAGGTCTCAAGAGGAACTCATATCACTGGCATAATCAACTAGCGAGCAAAAATAGTAAGTTTCAAACATCAACACTTGAATCAAGACAATCATGAAGCAAGATGAATAGATGGTATATCGGTAGCTCTTTCTGAGACTGCAAAGCATAAATGTAGAGCACCTTCAAAGACCAAGGGTTGACTGAACATTGTAATTCATGGCAAAGAAGATCCAGTCACTGTCATACTCAATCTCAATTAAAAGCAAAGCATAAAAATGACGGAGGTGCTCTCTAATTATTGCTTTTAAAAGAAGAGGATGACTCAACAGAAACATAAATAGATAGGCCCTTCACAGAGGGAAGCATTGATTTGTAGAGGTGCCAGAGCTCAAGCTTTGAAGACAGAGATAAACAATTTTGGGTGTCATGCTTTCATTGTCAACGCAATGACCAAGAGTTTTCACCATCTTCCATGCTACACATACTATAGGCGGTTCCCAAACACAAAAGTAAAGTTTTGACTCGCCCACCACCGATCAATCACACTCCACGGCTAGTCGAATACTCGGGTCCCATCCATACGAACAACAATCCAGGGGGAGTTTTGTTTGCAATTATCTCTTCGAATTGAGCATGGAACTGGGCATTCCAATTACCGTCCCCTTTCTCGTGAGTGATAGTGAATAAACACGTATGGAGGATAACACACCTAGCATGGAAGATACTGACTGTCACCACATGAGCGGTTCGGGCATGCAAACCAGATTATTTCTTGAAGGTTTAGAGAGTGGCAGATGCAAATTTACTTGGAGCGGCAGGTAGATACCGCATATAGGTAGGTATGGTGGACTCATATGGAACAACTTTGGGTTTATGGAAGTGGATGCACAAGTAGTATTCCCGCTTAGTACAAGTGAAGGCTAGCAAAAGACTAGGAAGCGACCAACTAGAGAGCGACAACAGTTATCAAAATGCATTGAGATTAACCAATATTGAGTGCAAGCATGAGTAGGACAAAAATCACCATGAACATGAATATCATAGACGCTATGTTGATTTTGTTTCAACTACATGCTTAAACATGTGCCAAGTCAAGCGCCTTGAATCATTCAAAGGAGAATACCATCCTATCATACTACATCATAATCATCTCAAAATTCATGTTGGCATCCAAGACAACCCATTATAAGCTCCTAGCTAATTAAGCATGGCATCAGAAACTATGATCTCTAAGTTTTCATTGCAAACATGTTTCTCTCACAACAAAGCTGAATTAGGAACGATGAGCTAGTCATATTTACAAAAACAAAATAGATCGAGTTCATACCAAATTTTCCAGGCTCAGTCACTTCATCATATATCGTCATTATTGCCTTTCACTTGCACGACGGAATGATGTGAACAATAATAAGAGTGCTCGTGCATTGGACTAAGCTGGAACCTGCAAGCAAACAAAAAGGAGAAGACAAAGTAATATGGATCCTTGACAGATAAACAAATATGCATGCGAGATCCACTAAACATTATAACCATGGTCTTCTACCTTGACCCAAAGAAAAAGAAAACTATTTACACGGGAAAGCTCCCAACAAGCAAAAGAAGAACGAGAAATCTTTTTGGGTTTTCACAAACTAGGCAAACGCACGAGAAGAAAATGACAAAAACAAATAAACTAGCATGGATGATACAGTGGCAAAGTGTGAACACCGACTATCAAAGTGAAAGTGTGAGCATGAATATATAGTCGGTGAAAAACACGTACTCCCCCAAGCTTAGGCTTTTGGCCTAAGTTGTTCTACTCCCATGGAGGGAAATAACCGTCTCCGGGGTACTCCGAAGTGTACTGAGGGTGCCACTGCTGTGTGAGCTCCACTGGCTCCCACTGATAAACTGGCGTCTCGTACTCGACTGGTAGCTCGGGCACGGGCGCCTGTGGTGGAGCTATGCCCCAATATGCATACATGTCCGAGGGAATAATAATGTACCTGCCTAGATGAAGATTTGAACAAAGAATGAGCAGGCAAAGTAATAGTCTCACGAGTACCCTGACTAAATACCAGGTTATAAATCATCCTCTTATTTAAATCTTTATCAAGAAAGTCATGGCGAACCATGCTATCATAATCTAGATATCTCTCAGGAAGAAGAATCTCTTCATCCTTGTGCAGTCTAATAGGTATCTCAAAATGTCTAGCAAGACGGGTATCTCAAAATCTCTTCTTCCTCCATAAACAACGCCTTTAGAACGGTTTGTGTTCAACCGTTGAGCTACTATAGCGCCCAAGCTATAAGTTTTATCATTATAAAGGGCTTCGTGAAAAACCGCAAAATCTGTGGAGCTAAGGGCCCCAGCTTTCCCATGGCCAATCAAACATTTTCACACGAATAATGAGAAGTACGAAAGCACGGGAAAATGTATGCTAGCAGCTCTAGCACAAGACACTCCTCTCTCCTCTCCTACAACAATAGTATCTATGAAAGCCTCCAAGTCCCGTGGACGAGGTTCATGAATGTCCCCAACGTAAGGTAATTTGCAAACATTGCAAAAATCTGAAGTGACATGCGCTGGGGGATATCATATAACTTGAACTCAACCATAGGAGGACTCTTCCTTGGATAGAAATTAAAGCTTTGCGCGAAAATATTAGTGAGGAGGAGGTATTGCGGACACTTATCTTCAACGAAGGCGGTAAGGCTTGCGTTCGTTGAAGATAAGTGACCGCAATACCTCCTCCTCACTAATATATTCGTACAAAGCTTTAACTTCTATACGAGGAAGAATCCTCCTATGGTTGAGTTCAAACTTTATGATATCCCCCAGCATATGTCACACCAGGATTTTTGCAATGTTTGCAAATTACCTTATGTTGGGGATATTCATGAACCTCGTCCACGGGACTTGGAGGCTTTCATCGATACTACTGTTATAGGAGAGGAGATAGGAGTGTCTTGCGCTAGAGCTGCTAGCATTCACTTTCCCGTGCTTCGGTACTTGTCACTATTCGTGGGAAAATGTTTGATTGGCCGTGGGAAGGCTGGGTCCCTTAGCTCCCCATATCTTGCGGTCTTGCGCGAAGCCCTTTATAATGATAAAACTTATAGCTTGGGCGCTATAGTAGCTCAACGGTTGAACACTAACCGTTCTAAAGGCGTTGTCTATGGAGGTATCTGTGCTACTCGTCTTGCTAGACATTTTGAGATACCTATTAGACTGGACGAGGAAGAAGAGATTCTTCTTCCCGAGAGATATCTAGATTATGATAGCATGGTTCGCCATGACTTTCTTGATAGAGATATAAAAAGAAGGATGATTTATAACCTGGTATTTAGTCAGGGTACTCGTGAGACTATTACTTTGCCTGCTCCTTCTTTGTTCAATCTTCATGCAGGCAGGTACATTATTATGCCCTCGGACATCTACGCATATTGGGGCTTAGCCCAACCACAGGTGCCCGTGCTCGAGCCACTAGTCGAGTACCAGACGCCAGTTTATCAGTGGGAGCCAGTGGAGCTCACATAGCAGTGGCATCCTCAGTCCACTCTGAAGTACCCCGGAGCTGGTTATTTCCCTCCTTGAGAGTAGACCAACTTAGGCCAAAAGCCTAAGCTTGGTGGAGTATGTGTTTCTCACCGACTTTATATTCTTGCTTACACTTTCAGTTTGTTAGTCGGTGTTCACACTTTGCCACTGTTTCATCCATGCTAGTTTATTTCTTTTTCTCGTTTTCTTTTCGTGTGTCTGTCTAGTTTGAGAAAACCCAAAAAGATTTCCTTTTTCTTCTTTTGCTTGTTGGGAGCTTTCCCGTGTAAATAGTTTTCTTTTTCTTTGGGTCAAGGTAGAAGACCATGGTTACAATGTTTAGTGGCTCTCACATGCATATCCGTTTATCTGTTAAATAGCCATATTACCTTGTCTTCTCCTTTGTGTTTCCATGCAGATTCCAACTTAGTCCAATGCACGAGCACTCTTATTATTGTTCACATTGTTCGGTCGTGCAAGTGAAAGGCAATAATGACGATATATGGTGAAGTGACTTAGCCTGGAAAAGCTGGTATGGACTCGATCTATTTTGTTTTTGTAAATATGACTAGCTCATCGTTTCTAGTTCAGCTTTGTTGTGAGAGAAACATGTTTGCAATGACAACTTAGAGATCATAGTTTCTGATGCCATGCTTAATTAGCTAGGAGCTTATAATGGTTTGTCTTGGATGCCCACATGAATGTTGAGATGACTATGATGTAGTATGATAGGATGGTATGCTCCTTTGAATGATTCAAGTGGCTTGACTTGGCGCATTTTACGCATGTAGTTGAAACAAAATCAACATAGCCTCTATGATATTCATGTTCATGGGGATTTATGTCCTACTCATGCTTGCACTCATTGTTGGTTAATCTCAATGCATTTTGATGAATGTTGTCGCTCTCTAGTTGGTCGCTTCCGAGTCTTTTGCTAGCCTTCACTTGTACTAAGCGGGAATACTGCTTGTGCATCCACTTCCATAAACCCAAAGTTGTTCCATATGAGTCCACCATACCTACCTATATGCGGTATCTACCTGCCGTTCCAAGTAAATTTGCATGTGCCACTCTCTAAATCTTCAAGAAATAGTCTGTTTTGCATGCCCGGACCGCTCATGTGGTGACAGGGGGCTATCAGTATCTTCCATGCTAGGCGTGTTATCCTCGATATGTGTTTATTCACTATCATTCACGAGAAAGGGGACGGTAGTTGGAATGCCCAGTTCCATGCTCAAATCGAAAAGATAATTGCAAACAAAACTCCCCCTGGATTGATGTTGGTATGGACGGCACCCGAGGATTCAGCTAGTCGTGGAGTGTGATTGATTGGTGGTGGGGGAGTCAAAACTTTACTTTTCTGTTTGGGAACCGCCTATAGCATGTGTAGTGTGGAATATGGTGAGAACTCTTAGTCATTGCGTTGACAATGAAAGCATGCCACCCAAAATTATTATCTCTGTTTTCAAAGCTTGAGCTCTGGCACCTCTGCAAATCAATGCTTCCCTCTGCGAAGGGCCTGTCTATTTATGTTCCTGTTGAGTCATCCTATTCTTATAAAAGCACCGATTAGAGAGCACCTCTATCATTTTTATGCTTTGCTTTTAACTGCGTTGAGTATGATTGTGACTGGATCTTCATTGCCATGAATTACAATGTTTAGTCAGCCTTGGTCTTTGAAGGTGCTCTGCATTTATGTTTTGCAGTCTCAAAAAGAGCTAGCAAGATACCCTCTCTTCGTACTGCTTCATGATTGTTTTGATTGAATTGTTGACGTCTCAAACTTATTATTATTGCTTGCTAGTTGATTATGCCATTGATATGAGTTGACTGTGAGACCTAGATGTCATTTGCTTTTGTGGTTTGCTTATGATCTTGCTGAAATTCCGGATATGAGTTAGGCATAATTGGAACAACAAGATCAAATAGAGTTCGTAAAAGTTTTTCTTTTGTCTCTTTCAGTTTGTCAACTAAATTGCTTGATGACAAGCAAGGCTTTAAGCTTGGGGGAGTTGATACGTCTCTGTCGTATCTACTTTTCCAAACTCTTTTGCCCTTGTTTTGGACTCTAATTTGCATGATTTGAATGGAACTAACCCGAACTGACGTTGTTTTCAGCAGAATTGCCATGGTGTTGTTTTTGCGCAGAAATAAAAGTTCTTGGAATGACCTTGAAATTTACGAGAATTTTTTGTGGAATATATAAAAAATACTGGCGCAAGAATCACCTGGAGGGACGGAGCCAGGAGCTCACAAGCCCACCAGGCCCCCCCCGGCCGGGCCTGACAGGCTTGTGGGGCCCACGAAGCTGCACCGCCTCCAAATCCAGCTCTATTTAGCCTCTTTCATCCGGAAAAACATCAAGGAGAAGAGTTCATCGCGTTTTACGATACGGAGGCGCCACCACCTCCTGTTCTTCCCCTAGAGGGAAGATCTGGAGTCTGTTTTGGGCTCCGGAGAGGGGAGATCGTCGCCATCGTCATCATCAACCTTCCTTCATCGCCAATTCCATGATGCTCTTCACCGTTCGTGAGTAATCTCATCGTAGGCTTGCTGGACGGTGATGGGTTGGATGAGATCTATCATGTAATCGAGTTAGTTTTGACGGGGATTGATCCCTAGTATCCACTATGTTCTGAGATTGATGTTGCCGCTACTTTGCCATGCTTAATGCTTGTCACTAGGGCCCGATTGCCATGATTTCATATCTGAACCTATTATGTTGTCGCCAATATATGTGTGTTTTAGATCCTATCTTGCAAGTTGTAGTCACCTACTATGTGTTATGACCCGGCAACCCTGGCGTGACAATAGCCGAAACCACTCCCGGAGATGACCATAGTATGAGGAGTTCATGTATTCACCAAGTGTTAATGCGTTGGTCTGGTTCTTTATTAAAAGGAGAACCTTAATATCCCGTAGTTTCCATTAGGACCCCGCTTCCACGGGAGGGATGGACAACAGATGTCATGCAAGTTCTTTTCCCTAAGCATGTATGACTACATACGGAATACATGCCTACATTAGATTGACGAACTGGAGCTAGTTACATATCTTTCCGTGTTATAACTGTTTCATGATTAATAGCATCCGGCATAATCATCCATCACCGATCTAATGCCTACGAGTTTTTCCTACTGGTCCTTGCTACTGTTAATCCGTTGCTACTTCTGTTACTTTGCCGCTACTGCTGTCACTTTGCTGCTACTGGTTACTATTGCTACTGTTGCTATCACACTACTTTGCTACTGATACTTTGCTGCAGATACTAAATCTTTCAGGTGTGGTTGAATTGATAACTCAACTGCTAATACTTGAGAATAATCTTTGGCTTCCCGTTGAGTCGAATCAATAAATTTTGGGTTGAATACTCTAGCCTCGAAAACTGTTGTGATCCTATATACTTGTGGGTTATCAGTCCTCATAAAGTCCGGCGGCACGTAAGAACACATCGCTTGGCCACTCGCACGCTCGAACTTCTGCAACTTGGGGGACCGGATACTTGGGTTTCTTCTTCTCATTTTCATCATCCTTGGGGTCACGGCTTGAAGAGCCTCTTAGGAACCTCCTCATCTTTTCCTTTTTCTTTCTCTGAAAATTTCTGAAATTTTTAGTGACTCTAAGGAAAAGTGAACAAGGCCCAACGAAACTCGTAGCAACTACTCCTACAAGTTCATAGAGGCCATATCACGCATCAAAACTACTTGGGACCAGCTAAAATTAGCATGCAAAGCTCAAGAACAGGGTCACCAAGGCAGAAAAAATACGCAACAAATAAGGCACTAGAGCAAGAACTAATTGGGCCAATGGAGGAGTCACATGTAGAATGAATTTTTCTAGAGGTAGGAGAAGGAGATGGGAGCTGGAATAAGTGGAGGGGGGACACGTGGGCCACACAAGCCTGGTAGGCTCGGCCAGGGGGTGCCCGTTCCTCCTGGTCTTGTGGCCCACTGGTGCATCCCCCTGACTAGCTCTCTATCTCAGAATTTTTCAAAAATTCCAGAAAAAATCATACTTGATTTTCAGGGCATTTGGGGAACTTTTATTTTCGGGACACTTTACTACAGGACGCAAAAAGCAGAAAACAGGAAAAACTAAACCTAAATCTATCATTTTTTTTCTAAGCAACCGAAGATAAGGTTTGGAAGAGAGGGATGTGACTCTCATATTCATCCATCATGGTCATCAAAAGAAATCCTACAATGAGGTTGATCAAGTCTCCTTGACAAACTTTTTTCGAATCGCGTAAAAACGGAGAATTTTTGAATAGTCACTAGGTTACCTCAATGGGGATGTGCATATCCGCAACAAGCAAATCGTACTTCATCTTAACAGTAGGTATAGGGCATTCAAAGCTCCCAATAAGAATCGATGAAGTTTTTTCAATAGCATTGATGCAATGTACTCGATATTGTTTCTTTGGAAAGTGCACCGTATACTCATTACCAATGACGTGGAAAGTGACATTGCCTTTGTTGCAATCTATAACATCCCCTGCTATGTTTAAAAAGGGTCTTCCAAGGATGACCACCATGGCCTCATCCTCGGGAATATCCAGAATAACAAACTCTGTTAAGATAGTGACGTTAGCAACCACAACAGGCACATCCTCGCAAATGCTGATAGGGAAGGCAGTTGATTTGTCGGCCATTTGCAGAGTGATTTCAGTGGGTGTCAACTTATCCAGTTCAAGCCTACGATAAAGAGAGAGAGACATAACACTAACACCGGCTCCAAGGTCGCATAAAGCAGTTCTAACGTAGTTTCCTTTAATGGAGCAAGGTATAGTGGGCACTCCGGGATCACCTAGTTTATCAGGAGTTCCACCCTTGAAGGTGTAATTAGCGAGCATGGTGGAAATCTCAACCTCAGGTAGCCTCCTCTTATTAGTCACAATATTCTTAATGTACTTAGCATAAGGAGACATTTTGAGCATATCTGTCAAACGCATTTGTAGAAAGACATGTCTAATCATTTCAACAAATCGCTCAAAATACTCATCATCCTTTTTCTTGGATGGTTTGGGAGGAAAGGGCATGGGTTTCTGAACCCATGGTTCCCTTTCTTTACCATGCTTCCTAGCAATGAAGTCGTTCTTATCGTATCTCCTATTCTTAGGTCGTGGGTTATCAAGATCAACAGGTTCAATCTCCACATCCTTATCATTGCTAGGTTGAGCATCAACATGAACATCACTATCGATATTATCATTAGGCTCATGTTCATCACCAGATTGTGTTTCGGCATCATAAACAGAGACATCATTTGGATTCTCGGGTGTAACAGCAACGGGGTTGCTAGCGTGAAAATTCCTATCATCTTTATTTTTCTTTCTAGGATGACTAGGTGCATCAGTTCTAACTCCTCGTGAATCTTGTTCAATTCTCTTAGGATGACCCACAGGATACAAAGATTCCTGGGTCATTCTACCGCCTCTAGTGACGACTCTAACAGAATTGTCATTCAACTCATCGAGCAAGTCATTCTGAGCTTTAAGTACTTGTTCTACCTGAGTAGTAACCATAGAGGCATGTTTACTCAAAAGCTTAAGACCATTGACATTTCTATTCACACAAGCACTTAAATGACTAAGCATACGAGCATTTTGTCCCAATTGTCCGCTAACATAATCATTGAAACTTTGTTGTTTTGCAACAAAGTTATCAAATTCATCCAGGCATAAGCTAGCAGGTTTATCAAAAGGAATATTACTCTCATTGAATCCACAAAGAGAATTTACCTCTACTACCTGTGTCGTGTTATCAAGACCATGGATCTCTTCGATAGGTGGTAGATTTTTGACATCTTCAGATTTAATGCCTTTCTCTTTCATAGATTTCTTAGCTTCTTGCATATCTTCAGGACTGAGGAATAGAATACATCTTTTCTTCGGAGTTGGCTTCGGACGTGGTTCGGGAATAGTCCAAGCGTTCTCATTGCACAAGATATTATTCAATAGGATCTCAGCTTGTTCCACAGTTTGTTCCGTGAAAACACAACCAGCACAACTATCTAGGTGGTCCTTAGAAGCATCGGTTAGTCCATTATAGAAGATATCAATTATTTCATTCTTCTCAAGAGGGTGATTGGGCAAAGCATTCAGTAGCTGGACGAGCCTCCCCCAAGCTTGTGGGAGACTCTCTTCTTAAACTTGCGCAAGGCAGCTTGCTTCTTGTGGCAGAAAAATATTTCTTAGAGAAGTAGTAGATCATATCCTGGGGACTACGCACACAACCAGGAGCAAGAGAAGTGAACCAAGTCTTAGCATCATCCTTTAGCGAGAAACAAAACAACTTAAGGAAATAGTAGTGGCGGATCTTTTCCTCACTCATGAATAAGGTGGCTATATCGTGCAGCTTAGTAAGATGGGCTACAACCGTTTCAGACTCATAACCCTGAAAAGGATCAGATTCGACCAGAGTGATTAACTCAGGGTCGACAGAGAATTCATAATCCTTATCGGTCAGAAAGATAGGCAAAGTAGCAAACTTCGGGTCGTATTTCATCCTAGCTTTCAAAGATTTTTCTTTCCACTCACGTAGTAATTTCTCAAGATCATAGCTATCCTTACAAGCAAGAAAGTCCTCAGCTATCTCTCCCTCCATAACATAACCCTCAGGCATATCAGGCAATTCATATCTAGGAGAGCTAGTTCTAACACGTGAAATAGCAGGTTCTACTTCAATAATCTCAGCAGTTTCAGAAGTATCATCACATCTAGCGGCAACTCTAGCAATTTGTGCATCTAGAAATGCACCTAGTGGCAAAGCAGTATCAATCAAAGCATCATTACAAGCATCATGGACAACAAAAGTAGCATCATCAAGCACAGGCAACATATCAGAATTTCTAGCAGGAGGTGGTATCGCAAACTTACTCATAACTAAAGGTGAATCAAGTGCAGAGCTAGATGGCAGTTCCTTACCTGTCCTCGTAGTTGAGGGCAAGACTTTAGTTATTGGATCTCTCGGATTCCTCATAGTGATCAGCAGACGTAAATCCCAAGTGACTCAGAGAATAGAGCTATGCCTCCCCGGCAACGGCACCAGAAAATAGTCTTGATAACCCACAAGTATAGGGGATCACAACAGTTTTCGAGGGTAGAGTATTCAACCCAAATTTGTTGATTCGACACAAGGGGAAGCCAAAGAATATTCTCGAGTATTAGTAGTTGAGTTTTCAATTCAACCACACCTGAAAGACTTAGTATCTACAGCAAAGTATCAGTAGCAAAGTGGTGTGATAGCAACAGTAGCAACGGTAATAGTAGCAATAGTGACAACAGTAGCGGTAACAGTAGCAGCAGTGACAACAGTATCAACAGAGTAACCGTAGCAGATGTGACAGCAGTAGCGGCAAAGTAACGTAGCAAGGACGAGTAGGAAAAACTCGTAGGCATTGGATCGGTGATGGATAATTATGCCGGATGACATTCATCATGCAACAGTTATAACACGGAGAGATATGTAACTAGCTCCAGTTCGTCAATGTAATGTAGGCATGGATTCCGTATATAGTCATACGTGTTTAGGGAAAAGAACTTGCATGACATCTATTGTCCATCCCTCCCGTGGCAGCAGGGTCCTAATGGAAACTACGGGATATTAAGGTTCTACTTTTAATAGAGAACCGGAACAAAGCATTAGCACTTAGTGAATACATGAACTCCTCATACTATGGTCATCTCCGGGCGTGGTTCTGGCTATTGACACTCCGGGGTTGCCGGGTCATAACACATAGTAGGTGACTACAACTTGCAAGATAGGATCAAGAACACACATATATTGACGAGAACATAATAGGTTCAAATCTGAAATCATGGCACTGGGGCCCTAGTGACAAGCATTAAGCATGGCAAAGTAGTAGCAACATCAATCTCAGAACATAGTGGATTACATGATAGATCTCAGCCAACCCATCACCGTCCAGCAAGCCTACGATGAGATTACTCACGAACGGTGAAGAGCATCATGGAATTGGCGATGAAGGAAGGTTGGTGATGACGATGGCGATGATCTCCCCTCTTCGGAGCCCAGAGCGGACTCCAGATCTGCCTTCCAGAGGAAGAACAGGTGGTGGCGGCGCCTCCGTATCGTAAAACGCGATGAACTCTTCTCCTTGATTTTTTCCGGACGAAAGAGACTAAATAGAGCTGGAGTTGGAGAAGGCGTAGCCTTGAAGGCCCCACAAGTCCGCTAGGCGCGGCCAGGGGGGGGCCTGGTGGGTGATACGTCTCCAACGTATCTATAATTTTTGATGGTTTCATGCTATTATCTTGTCGAACTTTGGATGTTTTGTATGCCTTTTATATATTTTTTGGGACTAACTTATTAACGCTATGCCAAGTTCTAGTTCCTACTTTTTCCATGTTTTTAACCCCTTTGAGCGGATATTTTGAAACGGAGTCCAAACGGAAGAAAATCCCCGAAAAGATTTTTTTGGAACGGAAGAAGATCGGTGAACTTGGGAGCCAAGCGAGAAGAGCCCCAGGGGCCCCACAAGTCCCCACCCCGCGACCAGGGGGGCCGCGCCATCCAGGCTTGTGGGCCCCATGGAGGTCCCCTGACCTAGGTCATTCTCCTATATAATCCAAGAAATTTCAGAAAAAATCAAGAGATCATTGCAATCGCTTTTCCGCCGCCGCAAGCTTCTGTCTCCACAAGATCCCATCTGGGGCACGTCCTGGTGCCCTGCCGGAGGGGGGATTCAGACACGGAGGGCTTCTCCATCAACACCATGACCTCTCCGATGATGCGTGAGTAGTTCACCATAGACCTACGGGTCCATAGCTAGTAACTAGATGGCTTCTTCTCTCTCTTGGATCTTCAATACAAAGTTCTCCATGATCTTCATGGAGATCTATCCAATGTAATCTTCTTTTGCGGTGTGTTTGTTGAGATCTGATAAATTGTGGATTTATGATCATATTATCTATGGGTCTTATTTGAGTTTGTTCTGATCTCTCTTATGCATGATTTCATATCCTTGTAATTCTCTTCGAGTTGTGGGTTTTGTCTGGCCAACTAGATCTATGATTCTTGCAATGGGAGAAGTGATTGGTTTTGGGTTCATACCGTGCGGTGACCTCACCCACTGACAGAAGAGGTAGCGAGGCACGCATCGTGTTGTTGCCATCAAGGGTAAAAAGATGGGGTTTTCATCATTGGTTTGAGATTATCCCTCTACATCATGTCCTCTTGCTGAAAGCGTTACGTTGTTCGTCATGAACTCAATACACAAGATGCATGCTGGATAGCGGTCGATGTGTGGAGTAATAGTAGTAGATGCAGAAAGTATCGGTCTACTTGTCTCGGACGTGATGCCTATATGTATGATCATTGCCTTAGATATCGTCATGACTTTGTGCGGTTCTATCAATTGCTCGACAGTAATTTGTTCACCCACCGTAATACTTGCTATTTTGAGAGAAGCCTCCAGTGAACACTATGGCCCCCAGGGTCTACTCCACACCATATTTTTAGCATTACACTTTTTACTTCGTTGCACTTTCCGCCTTCAGATCTCACTTTGCAAACAATCTTGAAGGGATTGACAACTGTGGGGACCCCGACTAGTAAGTCGAGATCGCCGTGCCTAGTGATCCCAAGGATCAATGCTCACTGAACACAGATACTGAATAATAGAGTCTTACATCCAAATACCGAATATTACATCAAATGACCGAAGGGTCAGGTTCACAAGCAGGGCCTAAGGCCAATGAAAACGGGTACAATGGGTAGCGGAAACTCATGAGGGCTAAGCGGGTGCCCATGCCATCAAGCCTACACCATCAGGCATTCCTACTTGGAAGCGTCCTAGATTGCAGGTCCGTCTCCGAAGACGTTCTCATCGCCAAACTCTGGTCCTTCCATGTCTAGTCAATAATATAACCAGTGGCAAGCCAATGAGTACTTTGAATGTACTCGCAAACATCCCATGATATGAATAATGAAAGTGAAGTACAACAATAACATGCAGCTTTGATGAAATGCAACTTGGTGGGATGATCATGTATATGCATCAAGCTAAAGAATTACTCTTGAAGAACAGGTTACAGATGCCATTGCATCTGTCAAGGGCTGAACACTCCGGGTTCACCGCATATGCCAAGTCACCGAACTTGGTTATATCATTTCTATCATAGCAACATCTTTCTCAACACTACACACACACAACTCACACTTGGTTTATGCGGAAACGCTGGACGTAGTTTAAGCAGGATTACCCAACTGTCCTTGACTGTTGACACGGCTATTCGAATAGTTTGACACTCTGCAGAGGTTGCACGTTGTACCCACGAGAATCGGGAAACTTCCCTGTCATCCACGACTCGCGGTATATCACATATACCAGAGGTAAGTACCCGATCATTATCTTTCCCCTCACGATACTAGACAAAGAGGTCCACTCGATTGGTACCCAGCCCACATGTTGTACGTCTTACGAGCACCGACTCTGGACAGTATCAACCATGCAGGGACCAACGGTGTGCGTGGAACTTATAAAAATGGCATAGTCGCCCTTCCTGGCACGACCCCTTCACGAGAGTGACGACAATCACACCCGCCACTAGTAATGTGGTTCTTTGCTAGTACCGACCAGAGTAATCAATAAAGCCCCATCCCATAAAGGGGTAACGTGGTTGCACATGTAAGGTTGGGACGGTTGACACTTCATAAATCTAATCCCATTTCTGAAACCATACTCACACAAAACACCGGTGCACCACTTCACCAAAAGTGGCCACCCATCTCATCATCTCCCTCGGGCATTAGTGGCACCCGACGGGTTTTTTCATAAACCTTTGATTTAACTCATCATCATGCTCATGCAGTAGTTCTCTAACTCTACTAGTCAACATGATAGTAGCATGATCCTCATAGATGGTAGGATCAAGCTCATCATGCGTGTGCTCCGAGGAGTCATATGTATAACATCACCATCATGCAAGTGCTTCGAAGAAGCCTTCGGTACCATCATACCAATGATGAACCGGCACTATGATCACATGCAATGGAAAAGTACTTACTATTCTAGCATGCATCAATTTATGTCCTCAAGTCATGGTCAAAGGGTTGCTTGCCTTGGTCAGCTAGGTATCTGGGGTCTTCGAGGTCTTCCGCTCCGAATCCTTCGTCACTCGGTAATTCTATCGTCGAGAATAGAATAAATAAGAAAATAGCTCACACAAAAAACAAATCACAAATCACTTTTAAAATGTTGCAAAACTTGGTTAAAATCAGGTTGTTAATTTGAAAAATGTCATCTCTTAGTTTTTACTAGCTAAGCATTTTTAATAATTACTAAACAGGGCAAACTATTGCCTTTAATGCCTTTATATTATTATAAAACAGATTCTGTTTTTGAAAAAATGTCAACAATGGAGAATCAAATACTACTCATTTTAGGAAAAATATCAGTGGAAGAATTATATTTTTCCACCGGGTAGTTATTTTTACAAAAATTATTTTATTAACTGTTTTAAAAATAAAAGAAAAAGGCCAAAGCCTGGCCTAGGAAGCAGGCCGGCCCAGCCTGCGAGGCCGCGCTGGCGCCAGGTTCGAACCTGATGTGCGGGCCCCTGGGGTCAGCGGCTGTGGCTGCACGCGGGGGCTGCTCCAGGACGCCGACAGGTGGAGCCCCCTGTCAGGTTCTTCCCCTACCTCCGGCCAGGGAGGAGGAGATGAACTCCGGCGAGGCTATCGTCGTCCTTGGGCCTAGCTAAGGGTAGGAATGGGTTCAGCGTGTCTCCGGCTACTTGCAGGTGGGCGGGATAGCGCCGGAGAGGCTTGGACTTGCCGGCGGCGAGGTGGCCGTGGCGGAGGGGTTTCGGGACGTGTTTGAACTGGTAGCTAGGGGGCACAGAATCGCTCGGGGCAGTTGGGGGAAAGGTTCCTGGTGTCGAGGGGAGTGCTCTGGTGGGTCGAGTGTCGCAGGAGCCGGCGTATAGCCGGAGATCGACCGGAGCTCCAAGACGGAGGGGCCTCGGTCGATCTCGAGCACGGGGGCTCTGCGAGCTCGATTGGGTGGCTAGGGAGGAGCTAGTAGTCGTGCAAAGGCTGTTTGAGGGGTGCTGAGGCGTCGGGAGGCCTATTTATAGGCTCGCGACGGTGAGCCGACTAGGTGCGCCGGTGACTCACCGTGGCGCGCGTGCGTGCACAGTGAGGAGCTGGCTGCGAAACCACGTTCTCCGGACGTGGTTTGGGACGCTCTAAAGCATCGGCCGCAGAGGGAGAAGGCGTGGGGTCAAGATGTAGCGTGTGTGCATGCTCGACCGAGTCGGGTGCGTGCGGGCATGCGTCGCCCGAGCTCTAGCGCGGGAGAGGAGGGTCCCTGGCGGCTGCTTTACATAGAGGGGTTGTCGGGGGAGGTCTTGGACACTTCAGGGGAGGTTGGAACCGGCCGGGAGCGTCGTCCCCTTCTCGGTGGCTCCCTGTAGCGCGTCCAGAGCGCAGTTTTGGCATGCTACGGCATGCTGGCGCGCGCTGAGGCACTTTAGACGTGTCCCTCATGTCCTGGGTGTTGCTGGGAGTGTTCCTAGTCGTTGTGTGCTAGTGAGAGCACTGGCTGGTCAAGGGGGACATGTTTCACTAGTGCTGTCAGCCCTGATCTGTGGCACAAATTGGGGTTCTTGTCACTTTTGCTTTGAACTAGGGAGGGGCCAGTTGACTGGGTGTTTAGGTTGATCTGAGGCACTAATACACCAAGTTTGAGGCTTTGACATTGGTAAAACAGTGGCTAGGTGGGTTTTTACCTTCCTGTCAGAAGGTGTTCGACAGTGGTTTGGGGTGATTCCACTCCACCACTGGAACTACAACTTAACAGGTTTGGTCTTGGGGTTAAAGTAGGGGTTTCCACCAATTTTGAGCTCCACTGAACAAGTTTAGCTTTGTAAACTTGAAAATGCATCAAAGTGGCCACATCTGTCCTCTCCAAAGGGAGTGTGACTAAACAGAGTCTTGCAAGTGTGACTAAACAGAGTCTTGCAAATCTCATTTTTGGTGTGGATTCCTCATTTGAGGTGCCAAACACCCTAGCAAAGTTCCAACCCCATTGGAAAAACTTTGCTATGTAGAGTTTTTCCAACTCTATTATCGACAGAGAGGGTTTTAGGCTCATTTGGTGACCTTCCCCACCTTGGATCAAGGTGAGATTTTATGTGGGCACCAAAATGGCTTGGGGAGGCTCCTGTAATTTAATGAGATTTTATTGAGAGTATTTCCTTTGGAAATATCTAAAAAGGTTAAAAAAGACAGGAATGGTTTTCAGGGTTTTATTTAAATTATTATAATATAAAATAGGGTTGAAAATCTTATATATGGAAAATATATGTCCTTCTGAGTTTCCATGATTTTACTCAGAATTTTCTAAGGCAGAGAAGCATTTTTCCTTGTGGGAATATCATTCCTGGCCTTAGAAATAGACATGTATTTAAAATAGAAAAATAATGTTTTAAATCATTAATTAATGTTTTTGGTAAATAATAATATTATTTGAGTTGAGATCACCAACTTTGGTTGGGAGTGCTACTAGGC
Source organism: Hordeum vulgare subsp. vulgare (assembly GCF_904849725.1). NCBI lineage: Eukaryota > Viridiplantae > Streptophyta > Magnoliopsida > Poales > Poaceae > Hordeum > Hordeum vulgare. The sequence continues at coordinate 459,973,286 of NC_058521.1, forward strand.
ATCATGAGCTAGTAGTGTAACCCAATCAAGGTAGAGGTGATCTGGTGTCAAAGAAAAGAGCTTTGGAAATTCATTTAAAAATAAATTTATCATGGGTTTTGGATCAACAAGCAAACAAGCATACATTCATACAATACATTCATAGCATTCACAACATCATTAGAAAAAGTTTTAACAAGCTCTAATTTTTGCAACTTAAAACATTGGTGGTGAAAAACAGGGTGTGACAACAACCCCTTTGAAGCATTGGGTGCAAGCTTGTTTGTGTTTGTGCATGTACGCTGGACTTGACGAGACCCTCCTTCTGGATCGATACCTTGGTTCTCAAACTTAGGGAAATACTTACTCCTCCTGTGTTGCATCACCCTTTCCTCTTCAAGGGAAGAACCAACGCAAGCCCAGCCTCTGTCAACGTGTCAACTTCTAGCGCCGTTGTCTGTGGGATAGCAGAAGGATTTATTGCGCCATTGCAGGGGAGGAAGATCAAGTCAAGAACTCATCCAAGTATGTGTCGCAAACTCATCTCTTGCATTTACTTTGTTTGCCAGTTGCCTCTCGTTTTCCTCTCCCCCACTTCACCAATTTGCCTTTTTCGTTCGCCTTTTCATTCGCCCTTTTTCTCGCTCGCTTTTTTTTGCTTGTGTGCTTGCTTGCTTGCTGAATTCACCATGAACGATAACACCAAACTTTGTGACTTCTCGAATACTAATAATAATGATTTTATTAGTACTCCGATTGCTCCCGCCACTAGTGCGGAGTCATACGAAATCAATGCCGCTTTGCTGAATCTTGTTATGGAAGAGCAATTTTCTGGCCTTCCTAGTGAAGATGCCGCATACCATCTCAATACCTTCATTGAGGTTTGTGATATGCAAAATAAAAAAGATGTGGATAATGACGTGATTAAATTGAAGCCTTTTCCTTTCTCGTTGCGAGATCGCGCAAAAACTTGGTTTTCTTCTTTGCCCAAAAATAGTACCGATTCTTGGGATAAGTGCAAAGATGCTTATATATCCAAGTATTTTCCACCGGCTAAGCTCATATCTCTCCGTAATGATATCATGAATTTCAAGCAACATGATCATGACCATGTTGCACAAGCTTGGGAGAGAATGAAATTAATGATTAGAAATTGTCCCGCTCATGGCTTGAGCCTTTGGATGATTATTCAAATCTTTTACGTTGGCTTGAATTTCGCTTCTAGAAATATCTTGGACTCTGCCTCAGGTGGAACGTTCATGGAAATCACGTTAGGAGAAGCCACCAAGCTCTTAGACAACATCATGAAAAACTACTCTCAATGGCTCACTGAAAGGTCACCTACTAGTAAGAAGGTACACGCTATAGAAGAAATTAACTCGTTGAGTGCTAAGATGGATGAGTTAATGAATTTGGTTTCTAGTAGAAGTGCTCCTTTGGATCCTAATGATATGCCTTTGTCTTCTTTGATTGAGAGTAGCAACGCTAGCTTGGATGTTAATTTTGTTGGTAGGAATAACTTTGTCAACAACAATGCCTTTAGAGGAAACTATGTTCCTAGGCCTTTTCCTAGTAACTCTTCTAATAATTTTGGCAACTCCTACAACAATACTCATGGAAATTACAATAGATTACCCTCTGATCTAGAGAGTAATATCGAAGAGTTCATCAACTCTCAAAAGATTTTCAATGCGTCCATAGAGGAAAAACTACTCAAAATTGACGATTTGGCTAAGAGCGTGGATAGGATTTCTTGTGATGTTGATAATTTGAACGTTAGATGTGCTCCTCCCAAAATCAACATGGATGAAACTTTGAAAGCTATGCGTGTTTCCATGATTGAGAGCCAAGAAAGAACCGCTCAAATTCGTGCTAGACATGAATGGCTTAAAAGGGCGTGTTCTCGTGATGAGAATCATGAAGATCTTAAAGTGCTTGGTGTGACTCCCACTTCAATTGGAAGCTATGATAAAAGCTCTTGATATCGTCAAAGCCTTTACCGATCATATCGTCCTTAGGAAAAACAAAGCCTTTACCGATCATATCGTCGAAGCTATGATAAAAGCTCTTGAAGAGAAACTTGAATTGGAAGTCTCTATCCCTAGAAAGCTTCATGATGAGTGGGAACCTACCATCAAAATCAAAATCAAAAACTATGAGTGCAATGCTTTGTGTGATTTGGGTGCTAGTGTTTCTGCGATTCCAAAGTCTTTATGTGATGTTCTGGGTTTTAATGAGATTGAAGAGTGTTCTCTTAATTTGCATCTTGTTGATTCTACTGTCAAGAAACCCATGGGAAGGATCAATGATGTTCTTATTATTGCAAATAGGAACTATGTACCCGTGGATTTCATTGTGCTTGACATTGATTGCAATCCTACATACCCTATTATTCTTGGTAGACCTTTCCTAAGGACTATTGGTGCTATCATCGATATGAAGGAAGGGAATATTAGATTTCAATTTCCTTTAAGTAAGGGCATGGAACACTTTCCTAGAAAGAAGATAAGATTGCCTTATGAATCCATGATGAGGGCCACTTATGGTTTGAGCACCAAAGACGACGATACGTGATTCTATCGCTTTTATGCCTAGCTAAGGGCGTTAAACAATAGCGCTTGTTGGGAGGCAACCCAATGAATTTATAGTTTTTTCTTTCTGAGTTGTTGCGTCCACACTTTCATAATTCTGTTGTGATTGTGTTTTTTGTGTTTCTTTTTGTGTTTGAGCCAAGCAAAGCCTTTATGATTAGTCTTGGTAATGGTTGTTTGATCCTGCTGGAAAAAGACAGAAACTTTTCGCTCACGAGATGATTTTTCATTTTTATTCAGAAAGCGATTTTGAGTTGATTCTTTTTGCTAGGCCGTCGTAAGTTTTCAGATTTTTTGATGTACCAGAAGTATACGAAGTATACAGATTGCTATAGACTGGTCTATTTTTGACAGATTCTGTTTTTGTTGAGTTGGTTGCTTGTTCTGATGAAACTATGGTTAGTATCGGGGGGTACTAGCCATGGAGAAGTGAGAATACAGTAGCCCATCATCAATATAGATAGAATTCAAGTTTGCTACAGTACCAAAAGAAGTGGTAGTTTGTTTTCTTGTACTAATGTTATCACAAGTTTCTGTTTAAGTTTTGTGTTGTGAAGTTTTCAAGTTTTGGGTGATGTTCTCATGGACAAAGAGATAAGGAGTGGAAAGAGCTCAAGATTGGGAATTCCCAAGGCATCCCAAGCCAAATTCAAGGACACCAAATAGCCTAAGCTTGCGGATTCCCCGGGAAGGCATCCCTTCTTTCGTCTTCAATCCATCAGTAACATTACTTGGAGCTATATTTTTATTCACCACATGATATGTGTTTTGCTTGGAGCGTCTTGTACGATAGGAGTATTTTATTTTTGGTGTGTCACAATCATCCTTGCTGCACACCTTTTTGAGAGAGAGAGACATGCACTCATCGTGATTTTCCTAGAATGCTCATAGTGCTTCACTTATATCTTTTGATCTAGATACTTTTGCTCTAGTGCTTCACTTATATCTTTTGAGCTAGATACTTTTTCTCTAGTGCTTCACTTATATATATTGAGCTAGATACTTTTGCTCTTGTGCTTCACTTATATCTTTAGAGCACGGTGGTGCGTGATTTGGTAGTTGGCTTATGCTATGAAAGTACTCCCATGTGCTAGGTACCCAAAGAGGATGCAAAAACCTCCATCTTCATGTGCATTGAGTAGAAAGAGAAGTTTCGATTCCTCTCAATTAATTTTGACACATGGATTCGGTAATATTAAATGTTATGTTAGTAGGGTGTTGTGAATCTAGAAATACTTGTGTTGGAGTTAGTGATTCCCGTAGCATGCACGTATGGTGAACCGCTATGTTAGGAAGCCGGAGCATAATTGATCTATTGATTGTCATCCTTTGTGTTGAGGTCGGGATCGCGCGATGGTTTACACCTACCAACCCTTCCCCTCGGAGTATGCCTTTAGCACTATGTTTTGATTACTAATAAAAGCTTTCGCACTAAGTATGTGAGTTCTTCATGACTAATGTGAGCCCATGGTATAGATGCACTTTCACCTACCACCATTGCTGGCCTCTCTAGTGCCGCGCAATTCTCGCCGGTGCACAAACCCACCAAATTCCTTCCTCAAAATAACCACCATACCTACCTACTATGGCATTTTCATAGCCATTCCGAGATATATTGCCATGCAACTCCCACCGTTCTGTCTCATGACTTGCGCCGTCACTCTCATATTGCCATTGCATGATCGTAAGATAGCTAGCGAGATGTTTTCAACATCATACGCCATGCTAGATTGTTGCATATCCCGGTACACTGCCGGAGGCATTTCCTATGGAGTCATCATCATTGTGATCTTTGAGGTGTGAGTAAATAAAAGTGTGATGATCATCATTATTAGAGCATTGTTCCATGTGAGGAAATAAAAAAAGAGGCCAAAGAGCCCAAAAACAAAAAAATAGAAAATAAAAAAAGAGCCGTAAGAGCCCAAATAAAAAAAAGAGAGAAAAAGAGAGAAGGGACAATGCTACTATCTTTTTCCACACTTGTGCTTCATGATAGCACCATGTTCTTCATGATTGAGAGCTTCTTGCTTTTTCACTACCATATGCTAGGGGGAATCTTCATTATAGAACTTGGCTTGGATATTCCAATGATGGGCTTCCTCAAAATTTCCCTAGGTCTTCGTGAGCAAGCAAGTTGGATGCACACCCACTAGTTTTCCTTTTGAGCTTTCACATACTTATAGCTCTAGTGCATCTCTTGTATGGCAATTCCTACTCATTCACATTGATATCTATTAATGGGCATCTCCATAGACTATTGATACGCCGAGTCAATGTGACCATCTCCTCCTTTTTGTTTCACAACCACCACCACACTCTATTCCACCTATAGTGCTATATCCATGGCTCGTGCTCATGTATTGCGTGATAGTTATAAAACATTTGAGAAAGTAAGAGTGCGAAAACAATTACTTGGACCATTCCGGAGTTGTGCATGATTTACATTAGTTGTGTGAGGATGATGGAGCATAGCCAGACTATATGATTTTGTAGGGATAACTTTCTCTGGCCTTGTTATTTTGAAAGTTCATGATTACTTTGCTAGTTTGCTTAAAGTATTACTATTTTCATGTCAATAGAAAACTATTGTTTTGAATCTTACGGATCTGAACATTCATGTCACGTGAAAGAAGTTGCAAAGGACAACTATGCTAGGTAGCATTCCACATCAAAAATTCAATCTTTATCACTTCCCTACTCGAGGACGAGCAGGAGTTAAGCTTGGGGATGCTTGATACATCTCCAACGTATCTAGAATTTTTGATGGTTTCATGCTATTATCTTGTCAAACTTTGGATATTTTGTATGCATTTTATATATTTTTTGGGACTAACTTATTAACTCAGTGCCAAGTGCCATTTCCTTCTTTTCCATGTTTTGGACCCCTTTCAGAGGAGATTTTGAAACGGAGTCCAAATGGAAGAAAAACCGTGCAAAGATTTTTTTGGAACGGAAGAAGATCGGAGAACTTGGGAGCCAAGCCAAAAGAGCCCCAGGGGCCCCACAAGACCCCACCCCGCGGCCAGGGGGGCATGCCATCCAGGCTTGTGGGCCCCCTGGAGGTCCCCTGACCTAGGTCTTTCGCCTATATAATCCCAAAAATTCCAGAAAACATCAAGAGATCATCGCAATCGCTTTTCCGCCGCCGCAAGCTTCTGTCTCCGCAAGATCCTATCTGGGGCACGTCCTGGTGCCCTTCTAGAGGGGGATTCGGACACGAAGGGCTTCTCCGTAAACACCATGACCTCTCCGATGATGCGTGAGTAGTTCACCATAGACCTACGGGTCCATAGCTAGTAACTAGATGGCTTCTTCTCTCTCTTGGATCTTCAATACAAAGTTCTCCTTGATCTTCATGGAGATCTATCCGATGTAATCTTTTTTTGCGGTGTGTTTGTCGAGATCCGATGAATTGTAGATTTAGGATCAGATTAACTATGAATCTTATTTGAGTTTCTTCTGATCTCTCTTACGCATGATTTCATATCCTTGTAATTCTCTTCGATTTGTGGGTTTTTTCTGGACAACTAGATCTATGATTCTTGCAATGGGAGAAGTGCTTGGTTTTGGGTTCATACCGTGCGGTGACCTCACCCAGTGACAGAAGGGGCAGCAAGGCACGCATCGTGTTGTTGCCATCAAGGGTAAAAAGATGGGGTTTTCATCATTGGTTTGAGATTATCCCTCTACATCATGTCTTCTTGCTTAAAGCGTTACTCTGTTTGTCATGAACTCAATACACTAGATGCATGCTGGATAACGGTCGATGTGTGGAGTAATAGTAGTAGATGCAGAAAGTATCAGTCTACTTGTCTCGGACGTGATGCCTATATGTATGATCATTGCCTTAGGTATCGTCATGACTTTGCTCGGTTCTATCAATTGCTCGACAGTAATTTGTTCACCCACCGAAATACTTGCTATTTTGTGAGAAGCCTCTAGTGAACACTATGGCCCCGAGGGTCTACTCCACACCATATTTTCAGCCTTACACTTTTTACTTCGTTGCACTTTCCGCCTTCAGATCTCACTTTGCAAACAATCTTGAAGGGATTGACAACCCCTTTGAAGCATTGGGTGCAAGCTTGTTTGTGTTTGTGCAGGTACTCTGGACTTGACGAGACCCTCCTGGATCGATACCTTGGTTCTCAAACTGAGGGAAATACTTAGTGCTCCTCTGCTGCATCACCCTTTCCTCTTCAAGGGAAGAACCAACGCAAGCCCAGCCTATGTCAACGTGTCAACTTCTGGCGCCGTTGTCTGTGGGATAGCAGTGGGCTTGTGGGCTCCTCGCTTCACTCCTCCGGTTGATTCTTGCACCAGTATTTTTTATATATTCCACAAAAAATCCTCGTAAATTTCCAGGTCATTCCAAGAACGTTTATTTCTGCGGAAAAACAACACCATGGAAATTTTGCTAAAAACAGCGTTAGTCCGGGTTAGTTCCATTCAAATCATGAAAATTAGAGTCCAAAACAAGGGCAAAAGAGTTTGGAAAAGTATATACGATGGACACGTATCACCGTGGAGTGTGATTGATTGGTGGAGGGGGAGTAAAAACTTTACTATTCTGTTTGGGAACCGCCTATAATGTATTTAGCATGGAAGATATTGAGATCTCTTAGTTGTTACGTTGACAATGAAAGCATACCACCCAAATTTTTAATTCATCTTTGTTTTAAAAGCTCAAGTTCTCGCACCTCTGCAAATCAATGCTTCCCTCTGCGAAGGGCCTATCTATTTTACTTTACCATTGAGTTATCCTCTTCTTATAAAAAGTACCAACTATTGAGAGCATAATTGTCATTCTGAGTGTAATGTGCATTGTCCCAAACTACCACATTGTCTTTTGCATGATTGTGATATTACTTATTCTGAATTATTTATTTCTAGTCTCCTTTAAGACTCCGAAGGAGCATCTGCGTTTATGTTTTGCTTCACTCATGGGGGCTAGCGACATACCACTCTAGTATATCCAAGTCATGTGCATTGTGATCTCGTCATGATTTTCAGTTGCATATTATTCATTTTTAGTTGTTTGAAACTCTTCACATGATCGAAGGATTGCTTCGTGCATTGTCTTTGTAGCATTGCTTCAATACTTGTTGGACTTGTTCATAGTGCATGCTTATATATATCTAATGAAGCAAAAGAGTTTGTCAAAGTTTTCTTTGCCGCATCCAGTTCATTGAACTGAATTGCTTGAGGAGAAGAAATATGCTAAGCTTGGGGGAGTTGATACGTCTCAAATGTATCGACTTTTCCAAACACTTTTGCTATTGTTTTGGCCTCGTTCTTGCATGATTTGAAGGAAACTAACCTGGACTGACGTTGTTTTCAGTAGAGTTGCGTGTATGGTTTTCTTGTGTGCAGAAAAATGGATTTTTAGGTGTCCCAGAAAATTCCAATAAAAAATAGAGAAAATCCACGCATCAGGAGGAACCCATGGCCAGAAGATGGGCCAGAAGGGGGCTTCCAGGCCTCCAGGCGACCTGGTGGTGCAGCCTGCCCCCTGGCCGCGCAGGGAGGCCGGCTGGGTGGGCTCCACCTCCTCTGGTGCCCTACCTTGGCTCCTATTTTTACCCGTGACGGAGAAATCCTAGAAGAGAAGTCGTTTTGCAAGTTCTCAACACGGAGCCACCGCCACCCTCGGTTCTTCTCCGGGAGAGCTAATTTGGAGGCTGCCTTGGCCTTCGGAGAGGGGAAATCGTCGACATCGTCATCACCATCACCCCTCCATCACCCTTCCATGGCTTCCCCTTTCATGTGTGAGTAATTCCCGGCTGTAGGTGAAGGGGATGGTAGGAATTGGATGAGCTAGATCATGTAATAGTTCGTCGGATTGTTGGGGGCATGTTGCCTATCATCTACTATGGTGTTTATCATCTTTGCTACTACTTGTTACTCTTAATGCTTGTCACTTTGGGCTTGAGTGCCATGATTTCAGATCTGAATACCTTATGTTTTCATGAATATATTTTTGTTCTTGATCCTATATATGAGTAGTATGCACCTATTATAGTCCGGAACCGGCGATCCAAATGGTGACAGCTTGGGACACCAAAGGGGATAGACTATAGTTTGAGGATTCCATGTATCCATTGATTGTTAATGCTTAGTTCCAGTGCTCGTTGACAGGAGCACCTTAATCTCCATAAGTTCCTTTTGGCCCCGTTGGTAGCGGGATGGTAGGACAAAAGATGTTGTGCAAGTTCTTATTGCAAGCACGCACGACTACCTCGGGATACATGCCTAATGTTTGATATTTGCCTAGATGATCATTACTTTTCTGCGTGCCTTCCCCCAAGTTAAATACTTGATATCTCTCATCCATGACCGACCATCCATCTCCCTAGCCTATAGTGTTTTAATCCTGCTGGTTACAAGTTGCTTTACTCTTGTTGTTTTACTTTTGTTGCTTTGCCACTTTTATTTCGTTGCCACCATCACTTCCATATCACTGTTGCTACTAATATTTTGGTGCCAAGCAAGTATCTTTCATGTGCGGGTGAATTGACAACTCAACTGTTAAAGCTTATAAATATTCTTTGGCTCCCCTTGTGTCGAATCAATAAATTGGGTTATCTTACCCGTGAACACGGTTGCGATCCTCTACACTTGTGGGTTATCAATGCCCCGGAAGGCACCCCCTCTTTCATCTCAATCCATCGGCATGTCACTTGAAGCTACATTTTTATTCATCACATGATATGAGTTTTGCTTGGAGCGACGGTTGCCTTAGTTTTCTTTTTGTTCTTAGTTTTCCACAATCATAATTCTTTGAATACATCCACTTGAGAGAGACACATGATCAACATGATTTATTAGAATACTCTTTGTGCTTCACTTATATCTTTTGATCTTAGTAGTTGCTATAGTACTTCACTTATAGCCTTGAGAGTATGGTGGCATATATATTTTATAGAAATAGTTGCACTATAATTCTTCACTTATATTTGTTTGAGTGTTAGTAAACAGCGACGGTAATTTGCATGGGTTACAGGATTAGTTCAAAAATGATAGGTATTCAATGAGTGCATAATCAAAACCACATGTAGCACATAAAAGTGAAATCATGGGTAATTATATTAATGTGGTAATGTGAAATAGCATGACTGAATTATCATTGGTTAATATAGGTATCATGAAATAGAGGTGTTAGCTTTCTCTTCATCCAAATATTTTTATGGCATGGTGATGATGTGTGAGCATACTTATTCCTCGTTGAAATCCTAGTGCTGTCTTAGTCGGGGGCACACGATGGTTAACTCCTACCAACCTCCTCCATTGGGGCATGCGAGTAGTGCTTTGCTTCGAGAGAGCTAATAAATTTTCGCAATAAGTATGTGAGTTTTAATGACTAATGTGAATCCATCGATATACGCAATCTCACCTCCACATAGTTGCTAGCCTCTTCGGTGCCGTGCATTGCCCATTCTCACCACGAGGATCGGTGCAACTTTCTCCGGTGCATCCAAACCCCATAAAATGATAATCTTTGTTGCACATAAGCCTCACTATATCTTCCTCAAAACAGCCACCATACCTACATATCATGGCATTTCTATAGCCATTCTGTCATATATTTCCATGCAACTTCCACCGTCACATCATATGACTTATACTTCCATTGTCACATTGCTTTGCATGATCATATAAGCTGGCATAGTATTTGTGGCAAAGCCACCATTCATCATATTTTATACATGTTACACTTGATATTGCACATCTCGGTACACTACCATAGGCATGCATATAGAGTCATATCATCCTACCAAATTTTCATATCGAGTTGTAGGTAAATAAAAGTGTGATGATGATCATTATTTAGGGCACTGTCTCACTAACGAAAGGACGATGGGGTCAATGGTTCTCCCACCAGTTGGGAAGAGACTCCGGAAGAAAAAAAAGAAAAAAAATATAGAAATAGAAAAAAGGGAATAAAAAAAGATAAAAAGATAAAAAGGAAAAAAGGGAAAGAAAATAAAATAAATAAATGAGAGAAAAGAGAGAAGGGACAGTGGCACTACCTCTTACTCCACACTTGGGCCTGAAAGTAGCACCATGTTCTTCATATAGATAGTCTCTTGTTTTGTCACATCCATATGCTAGTGGGGATTTTTCAAATGCCCGAGGTCTTCATGGGCAAGCAAGTTCGATGCACACGCACTTAGCTTCAGTTGACCTTTCATACACTTATAGCTCTAGTGCATCCGTTGCATGTCAATCCCTTCTCCTTGCGTTAATATCTATTGATGGGCATCTCCATATCCTGTTGATATGCCTAGTTGATGTGAGACTTTCTTCTTCACTTTCACCCCTTTCAATACTACCACCATATTCTATTCCACCCTTATGCTATATCCAAGCTTCACACTCATATATTGCGCAAGTAATAAAAAGCTAAAGTGCGTCAAAAATTACGATCCAATTGCTTGATTTGACACTGTGGTGCTTAACATTTGTATTTATGTGGTGAGGACGGAGCCATGCTATATTTATATGATGAAATGAATAGTGGGTGAACATTCTTTAAGGATCGTGTGCTTTGAAACTTGATGATTATGTTGCTTATGTTTGTAAGCATTCTTATTTTGATGTTTGTTAATTCATCATTTCTCAATGATGAAACCTACAATAGATAACATGTTTGATAGCATGTCACATCAAAAAAATTGTTTTTATCATTTATCTACTCGAGGATGAGCAGGAATTAAGCTTGGGGATACCGATACATCTCCAACGTATCTATAATTTTTTTATTGTTCGATGATATTATTATCATTCTAGGATACTTTTTGGGAGTTTATTTACCAATTAATATTATTTTTGAGCACTAAGATATTGACCCATTGCCTAGTGCCAGTTGTTGTTTTCTGCATGCTTTTGGCTTTTCACGTTTGCAGTAACAAACGAAGTCCAAGTGCCACAGAACTTTTTGGTGGTTTTTTCTAGACCAAAAGAAGACCTGGAAGCTTGAGGACGAGGCCAGAAGCCTCATGAGGGAAGCACGAGCTAACAGGGCGCGACCAGGGCCTAGGGTGTGCCATGTTGCCTCGTGCTCCCCTCGGTTGCCTCCCAGCGTACCTATTCATCCTATAAATTGACAAATATCCAAAAAACTTAGAGAGCCTCCCGAAACACTTTTCGTTGTAGTAAGTTTTTGATCCGCCGTTTATCCATCTGGAGCCCTTTTTCGGTGCCCTATCGGAGTGGGATCGATCATGGAGGACCTCTACATCATCCTCGCTGCTCCCATGGTGATGTGTGAGTAGTTCACCACAGACCTACAGGTTTGTAGTTACTACCTAGATTGCTCTCCCCCCTCTCTCTCTTGATCTTCAATACAATGATCATCACGTCTTCACTTTGATCTATCCAATGTAATTCTTTTGTGTGGTGCATTTGTTGGGATCCGATGAATTGTGGGTTTATCATCATAGCTTCGTAAATCTCTCTGATCTATTGATTTGGTTTGGCCAACTAGACTGATCTTTCTTCAGTGGGAGTGGTGCGTTGTAGTGGGTTCAATCTGACGGATTTCTATATCCTAGTGACATAGTTGGGCACAAGATACGTCTTTGTATTGTTGCTACTAAGGATAAAACAATGGGGTTAGTTCATATTAATTGAATTCTCTTTTTCTACATCATGTCATCGTTCTCCAAGCATTACTCTGTTTTACTTAATACTCTAGATGCATGTTGGATAACGGTCGATGGGTGGAGTAATAGTAATAGGTGCAGGCATGAGTCAACCTATTTTCTTATGGACGTGATGCCTATATACACATGGTCATTGTCGTGAATATCACATAATTATCTGCTTTTCTATCAATTGCCCAACAGTAATTTGTTTACCCATCATATGTTTATTTTCATGAGAGATCCCACTAGGGAAAACTATGGCCCTCGGGTCTATTCACTTATAAGTTTACCAACGCTACAATTCCTTGTTGCCTTCATTTACTTTTTATTTACTTTTCACTTTGCAACTTCCAATCACACTACTTACTCGCTTGTAAATAATGAGACAAGAGGATTGACAACCCTCTTGCCCGCTTTGGGTGCAGGTGTTTGCCTCTCTTTTGTGCACTCGCTGAAGACGGGGTCGATTGTTACTCCCATTGGTTCAATAAACCTTGGTTATCTACCGAGGGAAATAATTGTCTACATTGTGCTGCATCACCCGTTCCTCTTCACGAAAAACACAATGCAGATCACAAGTATCGTGTACATGGGAAAGTTGATTGGGAGGTGGGACGTGCGTACGTGGGTTGTCTTTTTTATTTTTTGGTTTTTTACTTCGTGCGTTCGTGGGGGGAAAGGAGGGAGGACGCCCCGTTTTTGGGAGTAGATTGGGTGGGCGTACGAGGGTGGTGAGGTTGAACCATCACGACGATGATGTTTGACTGCCCTTTAATAGTAGAGATCGTGCACTAGGGAATAACAAACATGCTAATGTGGAAAAGAATTAAACAAGAGAGAGAGAGAGAGAGAGAGAGAGAGAGAGAGAGAGAGTTAGGATAACATAGGCAGATACCCTATCATGTTAGATGTTATGCTAGTTTGTTTGATGCATGGCAATAAATAAGATCATATATGATACTACTCTATGATAATATGCACTATGAAGGTAGTATCATACTCCCTCCTTTCCGGTCTATAGGCCTCAAATCTGAAATCTCATAAATCACGGTGAATTGTGAGTGGATGACACAGCTACCTCTTCAGCTTGCGTTGGTTTTCCCTTGAAGAAGAAAGGGTGATGCAACAAAGTAGGTAAGTATTTCCCTCAGTTTGTTGAGAACCAATGTATCAATCCAGTAGGAGGAACAAGCAACGCCCCAATTGTAGTACCTACACAAACAATCAAACACTTGCACCCAATGCTAAAAAGAGGTTGTCAATCCCTTCAAAGTTATTTGCATGGATGAGATCTCATAGAGATAGATATAAAATATTGATAGATCTGAAAGTAAAACAAAAGTAAATAAATTGCAGCAAGATATTTTTGGTATTTTTGGTGTATAGATCTGAAAGTATAATATGGAAAATAGACCCCGTGGCAATAGGTTTCACTAGAGGCTTCTCTCATAAAGGAAAATAATACGGCGGGTGAACAAATTACCGTCGAGCAATTGATAGAAAAGTGAATAATTATGAAGATATCCAAGGCAATGACTATGCATATAGGCATCACGGCCGTGTCAAATAGACCGAAACGATTCTGCATCTACTACTATTAATCCACACATCGACTGACTCCTGCCTGCATCTAGAGTATTAAGTTCATGAAGAACAGAGTAACGTATTAAGTAAGATGCCATGACGTAGAGGGATAAACTCAAGCAATATGATGAAGACCTCATCTTTTTATCCTTGATGGAAACAATACAATACGTGCCTCGCTACTCCTACTTTGTCACTTGGTGAGGACACCGCAAGTTGGAACCCAAAACTAAGCACTTCTCCCATTGCAAGAATTACCAATCTGGTTGACCAAACGAAACCAATAACTCAAAGAGACTTGCTAAGATATGAAATCATGCATATAAGAATTCAGAGAAGACTCAAATAATATTCATAGCTAATCACACTACGGCAAGCAGGCAAGCTCACAGGCTCCGCATGGCGTCTCTCTCCCACCTCCCCGGGCGGCGACCCAATGGCGATCTGGAACTCTAGCCGGTACCTCATCCATCTTCGCCGCCCCCCTGCTCAGGTGAACCTTCTCGACCCTTCTCTCGTGGTCGGACATGGTCTGCATGGGGGGTTCCACGTTGGATCTGGATTTCTCGCATGGATTGGCTTTCTCTCATGAGGTTTATCGCCACTCGGGTTTTACGGTGCACCCTATGAAGCATTGTCGCCCTTTCATTATGGTGATCTCTTTTGGTTGTCATGTATTCCGGCTATCGCCTGACACAGTGGCTGCAGCTCTGGAATCGGTGATTGGTGGTTCGGCTATCGAGTTTCGAGTTTCTCAAATCACATATTCGGTTTTCTCCTTCAAGGTATCATGCATGCAAGTTGGTTTTCACATTCTGGAATTGCGCTCTTTCAAGTGCTCAAGTTTTAAGTGCTTCTTCCATCTTTGGGGACATGGAGGTCCTAATTGGCGTCGGGAATTTGCTCTCTGGAAGAAACAATGTGATGCCGAGTGGATTATTGTGAGCCCCTCCAAGAGGAGGGCCTCTCTAGGTCTGATGGCCATGCATTCCAGACCACTTAAGTCTTCTCTCAAATCTGGATCTTCTGTTCGTAAGAAGCTATCCTTCGCATCCCTTCAACAATATGAGGTTTGCAAGGGCTATAGGTATCCTATTTCCCATGATGAGCTAGTCACTCTTGAGCAGGCTGGTTATTCGGTGCCTACCCCTGAACGTGTCATCATCTCTGCACCACCGCCGGCGGAACTCCGGTGGACGGCAGCCACGCCGCATATTACGTTTGGCACAGTTCCTTGCCAAGTTTCACCCCCCGGTTCTCCCGGCGACAATTTTCAAACTGCCAAATTTTTCGGAACTTCCCACGTGCAGCAAGAGGATACAACTAATCCAGCCGAGATTCATGGTTCTTAGAATAGTGGGAATCAATCTTCGGGGGCAAGTTTGGATTCTGGCAAAATCTCCTCTATCACTAATGAGCCTGCTAAGGTTTTTTCATCCTCTGGGCCCGAACCTATTCCCATCATGGATATTCCTTCTTCTCAGGAGGCCCATATGGCCTTTGACGAACTTATTAATAGTATGGTTGAGGATATCTTTTCTTGCTCTATTTGCAATGCTCGGGGCCATCTAGCTGCAAACTGTACGGCTTCGCCTGGCTACTCTGACAATGCGGTGGGCCACGCACGATCTAGAGGAGCCTCTTTTATGCGTAATAATTGTCTTACTTGGAACTGTAAGAGACCCACCACCTCCCCTGTCGCTGATATCTCGGGAACTGCTGATACTCTTGGCGATACAACAACCCCTGCGAAACAGTTCCATCCTGTCTCATCGCCGTCGCCTCCTCGAACTCCCTCAGCGACACCACCGGTCACTCCGCCACCGCCACCAGCAATGGCGAACTTCGAGCTTGACCCTGAGTTCTTCCTCCCGCCTGGTCACAACATCATTGATGGAGGGATCGACCGGCTGCCTCGGACCTACACCACGCCGGCAGTACCCATCACCAGACGCCACGAGCGCTTCGTCATCGCTATAGTTCATCCAGCGCCGCCGGCCGACGAGGTGATTCAGGTACGACAAGAAGTCGCTGCCCTTCTCCTGCATCAAGGGTTCCATGTACGGTCTGCCCAACCTTGGATTGAGGGAGTGGGTTTGTTTGAGCTCCGGGATGCTGCTGAGAGTTATGCTACGGTCCACATGGTTCCACGGCCTCTTGCAAACTCTGTGGTGCGCTTCATACGTCATGATCATGGTCTCGGATTCCGCGGCCAAGAGGGTTTTCGTCAGGGCTGCCTCATGCTTCTGGGGGTACCGTTGGACTTCCGCAACACTGAAGATCTCAGGGCGGCTGTTAACACCTTTGGGGAGTTTCATCATTGGGTCAGTGATGACCCATATTTGGTTCGTTCTATTGTATTCGCTGCCTTCCTAGAAGACCGGCTGGTACCTCGCAGTATCAGTTTCTCAGAATATTCTGCTTGGGGTGGCGCAAAGGTGTCCTGGTCTGCTCCTGTGTACATTTTGGGTACGGCAGCTGCAGAGATTCTTCCCAATGATGAGGACCCGATGCCTCTCAATGGCAACCCTCATCCGCTCCCTGGGCAGCTTGTTCATGACAATTTGCAATTTGCTTTGCCCCCATTTCCTGCAATTGGTTGGAATGCGGTGCCGCTCGCCCCTGGAGACCCTGGGCCTGCTGCTGCGGATGCTGACGATGGTGGCTGGGGGCCGCTGCCTGTTGATCTTGTGGCTGGAGGATGGGGTCAACCACCTGCTGACGGAGGCGACTGGGAACCGGCTGCCGCACCTGTTGCGCCTGCCGATGCACCTGCTGCTGCTCCAGTTCAAGACCAGGAATCAATGGTGATTGATCAGCCGAGTCCCTCTTCTTCGGACTCGGTGCACGAATTGGTGGACCTTGATCCGCAGCAGGATGATATGGCGGTGGGACTGGCCGCTCAAGAACCACCAATGCATCTTCCTGATGCTGCTAATGCTGATATTGCTAATGCTGATATTGCTGCTCCTGCTGATGCCCCGGACAATGCTGCTGTGCCGGAGGCTGGTGCTGCTGGTCCTGATGCTGGCCCGGACAATGGGGCTGAGCTGGAGGAAGAAGAGAATACGCTGGAGGAGGTGCATGATACAAACCCTCTGGCAATGGTTCTCTACAAACCCACCCCACCCGCTCAGTCCAACCTCTTTGTTGGGGCAGCTAGGGTTTTATATGGGCCTCCATTGCCCCAGTGATGTCCTGGGCACGCACTTTTGATACTCTGATGGGCCCTGCTGCTGCTATGCAGGTACCTCGTCAGTTCGAGCTGCCAATCCTTGAGCCCATCCTGATTCCCAAGCGATCCTGGGACGTGGCTTTTGATGCTGGTACTCCAGGACATTCACTGTCGGACCCTGTCTCTGCCTCACTCTCATTACAGGAGGTAACCCCTGTCAGCCCAACTTCTTCCTCAGAGGACTTATCCTTTCGCTCTCCTGCTCCATCCAAGAAGGGGTCCCGCAAGAAGGCCACACCGGTGGTGGACTCCTCGGTGCGGCGGTGTACTCGTGGCTCAATCAAGCGCGATGGCTTCAAGCCAATTCTGCAAGAGCTACCTGCACACATCCCCAAGAAAAGGAAGCCCAAAGCCAAGCCTATGTCCTCAATGTCACACGAGACTGACGATGTACCTCCCGCCATTCCCATCCCAGTGATCCAGGAGGTCGGGCAGTCATTGGGCATAGCCCCTGAGAAGCTCACGGTGGATCGACTTATGGAAGATCCTGCTGACTCTGCGCCCACATCTTCTGATGTTTAATCCGTCCTTGTTAAGCTCTTACTGTACTGGTTCTATGTACTGTCGAACTTCTGTTTGCTTTGGCTTTTGGTGTTTGGAACTTTGGTTGCAGTGGCTATTACATAGCCTTGCTTTTGCTATATCTATAACCTGCAATGGATAGTCGTTCAACGAGGAGTTGGCGTGTGCTGTGCTGGAATGTGCGTGGCCTCAATTCGGATCATAGGCAACGGGCAGTCCGTAACAAAATTGATCAGAGCCTTGCTGCGGTGGTCTGCTTGCAGGAAACAAAGATGCAGTCTATCGAGTTTCGGGCAGTTAAAGGTTTCTGCCCCAAACGTTTTGATCAATTTGCTTACTCCCCTTCCAGGGGTGCATCAGGAGGGCTCATCACCCTTTGGAACTCATCCATTCTCACTGGACATTTAGTAGAATGCACCCCATATGGCTTGTTCACCTCCTTTACCTCAAATCACACGGGTGAATCATGGACTTTAGTTAATGTCTATGGGCCATGTCAAGGGGAGGCCCGTTATCTTTTTGTGAGTTGGCTTTACAATCTTGATATCCCCACTGGGGCTAATTGGCTGCTCCTTGGAGACTTTAATTTCATTAGATCTCCTGATAACAGAAACATCCCTGGGGCTGATGTCAATGACATGTTCATCTTCAACGAAATTATTGGGCACCTGGGATTGTTGGAGCTTCCCATCAAAGGAAGATCCTACACTTGGTCCAATATGCAAGACACCCCTCTTCTGGAGCAGCTGGACTGGTTCTTTACATCCACCAGCTGGATCTCCTCTTATCCTCTTACCCAAGTGCTCCCTCTGGCAAAGACTGCATTTGATCATGTGCCTTCTGTGGTCACTGTTAACACCTCTATCCCCAAATGCAACTTATTTCGTTTTGAGAACTATTGGGTTGAAATGGAAGGCTTCATCAAATGTGTGCAACAATCCTGGCTCGTTCCTTCAAGAAAGACACACATCTCTGCTATTATCATGGATAAGATGAAGCATCTTAGGCAGGCTCTGAAGAAATGGCAGACGTCTCTGTCTCAGTTAAAACTTCTTATTTCCAGATGTAATCAAGTGGTGCTATGCTTGGATGAGCTTGAAGAGCTGAGATCCCTTTTCAGACCAAAAGCTAACTTCAGGAAAATTGTTAACCTACATTTGGAACATCTCCTACACCTTTAGTGTCTATATTGGAAGAAGAGGGCCACTATCCGCTTTGTTAAGGTTGGTGAGGAAAACACTAAGTTTTTTCATGCTATGACCACTGAACAGTATAGGAAGAATTCCATTGCCTCTCTCAAGTTAAATGATGGTTCTATCATCTCTGATCATGATCAAATTGCTGCATGCTTCTGGGCATCTTTCAAGGATCGAATGGGAACTTCTCTTGGCATTAATATGGCTTTTGACTTACGCTCCCTACTGGATGAGGTTCAGGGCCTTGACATTCTCACAGAACCTTTTTCCAAGTCTGAAATGGATAAAACTGTGCAAGATATGCCTATTGACAAAGCTCCAGGGCCTGATAGTTTCAATGGACTTTTTTTCAAGAAATGCTGGCACATTATCTCCCCTGAGTTTTATCAGCTCGCTGCTGAATTCCATGCTGGACAAGCCCAGCTAGTAAACATGAACTCCTCCTATATTACACTCATTCCCAAAAAGAGATCACCTGAACATGTGGGAGACTATAGACCAATATCTCTCACTGGAATGGGTCTCAAATTTTTGTCAAAAATGCTTGCCAATAGGCTACAGTTGCAGATTGTTAAATGTCTTCACAAGAATCAATACGGTTTTATCAAATCTAGGACCATTCAAGATTGTGTGGGCTGGACTCTGGAGTATCTGCATCAATGTCATCAATCCAAGAAGCCTATAGTTATCCTTAAGCTGGATTTTGAAAGGCATTTGATTCTGTGGAGCATGAATTCATCTTCCAGATTCTTAAGTCCAATGGCTTCAATGATAGATGGATCCTTTGGGTTAGGCAGCTTCTAGCCTCTGGATCTTCTTCAGTACTAATCAATGGTGTGCCTGGAAAGAAGTTCATGTGTAAAAAAGGTGTCAGGCAGGGAGATCCTTTGTCCCCACTGCTGTTTGCTATTGCTACTGACTTTTTACAAACTCTGGTTAATCAACTGCTGGTGGATGGGCTGCTACAGTTGCCTATACCTTGTCATGATAAGGATTACCCTATAGTGCAATATGCTGATGATACTCTCATCATCCTACTAGCTGACAAATCACAATTGTTGCAGCTTAAGAAAATGCTTTTGCTTTTCTCCCAGTCCAGTGGATTACAGGTGAATTATCACAAATCTGCACTCCTACCTGTCAACACTTCTTCTCAGCATCTGCAGGACCTGGCAGACTCCATTGGTTGTAAAGTGGGATCTCTACCCTTCACATATCTGGGACTGCCTGTTGGGACAACTAAACCTCGAATCATTGATGTCATGCCTCTGGTGGATAACATGGAAAGAAGGCTCAGTGCTAGTTCCTCTTTTCTTGCTCAGGGGGGAAGACTGCAATATGTAAACTCAGCACTGTCTGCTGTTCCCATTTTCTTCTTATGCAGCCTGGATATACCACCAGGTATACTGAAGCAATTGGAGAGGATTCAGAGGCAATGTCTATGGAGAAGAAATGGGAATGATCATGCACCCTCTCTTGCTGCTTGGCCCCTGGTGTGCAGGCCTAAAAATAAAGGGGGATTAGGGATTATGAATTTAGCAGTTCGGAATGAAGCACTCTTGCTCAAACATGCTGATAAATTCCTCAATCATGCTGATATCCCTTGGGTTCATCTGATTTGGAACACTTACTATCATAACACTGTACCTCAGGGTACTGCACTTTGTGGTTCCTATTGGTGGAAAGACATCTGCAAACGTCTTGACAAATTCAGAGCTGTTACCTATGTTCTGCCTAATAAGGGTGACTCCTTCTTGTTTTGGTCTGATTCCTGGTTACTTGGAAATTCCACTATGCCATTGGCAGCCAGATTCCAACGATTGTTCTCCTTTGTGGCTGACCCTTTCTGCACAGCTCAAGAAGTCTTTGCTGCTTTTTCTGATGACAGTATGCTCTCCATGTTTCACCTTCCACTGTCCGCTCAAGCTTATCAGGAACTGTCTGCGGTCCAATCTTTACTTCTGGACCTGGACCTTGATCATCAGGTCTCTGACCGATGGGTAGGGCGTAAGGATGCTAAGGTCTACACACCCAAGGTATACTATGCTCATGTTCATAGCAGTATTGTACCTAATCCTTTGCTCAGCTAGATCTGGAAAAGCTGCTGTACCATGAAGGTTAAGATGTTTGCCTGGATGCTCATCATGGACAGGCTGAACACTCAGGACATGCTGGAGAGGCGTCACTGGAAGGTCTCTGATTCTAATCTCTGTGTTTTATGCCATGCTCGAGTCAAGGAAGACATAGATCATTTATTCTTCACATGCCTATTCAGCACCAGGGTTTGGAACTACCTGCAGATCACTTGGCAAGGGTCATCTATGTGGACTGCTACTGCTGCAGCTAGAAAGGACTTCCCTCATCCTTTCTTTGCTGAGGTTGTTTTCACTGCCCGTTGGAATATCTGGACTACCAGAAATGCAAAGGTCTTCAACCAGGAGCAGCCAAAGTTCAGGAAATGGAGAGCTGGATTTCTTCATGACATTTCTTTGTTAGCTCATAGAATTAAGGCTAGTTTCAGGGATGATCTCCTTAAGTGGATTTCCTTTTTGCCTCCTTGAGGTTTGTATCCCTCTGCTACTCCCCCCCTTTTTTTGTACATTCTACAACCCCTATTGTACATACAGTTTCTATAGTTGAAATACAGAAAATGGCTGTGGGGGGTTTTCCCTACAGTAGCCGGTCAAAAAAATATTCATAGCTAATCTGAACATAAACCCACAATTCATCAGATCTCAAAAACACACCGCAAAAGAGTATTACATCGGATAGATCTCCTTGAAGATCATGAAGAACATGGTATTGAAGAACAAAGAGAGAGAAGAAGCCATCTAGCTACTAGCTATGGACCGGTAGGTCTATGGTGAACTACTCACGCATCATCACAGGGCCAATGGAGTTGATGTAGATGCCCTCCGTAATCAATTCCCTCTCCAGAAGATTACCGGAAAAGGCTCCGAGATTGGATCTCACTTGAACATAGGCTCTCGGCGGAGGAAAAGTGTTTTTTGTGGCTCTCTTTGGTAACGGGGGAATATTTGGGAATTTATAGGCCAAGGATTAGGGTTAGGAGACCTGTAGGGGGCCCACAAGCCAGCTCCCCCTTAGGGCATGCCCTACAGGCTTGTCGCCTCCCGGTAGGTGTCCTGCCCCCAACTCCAAGTCTGGCAGGTTTCTTCTTGTCCAAGAAAAAACATTCCGGAGATTTTATTCCGTTTGGACTCTCTTTAATATTCCTAATCTGGAATACTCAAAAACATGGAAAAAACATAAACTAGCACCAGGCTCTATATTAATAGGTTAGTCCCAAAAATAATATAAAATAGCATATAAATGCATATCAAACATCCAAAACAGATAATACAATAGCATGGAACAATTAAAAATTATAGATACGTTGGAGACGTATCAAGCATCCCCAAGCTTAATTCCTGCTCTTCCTCGAGTAGGTAAATGATGAAAACAGATTTTTTGATGTGGAATGCTACCTAACATATTTATCCATGTAATATTATTTATTGTGTCATGAATATTCAGATCCATAAGATTCAAAACAAAAGTATAATATTGACAAAACAACAATAATACTTCAAGCATACTAACAAGGCAATTGCTTCCTTTGGAAATAACATGGTCTCATATGGTCTGGCTGTGCTCCATCTTCCCCACACAAAGTATCTAAATCATGCAGAACCCCGATGAAAGTAAAGCAATTGTTTCACACTTTTTATGTTCTCAAACCTTTTCAACTCTCACGCAATACATGAACGTGAGCCATGGATATAGCACTATGGGTTAAAATAGAATATGGTAGAGGTTGCAAAAAGGAAAGAGGAGAAGATAGTCTCAGATCGACTAGGCATATCAACGGGATATGGAGATGCCCATCAATAGATATCAATGTGAGTGAGTAGGGATTACTATGCAACAAATGCACTAGAGCTATAAGTGTATGAAAGATCAAAAAGAAAACTAAGCGGTTGTGCAAAAGATGAAATTCCACTAGTTATATGAAAGTGACAAAATAGGAGACTCTCTGTGAAGAACATGGTGCTACTTTGAAGCACAAGTGTAGAAAAAGATAGTAGCATTGTCTCTTCTCTCTTTCTCTCATTTTTTGTCTTTTTTTTGTGTGGGCATCTTTGGCCTCTTTTATTTCTTTATGGGGTTCGCTCGCCTCTTTTTTTTAGTCTGGAGACTCATCCCAACTTGTGAGGGAATCATAGCTTCCATCATCCTTTTCTCACATGGGACAATGCTATAATAATGCAAATCATCACACTTTTATTTACTTACAACTCAAAGATTACAACTCGATATCTAGAACAAAATATGACTCTATAAGCAATATGGAAGTGATGGTGAGTGTCGTAAAAAACGGAACGGTGGTGTTGCATTGCAATATATCTCGGAATGGCTATGAAAATGCCATAATAGGTAGATATGGTGGTTGTTTTGAGGAAAGTATATGGTGGTTGTGTTGAGGAAGGTGGGTTTAATGTAACCATGAAAGTTGCGCGGTACTAGAGAGGCTAGCAAAGGTGGAAGTGTGAGAGTGCGTATAATCCATGAACTCAACATGTCATAAAGAACTCACATACTTATTGCAACAACCTATTAGTTATTGAAGCAAAGTATTAGACGCGTGCTCCTAGGGGAAGGGTTGGTAGGAGTTAACCATCGCGCGATCCCGAACTCCACACAAAGGTTGACAATCATTAAACAAACCATGCTCCGACTTCATCACATAACGGTTCACCATACGTGCATGCTGCGGCAATCACAAGCTTTGACGCAAGTATTTCTTCCAATTCACAGTTACTTACTAGCATGACTCTCATATTACCATCTTCATATCTCAAAACTATATGCAAGGAATCAATCTTCTGATCATATTCAATGCACTTAATATGGAAGTTTTTATTATATCCCTCTTGGATTCTCATTATATTAGGACTAAATGCATAACCTAAACCAATTACCGTGTTGTTTAAAGAACTATCAAAATAATATATGTAACATCCCATTTTTTTATTTGGAATGTTTTACAATTGTAGCTAAGCATCTATGCATTTTTATTTGAATAAATGTGGCATTTGAATTTTCCTTTGGTTTTAGTTTTGAATATTATTTTGGCACAAGATTTCAACCAAAAAGTTCTTTCTGAGCATATACTTTCCAAGCAAGAAAGAGAGGAGGTAACATGACACCCCAAAATAAATAAAAGTCAGAAGAAAATAGTGCCACAAATTTTAAAGGCAAAATTTGGATTTTTATTGGATTCTAAAATAAATAATTTTTTACAAGTTTTTATTTTGTGAAAAATAAAATGTCCAAGTGGTGGGAATTTTTTTCCTCACAATTTTGATATATGATACCTATTTTTTGGAAAAGGATTTCATTCCTTTTCGTGGGTTTCTTTCCTGTTTTTAATAAAATGGAAACCGAAATATTTTATTAGGAAACTTATCCTGGGCCCGATCCGGCCCGAGTCCCCTGTCATCCCTAACCTCTTGCCCTTCCTTCCCTGCTCATGGCCGACGCCACCAGGAAGCTTCCTCGCCGGATTTCGCGAGATCCCTTCCTTCCCCTCGCCTCCCTCGCCCATATATAAGACCCCCATGGCCTCCCCTTTCCGTTCCCCTAGCAAACGTCCTCTCCCCTCTCCAGGACACCACGCCGCCCCACCTCGCCGGAGCGCCTGCTTAGGTCGAACCTCCCAGGAGCCAGCCGAGCGCCCCTCATCGCCTAGGCTACCCCTGACACCACCTGGACCCCGCCGCAACCTCTCTCCGCCGGATCCCCCTCCCCGCCGTCATTTTCCCCGCCGACACCACCCCACCATGCCGCCCCACTTTGGCCGGCCATCGCCGGAGTTCCTATAGCAGGTAAGTTTTCCTCTCTCTCTTTCTTTTGTTTTCCCACCATTAGATCTTAGATAGACAGCGATTAGAACTAGCTTACCTCTTCGGTTAGTTAGAATAAACCAACCGGTTCTGATGGTTAGTTTAAAACCGAAAGGTTTTCTTTTATATTGCGATCATCCGTTAGATAACCTAAAACGCGCAAGATTTCCAGCCAATCACAGCCTGCCACGTCGTCTCTTTATTTTTATTCTTTTTTGTTTTTAAGTCTGAAACAGATTTGAACCTAATTTTAGATTTCTTATAACTTTTAATCTATAACTCCAATTGAGGTGATTCTTTTTGCATTGGAACACAAAGTTTATGTAGTTTCTGTAGATATAAAATTTGACCATGTTTGGAAATTTAAAATTTGAATTTAAACAGATTTTATTTAAATCTTGTTGTTAATATCTGGAGTTTAAAAATAGATTTTTAGTTGATTCTTTTTGCTACTGATCACTAGTGATCTTATTTATCAGTATGTTTAATTTCAGAATTTTTAGGATATTTTATCTTGGGTTTTTCAACAAAACAGATTCTGTTTTGGTTCTTGAAACACAATTTTTCTCTCATATGTTATAACTACTTTTTGTTTGTTGTTTTATTTTGATTACTTGTTATTGTGATGCTTATTGTGTGAAATCTTGTTTCGTTAGAGTATCCGGAGTGCGAAGCTTGTTATCTAGACACGCTCGAGTTCGACAATCGTCAATAAGCCAAATCACGTTGATCATATTTTACCTACGGTTTTATATGTATTGTAGTTCTACCTTCTTCACCCAATTGCATGCAAAGTACGTACTTGGAAATTTGGATCTTGATGTAGTATCAGGTGGTAGGCACCCATCACCCTTGTTACTTGGCCCGGGACGATAAATTTTTATTTTTCTATGCTTTTAGTAGACGGGGTTATGGTTGAGTTTCTATCACGAGTGTTGTGAGAAGTTAATAATAAAGACCGGCTATTCCAAGACTTTCGAGACCTCGTGATGCAATATACCTTTGGGTGAAGGACGGTTCAGATGGGCTCCCTGGGAAAACCAACGGAGGACATGGGATGCATGGAGAAGCGCCATGACATCTTGCGGAAAGCTTCACCCAGCCATGAAGAGATGGATGGATGCTTCAAGAGCCAAGGCTTACCTGCACAGCCACAAGTCATTATGTGCTCTGGCTTGGTTGGACAACATGGCGACTCTGGACGGGCGGTGCTACGAGATGTAGAAGAACAGTAGGATTGTATGGGCACTGACAGAGGCTCAGAGGAACTCATTGAAAGACCATGTTTTGATCATCCGGTTGTCAAACACCCTAAAGTGCGAGAACTTCAACGGAGGCGATCAAATCTTGTGGGGAACGTGTGCAAAACTCTACAGAGTACCCTAACCTAATCGATTAGTCGTGTCCACAGTCATGGACAACTTGAGCCGAAGGAACTGAAACTATCTGGAATTCTCAACACAACTAATATTAATGATGTGGGTATTATTGACAACTTGGGTATGAGAATTGGTTGGTGGAACCATCTCATTAACAACCAACATTGTAGTAATATTTTGCTTTTGGCCCTCTCTTGTTGTAGGAGAAAACTTTGCTTTCCGCTAAAAACTTACAACCCCACCTGCCATATATGCATATAGTATAGATGATACTTTTTCACCTCTCTCTTTTTGGTGACTTGCCGGCATATTCAATATGCTGACCTACACGGCTGCAACATGTCATGTTGCAGAGTACTTTTCCGACCCGGAGTGAGGTCACGGTCTACGCTCGGTGATATGCCCTGGAGTCAGATGGACTCAACTACCTTTGAAGCTTCCGCTAGTCTTTCTTTAGTTATCTCATGAGTTGGCCTTCAGCCAGTTCATTGTAATCTTTATTGTAATAAAGTACTCGATATGAGATCCAATTAATAAAGCTGTGTGATTGAACTCTCGATATATACATTGATGCACTGTGTGTGTACCACCATGATCTTGGGATGGTACGGAAACACCAGAGACTTGGACGTTTCAGGTCGAGTCGCTACAATATAAGTGAGGTACGAGAGTTTGATATTTTCTATAAAATAAAACACCGTCGTGCTCTAAAAGATATAAGTGAAGCACTAGAGCAACATTTCCTAGCTCAAAAGATATAAGTGAAGCACATAGAGTATTCTAATAAATTCATGATTCAACATGTCTCTCTCAAAAGATGTGTGCATCAAGGATGATTGTGGAAAACTAAAAATTAAAGACTCATATCATACAAGACGCTCCAAGAAAAACCCATATCATGTGGTGAATAAAAATATAGCCTCAAGTAAATTTACCGATGGATTGAAGACGAAAGAGGGGATGCCTTCCAGGGCATCCCCAAGATTAGGCTCTTTGGTATCCTTGAATATGGCTTGGGGTGCCTTGGGAAAACCCAAGCTTAGGCTCTTACCACTCCTTATTCCATAGTCCATCAAATCTTTACCCAAAACTTGAAAACTCCACAACACAAAACTCAACAGAAACTCATGAGATCCGTTAGTATAAGAAAAATAAATCACCACTTTAGGTACCGTCGTGAACTAATTATTTATTTATATTGATGTAATATTTAATGAATTACAACTACTCCATGGTTTATACCCCCGATACAACCCATAGGTTCATCAAAATAAGCAAACAACACAAAGAAAACAGAATCTATCAAAAACACAATAGTCTGTAGAAATCTGTTTGCTTCGATTACTTCCGTTACTCCAATAATTCTAAAAATTAGGAAAATTAGTTAAATTTTTAAATAAATATATTGCAAAAAATTAAGATCGAAATAACGTTCCGGAGAATTTGCAAAATTCCTGGACTGAGAGCGAAAGTTTCTGTTTTTTCAGCAAAATCAACTTGCAAACACCGTAGACCATCCCAAAGGTCTTATTTGGCTGAAACACTAATTAAATAAGAAAACACCATTATTATAGAGGTAATAATGTGTGAATCACTCAAAAACTGAAGCAAATACAAAATCATCAAAATAAAATTGGGTTACTTCCCAACAAGTGCTATTGTTTAACGCCCCTAGCTAGGCATACCGATTGCAATGATGCTCGCATAAAGGTAAAGAACTGAAACATAAACAGATCATCATGAATCACTTGGAAATCATATTTAAGTCTAACCCCCTTCCTATGAATAGGTATTTTGTGAGCAAACAAATTATGGGAACAAGAATCAATTAGCATAGGAAAGGAAAACAAGTATAACTTCAAAATTTCCAACACATTGAGAAGAAACTTGATATTATTGCAATATGTAAAAGCATATGTTCCTCTCTCATAGCAATTTTCAGTACAATCATGAATAAATTCAAAAATATAGCTATCACATAAATAATTATTTTCACGATCGACATGCACAAAAGTCTTACAATCTTCCAAGGTAGTGGGATTAACATTAACTAAAGTCATGACCTCTCCAAACCCACTTTTATCAAAAAATTCATAAGATTGAACACTCTCCAAATATGTGGGATTCCTTTTACCTAAATTTGACACTCTTCCAAACCCACTTTAGATACCATATTCACCAAGAGCATTAAATATATTATCAAGATCATAAGAAGCATTATCACCCCAATCATGATCATTGCAATAAGTAGTGGTCATGGCAAACTCTTCAAATATAGCATACCCAAGCTTGTCGGTTTGCCTATCATTAGCACAATTGATATTAATAGAATTTATAAGAATATCATTGCAATCATGCTTTTCATTCAAGGAAACATCGTGAATCACTTCATCACAATTTTTAGATTCATGAATCTCAAGCAAAACTTCATGGAGATAGTCAAGTACACTCAACTCACTAGCAATTGGTTCATCATAACTGGATCTCTTGAAAATATTAGCAAGTGGATGAGTATCCATATCAATAGATTTTTAGCAAGCAAAGATGCAAGAAAATAGAAGGCACATGGTAACACAAGTAGACAAAAAGAGATCCGGCGAGAAAAAGGCGAATAAAAGGGAAAATTTGTGAAGTGGGGGAGAGGAAAATGAGAGGCAAATGCAAAATAAAGTAAATGAAATAGATGAGTTTGTGATGGGTACTTGGTAAGCTTGATCTTGCTATGTATCCTTCCGGGCAACAGCGCCAAAAATCCTTCTTGCTACCTCTTGAGCTTGCGATGGTTTTCCCTTGAAGAGGAAAGGGTGATGCAACGAAGTAGATAAGTATTTCCCTCAGTTTGTTGAGAACCAAGGTATCAATACAGTAGGAGGAATCGGAAAGGCCCCAATCGTAGTACCTAGAGAAACAATCAAACACTTGAACCCAACGCTAAAAAGGGATTGTCAATCCCTTCAGAGTTATTTGCGAGGATAAGATCTGATAGAGATAGATATAATATATTGATAGATCTGAAAGTAAAACAAACGTTAATAAATTGCAACAAGATATTTTTGGTATTTTTGATGTATAGATCTAAAAGTATAATATGGAAAATAGACCTGGGGGCCATAGGTTTCACTAGAGACTTCTCTCATAAAGGAAAATAATACGGTGGGTGAACGAATTACTGTCGAGCAATTGATAGAAAAGCGAATAATTATGAAGATATCTAAGGCAACGAATATGCATATAGACATCACGTACGTGTCAAGTAGACCAAAATGATTCTACATCTCCTAATATTACTCCACACATCGACCGACTCCTGCCTGCATCTAGAGTATTAAGTTCATGAAGAACAGAGTAACGCATTAAGTAAGATGACATGATGTAGAGGGATAAACTCAAGCAATATGATGAAAATCCCATATTTTTATCTTCGATGGCAACAATACAATATGTGCCTCGATACTATAACTTTGTCACTGGGTGAGGACACCGTAAGATTGAACCCAAAACTAAGCACTTATCCCATTGCAAGAATTACCAATCTAGTTGGCCAAACCAAACCAATAACTCGAAGAGACTTGCTAAGATATGAAATCATGCATATAATAATTCATAGAAGACTCAAATAATATTCATAGATAATCTGAACATAAACCCACAATTCCTCGGATCTCGAGAAACACACCGCAAAAGAGTATTACATTGGATAGATCCCCATGAAGATCATGAAGAACATGGTATTGAAGAACAAAGAGAGAGAAGAAGCCATCTAGCTACTAGCTATGGACCCGTAGGTCTGTGGTGAAGTAATCACGCATCATCGGAGGGGCAATGGAGTTGATGTAGATGCCCTCCGTGATGAATTCCCTCTCTCCGGCAGATTGCCGTAAAAGGCTCCGAGATTATATCCCATGGGAATCGAGGCTCTCGGTGGCGGAAAAGTATTTTTTTCTGGCTCTCTTCGGTAATGGGGGAATATTTGGGAATTTATAGGCCAAGGATTAGGGTTAGGAGACCTGTAGGAGTCCCACAATCCAGGGGGCGTGCCCGCCCTTAGGGCGCGCCCTGCAGGCTTGTTGCCTCCCGGCAGTTGTCGTGCCCCTACTCAAAGTTTGGCAGGTTTCTTCTGGTCCAAGAAAAATCATTCTGGAGATTTATTCCGTTTGGACTCCGTTTAATATTCCTTATCTGCAATACTCAGAAACATGGAAAAATAAAAGATGACACTAGGCTCTAGATTAATAGGTTAGTCGAAAAAATAATATAAAATAACATATTAATGCATATAAAACATCCAAAATAGATAACAAAATAGCATGGAACAATAAAAAATTATAGATACGTTGGAGATGTATCAGACACTTGTTTTAACAAGCCAATGAAATATTTACCAAAATATCGATTTCTGAAGCAATAAATATAACACCCTCCCTCTTATTGGACTTGCATGGTGCATGTAGAAAAATATGCATGCATAGCCACTAATTTCCTTCATCTTATCTCTGTGAATTAAATATGGCATGAGACTCAAAGCACTTTAACACATTTAGACTCAAAATGAGCCTAATATAATGGAAATCTGATTTTTTGAGATGAGCCCTGTAAAACAGAAAGAAGGGAGTATGCGTGATACTAGTATATGATACTCCCCACTATGAGTAGCCTTAGACTCACCACCGTGGGAGTAACTTCCATAGTAATATCGGGTCCAACTTAGCAAAAAACATTATGTGGCAATGAGTAAATGAGGAGAGAGGTAAATTGAGTAACTTACTATTCTACAAGTAACATCACACATAGAAAGACAAAACAAGTCTATAATCTAATATAAATAAAGCTTTCATGCCACTATAGATGTTACTGCCCATCATGGAGGTAGCAACGTAGTCTAGGATGACGTGTATGTTACTAGTGTAAGTTACTCTCCATTATTACTAGTCTTACACCATTTCTATCAGATCCCACAAATTCGACCGTTTGCTATAATAACCATTTCGATATACGGGAGCGGGCCGAAAAATCTTCTTGTGTACAACCTGCAAAACACACGTCCGCTAATTTCTTTTTAACGTGAGCGATAAATTCGGCCCGCACCCGACATATGCTATTTCCCATCGTTTTGCTCATACCTCTTCTTGGAAAATTAGGCAAGTTCAGGATTAATTCCAATAAATATTTCATGTCTAGAACAAATAATCGCATGCAATACTCTAGCAATCTAGAAGAGCAATCAAAGTCTTAACCAATGCCAAGCTGCCAGTAGGCTAACCCGTGGTTTGGAGTATATACGTCGTACTCCATGGTCTCTTCGTGAGCTTACTAAAGATTACCCAAATCTCCTAGACTGCGACGTTTTACAATTGGAGCTCATATAGGTGCGTTCTTTCAAGATTGCTCCGTAGGACATCATCTTTGTTATGGTAGCTAATAGAATCACATTAAGGCATGTTGCCAACCCGCCTTACAACACTTAAGCCTTACAGCTGTGAGACTTTTGCATCTTCACTTAGAGACGTCCACTTATACTCTCCTCGGTTAACAAATAGCTTATTCTTCCGAGGTCCTAATTCATGGGAT
This sequence comes from Hordeum vulgare subsp. vulgare, assembly GCF_904849725.1. Classification (NCBI taxonomy): domain Eukaryota; kingdom Viridiplantae; phylum Streptophyta; class Magnoliopsida; order Poales; family Poaceae; genus Hordeum; species Hordeum vulgare. Next base: position 460,004,893 of record NC_058521.1, read on the forward strand.
CTTCGATCATAAAGGTTGGGTTACTACTATAGTGTAACATCTATGGGTCTCATACCCATCTCCCTCGGTGCAATATATATCACATTTAGTGATAGTGCCTTTGTAAAAGGATCTCCCAGGTTTTTGTCTGTTTGAATATACATAACAGTTATTACTCCAGAGTTTCTCAACTTCCTGATCAAACGTCTCTTCACGTGTCTTGATGACTTTGTGTTATCCTTAGAATTATACACTTTAGTGATAACCGTTTGGTTGTCACAATTCATAGGAATAGCTAGTACGGGTCTTTCAACCACACGCAAGTCCATCAAGAGTTCACTATAACGTCCAAGATGCGACACTTTCCCCTTTTGAGGCCTCACCCAAAAATAACAAAAGTGTCGCATCTATTCTGCCTCAACAATGGTTGTGTCTAAAGCAGTAAGTTCTGCTTTCATAGTTGACCTTGTCAATATGGTTTTCTGGCAAGACCTCCATGACACTCCACCACCTCCATGAGTAAATACATACCCACTTGTAGCATAGAGTACATCAACATCGGAGATCCAATTTGAATCAGTATATCTTTATAGCACAACAGGATGCCCTGAATAGTGAATTCCATAACTCATAGTACCACTCAGATAGTGCAAGACCCTTTCTAGTGCATGCCTTTGATCATCACCTGGGTTGGACAAGAACCTACTCAGTTTGCTCACAACAAAAGATATGTCTCGTCTTGTAGTGCTAGCTAGGTACATGAGTGAGCCGACAATTTGAGAGTATCTTAATTGATCTCTCGTTTCTTTCTTGTTCTTTCTAAGTGTCACGCTAGTATCACAAGGTGTTGGGGAAGGCTTGTTATCCATAACGACGAAACAGCTCAAGACCTTCTCAACATAGTGAGATTGCGTTAGAGTAATTCCACTCTCATCCTTAATAAGTTAGATGTTTAGGATCACATCGGCTGCTCCCAGATCTTTCATGTCAAAACTCTTTGATAGGAAAAACATGACCTCATTGATTGCAACAATGTTTGTACCAAATATCAATATGTCATCTAGATACAAACTTAATATCGAACTATTTCCCCCACCATGGAGATAGTAAACACACCTATTAGCATCGTTAATGGAAAATCCCGGAGAAGTCAGAGTTCTTTCAAACTTGTCATGCCATTGCTTAGGTGCTTGTTTCAGACCATACAAAGATTTTAACAATTTGCACACCTTTCCCTCTTGTCCTTTTACCACAAACCCATCAGGCTCATCCATATAAATTTCCTCTTCCAACTCTCCATTTAAGAAAGGTGTCTTTACATCCAAATGATGAATGATCATACCATAAGAGACAACCAGGGAAAGTAGCACCCGAATGGTGGTTATTCTATCAACAGGTGAATGGGTGTCAAAGTAATCTCTACCTTCTTTCTGAGTGTATCCCTTGGCCACAAGTCACGCCTTGTACTTATCAATTGTACCATTGGGCCTGAACTTATTTTTGAACACTCACTTACAACCCACAGGTTTACAACCATAAGGTCGTTAAGTTAACTCCCAAGTTCCATTAGAAAGAATTCAGTCCATCTCATTATGAACAAATTCTTTCCAATCATCTACATCCCGAGATGCATATGTCTCTTCAATAGACTTGGGAGTATCTTCCACAAGGTATACAATGAAATAATCACCAAAGGATTTTGCAACCCTTTGTCTCTTGCTCCTCACAGGAGCTTCGTCGTTATCCTTCTCACGGACTTCCTCGGGTGTTTGTCCAATACAATCATCAAATGTACTAGATTCAGAATTTATCTCACAAGAAATCTAGCAATGCTATGCATATCTTTCATAGGAAATATATTCTCAAAAAATGTTGCTTCACGAGATTCCATTATAGTATCTACATGCTTATCAGGAACCTCAGGTTTAACCACTAAAAATCTATAAGCAATGCTCTGCTGCGGATAACCCAGAAAGACACAATCCACTATCTTTGGTCCAAGTTTCCGCTTCTTAGAAATAGGAATATTGACCTTTGCCAAACATCCCTAAGTGCGCAAATAAGAAAGTGATGGTTTTCTCCCGACCCACTCTTCATAAGGGGTTTTCTCTTTATTGTTGTTTAGAACTCCATTCAGGACTGGACCTGAAGTCAAGAAAGCCTCCCCCGCCATGCCTTAGATAAACCACCAGTGTCTAACATGGCATTCAACAAGTTAGTCAACATGCGATTTTACCTCTAGGCAACCCCGTTTGATTGGGGCGAATAGGGAGGCGTCCTATCATGAATGATACCACGTTCCTCACAAAATTCATCAAATGCTTTGAGAAAATACTCGCCACCACAATCTGACATAGGATGCTTGATGTTTCTCTCTAGTTGATTTTCAACTTCAGCTTTATAGATCTTCAAGTAATCTAGAGCTTCATCTTTAGTTTGGAACAAATAAACATAGCAAAATCTTGTCACATCATCAATCAATTTCATGTAATAGCTCTTTCCACCTTTTTCAAGACACCATTCATCTCACATAGATCAGAATGTATGAGTTCTAGAGGTGCCAAGTTTCTCTCCTCGGCAGCCGTGTGAGGCTTTTGAGGTTGCTTGAATTGCACACAACTATGGCACATAGAACCTTTGGCAACCGTGAAATTAGGAATTAAACTCATACTGGATAGCCGAGACATTAAACCAAAACTAATATGACATATACGAGAGTTCCAAACACTTGTATAATCATTAATACTAGCACAACTTTGGTTTACCGACTTATTTCAAAAATATGAAAGGGAAAAGCGGAGTAAGCCTCCGCACTCCTAACTTTGCCTATAAATTGTCCAAATCTCGATACGATTACTTTATTTGACTCTAAAACTACCTTAAACCCATCTCGACATAGAAGGGAGACACTAACTACATTCTTATTCATAGTAAGGACATGCCGCATGTTCTTTAGTTGCACGATCTTTCCCGAAGTAAAGTTCAGATCCACCGTGCCAATGCCACGAACCAAAGCATGCGACCCATTACCCATTAGGACGGAAGGATCCCTTGTGACCTGATAAGAAGTAAACAAAGAGACGCCATCACACACATGAACATTAGCACCTGAATCAATCCACCATGAAGATGATTGAAATACTGAAAGCACAATAGGTAAATTACCATACCCCATCAATATTGCTAGTAGCCACCATGTTGACAGTCTTGGAGTTTGTTTTCCCTCTGCGGTCTGCATGTTCTGGGCATTCCTTGGATAAGTGTCAGAGCTTCCCACAGGCGTAGCACTCTAGATCAGCCTTGTTGAACTTCTTCTTCTTGAAGGCAGTAGTCTTTATAGGCTTGTTGAAAACAAGCTTGTTCTTTCCTTTGTTCTTGTTCTGTTGGTACCTTTGTACCATGTTGGTGGTAGGCTGAACCTCACCTCCTTTCTCAGTAGTGTCTTTAGCCCGAGCTTTCTCTTCAACAACAAGAGATGCAATTGGATTTTAAACTGATATTTCCTTTCTTGTATGTTTTAGTGTAGTAGCAAAGTTTCTCCATGAAGGAGGAAACTTTGCAATCATGCACCCAACCACAAATTTATTGGGTGGATCACACTTAAGGAGTTCGAGTTCCTTCACAATACATTGTATATCATGAGATTGTTCAACCACAGAATGGTTATTCACCATCTTGTAGTCGTGAAAATTCTCCATCATGTGCAGTTCACTGCCTTCATGTGTCGCACCGAATTTAGCTTTGAGTGCATCCTAGAGTGTATTTCCATCTTGCATGTGCATGTACACATCACACAGATGGTCAACAAGAACACTCAAAATGCATCCCACAAACATAGTGTTGGCTTCCTAGAACTTTCTCTCATCTTCATCAGAAGCTCCCTCTGGCATTCCAGCACTCACTTGGAAAACTTTTAGAGCGTTAAGCCAAAGCGTGGATCTCACTTCTCACCTCTTGAATTGCACACCGGTAAACTTATTCCGCCTCAATGCATCAGCAAATCCAGCCATAGTTAAGTCAGGAAATTTCCTACAATTATGTTTTTGGGTTATTGGAAGAATAGACAAGTTCATGATTAGTTCCAATAAATAATTCATGACTAGAACAAATAATAGTATGCAATACTCTAGCAATTTAGAAGAGCAATCGAACATGGAGACCATCACCGCACACAAAGTAGCAACTACAACGAGAAGCATTAACAGATTAGGAGTAATGTACTCTCCATTAGCTATTGTAGGAACGACTGTGTTGATGGCGATGTTGGCGACGATGTTTTGTTGATGGCGAAGGAGACGATGATGAGTAGCACCGCCCCACTTGGACGGTAGACGACCCGTGATGACGAATTTGAGTAGTCGCGCAGAGCGCTTCCCAAAAACCTAATTCGTCCTCTCCCGGTACAGGATCACAAAGACGAATGGTTCTGAGACCTGCTCTCTCGCATGCCGATGCACGTCGGTGTTCGAGAGTAGGTAGATTACAATGGCAACACAAGTAGTGGGACGAGGAAAAACCCTAGGTGTCTTCGGTGTGTCTTTGGCCGACCACGGTAAGAAGTATATATAGGAGGACCAGAGTCGGTACCGTGTTGTGGTCATGATCTCAAACCAACTTGGTTTCTTAGTTGTATAATTACCAGACAATAAATACTTAACTTGTCTGCCAAGTCATAAAAATAAAACAGCAAAAGGAAGTCGTACCCGTGCAAGGGAACTAACAGGAATTCGGCGGATCATTCATGCGCATGTCATACGTACGCCCGACTAGGCCAGGCCAGGACAGGCCAGCGCACCCGCGCGTGTGGTCTTCTCCTTTATCTTCTCAGCACACACTTAGAGTGGTGGGGAGAATTTAGTATATAAAGAGGTACAACTCTTCCTCAACAAGCGGTACGGGACTAAACTTTACCACCACCACTTGCCATTTTACTCATGGGCTCATTTGAGATTTCAGAATTTTGTAGATGGCCCAAGCCCATTAATTCTAACGATCCCCCACCAGATCGCAAATTCCCATTTAGAGATTTTGCCTTTTCTCTCCACTTGTTTAATATCCAAATGTTTCAGCAGACTGTTAAGTTGAACTTCTACCTAGAACTTTAAGCTACATCCGTCCACAACATGACAAGGGACTATGCCTTGAGTTGGTAGTTTTGTGTGAACATGTTTCACTCAAAGTCTTAACTAGTACTTAGCTGCCAGTAGGCTACCCCGCTGTTCGGAGCGTATACGTCATACTCCCCGGTCTCTTCATGAGCTTACTAGGGATTACCGAAATCTCATAGACTGTGACGTTTTACAATCGGATCTCATATAGGTGCGTTCTTTCAAGATTGCTATGTAGGATAGAATCTTTGCTATAATAGCCAATAGAATCACATTAAGGCATGTTGCCAACCTACCTTACATCACTTAAGCCTTACAACTCTGAGAGTTTTGCATCTTCACTTAGAGAAGGTAACTTATTACTCTCCTCTGTTAACCAATAGCTCGTTCTTCACAGGTCCTAATTCATGGGATCTTCGATCACAAAGGTTGGGTTACTACTAAGGTGTAACATCTATGGGTCTCATACCCATCTCCCTTGATGCAATGTCTATCACATTTCGTGATAGTCCCTTTGTAAAAGTATGTGTGAGGTTTTTGTTTGTTTGAATATACGTAACAGTTATTACTCCAGAGTTTCTCAACTTCTTGACACATTTCAAACGTCTCTTCACGTGTCTTGATGACTTTGCGTTATCCTTAGAATTATTCACTTTAGAGATAACCTTTTGGTTGTCACAATTCATAAGAATAGCCGGTACGGGTTTTTCAACCACACGGAAGTCCATCAAGAGTTCATGCATCCCTTTTGCCTCAACAATGGGTGTGTCTAAATAAGTTAGTTCTGCTTCCATTGTTGACCTTGTCAATATGATTTGCTTCCAAGACCTCCATGACACTGCACCACTCATACGTCTCCAACGTATCTATAATTTTTGATGGTTTCATGCTATTATCTTGTCAAACTTTGGATGTTTTGTATGCCTTTTATATATTTTTTGGGACTAACCTTTTAACTCAGTGCCAAGTGCCAGTTCTAGTTTTTTCCGTGTTTTTGACCCTTTTCAGAGGAGGATTTTAAACGAAGTCCAAACGAAATAAAACTTCCGAAAAGATTTTTTCCGAAACAGAACAAGATCGGGAAGCTTGAGAACCAAGGCAGGGGGCCACCAGGTACCCCACAAGCCCCCTAGCCGCGTCCAGGGGGCCCGCGCCTCCCAGCCTTGTGGGCTTCCTGGGCCACCTCTGCCCTAGGTCTTTCGCCTATAAATTCCCATAAATTCCAGAAAAAATCTAGAGATCATCGAAAGTACTTTTCCGCCGCCGCAAGCTTCTGTCTCCGCAAGATCCCATCTCGGGCACGTTCAGGTGCCCTGTCGGAGGGGGATTCGGATACGGAGGGCTTCTTAATCAACAACATGACCTCTCCGATGATGCGTGAGTAGTTCACCATAGACATACGGGTCCATAGCTAGTAGCTAGATGGCTTCTTATCTCTCTTGGATCTTCAATACAAAGTTCTCCATGATCTTCATGGAGATCTATCCGATGTAATCTTCTTTTGCGGTGTGTTTGTCGAGATCCGATGAATTGTGGATTTATGATCAGATTATCTATGAATCTTATTTGAGTTTCTTCTGATCTCTCTTATGCATGATTTCATATCCTTGTAATTCTCTTCGAGTTGTGGGTTTTGTTTGGCCAGCTTTATCTATGATTCTTGCAATGGGAGAAGTGCTTGGTTTTTGGTTCATACCGTGCGGTGACCTCACCCAGTGACAGAAGGGGTAGCGAGGCACGCATCATGTTGTTTCCATCAAGGGTAAAAAGATGGGGTTTTCATCATTGGTTTGAGTTTATCCCTCTACATCATGTCATCTTGCTTAAGGCGTTACTCTGTTCGTCACGAACTCAATACACTAGATGCATGCTCGATAGCGGTCGATGTGTGGAGTAATAGTAGTAGATGCAGAAAGTATCCCCTCTTACTTGGAGCTATATTTTTATTCACCGCATGATATGTGTTTTGCTTGGAGCATCTTGTATCGTAGGAGTCTTTTCCTTTTTTGTGTCACAATCAGCCTTGCTGCACAACTTTTGAGAGAGACATACACTCATCGTGATTTTGCTAGAATGGTCATCGTGCTTCACTTATATCTTTTGAGCTAGATAATTTTGCTCTATGTGCTTCACTTAGATCTTTTAGAGCACGGCGGTGCGTAACTTGGTAGTTGGCTTGTGCTATGAAAGTAGTCCCAAAGGTGATAGGTACCCAAAGAGGATACAAAAACCTCCACCTTCATGTGCATTGAGTAGAAAGAGAAGTTTTGATTCCTCTCAATTAGTTTTGAGACGTGGATTTGGTAATATTAAGAGTTATGTTAGTAGGGTGTTGTGAATCTAGAAATACTTGTGTTGAAGTTAGTGATTCCCGTAGCATGCATGTATGGTGAACCGCTATGTTAGGAAGTTAGAGCATAATTGATCTATTGATTGTCATCCTTTGTGTTGCGGTCGGGATCGCGCGATGGTTAACACCTACCAACCCTTCCCCTAGGAGTATGAATTTAGCACCTTGTTTCGATTACTAATAAAAACTTTCGCAACAAGTATGTGAGTTCTTCATGACTAATGTGAGTCCATGGTATAGATGGACTTTCACCTTCCACCATTGCTAGCCTCTCTAGTGCCACACAATTCTCGCCAAGGCATAAACCCACCATATGCCTTCCTCAAAACAGCCACCATACCTACCTACTATGGCATTTTCATGGCCATTCCGAGATACATTGCCATGCAACTCCCATCGTTCGTCTCATGACTTATGCCGTCACTCTCATATTGCCATTGCATGATCGTAAGATAGCTAGCGAGATGTTTCAACGTCATACGCCAAGCTAGATCGTTGCACATCCCGGTACACTGCCGGAGGCATTTCCTATAGAGTCATCATCGTTCTGAGCTTTGAGCTGTGAGTAAATGAAAGTGTGAAGATCATCATTATTAGATAATTGTCCCATGTGAGGAAAAAAAGAAGAGGCCAAAGAGCCCAAAAATAAAAAAAAGGGCCCAAGATCCCAAATAAAAAAATAAAAAAGAGAGAGAAAAAGAGAGAAGGGACAATGCTACTATCTTTTTCCACACTTGTGCTTCATAAAAGCACCATGTTCTTCATGATTGAGAGCGTCTCGTTTCGTAACCACCATATGATAGTGGGAATCTATTATATAACTTGGCTTGTATATTCCAATGATGGGCTTCCTCAAATTGCCCTAGGTCTTCGTGAGGAAGAAAGTTGGATGCACACCCATTAGTTCTCCTTTTGAGCTTTCACATACTTATAGCTCTAGTGCATCCTTTGTATGGCAATCCCTAATCATTCACATTGATATCTATTAATGGGCATCTCCATAGCCTTTTGATATGCCGAGTCAATGTGACCATCTCCTCCTTTTTTGTCTCACAACCACCACCACACTCTATGCCACCTATAGTGCTATATCCATCGCTCACGCTCATGTATTGTGTGATAGTTGTAAAAGGTTTGAGAAAGTAAGAGTGCGAAAACAATTACTTGGCCAATACCGGGGTTGTGCATGATCCAAATTAGTTGTGTGGGGATGACGGAGCATAGCCAGACTATATTATTTTGTAGGGATAACTTTCTTTGGCCTTGTTATTTAGAAAGTTCATGATTACCTTCTTAGTTTGCTTGAAGTATTATTGTTTTCATGTCAATAGAAAACTATTGTTTTGAATCTTACGGATCTAAACATTCATGTCAGACGAAACAAGTTGCCAAGGACAACTATGCTAGGTAGCATTCCACGTCAAAAATTTAGTCTTTATCACTTCCCTACTTGAGGACGAGCAGGGGTTAAGCTTAGGGATGCTTGATACGTCTCCAACGTATCTATAATTTTTGATGGTTTCATGCTATTATCTTGTCAAACTTTGGATGTTTTGTATGCCTTCTATATATTTTTTGGGACTAACCTTTTAAGTCAGTGCCAAGTGCAAGCTCCTGTTTTTTCCGTGTTTTTGACCCTTTTCAGAGGAGGATTTTAAACGGAGTCCAAACGGAATAAAACTTCCGAAAAGATTTTTTCTGAAACAGAAGAAGATCGGGAAGCTTGAGAACCAAGGCAGGGGGCCACCAGGGACCCCACAAGCCCCCTAGCCGCGGCCTGGGGGGCCCGTGCCTTCCCGGCTTGTGGGCTCCCTCGGCCACCTCTGTCCTAGGTATTTCTCCTATAAATTCCCATAAATCCCAGAAAAAAATCAAGAGATCATCGAAAGTACTTTTCCGCCGCCGCAAGCTTCTGTCTCCGCAAGATCCCATCTGGGCACGTTCTAGTGCCCTACCGGAGGGGCGATTCGGATACGGAGGGCTTCTTCATCAACACCATGACCTCTCTGATGATGCGTGAGTAGTTCACCATAGACCTACGGGTCCATAGCTAGTAGCTAGATGGCTTCTTCTCTCTCTTGGATCTTCAATACAAAGTTCTCCATGATCTTCATGGAGATCTATTCGATGTAATCTTGTTTTGCGGTGTGTTTATCGAGATCCGATGAATTGTGGATTTATGAACAGATTATCTATGAATCTTATTTGAGTTTCTTCTGATCTCTCTAATGCATGATTTCATATCCTTGTAATTCTCTTCGAGTTGTGGGTTTTGTTTGGCCAGCTTAATATATGATTCTTGCAATGAGAGAAGTGCTTGGTTTTGGGTTCATACCATGCGGTGTCCTCACCCAGCGACAGAAGGGGTAGCGAGGCACGCATCGTGTTGTTGCCATCAAGGGTAAAAAGATGGGGTTTTCATCATTGGTTTGAGTTTATCCCTCTACATCATGTCATCTTGCTTAAGGTGTTACTCTGTTCGTCATGAACTCAATAAACTAGATGCATGCTGGATAGCGGTCGATGTGTGGAGTAAAAGTAGTAGATGCAGAAAGTATCGGTCTACTTGTCTCGGACGTGATGCCTATATGTATGATCATTGCCTTAGATATCGTCATGACTTTGCGTGGTTCTATCAATTGGTCGACAGTAATTTGTTCACCCACCGTAATATTTGCTATTTCAAGAGAATCCTCTAGTGAATACTATGGCCCCCGGGTCTACTCCACATGATATTTTCAGCCTTACTCTTTTTCTTTGTTGCACTTTCCGCCTTCAGATCTCACTTTGCAATCAATCTTGAAGGGATTGACAACCCCTTTATAGCATTGGGTGCAAGCTCTTTTGTGTTTGTGCAGGTACTCTGGACTTGACGAGATTCTCCTACTGGATTGATACCTTGGTTCTCAAACTGAGGGAAATACTTACTGCTCCTGTGCTGCATCACCCTTTCCTTTTCAAGGGAAAAGCCAATGCAAGCAAGTCTCCGTCAACGTGTCAATTTCTGGCGTGGTTGTTTGAGAAGTAGCAACCACCTCCATGAGTAAGTACATACCCACTTGTAGCTTAGAGTACATCAACATTGGAGATCCAATTTGAATCACTATATCCTTCTAGCACAACGGGATGCCCTCAATAGTGAATTCCATAATTCATAGTACCTCTTAGATAGTGCAAGACCCTTTCTAGTGCATGCCAATGATCATCACCCGGGTTGTACATGAACCTACTCAGTTTGCTCATCGCAAAAGAGATGTCTAGTCTTGTAGCGCTAACTAGGTACATGAGTGAGCCGACAATTTCAGAGGATCTTAATTGATCTCTCGTTTGTTTCTTGTTCTTTCTATTTCTCACGCTGGGATCATAAGGTGTTGGAGAAGGCTTGCTATCCATAAAACCAAAATGGCTCAATACCTTCTCAACATAGTGAGATTGCATTAGGTTAATCCCACTCTCATCATTAATAAGTTTGATGTTTAGGATCACATCGGCTTCTCCCAGATCTTTCATGTCAAAACTCTTTGATAGGGAAGACTTGACCTCATTAATTGCAACAATGTTTGTACCAAAGATCAATATGTCATCCACATACAAACATAATATGACACTATTGCCCCCACCATGGGATAGTAAACACACCTATTAGCATCGTTAATGACAAATTCCGCAAAAGTCAGAGTTCTTTCAAACTTGTCATGCCATTGCTTAGGTGCCTGTTTTAGACCATACAAAGATTTTAACAATTTTCACACCTTTCTCTCTTCTCCTTTTACCACAAACCCATTAGACTGATCCATATAAATTTCCTGTTCCAACTCTCCAATTAGGAAAGTTGTATTTACATCCATTTGATGAATGATCGGACCATAAGAGGTAGCCAGGGAAAGTAGCACCCGAATGGTGGTTATTCTAGCAACGGGTAAATAGGTGTCAAAGTAATCTTCCCCTTATTTTTGAGCGTAGCCCTTGGCCACAAGTCGTGCCTTGTACTCATTAGTAGTACCATCAGCCCTTAGCTTCTTTTTGAACACCCACTTACAACCCACATGTTTAAAACCATAAGGACGTTTAGTTAACTACCAAGTTCCATTAGAAAGAATTGAGTCCATCTCATTACGAACAACTCCTTTCCAATCATCTACATCCGGAGATGCATATGCCTCTTCAATAGACTTGAGAGTATCATTCACAAGGTATACAATGCAATCATCACCGAAGGATTTTGCAACCCTTCATCTCTTGCTCCTCACAGGAGCTTCACCGTTAACCTTCTCATGGACTTCGTCGTGTGTTTGTTCAATATAATCATCAAATGTACTAGATTCAGAATTTATCTCACAAGAAACTCTAGAAATGTTATGCAGATCTTTCAAAGGAAATATGTTCTCAAAAAATGTTGCATCACGAGATTCCATTATAGTATCTACATGTATATTAGGAACCTCAGATTTAACTACTAAAAATCTATAAGAAATGCTCCACTAAGCATAACCCAGAAAGACACAATCCACTGTATTTCGTCCAAGTTTGCGCTTCACAGAAATAGGAATATTGACCTTTGCCAAACATCACCAAGTGCGCAAATAAGAAACTGATGGTTTTCTCCCGACCCATGCTTCATAAGGGGGTTTCTCTTTATTATTGCTAGGAACTCTATTCAGGACATGCCATGAAGTCAACAAAGCCTCCCCCACTATGATTTATATAAACCAGCAGTGTCTAACATGGCATTCACCAAGTCAGTCAACGTGCGTTTTTTCCTCTCGGTAAACCCATTTGATTGGGGAGAATAGGGAGGCGTCTTCTCATGAATAATACCATGTTCCTCACAAAATTCATCAAATACTTTGGGAAAATACTCTCCACTATGATTTGACCTAAGACGCTTGATCGTTTCCTCTAGTTGATTTTCAACTTCAGCTTTAAAGATTTTAAAGTAATCTAGAGCTTCATCTTTAGTTTGCAACAAATAAACATAACAAAATATAGTCGCATCATCAATCAATGTTATGAAATATCTCTTTCCAACTTTTGTCAACACACCATTCATCTCACATAGATCAGAATGTATGAGTTCTAGAGGTGTCAAGTTTCTCTCCTCGATAGCCGCCTGAGGCTTTCGAGGTTGCTTCGATTGCACACAACTATGGCACTTAGAACCTTTTGCAACTGTGAAATTAGGAATTAAACACATACTGGATAAATAAGACATTAAAGCAAACTAATATGACATAAATGAGATGCCTAACACTTGTATCATCATTAATACTAGCACAACTTTGGTTTACTGACTTATTGCACAAATCAGAAAGGGAATAGCGGAACAAGCCTCCGCACTCATAGACTTTGACTATAAATTGTCCAAATCTCGACAGGATTACTTTATTTGACTCTAAAACTACCTTAAACCCATCTCGACATAAAAGGGAGCCGCTAACTAGATTCTTATTCATAGTAGGGACATGCAACACGTTTCTTAGTTGCATGTCCTTTCCCGAAGTAAACTTCACATCCACCGTGCCAATGCCACGAACAGAAGCATGCGACCCATTCCCCATTAGGACGGAAGAATCCCTAGCGACCCGATAAGAAGTAAACAAAGAGACGTCGTCACACACATGAACGTTAGCACGTGAATCAATCCACCATGAAGATGATTGAACTACTAAAAGCACAACCGGTAAATTACCATACCCATCAGTATTGCTAGCGGTTACCATGTTGACAGTCTTGGAGCTCGTTTACCCTCTATGGTCTCCATGTTCTGGGCATTCTTTGGAAAAGTGTCCGAGCTTCCCACAGGCGTAGCACTCTAGCTCAGCATTGTTGAACTTCTTCTTCTTGAAGGTAGTTGTCTTTATATGCTTGTTGAAAACATGCTTCTTCTTTCCTTTGTTCTTGTTCTGTGGGTAGCTTGGTACCATGTTGGCGGTAGGCTAAAACTCACCTCCTTCCTGAGCAGTGTATTTAGCCTGAGGTTTCTCTTCAACATCAAGAGGTATAATCTGATTTTCAACTGATATCTCGTGTCTCTTATGTTTCACAGTAGTGGCAAAGTTTCTCCATGAAGGAGGGAACTTTGCAATAATGCACCAACGACAAATTTATCGGGTAGATCACACTTAAGGAGTTCTAGTTGCTTCACAATACACTATATCTCGTGAGCTTGTTCAACAACAGAATGATTGTTCACCATCTTGTAGTCGTGAAAACTATCCATGATGTACAGTTCACTGCGTGCATCTGTCGCACCAAATTTAGCTTTCAGTGCATCCCACAGTGTCTTTCCATCTTGAATGTGCATGTACACATTACACAGACGGTCAGCAAGAACACTAAAAACACAACCCACAAACATAGTGTTGGCTTCCTCGAACTTTCTCTGATATTCATTACAAGTCCCTCTGGCATGCCAACAGTAACATGGACAACTTTCAAAGCGGTAAGCCAGAGCGTGGATCTAATTTCCCAACTCTTAAAGTGCACACTGGTAAACTTATCCGACCTTAGTGCATCAGCAAATCGAGCCATAGTTAACTCAGGAAATTGCCTACAATTAGGTTTTTGGATTGTTGGGAGATTAGGCAAGGTCATGATTAATTCCAATAAATAATTCATGTCTAGAACAGATAATAACATGCAATACTGTAGCAATTTAGAAAAGCAATCGAACATGCACATCATCACTTCACACGAAGTAGCAACTACAACGAGAAGCATTGACAAGTTACGAGTAACGTACTGTTTGTTAGCTGCTGCAGGAATGACTGTATTGATGATGATGTCGGCGATGATATTTTGTTGATGGCGATGGAGACGACGATGAGTAGCACCGCTCGACTTGGATGGTAGACGACCCGTGATGAAGAATTTGAGTAGTCGCGCAGAGCGCTTCCCAAAAACCTAATTCGTCCTCTCCCGGTTCCCGATGGCACACGCACCCATTGGGTGCGGGTAGAGCTCAACCAAACGCGCACCCATGTCTTCAAATTTTAACCACACCCGCACCCGCGTTTGGGTACAAATTTTATACCATACCCGCACCCATGTGGGTATTAAAAACCCATGGGTAAACCCAGCAAAAAAACTCAACATGATATATTATGATGTATATGAAAATAACAACACTATGTAATTCAAAAATAACATTAATGCAGAGGCTGCAGCCCAACATAAGGTGCATAGAAGCATAACAAATATATATAGTTTTAACTTCGGCCAATACATGTGCAAAACAATCACATGGCGTGCCAGAATCAACTTCAGAAGTCCGCACAGGGAATATAAGATATAACTAAGTTTATCACACATTAATAAATTGCTTCAATTCTCCATGCCTCCAGCAAGCAAACCAACGCAAGTCTCCAAGTTCTTCCAAGTCAAAGTGCCAAATCCTAGTTCAAAAAACAAAATTGCAGAACATGAGAACATGACAGCAGTTTGAATATTTAACTTACACAAAGATATGTTGGTAAGTCCTAAGTACAAACCACCATCCCCTCTTGGATGTCTTGAAGACATGTCCACAATCTAGCTTCTCCATTATGAGCATCTATAAATAAAGTGGAGGAGTATGACTATATGAGCAGCGAGAAAAAAGAGGGGTTGTTAATAAAATGTACTATTTGATTACCTTTGAACTTGTTTCTAAGACAATCATTGAGCACATTAAGACCTCCAACATACGAGATGTGAGACGGCTCCTATGCTCATTAATTATTCGACCACTTCTACTAAAAGCTCATTCTGAAGCAATAGTCGTGACAGGAATAACAAATACATCTCTTTCTACCTTCCTCAAAGTTGGATATCTTGTGCCAGCAACCTTTCACCAGTCCAACACATTGAACGTTTCAACATAAGGCAATAAGGCATCACTCAAGTACTGCTCAATTTCACATTGAAGTCTAGCTGTTGTAGGTGCTTGTTGAGCTACAATATTGTGGAATACATTCATGATTTCAGGTGTTTTCGTTGTAGTAATTGTGTTACCTTTAGCGGAGTGGTATGCATTATCTTCCAATTCATACTCCTCTATCAATGCATGCAGACTAGCAACCATCTCATCAACCTTTTCCATACACTCATATGAAGATGGCTCAACTCCATTAAGCATCGCAAAACAAGCTACCAACATCTCCTGCTTGTACCGAGGATCAAGAAGTATAGCTATGCCCATTGGACCTTGAATGTCCTTCCAATACTTGTCAAATTTTGTGGTCATCTGTTTTGCCATTTTCTTGATAATTGGGCTGCTAGAAGTTGCCCACTGCCTCATTCTAATTTTAATTTCACATATCTCCAGAAAGTAAATATTGGCAGTCACATAATCAGTTCTCGAGAATAGCTCGGTTATTTCATAGAACAATCTAAGTCTATCTACAACTTCCATAGCAAACTTCCATGCTTCATCACTAGGTAGAGACACATATTGCTTGTCAAGTGATTTTGCACATTAAACACAGCTCTATAAGGGAAAGCAATATCCAACATTATGAAAGCGGAGTTCCACCTTGTAACATCCCAAAATTATAAATTTTGGAATGTTAATATAATTATTATTAGATTGTTTGATGGTTGCCTGAGTGATTGAAACTTGTGTGAAATTTGAAACTTTTCGAAACTTTTGAATGAGAGGGAATAAAATGACTTTCCCTTCTCCGGTGAATTCAAATTCAATCTTTAAAAGCAACGAGAGAAGATGACATGACTTTTTCAACTATAAAGAATTTGAACGGAGATATTTGCATTTGAACTCTCTTGCATTTTTATTTTTTTTCTTCGTGCAAGAAATGCCGGGAAATACTTTCTGTCAAATAGAAAAGAGAGGAGGAACATGACCCTCGAACCCACGGGCATTTTGAAAGTTATTTGAACCCTCAAACTTAGAGGGTCATTTGAAAATTATTTGCAAAAGAGAATAAACCTTTTAGGCAATTTTGTGGAAAAAAAAATTTCTGAAGTTTTTATTTTTGCCGTGGAAAAATGCCCATCCTCTATATTTTATTTTTCTGATAATTTTAGTATATAAAAACTCTTTATTCCGAATTGATTTGATTGCCTTTTTATCGTTTTAGTTTCCTAGTTTTAAAAATAGGAAGGAAATCACTTTTATTAGGAAATACCTGCTGGCCCATTAAGACTTTCCTATTCTAGCCCAAGAAGATCATCTTCTTCCTCCTCTCTCCCTCACGTCACAGAAAACCTTCCTTCCATGGACAGAGGATCCCCACCTCCGGGATTCGCGAAGCACATTCCTTCCAAGCGCCTCCCGTCGCCTCTATAAGAACCCCCTGCGCCTCCTCATTCCATTCCCGTTGAAAACTTCCCCTCTCCTCGCCTCTAGCTCGCGCACCCCTCGCCGGAGTTGACCACCAGAGAACATCACAGGAGCTCCACCTCGCCACCACCCTGCACTCCTCCCCATCGCCAGGAGCTTCCCACCCTTCGGCCACCCCTCCTCCAACACCCAACCCCGCCGGCCACCCTCCTACACACCCCTCCACCTCGCTGCACCTTGCCCCCCTGCTCCTCTCCATCACCAGCAGCCAGGAGCTCTTCCTCCTCCACCTCGCCCCCTGCAGCCCTCCCTCCACCTCGCCTCCCTCGCCTCCCTGGAGCCCCTCCACCCTTCGCCCCCCCCTCCACCACTCCTCCCGCCGGCCCCTTCCCCACCCTCGCCGGAGCCCCACCCGTCGGCCACCACTCCAGCCACGGGAGCAACTTCCCAGCCACGGTAAGGCCTTCTTCCTTTTCTTTTTTTTCTTGTTTTGTATTTTTTAGTTTACCCTTAGATCTATTTTTAACGGTATAGATTAAAGTGACTTACCCCTTCGGTTTTCTAAAAAGAACCGGCGGTTGTTTTATTTAGCCAAACAGTTTTCTTCTATGGTGCGGACGATTGTTAGTTTAGCACCGCAGCGCACACCCCCTAGCCAACCAGAGATCGCCGCGTGGCCCGTTCATTAGTTAGCTTTTATTCTGTTTTTTTAGATTTAGTTCAAAAACAGAAAGTTCCAATCTTGTTTAGCCCATAACTTTTGATACCGAAGACCAATGATAGTGATTATTTTTCCAGTAGCTCACAAATTTCCTGTATTTTTTAAAAACATATAATTTTTCTATGTTTGATATTTTCAAATATAAGTTAGATCAGATTTAGTTTAAACCTTGTTTTGCCTATTCCAGGAGTTTAAATATAGCTTTTAATTTGATTCCTTTTGGTACTGATCACTAGTGATCTTATGTATCAGTGGTAAAAATTTCAGATTTGTTTGAGTAGATTAGCTCACTGTTTCTTGTGAAACAATTTCTGTTTCACCTGTTTTAGGATTTCGGCTAATTCCTTTTCTATTTTTGTTTTAAAATATTTTCTTTATTATTTCAGAAAGATTATTATGTTTTGTTTCTGTTAGTTAAACAGTAGTTTTGCAACAAGTTCTTATTTTATTTTTATTTGTTTTCATGAAATGAATTCTCGTTCCTTAGTAACTTGCAATTGGTTTACGCATTGTTTCAAATCCCGTTTAGAAATCTTTTCAAGTAGTTTTGTGAAAAGTACTTTATTTTATCTTAGTTAAACTTATATCTTAGTTCCATGTTATTATTTTCTGTTGGACAAAAATCATTTAGTGTTTGATGTAGTAGAAGACTCCCTAGTCTTATTTGAAGTTCCTTTCGGTTTTCTATTTTGCTCTCTCTTTTGTTTTGATTGTTAGAATGATTGCTAGTATGAGTGCTTATGTGAATGATATGTTTGTTATATAGATTTGATCGGAGAGTGACGAGTAGTCTATCAAGTTATTTTCTTGAGAAATTCTTCTTCGTCAACATCACCAGGCAAGTCACGTTGATCATACTATCACCTATGTTTTATGCATCGTAGTTCTACCATCCTATGCCCAATTGCATGCTGAGTAGGTACTTGGAAATTTTAGTATAGATTGTAGTATCATGTGGTAGGCACACAACAACCCCGATACTTGGCCCCGGGACGACAAATTCCATATTGCTATGCTTGAGTAGACGGGAATTCGGTTGAGTGCATAACACGAGTGATGCGAGGTTGATTAAATAATCAAGACCGGTTAAGACAAGATTTTCAAGACCTCGGACGCAATGCAACTCTGGGTGAAGGACGGTTGATCGGCTCCCTGGAAAACCCAGTGGATGCCCGGGATGCTGGGGACGGCCATGACATCCTGCGGAAAGCTTCACCTTGGCCCAAAGAGACGGACGGATATTTTCAAGACCCAAGGCTTACCTGCACAGCCACAAGTCATTATGGGCTCTGGCTTGGTTGGACAACACGGCGACTCTGGACAGGCGGTGTGTCGGGACCCCGATCCTAAGCCATAGGAATCTAGCCTGTAACACATCGCATCCCTTTGTGGTCTCACGCACGGTTAACTTCACGGCTGCAACCTTACCTTAGCCGGGACCGTTTGCGTCTTTTGACTCACGTATGCGATAGTGTCGCTAGCAATCCAATGTCAAAGAACCCGGATCGACATGTCTAGTCATAAACCAAAGTGGCAGTACCGCACAAGGACAGGCATACATGACCCAACAAAGTAGGTGTCGGTCATCGACGAATGTAGACGAGTCGTAGCAAGCTACAAGGACTCCATTACATCGCGTGACATTTCCCCAAAGGGGACAGACACAGCAGCTAAGAAGGACACATGCCGGTCAACCAATGTGTCCGGAGCAGTACCGAACTACCAAGGCTCATTGGATCACAAAGGGGCATTTCCTTGTAAGGAGTGCTACTAAAGTTCACGACTAGGTATTCGAACCCCATACATATCAAGTGCGACACACGTACGCATGGCATACCGATATGTATAGATACATCGATGGCATCACAACATAACCATAAACATACAAGCTTTATTTAAGAGGCTCGGAAGAGCCACACACATAATTTTACACATTAAGGGTCTCACGACCCATAATAGCAGTCATACAATACAAGCCAGCGGAAGAGTTATAAACTGTCTGGGTACAGACAGTGCAGCTAGAAGACACATGGCCTGACTATACTACAGAGCCGACGTAGGGCCAGATCATAGCTGGGACACCAGCTACTCGTCGTCGTCGATGTCTACGAAGAACCCTCCATTAGGGTCATTAGCAACCTCTGCAACATTTATTAAGCAAACATGAGTACGAAGGTACTCAGCAAGACTTTAGGAGAACTAACTACTCATGCAAGGTATCAAAAGGTATTGTAGGGTTTGAGGCGGAAAGCCAGCATTTGACTCGTGGCTAGACAACTTGCACTTTGAAATTAGTTTTGACAACTTGATTTCTCGCACACGAGTCCACTAACACCACAACAATGCACTATCGTGGAATCATTCCGTCTCCATACGGAAATGCCGTCCACGACACTCACGCTTATCTTGACAATTTTATGAGTAAGCATTGAAGTTATCTATGAACAACATATGTCTCCAAGTAGTCCATATCCGCGGACGCGGCTATCCGAATAGATCATAACCCTGCAGGGGTGTACTTCGTCACACACGCTCTCGCCACTTATCGCCATGTGCACGTCATGCACCTTGGCAACCTTCAAGCGGAAGCCCAACGAGGGAGTCGGCCACGACCGTTAACCACACTAGTACCTAGTCCAGGTTTATCGCCTATCTTGGCCACGTAGGATGGCCTCGAAGTGTATCTTGGCGGCAGAGAACTGTTTGGAACCCACAGCCTACGTTTTGGAAACGCGGAACCAGAAGATGAGCCAAAGTCACGGGAGTGCTTCCTTGTGGCTTCGAAGTCAGTATGACCAGTCTCGGCACTGATCGCCTTGTTGACTAGGGCTTGAAAGCTTGCACACTCATGGAGGCGCAGATCATGACGGAGCTCAAGGCTCAGACCCTTACGGAATCTTGCTTTCTTCTTAGCGTCGGTAGACACCTCCTCGGTTGCATAGCGGGCGAGGTTACCGAACTCGCGGCTATAGGCATCCATAGACAACTTGCCCTGAGTGAAGGCACAGAACTCCTCTCTCTTTCTGTCCATCAGGCCCTCTGGAATATGGTGCACACGAAAAGCTGCACTGAAGTCTGCCCATGTGGCCACTGGTTCAGCGGGACGCATGGCTTCAAAATTCTCCCACCACAGATTGGCGGGTCCCTCCAGGAAATACGTCGCGAAGGTCACCTTGTCGGCCTCAGACACATTCGCAGAGCGAATCTTGCGTGAAATGCTACACAGCCAGTCATCAGCGTCGAGGGGATCGACGGAATGATGAAACTTTGGAGGATTCAGCTTCACGAAGTCATTGAGGGACACTGCAGCATTCCTAGGCTGTCGAGCCGTATTCTGCTCAATACGCTCTAGCAGTCGATTGGTCTCCCTTTTGTTTCTTCCTGCCTCAAGCATCACTTCCACCAGAGAAGGCGGGTGAGGCAGGTCTTCCTGCGACGCTTGACTACCCTCACCTTGCTCATGAGCAGGGGCACGGTTCAACCTGGTGAACACCATCCTGACAAACAAACTCATAGCTTAGACCAATATCATATCAATACTAGCTATGGATTAAGAATGTACTGAACACACGGAATGCGGAAATGAATATCCGAACAACATGGTAACAAGCAACTGCTATATATACACCATGGTTCATACACACCCTTACATAGTTCAGTACACCCTTAACCGAAGAGCAAACTACTGAAATTGTGAAACTACTCATCAGAGGCTTACAAGCTGCCTATACATTATTTATCTAGGCCTCCGGAATTCATTTCACATTACTACCATACTTCACAAGTCACGCAGGACTGTGAATGTACGGCTACTACCATACTATCCTTCCGCTCACAGCTCAGGCATCCGCATAGAACATCTCATAGAGATTACCTCCATGGCCTGGAAGCTCAACCTGCGGATCAGGAAACACTCTGGCCTGAGATCCGTGGGATCCATAAGGACACGGATGTGGCCTTGGTCCCCTGACTGGTGGTAGGAGGGGTCCCCGAAGAGGTGTGACTCCTCCTATAGCTGGCCAGTCAACGTGAGCCGGAAGATGGGTCCTAACAGGGTTCAGCATCTCCATCTCTCCATACCCTGTCTGGACTACCGGTGCCAGCTGCGTCTGAGCTGTCCACAGACGGGCACGGGTAGCATAAAGCTCCATGCGGAGAGCACGAGCATCCTTGTCTCTGTTCTCTAGCATCTCAACAGTGGTCTGCAGAAGTGGATCCTCCATAGAAGAATCAAAATAGACTCCACTGAGGTATCCCTCTTCACCAGATTGAGAGGCCGGAACATAGCAGAACTCTGAATTCTGCAGCAGTGCATGTCTCGCTCTCATAATAGTCAGCGTTGAATAGGTAGCATCTTGTACTACCATGTCAACGGTGACCCCCAACCCATAGGACCAATGGATTGGCTTCTCAGCTCCAGGGTAGTCTGGGAATACCCTAACAGTGCAGATGTACTGGCTCTAGTTGAAGTCCTGGTACTGTTCCTCCACTGTGTACTCGGGGTAACAGCGGTAACTGCACACCGACATCACCCTGACCAGCATGGCCGTATGACCCGGTACATCAATGCACCTGGTCAGACGTACCACCTGACGAGAAGGACGGCGAGGCATCTGTAATAGAGAGTAATGCAAAAGCATTAGAGCTCCGAATGAAAAATTGGGCAGCATAACGGTTGTAAATGCTCAAAAACAAATTTTGAGACAACCCAAAATGGAATAGCGTCACCACTCAACTATCTAGTTCAACTCTGGGATCATCAAACTTACTTCCTGCTTCCTAGGGATAAAAGAAACCCAATATTTCTCGAACCGTAGTCCTATAAGCTACCCATCGAAAACACGAGCCTAGGAGAAGATGAGTAACCTAGTCCTTAATTCCCGCAGAAAAGACGAGGATGACCAGAATAGAATAACTTGAGAAGAGAACAAGAGTGTTACGTTCCCTTCAACAAACAATTCCCTTATATATAACTAAAGCAATTCTAGACTCAACTTCGACCAGTTTGGCTTAGTAATCCTACAGTCAGTCAGGCTCTGATACCAACGCTGTCAGGACCCCAATCCTAAGCCATAGGAATCTAGCCTGTAACACATCGCATCCCTTTGTGGTCTCACGCACGGTTAACTCCACGGCTGCAGCCTTACCTTAGCCGGGACCGTTTGCGTCTTTTGATTCACGTATGCGATTGTGTTACTAGCAATCCAATGTCAAAGAACCTGGATCGACATGTCTAGTCATAAACCAAAGTGGCAGTACCGCACAAGGACAGGCATACATGACCCAACAAAGCAGGTGTCGGTCATCGACGAATGTAGACGAGTCGTAGCAAGCTACAATGACTCCATTACATCGCGTGACATTTCCCCAAAGGGGACAGACACAGCAGCTAAGAAGGACACATGCCGGTCAACCAATGTGTCCGGAGCAGTAGCGAACTACCAAGGCTCATTGGATCACAAAGGGGCATTTCCTTGTAAGGAGTGCTACTAAAGTTCACGACTAGGTATTCGAACCCCATACATATCAAGTACGACACACGTACGCATGGCATACCGATATGTATAGATACATCGATGGCATCACAACATAACCATAAACATACAAGCTTTATTTAAGAGGCTCGGAAGAGCCACACACATAATATTACACATTAAGGGTCTCACGACCCATAATAGCAGTCATACAATACAAGCCAGCGGAAGAGTTATAAACTGTCTGGGTACAGACACTGCAGCTAGAAGACACATGGCCTGACTATACTACAGAGCCGACGTAGGGCTAGATCGTAGCTGGGACACCAGCTACTCGTCGTCGTCGATGTCTACGAAGAACCCTCCATTAGGGTCATTAGCAACCTCTGCAACATTTATTAAGCAAACATGAGTACGAAGGTACTCAGCAAGACTTTAGGAGAACTAACTACTCATGCAAGGTATCAAAAGGTATTGTGGGGTTTCAGGCGGAAAGCCAGCATTTGACTCGTGGCTAGACAACTTGCACTTTGAAATTAGTTTTGACAACTTGATTTCTCGCACACGAGTCCACTAACACCACAACAATACACTACCGTGGAATCATTCCGTATCCATACGGAAATGCCGTCCACGACACTCACGCTTATCTTGACAATTTTATGAGTAACCATTGAAGTTATCTATGAACAACATATGTCTCCAAGTAGTCCATATCCGCGGACGTGGCTATTCGAATAGATCATAACCCTGCAGGGGTGTACTTCGTCACACACGCTCTCGCCACTTATCGCCATGTGCACGTCATGCACCTTGGCAACCTTCAAGAGGAAGCCCAGCGAGGGAGTCGGCCACGACCGTTAACCACACTAGTACCTAGTCCAGGTTTAGCGCCTATCTGAGAGTAACCCGTACGGAAGTTCGGCCGGGGTTTCCGCCACGGCCTCAAACGATGTGCGCAGGGTTCCCAAGCCCACCATCCGGGTGCCACTTGGTACACCGTGCCACTGCCTACCGCATCACGGTCCACCTCTCAGGTCAGCACCATGCACGGCCTCCAGCATTACTATAAACACCAGAAACTACTTGCAACTCCTGGACCGAGTACTACGCGATTAATTGGCCGAGCGGGGTCATATTTCAGGGCCCAGCATGTGGTAGTATCTAGTCTTGGATTACATACACGGAACTCAGTTCCTAAGGACGGTTCCAATGAAACGACCCGCCATGTACTCCTACACAGCCTTTCACCGGTACCTTTACCAAATCAAGTTCAACACACAACCTTTGCTCACCGAACACATTCCTCATTTCTGTTCATCTCCCAGATGATAGACCATACACAACTCTAAGCATAGCATGCATAGCAGGATAAGGCACATCATAGCTCAAGCAACTACCAGGTATGCTAGGTTGCAAGGTTCGGCTATTTACTGTGACAAGGTTAAGTCATGCAAAGGAAGTGGGTCCAACTATCGTGGCAAAAGCAATTGTAGCATTTGATCCTAATGCAATAAATAGGTGCAGGAGCAAGAACATAGGAGTTATCGGGATGATCAAAAGGGTTGCTTGCCTTGTTGCTCAGAGGAGGAACGATATCCGTCAGACGGATATTCGGTGGAATCCGGGGGTGCGGAGCCTACCGAAATGAATGGCAACATTCAATAACAATCATATGCACTCAAAATGATGCATGAGCATGGCATGAGAATGCAAGGTGATAAGTTATTAATTCCAACATGTAATAGTTTTAGAGTTGATTTGAATCACATTCGAATAGCAATTCAAACGGGTATTTTCGGATATCGGTTTAATTGATTCGACCTGATGCTCGGTTCATCTTGATGTTAACATGCAAGAATTGTCATGTTATGATACTGATTTGTATCGAGGGCAGTGTGTGATCATTGCAAATACAATGAAATTTGAATATTTTTGCAAATTCCATTTATAAGGTGATTAAAAGAATTGAATTATTCCTTATTTCACAATTTAGGGTTCTGTAACTTCTTCAAACATAGTTGAAAATAGCATAATCAGAATCCTTGAATTTTTCGGATACTTTTTCATATATGAATTATTTTCATTGGAGTTACAGATTAATTTCTATGATTTTTTTAAATTTTAGCAATTTCCTGAATTAGTTTTAAACTGGAAATTCTATTTATTGCATCAGGCTGACGTCAGCAGGTCAGCCGACCTGTTCAGGTCAAACCTGACAGGGGGGCCCCACTGGTCAGCCTCTCTGGGACTAATCCCGCGCTGACCAGCCCCTAATTGGGGTTTGACCAGGCGTGGGGCCCTCTGGCAGCGACTGAGGGGAGGGCGATTACGCCCTAATGGTCGGCCACGTCGACGGCCACTGGAGGGTGGTCGCCGGCGACCAGACCCGCGGCGGAGGGCTTGCCGGAGGCGACCTAGAGGGCGCTGCACAGCACCAAAACGCACGCGGTTGGCAGCTACAGCATGCTCGCGAAGTGGCCGATCTGGCAGGACCATCTGGGGAGGCTAGGGTCGCCGGAAGAGGCGACGACAACGAGCCGGAGCGACGGCCGAAGCTCGGGCGCCATCCGGGTCTTTGAATTAGGGAAATCTATGCTCGGTTCTTAGCTGCTACGGCATCTACGCGTCGTCCTGGAGCTGCTGGTGCCCTCGGAAGGACGAGCTGATCATCGGAGGGCTACCGGCGACGAGCGGCAGCGGCGGTCCTCGTCGGGCTCCGGTGAAACTAGCGCTAGAGGAGGGGACCGACGGGGGAAACTTAGGGGAAACGACCGCATGCTCACGGGGAGTGCAGAGCAGAGCTTAGACGGCTCGGGGAAGGCCTGGGGGCGACGAATCGACGGGAGAGGTCCGGCGGCCGGAGGTGGAAGACGACGGCGTTGCGGGCGTTGCAGGGCTCGAGGAAGCTTCGGCTTCTGCAGAGACAACCAGGTCGACGAGGCGGAGCTAATGGCGTGCTCTGGGAGGGGATCCTATGGCCCGGGGCACGGGCAGCTCGAGCTCGAGCTCGGCTCTAATGGCGGCAACAAGGAGGGGGAGGAGATCCGGGCGGAGGAGGAGAACCGAGGCGGGGAATGGATAAGGGAGGCTCTGGAGAGCTTATCCCCGTTGTCGCCAGCGCGAGGCGGCGGCCAGGCAGGCATGCAGGTGCGTGGCCGCGCCGGAGGAGGCGGCGGCCACCTCCTGCTGCCTACTGGCGCGAGGGAGGGGACGAGCGGGGAGATGGGCCGGGCCAGGCTTGGGCGACAGGTAAGCTTTTTCCCATTTTCTCTGTTTTTTGTTTTTCTGTTTTGCTAATTATTGTATTGCTAATTAATTCAGCTCCAAAACAAAAAGTAAAAACTATTTTAGACCTCGTGAAATATTTGTTATAATATCCCCACTCATTTCCAAGGTTTTCAACATTTTTGGAAAATTATAGTTTCTGATTTCAATTTTTAAATTTGAAACCAGTGGCTTTTGCATTTATTTAAAATGCTTAAAGTGTCAAGAAAATAGTTTTCTTCAATGCTCATTTACTTTCATGATTTATTAGAAAGTTTGAACATTTCTTGAGGCCATTTTGGGTTCATTGATTTTGAACTAGTTTGAGATTTCCTTTAATTGAAATGGTGGCTAGGGTTTTGAGTTTTTCCTTTGCCACTTTGTTGTTTTTGTTGAAACTTCTTAGATGCAAATGCAAAGAAGACATGAGCACAATGCTATCTTGCTTAAGGGTTAGGGATGTGACATCTCACCCCCACTCAAAAGAATCTCGTCCCGAGATTTAGAAGTCGTCGGGAACAACACAGGATACTCAAGTCGGAGACGATCCTCTCTTTCCCAAGTTGCCTCCTTTTCAGAATGATTTGACCATTGAACTTTAGGAAACTTGAGGTTTCGACGTCGAGTGGTACGCTCAGTTTGATCAAGAATACGCGCGGGGTATTCTCGGTAAGAAAGGTTATCTTGTAGATCAAGCGTTTCGTGGTCCACTTCACGGATAGGATCCGAAAAGCAACGCCTGAGTTGCGAGACGTGGAAAACATCATGAACCTTGGAAAGATGCGGAGGAAGTTCCAACTGGTAGGCAACTTCTCCTCGTTTGGCAAGAATGCGAGAAGGACCAATGTAACGAGGAGCCAATTTGCCCTTGATACCGAATCGATGGGTACCCTTCAAAGGTGTAACCCGAAGGTAGGCCTTCTCGTCAACTTCAAAGGTCACAGCCTTATGATGACGATCATATTGGCTCTTTTGACGAGACTGAGCTGTTTTCAACTTTTCACGAATAATGCGAACCTTCTCTTCTACATCCTGGATCATATCCGGGCCAAAGAGTTGCCTCTCTCCGGTTTCTGACCAATTAAGAGGGGTTCGACATCTTCGTCCATAGAGAACTTCAAAAGGGGCTTTGCCCAAGCTTGATTGATAACTATTGTTATAAGCGAATTCAGCGAATGGAAGGCACTTCTCCCAATTCATACCGAACGAAATAACACAAGCTCGGAGCATATCTTCTAGGATTTGATTCACTCTTTCTACTTGACCACTTGATTGAGGATGGAAAGCAGTGCTAAAAGATAAGTGAGTCCCCATGGCATTCTGAAAACTTTCCCAGAAGCGAGAAGTAAAGATACTTCCACGGTCCGAGTTAATTTCCAGGGGAACACCATGAAGAGACACTATTTGAGAGATATATAACTCTGCTAGCTGGCTAGCTGTTATACTCTCATGAACAGGATGAAAATCAGCCACTTTGGAAAGACGGTCAATGACCACAAAGATAGCATTATTTCCTTTCTTGGTCTTGGGAAATCCGGTAATGAAATCCATGCTAACTTTATCCCATTTCCATTCAGGAATAGCTAAAGGTTGAAGGGTGCCAGCACGCCTTTGATGTTCTGCCTTAACTCGACGACAAACGTCGCAGTTAGCCACGAACTCAGCAATTTCTCTCTTCATCCTAGTCCACCAGAACCTCTGGCGTAGGTCCTGATACATCTTAGTACTACCGGGATGAATGGTGAGAGGAGAATCATGAGCCTCCTTAAGGATTAACTGCCTTAGATGTGGGTTCTTAGGAACCACTAAATGATTCTGGAAGAACACAACACCTTGATCATTCATGGAAAATTCTTTAGCGTTTCCGCTAAAAATATTCTCCTTGATCCGTGATATACCCTTGTCACGCTTTTGGCCAGTTATAATTTGATCCTTAAGAGTAGGCTTCGCCACCAGGGTGGAAAGGAATCCTTGAGGAGCAATATGAAGATTCAACTTCCGAAAGTCCTCATGGAGATGTGGTTGTCCTTGTTGTAGCATCAAATTGTTACAATAAGATTTACGACTTAGTGCATCGGCCATAACATTGGCCTTCCCCGGGGTGTAAGTTATCCCTAAGTAGTAATCCGAGATCAACTCAACCCACCGTATTTGCCTGAGATTCAAATCCGGCTGGGTGAAGATATATTTCAGACTTTGGTGATCAGTGAATATTTCGCAACGATTACCCAAAAGGTAATGTCGCCAGGTTTTTAGTGCATGGACCACAGC
Source organism: Hordeum vulgare subsp. vulgare (assembly GCF_904849725.1). Taxonomy (NCBI): domain Eukaryota; kingdom Viridiplantae; phylum Streptophyta; class Magnoliopsida; order Poales; family Poaceae; genus Hordeum; species Hordeum vulgare. Next base: position 460,033,343 of record NC_058521.1, read on the forward strand.
TGCAAGCTCAAGGTCATGTGTGGGATAATTATCCTCATGTGGACGCAACTGTCGAGATGCGTATGCGATCACATGACGATCTTGCATGAGAATGCAACCTAATCCTTGTCGCGAGGCGTCGCAATAGATAACAAAGTCCTTAGAAAAATCTGGTGGTAGCAACACAGGTGCGGAGGTCAGGCGGCTTTTCAGTTCCTGAAAACTATGTTCACACTGTGGTGTCCACTCGAACCTTTTATCCTTCTTGAGGAGTTCAGTTAGAGGCTTTGCAACCTTGGAGAAATTCTCGATGAAGCGGCGGCAATAGCTCGCTAGACCAAGAAAACTCCTAACTTGCTTAACCGATTCAGGTTGAGTCCAATCAAGGACATCTTGAACTCTCTCGGGATTGACAGCAATACCCTTACCAGAGATTACATGGCCTAGATAGGTCACTTCTGGTAACCAGAATTCACATTTTGAAAATTAGGCATAAAGGCGATGCTCTCGAAGTTTCATCAATACCAGCCTTAGATGCTCGGCATGTTCTTTTTCATTCTTCGAGTAGATGAGAATATCATTGAGGTATACTACGAAGAATTTGTCCAAATACTCCATAAAGATTGAATTCATCAGCCGAGAGAAGGTGGCTGGGGCATTGGTTAAACCTAAGGACATAACGGTGTACTCATATTGGCCATAACGAGTAACAAAAGCCGTTTTTGGAATGTCCCCGTTCTTAATCTTGATTTGATGGTATCCCAACCTCAAATCCATTTTGGAGAAGACTGAGGATCCAACGAGCTGATCGTACAGGTCGTTGATCCTGGGGAGCGGATACTTGTTCTTAATGGTGACCAGATTAACTGGTCGGTAATCTACAACCATCCGATCCGTTCCGTCTTTCTTCTTGACGAAGAGGACGGGACAAGCCCAAGGAGAAGAGCTAGGACGAATGAAACCCTTGCTCAAGGCCTCATCTAATTGCTTCTTAAGTTCGGCTAGCTCTAGGGGTGCCATCTTATAAGGTCTTCTGGCTATTGGGACAGTTCTCGGAACAAGATCTATCACAAACTCTACATCTCTGTCAGGTGGAATTCCTGGCAGTTCCTCTGGAAAAACATCCGGGAAGTCACGGACTACCGGAATGTCTTCAAGTTCCGGAAGAGGGTTGGCATTTAGGGAATAGAGTTGGCATTTGGCAACTCGAGTAGAGACATTTACTATCTCACCCGAGGGATGGGTAAGCTGGACATTTCTAGAGTGAGTATCAATCTTGGCATAGTGAGCTGACATCCAGTCCATGCCCAAGATGATATTAATATCCGAAGATTTCAATGCTATCAATGAGGCTAGAAAAACTAGCCTGTCTACTAGAATTTCATTATCATAGGTTATCCTAGAGGTTTGCCATTTACTACCAGGGGTTTGGACAACCAATGGAATTGGCATATCACAAAAAGACATGTTATGCAACTGTGCATAACTTTCTGAAATGAAGGAATGAGAAGACCCAGTGTCAAAGAGAACGGACGCTGGGTGATGATTAACAAGAAGCCTACCCAGCATGACATCGGGATCCTCTACAGCTTCTTCTGCTGACACATAGTTCACACGGCCACGTGCAGGAGTTGGCTTCACGTAGAACGCTTTGCCCGACTTGGCTTGCCCGACGGACTTTCCGGGTTGCTTGGCACCCACATTCTAAGGACACTCACGGGAGTAATGCCCTGGTTCTCCACACTTGTAGCATATCACCTGGTTGGCACGTGGTGCAGCATTGCTAGCTGGACCACCATAAGCTTTTGCTGGAGGGTTGGCCTGATTCGTCTGAGGCGCCACGTAGGATGGCCTCGGAGTGTATCTTGGCGGCAGAGAACTGTTTGGAACCCACAGCCTGCGTTTTGGAAACGCGGAACCAGAAGATGAGCCAAAGTCACGGGAGTGCTTCCTTGTGGCTTCGAAGTCAGTATGACCAGTCTCGGCACTGATCGCCTTGTTGACTAGGGCTTGAATGCTTGCACACTCATGGAGGCGCAGATCACGACGGAGCTCAGGGCTCAGACCCTTACGGAATCTTGCTTTCTTCTTAGCGTCGGTAGACACCTCCTCGGTTGCATAGCGGGCGAGGTTACCGAACTCGCGGCTATAGGCATCCACAAACAACTTGCCCTGAGTGAAGGCACAGAACTCCTCTCTCTTTCTGTCCATCAGGCCCTCTGGAATATGGTGCACACGAAAAGCTGCACTGAAGTCTGCCCATGTGGCCACTGGTTCAGCGGGACGCATGGCTTCAAAATTCTCCCACCACAGATTGGCGGGTCCCTCCAGGAAATACGTCGCGAAGGTCACCTTGTCGGCCTCAGACACATTCGCAGAGCGAATCTTGCGTGAAATGCTGCACAGCCAGTCATCAGCGTCGACGGGATCGACGGAATGATGAAACTTTGGAGGATTCAGCTTCACGAAGTCATTGAGGGACACTGCAGCATTCCTAGGCTGTCGAGCCGTATTCTGCTCAATACGCTCTAGCAGTCGATTGGTCTCCCTTTTGTTTCTTTCTGCCTCAAGCATCACTTCCACCAGAGAAGGCGGGTGAGGCAGGTCTTCCTATGGCGCTTGACTACCCTCACCTTGCTCATGAGCAGGGGCACGGTTCAACCTGGTGAACACCATCCTGACAAACAAACTCATAGCTTAGACCAATATCATATCAATACTAGCTATGGATTAAGAATGTACTGAACACACGGAATGCGGAAATGAATATCCGAACAACATGGTAACAAGCAACTGCTATATATACACCATGGTTCATACACACCCTTACATAGTTCAGTACACCCTTAACCGAAGAGCAAACTACTGAAATTGTGAAACTACTCATCAGAGGCTTACAAGCTGCCTATACATTATTTATCTAGGCCTCCAGAATTCATTTCACATTACTACCATACTTCACAAGTCACACAGGACTGTGAATGTACGGCTACTACCATACTATCCTTCCGCTTACAGCTCAGGCATCCGCATAGAACATCTCATAGAGATTACCTCCATGGCCTGGAAGCTCAACCTGCGGATCAGGAAACACTCTGGCCTGAGATCCCTGGGAACCATAAGGACACGGATGTGGCCTTGGTCCCCTGACTGGTGGTAGGAGGGGTCCCCGAAGAGGTGTGACTCCTCCTATAGCTGGCCAGTCAACGTGAGCCGGAAGATGGGTCCTAACAGGGTTCAGCATCTCCATCTCTCCATACCCTGTCTAGACTACCGGTGCCAGCTGCGTCAGAGCTGTCCACAGACGGGCACGGGTAGCATAAAGCTCCATGCGGAGAGCACGAGCATCCTTGTCTCTGTTCTCTAGCATCTCAACAGTGGTCTGCAGAAGTGGATCCTCCATAGAAGAATCAAAATAGACTCCACTGAGGTATCCCTCTTCACCAGACTGAGAGGCCGGAACATAGCAGAACTCTGAATTCTGCAGCAGTGCATGTCTCGCTCTCATAATAGTCAGCATTGAATAGGCAGCATCTTGTACTGCCATGTCAACGGTGACCCCCAACCCATAGGACCAATGGATTGGCTTCTCAGCTCCAAGGTAGTCTGGGAATACCCTAACAGTGCAGATGTACTGGCTCTGGTTGAAGTCCCGGTACTGTTCCTCCACTGTGTACTCGGGGTACCAGAGGTAACCGCACACCGACATCACTCTGACCAGCATGGCCGTATGACCCGATATATCAATGCAACTGGTCAGATGTACCACCTGACGAGAAGGACGGCCAAGCATCTGTAATAGAGAGTAATGCGAAAGCATTAGAGCTCCGAATGAAAAATTGGGCAGCATAACGGCTGTAAATGCTCAAAAACAAATTTTGAGACAACCCAAAATGGAATAGCTTCACCACTCAACTATCAAGTTCAACTCTCTGATCATCAAACTTACTTCCTGCTTCCTCGGGATAAAAGAAACCCAATATTTCTCGACCCGTAGTCCTATAAGCTACCGATCGGAAACACGAGCCTAGGAGAAGATGAGTAACCTAGTCCTTAATTCCCGCAGAAAAGACGAGGATGACCAGAATAGAATAACTTGAGAAGAGAACAAGAGTGTTACGTTCCCTTCCACAAACAATTCCCTTATATATAACTAAAGCAATTCTAGACTCAACTTCGACCAGTTTGGCTTAGTAATCCTACAGTCAGTCAGGCTCTGATACCAACGCTGTCGGGACCCCGATCCTAAGCCATAGGAATCTAGCCTGTAACACATCGCATCCCTTTGTGGTCTCACGCACGGTTAACTCCACGGCTGCAGCCTTACCTTAGCCGGGACCGTTTGCGTCTTTTGACTCACGTATGCGATAGTGTCGCTAGCAATCCAATATCAAAGAACCTGGATCGACATGTCTAGTCATAAACCAAAGTGGCAGTACCGCACAAGGACAGGCATACATGACCCAACAAAGCAGGTGTCGGTCATCAATGAAAGTAGATGAGTCGTAGCAAGCTACAAGGACTCCATTACATCGCATGACATTTCCCCAAAGGGGACAGACACAGCAGCTAAGAAGACACATGCCGGTCAACCAATGTGTTCGGAGCAGTAGCGAACTACCAAGGCTCATTGGATCACAAAGGGGCATTTCCTTGTAAGGAGTGCTACTAAAGTTCACGACTAGGTATTCGAACCCCATACATATCAAGTACGACACACGTACGCATGGCATACCGATATGTATAGATACATCGATGGCATCACAACATAACCATAAACATACAAGCTTTATTTAAGAGGCTCGGAAGAGCCACACACATAATATTACACATTAAGGGTCTCACGACCCATAATAGCAGTCATACAATACAAGCCAGCGGAAGAGTTATAAACTGTCTGGGTACAGACAGTGCAGCTAGAAGACACATGGCCTGACTATACTACAGAGCTGACGTAGGGCCAGATCGTAGCTGGGGCACCAGCTACTCGTCGTCGTCGATGTCTACGAAGAACCCTCCATTAGGGTCATTAGCAACCTCTGCAACATTTACTAAGCAAACGTGAGTACGAAGGTACTCAGCAAGACTTTAGGAGAACTAACTACTCATGCAAGGTATCAAAAGGTATTGTGGGGTTTCAGACGGAAAGCCAGCATTTGACTCGTGGCTAGACAACTTGCACTTTGAAATTAGTTTTGACAACTTGATTTCTCGCACACGAGTCCACTAACACCACAACAATACATTATCGTGGAATCATTCCGTCTCCATACGAAAATGCCGTCCACGACACTCACGCTTATCTTGACAATTTTATGAGTAACCATTGAAGTTATCTATGAACAACATATGTCTCCAAGTAGTCCATATCCGCGGACGCGACTATTCGAATAGATCATAACCCTGCAGGGGTGTACTTCGTCACACACACTCTCGCCACTTATCGCCATGTGCACGTCATGCACCTCGGCAACCTTCAAGCGGAAGCCCAGCGAGGGAGTCGGCCACGACCGTTAACCACACTAGTACCTAGTCCAGGTTTATCGCCTATCTGAGAGTAACCCGTACGGAAGTCCGGCCGGGGTTTCCGCCACGGCCTCAAATGATGTGCGCAGGGTTCCCAAGCCCACCATCCGGGTGCCACTTGGTACACCGTGCCACTGCCTACCACATCACGGTCCACCTCTCAGGTCAGCACCATGCACGGCCTCCAGCATTACTATAAACACCAGAAACTACTTGCAACTCCTGGACCGAGTACTACGCAATTAATAGGCCGAGCGGAGTCATATTTCAGGGCCCAGCATGTGGTAGTATCTAGTCTTGGATTACATACACGGAACTCAGTTCCTAAGGACGGTTCCAATGAAACAACCCGCCATGTACTCCTACACAGCCTTTCACCGGTACCTTTACCAAATCAAGTTCAACACACAACCTTTGCTCACCGAACACATTCCTCATTTCTGTTCATCTCCCAGATGACAGACCATACACAACTCTAAGCATAGCATGCATAGCAGGATAAGGCACATCATAGCTCAAGCAACTACCAGGTATGCTAGGTTGCAAGGTTCGGCTATTTACTGTGACAAGGTTAAGTCATGCAAAGGAAGTGGGTCCAACTATCGTGGCAAAAGGAATTGTAGCATTTGATCCTAATGCAATAAATAGGTGCAGGAGCAAGAACATAGGAGTTATCGGGATGATCAAAAGGGTTCCTTGCCTAGTTGCTCAGAGGAGGAACGATATCCGTCAGACGGATATTTGGTGGAATCCGGGGGTGCGGAGCCTACCGAAATGAATGGCAACATTCAATAACAATCATATGCACTCAAAATGATGCATGAGCATGGCATGAGAATGCAAGGTGATAAGTTATTAATTCCAACATGTAATAGGTTTAGAGTTGATTTGAATCACATTCGAATAGCAATTCAAACGGGTATTTTCGGATATCGGTTTAATTGATTCGACCTGATGCTCGGTTCATCTTGATGTTAACATGCAAGAATTGTCATGTTATGATACTGATTTGTATCTAGGGCAGTTTGTGATCATTGCAAATATAATGAAATTTGAATATTTTTGCAAATTCCATTTATAAGGTGATTAAAATAATTGAATTATTCCTTATTTCACAATTTAGTGTTCTGTAACTTCTTCAAACATAGTTGAAAATAGCATAATCAGAATCCTTGAATTTTTCTGATACTTCTTCATATATAAATTATTTTCATTGGAGTTACAGATTAATTTCTATGATTTTTTTAAATTTTAGCAATTTCCTGAATTAGTTTTAAACTGGAAATTCTATTTATTGCATCAGGCTGACGTCAGCAGGTCAGCTGACCTGTTCAGGTCAAACCTGACAGGGGGGCCCCACTGGTCAGCCTCTCTGGGACTAATCCCGCGCTGACCAGCCCCTAATTGGGGTTTGACCAGGCGTGGGGCCCTCTGGCAGCGACTGAGGGGAGGGCGATTACGCCCTAATGGTCGGCCACGTCGACGGCCACCGGAGGGTGGTCGCCGGCGACCAGACCCGCGGCGGAGGGCTCGCCGGAGGCGACCTAGAGGGCGCTGCACAGCACCAAAACGCACGCGGTTGGCAGCTACAGCATGCTCGCGAAGTGGCCGATCTGGCAGGACCATCTGGGGAGGCTAGGGTCGCCGGAAGAGGAGACGGCGACGAGCCGGAGCGGCGGCCGAAGCTCGGGCGCCATCGGGGTCTTTGAATTAGGGAAATCTACGCTCGGTTCTTAGCTGCTACGGCATCTACGCGTCGTCCTGGAGCTGCTGGTGCCCTCGGAAGGACGAGCTGATCATCGGAGGGCTACCGGCGACGAGCGGCAGCGGCGGTCCTCGTCGGGCTCCGGTAAAACTAGCGCTAGAGGAGGGGATCGACGGGGGAAACTTAGGGGAAACGACCGCATGCTCAAGGGGAGTGCAGAGCAGAGCTTAAACGGCTCGGGGAAGGCCTGGGGGCGACGAATCGACGGGAGAGGTCCGGCGGCCGGAGGTGGAAGACGACGGCGTTGCGGGCGTTGCAGGGCTCGAGGAAGCTTCGGCTTCTGCAGAGACAACCAGGGCGACGAGGCGGAGCTAATGGCGTGCTCTGGGAGGGGATCATATGGCCAGGGGCACGGGCAGATCGAGCTCGAGCTCGGCTCTAATGGCGGCAGCAAGGAGGGGGAGGAGATCCGGGCGGAGGAGGAGAACCGAGGCGGGGAATGGATACGGGAGGCTCTGGGGAGCTTATCCCCGTCGTCGCCAGCGCGAGGCGGCGGACAGGCAGGCACGCAGGTGCGTGGCCGCGCCGGAGGAGGCGGCGGCCACCTCCTGCTGCCTACTGGCGCGAGGGAGGGGACGAGCGGGGAGATGGGCCGGGCCAGGCTTGGGCGACAGGTAAGCTCTTTCCCATTTTCTCTGTTTTTTGTTTTTCTGTTTTGCTAATTATTGTATTGCCAATTAATTCAGCTCCAAAACAAAAAGTAAAAACTATTTTAGACCTCCTGAAATATTTGTTATAATATCCCCACTCATTTCCAAGGTTTTCAACATTTTTGGAAAATTATAGTTTCTGATTTCAATTTTTAAATTTGAAACCAGTGGCTTTTGCATTTATTTAAAATGCTTAAAGTGTCAAGAAAATAGTTTTCTCCAATGCTCATTTACTTTCATGATTTATCAGAAAGTTTGAACATTTCTTGAGGCCATTTTGGGTTCATTGATTTTGAACTAGTTTGAGATTTCCTTTAATTGAAATGGTGGCTAGGGTTTTGAGTTTTTCCTTTGCCACTTTGTTGTTTTTGTTGAAACTTCTTAGATGCAAATGCAAAGAAGACATGAGCACAATGCTATCTTGCTTAAGGGTTAGGGACGTGACACGGTGCTAGCAGATGTAGAAGAACGGTAGGATTGGATGGGCACCGACAGGGATTCAGAGGGACCCGTTGAAAGACCATGTTTTGATCATCCGGTCTTCAAACACCCTGAAGTGCGAGGACATACACGGAGGCGATCAAACTTGTGGGGAACGTGTGCAAAACTCTGCAGAGTACTCAAACCTAATCGATTAGCCGTGTCCACGGTCATGGACAACTTGAGCCAAAGGAACTGAAGTTATCTGGATTTCTCAACACCATTAAATATATTTGATGAGGGTAATTATTGAAAACTCGGGTACGAGAACTGGTTGGCGGAACCATCTCATTAACAACCAACCTTTGTAGTAATATTTTGCTTTTAGCCCCTCTTGTTGTAGGAGAAATTTTTTTCTTTGCGCTAAAAACTTATAGCCCCACCTGCCATATATGCATATAGTATAGATGATTACTTTTCACCCCTCGCTTATGTGACTTGCCGGCATATTCAATATGCTGACCTACACGGCTGCAACGTCTTATGTTGCAGATATTTTCTTCGACGAGTAAGAGTACGATTCAGGGTTACGGTCTACACTCAACTTTCCGTTGGTGTTTATTGGGACTCCACTCCCTTGACCGCTTCCACTGAGATAATTAAGGTATATATCAGTTTTACGCTATTTACATGTGATTGCACTTTGATATATACACTGATGTACTGTGTGTGCCAGCATACTGATCCAGGGATGGCACAGATACACACAGGCTTGACTCGTTTTCAGTCGGGTCGCTACAGAAATGGTATCAGAACATATGTTGACGGTAGGACGTGACCCTAGAAATTGGAAATCTCTTAGGAAAGGATCTCTCAAAAAACTTTATTTTCAAGAACACCTTTTACTTCTCATCTCTTCTGACTTCATCAAATGTTCTCCCTCACCTCAAATAGTTATACAATCCCCTTACCCCTTTGACCTCATGAATAATCAACGGAGTTCTACTTCAAAGTAAAGATGATTTCACCACGCGTTTCAAGAATTGAAGCTACACCAACAGAAGACTCTTAAGACCCGAAGAACTCGAAGACCCTGAAGTGTTCGAATAATTATATGACCATTAGAAGTCCAAACCCCTTTTATATACCCACGATAGATACGATGATTTGTGAGCCATCATTGGTGTGTGTTTTCCGACGGCCACAATAAAACCCATTCTCAAAAATATTGTTTGTATTGTGTGTATCTCCCTCCCTCTCTTACCCGTCTCATCCCCAAAACCTCAACCCTACCAGATGGAGTATGAAGCTGGACTTGTAGTCTCTGGACCAATGACCCAGCTAGAGGCTGAAATATGGATTCAGAACATGGAGAACCACTTCGGGAGTAACTTGATCTCAAGGAAGTATGAAGTGGAACACGCTCTCCAGTACTTTACCCAAAGTGCTGCAATCTGGTGGAAAATGCATCATGCCATACAAGGATTTAGTGGAGCAGAAACCTGGGACGAATTCAAGAAGACTTTGTTAAGACCCCGTCTTATTCAGAAGTGCTATGATAATCTGAAGGAGAAGACTTGTGCATGCAAGATCTATGGAGAAATAGGACACACCCAGGAAGAACACAAGGATGGATGCACTCATTGTGAAGAAAATCACCCAGCTGAGGAATGCCCAACTAGTCAGGTGACTTGTTTCTTGTGTGAAGGAACCACCCACTACCCAGCGGCGTGTCAAATTTACCCCAAGTATGCCTGAAACCCACAGACCCCGGGACTAACAAGGATCAAGTACTATCTTTTTCGAGAAGGAAACTTGTTTCAACAAACGTTTTCTTAGGAGCATACGACAACCCGGGAGTGGTGAAGAAACGATAGATGTTTGTTCAGCTTGCAGAACCAATGGTTTATCCGAACTTCGTTCGTGGACAAGAGAAACTCTGCAACGCTTGTGAGGATGCCCAAGTGTTAGAATACGAGATTCACTAAACCTTATACAAGGTAATGATTTCAGTCCGACATGGCTTGGCCACCATGACGACTTACTATTATCATTCTCTTGCTATTCGAAATGGTAAATCTGAGAGACTTACCCATAGTGAGAGACGACGTTCTTTGAAGCTTTAGTTTAAGCCTTAGAATGGTATAAGAAAAGCCCCATGTACATGGCACCTGCTGTCACACGTAGGAAATTTTACGGTGAGAATGAAACCAAGACCCCTCTCTCTGCAGGATAACCACAAATGGTAGACCACCATGAGAACCATCGATATGATATTTAGAATTGACCACGAGACTGTCAGTTAAGAAGACCCCGTGACGGAAGAAACTTATATCAAACGGAAGAGCCCTCGTTTTGATGGAGACGTTATGAATATAACGGAAGATATGAAGACTGTGCGATGTCAGTTACCAAAACCCCAGAGGATCGTTAAAGCATTTTGAGGGACCAGTATCTCTCATTTTAAGTGTGGTAGCATCCCACCTTGCCGGAGATTGGATTTGTTAGAAGACCCCCCAAACCCTAACCTTTCTTTCTTGCCTCTTCGAATCTCGAGGACGAGATTCATTTTAAGTGTGGTAGTTTGTAACATCCCAAAATTATAAATTTTGGAATGTTAATATAATTATTATTAGATTGTTTGATGGTTGCCTGAGTGATTGAAACTTGTGTGAAATTTGAAACTTTTCAAAAATTTTGAATGAGAGGGAATAAAATGACTTTCCCCTTCTCCGGTGAATTCAAATTCAATCTTTTAAAAGCAACGAGAAAAGATGACATGACTTCTTCAACTATAAAGAATTTGAACGGAGATATTTGCATTTGAATTCTCTTGCATTTTTATTTTTTTTCTTCATGCAAGAAATGCCGGGAAATACTTTCTGTCAAACAGAAAAGAGAGGAGGAACATGACCCTCGAACCCACGGGCATTTAGAAAGTTATTTGAACCCTCAAACTTAGAGGGTCATTTGAAAATTATTTGCAAAAGAGAATAAATCTTTTAGGCAATTTTGTGAAAATAATTTTATTCTGAATTTTTATTTTTGCCGTGGAAAAATGCCCATCCTCTATATTTTATTTTTCTGATAATTTTAGTATATAAAAACTCTTTATTCCGAATTGATTTGATTGCCTTTTTATCGTTTTAGTTTCCTAGTTTTAAAAATAGGAAGGAAATCACTTTTATTAGGAAATACCTGCTGGCCCATTAAGACTTTCCTATTCTGGCACAAGAAGATCATCTTCTTCCTCCTCTCTCCCTCACGTCATAGAAAACCTTCCTTCCATGGATAGAGGATCCCCACCTCCGGGATTCACGAAGCACATTCCTTCCCAGCGCCTCCCGTCGCCTCTATAAGAACCCCCTGCACCTCCTCGTTCCATTCCCGTTAAAAACTTCCCCTCTCCTCGCCTCTAGCTCGCGCACCCCTCGCCGGAGTTGACAACCAGAGAACATCACAGGAGCTCCACCTCGCCACCACCCTGCACTCCTCCCCATCGCCAGGAGCTTCCCACCCTTCGGCCACCCCTCCTCCAACACCCCACCCCGCCGACCACCCTCCTACACACCCCTCCACCTCGCTGCACCTTGCCCCCCTGCTCCTCTCCATCACCAGCAGCCAGGAGCTCTTCCTCCTCCACCTCGCTCCCCTGCAGCCCTACCTCCACCTCGCCTCCCTCGCCTCCCTGGAACCCCTCCACCCTTCGCCCCCCCCCCTCCACCACTCCTCCCGCCGGCCCCTTCCCCACCCTCGCCGGAGCCCCACCCATCGGCCACCACTCCAGCCACGGGAGCAACTCCCCAGCCACGGTAAGGCCTTCTTCCTTTTTTTTCTTGTTTTGTTTTTTAGTTTACCCTTAGATCTATTTTTAACGGTATAGATTAGAGTGACTTACCCCTTCGGTTTTCTAAAAAGAACCGGCAGTTGTTTTATTTAGCCAAACAGTTTTCTTCTATGGTGCGGACGATTGTTAGTTTAGCACCGCAGCGCACACCCCCTAGCCAACCAGAGATCGCCGCGTGGCCCGTTCATTAGTTAGCTTTTATTCTGTTTTTTTAGATTTAGTTCAAAAACAGAAAGTTCCAATCTTGTTTAGCCCATAACTTTGGATCCCGAAGTCCAATGATAGTGATTATTTTTCCAGTAGCTCACAAATTGCCTGTAGTTTTTAAAAACATATAATTTGTCTATGTTTGATATTTTCAAATATAAGTTAGATCAGATTTAGTTTAAACCTTGTTTTGCCTATTCCAGGAGTTTAAAAATAGCTTTTAATTTGATTCCTTTTGGTACTGATCACTAGTGATCTTATGTATCATTGGTAAAAAGTTCAGATTTGTTTGAGTATCTTAGCTCACTGTTTCTTGTGAAACAATTTCTGTTTCACCTCTTTTAGGATTTCGGCTAATTCCTTTTCTATTTTTGTTTTAAAATATTTTCTTTATTATTTCAGAAAGATTATTATGTTTTGTTTCTGTTAGTTAAACAGTAGTTTTGCAACAAGTTTTTATTTTCTTTTTATTTGTTTTCATGAAATCAATTCTAGTTCCTTAGTAACTTGCAATTGGTTTCCGCATTGTTTCAAATCCCGTTTGGAAATCCTTTCAAGTAGTTTTGTGAAAAGTACTTTATTTTATCTTAGTTAAACTTATATCTTAGTTCCATGTTATTATTTTCTGTTGGACAAAAATAATTTAGTGTTTGATGTAGTAGAAGACTCCCTAGTCTTATTTGAAGTTCCTTTCGGTTTTCTATTTTGCTCTCTCTTTTGTTTTGATTGTTAGAATGATTGCTAGTATGAGTGCTTATGTGAATGATATGTTTGTTATATAGATTTGATCGGAGAGTGATGAGTAGTCTATCAAGTTATTTTCTCGAGAAATTCTTCTTCGTCAACATCACCAGGCAAGTCACGTTGATCATACTATCACCTATGTTTTATGCATCGTAGTTCTACCATCCTATGCCCAATTGCATGCTGAGTAGGTACTTGGAAATTTTAGTATAGATTGTAGTATAATGTGGTAGGCACACAACAACCCCGATACTTGGCCTCGGGACGACAATTTCCATATTGCTATGTTTGAGTAGACGGGAAGTCGGTTGAGTGCATAACACGAGTGATGCGAGGTTGATTAAATAATCAAGACAGGTTAAGACAAGATTTTCAAGACCTCGGACGCAATGCAACTCTAGGTGAAGGACGGTTGATCGGCTCCCTGGAAAACCCAGTGGATGCGCGGGATGCTGGGGACGGCCATGACATCCTGCGGAAAGCTTCACCCAGGCCCAAAGAGACGGACGGATATTTTCAAGACCCAAGGCTTACCTGCACAGCCACAAGTCATTATGGGCTCTGGCTTGGTTGGACAACGCGGCAACTCTGGACAGGCGGTGCTAGCAGATGTAGAAGAACGGTAGGATTGGATGGGCACCGACAGGGATTCAGAGGGACCCGTTGAAAGACCATGTTTTGATCATCCGGTCTTCAAACACCCTGAAGTGCGAGGACATACACGGAGGCGATCAAATCTTGTGGGGAACGTGTGCAAAACTCTGCAGAGTACTCAAACCTAATCGATTAGCCGTGTCCACGGTCGTGGACAACTTGAGCCAAAGGAACTGAAGTTATCTGGATTTCTCAACACCATTAAATATATTTGATGAGGGTAATTATTGACAACTCGGGTACGAGAACTGGTTGGCGGAACCATCTCGTTAACAACCAACCTTTGTAGTAATATTTTGCTTTTAGCCCCTCTTGTTGTAGGAGAAAATTTTGCTTTGCGCTAAAAACTTATAGCCCCACCTGCCATATATGCATATAGTATAGATGATTACTTTTCACCCCTCGCTTATGTGACTTGCCGGCATATTCAATATGCTGACCTACACGGCTGCAACGTCTTATGTTGCAGATATTTTCTTCGACGAGTAAGAGTACGATTCAGGGTTACGGTCTACACTCAACTTGCCGTTGGTGTTTATTGGGACTCCACTCCCTTGACCGCTTCCACTGAGATGATTAAGGTATATATCAGTTTTACGCTATTTACATGTGATTGCACTTTGATATATACATTGATGTACTATGTGTGCCAGCATACTGATCCAGGGATGGCACAGATACGCACAGGCTTGACTCGTTTTCAGTCGGGTCGCTACACACCTAGTCCAGCAATCAAGTTTGAACCTTCTTGTTATTTTGACTTTTTGAAATTTTGCCATCTCCTCAAACTTCTCCCACCTCTTAGCTATGGCAATCCAGTATGCCACACTTTCACGGACTTTATCAATAGCTGACTTCAATACATCCAACCCATCCTTCACTATAAGATTTAGGATATGTACACAACAACGCATATGAACTTTATTACCTTCACACAGGAGCTTTTTCTTCCCTATCTTGTCCACAATCAACCCAATTGCCTTTTCATTTGTTGTGCAGTTGTCAACAGTCACACTCATCAGCTTTTCACCAAGATTCCAATCAACCAAGGACTCATATAGTTGTTCGGCTATAACATCTGCATTATGTGGTGCGGGGACATAAATAAACCTACAATTTTCACAAAGTTAAACAATTAGAGAGCATAAAAATATAATAAAAAACTTCAAACATGAAATAGGGACTTGTGAGCAATATACCTGATCAGAATGCTCCGCAAATCTATTATCTATTATCCTAAATCTCTTATATTTTGGACTTTAGGGGGAGAGAATCAACCCCTTGATCAAAACGCTAATGACTGCAAATCTACAATTTGCACAAAGTTAAACAATTAGAGAGTAGCGCTAGGGCCATGAGTACAAGATTTAGGATATGTGCAAAACCTGATCAGAACGCTAATGACTGCAAATCTATTATCTTTTGGACTTCTCTCTCAGTATCAGCAGTGCATGCATCATGAGCGTGGATTCCCGTGGCATGCCACATGATTTCCCGACTTTTAGCATTAAGGGGTTGATTCTCGCCCCCCCCCCTAAAGTGAGGAAAAAATCCTCGTAAAAAATGCAATCAGCAAAACGAGCCATGTGACAATCACCTGTCATGGGGTCCAGATACCTTATTATGGACACAGTCTCATAACCAACGCATATCCCCGACTTAGGGAGCGTGCCCATTGCTGATCACTTGGGTGGTGGTACTGGTAAATATACCTGGCAACCGAACCTACGAAGGTGGGAAATTTTTGGTGCCGACCCTTTCCCAAGCTGAACAGGAGAGTGGATGTTTTAGGCCGATGGTCTAATGTTGATGAGATTGGCCGCGTGTAGCATAGTGTGGCCCCAACATGTAGTTGGTAAATTAAAACCTTGAAGGAGCGGTCGGGAAATGAATTTAATTATTTTAATCAATGCCTCGGCAATTCCATTTTGTGTATGAACATGTGGTACCGAGTCCTCAACTTTGATTCATATTGCCATGCAATAATCATCGAACGCCTTTAAAGTAAATTCTCCGACGTTATCCATTTGAATAGACTTTATACGATGATCAGGGAAAATTTTCCTCCTTTGTATGCTCGGAGAGATCAACTTTGTAAAGGCATGGTTCCATGTTGATAGGAGGCAAACATTGGACCATTTAGAGGAAGCATAAATGAGCACCATGAAGTTCCTAAACAGCCCCGTGAGCGGCTGAATTGGACCGCATATGTCCCCATGGATACGTTCGAAGAACGTGGGGATTTCGTCCCTGTCTGGAGAGGCGATGACCTAATGACTAACTTCCCCGTTGCGCATGCGGAGCATACGAAATCATCGGGATTTGGGAAGTATTTGCCGTTAACATTATGACTGTTGCGTTAACATTATGACTGTTAGGGCATATTTCTCCCTAAGTGGCTTTGGTGATTGATGACAATGCCTGTGCGGACTAATCGTGTGCATTGAGCATTTCAGGTAACTCATGTCTAGGCACAAGACGATTCGGTGCCCCTCAGAGTCTATCAAAGACGGTTGCTTTCTACATTTCTTTTTAGTGGATTTGAGTCATAGGAAAGTTGTACCATTAAGAGGGGGTCCACTTCGGAAAGGTTAGGGTGGAATCAACATGTTCACATCTGTTCTTCTGCACCACCTTTCCTTCACTTCAATGGAGCTCAAGTCGTTTCCCCTTGTCTGTGCAAAGTGAAAGCAGCAAGGTGCTTGTTTTCGGTGGCCATCGATAGTACCATAGGCGCCAGCAGTAGTACCGCTCCTAGCATCGGTAGTACCACTGTCACCAGCTTCTACTACGAGCTCCTATGGTAGTAAGAGCGGACATAGTATTTTACTACTGCCCTCAGGCGGTAGTACCGCAAAACCGTGTCCGGTACTACCGTGCTGGATTTTTTAAACAGCCATAGCCTCAGCGGAGGTAGACACGAAAGTAATTTTTTACTTCTGTGTACCTCGTGTGGCAGTTGGATACTACCCTACGATAGTATCGTAAGGGCATGCGATAGTACCGCTCGTTGCCCCGTGCATTAGTTCCTCCCTCTCCCACTACAGTGCGTGTGGTAATACAGCACGGGGCAGTGGTAGTACCGCTATTCTTGTGCTGAAAGTGGGGGTAACGGTTGGATTCTTCCCCCCACTATATAAAGGGGTCTTCTTCTCCAAGAAGACCACCTCTTCCCTTCCTAAACTCCATTGTTGCTCTAAAGCTCATTTTCACCCGATCTCTCTCCCTAGCCAATCAAACTTGTTGAATTTCTAGAGATTGGTTGAGAAGGCCCGATCTACAGTTCCACCAAGAGAAATTTGATTCCCTCACTAATCCCTCTCGGATCTTGTTACTCCTCTGTGTTTGAGCACCCTAGACGGTTGAGGTCACCCCAGAGCCACATTCCATTATGGTGAAGCTCCTTGGTCTTGTTGGGAGCCTCCAAGCTTGTTGTGGAGATTATCCCAACCTTGTTTGTAAAGGTCCGGTCGCCGCCTTCAAGGGCACCGCTAATGGAATCACCGCATCTCGCATTGTGTGAGGGCACGAGGAGAATATGGTGGCCCTAGTGGCTTCTTGGGGAACATTGTGCCTCCACACCGCTTCAATGGAGACGTACTTCCCATCAAAGGGAAGGAACTTCGGTAACACATCCTCGTATCCACCGATTCCACTTGTGGTTATCTCTTACCTTTACTTTGTGCTTGCTATTGTTGTGTTGTATTCCTTGCATGCACTAGTTGTTATTGTTGTTAGCATCATATAGGTTGCTCACCTAGTTGTTCATCTAGAGAACCTTTTGTTGCTAATACTAATTTGTTAAGAAAAGCTAAAATTGGTGGTTGCCTATTCACCCCCTTCTAGTCAACCATACCAATCATTTCAATTGGTATCAGAGCCTCGTCTCTCTATTGAGGGTTTCACCACCCGAAGAGTATGGTTGACGACGGTGGTGGTGGGAATGAAGTGCCCGAGGTCGTGGACTTGAATTCGATCACACGTGATGACATGAATGAGGCTATGGCCTCACTCAAGACGTCCATGAAGATCGAAGTCAAGTCCATGCTTAAAGAATTGCTTGAGGGGTTGAAGCATTCTTCTGAACTGTTGCTTGTGGATAAACCCACTGCATTGAAGTTGGAGGCCAATTTCTACAAGGAAGCGGCTAGAGGTACTCAAACTTCTTCCCCTCTTGACCAGAATGGGATGGGAACCTTTGCCTCGGTTCCTCCTCCCCCAATCTATGGAGGACCGGTCCCTACACCGCATATTAATAACCTTAGTCCTCCTCCTAAGATTGTTAAAGGTTATTTTGCTAATTGGCTTTTTGCATCAAGTCTCATTAGAATCATAGCTTAACAAATCTGTTAAGAATCACCGAACAAGGCTTCTACCCACATGATCCAAACAATTTCTCTCCAGGAGAATAGGCGGACAATCAATTTAACCATTCCGCGTTGTTCATCCTTCAAGCCGCAGTTCCTCCTGAGGATCTATCTCACTTGTGCCCCTTCACTCATGCAAAGGATTGTTGGGAGCACATCATGTTGTTGTAGAGGGGGAGCTCAAGCATTAAACGGTCCAACTTTGAAGTGCTACTTGATGAGGCCCATGAGTTTGTGATGCTAGAAGATGAGGATTCTCGCGATCTCTACCGAAGGGTGACTACTCTTGCCGTTTCTCTCCAAGATCA
The DNA here is from genome assembly GCF_904849725.1 of Hordeum vulgare subsp. vulgare. Taxonomy (NCBI): domain Eukaryota; kingdom Viridiplantae; phylum Streptophyta; class Magnoliopsida; order Poales; family Poaceae; genus Hordeum; species Hordeum vulgare. Next base: position 460,051,810 of record NC_058521.1, read on the forward strand.
AGGGAGCAAGGATACGGATGACAATTGGATCAAGCGCAGGTTTCTCAAGGCCATCATGCCTTTCAACAAAGCCATGTCCTCCATAATTCGTCAAAGGCCGGATTTCCACACCTTGACCTCAAGTGAAGTGTTGGATGAGTTCATCACCATGAATATCATGAACGAGACCGCCGACAATGCTCTAGCTTGTGTCCGGTCAAAGAAAGCCTCACACAACCTTTCCTTGAGTGGCAAGGCCATTTCGAAAGAAGAAGAGGAAGATGAAGAAGAGGGTTGCCCCGAAGACACAAAGTATGCTTATCACGAGCACATGGCTCTTGCATCAAGGCAATTTTGGGGCAACAAGAGAAACTCCAGGCCCAACTTCTCCAAGAACAACTCTAGTGGGTCCCAGAACAAGCAACAAGTTAGGACATGCTACAATTGCGGCAATGTGAGTCAGTGTGTGGTGGATTGTCCTTATGAGAAGAGGGAAGACAACAGGGTCAAGCTCATTCGCAAAGACAAAGCCAAGTCAATTCCAAGCAAGAACAACTTCACCAAGATGACTCCTCCAAAGGGTTTGGTGGCCCTTGAATAGTACACCTTCGATGATGACGAGGATGATACAAGCCGTGAGGGGATGGCAATGACTACCGTGGCCATTGACACCTCCTCCCCCAAGGTGTCTCTCTTCGGCGCCCCCAACGAGAACCGCATCACCAAGTGCCTGGTGGCAAAAGGTACCAATAAGGTACCCCCCCAACATCAAGACCACTATCACTACTACTCCTTCATTGTTAGATTGTGTTTATCATAGTGAAGTCGTGGAGCTTGATGAGAATGGGTTTGACAAATTCTTGAGTAAGCTCAAAGGTGAATCCAAGAAGCACTTTGTTGCTCTTTTGGAACAGCTTGGTGAGGCCAATGATATCATTGAGTCTCATGAGGATACTATCTCCAAGATGGAGGGAGATAGTCGTGAATATGCTGATGAGATTGTGGAACTATCTATTGCTATAGAGGAAGAGTGTGGTGTTTGTTTAGATCTTTAGGAGTCACACAACGTTGACCATTCTAAATTGCCAAAAGATCTTGATCATGCTATCGTTCTTACCCGTGTGCTTAAGTCCGAGAAAGTTTCACTTGGGGTTGGCGATGATAGACTCAAAGAAGAATTTGGCACACTTGACAAGGCCCACAAGGTCTTGAAAGGTGTTCATTCCTCTCTTAAGGAGTCTCATGATCAACTCCAAGTAAAACTAACCAAGTAGATCTCCACTTGTCCTCCCTTCGTTCTAATTGAAAATTCTTGTGTTACTAACTCTTGTTGTGAGCATGTGCATCTTGTGGAGGAGAATGCCAAGTTGAAAGAACAACAAGAGAAGGGCCTTGTGTCATGCATCCAAGGCGACAAGAACCTAAATGACCTTTTGAGTAACCAAAAGGAATTTGTAGGAAAGGAAGGACTTGGGTTTGCACCCAAGTCTAAGAAGAAAAAGAAGAACAAGACCAAGCAATCTCTTTTTCTCAATGACACTTTTGTCAAAGAGGGGGACGGTACTCATAAGAAGAAGAAGAAGAACAAGGATGGGGGTGGCAATGCCAAGAAGGGAAAACCGTCTCTACCAACAAAGTCGACGACTTTAACCCCTCTTATGTTTTATGCCGTGCTAGTGATGGGCATGCTTACTCTAAATTTGTTGGTTCTTATTATGACTACAATGAATGGTCTATTTGCGTTCCTAAGACCCTTGTTACTAACATCAAAGGACCCATTCAAGAATGGGTACCTAAATCCAAGCATTGATCTCTTGTAGGAGTTTGCTTTCGGAGGGGTGTCATGGTTGCTCGCTAGTGGAGCCACAAATCATATGACCGGGAGCAAGGACTTGGTGGTGGATGTGTATCCAATTCCATCTATGCCCACCCATGTCCAATTTGGTGATGCCTCAATATCGAAGGCATTGAAACTTGGCAAGGTGGTCATCTCTCAAGATTTATCTATAGAGAAGGTCATTCTTGTCGAGTCCCTTGCATACAATTTGCTTTCCGTTCATCAACTTGCAATTATGGGCTTTGCCACATTCTTTGATCTCGATACCGTGGACCTTTTGTGGAGAAAGACTCTTAAAGTAGCCTTTGTTGGACATGTCGAGAACGGTCTCTATTTGGTGAACTTTTCGGAGCAACCCACTAAGACCATGATTTTTCTAATGGCTAAAGTTGATGTGGATTGGCTTTGGCATTGCTACTTATTGAGCTTGCGATGGTTTTCCCTTGAAGATGAAAGGGTGACTCAAAAAAGTAGATAAGTATTTCCTTGATTTTGTTGAGAACCAAGGTATCAATCCAGTAGGAGGAACAAGCAAGGCCCCAATCATAGTACCTACACAAACAATTAAACACTAGCACCTGATACGTCCCAAACGTATCTATAATTTCTGCTTGCTCCATGCAAGTTTTGGGTGATATTTCTATGTGTTTTGTACACTTTCATACCTTTTTCAACATATTTGGACTAACCTACTAACTCAGTGCACCCAGTGCCAGTTTCTGTCTACTGATGTCTGTGAATTGCAGGTTTATACCCATATTTCCAGTGCCCGAAAAATTCCACAAAAATATATAAAAAAATCAGCATTCCATAAGACTCCAGACGACCGGAGGAGGGCTAGAGGGGGGTCACCAGGCCCCCCGGTGCCCTGGTGGCGCGGCCTGGCCCCTGGCCGCGCAGGGAGGCCGCCTGGGTGGGGCCCACCCCCTCTAGTGCCCTACCTTGGCTCCTATTTTTACCCCGTCGAGGAAACCCTGATTCCATAACCCTTTTCTCCAGAAGCAATTCCGATCTCCGCCGCCATCGCCAACAAGTTTCGGGGGACCAAAATTCCTGTGCCAGCACCCTGCCAGGACGGGGAAGTGCCCCGGATTCATCTCCATCGATGTTACTTCCTCCCTCCATGAAGCGGGAGTAGTTCCTCCTCGGGGCTGAGGTCTTCCACAGTATCTATGTGGTTAATTCTCTCTCCCATGATGTGATCTTGATTGTGATCATAGGCTATGTTAACCTAGGGTGATCCCATGATGTTTCCCCTTCTTTTATGTATTGGATTGATGTACTCACTTGATCTTATCTAGTATAATCTCCGAGACCATGGTGACAACGGTCTATTCGACATGGATTAGAAGAATGTTTTGATGAGTGATTTCCTCTTTTGGGAATTGATTGAATATCGAGAGTCTCTTGGTGTTTTTCTTTGACTATCGTTGAGATACGTTGTGGTGATTGTGGTACTATCTTTGGATGGTTGCGGTGACATTGGGAAATCCAAGTATGAGAACTACGAACTCTGAGGTGTGCTTCTGTAGCCCTACATAATTGTCATCCTCTCTTGATCACAAAGGAATGACCTCCGAGTACGTCTCCATTGGATGTTTTAGTGGAAATATCATGTGATTAGACTATGTTAATGTTGTTGGGAGTTGCCACTAGTGAAAGTATGAAACCTAAGCCTTGTTTATCACCATTGTTACACCGTTTATGCTCACTTTTGTCACTTGCTACCTTGCTGTAATTTTTATTACAAATTTATATTACCTTGCTTTGCCACACCTATCACCATATTTTACCATCTCTTCGCTGAACTAGTGAACCTATACAATTTACCATTGTATTAGTTGTGTTGGGGACACATGAGACTTCTTGTTTCTTAATTGCAAGGTTGTTTGAGAGATACCATCTTCAACCTCTACTTCCATGAGTTCGATAAACCTTAGGTTATCCACTTGAGGGAAATTGTTGCTATCCTACAAACCTGTGCGCTTGGAGACCCAACAAAGTCTACAAGAATAGAAGCGTGCTAGACATCAGCACCCAACGCTAAAAAGGGGTTGTCAATCCTTTCATAGTTATTTGCAATGATGAGATCTAATAGAGGTAGATATAAAAGATTGCGGAAACAAAAGTAAATAAATTGCAGCAAGATAGTTTTGGTATTTTTGGTTTATAGACCTGAAAGTATAATATGGAAAATAGACCCGGGGGCCATAGGTTTCAGTAGAGGCTTCTCTCATAAAGGAAAATAATACGGTGGGAGAAAAAATTAGTGTTGAGCAATTGATAGAAAAGCGAATAATAATGAAGATATCCAAGGCAATGATTATGCATATAGGCACCAGGTCGGTGTCAAGTAGACCGAAACGATTTTGCATATACTACTATTACTGCACACATCGACTGACTCCTACCTCCATCTAGAGTATTAAGTTCATGAGGAACAGAGTAACACATTAAGTAAGATGACATGATGTAGAGGGATAAACTCAAGCAATATGATGAACACCCGATCTTTTTATCCTCGATGGCAACAATACAATACGTGCTTCGCTACCCCTACTATGTCACTGGGTGAGGACACCGCAAGATTGAACCAAAAAAAAGCACTTCACCCATTGCAAGAATTACCAACCTAGTCAGCCAAACCAAACCAATAACTCGAAGAGACTTGCTAAGATATGAAATCATGCATATAAGAATTCAGAAGAGACTCAAATAATATTCGTAGATAATCTGAACATAAACTCACAATTCATCGGATCTCGACAAACACACCGCAAAAGAGTATTACATCAGATAGATCTCCATGAAGATCAAGAAGAACATTGTATTGAAGATCAAAGAGAGAGAAGAAGCCATCTAGCTACTAGCTATGGACCTGTAGGACTGTGGTGAACTACTCACGCATCATCGGAGGGGCAATGGAGTTGATGTAGATGCCCTCCGTAATCAATTTCCCTCTGGAAGATTACTGGAAAAGGCTCCCAGATTGATCTCATGGGAACACAGGCTCTTGGCGTCGGAAAAGTATTTTCGTGGCTCTTTTTAGCGATGAGGGAATATTTGGGAATTTATAGGCTGAAGAATAGGGTTAGGGGACCTGTAGGGGACCCACAAGATAGGGGCGCGACCCCCCCCCCCCAAGGGCACGCCGTGTAGGCTTGTGGCCTCCCAACAGGTGCCCAGCCCCCTACTCCAAGTATTCTGGGTATCTTCTAGTCCAAGAAAAATCAATCCGGAGATTTTATTCCGTTTGGACTCCGTTTAATATTCATTATCAACAATACTCAAAAACAAGGAAAAAACAAAAACTAGCACTAGGCTCTAGATTAATAGGTTAGTCCCAAAAATAATATAAAACAACATATTAATGCATATAAAACATCCAAAACAGATAATATAATAGCATGGAACAATACAAAAATATAGATACGTTGGAGATGTATCAAGCATCCCCAAGCTTAATTCTTGCTCGTCCTCGAGTATGTAAATAATAAAAAGAATTTTTGATGTGGAATGCTACCTAACATATTTATCCATGTAATATTATCCATTATGGCCTGAATATTCAGATCCATAAGATTCAAAACAAAAGTCTAATATTGACATACAATCAATAATACTTCAAGCATACTAATAAGGCAATTCCTTCTTTTCGAAATAACATGGTCTTAGAAAGTTATCCCTACAAGATCATATGGTCTAGCTATGCTCCATCTTCACCACACAAAGTATCTAAATCATGCACGACCCTGATACGTCTCCATCGTATCTAGTTTTCCAAACTCTTTTGCCCTTGTTTTGGACTCTAATTTGCATGATTTGAATGGAACTAACCTGGACTGACGCTGTTTTCAGCAGAATTGCCTTGGTGTTATTTTTGTGCAGAAATCAAAGTTCTCCACACGTCCTGAAAATTTACGGGGAGCAGCTTTGGAAAATATCAAAAATATTTGCGCCAAGTTCCACCTCAGGGGGTGGGCCAGTGGGCCACAAGCCCCTCCTCCGCCACCACCCCCTGGTGGCGGTGGGCGGGCATGTGGGGCCCACACGCACCTGCCGCCCCCAACTCCAGCTCTATAAGTTGCCTTTTGTCCCAGAAAAAATAAAAAGAGAAGTTTTCGTCACGTTTTCGATACGGAGGCGCCGCCACCTCCTGTTCTTCATCTGGAGGGCAGATCTGGAGTCCGTCTTGGGCTCCGGAGAGGGGAAATCGTCGCCATCGTCATCATCAACCTTCTCCAATTCCATGAAGCTCTTCATCGTTCGTGAGTAATCTATTTGTAGGCTTGCTGGGCGGTGATGAGTAGGATGAGATCTATCATGTAATCGAATTAGTTTTGATGGGGATTGATCCCTAGTATCCACTATGTTCTGAGATTGATGTTGCTACTACTTTGCCATGCTTAATGCTTGTCACATTTCAGATCTGAAATTATTATGTTGTCACCAATACATGTGTGTTTTAGATCCGATCTTGCAAGTTGTAGTTACCTAGTATGTGTTATGATCCGGCAACCCCGGAGTGAAAATAACCGGAACCACTCCCGGTGATGACCATAGTCTGAGGAGTTCATGTGTTCACCAAGTGCTAATGCGTTGGTGTGGGGACCCCGACTAGCAAGTCGAGTTCGCCGTGCCCAGTGACCCCAAGGATCAATGTTCAGTGAACACAGATACTGAATAATAGAGTCTTACATCCAAGTACCGAAATTATTACATCAAACGACCAGAAGGTCGGGTTCAAGAGCGAGGCCTAAAGCCACATTAAACAGATACATCGAGTAGCGGAAACTCGTAAGGGCTAAGCGGTGCCCATGCCATCAAGCTTACACCGACAGGCATTCTGACTTGGAAGCGTCCTAGATCGCAGGTTCGTCTCCGACGGCGTACTCGTCGCCAAACTCCGGTCCTTCCATGTCTGGTCAATAATATAAACAGTGGCAAGCCAATGAGTACTTTGATTGTACTGGCAAACAGCCCATGATATGAACATTTATAGCGAAGAATAATAGTAACATGTATCTATGGTGGAATGCAATTTGGTGGAATGATCAGGTATATGCAACAAGTTAAAGAACTACTCTTGAAGAACAGGTTACAGATATCAACATATCTGCTAAGGGTTGAACATACCGGGTTCACCCTATATGCCAAGTCATCGGACTTGTCATAACCTCAATGTATTAATGAGGGCTAAACCCTCCGGGTTTACCCTATATGCCAAGTCACCGAACTTGGTCATATTATTATCTTTATAACAACACCTTTTTAACACCAAACCCACACACTCACACACACTTTTTGTTTATGCGGAAACGCTGGACGTAGTTTAAGCAGCACCACCCAACTGTCCATGACCATGGACACGGCTATTCGAATAGTTTACACTCTGCAGAGGTAGTATGCTGGACCCACGAGAAACGGGAAACTTCCGTGTCATCCACAACTCGCCGTATATCACATATACCCGAGGTAAGTGCCCGACCATCATCTTTCCCCTCACGATACTAGACAAAGAGGTCCACTCGATTGGTACCCAGCCCACATGTTGTACGTCTTACGAGCACCGACTCTGGACAGTATCAACCATGCGGGGACCAACGGTGTGCCTAGAACTCATAATAATGGCATAGTCGCCCTACCTGGCACAACCCCATCACGAGAGTGACACCGATCACTCCCGCCACTAGTAATGTGGCTCTTTGCTAGTACCAACCAGAGTAATCAACAAAGCCCCGTCCCATAAAGAGGTATCGTGGTCGTACTGGTAAGGTTGGGACGGTCGACACATCATAAATCTAATCCCATTTCCAAAACCATACTCACACAAAAACACCGGTGCATCACTTCACCAAAAGTGACCACCAACTCATCATCACCCTCGGGCATTAGTGGCACCCAACGGGGTTTTCATAAACTCTTTATTTAACTCATCATCATGCTCATGATAAAATGCTCTATCTTTACTTGTCAACATGGTATAACATGACCCTCAAGGGGTAGGGTCAAGCTCAATGCAATGATCTTACTCTACTAGTCAACATGACAGTAGCATGATCCTCATAAGTGGTAGGGTCAATCTCATCATGTTTGTGCTCCGAGGAGCCACATGAGTAACATCATCAACATGCAAGGGCTTTGAAGAAGCCTCCGGTGCCATCACCACAATGATGAACCGGCATCGTGATCACATGCAACGGGAGAATGCCAACTATACTAGCATGCAACAATGTTTGTGCTCAAGTCATGGTCAAAGGGCTGCTTGCCTTGGTCAGCTAGGTATCCCGGGTCTTCGAGGTCTTCCGCTCCGGATCCTCCGTCACTCGGTAACTCTACCGTCGAGAAAGGAATAAATAAATAATAGCTCACACCAAAACAGATCAGAAGGTGTTATTAAAAATGTTGCAAAGCTTGAATAAATTCAGTTTATTATTTTGGAAAATGTTTCCTATGGTTTTTATTAGCTAAGCATATTTATTTAAAAGCAAACAGGAGCAAACAAATGCTTTTAACATCATTTTATTATACCAAAACAGATTTTGTTTTTGATAAATGTCAAACTCTACAGAATCAATTACTACACATTTTTAGAAAATTGTTGGTGGAAGAATCATATTTTTCTACTGGCTAAATATTTTTATAAAAATCATTTAAGCCAGGACACTGACAGGTGGGCTCCACCTATCGGGTCCTTCTCCTACCTCCAGCCAGAGAGGTGGAGACGGACGCCGGCGAGGCTACCGTTGCCCTCAGGCCAATCTAAGAGCGGGAATGGATCCCTCGTTCCTCCGCCTACCTGCTCATGGTCGGGACGTCACCGGAGGTGGTCTGGGTCGTCGGCGACGAGGTGATCGTGGCGGAAAGGTTTTGGTTTGGCGTCGAGCTAGTGGCTAGGGGCAAGGATTCGCTCGGGGAAGTTGGGGGAAATGGTCCTGGCGTCAAGGGGAGTGCAATGGGAGGTCGGGCGGCGCAGGAGCCGGCGTGTAGCCGGAGATCGACCGGAGCTCCGAGGTGGAGGGGCCTCGGTCGATCTTGAGCACCGGGGCTCTGCGAGCTCTATTGGGCAGCTAGGGGGAGTCTAATGGCTGTGCTGAAGCTTCCTGGAGGGTGCTGGGGTGCCGGGGGAGACCTATTTATAGGCCAGCGGTGGTTAGCCGACTCGGGCGCGCCGGTGACTCACCGTGGCGGGCGTGCGAGCATAGTGAGGTGCTGGCCCCGAAACCACGGGTTCGGGACGTGGTTTAGGACCTCCTGGTGCATTGGCCGTAGAGGGAAAGCGAGTGGGGTCGAGCCGCAGCGATCGTGCATGCTCGGCAGCGTCGGGCGCGCGCGGGCACGCGTCGCGTGAGCTCTTGCGCGAGGAGAGGGGGCCCCTGATGGTAGCTTTGCACCGAGTGGGTGTCGGGGGAGTGTTTGGACATTACTGGGGGGGTTGGAACTGGCCGGGGCGACGTCCCCTCGCTGGAGGTTCTCTGTAGCGCGTCCAGAGCGCAGTTTTGGCATGCCACGGCATGCTGGCGCGCTTTGGGCCCTTTGTGAAGTGTCTTCCATGTCCTGAGTGTTGCTGGGAGTGTGCCTAGCCGTTGCGTGCTAGTGGGAGCACGAGCTGGTCAAGGAGGCAAGGAACACCAGTGTTGCCAGTACTGGCCTGCGGCTCAAATTGAAGATCTTGTCACTAGTGCTTGGAGTTGGGGAGGGGCTAGTTGACTGGGTGCTCAGGGTGTTCTGGGGCTCTACCTCACCAAGTTTGGGGCTTTGACATGGGGTAAAATAGTGGCTAGGAGGGTTTTTACCTTCCTGTCAGTAGGTGTTCGACAGTGATTTGGGGTGCTTCCACCCCACCACTGGAACTGAAACTTAACAGGTTTGGTCTTGGGGTAAAAACATGGGGTTTCACCAAATTTGAGCTCCATTGAACAAGTTTAGCTTTGTAAACTTGAAAATTCCTCAAAATGACCAGTACTTTACAAAGGAAGTGTGGCCAAATAGAGTCTCACAAATCCCATCTTTGGTGTGGAGTCCTCATTTGGGGTGTCAAACACCTCTGCAAAGTTTCAGCTCCATTGGAGAAACATTGCAATGTAGAGTTGTTCCAACTCTTCTCTGGACAGAGAGGGTTTTGGGCTCACTAGGTGCACTTCCCCACCTTGGATCAAGGTGACATTTTATGTGAGCACCTAATATGTCTTGGGAGGGCTCCTGTAATTTTATGGGAATTTATTGAGATCATTTCCTTTGGAAACATCTCAAAAAGCTAAAACAGACAGAAATGGTTTTCAGGGTTTTACTCAAATAATATTAATATAAAATAGGGTTGAAAATCTTATATATGGAAAATATATGTCCTTCTGAGCTTCCATGAATTTACTCAGAATTTTCTAAGGCGGGAAAGCAACTTTCCTTGTGGGAATATCATTCCTAGCCTTAGAAATAGACATAAATATAAAATAGGAAAATAATATTTTAAATCACCAATTAATGTTTTTGATGAATGAAAATAATATCTGGATCAGATCACCAACTTTGGTTGGAAGTGCCACTCGGCTTCATGAGCTAGTAGTGTATCCCAACATGATGAAGGTGATCTTGATATAAAGGAAAAAGGGTTTTTGAAGAGAGAAAAATAATAAGTTTTTCATGGGTTTGAGTCATCAAGCAAGCAAGCATTCACTCATACAAGGGCTGACATTGCACTCACAACATTATTTGAAAAAGTTTTAACAAGCTCTAATTTTTGCAACATAAAATACTTGTGATGAAAAACAGGGTGTGACAGTTGGTTCGGTTCTTTATTAAAAGGAGAACCTTAATATCCCATAGTTTCCTTTTGGACCCCTGTGCCACGGGAGGGATGGACAATAGATGTCATGCAAGTTCTTTTCCCTAAGCACGTATGAAGACACACGGAATGCATGCCTATATCACATTGACGAACGGGAGCTAGCCACTTATCTCTCCGTGTTATAGCTGTTGCATGATGAATATCATCCAAACAAATCACCGACCCATTGCCTACGAGTTTGTCCTACTGCTGTTACTTGTTTTGCTCTGCTCCTGCTACTACTGTTGCTACTGTTGTTACTTGTTTTGCTCTGCTGCTGCTTCTACTATTGCTACTGCTGTTACTTGTCTTGCTTTGCTGCTGCTGCTACTGTTGCTATTGTTGTTACTTGTCTTGCTCTGCTGCTACTGTTGCTACTACTGTCGCTTGCTACTGTTGCTACTTGCTACTGCTGTCACTACTACTGTTCCTTGCCACTGCTATTGCTCGTTACACTACTGCTACCTGCTACACTGTTGATTCGCTGACCGTTGACGGGAACTGACAACTTCCGTCAACGCCGCAATGGAGGCGCCATTGATACAATCGTTAGGAATAGTCTGCCGTCAACAGATCGTTTCTGACACCGTTGTTATCATATAACTTTGCTGTTACTACTGTGCTTGCAGATACTAATCTTTCAGGTGTAGTTGAATCTGACAAATTCAGCTGCTTATACTCGAGAGTATTCTCTCACCTCCTGCCTGGCGTACCAACAAATTTGGGTCGAATACTCTACCCTCGAAAACTGGTCCGAACCCACGCGCTGATGGGCCGTCAACAACATTCTTCTAGTTTCATTACTGGGGAGTGCTATCAGCATTCTTCTGGTGCCATTGCAGGAGAAGGTTTGTTGTCATAAGCATTCTTCTAGCTAACGCCAGAGATTGCAGGATGAGCATTTTTCTGGCACCGTTGCCGGGGAGGTATTGCTATATCCTCTGAGCCACTTGGGATTTATATCTGCTGATCACTATGAAGAATCTGAAGGATCCGAAGACCAAAGTCTTGCCCTCAACTACGAGGGGAGGTAAGGAATTGCCATCTAGCTCAGCACTTGATTCACCTTCAGTTATGAGTAAGTTTGCGACATCACCTCCTGCTAGAAATCTTGATACTATGCTTGATACTATGCCTGATACTGCTAGAGATGCTATGCTTGATACTATGCCTGATGATACTATGCCTGATACTGCTAGAGATTCTATGCTTGATACTGTTTTGCCTGATGATGCTAGAGATGCTATTTTGCCTGATGATGCTATGCTTGATACTGCAGGAGATACTCCTTTTCCTGCTGTTCCACTAGGAGTGTTCCTTGATGCTCATATTGCTAGAGTTACTACCAATGCTCGTGATGCTTCTGAAACTGCCGATACTATTGAGATAGAACCTGCTTTTGCTCCTGCTAGATCTAGCTCTCCTAGATATGAATTGCCTGATATACCTGAGGCTTACGTTATGGAGGGAGAGATAGCTGAGAATTTTCTTGCGTGTAAGGATGCCTATGACGCTGAGAAATTACTTCTCAAGTGGAAGGAAAAATCTCGGGAAGCTAGGATGAAAAATGACCCGAGGTTTGCCACTTCGCCTATCTTTGTCACCGATAAGGATTATGAATTCTCTGTCGACCCTGAGATAATCTCTCTAGTCGAACTGATCCTTTTCACGGTTATGAGTCTGAGACGGTCATAGCCCATCTTGCCAAACTATCCAAAATAGCCAACCTCTTCACTAATGAGGAGAAGATCCGCCACTACTATATCCTTCAGCTGTTTCCTTTCTCTCTAAAGGATGATGCTAAAGCCTAGTTCACCTCTCTTGCTCCTGGATGTGTGCGTAGTCCCCAGGAAATGGTCTATTACTTCTGTGAGAAATATTTCCCTGCCCATAAGAAGAAAGCTGCCTTGCAGGAAATATACAACTTTGCTCAACTCCAAGAAGAGAGTCTTCGACAAGCTTGGGGGAGGCTCGTCCAGCTACAAAATGCTTTGCCTGATCACCCTCTTAAGAAGAACGAGATACTTGATATCCTCTATAACGGACTTACCGATGCCTCTATAGACTACCTAGATAGTTGTGCCGGTTGTGTTTTTAGGGAACGAACTGTAGAACAAGCTGAGACTCTACTGAATAACCTCTTGATGAACGATAATGCTTGGACTATTCCCGAACCACCTCCTAAGCTAACTCCTAAGAAAAGAGGTATTCTATTCCTCAGTCCCGAAGATATGCAAGAAGCCAAGAAATGTATGCAAGAGAAAGGCATTAGATCTGAAGATGTCAAGAATCTAGCACCTATTGAAGAGATCCATGGTCTCGATAACCCGATACAGGTAGTAGAAGTGAATTCTCTGCGTAGGTTCGATGAGAGTGATTTCATTTTGATTAACCTGCGAGCCTATGCTTTGATGAATTTGAGAACTTTGTTGCCAAACAACAGAGTTTCAATGATTATGTTAGCAGACATTTGGAAAAAAGTACTCGTATGCTTAGCCATTTAAGTGCTTGCGTAGACAGAAATGTCAACGATCTGAAGCTTCTGAGTAAACTTGCCTCTATGATTACTCCTCAGGTAGAACAAGTACTTAAATCTCAGAATGACTTGCTCAATGAATTAAATGACAACTCTGTCAGAGTCATTACTAGAGGAGGCAAAATGACTCAGGAACCTTTGTATCCTGAAGGTCATCCTAAGAGAATTGATCAAGATTCTCAAGGAATCAATGCTGATACACCTAGTCATCCTAAGGAGAAGAAGAAGGATGATAGGAACCTGCACGCCAGTTCACCAAATACTGTCACACCTGAAGAACCTAATGATATTTCTACGTCTGATGCAGAAACAAAATCTGGTGATGAACATGAACCTGCTGACAACATGGACAGTGATGTTCGTAATGATGCTCAACCTAGTAATGACGAGGATGTGGAGATTGAACCTACGGTTAATCCTGATAATGCACAACCTAAGAAGTACGACAAGAATGACTTCACTTCTAGGAAGCATGCTAAAGAAAGAGAGCCATGGGTTCAGAGACCTATGCCCTTTCCTCCTAAGCCATCCAAGAAAAAGGATGATGAGGATTCTGAGCGCTTTGTTGAGATGATAAGACCCGTCTTTCTGCAGATGCGGTTAACTGATATGCTCAAGATGTCTCCGTATGCCAAGTACATTAAAGATACCGTGACTAATAAACGGAAGATACCAGATCTTGAGATCTCCACCATGCTTGCCAATTACACTTTTAAAGGTGGAACTCCTAAGAAACTTGGTGATCCCGGAGTGCCCACTATACCTTGCTCCATTAAAGGAAACTACGTAAGAACTGCCTTATGTGACCTTGGAGCCGGTGTTAGTGTTAGGCCTCTTTCTCTTTATCAAAGACTTGAGTTGAATAAGTTGACACCTACTAAAATTTCTCTGCAAATGGCCGACAAATCAACTGCTTTCCCTATCGGCATTTGCGAGGATGTGCCTATTGTGGTTGCTAACACCACTATCTTAACAGACTTTGTTATCTTGGATATTCCCGAGGACGATGCCATGGAGATCATCCTCAGAAGATCCTTTTTAAACACTGCAGGGTGTAACATCCCAATTTTCGTAAATTCGGATGTTAATAGATCATTCATTTGCATTCCATATTTTATGCATCATTGCGTTCCTCTGAAAAAAAAATTATCGTTATGTGACTGCGGGCAATTTATCGGAGTGGAGATAATATGACTTCTCCCCTGTGAGTTAAAGTCACCATTTTGGTTTTGCAAATTTTCTAAACTCCGAAGTATTTTTTTTGTTGAGTTTTTCGATTGAGTTGTGTGACCTATTGCATAAAATTTTTTTTTTAAAAGTTGCATTAGGTGGAACTAGGATTCCTATATATATATTATATATATATTAGTTGTATATGTTATTTTGTTTTCTCCTAAGTTCTAGTGCATATATGTATATTAGTTCCTACTTTTTGTTAGCTAGGAATATATATATATATATTACTGTTTTGGTTTTCTTTCTTTTCTTTTTTGCTGGTGTTAGTTTGTTTAAAAAAATAAAAGAACTGCCACGCCGAGCCACCAGGGCTCAGCCCAGCCCCCATGCATGCATGCATGCAGCCCCCTCCCCCACGTCCCAACCTCCCTCTCCCTCCCCACGTTTCCCTCTCTTTCCTAAGTTCTCTCTCTCTTCTCTTCCCCCACGTGAGTACTCCCTCCCTTTCCTTATTTCTCTCTTTCCTATTTCTACTCCCTCCTTTTCCTTTTGTCTCCACCGCCACCTCTCCCTCTCTTTCCTATTTTCTCTCACATGATCTCCTTCCCAAAGTTCTCCCTCTCCTTCCTTTCACTCTCCTCCCCTAAGTCTATATAAACCCCCCCACCGTCACCTCTCCCCAACCCTAGCCGCCGTCTCATCCACCGCCGCCTCCACAAGCCGCCGCCGGCGCCTCACCTCACCGCCGCCCTAGCCGCCGCCGCGAGCAGCGGCAGCAGCCCGAAAGCTGCTGCACCTCGGCCTCGCCGCGGAGGAGGATCCCTCCCCGAACTCTCTCTCCACCGCCGCCTCTTCCCCGCGGAGGAGGAACCTCACCGCCGCCGCCCGACGCCCCACCGCCCGGAGCTACTCCCTCCTTCCTCGCCGGCCATCTCTTTCTTGCCGGTGAAACACCTCCAGCAGCAGGTAGCAACCTCTCTCTCTCTATATTTCGTGCACTCCATCTCAGCCCTTAGATCCCATGCAATCCCATGCAATGGCTAGGATTAGATCACCTATACCCCTTCGGTTTATTCCGGAAAACCAACGGTTCTCTTGTTCACTTAAGATTTAGCCAGTGGTTTTGCTAGCCATAGGACGTTTGCTCCAAACCAAGAAACACACAGCCACTACAGCCAATAGAACTTGCCACGTGTGCCTCTCTTTAGCACTAGCAGTTTTGTAATTTTTCTGTCCAGATTTCGAAAACAGAAACTTTCAATCTTGATTTGATCACAACTTTTTATACCTACATCCAATGACATTGATTCTTTTTCCAGTAGCTCACAAATTTCCTGTAGTTTTTAAAAATATATAATTGTTCTGTGTTTGGAATTTTCAAATATAAGTTAGAGCAGATTTAGTTTAAACACTGTTTTGCCTATTCCAGGAGTTTGAAAAATGATATTGAGTTGATTCTTTTTGCTACTGTTTTCTAGTGATAAAACCTTACTGTAGTAGAATTTTCAGAATTGTCCAAGTATTTTTACTAGTGTTTTCAACAGAAACAAGTTTCTGTCCTACCGACGCGTGATAAAATTCTTTTGCGTAGTCGTTTGCCAATCATTGCATGTGATGTTATTTTTACTCGTGGCATGATTGAATTGCTTATGGTGTGCTTTGTGTTTGTATCGGTAGATCATCCGGAGTGTGAAGCGTGTTACTTAGAGACGCTCGAGCAGGACAACTATCATCAAGGCAAGTCATCTTTGATCATGTTATTTT
Organism: Hordeum vulgare subsp. vulgare; assembly: GCF_904849725.1. NCBI lineage: Eukaryota > Viridiplantae > Streptophyta > Magnoliopsida > Poales > Poaceae > Hordeum > Hordeum vulgare. Next base: position 460,067,926 of record NC_058521.1, read on the forward strand.
TTACCTATGTTTTCAATGCATAGTAGATCACCTTCTTTGCCCTATTTGCATGCTGCCTAGGTACTTGGAAACTTTAGTCATAGGTGTAGTATCATGTGGTAGGAACACCAACACCCCGATACTTGGCCCCGGGACGGCAAAGTTATACATGCTATGCTCTAGTAGACGGGTTACCGGTTGAGTGTATTCCACGAGTGATGCGAGGTTGATATAATAACCAAGACCGGACTAAGACAAGATTTTCAAGACCTCGGACGCAATGCAACACTGGGTGAAGGACGGTTGATCGGCTCCCTGGAGAACCCAGTGGATGCCCGGGATGCTGGAGAGGCCATGTCATCCTGCGGAAAGCTTCACCCAGGCTCAAAGGGACGGACGGAGACTTCAAGACTCAAGGCTTACCTGCACAGCCACAAGTCATTATGGGCTCTGGCTTGGTTGGACAACGCGGCGACTCTGGACAGGCGGTGCTAGCAGATGTAGACGAACGGTAGGAATGGATGGGCACCGACAGGGATTCAGAGGGACCCGTTGAAAGACCATGTTTTGATCATCCGGTCTTCAAACACCCTGAAGTGCGAGGACAAACCCGGAGGCGATCAAATCTTGTGGGGAACGTGTGCAAAACTCTGCAGAGTACTCAACCTAATCGATTAGCCGTGTCCACGGTCATGGACAGCATGAGCCGAAGGCATTGAATTTCCCCTGAACTCTCGACACAACTTAATAATGATGTGGGTGTTAACAACTATTCGGGTACGAGAACTGGTTGGCGGAACCATCTCGTTAACAACAAACTATGTAGTAATACTTTGCTTTCAAACCCCTTTTGTTGTAGGAGAAAACTGGATTTATGCAAAACTTAGCTCCACCGGCCAAATATGCATGTAGAGATAGTTGATTATTATTTTACCCCCCCCTCTCTTGATGATTTGCCAGCATATTCAATATGCTGACCTACACGGCTGCAACGTATCATGTTGTAGAGTACTTTTCCGACCAGGAGTGAGGCTACGATTCTACGCTCAGCGACATGCCCTTGGAGTCGGATGGACTCGTCTACCTGATGCTTCCGCTTAGTCTTCATTAGATAATCTCATGAGTTGGCCTTCAGCCACTTTATTGTACTCCTTTATTGTAATAAAGTACTCTTTATGAGATTTCGATTAATAAAGCTGTGTGATTGCATTCTTGAATATATACATTATGTACTGTGTGTGTACCAGCATGATCTTGGGATGGTACAGAAACACCAGAGGCTTGACTCGTTGAGTCGGGTCGCTACAGAAATGGTATTCAGAGCACACGCTGACCTTAGGACGTAACCTCTAGGAATGGAAAAGCCTTAGGAAGAAAACTATTTTTTCTCTTATGTCTATAAATCTTCTATTTCCTCTCCTGATCATTTCTGACTTCTCTCCGATTTTCCAATGTTTAGATGGCCACCTTCGTCCCTGTTAAGTTCACGGAGTTTTGCCAGCCTGACCCACTATGCCGTTCGGAAAAGAGCTGGTGCAGATCACCAAGGATTTGAGGATTGCTCTGCCGTCTATCACAGGGAAGCCAACTTCGTCTTACCCGGAGGATTCACGCTACAGGATCAAGGTGCATATTCCCGGAAGGACATTCGAGCCGCGCACTGAGCCAATGGGTTTCAAGTTCATCGCACCCAGCTGGATTCTCGGAAGGGACATGTCGATCCATTGCGCACTCGGACGTATCAAGGATGAATACAAAGGCTGCCCTATCTCTCCAGACCTATTCGCTGTATCCCGGAGAAATGAAGACGGAGACATCATCTCAAGCAAGACCAACGACGCTCTCTTATCTTATGCCCAGACCTTGGAGAAGCACAGCGGAACTCTGGAGTATCACGCGATCAAGGACGCTAGGAAGATCAAGCAACTGTAACTCCGCGAGCTTGAACTTGAAGATGCAGCCTGGGAAGCCCAGTATGAACATGAGCTGGAGGTGAAGGACTTTCTGGAGTGGATCGAGAAGCTGAAGACTCGAGTTGCGTACCTCGAGGAGGAACTGGACATGGGCGAGAACCTTCATCCCGAAGGAGACGTAGCCCCCGTGATCAGGAACGACGAGGACTATGAAGAAAGCTCCACCGAAGGACCCGACACCATGCTATTCTGAGGAGGACACTTAGACTAGACCACCAAATTTACTTTATCGTTTTACGTTTTAGGCCGATGTTTAGGATTATTGAATTTTGTATCCTCGTGTGATCCTTTGTGATGATTGAATAAAATGTATGGTGTGATACTTGTGTGTTGCATTCATATGGGTAGTGTAATTCCTCTTAGACCATTGTTCTATGCTAATCTCACCCCTCCACAAACATCAGATGCCTCCGAGACGCGCCCCTGAGTCCAACTTTCCGCCGGAACTCGCCCAGTTGATCCAGCAACAAAACACCCTGATGCAGCTGATCATCCAGAACCAGAACAACAACAACAACCATCATCCACCCCAGGCTGATAACCTCACCCGTTTCTTGAGGTTGAACCCTCCAACTTTCTCCAGCAGCATTGAGCCCATTGTGGCAGATGATTGGCTTCGCAAGATGGAGCGTGAACTTATCACTGCTGGTTGTACTGAAGCTGAGAAGGTGCGTTTTGCCGCGCATCAACTTGAAGGCCCTGCAGCTGCTTGGTGGGAGAACTACACCACCACTTATCCCATTGCTGGAGTCACTTGGGAGCAATTCAAGCAAGCCTTCCGCACCGCGCATGTCTCAGCTGGTGCAATGAGTTTGAAGAAGCGTGAGTTTCGCAACTTACGCCAGGGGAATCGCACTGTGGCCCAGTACGTTGATGACTTCAGCATGCTCGCCCGTTATGCACCTGGAGATGTGGCCGATGATGCGGCCAAGCAGGAAAAGTTCTTGGAAGGACTGAATGATGAGCTGAGCATTCAGTTGACGGTAGCCACCTTCAACAACTACCAGGAGCTGGTTGATAAGGCCCTCATCTTGGAGGGGAAACATCAGCAAATGGAGAACCGCAAGCAAAAGTATGGGGTTGGAAAGTTCAACTCCGGCACTCAGCAGAAGCCTCGCTACACCCCTTATCCAGGGAATGCCGGGACTGGAGCCGGTAAGTTTGGTGGACATGTTCAGCATAACCACCCTGTGCACAACCATGGAGGCCACAACCATGGAGGAAATGGGAATCACCGCAACAACAGCAACTTCAAGAATGGCGGTATTGGCACTCAGCAGCAGTCAGCTCCAGCTCAGAAGGATCTGACTCACATCACTTGCTTCAAGTGTCAGAAGAAGGGACACTATGCCACTGATTGTCCCCGGAACAAGCAGGGAAATGGAAACGGCAACGGCAACGGCAACGGCAACTCAGCAGCTAAGAAGCCCAATCCTTTTCCTCGAGCTCAGGTGAACCACATTGATGTGGAAGAAGTCTATGATCACCCCGATACTGTGGTTGGTAAGTTTTTGCTAAATTCACATCCAGTATTGGTACTTTTTGATTCTGGTGCAACGCATTCATTCATATCAAGGGTAGTTGTGGAAAAGTATAGCTTGCCAACTAGAACCCTCGGCCAACCTATTAAGGTCAGTTCCCCAGGAGGCATGATGACAGCCGGGATAGGATGCCATGCTTTGAGTCTCAACATCGGGAACCATAATTTCCCCACCGACCTCATCGTATTAGAGTCCCAGGGATTGGATGTAATCCTAGGCATGGATTGGATGGCCAAGTATGAAGGGAATATCGATTGTGCCCTTAAGTCTATTTTGCTCACCACCCCCGAGCAGAAGCGGATTAAGTACGTGTCTCAGCGCCCGACCCGGAGTAAGCGAGTAAACTCTCTCACGGGAGTAGTCCAGGAGGAAGTACCGATTGTACAAGAGTACCCAGATGTATTTCCGGAAGAATTGCCGGGCATGCCACCCGATAGAGAGATTGAGTTCTTGATTGAGCTATTACCCGGAACAGCCCCGATATCCAAGAGACCTTATCGGATGCCCGCAAGTGACTTGATAGAAATCAAGAAGCAAATTAAGGAGTTGTTGGACAAAGGGTATATTCGCCCAAGTTCTTCACCTTGGGAGCCCCAGTGCTCTTAGTTGAAAAGAAGGACAAGTCCTTAAGAATGGTTGTCGATTATCGTGCATTGAACGATGTGACCATCAAGAACAAGTACCCCTTGCCGATGATCAATGATCTGTTTGATTAGTTAGTTGGAGCTCGCATATTCTCAAAGATCGATCTTCGATCCGGGTATCATCATTGAAGATTCGTGAACAAGATATACCCAAGACAGCCTTTACCACTCGGTACGGCTTGTATGAGTACACGGTCATGTCATTTGGACTGATTAATGCTCCGGCATATTTTATGAATTTGATGAACAAAGTATTTATGGAATACTTGGACAAGTTTGTCGTGGTGTTCATCGATGACATACTGATATTCTCCAAGAACGAAGAGGAACACAAGGAACATCTGCGTCTAGTTCTGGAGAAGCTTCGAGAGCATAAGCTATATGCAAAGTTCAGCAAATGTGAGTTTTGGTTGAAGGAAGTCGGATTTCTCGGACACGTCATCTCAGGAGAAGGAATAGCAGTGGACCCTGCCAAGGTCGCAGCAGTCACCGAATGGGTAGCACCCACTTCAGTCAAGGAGATCCGCAGTTTCCTCGGACTTGTCGGATATTACCGGAGGTTCATTGAGAATTTCTCAAAGATTGCCAAGCCCATGACAGAGTTATTGAAGAAGGAATCCAAGTATGTTTGGACTGTGGAATGTGAAACCAGTTTTCAAGAGCTGAAGAAACGTCTTGTTACAGCCCCAGTGCTGATATTGCCGAACATTGAGAAGGATTTCCAGGTTTACTGTGACGCTTCTCGTCAAGGACTCGGAGGAGTGCTCATGCAAGAAGGCAAAGTTGTAGCCTATGCATCCAGACAACTCAGACCTCATGAGTTGAATTATGCCACACATGACTTGGAACTAGCAGCCGTAGTGCACGCTCTCAAGACCTGGAGACATTTCCTGATCGGAAATAGTTGTGATGTTTACACTGATCACAAGAGCCTGAAATATATCTTCATGCAGAAGGAGTTGAACCTCAGATAGAGGCGATGGCTAGAATTGATCAAGGACTATGACATGAGATTGCATTATCACCCAGGCAAGCAAATGTTGTAGCCGATGCGTTGAGCCACAAGAGTTATGTGAACACGCTCACAGCGGGAGGATTACCCCAGGAGTTAGTCGATGATCTCCGAGAGCTCAAACTGGAGATAGTTCCCAAAGGATTTGTTGCCACTCTGGAAATTCAGTCTACTTTGACGGAAAAGATCCGTGAAGCACAAAAAGCTGACAAAGAGATAGCTGAGATTAAGCAGAAAATGGAAGACGGGAAAGCTAAAGGTTTTCGTGAGGATGAACACGGAACTTTATGGTTTGAGGATCGCATCTATGTTCCCAATGATCCCGAACTCAGGAAGTTGATACTTCAGGAAGCTCATGATTCCCCGTACTCGATACACCCCGGTAACACCAAGATGTATCTGGATCTGAAAGAAAGTTTCTGGTGGACAGGATTGAAGAAAGACATTGCCGAGTTCATAGCTATATGCGATGTTTGTCAGCGAGTAAAAGCCGAGCATCAGAAGCCAGCAGGTTTGCTCCAACCTCTGTCGATACCCGAATGGAAATGGGAAAAGCTTGGTATGGACTTCATCACAGGATTACCTCGGACCCGTTCTGGCTATGATTCTATTTGGGTTGTGGTCGATCGGTTGACCAAGGTAGCTCACTTCATTCCGGTGAAGACTACCTACACTAGTGCCTAGCTGGCAAGATTTATATGACAAGGATCGTATGTCTACACGGAGTACCAAAGAGCATTGTGTCTGATAGAGGGACTCAGTTCACATCAAAATTTTGGCCCCAACAGCATGAAACCTTGGGAACGAGATTGGAGTTCAACACAGCATTTCACCCGCAGACAGATGGACAGACCGAGAGAGTTAATCAGATTCTGGAGGACATGTTGAGAGCTTGTGCACTAGACTATGGGTCTAGTTGGGATGACAATTTACCGTATGCCGAGTTCTCATACAACAACAGCTACCAGACCAGTCTGAAGATGGCCCCTTTCGAAGCTCTATACGGAAGGAGGTGCAGAACACCGTTGATGTGGGATGGAGTTGGAGACCGACAACTTTTTGGTCCCGACCTCATCCGAGATTCTGAAGAGAAGGTCAAGCTTATTCGTGACCGACTCAAGATAGCTCAGTCCAGGCAGAAGAGTTATGCCGACAGCAAACGCAAGGAAGTAACGTACGAAGTGGGAGACCGAGCATATCTTCGGGTGTCTCCACTTCGAGGAATCAAGAGATTCGGTGTGAAAGGAAAACTAGCACCACGTTTCTTTGGCCCCTACAAAATTCTTGAACGTAGAGGGGAAGTTGCATACAAACTGGAACTGCCGGAAGGATTGTCCGGAGTTCATGATGTCTTCCATGTTTCCCAGTTGAAGAAATGCCACGCTGAGATGGCCGATGTTCCGTTGAGAGATACAGTGCCCCAAGAGGCCATACAGCTTGACAGCGATCGGACATATGAGGAGAAACCCGTCCGGATTCTCGAGACCGCCAACAGAGTTACCCGCAGCAAGATCATCAAGTTCTGCAAGGTGTTGTGGAGCCACCACACCGAGGAAGAAGCCACCTGGGAACGAGAAGAGGACCTTCGTCGAGACCACCCGCACCTATTTTCTAGCCAACCCGAATCTCGAGGGCGAGATTCATCTTAAGGTGGGTAGGTTTGTAACATCCCAATTTTCGTAAATTCGGATGTTAATAGATCATTCATTTGCATTCCATATTTTATGCATCATTGCGTTCCTCTGAAAAAAAAATTATCGTTATGTGACTACGGGCAATTTATCAGAGTGGAGATAATATGACTTCTCCCCTCTGAGTTAAAGTCACCATTTTGGTTTTGCAAATTTTCTAAACTCCGAAGTATTTTTTTTGTTGAGTTTTTGATTGAGTTGTGTGACCTATTGCATAAAACTTTTTTTTAAAAAGTTGCATTAGGTGGAACTAGGATTCCTATATATATATATTATATATATATTAGTTGTATATGTTATTTTGTTTTCTCCTAAGTTCTAGTGCATATATGTATATTAGTTCCTACTTTTTGTTAGCTAGGAATATATATATATTTTTTACTGTTTTGGTTTTCTTTCTTTTCTTTTTTGCTGCTGTTAGTTTGTTTAAAAAAAAAAGAACTGCCAGGCCGAGCCACCAGGGCTCAGCCCAGCCCCCATGCATGCATGCATGCAGCCCCCTCCCCCACGTCCCAACCTCCCTCTCCCTCCCCACGTTTCCCTCTCTTTCCTAAGTTCTCTCTTCTTCTCTTCCCCCACGTGAGTACTCCCTCCCTTTCCTTATTTCTCTCTTTCCTATTTCTACTCCCTCCTTTTCCTTTTGTCTCCACCGCCACCTCTCCCTCTCTTTCCTATTTTCTCTCCGATGATCTCCTTCCCAAAGTTCTCCCTCTCCTTCCTTTTACTCTCCTCCCCTAAGCCTATATAACCCCCCCCCACCGTCACCTCTCCCCAACCCTAGCCGCCGTCTCATCCACCGCCGCCTCCACAAGCCGCCGCCGGCGCCTCACCTCACCGCCGCCCTAGCCACCGCCGCGAGCAGCGGCAGCAGCCCGAAAGCTGCTGCACCTCGGCCTCGCCGCGGAGGAGGATCCCTCCCCGAACTCTCTCTCCACCGCCGCCTCTTCCCCGCGGAGGAGGAACCTCACCGCCGCCGCCCGACGCCCCACCGCCCGGAGCTACTCCCTCCTTCCTCGCCGGCCATCTCTTTCTTGCCGGTGCAACACCTCCAGCAGCAGGTAGCAACCTCTCTCTCTCTATATTTCATGCACTCCATCTCAGCCCTTAGATCCCATGCAATCCCATGCAATGGCTAGGATGAGATCACCTATACCCCTTCGGTTTATTCCGGAAAACCAACGGTTCTCTTGTTCACTTAAGATTTAGCCAGTGGTTTTGCTAGCCATAGGACGTTTGCTCCAAACCAAGAAACACACAGCCACTACAGCCAATAGAACTTGCCACGTGTGCCTCTCTTTAGCACTAGCAGTTTTGTAATTTTTCTGTCCAGATTTCGAAAACAGAAACTTTCAATCTTGATTTGATCACAACTTTTTATACCTACGTCCAATGACATTGATTCTTTTTCCAGTAGCTCACAAATTTCCTGTAGTGTTTAAAAATATATAATTGTTCTGTGTTTGGAATTTTCAAATATAAGTTAGAGCAGATTTAGTTTAAACACTGTTTTGCCTATTCCAGGAGTTTGAAAAATGATATTGAGTTGATTCTTTTTGCTACTGTTTTCTAGTGATAAAACCTTACTGTAGTAGAATTTTCAGAATTTTCCAAGTATTTTTACTAGTGTTTTCAACAGAAACAAGTTTCTATCCTACCGACGCGCGATAAAATTCTTTTGCGTAGTCGTTTGCCAATCATTGCATATGATGTTATTTTTACTCGTGGCATGATTGAATTGCTTATGGTGTGCTTTGTGTTTGTATTGGTAGATCATCCGGAGTGCGAAGCGTGTTACTTAGAGACGCTCGAGCAGGACAACTATCATCAAGGCAAGTCATCTTTGATCATGTTATTTTTTACCTATGTTTTCAATGCATAGTAGATCACCTTCTTTGCCCTATTTGCATGCTGCCTAGGTACTTGGAAACTTTAGTCATAGGTGTAGTATCATGTGGTAGGAACACGAACACCCCGATACTTGGCCCCGGGACGACAAAGTTATAATGCTATGCTCTAGTAGACGGGTTATCGGTTGAGTGTATTCCACGAGTGATGCGAGGTTGATATAATAACCAAGACCGGACTAAGACAAGATTTTCAAGACCTCGGACGCAATGCAACACTGGGTGAAGGACGGTTGATCGGCTCCCTGGAGAAACCAGTGGATGCCCGGGATGCTGGAGAGGCCATGTCATCCTGCGGAAAGCTTCACCCAGGCTCAAAGGGACGGACGGAGACTTCAAGACTCAAGGCTTACCTGCACAGCCACAAGTCATTATGGGCTCTGGCTTGGTTGGACAACGCGGCGACTCTGGACAGGCGGTGCTAGCAGATGTAGACGAACGGTAGGAATGGATGGGCACCGACAGGGATTCAGAGGGACCCGTTGAAAGACCATGTTTTGATCATCCGGTCTTCAAACACCCTGAAGTGCGAGGACAAACCCGGAGGCGATCAAATCTTGTGGGGAACGTGTGCAAAACTCTGCAGAGTACTCAACCTAATCGATTAGCCGTGTCCACGGTCATGGACAACTTGAGCCGAAGGCATTGAATTTCCCCTGAACTCTCGACACAACTTAATAATGATGTGGGTGTTAACAACTATTCGGGTACGAGAACTGGTTGGCGGAACCATCTCGTTAACAACAAACTATGTAGTAATATTTTGCTTTCAAACCCCTTTTGTTGTAGGAGAAAACTGGATTTATGCAAAACTTAGCTCCACCGGCCAAATATGCATGTAGAGATAGTTGATTATTATTTTACCCCCCCCCCCTCTCTTGATGATTTGCCAGCATATTCAATATGCTGACCTACACGGCTGCAACGTATCATGTTGTAGAGTACTTTTCCGACCAGGAGTGAGGCTACGATTCTACGCTCAGCGACATGCCCTTGGAGTCGGATGGACTCGTCTACCTGATGCTTCCGCTTAGTCTTCGTTAGATAATCTCATGAGTTGGCCTTCAGCCACTTTCTTGTACTCCTTTATTGTAACAAAGTACTCTTTATGAGATTTCGATTAATAAAGTTGTGTGATTGCACTCTTGAATATATACATTATGTACTGTGTGTGTACCAGCATGATCTTGGGATGGTACAGAAACACCAGAGGCTTGACTCGTTGAGTCGGGTCGCTACACAGGGGCTATTATAGATTGCAACAAAGGCAATGTCACTTTCCATGTCAATGGTAATGAGCACACAGTGCACTTTCCGAAGAAACGATATTCAGTACATTGCATCAATGCTATCAAAAAGACTTCATTGATTCTCATTGGGAGCTTTGAATGCCCTATTCCTCGTGTCAAGATGAAGTATGATTTTCTTGTTGGGGAGATACATATCCCATTGAGGTGACTTAGTGGCTATTCTAAAATTCTCCGTTCTCTCTTGCGATTCGAGAAGGTTTTGTCATAAGGACTTGATCAATCCCATCGATGGATTTCTTTCTATGACCATGAAACGGATGAATCAAAGAGTCACATACCTCTGTTTTGAGTTTTCCTTTTCTTTTTTGTTTAGAATAAAAATGATGGAATTAGTTTAGCTTTTCATGTTTTCTGTTTTAGCGTCCCCGAGAAAAATACCTCGAAAATAAAAGTTCTCCGATGGTCCTGAAAATTTAGTATGATTTTTACTGGAATTTTTGAAAATTTCTGGGCCTGAGAGCTGGCCTGGGGGCCTGACCAGTGGGCCACAAGCCCCCCCACCGCCACCTATCCCCCTGGTGGCGGGGTGCAAGCTTCTGGGGCCCACAGGCACCCCCTCCACTCATTCCATCTCCTAGCCTCTTCTTCGATCTCTAGAAAAAATTGTTTCGTAGCTCAAACCCGTGTTCTTCCTCATTTGGCTGTGATTTTCGATCTCCTTGCTCAAAGCACCATTCTCCGAACCGTTTTGGGGAAATTACTCCTTGGTAAGTGACTCCTCCATTGGTCCAATTATTTTTTGCTCTAGTGCTTTATCCTTCGTGTATTCTTGCTACCTTGGTGACCCTGTTCTTGAGCTAGAAAAGTTGATTTTACCTGGTCCCAAGTAGTTTTAGCGCGTGATACGGTCTCTAGGCACTAGTAGGAGTAGTTGCTACAAGGTGTGGTTGGTCCTCATTCAATTTTCTCTTGAACTTCAAAAATTTAAGCAAAAGGAAATTATGTTCAGGAGGAAGTTTCATGGTGGTTCCTCAAGTAAGAAGGGTCCATGTCTCTCTTTTCGGGAGCCCGAACCTTTTCAACTAAGGGACACACCGGTGCAACCATGTGAATGGCCTTCCGATGAGTTCATGATCGAAGCAGGCTTCAAGGATGAGTTTGATGCACTTGTCCGCAATGTCGGGTTAGAAGAATTCCTCTCAGATAAATGTGAACAGTATGCTATACTCACTGCCTCCTTCGTGCGTAGATTTAAATTTTTAGCTGGCCGTGAATCATCCATACTGTTTGAGTTGTACGATAAACCTATACCGTGGATTTGGAGGATTTCAATAGGATTTGCAAGATACCCGATTGGGGTAGTGTTAATGATCCTCCTAAGTCTTCGTCAGAGACTTTGTCTCCAATATAACTGTGGGAGAAACCAGAGATATCACTCAAGCCACCATAGGAAGCATCCATTTCCCTGCCTTGCACTACCTTGCTCTCTTCATAGGTAGGCGCATTAACGGCAAGGGTGCACATTGTCACCTATGCACTTCCGACCTTAGTATCCTTAAGAGCGCAGTAACACGTGACATGAGCTTCAATATGGGAGCTATAATAGCAGGGAGGCTGAATAAAAATGCCAGTGAGCCGGATTTCTTTGGTGGCGTTTATGCCACACGCTTAGCAAAATTTCTTGGAGTATCCATCCGTCCAGAAGACCCTCCTCTCCGTACAGCCTACCAGTTCCTTGAGAGAGATCATGGATCCCTCCTATACCGCTTGATATTTAACCGGCAGTGTGTTTTCCATATTACCCTTCATGCTCCTGATTTCTTTGACTTTTAGGTAAAACGAAGATACTACATAACCATGGGAGAGGCAGAGGAGTATGAAAGGGAGGCGATGGTTGCTCGACTTCGTGAGGCAGCTATTCAGGCATTGGCTGCAGCACTCCCGTATAACACCCATTATGACTTTGGGTTTCGCCAGGATCATCCTTGTGAGTAGACCAAGCTAGGCCAAAAGCCTAAGCTTGGGGGAGTACGTGTTCTCACCGACTTTACATTCATGCTTATGCTTTCACTTTGTTAGCCGGTGTTTACACTTTGCCACTGTATTATCCATGCTAGTTTCTTTACGTTTTCTTGTTTTCTTGTTTTGTGTCCTTTTGAGAAAATCCAAAAATATTTTTCTTTCTTATTTTTCTTGTTGGGAGTTTTCCCATGTAAATAGTTTTCTTTTTCTTTGTGTCAAGGTAGAAGATATTGGTTACAATGCTTACCTATTTAGCTTTCAAAGAGCCATATTATTTTGTCTTCTCCTTTGTGTTTGCCTGCAGATTCAGCTTAGTCCAATGCACGAGCACGCTTATTATTGTTCACATCGTTCGATCGTGCAAATGAAAGGCAACAATGATGATATATGATGAAGTGACTGAGACTGAAAAGATGGTACAAACTCTATCTATTTTGTTTTTGTAAATATGACTAGCTTGTCGACCCAGATTTAGCTTTGTTGTGAGAGAACCATGTTTGCAATGACAACTGAGAGATCATAGTTTCTGATGCCATGCTTATTTAGCTGAGAGCTTATAATGGTTTGTCTTGATTGCCAACATAGATTTTGAGATGACTATGATGTAGTATGATAGGATGGTATTCTCCTTTGAATGTTTCAAGTGGCTTGACTTGGCGCATGTTCATGCATGTAGTTGAAACAAAATCAACGTAGCCTCTATGATGTTCATGTTCATGGTGATTTATATCCTGTTCATGCTTGCATTCAATGTTAGTCAAACTCATTACATCTTGATGGTTGTTGCCGCTCTCTAGTTGGTCGCTTCCCAGTCTTTTGCTAGCCTTCACTTGTACTAAGCGGGAATACTGCTTGTGCATCCACTTCCATAAACCCAAAAGTTTTTCCATGAGAGTTCACCATACCTACCTATTTGCGGTATCTACCTGCCGTTCCAAGTAAATTTGCATGTGCCATTCTCTAAACCTTCAAGAAATAATCTGTTTTGCATGCCCGAACCGCTCATGTGGTGACAGAGGGCTATTGGTATCTTCCATGCTAGGAGTGTTATGCTCGACATGTGTTTATTCACAGTCCTTCACGAGAAAGGGGCCGGTATTTGGGATGCCCAGTTCCACGCTCAAATCGAAAACATAGCTGTAAAACAAGACTCCCCCCGGATTGATGTTAGTATGGACGGTACCCGAGGATTCGGCTAGCCGTGGAGTGTGATTGATTGGTGGTGGGGGAGTTAAAACTTTACTTTTCTGTTTGGGAACCGCCTATAGCATGAGTAGCATGGAAGATATTGAGAACTCTTGGTCATTGCGTTGACAATGAAAGCATGCCACCCAAAATTATTATCTCTGTTTTGAAAGCTTGAGCTCTGGCACCTATGCAAATCAATGCTTCCCTCTACGAAGGGCTTGTCTATTTATTTTCTTGTCGAGTCATCCTCCTCTTATATAAGCACCAATTAGAGAGCACCTCTGTCATTTTTATGCTTTGATTTTGATTGATATTGAGTATGACTATGACTAGATCTTCGTGGCTATGATTTACAATGTTTAGTCAGCCCTTGATCTTTGAAAGTGCTCTGCATTTATGTTTCGCGGAATCAGAAAGAGCTAGCAAGATACCACCTATTCATATTGTTTCATGCTTGTTTTGATTGAAGTGTTGGTATTTGAAACTCATTATTATTTGCTCGTTAGATGATTATGCCATTGATATTAGTTTACCATGAGACCTTTGTGTCATTTGCTTATGAGGTTAACTTGTGATCTTGCTGAAATTCTGGTTATGAGTTAGACATAGTTGCAACAACAAGATCAAACAGAGTTTGTCAAAGTTTTTCTTTCTCTCTTAGTTTGTCAACTGAGTTGCTTGAGGCCAAGCAAGGTTTTAAGCTTGGGGGAGTTGATACGTCTCCATCGTATCTACTTTTCCAAACTCTTTTGCCCTTGTGTTTGGACTCTAATTTGCATGATTTGAATGGAACTAACCTGGACTGACGCTGTTTTTAGCAGAATTGGCTTGGTGTTATTTTTGTGCAGAAATCAAAGTTCTCCAAACGTCCTGAATATTTACAAGGAGCAGTTTTGGAAAATATCAAAAATATCTACGCCAAGTTCCACCTCAGGGGGTGGGCCAGTGGGCCACAAGCCCCTGCTCCGCCACCACCCCCTGGTGGCGGTGGGCAGGCTTGTGGGGCCCACACGCACCTGCCGCCCCCAACTCCAGCTCTATAAGTTGCCTTTCATCCCAAAAAAATAAAAACAGAAGTTTTCGTCACGTTTTTGATACGGAGGCGCCGCCACCTCCTGTTCTTCATCCGGAGGGTAGATCTGGAGTCAGTCTTGGGCTCCGGAGAGGGGAAATCATCGCCATCATCATCATCAAACTTCTTCCCTCTCGAATTCCATGAAGCTCTTCGTCGTTCGTGAGTAATCTATTCGTAGGCTTGCTGGGCGGTGATGAGTAGGATGAGATCTATCATGTAATCGAGTTAGATTTGATGGGGATTGATCCCTAGTATCCACTATGTTCTGAGATTGATGTTGCTACTACTTTGCCATGCTTAATGCTTGTCACTAGGGCCCGAGTGCCATGATTTCAGATCTGAAATTATTATGTTGTCACCAATATATGTGTGTTTTAGATCCGATCTTGCAAGTTGTAGTTACCTACTACGTGTTATGATCCGGCAACCCTGAAGTGACAATAAACGGAACCACTCCCTGTGATGACCATTGTTTGAGGAGTTCATGTGTTCACCAAGTGCTAATGCATTGGTCCGGTTCTTTATTAAAAGGACAACCTTAATATCCCGTAGTTTCCTTTTGGACCCCGCTGCCACGGGAGGGATGGACAATAGATGTCATGCAAGTTCTTTTCCCTAAGCACGTATGACGACACACGGAATGCATGCCTACATCACATTGACGAACGGGAGGTAGCCACTTATCTCTGCGTGTTATAGTTGTTGCATGATGAATATCATCCAAACAAATCACCGTCCCATTGCCTACGAGTTTGTCCTACTGTTGCTCTGCTGCTGCTACTACTGTTGCTACTGTTGTTACTTGTTTTGCTCTGCTGCTGTTACTTTTCTTGCTCTGCTGCTGCTGCTGCTACTGTTGCTACTGCTGTTACTTGTCTTGCTCTGCTGCTACTACTGTTGCTACTGTTGTTACTTGTCTTGCTCTTCTGCTACTGTTGCTACTACTGACGCTTGCTACTATTGCTACTTGCTACTGTTGTCACTACTGTTGTTCCTTGCCACTCCTATTTCTCGTTACACTGCTGCTACCTGCTACACTGTTGATTCACTGACCGTTGATGGGAACTCACAACTTCCGTCAACGCGGCAACGGAGGCGCCATTGATACAATCGTTAGGAATAGTCTGCCGTCAACAGATCGTTTCTGACACCGTTGTTATCATATTACTTTGCTGTTACTACTGTGCTTGCAGATACTAATCTTTCAGGTGTGGTTGAATCTGACAAATTCAGCTGCTAATACTCGAGAGTATTCTCTCACCTCCTGCGCGGCGTACCAACAAATTTGGGTCGAATACTCTACCCTCGAAGACTGTTGCGAACCCACGCGCTGGTGGGCCGTCAAAAACATTCTTCTAGTTTCATTACTGGGAGTGCTATCAGCATTCTTCTGGTGACGTTGAAGGAGAAGGTTTGTTGTCATAAGAATTCGTCTAGCTAACGCCACATATTGCAGGATCAGACCCCGATGAAAATCAAGCAATTGTTTCACACTATCTATGTTCTCAAACCTTTTCAACTCTCACGCAACACATGAAGAACATGGTGCTAGTTTGAAGCACAAGTGTGAAAAAAGATAGTAGCATTGTCCCTTCTCTCTTTCTCTCATTTTTTGGTGGGATTCTTTGGCCTCTTTTTTTTTTATGGGCTTCGCTGGCCTCATGTATTTTTTGTGAAGTCTGGAGACACATCCTAACTTGTGAGGGAATCATAGCTTCCATCATCCTTTTCTCACATGGGATAATGCTCTAATAGTACAAATCATTACACTTTTATTTACTTACAACTCAAAGATTACAACTCGATACCTAGAACAAAATATGACTCTATAAGCAATATGGAAGTGATGGTGCGTGTCATAAAAATGAGACGACGGTGCTGCATGGCAATATATCTCGGAATGGCTATCAAAATGCCATAATAAGTAGGTTTGGTGTCTGTTTTGGGGAAAAATATATGGTGGCTGTTTTGAAGAAGGTGGGTTTATTGTACCGGCGAGAGTTGCGCGGTACTAGAGAGGCTAGCAAAGGTGGAAGGGTGAGAGTGTGTATAATCCATGAACTCAACATTAGTCATAAAGAACTCACATTATTATTGCAAAAGCCTATTAGTTATAGAAGGAAAGTATTAGAGGCATGCTCCTAGGGGAAGGGTTGGTAGGAGTTAACCATTGCGCGATCCCGACCTCCACACAAAGGTTGACAATTATTAAACAAATCATGCTCCGACTTCATCACATAATGGTTCACCATATGTGCGTGCTACGGGAATCACAAGCTTTAACACAAGTATTTCTTCCAATTCACAAATACTTACTAGCATGACTCTCATATTACCATCTTCCTATCTCAAAACTATATGCAAGGAATCAAACTTCTCATCATATTCAATGCACTTAATATGAAAGTTTTTATTATATCCCTCTTGTATGCCCATTATATTAGGACTAAATTCATAACCTAAACAAATTATCATGCTGTTTAAAGAACCCTCCAAATAATATAAGTTAGGTACGAGAGTTTAATATTTTCTATAAAACACAACACCGCCGTGCTCTAAAATATATAAGTGAAGCACTAGAGCAACATTTCCTTGCTCAAAAGATATAACTGAAGCACAAAGAGTATTCTAATAAATTCACAATTCAGCGTGTCTCTCTCAAAATATGTGTGCAACAAGGATGATTGTGGCAAACTAAAAAGTAAAGACTCATATCATACAAGACGCTCCAAGCAAAACACATATCATGTGGTGAATATAAATATAACCTCAAGTACATTTACCGATGGATTGAAGACAAAAGAGGGGATGCCTTCCGAGGCATACCCAAGCTTAGGCTATTTGGTATACTTGATACGTCTTGGGGTGCCTTGTGCATCCCCAGTTTTAGGCTCTTGCCACTCCTTATTCCATAGTCCATCAAATCTTTACCCAAAACTTAAAAACTTCACACCACAAAACTCAACAGAAAACTCATGAGGTCCATTTGTATAAGAAAAATAAATCTCCACTTTAGGTACTGTTGTGAACTCATTCTTTATTTATATTTATGTAATATTTACTGTATTCCAACTTCTCCATGGTTCATTCCCCCCCGATACAACCCATAGATTCATCAAAATTAGCAAACAACACAAAGAAAATAGAATCTATCAAAAACAGAATAGTCTGTAGCAATATATTTACTTCGAGTACTTATGTAACTCCCAAAATTCTTAAACATTAGGACAATCTGGGAAATTTGTAAATAAATCTTGTGTAAAAAATTCAGCTCAAAATCATGTTCGAGTGAAGTTACAAAATGCCTGGACTGAGAGCGAAAGTTTCCGTTTTTCAGCGAAATCAACTTGCAAACACTGTAGGCCATCCCAACGGTCTTACTTGGCTCAAACACTAATTAAAACAAGAAAAATAATAATAATACAAAGGTAATAATGTGTGAATCACTCAAAAACAGAAGCAAAAACAAAAGCATAAAAATAAAATTTGGTAGCCTCCCAACAAGCGCTATTGTTTAACGCTCCTAGCTAGGCTTAACGATTTCAATGATGCTCGCATAGAGGTAAAGCAGTGAAACATAAACATGGCATCATGAATCACATGGGCAGCATATTTAAGTATAACCTACTTCCTATGCATAGGTATTTTGTGAGCAAACAAATTATGGGAACAAGAATCAATTAGCATAGGAAGGGAAAACAAGTATAACTTCAAAATTTCCAACACATAGAGAAGAAACTTGACATTATTGCAATATGTAAAAGTAGATGTTCCTCTCTCATAGTAATTTTCAGTAGCATAATGAATAATTTCAACAATATAGCTATCACATAAAGCATTATTTTCTTGATCCACATGCATAAAAGTCTTGTAATCTTCCAAGGTAGTGGGATTAACATTCACTAAAGTCATGACCTTTCCAAACCCATTTTTATCAAAAAATTCATAAGACTGAACACTCTCCAAATATGTGGGATTCTTTTTACCTAAAGTTGACACTCTTCCAAACCACTTTCGGTATCATAATCATCAAGAGTATTAAATAAATTATCAAGATCATAAGAAGCATTGTCACCCCAATCATGATCATTGCAATAAGTAGTGGTCATGGAAAACTCATCAAATATAGCATCCCCAAGCTTGTGGGTTTGCATATCATTAACACAATTGATATTAATAGAATTTATAACAATATCATTGCAAACATGCTTTTCATTCAAGGAAACATCATGAATCACATCATCACAATTTTTAGATTCACGAATCTCAAGCAAAACTTCATGGAGATAATCAAGTATACTCAACTCACTAGCATTTGGTTCATCATAATTGGATCTCTTGAAAAGATTAGCAAGTGGATGAGGATCCATATCAATAGATTTTTAGCAAGCAAAGATGCAAGCAAATAGAAGTCACATCGTAACACAAGTAGACAAAAAGAGATCCGGTGAGAAAAAGGAGAATAAAACGGAAAAATTGGTGAAGTGGGGGAGAGGAAAACAAGAGACAAATAATGTAAATGCAAGAGATAAGTTTGTGATGGGTACTTGGTAGGCTTGATCTTGCTATGTATCGTCCCCGGCAAGGTGCCAGAACTCCTTCTTGCTACTTCTTGAGCTTGCATTGGTTTTTCCTTGAAGAGGAAAGGGTGATGCGGCAAAGTAGATAAGTATTTCCCTCAGTTTGTTGAGAACCAAGTATCAATCTAGTAGGAGGAACAAGCAAGGCCCCAATCTTAGTACCTACAGAAACAATCAAACACTTGCACTCAACGCTAAAAAGGGGTAGTCAATCCCTTCAAAGTTATTTGCAAGGATGAGATCCGATAGAGGTAAATATAAAAGATTGCGGAAACAATTGTAAATAAATTGCAGCAAGATATTTTTGGTATTTTTGGTGTATAGATCTGAAAGTATAATATGGAAAATAGAACCCGGGGCCATAGGTTTCACTAGAGGCTTCTCTCATAAAGGAAAATAATACTATGGGTGAACAAATTAGTGTCGAGCAATTGATAGAAAAGCGAATAATTATGAAGATATCCAAGGCAATGATTATGCATATAGGCATCACATCCGTTTCAAGTAGACCAAAACGATTCTGCATCTACTACTATTACTCCACACATCGACCGACTCCTGCCTACATCTAGAGTATTAAGTTCATGAAGAACAGGGTAACACATTAAGTAAGATGACATGATGTAGAGGGATAAACTCAAGCAATATGATGAAAACCCCATCTTTTTATCCTCGATGGCAACAATACAATACGTGCCTCGCTACCCCAACTTTGTCAGTGGGTGAGGACACCGCAAGATTGAACCCAAAACTAAGAACTTCTCCCATTGCAAGAATTACCAATCGAGTTGGCTAAACCAAAACAATAACTCGAAGAGACTTGCTAAGGTATGAAAGCATGCATATAAGAATTCAGAAGAGACTCAAATAATATTCATTGATAATCTGAACATAAACTCACAATTCATCCGATCTCGACAAACACACCACAAAAGAGTATTACATCGGATAGATCTTCGTGAAGATCATGAAGAACATGGTATTGAAGAACAAAGAGAGAGAAGAAGCCATCTAGCTACTAGATATTGACCCGTATGTCTGTGGTGAACTACTCACGCATCATCGGAGGGGCAATGGAGTTGATGTAGATGCCCTCCATGATTAATTCCCTCTCTGGTAGATTACCGAAAAAGGCTCCCAGAATGGATCACGGGATCATAGGCTCTTGCGGTAGAAAAGTATTTTCGTGGCTCTTTTTAGCGATGGGGGAATATTTGGGAGTTTATAGGCCGAAGAATAGGGTTAGGAGAACTGCAGGGGACCCACAAGCCAGGGGGCACGACCCCCCTAGGGCACGCCCTGCAGGCTTGTGGCCTCCCGGCAGGTGCCCTGGATCCTACTACATGTCTTCGAGGTTTCTTCTAGTCCAAGAAAAATCATTCCGGAGATTTTATTCCGTTTGGACTCTGTTTAATATTCCTTATCTCCAATACTCAAAAACATGGAAAAAACAAAAACTGGCACTAGGCTTTAGATTAATATGTTAGTCCCAAAAATAATATAAAACAACATATTATTACATATAAAACATCCAAAATAGATAATATAGTAGCATGGAACAATCAAAAATTGTAGATACACTCGAGACGTATCAGGCATCGCCGGCTAGCTCATGTGAATATGAGATCTTCGCAAAGTCTCCTCAAAGAGGATCATGTTCGTGGACTAACAAATGTGAGTTTTGCCAAAGAACATGCTTGCAGTGCTTGTATTGAAGGAAAGCTTCATCAAACGGCTCACCATCCCATGACTATTATTTACTCTAGGAGGCCCTTGGAGCTCCTTCACATGGATCTCTTTGGTCCTCCATCCTTTGATAGTCTTGGGGGAAGAAAGTATTGCTTGGTGATTGTGGATGATTACTCAAGATACACTTGGGTGTACTTCTTCAAGAGGAGGAGTGACACTCAAAAAACCATCATCGACTTTGCTAATGAAGCTCAACATCAACATGAAGCAAAGATATTGATGATTAGAAGTGACAACAACACCGAGTTCAAGAACTACACCTTGGATGAGTTCCTTAGTGACGAGGGGATCAAGCACCAATATTCAACACCATATACCCCTCAACAAAATGGTGTGGTGGCGAGGAAGAACCAGATGTAGATGGACGCGGCAAGAACCATGATGGCGGAGTTCAAACCTCTGTACAACTTTCGGGTCGAAACCATCAACACCGCATGTCATGCATCCGATCGGATCTACCTCCGCAAAGGCTTGAGCAATACTTCATATGAGATTCTTACCGAGAACAAGCCCAACTTCAAGTATTTCCGGGTGTTAGGTTGTAAGTGTTTCATTCTCAAGAAAGGTGTTTGTTTGTCTAAATTCGATACTAGAGCTCAAGAGGGCATATTTGTTGGTTATGCTACAAACTCTCTTGCTTACCGTGTCCTCAACAAGTCCACCGAACTCATTGAAGAGACGTGTAACATAGAGTTTGATGAAATAATGGCTTCCAAGTGGAGCAAAGTGGTATTTGTGATGTAGGTTATGAAATTCCTCCTCGAGCCGTAATAAGAATGGGGATTGGTCAAATACTCCCCATTGAGGAACCCTTTGTGGCCGAAGGAGAAGGATAATGCTCTACCCAAGTGGAGCCATGACCCTCGCTAGACCCTGATACGTCTCCAACGTATCTATAATTTCTGAAGTATTCGTGCCATGTTTATAATAATTTTATATGATTATGGTATGATTTTATTAGAACTAGCCCGGGCTTACGATGTTTTTAGCAGAACAACCGTGGTATTGTTTTTGTGCATAAATAAAAGTTCTCGAAATGGGCTGAAAATCTACGGAGAATATTTTTGGAAAATATAAAAAATACTGGAGCGAAGAGCTGGGCCAGGAAGTGGATGAGGAGGCCACAAGCCTGCTAGGCGCGACAACCCCCCTAGGCCGTGCCCCTGTGACTTGTGGACTCCTCGAGCACCCCCTCAATGCAATTCCAATGGCAAGTATTTCTATAAATACCAGAACCCCCAGGAAGAAACCTAGCTCGGGAGTTCCACTGCCGCAAGCCTCCAGAGCCACGAAAAACCAATAGGGAGCCCATTTCTACACCCTGTCGAAGGCGGAAATCATCACCGGAGGCCATCTACATCATCCCGGCGGTCTCCATAACAAGGACAGAGTAGTTCACCCTGGGGTCTGAGGGTATGTACCAGTAGCTATGTGTTTGATCTCTCTCTCTCTCGTGTTCTTGAGATGGCAGGATCTTGATGTATCGCAAGCTTTATTAATATAGATGAATCATATGGAGTTTTCCTCTCTTTATGTTCTTGTGATGAATTGAGTTTTCCCTTTGAAGTATTCTTATCGGATTGAGTCTTTAAGAATTTGAGAACACTTGATGTATGTCTTGTAGTGGGATATCCGCAGTGACAATGGGATGTTCAATTGATCAACTTGATGTATGTTTTGGTGATCAACTTGCGGGTTCCGTGACCTTGGGAATCTATGCATAGGGGTTGGCACACATTTTT
The DNA here is from genome assembly GCF_904849725.1 of Hordeum vulgare subsp. vulgare. Taxonomy (NCBI): domain Eukaryota; kingdom Viridiplantae; phylum Streptophyta; class Magnoliopsida; order Poales; family Poaceae; genus Hordeum; species Hordeum vulgare. The sequence goes on from NC_058521.1 coordinate 460,090,276, forward strand.
GTCTTGACTCTCCCGTAGAACCTCTGGGGCACTCTTTGAAGTTATTTGTGTTGGATTGAACATAATGAATCTGAAATAGTGTGAAGCATATTGTATAATCAAGCCCATGGGTACTTTTGGTGATACTGGAGTATCTAGGTGACATTAGGGTTTTGGTTTGATGTGTGTCTTAAGGTGTTATTTTAGTACGAACTCTAGGGCTATTCGTCACACTTATAGGTATAGCTCATAAGATTGATCGGAAAATATAACTTTGAGGGGTTTTGTACCCTACAATAATTTATTCGTTAGTTCTCTGCTATTTCTGACTTTGGACTAAACTCTTTGTCACACGAGAGGTATTTACATATGATTCAACTATGTTTGTATTGTTGAGAGAACTTGCACTAGTGAAAGTATGAACCCTCGGCCTTTTTATAAGCATTGCAATACCGTTTGGGCTCACTTTTATCATTAGTTACCTTGATGTTTTATATTTTCAGATTACAAAAACCTATATCTACCATCCATATTACACTTGTATCACAATCTCTTCGCCGAACTAGAGCACCTATACAATTTAGCATTGTATTGGGTGTGTTGGGGACAGAAGAGACCCTTTGTTATTTGATTGCAGGGTTGCTTGAGAGAGACCATCTTCATCCTACACCTCCCAGGCATTAATAAACCTTAGGTCATCCACTTGAGGGAAACTTTCTATTGTCCTACAAAACTCTGCGCTAGGAGGCCTAACACGAGTCTACAAGAAGAAGGTTGTGTAGTAGACATCAGACCCACACGCTTCTGAAGAACAAAGTGAAGGCCCTCAGACCAATGAACAAGATCAACCTCATGAAGATGGTGATGCACCAAATGATGTCCAAGATCATGCTCAAGACTCCGAGCTTTCTCAAGATCAAGTGCAATCACAAGATCACGAGCAAGCTTGTGAGAAAGCTCAAGAAGGTTCTCAAGATGATCAAGATGAGGATCCTCAATTATCCAATGAGGAACTCTTGGAGCGTCACACTGCCAAGGTGGCTTCCAAGATCGAGCGTCAACAACATGTCTTGGAAAATGTGCTTGGAAGCTTGAGAAAAGGGGTAACTACTCATAAACAATTATCAAACTTTTGTGAGCATCATGCGTTTGTTTCGCGTGTTGAACCCAAAAAGGTACATGAAGCGCTCGATGATGAGGATTGTCTTGAAGCCATGCATGATGAACTTAACAACTTCGAGCGCAATCAAGTTTGGGAATTAGTGCCAAGGCCAAAGGAGGAACATAATGTCATTGGGACCAAATGGATCTTCAAGAACAAGCAAGATGTGAATGGCATTGTTGTTCGAAACAAGGCAAGATTGGTGGCTCAAGGCTACTCCCAAGTCGAGGGTATCGACTACGGTGAAACCTTTGCCCCCGTTGCTCATATTGAATAAATTCGCATGTTTCTTGCATATGCATCTCATCATGATTTCAAATTGCAACAAATGCATGTGAAGAGTGCATTTCTTAATGGTCCTTCAAATGAGTTGGTATATGTCAAACAACCCCAGGTTTCGAGGATCCCAAGTTGCCCACTCATGTATACAAACTCAAGAAGGTGCTCTACGACCTTAAACAAGCCCCACGTGCATGGTATGAGCACCTTATCGAGTTGTTGTAAGATCGTGGGTTTGAAATTGGGAAAATTGATCCCACACTTTTTACCAAAAGGGTCAAAGGGGATTTGTTCATATGCCAAATATATGTTGATGATATTATATTTCGTTCTCCTAACAAATATTTCAATGAAGAGTTTGCTGCACTAATGACCGAGAAGTTTGAGATGTCTATGATGGGAGAGTTGAAGTTCTTTCTTGGGTTCGAAGTCAAGCAAAGAAGAGAAGGGACGTTCATCAACCAAGCCAAGTACACCCAAGACATGCTCAAGAGATTCAAGCTATAGGACGTCAAGTCATTGCCGGGGGGGGGGGGGGGGGTTAGGTAAGCGGCACTCACATCCCGTCAATGAAGCTCTTTTCTAGCGCCGTTGTCGGGGAGGTGAGTAATTGAAGGTATATGTTTAGATCTTGCAATTAAATCTTTTAGTTTCTTGTTTTTCACTAGTTTGTTTTTATAAAATAAAACTATGAAAAAATGGAATTGAGGTTGCCTCACATGTTTCATCTTTTCAATGTCTTTTGTGAAAATGATGGAAGGGAAAATTGTGCTCAAGTGTTAGAAGAATTAGTTATTAAAATGTTTGGCACTAAATATTTGAGTGATGAGCATGATAGAAATATTGTTAGTATGAATTCTCTGAATATTCATGATGCTAATGATATGCAAATCCACAAGCTTGGGGATGGTATGCTTGATGAATATGATAATTTTATTTCCCCAAGTTTTGATGAGCAAAACTATTATTATGATAGCATGCCTCCTATGTATGATGATTATTGCGATGAAATGTATGATATAAAGAGTGATAGTAACCATGAAACTTCTTATCATGATTTTAATATTCAAAGTGGTTATGTCAATCAAGTACCTCATGATAGTTATTTCGTTGAGTTTGCTCCCACTATTATCAATGCGAAGAAGTTTTCTTATGTGGAGAGTGATAAATTTTCTATGCTTATAGATCATGAAAATAATGTTGTATGTGATAGTTATATTGTGAAATTCCTTCATGATGCTACTTAAAATTATTATGAGGGAGGAACATATGCTTGTAAGAATTGCAATAATATCAAGTTTCCTCCCTGTGTGTTCAAAGTTCTGAAGTTGTGCTTATTTTAATTTCCTATATTAGTTGATTATTGCTCCCTTAAATTGTTTGCTCACAAAATACCTATGCATAGGAAGTGAGTTAGACTTAAATGTCCTTGTCATGAGATTCATGATGCTTTTTGCATGTTATAATTATTCCTATGTGAGCATCATTGAAATCATCATGCCTAGCTAAAAGGCATTAAAGAAAAGCGCTTGTTGGGAGACAACCCAACACTTTTACTTTCTGTTTTTTGGTGTTCACATGATTAATCTATTGTATTAATCATATTTTATGCCTTTTATTTCAATAAAGTGCCAAGTAAAGCCTTTGGGATAGTGTGGATGATAGTTGACTTGATTCTGTGCAAAAACAGAAACATTTGCTCTCAGTCCAGGAATTTTGTAAATTCAGTGGAACGTGCTTTTGAACTAACTTTTTTATAAACGATTTATATACGAATTGCCTGTATTGTCCTAATTTTTCAGAATTTTTAGAGACAGGGAAGTAAGGTTACACTACAAATCGTCAGAGACTGTTCTGTTTTTGACAGATTCTATTTTGCGTGCATAGTTTGCTTGTTTTAGTATTCCCATAGATTATATTCAGTGATCTAAATTATGGGAATAGTATAATACAGTAGGTATCATGTAGGGACAATTATGAATCTTTTCCTGACAGTACCTAAGTGAATGATCATTATTTATTATACTAACGCATCTCATGAAGTTCTATTAAGTTTTGTGTGATTGAAGTTTTCAAGTTTTGGATGAGAAACCAATATGAGGAGAATAAGGAGTGACAAGAACCTAAGCTTGGGGATTCCCAAGGCACCCCCAATCTAATATCCAAGGAAGAATCAAGCGCCTAAGCTTGGGGATGCCCTGGAAGGCATCCCCTCTTTCGTCTTCAACATTATCGGTATATCTCACTTGGAGCTATATCTTTATTCGTCACATAATTTGAGTTTTGCTTGGAGTGCCATTTTATTTTTTTGTTCTATTTTAGGCGTTATTTATAATCTTGTTTTTCAATAAAAATTTCTGAGAATTGCATTAGGATGCTTGCATTGCATGCTTTGATAGGTGTTGTGTAAAAACAGAAACTGGTGTTGTAGTGTTTGAATTTTCATATTTTACTGGAACGTGAAAAGTTTCTGCATTTTTTACACAATGTTATCATATACATTTTATAGCATGTACTAATTTTTAATAATGTTTTGAGTTACATAAGTACACTGTTTTCATAAATTTCTACAAACTGTTCTGTTTGAACAGATTTCTATCATAGTTTTGTTATCTACTTATCATATAGTTTCCATGTCCTATATTGATAGATATGAATTATGGGAATGATAGTAAACAGTAGATGATGTTTGCAATTATTATAAAAGTTGTCTTGGCAGTACGTAAGGAGTTGATTTATTATTATGTGCACCAACCTATCTCACAAGTTCTTTTCAAGTTTTGTGTGGATGAAGTTTCCGAGAATAGGTGAAACTGGGATACGAGAGTATTGAACAAGATACAAAATCTCAAGCTTGGGGATTCCCAAGGCACCACAAGTAAATATTTCAAGAACTCTCAAGCATATAAGCTTGGGATGCTATGCATCCCACCTCTCTTCATCAACAATTATCGTCTAGCCTATGTTGAGCCTAAATTTTTATTCGTTCACATGATGCGTCCTATTCTTGGAGTGCTATTTTTATTTTTCTTGCTGCTTAAATAAAACACTCAGATCTGAAAATATTTGCTAAGAGAGAGAGACAGAGAGAAAGTCCTCACATAGCTACTTCACTGTTTGACTACATTGATCTTCACTTATATGTTTTGGAGTAGTTTTGTCATTTACTCTCGTGCTTCACTTATATCCTATGAGTAAATGTTTGAATGAATTGAATATCATAAATCTGAAATTATATATGTTTTATATACTTATCCCATGTGGAGTAATGACTTCACATATAATAAATGTAGGTGGTAAAATTATTGAAAGTTAGCAAACACCGCATTGGTCACTTGAACAATTCATGAAAGAATATTGAAGGAAGAGAGATTTCACATATAAATATACTATCTTGGAAATCTTCTATGATTGTGAATACCCATTAATTATTTTCAAAATTGAGCAAATTAGTTGAAGTTTGACAAGGAAGACAATGTAATGAGTTATGCTTGGGTATATTTGTATAGAAGTTATGTTGTTATGGATCCTCCAACATGTGTTGCTTGCTTCCACCTCATACTAGACAAAACTTCCGCCCCAAGTAGAAATATTACTTGTGCATCCAAAAAACCTTAAACCCAAAGTTGTTCCATATGAGTCCACCACACCTACCTATATGCGGTATTTACATGCCATTCCAAGTAAATTTGCATGTGCCAAACTCTAAACGTTCAAATAATATTTCGTTTTGTATGCCCAAATCGCTCATTTAGTGACTAGGGGCTGTCAGTATCTTCCATGCTAGGTGGGTTATTCTCACGATATGTGGTGATTCACTATCATTCACGAGAAAGTGGTTGGTATTCGCTATGCCCAGTTCCATGCTCAAAAAATCAAATCAAAATATAATGACACAAAACTCCCCCAGGATTGTTGTTTGTATGGACGGTACCCGTGGATTCGGCTCGCCATGGAGTGTGATTGACTGGTGAAGTGGGAGTAAAAACTTTACCATTCTTTTTCGGAACCGCTTATAATGTATCTAGCATGGACGATACCGAGATCTATCAGTTGTTATGTTGACAATGAAAGCATACCGCTCAAAATTATTATTCGTCTCTGTTTTAAAAGCTTGAGCTCTCACACCTCTACAAATCAATGCTTCCCTCGGCGAAGGGCCTATCTTTTACTTTCTAGTACTTACCTTTATGCAAGAGTCATGGTGATCTTCACCACTTCCTATATTTCGCCTTTTTCTCTTGGCAAGCATCATGTGTTGGGGAATGATCTAGACATATATATCCACACAAATATATTTGATCATGAATTATTATTGTTGACAATTATCTATATGATAAATAAGTTGGGAGGCGAAACATTAAGCCCCTATCTTTCTCTATGTTTGATGGATGTTATTTGTTCTAAGAATATGCTTTGACTGTCAATAATCATGGAAGACTATATGATAGTTGAGTATGTGGAATTTGCCAAATCAAAGCTCTTACATAGACCCTTCGAAAATAACATGAATTGCAATTGTTCGATGACTAGGATTATGGTTTGTTAGTTTTGAAGATACTTTATGGTCTATACTTTAAATTGTGAATAGCTTGTTAATTGATCATGATAAGTTTAATGAGATGAGCTACTGTTTATGGTTTATATTGATGCTAGAAAAAGTGATTGGAAGTATCATTGATCAAACTTCTGCACTTGCTAGCATTCACACTTCCTAAATTATTTCTTTTATCGTTTACCTACTCGAGGACGAGCAGGAATTAAGCTTGGGGATGCTGATACGTCTCCAACGTATCTATAATTTATGAATTATTCATGACATATTTACAATAATTTTATATGATTTTGGTACGCTTTTATTAGAACTAACCCGGACTGACGCTGTTTTCAGCAGAACTACCGTGGTGTTGTTTTTGTGCACAAATAGAAGTTCTCGGAATGGGCTAAAAATCTACGGAGAATATTTTTGGAAAATATAAAAAATACTGGAGCGAAGAGCTCGGCCAGGAAGTGGATGAGGAGGCCACAAGATTCCTAGGCGCGACCACCCCCCTAGGTCGCGCCTCTGTGGCTTGTGGACTCCTTGAGAACCCCCTTAATGTGATTCCAACGCCAAGTATTTCTATAAATACCAAAATCCCCAGAAAAAAAATCCTAGATCGGGAGTTCTGCTGCCGCAAGCCTCCAGAGCCACAAAAAACCAACCAGGAGCCCGTTCTATCACCCTGCCAGAGGGGGAAACCACCACCGGAGGCCATCTTCATCATCCGACGGACTCCATGACGAGGAGGAAGTAGTTCACCCTCGGGGCTGAGGGTACGTACCAGTAGCTATGTGTTTGATCTCTCTCTCTCTCTCTTTCTCTCATGTTCTTGAGAAGGAACAATATTTATGTATCGCGAGCTTTATTATAGATGAATCATATGGAGTTTTCCCCTCTCTATGTTCTTGTGATGAATTGAGTTTTCCCTTTGAAGTTTTCTTATCGGATTGAGTCTTTAAGGATTTGAGAACACTTGATGTATGTCTTGCGATGGGATATCCATGGTGACAATGGGATGTTCTATTTATCCACTTGATGTATGTTTTGGTGATCAACTTGCGGGTTCCGTGACCTTGGGAATCTATGCATAGGGGTTGGCACACGTTTTCGTATTGACTCTCGGATAGAAACTTTGGGGCACTCTTTGAAGTTCTTTGTGTTGGGTTGAACATGATGAATTTGGGATTGTGTTATGCATATCGTATAATCAAGCCCATGGGTACTTGTGGTGACATTGGAATATCTAGGTGACATTAGGGTTTTGGTTGATGTGTGTCTTAAGGTGTTATTTTAGTATGAACTCAAAGGTTGTTCGTGACACTTATAGGGATAGCTCATAAGATTGATCAGAAAAGGTAACTTCGAGGGGTTTCGTACCCTACAATAATTTTTTCGTTAGTTCTCCGCTATTTGTGAAATTGGACTGAACTCATTGTCGCACGAGAGGTATTAAGATATGATTCAACTATGTTAGTATTGTTGAGAGAATTTGCACTATTGAAAGTATGAACCCTAGGCCTTGTTCTAAGCATTGCAATACTGTTTGTGCTCACATTTATCATTAGTCTCCTTGTTGTTTTTATATTTTCATATTACAAAAACCTATATCTACCATCCATATTACACTTGTATCACCATCTCTTCGCCGAACTAGTGCACCTATACAATTTACCATTGTATTGGGTGTGTTGGGGACACAAGAGACCCTTTGTTATTTGATTTCCGGGTTGCTTGAGAGAGACCATCTTCATCCTATGCCTCCCATAGATTGATAAACCTTAGGTCATCCACTTGAGAGAAACTTGATATTGTCGTAGAAAACTCTGTGCTTGGAGGCCCAACACGAGTCTACAAGAAGAAGGTTGTGTAGTAGACATCACACCGACATGCTTCCGAAGAACAAAGTGAAGGCCCTCAACACGATGAACAAGATCAAGGACAAGATCAACCTCATGAAGATGGTGATGCACCAAATGATGTCCAAGATCATGCTCAAGACTCCAAGCTTGCTCAAGATCAAGTGCAACCACAAGATCACGACAAGCTTGTGAGCAAGCTCAAGACGGTGCTCAAGATGATCAATATGAGGATCCTCAATTACCTATTGAGGAACTCTTGGAGTGCCGCACCGCCAAGGTGGCTTCCAAGATCGAGCATGAGCAACATGTCTTGTAAAATGTGCTTGGAAGCTTGAGAAAAGGGGTAACTACTCGTAAACAATTATCAAACTTTTGTGAGCATCACGCGTTTGTTTCGTGTGTTGAACCCCAAAAGGTACATGCGGCGCTCGATGATGAGGATTATCTTGAATCCATGCATCACGAACTTAGCAACTTCGAGTGCAATAAAGTTTGGGAAATAGTTTCAAGGCCAAAGGAGGAACATAATGTCATTGGGACCAAATGGATCTTCAAGAACATGGAAAATGTGAATGGCGTTGTTGTTCGAAACAAGGCAAGATTGGTGGCTCAAGCCTACTCCCAAGTCGAGGGTATCGACTACGGTGAAACCTTTGCCCCCGTTGCTCGTCTTAAATCTATTCACATGTTGCTTGCATATGCATCTCATCATGATTTCAAATTGCAACAAATGGATGTGAAGAGTGCATTTCTTAATGGTCCCTTGAATGAGTTGGTATATGTGAAACAACCCCCGGGATTCGAGGATCCCAAGTTCCCTACTCATGTATACAAATTCAAGAAGGCACTCTACAGCCTTAAACAAGCTCCACGTGCGTGGTATGAGCACCTTACCGAGTTGTTGCAAGATCGTGGGTTTGAAATTGGGAAAATTGATCCCACCCTTTATACCAAAAGGGTCAAAGGGGATTTGTTCATATGCCAACTATATGTTGATGATATTATATTTGGTTCTCCTAAAAAATCTTTCAATGAAGAGTTTGCTGTACTAATGGCCGAGAAGTTTGAGATGTCTATGATGGGAGAGTTGAAGTTCTTTCTTGGGTTCGAAGTCAAGAAAAGAAGAGAAGGAACATTCATCAACCAAGCCAAGTACACCCAAGACATGCTCAAGAGATTCAAGCTAGAGGACATCAAGCCGGTCAAGTTTCCCATGCCAACCAAATGCAAGCTTGACAGTGATCCCAATGGTAAAGAAGTGTATCAAAAGGTATGTCGCTCCATGATTGGATCCTTGCTCTACCTTTGTGCATCTAGACTAGATATCATGTTGAGTGTAGGAATTTGTGCATGGTTTCAATCCACACCAAAGGAAAGCCACTAAGCGGCAGCCAAGCGAATCTTTCAATATTTGGCCCATACCCCAAACTTTGGCTTATGGTACCCCAAAGGCGCAAGCTTTGATCTTGTGGGTTACTCTCACTCAGATTGGGTGTAGACTGTTTGGAGAGGAAGTCAACTTCTGGAGGATGCCAATTCCTTGGTCGCTCTCTGGTAAGTTGATATTCGAAGAGTTAAAATTTTGTGTCACTTTCTTCCACCGAGGCCGAGTATGATGTTGCCGCAAGTTGTTGTGCTCAATTACTATGGATGAGGCAAACTTTAAAGGATTACGGTGTCACTTGTGACAAAGTGCTTATTCTATGTGTCAATGAAAGTGCTATCAAGATTTCTCTCAATCCGGTGCAACAGAGCAATACCAAGAATATTGAGATTCATCATCCTTTCATTCGATATCACATCAAGCATGGAGATAATGAGGTCATCTACATCAACACACAAGAGCAACTTGCGGATATTTTCACAAAGCCTATAGATGAAGCAAGGTTTCGAGAGTTAAGGCATGAGCTAAATATCATTGATTCGAGCAATGTGTCTTGAAACTAGGAACACCGCACCACACTCATCATTATATCTTGCTCTAGGTGTAGGCATGGACATAGGGGGGGTGTTGTTCTCTCAATGAACTTTCCCTCCCCCCATTATGCATATATTGATCACGTCTTTCACATTAGCCATTGTTGGTGGCACTTGTGCTTAAAAGTCGAGCTTTGGTCATGGACCCAAGAATAATTTTTCGCGGTGTCATACCAATTGTCTCAAGCATAGGTGGCTCCGGCCATCGCCCTCTCTTCATGAGAGGATTCGTTTCCGTGTTTGTTGTTCGTGTTTGATTTGATTTGTTTGTCCTCTCTAGTGTGTGTCCCTTTCGCTTGGAGCTTGTTGTGTTTCTTCGTTTTTACCTACAAAGGCCCGAATCTGCCTTTTCTTTGTTGAGCGGTACTACAGTGGATTGCCACGGTACTACCGCTGGAGAAGTGTTACTGACGCACTCGTGCAGTAGCAGCACCGGCACGGTACTACTGCATCCAGCGCGACAATATTTTTTGTCTACCATTGGAAGAGCGGTACGACCGCCCAGCAAGCGTTGGTAATTTTTGACTACCGTTGGCCAGGCAGTACTACCATGATGACATGCGGTACTACCGTGCAGTCGAAACCGCGAGGGGTTATGGACGGGCAGGGGGAGTTCCTACTCCCCATTGATGGGGCTAGTGCCTCTCAGTATACCAAGAGCGTGGATTTGCCATCTCCAAGATATTTGGGGCCGCCTGGCCCCCCGAGGCCGGCTCGCGATAGCCGGCCTATTTGGCCAACACATTATGGCCGGCTGGCGATAGCCGTCCCCTACGACAAACCCAAGACCGGCCGGCTGGCGGGGCTCATCTGGCCGGCTGGCATGCCGCCAGTCGGACGACCGACTCCCGTCCCACTCGGTCGTACCATCGTACGAGAGACAAGACAAGACGGATGATCAGAAGCTATCATGGTGGCAGTGCGCACTAACATGTTCGGCCTGCTGCGGCGTGATGATGGGAGGGTCATCATGGCTACGAGACCACCCGTCGCCACCGACCCTGATCGGGCGTGCCGGCCCTTGTAGCCATGACCCCCCTCAGCACGCATGCTGACAGCCCGACACGTCAGCCGTTGCTCCACACGTCCGTCGGGCCCCGCAACAAGGCTCAATAGCAGGTGGGCCCCGCAGCCGACCCAAGATGTTGGCAGCCGGCCCCACCTCCTATCTTACCCCTACCATTGTATCACATGGCTACACTATAAAGCCACCCCTCAACGCACTGAGAGTGGGGGGCTCACGTTCAGCAAGCCATAGAGAGACACCATACATACATAGAACGCCATTTGAGGCAGCGAGACCGGCAGCCAGCGCTCTGTCTCCCTCCTCACGAACAGCTGAAGGAGCAACCTTGGTATTGTGATTCTCATATAGTCACACAGGCAGGACTAAAGGTTTTACCTCGTCGGAGGGCCCTGAACCAGGGTAAACCGGCGTCATGTTTGTTGCGCCAACACCCGTTCCTAGACGCCATCGGAGCCCATCGGCCCCCAACCACGAGTTAAGCCACCCCATGGCATCTGTCTCGGAAATACCACGATGATAACCCACAAGTATACGGGATCGCAACAATTTTCGAGGGTAGAGTATTCAACCCAAATTTATTGATTCGACTCAAGGGGAAGCCAAAGAATATTCTCAAGTATTAGCAGTTGAGTTGTCAATTCAACCACATCTGATAGATTTAGTATCAGCAGAAAAGTATCAGTAGCAAAGTAGTATGATAGCAGCAGTAGCAATAGTAACCAGTAGCAGCAAAGTGACAACAGTAGCAGCAAAGTAACAGTAGTAGCAGCAAAGTAACGTAGCAAGGACCAGTAGTAAAAGACTTGTAGGCATTGGATCGGTGATGGATGATTATGTCGGATGCTATTCATCATGCAACAGTTATAACACGGAGGGAAATGTAACTATCTCCAGTTCGTCAATGTAATGTAGGCATGTATTCCGTATGTAGTCATACGTGCTTAGGGAAAAGAACTTGCATGGCATCTATTGTCCATCCCTCCCGTGGCAGCGGGGTCCTAATGGAAACTACAGGATATTAAGGTTCTCCTTTTAATAAAGAACCGGACCAACGCATTAACACTTGGTGAATACAGGAACTCCTCATACTATGGTCATCTCCGGGAGTGGTTCCGGCTATTGTCACTCCGGGGTTGCCGGGTCATAACACATAGTAGGTGACTACAACTTGCAAGATAGGATCAAGAATACACATATATTGGGAGAACATAATAGGTTCAGATCTGAAATCATGGTACTCGGGCCCTAGTGACAAGCATTAAGCATGGCAAAGTAGTAGCAACATCAATCTCAGAACATAGTGGATACTAGGGATCAATCCCCGTCAAAACTAACTCGATTACATGATAGATCTCATCCAACCATCACCGTCCAGCAAGCCTACGATGAGATTACTCACGAACGGTGAAGAGCATCATGGAATTGGCAATGAAGGAAGGTTGATGATGACGATGGAAACGATTTCCCCTCTCCGGAGCCCAGAACGGACACTAGATCTGCCCTCTAGATGAAGAACACGAGGTGGCGGTGCCTCCGTATCGTAAAACGCGATGAACTCTTCTCCAAGATTTTTTTCCGGGCTAAATAGAGATGGATTTGGAGGCCGTGGAGTTTTGTGGGCCCCACAAGCCTGCCAGGCGCGGCCAGGGGGTGCCGCGCCTGGTGGGCTTGTGGGCTCCACGCTCCACTTCCTCCGCTGATTCTTGCGCCAGTATTTTTTATATATTCCACGGAAATTCTCTGTAAATTTTCAGGTCATTCCGAGAACTTTTATTTCTGCGCAAAAACAACACCATGACAATTCTGCTGAAAACAATGTTAGTCCGGGTTAGTTCCATTCAAATCATGCAAATTAGACTCCAAAACAAGGGCAAAAGAGTTTGGAAAAGTAGATACGATGGAGACGTATCAACTCCCCCAAGCTTAAAACCTTGCTTGTCCTCAAGCAATTCAGTTGACAAACTGAAAGAGACAAAAGAAAAACTTTTACGAACTCTGTGTGATCTTGTTGTTGCAACTATGTCTAACTCATAACCAGAATTTCAGCAAGATCACAAGCTAACCACATAAGCAAATGACATCTAGGTCTCATGGTAAACTCATATCAATGGCATAATCAACTAGCGAGCAAATAATAATAAGTCTCAAACGTCAACACTTCAATCAAAACAATCATGAAGCAGTACGAACAGATGGTATCTCGCCATCTCTTTCTAGGACCGCAAAACATAAATGCAGAGCACCTTCAAAGACCAAGGACTGACTAAACATTGTAATTCATGGCAAAGAAGATCCAGTCACAGTCATACTCAATCACAGTTAAAAGCAAAGCATAAAAATGACAGAGGTGCTCTCTAATTGGTGCTTTTATAAGAGGAGGATGACTCAACAGGAACATAAATAGACAAGCCCTTCGCAGAGAGAAGCATTGATTTGCAGAGGTGCCAGAGCTCAAGCTTTGAAAACAGAGATAATAATTTTGGGTGGCATGCTTTCATTGTCAACGCAATGACCAAGAGTTTTCACCATCTTCTACGCTACACATGCTATAGGAGGTTCCCAAATAGAAAAGTAAAGTTTTGACTCCCCCACCACCGATCAATCACACTCCACGACTAGCCGAATACTCGGGTGCCGTCGAGTTTTGTTTGCAATTATCTTTACGATTTGAGCATGGAACTGGGCATTCCAATTATCGGCCCCTTTCTCGTGAATGATAGTGAATAAACGCATATCGAGGATAACACGCCTAGCATGGAAGATACTGATAGCCCCCTGTCACCACCTGAGTGGTTCGGGCATGCAAAACAGATTATTTCTTGAAGGTTTAGAGAGTGGCACATGCAAATTTACTTGGAACGGCAGGTAGATACCGCATATAGGTAGGTATGGTGGACTCATATGGAACAACTTTGGGTTTATGGAAGTGGATGCACAAGCAGTATTCCCGCTTAGTACAAATGAAGGCTAGCAAAAGACTAGGAAGTGACCAACTAGCGAGCGACAACAGTCATCAAAATGCATTGAGATTAACTAACATTGAGTGCAAGCATGAGTAGGACATAAATCACCATGAACATGAATATCATAGAGGCTATGTTGATTTTGTTTCAACTACATGCGTGAACATGCGCCAAGTCAAGCCACTTGAATCATTCAAAGGAGGATACCATCCTATCATACTACATCATAGTCATCTCAAAATTCATGTGGACATCCAAGACAAACCATTATAAGCTCCTAGCTAATTAAGCATGGCATCAGAAACTATGATCTCTAAGTTGTCATTGCAAACATGTTTCTCTCACAACAAAGCTGAACTAGGAACGATGAGCTAGTCATATTTACAAAAAATATAGATCGAGCTCATACCAGCTTTTCCAGGCTGAGTCACTTCATCATATATCGTCATTATTGCCTTTCACTTGCATGACCGAATGATGTGAACAATAATAAGAGTGCTCGTGCCTTGGTCTAAAGCTGGAATCTGCAAGCAAACACAAAGGAGAAGACAAAGTAATATGGCGCTTTGACAGATAAACAGATACGCATGCGAGAGCCACTAAACATTGTAACCATGGTCTTCTACCTTGACCCAAAGAAAAAAGAAAATTGTTTACACGGGAAAGCTCCCAACAAGCAAAAGAAGAACAAGAAAATCGTTTTGGGTTTTGTCAAACTAGACAGACACACGAAAAGAAAACGAGAAAAAGAAAATAAACTAGCATGGATGATACAGTGGCAAAGTGTGAACACCGACGAACAAAGTGAAAACATAAGCAAGAATATAAAGTCGGTGAGAAACACGTACTCCCCCAAGCTTAGGCTTTTGGCCTAAGTTGGTCTACTCCCATGGAGGGAAATAACCAGCTCCAGGGTACTCCAGAGTGGACTGAGGATGCCACTGCTGTGTGAGCTCCTCTGGCTCCCACTGATAAACTGGCGTCTGGTACGCGACTGGTGGCTCAGGCACGGGCACCTGTGGTTGGGCTATGACCCAATATGCGTAGATGTCCAAGGGCATAATAATGTACCTACCTGCATGAAGATTGAACAAAGAAGGAGTAGGCAAAGTAATAGTCTCACGAGTACCCTGACTAAATATCAGGTTATAAATCATCCTTCTTTATATATCTCTATCAAGAAAGTCATGGCGAACCATGCTATCATAATCTAGATATCTCTCGGGAAGAAGAATCTCTTCTTCTTCGTCCAGTCTAATAGGTATCTCAAAGTGTCTAGCAAGACGGGTAGCATAGATACTTCCATAGACAAGGCCTTTAGAATGGTTCGTGTTCAACCATTGAGCTACTATAGCGCCCAAGCTATAAGTATTTTCATTATAAAGGGCTTCGCGCAAGACCGCAAGATCTGGGGAGCTAACGGACCCAGCTTTCCCACGGCCAATCAAACATTTTCCCACGAATAGTGAGAAGTACTGAAGCACGGGAAAATGTATGCTAGCAGCTCTGTCGCAAGACACTCCTCTCTCCTCTCCTACAGACGTCGCGAGGGTTTTCGGAATGGTCCGGAAACGAAGATTGATATATAGGATGACCTCATTTGATTACCGAAAGGTTTTTGGAGTTACCGGGAATGTACCGGGAATGACGAATGGGTTCCAGGAGTTCACCGGGGGGGGCAACCTACCCCGGGGAAGCCCATAGGCTTTGGGGAGACACACCAGCCCTTAGTGGGCTAGTGGGACAGCCCCAAGGGGGCCTATGCGCCAAGAGAAGGAAAGCAAAGGAAAAGAAAAAAAAGAGGGAAGAAGTGGGAAGGGAGGGGGACTCCTCCCACCAAACCAAGTCCAACTCGGTTTGGGGGGGGAGTCCTCCCCCCCTTGGCTCGGCCGACCCCTTGAGGGTCCCTTGGACCCCAAGGCAAGGTCCCCCTCCCTCCTCCTATATATATGGGGCTTTTAGGGCAGATTTGAGACGACTTTCTCACGGCTGCCCGACCACATACCTCCATAGTTTTTCCTCTAGATCGCGTTTCTGCGGAGCTCGGGCGGAGCCCTGCTGAGACGAGATCATCACCAACCTCCGGAGCGCCGTCACGCTGCCGGAGAACTCTTCTACCTCTCCGTCTCTCTTGCTGGATCAAGAAGGCCGAGATCATCGTCGAGCGGTACATGTGCTGAACGCGGAGGTGCCGTCCGTTCGGTACTAGATCGTGGGACTGATCGCGGGATTGTTCGCGGGGCGGATCAAGGGACGTGAGGACGTTCCACTACATCAACCGCGTTCTCTAACGCTTCTGCTGTACGATCTACAAGGGTACGTAGATCACTCATCCCCTCTCGTAGATGGACATCACCATGATAGGTCTTCGTGCGCGTAGGAAAATTTTTGTTTCCCATGCGACGTTCCCCAACACTAAGCACACAACCAGGAGCAAGAGAAGTGAACCAGGTCTTAGCATCATCCTTTAGCGAGAAAGGAAACAGCTTGAGGAGATAGTAGTGGCAGATCTTTTCCTCACTCGTGAATAGGGTGGCTATATCGTGTAGTTTGGTAAGATGGGCTACAACCGTTCAAACTCATAACCGCGAAAAGGATCAGATTCGACCAGAGTGATTAACTCAGGGTCCACAGAGAATTCATAATCCTTATCGGTCACAAAGATAGGCGAAGTAGCAAACTTTGGGTCGTATTTCATCCTATCGTTCAGAGATTTTTCTTTCCACTTGAGCAGTAATTTCTAAACATCATAGCTATCCTTACAAGCAAGAAAGTCCTCAGCTATCTCTCCCTCCATAACATAACACTCAAGCATATCAGGCAATTCATATCTAGGGGAGCTAGTTCTAGCAGGCAAAATAGCAGCTATCTCTCCCAATACAATGGTAAGTTGTATAGGTGCACTAGTTCGGTGAAGAGATGGTGATACAAGTCCAATATGCATGGTAGATAAAGGTTTTTGTAATCTGAAATTACAAAAACAGCAAGGTAACTAGTAACAAAAGTGAGCATGAACGGTATTGGAATGCGTAGAAGCAAGGCCTAGGGTTCATACTTTCACTAGTGAAGTTCTCTCAACAAAGATCACATAATGGGATCATATAACTAGCCCTCAACATGCAACAAAGAGTCACTCCAAAGTCACTAATAGTGAACAAACGAAGAGATTATTGTCGGGTACGAATCCACCACAAAGTTATTCTTTCTGATCGATGTATTCAAGAGTCCGTAGTAAAATAACACGAAGCTATCTTTCCGTTCGATCCATCATAGAGTTCGTACTAGAATAACACCTTAAGATACATATCAACCAAGACCCTAATGTCACCTAGATACTCCATTGTCACCTCAAGTATCCGTGGGCATGATTATATGATATGCATCACATAATCTCAGAATCATCTATTCAACCAACACATAGAACTTCAAAGAGTGCCCCAAAGTTTCTACTGGAGAGTCAAAACGCGTGCCAACCCCTATGCATAGGTTCCCAATGTCACGAACCCACAAGTTGATCACCAAAACATACATCGAGTACTCACATGAATCAAACGTGTGCCAACCCATATGCATAGGTTCCAAATGTCACAAACCCGCAAGTTGATCACCGCAGATAGACACGTGCAAGACATACATCAAGTGTTCTCAAAGACTCAACCAGATAAGATAACTCCAAAGGGGAAACTCAATTCATTACAAGAGGGAGAGGGGGAAGAACATCATAAGATCCAACTATAGTAGCAAAGCCCATGGTACATCGAGATCAAGACATCTCAAGAACACGAGAGAGAGAGATCAAACACATAGCTACTGGTACATACCCTCAGCCCCGAGGGAGAACTACTCCCTCCTCATCATGGAGATCGCCGGGATGATGAAGATGGCCACCGGAGATGGATTCCCCCTCCGGCAGGGTGCCGGAACAGGCTCAGATTGGCTTTTGGTGGCTACAGAGGCTTGCGGCGGCGGAACTCCCGATCTAGGTTTCTTTCTGGGGGTTTCTGAATTTATAGGACCAGGTGGTGGTGGAGTTGCGTCAAGTGGGCCCCTGAGGGGCCCACAAGCTTGGTTGGTGCGGCCTGGGGGGCGGCGCCGACTGGGCTTGTGGCTTCCTCGGGACCGCCCTCCAGTATCTTTTTCTTTCGGTATTTTTGATATTTTCCATAAAAAATCATCGCGAAAGAATTATTCCGTTTGGACTCCGCCTGAAAAAGGGTCAAAAACACGGAAAGAACAGGAACTCGCACTTGGCACTGAATTAATAGGTTAGTCCCAAAAAAGATATAGAAGGCATATAAAACATCCAAAGTTGACAAGACAATAGCATGGAACCATCAAAAATTATAGATACGTTGGAGACGTATCAACAGCTACCCCACCGAGGTGCTTAGCTGCGATGAGCTGCTGCCGGTTGGCACCATCAACCTCTCGTGCGACATCAACGACCTGTTGATACGTCCCAATCGTATCTATAGTTTCTGCTTGTTCCATGATCTTTTGGGTGATATTGTTATATGTTTTGCTACACTTTTATATATTTTTACACATATTTGGACTAACCTACTAACTTGGTGCACGCAGTGCCAGTTCCTGTCTGCTGATGTCTTCTTTCCAAGGGCTTTTAACCAATTTTCCGAAGCCCGAAAAATCCTGAGAAAATATATAAAAATCAGCGTACCGGAAGCTTCCAGATCACCGAAGATGGGACAGAGCGGGGCCAGGGTCTGCCGAGGCAACCTGTGGGCGCGGCCTACCCCCTCGTGCGCGCCAAGAGGCCGCCTGGGTTGGTCCCACCTCCTCCGGTGCCCTCCTTTGGCCTATATTTACTCCTTCGTGAGAAAACCCGTCCATCACATCCAGAATTGCGAATTTCTCCTTCCTTCCACAGCCGCAGCGCTTCCGAGATCGAGAGCGTCAAGAGATCTCTTCCCGGCACCCTGCCGGAGGGAGGATTGACCTCCGGGAGCTTCTCCACCACCATGGATGCTTCCCGGACCTGCCGTAAGTAGTCCTCCTTGGACCATGAGTCCATGACCAGTAGCTATGTGATGTCTTCGCTCCAATCTTGTGCTTCAATGGTTAGTCCTTCTGAGCTGCCCTACATGATCAAGGCATCTATGTAATTCTCTTGCTATTGCTATGCTAAGTTTGTTGGGATTATTATGAGATTATGAGATTATGTTGAGATTATTATGAGTTATATATTTCATTATCCTTTTATATTATGTTCCTTAGTGATTCATGCATGTTCTTCGTTGCTATTTATTGCTTTGGCCGAGTAGTAGATTGCAACTCCAAGAGGGAGCGTTATGCATGATTGTGGGTTCATGCCCCTCGATGTCTAGCTTGAGTGATAAAAACATGAGACTAGGGGATGTGATGTTGCCACCAGGTAGAAAACAATGGTGTTTGTGACCACGGTTGCTAGGTTTCTTTACCTTACGCATAGTTTGTTAATGAAGTTGTCCGTTGTTTGGGGTTTCCACTTTGGGTGGGGCTCGCAACTTAATACCGGCAAGATGTTCTGGATAGATATCTCAAGGTGGATGATTAGTAAGTAGATGTTGATGAATAAACGGTCTACTTGTCTTGGCGTACTACCCATTACTATTGAACCTCTAATTATCAAGTAGCATAATTAGCATTGTGGTGTGTTCATAATTCCGTCAATTGCCCAACTATAATTTGTTTACCCAAGCATAGTTCTTTATCGTCTTTTGGGAGAGAGACATCACTAGTGAACATCATGTGACTCCGGTCCATATCACCATCATTGTTTACACCTTCATGATTTACCGTTTTCATTTACTTTTCTGTTGCAATCACTATTACTTTTCCCGCGTGTGTTTTGATCCTTTGCAAACTACAAGGCCGGAGAGATTGACAACCTCTCTGTACTCATTGGGAGCAAAGTTATTTGTGTGTGTGTGTAGGTCCACGTCTTCTGCTAGCGCAAGGCTGGAAGACACTTACTTGTTGGTCCTAGGAGTCCTCCTAGTTCGATAAACCTTACAGTATCTGTGTGAGGGAAAACTTGCTGCTGACTACATCTCAACCTTCCACTTGGGGTAACCAACGAGGAGCGAGAAGTATGTACATCATCTCGTCATCAAGCAAAGTTTTCTGGCGCCGTTGCCGGGGACTCCATTCTTCAAGATAGGGGAGTTGCTATCCTTTACCTTTGCTTATTAGTCTTGTTAATTTTCTTTTTAGTTTTGCCTTTAGAGTCGTATACCAAAAACCACAAAAATTTATTTTTTTTGTTCTTGCTTGTTGTTGCTGCTATGGATTCCACTGAAAACACCAAGTTGTGTGACTTCACTAGTCACAACAACAATGACTTTATCTGCACTCCTATTGCTGCTCCCGCCACTGGGGCTATGTCCTATGAGATTAACCTGCTTTACTAAACCTTATTATTAAAGATCAATTCTCCGGTGCTGGAGATGATGCTGTTTTCCACTTGAACAATTTTGTTGATCTTTGTGACATGCAAAAATATAAAGAAGTAGATGGTGATATTGTTAAACTTAAGCTTTTTCCTTTCTCCTTGAGAGGAGGAGCTAAAGTGTGGTTTCAATCTTTGCCTAGGAATAGAATAGATTCTTGGGATAAGTGCAAAGATGCTTTTATTGGGAAGTACTACCCTCCTGCTAAGATTATCCACTTAAGAAGTAACATTATATATTTTAGGCAACTGGATAATGAACATCTTGCTCAAGCTTGGGAACGTATGAAATATCTTGTTAAGAATTGCCC
The DNA here is from genome assembly GCF_904849725.1 of Hordeum vulgare subsp. vulgare. Lineage (NCBI taxonomy): Eukaryota > Viridiplantae > Streptophyta > Magnoliopsida > Poales > Poaceae > Hordeum > Hordeum vulgare. The sequence continues at coordinate 460,110,824 of NC_058521.1, forward strand.
TACACATGGCTTGACTACTTGGATGGCTATCCAAACTTTCTATGCAGGATTAAACTTTACCTCGTGGAATCTTTTAGACTCGGTCGCGGGAGGAACCTTTATGTCAACTACGTTTGGTGCTGCCACAAAATCTATTGGATGAGATGATGACAAATTATTCTCAATGGCACACCGAGAGAGCTCCAACAGGTAGGAAGGTAAACTCTGTTGAGGAGATCTCCTCCCTTAATGATAAGGTTGACATGATCATGACTCTGCTTACTAAGCAAGCTCCTATTGATCCTCATGATGTTCCTTTAAATTCTTTGGTTGCTCAAGAAAGAGAGCAAGTTGATTTTAATTTTATTCTAGGAACAACTTCAATAATAATGCCTATAGGAGTAATTTTGGTAGCAATCCTAGACCGCTTCCATCCAACAACTATGGGAAGAACAACAATTATCCTAGCACCAAAAACTCCACTTCTGAATTAGAGAGCATGCTTAAAGATTTTATCACTTCTAAAAAAGCCTTTAACCATTGTTCAAGAAATCGGTAACTGGTAGCTGCTCGGTTGGCTTGGGAGTAGCGATTAATCGGTGAATCGGCCTATTAACGGGATTAATCGGTCGACCATTAATCGGTATATTAAACAGAAATTTGCCAACTTATATCTCTATTATTTATGTATCATATCATAATTCCATGCACCTAGTTATGTAATATACTAAAATATTCTATTGTAGGCATATAAAAAATAAATAAGAGGCAAAATTAATAATCGTTATACATCCAAATATATAAAATCTCAAAATTTAGAATGAGCAATTAAACATTTAAAATTATCCATATACTTGCTAACATACATCACATAATATACTACAGATAACAGCCAAACCCAAGAGTTCCATCCATCCATCTACAAAATTGTAATTCATAATCTACTAATATATGAATGTTGGACTCTCCACTAAGATATGGGGGGAAGATGCTAGTACCTTGCCTGCTGCTAACGCCATTGAGGAAGAGATTGGAGAGCATCCCATGGGAGAGGATGGTGGGGTCGAGGCAAGCGACCAGAATGGCGGAGCAACTAGATCTTGCAGGTGTAGTGTGGAGACTCGCACCGGTGAGAACACGACTAGCCATCAGTCAGGTTAGGCGGGGATGAAAGGAGCATGAGGAAGTGCGAGGAGGGCCAAACCCTAGGTATTTACTAGAAAGAGGGGGTGGGAGGCATTATGTGCCAAAATTTTGGGATTCGTTTGCCCACCAGTTAATAGGCGAGTAGTGATTAATCGGTCTGGCAACTAATTAATCGGTATGACAACTCATTAATCCGTCTAACTGGCCAATTAATTGGCATGGCAAGTTAACACGATGAATAGGTGTTATTCGATTCGGTCACCCTAAGAGTAGCGATTAACTGATAAGTTAACTGGTTAATCGGACGAATTCTTCAAGAGTGCCTTCAACAAGAATGTAGAAGAGAAACTAGAAAAATTAGATAGTCTCTCTTTGAAGGTGGAGAACATAGCTCATGACGTAGAGATGCTTAAAATTAGAACTTCCCCACTTGAGGAAAGGAACACCACACCCATGAATGCTATCTAAGTCCAAATTAATGAGAACATAAGAATGCTAGCCAAACTTAAGGATAGATAGGCTAGGGAAAAAGAAGAGGAAGAGAGAATTAAGAGCCTTCCTACACACACTACCATTGCTCCTATACAAGTTGTTGAGGATCTCAAAACTTTTAGCACCCATCACACTCCTAGTCCCAATGGACCTATTAATGGTGATGCTAATACCTCAAATATAGGACAAGAAGGTCCTTTGAATTTAGAGACTACTAAAATAATGAGCTTAGATGGCATTACTACCACTTTAATTAATGGTAGTAATCTTGATTTTGACAATTGTAGTCTTTCCGAAGTGATCTTTGTTTATAAAGAATGGCTAAAGACCCCCACACTAGTACACTCAATATTGCCTTCATTGAGCATATTACCAATGCTCTTATCAAAGCTAGGGAGGAGAATCTCAAGCTAGAGACTTCTATTCCTAGAAAACTAGAAGATGGTTCGGATCCTATGGTCAAAATTAAATTGAATAATATCTCTTGCTTTGCTTTATGTGATGTTGGATCTAGTGCTTCCGTTATGCCCAAAAGAATGTATGATATGCTTGATTGGAAACCTTATGATCCATGTTCTTTTGGTGTTCGTCTTGTTGATTCTTCAATCAAGAAACCTTTAGGGGGAATTGATGAGGTTCTTATTATTGTCAATGATAATTATGTTCCCTTTGATTTTCTTATTATGGACATTGAATGTGATCCTTCATGTCCAATTATTTTGGGACGTCCTTTTCTCCGCACCGTTGGTGCTATCATTGACATGAAATAGGGAATCATTAAATTTCAATTCCCCCTTAAAAAGGGAATGGGACACTTCCCTCAAAAGAAGATTAAGTTACCTTATGAGTCCGTTACTCGGGCAAGTTATTATTTTGGAGTTGATAACACTTGATCTTCTTGCATTATGCCTAGCTCAAAGGCATAAAAGAAAGCGCTTGTTGGGAGGCAACCCAATTATTTTTTTACTTTCAGTTTTAGTGGTCTTGATGCTTGTTACTACTGTAGCAACATCATTGTATCTTTATTTTTAAGCTTTGTGCCAAGTTATAGCCTCCGATTGCAAGAAAGTTCAAAAATTGTGACATCCTATCCAGAAACAGATTCTGTCTGCGTGACGAAAAAATTCGCAAAAATCACCAGATCATCTTTTTGATATGATTTTTTGACAGCATGCTTTATATAATTTCCTTTCTGGCATATGTTCTGAGTTTTTTGATTTGAGATGCAGAAGTGCCCCGAATATATTATTTACTACCTATTGTTCTGTTTTTCACATATTCTGCCACGTTTTGTGTTTTCTTCATTTTGCAAATCTTAAGCTTGTTTTTCCTTTGCGAAAACATTTTGGCAATCATGAGAAATAGTAGCTTTTCATGAAAATATTTCTTTCCAGTAGGTAATGAATTATTTTATTAAGGGTACTAACCACTCTAATCATCTTATGATGAGTTTTGTATGAAGGGAGTTTTCAAGTATGCGATGGGAGATGATGAAAGAAGATAAAGGAGTGTCAAGCGCTCAAGCTTGGGGATGCCCCCATGCACCCCAAGAAATACTTAAGGAGAATCAAGCGTCTAATCTTGGGGATGCCCCCGTGCATAACCTTCTCTATCAACAATCATTAGTTCATCCATCTCCATGCTATATTTTTATCACTTCATATGTTATGTGGTACATTTGGAGCGTCCCGCTCTTTACATTTTCGTTTTTTTAGTTTTTCTTGTTGTTCATAACAAGTCGGAACATAGCCTACTTTGTTTGGGAGAGAAACATGCTCCATTCATCTCTAGAACACAATATAGGTTTTCATGCTTATCTCTTTTGTGTGTTCTTCATCTTTCCATAGCTACTGTCATGCCTAGCTCTTAGTTTTCATGCTTATCTTTTTAAGAACTTTTATTTAGGTTGCTTCTGGAACTCCCTTGAGTTATCATGCTTATCTTGTTTAGAGTGTTGTCTTGTTGCACTGAGTTGTGTGTCTTGCATGAGTAGGTAATTGAGGTTGCTATTTAAGTATAGTAGTAACTTGCAATAGTTTTGAGGTATTGATTTGAGTAATGTTTGGACTATTGGTGCCAAGAGCTTAAGCCTATTAGTGATAGGTGTCGTATTTTGGGAAATCCGTGAGTTTTTCAAAAACTAAAAATTAGTTGAGAACTCTAGCTACTAAATTGATCGCTAACCTCTGGAGGGCTTGGAATATATAGAGTACCCTCACGTTACCATGAGTCGAGGATGCACAAGGATAACCAAACCCCCAAACACTCCTCCTCGGGGTACTTGTCTTTTTGTAAATTTCCTAATTAGATAGACAGTTACCGATAATAAGTGTATGAGTCCTTCAGACTAATGTGAGTATTTGATTGTTGGCACTTCCACCATCCATATTTTGCTAGCCTCTTCGGTACCGTGCATTGCCCTTTCTCACATTGAGAGTTGGTGCAAGCTCCGCTGGTGCAGCCAAACCCATGACATGATACGCTCTGTCATACATAAGCCTCATTATATCTTTCCTCAAAGCAGCCACCATACCAACCTATTAAGGCATTTCCATAGCCTTTCCGAGATACATTGCCATGCAACATCCACCATCTCATGACTTTATCTTCATGTCATACATGTTTTTGCTTGATCGTAGAGCCGCATGGTAGTTGGGCCTTGTCCAAATTATTGCTACATGATGCGCTAGTATCATTGCATATCCTGCTACACTCGCAGAGGCATACATTTGCATACATCATGATAGTTTTCACTTGTCTTTATGTTGAGTGCTTCTTATAACGTGTGATGATCTTCTTTCTATTCATGTAAAACATAGAGTGTTGCCCTTAAGTGAGGAAAAGATCCCAAAGAGGACAAAACAAAAGATCCCAAAGAGGACAAATGAGAGATAGATAGGAAGAGCCAAATAGGCCACACACAAAATAAAAAAGAGAAAAAAAGAGAAGGGGGCAACATTAATATTCCTTTTGAAAGATCCACACTCGTACTCCATTGCTATATTTGTACTACATAGAGATTATCATTCATGCATAACTATGTGGGGAACCTTACACTATAGAACTTGGTTTGCATATTCCAATGATGAGCCTCCTCAAATGAGCTCTAGGTCTTCATGAGCAAACAAGTTGGATGCACCCCCACTAGTTCCATTAGAGAGCTTACCTTAGCTCATATGTGCGTCCGTTGCATGGCAATTCCTACTCCTCACATCATATCTTTCATTTGGCTTTCTCTCGCCTTTCACACCTTTTTTTTCTTCCTTCCCCATCATTATTCTATTTGCTATCCTAAGTGCCAACATATCTTGCTTACGCTCATCCATTGCATGAGTGCTCAAAGTCGAAAGGGAGAGGATCATTTTGACTTGTGCCTGACTAGTGGTCTGGGGATGAGTCAAAATAAGATTCCGAAGGAGACCAAGTGTGAAATTTTAGTAGATTAAGTTGTCAATTAAAAAATATTTATGATCTCAACCCATCTCCCACTTCTTGCATGCAAACACCATTTTGATACATTCGAGTCACGGATAACAAGAGCTCTTGCACCTTTATGTTCTTACTTTGCTAAACTCAATACTAGACAAAGACCCTTGCTTGTCATTGTCTTGACTTGAATTGCATATCTTACTTGCTTTACTTTGAATTTCTTATATGTGTGTTACCATGTCACCACAAAAATTATTGTGTTATCATTTATCTACTCGAGGACGAGCATAAATTAAGCTTGGGGATGTTGATACGTCCCAAACGTATCTATAATTTCTACTTCTTCCATGATCTTTTGGGTGACTGATACGTCTCAAACGTATCTATAATTTCTGATGGTTTCACGCTGTTATCTTGTCATCTTTGGATGTTTTATGTACCTTTTATATCTTTTTTGGGACTAACTTATTAATTTAGTGCCAAGTGCCAGTTCCTGTTTTTTCTGTGTTTTTGGCTCTTTTCTGATCTGATTTTGGAACGGAGTCCAAACGGAATAAAATCCCCGAAATGATTTTTTCCCGAACGAAGGAAGATCAGGGGGGTTGTGGGCCAAGCCAGGAGGGCTACAGGGAGCCCACAAGCCCCCACTCGGCCACCAGGGGGCGGCGGTGGGCAGGCTTGTGGCCTCCCTGGCGCCCCCTGACCTAGATCTTGCGCCTATATATTCCCTAAAAATCAGAAAAAAATCAAGGGAGCCATGAAAATACTTTTCCACCGCCGCAAGTTTCTGTTTCTGCGAGATCTCATCCGGAGACCCTTCTCGGCGCCCTGCCGGAGTGGACTTTGGAGTTGGAGGGCTTCTTCATCATCATCATCGCCCCTCCAATCACTCGTGAGTAGTTCACTTCAGACCTACGGGTCCGTAGTTAGTAGATAGATGGCTTCTTCTCTCTCTTGGATCTTCAATACAAAGTTCTCCATGATCTTCATGGAGATCTATCCGATGTAATCTTCTTTGGCGGTGTGTTTGTCAAGATCCAATGAATTGTGGATTTGTGATCAGATTATCTATGATATATATTTGAGTCTTTGCTGATTTCTTATATGCATGGTTTGATTTTCTTGTAAGTCTCTCTGAGTCTTGGGTTTAGTTTGGCCAACTAGATCTATGATTCTTGCAATGGGAGAAGTGCTTGGTTTTGGGTTCTTACCGTGTGGTGACCTTTCCCAGTGACAGTAGTGGCAGCAAGGCACATATCGTGTAGTTGCCATCAAGGGTAACAAGGTGGGCTCTATCGTAGATATGAGATTGTCCATCTACATCATGTCATCTTGCTTAAGGCGTTACTTTGTTCTTTTGGACTTAATACACTAGATGCATGCTGGATAGCGGTCGACGTGTGGAGTAATAGTAGTAGATGCAGAAAGTATCGGTCTACTTGGTTTGGACGTGATGCCTATAGATATAATCATCGCCATAGATATCGTCACGACTTTCCGCGGTTCTATCAATTGCTCAACACTAATGTGACATCCCCGGATTGGTGCTACAGTAACCCGTGTAGTCAAGCGACAGTAATCCCACGCTAGTGAAGCCACGTCATCATAAATTCTATCATGGATCTCGTGTTAGTCGAAAACCCAGTCGAGTTCGAAATTTATAAATAAAGTCGAACGAGAAACGTTTTGTGATGTTAAGTAAAAATGTCGAGAGAGTTATTGAAATTCCCTAAATAGTTATAAAAATGAATCGGACATTTTTAATGGTATTAAAGTCCTATATAATAAGGACAGGAAGTATTTAAAAATAATAATTAATAAATGAAAAGGAATATGAAAAAAAAGTAGAAGATTAAAATAAGTAAATATATTAAAAAACGAAAAAGGGAAGAGCGCCTGGCCCAACTGGCCAAGTTGGCCCAGTCGGCCAGGCTACCAGCAAACCCTAACCGCTCCCCCTCTCGTGGTGCTTCCCACCCCCTCGCGAGACCCCTCCCTCCCTCCTCACGCCCCTGGCCGCCGCCAACCCCCACTCCCACCAACCGTCCCGACCCCTCCACCACGCGAGGCCCCTCCCCGCCTATCCCGCTCGCCTCCCCCCACCGACAGGAACCCCCCACGTCCCTCGTTCTCTCCCTCTCAGTCACCCCGCACGAGAGGCCTCCTCTCTCCCTCGTCCCAGCCGAACCGACCCCACCGAGCCGAGCCGCAGATCCCCACCTCACCCCGCCAGATCTCCCTCTCCCTCCACCGGCCTCTTCCTCTCCACCCCGAGGCCTCCTCCTCCCCTCGTGCCTCCTAAGTCTCCCTCCCTCCCCGCGGGCTCCTTCCCCAACTCCCCCGTCGACCTCCGAGCCCCCCCCCCCCCTGCCGAGGCCTTGCCTCCTTACCAGCCGGATCCCCGTCGGCCCCAGATCTGGCGACCTCCCATCCCCACCGGCCTCGCCCCCCCCGGCGGCCTCCCACCCGCCGGTTCCCTGCTACCCAACCGGACGGAGCACACCGCCCCTCCGGATCCGCCGGCCGAGGCCCTCCCCTTCTCGTAGGCCGGCCCCTCTCGGCGACCCTCCGACCGGCTCCTCATCACGACGGTTGGCCACCTCCGGAAGGCCTCTCCGGTGACCGGCATCACCACCACCGTCACCGCATCGTCTTCCTCCTCTTCATCTACTCCGCCTCGCGAGAACTCCGGCTTCACCGGGCCTTCTCGTCAACGTCGGTGAGCCCCTCCTCGGGCTCCTCCCACTATCTCGTTCCCCTCGTCGTCCTGGTTCCGTTCCGGCAAACGGGGCTCCAATCCGTCGACGTTTGACTCCGGTAGGAATACTTGAAGGATGTGTTCTTCTTTGTTGAGTTAGAGCACAGAGTTCTCTGTAACTCTGTTAACAGAGAGAGAGAGATGGGAGTGTTGAGAGTTAAAAAGAAAATAAAACAAATGATGTATTACGTATATATGTATGTATGTATGTATGAGATGCGATGTATGTATTGCGTATATAGGTATTTGGAAGAATACGATAATTGCATGATTATGTATCTGTTAAAAAAATCGAGTATTTGGCCTAAGGTCACTTACCGGTGGGGCCAACGCACCCGCTGTCTATGACTGGGAGGCCCCACGCGATAGTTAAAATAAAAATAAAAATAATGTTTTTATTAAATAAATAAATAGATATATTAGTTAAATTAATTAATTGGATAATTAGAATAAGTAGAGTATGACACGTGGGTCCCCCACTAAATTAATCTGATTAATTAATATTTAATCTTAATTAAAACTTGTGCCTATGACGCTCGGGACCCGCTGGTCAGTTGACCAGTCAAATGTTGATGTCAGCATGCCATCATGCTGATGTCATAATAGCTTTTTATTACATTACTTAAATCTGTTTTTAATTCCTAATTATTGAATAAAACTTTAAAAATTAAGATTGAATTATCCGTAAGTCAGGTCAAAATATTTTTCACATGAAAGTTGATCAGCAGAACGAGACAAACCCGGATACACGGTCCATTCGTCTGTCACGCGTCCCTAGCATAGCAAACATGGAACTTTTCCATCGTCTCCAGTATAACCGGTAGTAGCCCGAGACTCGAAAAATATCGTCAGATATTCTTCCGACCCGTCTATGACGGATGTTGCTGCGTTAGCTCATGTCTAGCCTGCATCTTGCCATGTCATGCTTTGTGTTGCACCGTTGCTATTATTTATTATTTCTTCCCCCTCTTCTTACCGGTACACCCCGAGACTGACGCTGCTGCCGGGTACATCTACGACCCTGTCGATTAGTCCATTGCCGCAGAGCAGCAAGGCAAGCAAACCCCCCTTGATCATTCCTATATCGCCTATGTTTTTCTTCCTACTGCTTGCATTAGTATTTTGCTACTGTTGTAGTTAGCTCCTATATCTAATGCATAGCCTATTTTTGATGAACTACTACTTTCAGTCTTGTACCTTTAATATGCTTAGTATAGGTGGAGCAGTCATCCCCTCTGACCCCGTAGTCCAGTTGCCCCGCTTGTTTTCAAATCTCGATCTCTGATCGACGAGCCAGACCCAACACAACACATACACCCCCCTTCATTGTACGACGCTATAGAGATACTATCGGGTACGGAGGGTGACACCTCGCTAAGTACTCCTGATGATATCTCTGTAGTATAGCTAGTCGGTCGTGGTTATCGAGGGTGATTCCTCTTTCACCATTCCCGATGACGCCTCTGTCGTGCAACCCCTCAAGTGTGGGACCCCCGAGGGTGATTCCTCTAAACCCACCTTGACGGGTACATCTTTCGGAATCCAACGAGGGTGATACCTCGGATTCCCCCTCGATGTTACAGCCACACAGTTACTCGACCATGTTACTGGGATCATTGGTGATTAGTTGTAAGACGAGTGGATTCCCGTGGGACTGTGTTGTTGGCCTAATTAAAATGTTAATGGATTTGGGTATTTGATCTGAGTCGCGGTATCAGCCGAAGCTTTTCAGATGTCAGCAATCGTAGTGGCGCGCGCCCGAGTGGTCCCGAGATGCATTGCGCTTGTGATTAAGGGATGCTAGGACTGACGTCGGCCACCCTCGCATCGTGCAGGAGCGCGGAGGGGAACTAGGCCCATGAACCCTTTGCGCTTAGGATTTAGACCGGCGGGCTGACCTCTCTGATTAGTCTTAGGTGGGGCTGCGATGTGTCGATATTCCGAGGCCGGGCAGGACCCAGAAAAGTATGTCCGGCCAGAGTGTTATCGAGCGTGACGGGACATGTGGTGCACCCCTGCAGGGATGAAAATTAACTATTCAGATAGCCGTGTCCACGGTTACAGGACGACTTGGAGTTGTGCCCCGATCTTATACAACTACAATTGTTACTTAACTGGAATTAGTTTGCCTCGGGATTGCTTCCTCGCAGGAAGTCGAGGGAGGATCTTTAGGCGTCACCTCACTTTGGAGTTGCTGCAACAATATGACAATTATTGTGTTACCCCTGTTCTACTCTCGTCTATTGCTGCAAGGCCCTGAAGATGCTAGTCTTCGATAGGACTAGGTCTTCTCTCTCTATTCTCGCCTTGCTCTAGTCAGTCCACATATAACCCCTCTTCTTTGATACTGGTGCATAATTAGAATAGTTCTGATGTAAGACTTGCAAGTACTTTGGATGAGTACTCACTGCTGCTTTGCTCCCCCTTTGTCCCCTTGATCCGTTGCTGCGACCAGATGATGGAGCCCAGGAGTGGAGTTTCCTGCCGACGGCTGCCGCCCCGATGGTGTCATCTTCGTGGAGGCCGCTGATGATCAGGAGTAGTTAGGAGGCTCCCAGGCAGGAGGCCTCGCCTCGTTCGATGGTTGTTTCTTTTGTGCTAGCCTTCTCTAAGGCACCCCTTGTTTTATGTCTGTACTCAGATATTGTTGCTTCCGCTGACTCGTGTGTTTATCGAGCTTCTGTATTCTAGCCCTCGAGGCCCCTGGCTTGTAATATGAAGCTGATGTTATTTTACTTGTGTGTAGAGTTGTGTTGTGATATCTTCCCGTGAGTCCTTGGGTTTGATCGTACGCATTTGCGTGTATGGTTAGCGTACGATTAAATCGAGGGCGTCACAAGTTGGTATCAGAGCCGACTGCCTGTAGGTAGCCCCCTTTCCAACTCCTTGGCCGAAGTTGAGTCTAGTGTTTGAAAAACTTTACGAACACTGATGTTGTGGCTTACGGGCCCACGTCTCAATTGGGTGGTATTAGTATCTTTTACTCCTTTCCTATACTCTGGGCTCTACTCTCCTTCTCTTTCGGGTTAAAGATTTTACTAACTCTAACATTAGGTTCTCGTAAATATTTCCTCCCGGAGAGCCCCATATTCCAAACGATGGCTTGATCCGTTAGAAGACTCCAATGGTACTCTCCGATGTTTCTCTCGAGAACTTGTGCTCATCGCTCTTGCGATTTCCCTTCCTCCGTCAACCACTATGGATGACTTCATACAAATGTCGTTCATACCTTCTTTTCTAATTGCTCTTGTTTTACGAGATGCAATGAATTATCTTATCAGGGATTCGTCCATCATCAGTTGTCATGGGTTTCGAAAGTTCTTCGACTTACTATTCGGTCTTCCGAAATCCTCCGTAGCCTAGTGTTCATGACCTTTCTCACCTACTTGCATTATGGTTAAATCCATAAGTCTAGCAGCATTCATTAAAATCCTTTGTGATTTTCCGGTGATCTTATTGATTCTACCTTTGTGTGAATGCACACAATCATCTGTTGTGACTCATAAATTATCTGCCGGCTCAACATCCTTCCAGACCGAGCTGGTTCTCGAGAAATCAATTTTTGGTTGGTTGTCCATCTAAGTCCATTCAACCTACTTGTATTTGATCGGAGCATCTGATTATGATACGCCAACCTGGAAATCATAATTCCTTTGGTGATTAAGTATCAGTGTTTTTCAGATGTTCTGTAAACTAATGCATTGCATCCTGTCTCCCTCTAATTGAGTACCGATACCCATATCAGGTCCTTTGTGGATTGTCAGACTCATCATGGGTTATTATCCAACGGCATCTTTTGCTTTCGAAAATTCTTGGGATCGCTTTCTCTGATACATGATGCCATTGGTAAATTGTGTCTTCTCCCTTTGATAAGTTGTACCATACAATTTGTCAGCCATGTCCTTCAAGCATGTGTTAATTACTCTTGGAGTTTGTGGTATATGTTCCTAAGATGCCCCGATGGGTTGAACCTATGCCTTCCTAAATCAATATGACCCGAAGAGTTTTCTCGAGTCTTACTCTTCTGGTGTTATGCCGGTTATTCTTTCAAAGCTACAACCGATCAAAGGCGAGGAATAAATGGCAGGTGATGCATTGATGAAGTGGGAGTCGACCTTGAACTCTGTGTTCATGCCCATGGAAACGACGTCGATCCTACCATAGAAACTTCTCGTATCAATAATCATTCATAATATGATTTGATCTGGTATCTGTGCTCTTGTACTTTACAATCGTGGTTACGACCATGTTGTCCTACCTTGATTTCATTTTTAGACGAGTTAAAGTACTTGTCTTCTTCAGATCAATACATCAGTCCAAACCTTAACGTTGATCTACCTCTGAGTATTATTCCTTGTAGCTCGACGATATCGCAGAGCTATGGAACTCCTTGTGAGCTCCTCATCAACTATGATATTTTCCTTAATTCTAGTTGCCTCGTGTTTGAGTTGTTGGCCACGCGAGTACATCGATAACTGAATCCAGTATGCATTGCGATTCAACAACTTTTTATCAATCTTCCTTGTTAACGAGGTTGTACTCGATCATGTCGTTCCAAGCTGTCATGCTACATCATCATCGTCATGTTGGAGCTCGACCATGCTATCTATACCCTTCATCCCTGGAATACAATTCCAACTGTGCGTTAAGCTTGCATCGAGCTTTCCGCATCATGTTAGTGGTCCTGAAAAGCAATCTCAATTCTAGGCTAGCAGTCTTAACTGTGTTTCCGGCAACCTGTAGCTTCACCATTCCCTTGCTTGATGTCGTCGCTGATCGATTACATCTTCGTGAAGTTCTCGACAATTGTGTCATGGTCATCGTCAGCGTTCCGAGCTCTTGCAGGGTATCGATCGAATGCATGATGAGAAATGCCATCCTTACCCCTTGATGATTTGTGTTTTCATCAACAACCTTTTTGCCTCCCCGCCAACACAAACATGTTCGTGTTTGGTGTTGTCCCTTAAGTTCCTTGCTTTTCAGCTTATGTTATCCTCTGCCTTGAAGTATTACTATCTTTTCTGTCAAGAATGTCGTGAGGATTGCACGCCTCTTAAGAATTCTTGATATAGCAATACTTCTCGCCATCACCATTCATTTCTTGGTCCCGTGTTGTTTCAAACCGGAATACCAACAAGTGAACTCTGATGTGTTATTCCAATATTTCTGGCAACCCTGTTGCTTTGAGTTTAACAACTAATTGTTTCATTCTTAGTGTGTTGGGGGTTGACTCATCATTCTAGCATTGGTCGTGCTACTCACTAAGTATTTCCGAGTGCACCCTTTTACCAATGTTTGAGTATTGTTGTTCCCTCGAGCATACGACATTGTACCATTTGATTTGACAAATGCTATCTCCTTGATATTATAATTTTGCTTGTCAAAATTTTGAGGGATTGTTGCTGAGCCCATCAGCCACACCCTCAACTTCTCTATGTTCCACGATGAAGCTCTTGAAATCATTATACTTGTGCCTAGCTCAAGAAGAATATGTGGATAGTAGAAGTGTATTTCCCAAAGTTCACGTGCACTCTTTCCGCCGTGAATATGTGAAAGTTTTGTTTCGCTTCCTCTCGTGAAATACCAAATCATTCACGCATGTGCGAAGTGTTATATGTTTTGAGGATTTACTATCCTCACTCCATATAATTTCTCTTAGCACGCCAAGCTACTAACTGATTTGGTCAAGGAAAAGAAGTTCTTTCATAAGAGCTAATCCAGACTTACACATGGGACCTTGTCATCCTCGATGATGGTTCCCAAAATGAGAACCCAGTTGCCTTTTGAGATAAGAATTTCACGTGGGCACGAATGTCTTGACATGGTGTTCATGTGTCTTACGATCCAACTCTTGGTCCAAGGATTGCTTGCGTAGTTCATGTCCTGAGAATCCCACATCTTGATCTTCTCTTCTCAGGCATCTTCAGTCTAAGGTATCCTAACACCAATCAGATCTGAACCTCGGGCAGATATGATGGTTGGAACATTTTCCAATAATTATAACTTTGGTCTTATGTAACCCGGTACGGTGATGTCTTGTCTGGCACACCGGGCTGAACGACCTATTGTTATAAATTCTCCCATATGTAAGATTCGCCATCCTTTCATGCGGAAACTATATGACTTATTTCATAAGTTTTTCCTCATGGATCCTCTTCCTATACCCATAGGTCCAACCCTTACCTGATGACCATGTCGATACTACCTCAAAGCGCGGATGTGGTACTTCAAATTTCAACAGGAACATTGGAAGCGCAGTGCTAAATTGTTCCTGATCAATTATCCAGACCGCGTGGTATGGGTAAACATCTTGATTCTTCTTGCCTCTTTATCAAGATGGTTATGTACTTGATGACCTATCATGTATACCATACTCTATGTTTTCCTCGGGAATGGGATACTTTAAATTCTTGAGTGAGTGAACACATTTCTCTTTCCCATTGGTTTGTTTGACCTTTCTCGTGGTATAACTTATCTAAACAGTGTTAATTCTCTGCTTAGGTAAAAATCTCGGTATACAACTTTGTCAGTAAGACCTTGTTACTATTGTCGATAACATTCCGATAGCCGCCGGTGGACGAGAGCCTTGCCTATTGGTCCGCCTCATTTCAGCGAGCTGGAAGATGGTTCTACTCGTCCCCCGCCCTTGGTACCGATATGTTGTTCCAACATAACTGACAGGTTATCCTCTGACATGTCTTGCTACCAAGGCCGTATAATATGTCACCCCTCTACCTACTCCCGGCCCACATGGTGGACCCATAACCCAAAATTCCACAGGATTGAAACCTGGCTCTCTTGTACATCTTTGACTCCAAAGTATCCTTTGCACTTGGCTCATATGGAATTCCCGAGCCACCATTCAATGGACTGATCACTCTTTGGTCAGATGTTATCCAACATGCTAAAGACCAAGTTCGCAATAATTACGACAATCTGAAGGCTGCTCTGTCTCGTCAGAAGAGTCAGTATGACCGTCATCCTCAAGATATGGTCTGTCAACCTGGCGAACAGACATATCTTCGTGTCACACCAATGAGAGGCGCACACCGTTTTGTAATCAAGGGCGAGTTAGCTCCTCGCTATATTGGTCCTTTCACTGTTGTCGAAACGCGTGGAAGAGTGGCTTATCAATTGGAACTGCCGGCGAACCTTTCTCAGGTTCATGATGTCTTCCATGTTTCTCAGCTCCGTTGCTGCTTCAAGGATCCTATTCGAGCAGTGGATCATGGTATGCTTGAGCTGCAACAAGACATCTCTTATAAGAAGCATCCGGTCTGCATTCTCGACCAAGTTGAACGTAAGACTCGTCGCAAAGTCACCAAGTTCCTTAAGGTGCAGTGGTCAAATCATTCTAAAGCTGAAGCCACTTGGGAACGCGAGAATCATCTTCGTGATGAATACCCCAAACTCTTTCCTTCTACCCCTTAATTCTCGGGACGAGAATTCTTGTTAGTGGGGGAGTGTTGTGACATCCCCGGATTGGTGCTACAGTAACCCCTGTAGTCAAGCGACAGTAATCCCACGCTAGTGAAGCCACGTCATCATAAATTCTATCGTGGATCTCGTGTTAGTCGAAAACCCAGTCGAGTTCGAAATTTATAAATAAAGTGAACGAGAAACGTTTTGTGATGTTAAGTAAAAATGTCGAGAGAGTTATTGAAATTCCCTAAATAGTTATAAAAATGAATCGAACATTTTTAATGCTATTAAAATTCCTATATAATTAGGACAGAAAGTATTTAAAAATAATAATTAATAAATGAAAAGGAATATGAAAAAAAAGTAGAAGATTAAAATAAGTAAATATATTAAAAAACGAAAAAGGGAAGAGCGCCTGGCCCAACTGGCCAAGTTGGCCCAGTCGGCCAGGCTACCATTAAACCCTAACCGCTCCCCCTCTCGTGGTTCTCCCCACCCCCTCGCGAGACCCCTCCCTCCCTCGTCAGGCCCCTGGCCGCCGCCAACCCCCACTCCCACCAACCGTCCCGACACCTCCCCCACCCGAGGCCCCTCCCCACCTATCCCACTCGCCTCCCCCCACCGACAGGAACCCCCCACGTCCCTCGTTCTCTCCCTCTCGGTCACCCCGCACGAGAGGCCTCCTCTCTCCCTCGTCCCAGCCGAACCCACCCCACCGAGCCGAGCCCCAGATCCCCACCTCACCCCGCCAGATCTCCCTCTCCCTCCACCGGCCTCTTCCTCTCCACCCCGAGGCCTCCTCCTCCCCTCGTGCCTCCCAGGTCTCCCTCCCTCCCCGCGGGCTCCTTCCCCAACTCCCCCGTCGGCCTCCTAGCCCCCCCCCCCCGAGGCCTTGCCTCCTCACTAGCCGGATCCCCGTCGGCCCCAGATCCGGCGACCTCCCATCCCCACCGGCCTCGCCCCCCCCCGGCGGCCTCCCACCCGCCGGTTCCCTGCTACCCAACCGGCCGGAGCACACCGCCCCTCCGGATCCGTCGGCTGAGGCCCTCCCCTTCTCGTCGGCCGGCCACTCTCGGCGACCCTCCGGCCGGCTCCTCGTCACGACGGTTGGCCACCTCCGAAAGGCCTCTCCGGTGACCGGCATCACCACCACCGTCACCGCATCGTCTTCCTCCTCTTCGTCTACTCCGCCTCGCGAGAACTCCGGCTTCACCGGGCCGTCTTGTCAACGTCGGTGAGCCCCTCCTCGGGCTCCTCCCACTATCTCGTTCCCCTCGTCGTCCCGGTTCCGTTCCGGCAAACGGGGCTTTGATCCGTCGACGTTTGACTCCGGTAGGAAGAATTGAAGGGTGTGTTCTTCTATGTTGAGTTAGAGCAGAGTGTTCTGTGTAAATCTGTTAACAGAGAGAGAGATGGGTGTGTTGAGAGTTAAAAAGATAATAAAACAAATGATGTATTCCGTATATATGTATGTATGTATGAGATGCGATGTATGTATTGCGTATATAGGTATTTGGAAGAATACGATAATTGCATGATTATGTATCTGTGAATAAAATCGAGTATTTGGCCTAAGGTCACTTACCGGTGGGGCCAACGCACCCGCTGTCTATGACAGGGAGGCCCCACGCGATAGTTAAAATAAAAATAAAAATAATGTTTTAATTAAATAAATAAATAGATATATTAGTTAAATTAATTAATTGGATAATTAGAATAAGTAGAGTATGACACGTGGGTCCCCCACTAAATTAATCTCATTAATTAATATTTAATCTTAATTAAAACTTGTGCTAATGATGTTCGGGACCCGCTCGTCAGTTGACCAGTCAAATGTTGATGTCAGCATGCCATCATGCTGATGTCATAATAGCTTTTTATTAAATTATTTAAATCTGTTTTTAATTCCTAATTATTGAATAAAACTTTAAAAATTAAGATTAAATAATCCGTAAGTCAGATCAAAATATTTTCAACATGAAAGTTGATTAGCAGAACGAGACGAACCCGGATACACGGTCCATTCGTCTGTCACGCGTCCCTAGCATAGCAAACATGGAACTTTTCCATTGTCTCCAGTATAACCGGTAGTAGCCCGAGACCCGAAAAATATCGTCACATATTCTTCCGACCCGTCTATGACGGATGTTGCTGCGTTAGCTCACGTCTAGCCTGCATCTTGCCATGTCATGCTTTGTGTTGCACCGTTGCAATTATTTATTGTTTCTTCCCCCTCTTCTTACAGGTAGACCCCGAGACTAACGCTGCTGCCGGGTACATTTACGACCCTGCCAATCAGTCCTTTGCCGCAGAGCAGCAAGGCAAGCAAACCCCCTTGATCATTCCTATATCGCCTATGTTTTTTTCCTACTGCTTGCATTAGTATTTTACTAATGTTGTAGTTAGCTCCTATATCTGATGCATAGCCTATTTTTGATGAACTACTACTTTCAGTCTTGTACATTTAATATGCTTAGTATAGGTGGAGCAGTCATCCCCTCTGACCCCGTAGTCCAGTTGCCCCGCTTGTTTTCAAATCTCGATCTCTGATCGACGAGCCAGACCCGACACAACACATACACCCCCCTTCGTTGTACGACGCTACAGAGATACTATCGGGTACCGAGGGTGACACCTCGCTAAGTACTCCTGATGATATCTCTGTAGTATAGATAGTCGGTCGTGGTTATCGAGGGTGATTCCTCTTTCACCATTCCCGATGACGCCTCTGTCGTGCAACCCCTCAAGTGTGGGACCCCCGAGGGTGATTCCTCTAAACCCACCTTGACGGGTACATATTTCGGAATCCAACGAGGGTGATACCTCGGATTCCCCCTCGATGTTACAGCCACACAGTTACTCGACCATGTTACTGGGATCATTGGTGATTAGTTGTAAGACGGGTGGATTCCCGTGGGACTGTGTTGTTGGCCTAATTAAAATGTTAATGGATTTGGGTATTTGATCTGGGTTGGTCGGAGACCTTTTCGCACTAACCGGCTACGCGGGAAGAATTATGGGTACTCGGCGTCGCGGTATCAGCCGAAGCTTTTCAGATGTCAGCAATCGTAGTGGCGCGCGCCCGAGTGGTCCCGAGATGCATTGCGCTTGTGATTAAGGGATGCTAGGACTAACGTCGGCCGCCCTTGCATCATGCAGGAGTGCGGAGGGGAACTGGGCCCATGTACCCTTTGCGCTTAGGATTTAGACCGGCGGGCTGACCTCTCTGATTAGTCTTAGGTGAGGCTGCGACGTGTCGATATTCCGAGGCCGGGCAGGACCCAGAAAAGTATGTCTGGTTAGAGTGTTATCGAGCGTGACGGGACATGTGGTGCACCCCTGCAGGGATGAAAATTAACTATTCGGATAGCCGTGTCCACGGTTATAGGACGACTTGGAGTTGTGCCCCGATCTTATACAACTACAATTGTTACATAACTGGAATTAGTTTGCCTCGAGATTGCTTCCTTGCAGGAAGTCGAGGGAGGATCTTTAGGCGTGACCTCACTTTAATATTGCTGCAATAATATGACAATTATTGTGTTACCCTTGTTCTACTCTCGTCTATTGCTGCAAGACCCTGAAGATGCTAGTCTTCGATAGGACTAGGCCTTCTCTCTCTATTCTCGCCTTGCTGCAGTCAGTCCACATATAACCCCTCTTCTTTGGTACTGGTGCATAATTGGAATAGTTCTGATGTAAGACTTGCGAGTACTTTGGATGAGTACTCACTGCTTCTTTGCTCCCCCTTTGTCCCCTTGATCCGTTGCTGCGACGAGATGATGGAGCCCAGGAGTGGAGTTTCCTGCCGACGGCTGCCGCCCCGATGGTGTCATCTTCGTGGAGGCCGCTGATGATCAGGAGTAGTTAGGAGGCTCCGAGGCAGGAGGCCTTGCCTCGTTCGATCGTTGTTTCTTTTGTGCTAGCCTTCTCTAAGGCACCCCTTGTTTTATGTCTGTACTCAGATATTGTTGCTTCCGCTGACTCGTGTGTTTATCGAGCTTCTATATTCTAGCCCTCGAGGCCCCTGGCTTGTAATATTAAGTTGATGTTATTTTACTTGTGTCTAGAGTTGTGTTGTGATATCTTCCCGTGAGTCCTTGGGTTTGATCGTACGCATTTGCGTGTATGGTTAGGTTACGATTAAATCGAGGGCGTCACAAGTAATTTGTTCACCCACCGTCTACTTGCTTTCATGACAGAAGCCACTAGTAAACACTAAGGCCCCCGGGTCTATTCACATCTATCGTTTCCACTTTTGATTTTACTTTGCTTTGTTACTTTGCTGCTTTCAGTTCTCACTTGGCGAACAATCTATAAGGGATTTACAACCCCTTCATAGCGTTCGGAGAAATCTTTTTGTGTTTGTGCAGGCACTTGTGATACTCCTTCACTGGATCGATACCTTGGTTCTCAAACTGAGGGAAATACTTACCACCGCTGTGCTACATCACCCTTTCCGCTTCGAGGGAACACCAACGCAAGGCTCCAAGGCCACGGGGGAAATCCTTTGCATATTTTCCTAGGAAGTCCCTTAAGGCGTAGCCGTAGCAGAAGGATTCCTGGTGCCGTTGCTGAGGAGTATCAAGCAACACTCCTATTTCTGGCGCCGTTGGAAGGTCTTTTGTTGCAGTAGCATTGACATTGTTATATGTTTTGCTACACTTTTTTATCTTTTTGCACATATTTGGGCTAACCTACTAACTGAGTGCACCCAGTGCGAGTTCGTGTCTGCTGATGTCTTTTTTGTAGGGGCTTTTACCCAATTTTCCGACGATCGAAAAATCCCAAGAAAAATGTATAAAAATCAGCGTACCGGAAGCTTCCAGATCACCGAAGTTGGGCCAGAAGGAGGCCAGGGCTGCCCAAGCGACCTATGGGCGCGGACTACCCCCTCGCCGCTCCAAGAGTCCACCAGGGTAGGTCCCACCTCCTCCGGTGCCCTCTTTTGGCCTATGTTTACTCCTCCGCGAGAAAACCCTTCCATCACATCTAGAATCATGAATTTCTCTATCGTTCCACCGCCGCAGCGCTTCCAAGATCGGGAGCGTTAGGAGACCTCTTTCCGGCACCCTGCCGGAGGGAGGATTGACCTCTGAGAGCTTCTCCACTGCCATGGACGCTTCCCGGAGCTGAAGTGAGTAGTCCTCCTTGGACCATGGGTCCATGACCAGTAGCTATGTGATGTATTCTCTCCAATCTTGTGCTTCAATGGTTAGTCCTTCTCAGCTGCCCTACACGATCAAGGCATCTATGTAATTATCTTGCTATTTCTATGCTTAGTTCATTGGGATCCGATAGATTATGAGATTATGTTCAGATTGTTATGAGTTATATATTTGATTATCCTTTTATATTATGTTCCTTAGTAATTCATGCATGTTCTCCGTTGCTATTTATTGCTTTGGCCGAGTAGTAGATTGCAACTCGAAGAGGGAGCATTATGCATGATTGTGGGTTCATGCCCCTCGATGTCTAGCTTGAGTGACAGAAACATGAGACTAGGGTATTGATGAAGAGATGATGTATACTTCTCGCTCCTCGTTGGTTACCCCAAGTGGAAGGTTGAGATGTAGTGACCATCAAGTTTTCACTCACACACAGACTGTAAGGTTTATCGAACCAGGAGGACTCCTAGGACCAACAAGTAGGTGTCTTCCACCCTAGCTCTAGCAGAAGACGTGAACCTGCACACACACAAATAACTTTGCTCTGTAGCGACCCGACTCAAAACGAGTCAAGCCTCTGTGTTTCTGTGCCATCCCTGGATGAGTATGCTGGCACACACAGTACATCAATGTATATATCAAAGTGCAATCACATGTAAATAGCGTAAAACTGATATATACCTTAAATATCTCAGCGGAAGCAGTCAAGGGAGTGGAGTCCCAATAAACACCAACGGCAAGTTGAGTGTAGACCGTAACCCTGAATCGTACTCTTACTCGTCGAAAAAAATATCTGCAACATAAGACGTTGCAGCCGTGTAGGTTAGCATATTGAATATGCCGGCAAGTCACATAAGAGAAGGGTGAAAAGTAATCATCTATACTATATGCATATATGGTAGGTGGGGCTATAAGTTTTTAGCGAAAAGCAAGTTTTCTCCTACATCAAGAGAGGGCTAAAAGAAAAATGTTACTACATTGTTGGTTGTTAACGAGATGGTTCTGCCAACCAATTCTCGTACCCGAGTTGTCAATAATTCCCACATCAATATTATTATTTGTGTTGAGAATTTCAGATAACTTCAGTTCCTTTGGCTCAAGTTGTCCATGACCGTGGACACAGCTAATCGATTAGGTTTGAGTACTCTGCAGAGTTTTGCGCACGTTCCCCACAAGATTTGACCGCCTCCGAGTATGTCCTCACACTTCAGGGTGTTTGAAGACCGGATGATCAAAACATGGTCTTTCAACGGGTCCCTCTGAATCCCTGTCGGTGCCCATCCAATCCTACCGTTCTTCTACATCTGCTAGCACCGACTGTCCAGAGTCGCCGCGTTGTCCAACCAAGCCAGAGCCCATAATGACTTGTGGTTGTGCAGGTAAGCCTTGGGTCTTGAAAATATCCGTCCGTCTCTTTGAGCCTGGGTGAAGCTTTCCGCAAGATGTCATGTCCGTCTCGAGCATCCCGGGTCATCCACTGGTTTCTCCAGGGAGCCGATCAACCGTCCTTCACCCAGAGTTGCATTGCATCACGAGGTCTTGAAAAGTCTTGACTTAACAGGTCTTGGTTATTAAATGATTCTCGCATCACTCGTGGTAAACTCTCAACCAGGATCCCGTCTACTCAAGCATAGCAATATGGAATTTGTCATCCCGGGCCAAGTAACGGGGTTGTGGGTGCCTACCACATGATACTACAATATGTAACCATAATTTCCAAGTACCTACTCAGCATGCAATTGGGCATAGGATGGTAGAACTACGATGCATAAAACATAGGTGATACATGATCAAATGACTTGCCTGGTATTACTTGATGAAGATAGTCGCTCTCATAATCCTGATACTTCTACTCACCACACTCCAAGCAATCTATCGTAAACAAATAGCATTCAATAAACATTCATGCCAAAAAGGAAGAACCAAGAGAACATAAGAACAAAGCATGTCTTGGTACAAAATAACAACGTACTAAGGTTTAATAAAAAAGATAGGGCCTTATGGTGTTGTAAAAGGTACGATGAAAGGGGTCAACTCAGAAGAGTCAAAGGATGATCAACTATCGCTATATAAGCTCGACTTGCATACACTATGGGAGATGATCAAAAATATTGGGAGAACAACATGAATGTTGTTTGACAAATAGTATAAGACATAAGAATTTATTTGTAGAAAGAATTTCTTGAAATGGAGCACTACAACGCAAGTTATAGCGAATTGAAGTATGAATTGAATTTGCATTAAAAAGGTCAAGAGAAGTTGAACTGAAGTACGATGGTTACGTACAAAAATATATGACATGAGTGTTTAGGGGTAAAAGGAATCAATTGGAAAGTGGTACGATTTGCAAGATAAGATCAAATGAATGTTCGAATACAAATTTGAATCGCTCAAATTTGTAAGGTTCAAAGGTCGAAACTAATGATGCTACTGGATATAGGAGATCAATATGAGCGTGTAGAAAAAAAGAATTACTAGATTTGAACTAGCGGATCAAAAGATATAAATACTTCAATATAACATTGAATCGTCTTAGAACGATGTGAACACTTTTGGACACTAATAGATAAATCTGATTTGATAAAAATTATAAGTTGAAAAGTTAAAACTAATGATACAAACGGGAAGATTACTTTGATACGAATGCGACGCAATTGGATTCATCTAAAACGGAGCTATGGATAAAAAGATATGATCAAAAGAAGTTTGAATACGAGTGTGAACAAATTTAGAAATTTCAAAATTTCAAAAAAATGATATGATAGGTTCACCGGATAGGTGGGATCAAGACGAAACTCTAGGCGTTGGTTTCATCCAATTCGGATAAACGAGTAAAAAGTTATGGCTATTTGAAAAATCAGGGTCAAGCTATTTTGCGGAAGAAAAGTGCTATGTCTTAAAGAATTCTAGTACTAATGTGTAAATACGAAGACTATTTAATATATCTAATTACTCTACCGTATACTAGTGTAGAGTAATACTAGTCTAGAAATAATAAACTACAGAAGTATAAAAAAATACGAAGAGAAAGACCTTTAGAATGAAGAGTAAGAATTAATTCCAATGAGGAGACGACATTCAGAAATCCCGCCGAAGAGAAGAAAAAATATTTTTATTTAATAAATCTAGTTAAACCAAAAGATTGATTTAACCCGAAATAGATGATTTTTGGATGCTCTTATGGATCTATATTTATAGGTGAAAGGGAGGTCTAATGGTCCATAGGCAAGCAATATGGGACTAAACATATACGTAAAGAGGAGAAAAAGGGATCGAAATGTCACATGGGCCAACTAGGAACGGCCGGCAGGGCGCACACGACGTGCATGCTCGCTGGATGGTTCAGCTTTTTTTCGCTTCTTCTTTATTTATTTTTTTAACAAAAAAAAATGGGAACAATAAAAATATTTTATATAGGCATATTATATATCAAAATTCTCCGAATAAAATTTCCTACAACATGAACATTTTATTTTTCACAAAATAAAAACTTTATTAAAATTTATTTTTTTTAAATCCAATAAAATCCAAATTTTGTCTTTAAAATTTTTGGCACTATTTTTCTTCTGACTTTTTTTTTTGGGTGTCATGTTACCTCCTCTATTTCTTGCTTGGCAAGTATATTGTCAGGAAATATTTTGTGGTTGAAATCTTGTGCCAAAAATAAAATAAAAATTCAAATATAAAAACCAAAGGAAAATTCAAGTGCCACATTCATCTAAATTCCTTATAGTTGAAGAAGTCATGTTATCTTCTCTCACTGATTTTAAATGGATGAATTTGAATTCAAAAGAAAAATGGGAAAGTCATTTTATTCCCTCTCATTCAAATGTTTTAAAAAGTATAAATTTCACTCAAGTTTCAATCACTCAAACAAACAAACAATCAGTCGAATAATTATATTAACATTCCAAAATTTATAATTTTGGGATGTTACAAACTATCACACTTAAAATGAATCTCGTCCTCGAAATTCGAAGAGGCTAGAGAGAAAAGGTTTAGGTTTTGGAGGTCTTCTAACAAATCCAACCTCCTGCAAAGTGGGGTGCTACCACACTTAAAATGAGAGTTACCAGTCCCTCAAACTTTTAACAATCCTCTGGGATCTTGGCATCTGACTCCTCACATTCTTCATGGTAACTACATTGGTGAAGCTCTTCCATTATATTCATAATGTTTTCCATCAAAATCGAGTGCTCTTCTGTTGATATAAGCTTCTTCCGTCACTGGGTCTTCTTAACTGACAAGTCTCGTGACCATTCTAAATAACCTACCGATGATTCTCAAGGTGGTCTACCACTTGTGGTTATCCTGTAGTGAGAGGGGTCTTGTGTTCATCCTCACCGTAAAATTTCCTACGCGTGACAACAAATGCCATGTACATGGGGCTTTCATCATACCATTCTAAGGCTTAAACAAAAGCTTCAAAGAACGTCGTCTCTCACTATGGGTAAGTCTCTCAGATGTACCATTTCGAATAACAAGAGAATGATAATAGTAAGTCATCATGGTGGCCAAACCATGTCGCACTGAAATCATTACCTTGTATAAGGTTTAGTGAATCTCGTATTCTAACACTTGGGCATCCTCACAAGCATTGCAGAGTTTCTCTTGTCCACGAACGAAGTTCGGATAAATCCAATGATTCTGCAAACTGAACAAACATCTATCATTTCTTCACAACTCTCGGGTTTTCGTTTGCTCCTAAGAAAATGTTTGCTGATTAAAGTTTCCTTCTCCAAAAAGATAATACTTCATCCTTATTAGTCCCGGGGTCTATGGGTTTCAGGCATACTTGGGGTAGATGTGACACTGAGCTGGGTAGTGGGTGGTTCCTTCACAAAGGAAACAAGTCACCTGACTACTTGGGCACTCCTAAGCTTGGTGATTGTCTTCACAATGAGTGCATCCATCCTTGTGTTCTTCCTGGGTGTGTCCTATTTTTCCACAGATCTTGCATGCACAAGTCTTCTCCTTCGGATTATCATAGCACTTCTGAATAAGACGGGATCTTAACAAAGTCTTCTTCAATTTGTCCTATGTTTTTGCTCCACTAAATCCTTGTATGGCATGATGCATTTTTCACCAGATTGCAGCACTTTGTGTAAAGTACTGAAGAGCGTGTTCCACTTCATACTTCCTTGAGATCAAGTTGCTCCCGAAGTGGTTCTCCATGTTTCGAGTCCATATATCAGCCTCCAGCTGTGCCATTGGTCCAGAGACTACAAGTCCAGCTTCATACTCCATCTGGTAGGGTTGAGGTTTTGGGGATGAGACGGGTAAGAGAGGGAGGGAGATACACACAATACAAACAATATTTTTGAGAATAGGTTTTATTTGTGGCCGTCGGAAAACACACACCAATGACGGCTCACAAATCATCGTAACTAACGTGGGTATATAATTGGGGTTCGGACTTCTAATAAACATTGGAATGTTTCGGGGTCTTCGAGTTCTTCAATTGGTGTAGCTTCAACTGCATGATGACATCCTCTTTACTTTGAAGCGGGAGTCGGTTGATCCTTCACGTGGTCAAAGGGGAAAGGGCATTGTCTAACTATTTGAGGTGAGAGAGAACGTTTGATGAAATCAGAATAGATGAGAAGTAAAAGGTGTTATTGAAGAATTTTTAGAGAGATCCTATCCTAAGAAATTTCCAGTTTCTAGGGTCACGTCCTACAGTCAACATGTGCTCTGATACCATTTCTGTAGCGACCCGACTCAAAACGAGTCAAGCCTCTGTGTTTCTCTGCCATCCCTGGATCAGTGTGCTGGCACACACAGTACATCAATGTATATATCAAAGTGCAATCACATGTAAATAGCGTAAAACTGATATATACCTTAAATATCTCAGCGGAAGCAGTCAAGGGAGTGGAGTCCCAATAAACACCAACGGCAAGTTGAGTGTAGACCGTAACCCTGAATCGTCCTCTTACTCGTCGAAGAAAATATCTGCAACATAAGACGTTGCAGCCGTGTAGGTTAGCATATTGAATATGCCGGCAAGTCACATAAGAGAGGGGTGAAAAGTAGTCATCTATACTATATGCATATATGGCAGGTGGGGCTATAAGTTTTTAGCAAAAAGCAAGTTTTCTCCTACATCAAGAGAGGGCTAAAAGCAAAATGTTACTACATTGTTGGTTGTTAACGAGATGGTTCCGCCAAGCAATTCTCATACCCGAGTTGTCAATAATTCCCACATCAATATTATTATTTGTGTTGAGAATTTCAGATAACTTCAGTTCCTTTGGCTCAAGTTGTCCATGACCATGGACACGGCTAATCGATTAGGTTTGAGTACTCTGCAGAGTTTTGCACACGTTCCCCACAAGATTTGACCGCCTCCGAGTATGTCCTCGCACTTCAGGGTGTTTGAAGATCAGATGATCAAAACATGGTCTTTCAATGGGTTCCTCTGAATCCCTGTCGGTGCCCATCCAATCCTACCATTCTTCTACATCTGCTAGCACCGCCTGTCCAGAGTCGCCGCGTTGTCCAACCAAGCCAGAGCCCATAATGACTTGTGGCTGTGCAGGTAAGCCTTGGGTCTTGAAAATATCCGTCCGTCTCTTTGAGCCTGGGTGAAGCTTTCCGCAAGATGTCATGGCCGTAATCCTTTGCTCCCCCCCTTGTACATTCTACAACTCCTTTTGTACATACAGCTTTCATAGATTAGAATAAAGGAAAATGGCTGTGGGGGGTTTTCCCTACAGTAGCCGGTCAAAAAAAAAGATGTCACGGCCGTCTCCAGCATCCTGGGTCATCCACTGGTTTCTCCAGGGAGCCGATCACCCGTCCTTCACCCAAAGTTGCATTTCATCACGAGGTCTTGAAAAGTCTTGACTTAACCGGTCTTGGTTATTAAATTATTCTCGAATCACTCGTGGTAAACTCTCAACCAGGATCCCGTCTACTCAAGCATAGCAATATGGAATTTGTCATCCCGGGCCAAGTAACGAGGTTGTGGGTGCCTACCACATGATACTACAATATGTAACCATAATTTCCATGTACCTACTCAGCATGCAATTGGGCATAGGATGGTAGAACTACGATGCATAAAACATAGGTGATACATGATCAAATGACTTGCCTGGTATTACTTGATGAAGATAGTCGCTCTCATAATCCTGATAATTCTACTCGCCACACTCCGAGCAATCTATCGTAAACAAATAGCATTCAATAAACATTCATGCCAAAAAGGAAGAACCAAGAGAACATAAGAACAAAGCATGTCTTGGTACAAAATAACAACGTACTAAGGTTTAATAAAAAAATATAGGGCCTTATGGTGTTGTAAAAGGTATGATGAAAGGGGTCAACTCAAAAGAGTCAAAGGATGATCAACTATCGCTATATAAGCTCGACTTGCATACACTATGGGAGATGATCAAAAATATTGGGAGAACAACATGAATGTTGTTTGACAAATAGTATAAGACATAAGAATTTATTTATAGAAAAAATTTCTTGAAATGCAGCACTACAACGCAAGTTATAGCGAATTGAAGTATGAATTGAATTTGCATTAAAAAGGTCAAGAGAAGTTGAACTGAAGTACGATGGTTACGTACAAAAATATATGACATGAGTGTTTAGGGGTAAAAGGAATCAATTGAAAAGGTGGTCCGATTTGCAAGATAAGATCAAATGAATGTTCGAATACAAATTTGAATAGCTCAAATTTGTAAGGTTCAAAGGTCGAAACTAATGATGCTACTGGATATATAGGAGATCAATATGAGCGTGTAGAAAAAAAGAATTACTAGATTTGAAATAGCGGATCAAAAGATACAAATACTTCAATATAACATTGAATCGGCTTAGAACGATGTGAACACTTTTGGACACTAATAGATAAATCTGATTTGATCAAAATTATAAGTTTAAAAGTTAAAACTAATGATACAAATGGGAAGATTTCTTTGATACGAACCCGACGCAATTGGATTCATCTAAAACGGAGCTACGGATAAAAAGATATGATCAAAAGAAGTTTGAATAGGAGTGTGAACAAATTTCGAAATTTGAAAATTTCAAAAAAATGATATGATAGGTTCACCCGATAGGTGGGATCAAGACGAAACTCTAGGCGTTGGTTTCATCTAATTCGGATAAACGAGTAAAAAGTTATGGCTATTTGAAAAATCAGGGTCAAGCTGTTTTACGGAAGAAAAGTGCTATGTTTAAAAGAATTCTAGTAGTAATGTGTAAATACGAAGACTATTTAATATATCTAATTACTCTACCGTATACTAGTGTAGAGTAATACTAGTCTAGAAATAATAAACTACGGAAGTATAAAAAAAATACGAAGAAAAATACCTTTAGAATGTAGAGTAAAAATTAATTCCAATGAGGAGACGACTTTCAGAAATCCCGCCGAAGAGAAGAAAAAATATTTTTATTTAATAAATCTAGTTAAACCAAAAGATTGATTTAACCCGAAATAGATGATTTTTGGATGCTCTTATGGATCTATATTTATAGGTGAAAGGGAGGTCTAATGGTCCAGAGGTAAGCAATATGAGACTAAACATATACGTAAAGAGGAGAAAAAGGGATCGAAATGTCACATGGCCCAACTAGGAACGGCCGGCAGGGCGCACACGACGTGCATGCTCGCTGGATGGTTCAGCTTTTTTTCGTTTTTTCTTTATTTATTTTTTTAACAAAAAAAATTGGGAACAATAAAAATATTTTATATAGGCATATTATATATCAGAATTTTCAGAATAAAATTTCCTACAACATGAACATTTTATTTTTCACAAAATAAAAACTTTATAAAAATTTAAATTTTTTTAAAATCCAATAAAATCCAAATTCTGTCTTTAAAATTTTTGGCACTATTTTTCTTCTGACTTTTTTTTGGGTGTCATGTTACCTCCTCTCTTTCTTGCTTGGCAAGTATATTGTCAGGAAATATTTTGTCGTTGAAATCTTGTGCCAAAAATAAAATAAAAATTCAAATATAAAAACCAAAGGAAAATTCAAGTGCCACATTCATCTAAATTCCTTATAGTTGAAGAAGTCATGTTATCTTCTCTCACTGATTTTAAATGGATGAATTTGAATTCAAAAGAAAAATGGGAAAGTCATTTTATTCCCTCTCATTCAAAAGTTTTAAAAAGTTATAAAGTTCACTCAAGTTTCAATCACTCAAACAAACAAACAATCAATCGAATAATTATATTAACATTCCAAAATTTATAATTTTGGGATGTTACATGCTCCCAACGAGTACAGAGAGGTTGTCAATCTCTCTGTCCTTGTAATTTGCAAAGGATCAAAACACACGCGGGAAAAGTAATAGTGATTGCAACGAAAAAGTAAATGAAAACGGTAAATGATGAAGGTGTAAACAATGATGGTGATATGGACCGAAGTCACATGATGTTCATTAGTGATGTCTCTCTCCTAAAAGACGATAAACAACTATGCTTGGGTAACAAATTATAGTTGGGCAATTGACAGAATTATGAACGCACCGCAATGCTAATTATGCTACTTGATAGTTAGAGGTTCAATAGTAATGGGTAGTATGCCAAGACAAGTAGACCGTTTATTCATCAGCATCTACTTACTAATCATCCACCTTGAGATATCTGTCGAGAACATCTCGCTGGTATTAAGTTGCGAGCCCCACCCAAAATGTAAACTCAAAGCAACGGACAACTGCATTAACGAACTATGCATAAGGTAAACAATCCTTGCAACCGTGGTCACAAGCACCGTTGTTTTCTCCCTGGTGGCAACATCAGACCCCGAGTCTCATGTTTCTGTCACTCAAGCTAGACATCGAGGGGCATGAACCCACAATCATGCATAACACTCCCTCTTGGAGTTACAATCTACTACTCGTCCAAAGCAATAAATAGCAACAGAGAACATGCATGAATCAGTAAGGAACATAATATAAAAGGATAATCAAATATATAACTCATAACAATCTAAACATAATCTCATAATCCATCGGATCCCAACAAACTAAGCATAGCAATAGCAAGAGAATTACATAGATGCCTTGATCATGTAGGGCCGCTCACAAGGACTAACCATTGAAGCACAAGATTGGAGAAAAGACATCACGTAGCTACTGGTCATGGACTCATGGTCCAGGGAGGACTACTCACAGAAGGTCCGGGAAGCGCCCATGGCAGTGGAGAAGCTCTCGGAGGTCAATCCTCCCTCCGGCAGGGTGCCGGGAAGAGGTCTCCTAACGCTCCCGATCTCGGAAGCGCTGGGCGGTGGAACGATTGACAAATTCGCGATTCTGGATGTGATGGAAGGGTTTTCTCGCGGAGGAGTAAATATAGGACAAAGGAGGGCACCGGAGGAGGTGGGACCCACCTAGGTGGCCTCTTGGCGCGGCCAGGGGGTAGGCCGCGCCCACAGGTCGCATGGGCGGCCCTTGGCCCATCTTCGGTGATCTGGAAGCTTCCGGTACACTGATTTTTATATATTTTTCTCGGGATTTTTTGTGCTTCAGAAAATTGGGTAAAAGCCCGTGCAAAAAAGACATCAGCAGACACGAACTGGATGTGGGTGCACTGAGTTAGTAGGTTAGTCCAAATATGTGTAAAAATATATAAAAGTGTAGCAAAACATATAACAATGTCACTCGAAAGATCATGGAACAAGCAGAAATTATAGATACGTTTGGGACGTATCAACATCCCCAAGCTTAGTTTCTGCTCGTCCTCGAGTAGATAAATGATAACACAATAATTTTTGTGGTGATATGCTAACACACATATAAGAACTTGAAAGTAAAGCAAGTAAGATATGCAATTCAAGTCAAGACAATAACAAGCAAGAGTCTATATCTAGTATTGAGTTTAGCAAAGTAAGAACATAAAGGTGCAAGAGCCCTCGCTGTCCGTGACTCGAATGTCTCCAAATGGTGTTTGGGTGCAAGAAGTGGGAGATGGGTTGAGAGCATAAAATATTTTTTAAATGACAACTCAATCTATTAAAATTTCACACTTGGTGTCCTTCGGAATCTTATTTTGACTCACTCCCAGACCACTAGTCCGACACAAGTCAAAATGATCCTCTCCCTTTCAATTTTGAGCACTCATGCAATGGATGAGTGTAAGCAAGATAGGTTGGCACTTAGGATGGCAAACAAAATAATGATGGGGAAGGAAGACAAAAAGGTGTGAAAGGCTCACATCAATGAGGACAACTATAGGCGAGAGAAATCCAAATGATAGATATGATGTGAGGAGTAGGGATTGCCATGTAACGGATGCACATATGAGCTAAGGTAAGCTCTCTAATGGAACTAGTGGGGGTGCATCCAACTTGTTTGCTCATGAAGACCTAGAGCTCATTTGAGAAGGCCTATCATTATAATATGCAAACCAAGTTCTATAGTGTAAGGGTCCCCACATAGTTATGCATGAATGATAATCTCTATGCAGTACAAATATAGCAGTGGAGTACGAGTGTGGATTACTCCGAGTATGGATCTTTCAAAAGGAATAGTAGTGTTGCCCCCTTCTCTAATTTTTTTCTTCTTTTTTTCCTTTTTCTCTCTTTATTTTTATTTTTGTGTGGCCTCTTTGGCTCTTTCTTTTTATCTCTCATTTGTCCTCTTTGGGATCTTTTGTTTTGTCCTCTTTGGGATCTTTCCATCACTTAAGGGCAACACTCTATCTTTTACGTGAATAAAAATAAGATCATCACACTTTATTGGAAGTACTCAACATAAAAACAAGTGAAAACTATCATGATGTATGCAAATGTATGCCTCTGCGAGTGTAGCAGGATATGCAATGATACTAGCTCGTCATGTAGCAATAACCTGGGCAAGGCCCAACTATCATGCGGTTGTACGATCAAGCAAAAGCATGTATGACATGAAGATCAAGTCATGAGATGGTGGATGTTGCATGGCAATGTATGTCGGAAAGTCTATGGAAATGCCTTAATAGGTAGGTATGGCGGCTGTTTTGAGGAAAGATATAATGAGGCTTATGTATGACAGAGCGTATCATGTCATGGGTTTGGATGCATTGGCGGAGTTTGCACCAACTCTCAATCTGAGAAAGGGCAATGCACGGTACCGAAGAGGCTAGCAAAATATGTATGGTGGAAGTGCCAACAATCAAATACTCGCATTAGTCCAAAGAACTCATGCACTTATTATCGGCAACTCTCTATCTAGTCAGGAGATTCACAAAGAGACAAGTACCCCGAGGAGGAGTGTTTGGGGGTTTGGTTATCCTTGCGCATCCTCGACCCATGATAACGTGAGGGTACTCTATATATTCCAACCCCTCCATAGGTTAGCGATCCATCTAGTAGCAAGAGTTCCCAACTATTTTTTTAGTTTTTGAAAATACAAACGGATTTCCCAAAATACGAC
Source organism: Hordeum vulgare subsp. vulgare (assembly GCF_904849725.1). Classification (NCBI taxonomy): domain Eukaryota; kingdom Viridiplantae; phylum Streptophyta; class Magnoliopsida; order Poales; family Poaceae; genus Hordeum; species Hordeum vulgare. The sequence goes on from NC_058521.1 coordinate 460,143,603, forward strand.
ACCTATCACTAATAGGCTCAAGCTCTTGACACCAAACATTACTTAAATCAATACCTCAAAACTATTGCAAGTTACTACTATACTTAAATAGCAACCTCAATTAATTACTCATGCAAGACACACAACTCAGTGCAACAAGCCAACTCTCTAAACAAGATAAGCATGATAACTCAAGAGAGTTCCAAAAGCAACCTAAATAAAAGCTCTTAAAAAGATAAAGCATGAAAACTAAGAGCTAAGCATGACATCAGCTATGAAAAGATAAAGAACACACAAAAAGATAAGCATGAAAACCTATGTTGTGTTCTAGGGTGGAGTGGAGCGTGTTTTGCTCCCAAACAAAGAAGGCTAGGTTCCAACTTGTTATGAACAACAAGCAAAACTAAAACAAACTAAAAAGTAAAGAGCGGGACGCTCCAAGCAGAAGTGATAAAAATATAGCATGGAGAAGGGCGAACTGATGATTGTTGATGGAGAAGGGGACGCACGGGGGCATCCCCAAGCTTAGACGCTTGGGTCTCCTTGAATATTTCTTGGGGTGCATGGGGCCATACCCAAGCTTGAGCGCTTGACACTCCTTTATCTTCTTTCATCATCTCACATCGCATACTTGAAAACTCACTTCATACAAAACTCATCATAAGCTGATTAGAGTGGTTAGTACCCTTAATAAAATAATTCATTACTTACAGGAAATAAATATTTTCATGAAAAGCTACTGTTTCTCATGATTACCAAAAGGTTTTTGCAAAGGAAAAGCAAGCTTAAGATTTGCAAAATGATGAAGATGCAAACGTGGCATAATGTGTGAAAAACAGAACAGTAGGTAGTAAATAATTTATTCGGGGCACTTCTGCAACTCAAATAAAAAAACTCAGAACATAAGACAGAAAGGAAATTATATAGGGCATGCTGTCAAAACAATTCAGATGAAAAAGATGATCTTGTGATTTTTGGTGATTTTTTTCGCCAGGAAGACAAAATCTGTTTCTGGACAACATGTCACAATTTTTGAACTTTCTTGCAATCGGAGGCTATAGCTTGGCACAAAGCTTACAAATAAAGTTACAATGATGTTGCTACAGTAGTAAAAAAACATCAAGACCACTAAAAAAGAAAGTAAAAACAAATTGGGTTGCCTCCCAACAAGCGCTTTCTTTTATGCCTTTGAGCTAGGCATAATGCAAGAAGTTCAAGTGTTATCAACTCCAAAAGAATAACTTGCCCGAGTAACGGACTGATAAGGTAACTTAATCTTCTTTTGAGGGTGTTCCATTCCCTTTTTAAGGGGGAACTGGAATTTAATGACCCCCTCTTTCATGTCAATGATAGCACCAACCGTGCGGAAAAAAGGACATCCCAAAATAATTGGACATGAAGGATCACATTCAATGTCCATAATAAGAAAATCAACGGGAACATAATTATCATTGACAATAATAAGAACATCATAAATTCTCCCTAAAGGTTTCTTTATGGAAGAATCGACAAGACGAACACCAAAAGAACATGGATCATAAGGTTTCCAATCAAGCATATCATACATTCTTTTGGGCATAACGGAGGCATTAACTCCAACATCACACAAGGCAAAGCAAGAGATATTATTCAATTTAATTTTGACCATAGGATCCCAACCATCTTCTATTTTTCTAGGAAAAGAAGTCTCGAGCTTGAGCTTCTCCTCCCTAGCTTTGATAAGAGCTTTGGTAATATGCTCGGTGAAGGCAATATTGAGTGTACTAGTGTGGGGTCTTTATTCATTGTTTGCAAAAAGGTGATCACTTCGAAAAAACTACAATTGTCAAAATCAAGATGACTACCATTAATTAAAGTGGTAGTAATGCCATCTAAGCTCATTATTTTAGTAGTCTCTAAATTCAAAGGACCTTCTTGTCCTATAGTTGAGGTATTAGCATCACCATTAATAAGTCCATTGGGACTAGGAGTGTGATGGGTGCTAAAAGTTTTGAGATCCTCAACAACTTGTATAGTAGCAATGGTAGTGTGTGTAGGAAGGCTCTTAATTCTCTCTTCCTCTTCTTTTTATCTAGCCCATCTATCCTTAAGTTTTGCTAGCATTCTTATGTTCTCATTAATTTGGACTTGGATAGCATTCATGGGTGTGGTGTTCCTTTCCTCAACTGGGGAAGTTCTAATTTTAAGCATATCTACGTCATGAGCTATGTTGTCCACCTTCAAAGAGAGACTATCTAATTTTTATAGTTTCTCTTCTACATTCTTGTTGAAGGATTTTTGAGAAGTGATAAAATCTTTAAGCATGCTCTCTAATTCAGAAGTGGGGTTTTTGGTGCGAGGATAATTGTTGTTGTTACCATAATTGTTGGATGGAAACGGTCTAGGATTGCTACCAAAATTACTCCTATAGGCATTATTATTGAAGTTGTTCCTAGAGACAAAATTAACATCAATTTTCTCTCTTTCTTAAGCAACCAAAGAATTTAAAGGAACATCATGAGGATCAATAGGAGCTTGCTTAGTAAGTAGAGTCATGATCATGTCAACCTTATCATTAAGGGAGGAGATCTCCTCAACAGAGTGTACCTTCCTACCTGTTGGAGCTCTCTTGGTGTGCCATTGAGAATAATTTGTCATCATCTCATCCAATAGCTTTGTGGCAGCACCAAGTGTAGTTGACATAAAGGTTCCTCCCACGGCCGAGTCTAACACATTCCGCGAGGTAAAGTTCAATCATGCATAGAAAGTTTGGATAACCATCCAAGTAGTCAAACCATGTGTAGAATAATTCTTAACAAGAGATTTCATATGTTCCCAAGCTTGAGCAACGTGTTCATTATCCAGTTGCCTAAAATTCATAATGTTACTTCTTAACTGGATAATGTTAGCAGGAGGGTAGTACTTCCTAATAAAACTCTAAAGCATAGAATATCCCAAGAATCTATGTTATTCCTAGGCATAGATTGAAGCCACACTTTAGCTCCTCCTCTCAAGGAGAAAGGAAGAAAGCTTAAGTTTAACAATATCACCATCTAATTCTTTATATTTTTGCATGTCACAAAGATCAACAAATTTTTTCAAGTGCAAAGCAGCATCATCTCCAATACCGGAGAATTGATCTTTCGTAACAAGGTTCACTAAAGAAGGTTTAATATCATAGGACGTAGCCCAGTGGCGGGAGCAGCAATAGTAGCGCAGATAAAGTCATTGTTGTTGTGACTAGTGAGATCACACAACTTGTTGTTTTCAGTGGAACCCATAGCAGCGGCAACAAGAAAGAATAAAGCAACTATTTTTTGTGTTTTTTGGTATAAGACTCTAAAGCAAAAAAATTAAAAAGCAAACTAACAAGACTAAAAAGCAAAGGTAAAGGATAGTGTGCAACTCCCCTATCTTGAAGACTGGAGTCCTCGGCAATGGCGCCAAAAACCTTTGCTTGATGACGAGATGATGTATACTTCTCGATCCTCGTTTGTTACCCCAAGTGGAATTACATAGATACATTAATCATGTAGGGCAGCTCACAAGGACTAACCGTTGAAGCACAAGATTAGAGAGAAGACATCACATAGCTACTGGTCATGGACTCATGGTCCAAGGAGGACTACTCACGGAAGGTCCGGGAAGCGTCCATGGTGGTGAAGAAGCTCCCGAAGGTCAATCCTCCCTCTGGCAGGGTGCCGGGAAGAGATCTCTTGACGCTCCCGATCTCGGAAGCGCTGCAACGGCGGAACGATGGAGAAATTCGAGATTCTAGATGTGATGGAAGGGTTTTCTCATGGAGGAGTAAATATAGGCCAAAGAAGGGAAACAGAGGAGGTGGGACCCACCTAGGCGGCCTCTTGGCGCGGCTAGGGGGTAGGCCGCGCCCATAGGTCATCTGGGCAGCCCCTGGCACCCTCTGGCCCATCTTCGGTGATCTATAAGCTTCCGGTACGCTGATTTTTATATATTTTTCTCAGGATTTTTCGGGCTTCGGAAAATTGGGTAAACGCCCCTGCAAAAAAGACATCGGCAGACAGGAACTGACACTGGGTGCACTGAGTTAGTAGGTTAGTCCAAATATGTGTAAAAAGATATAAAAGTGTAGCAAAACATATAACAATGTCACCCAAAAGATCATGGAACAAGAAAAAAATATAGATACGTTTGGGACGTATCAGGGATGTGTTGTTGCCACCAGGGAAAAAATAACGGTGTGTGTGACCACGGTTGCAAGGATTGTTTACCTTATGCTTAGTTCATTAATGCAGTTGTCCGTTGCTTTGAGTTTACACTTTGGGTGGGGCTCACAACTTAATACCGGCGAGATGTTGTGGATAGATATCTGAAGGTGGATGATTAGTAAGTAGATATTGATGAATAAACAGTCTACTTGTCTTGGCGTACTGCCCATTACTATTGAACCTTTAACTATCAAGTAGCATAATTAGCATTGCGGTGTATTCATAATTCTGTCAATTACCCAACTGTAATTTTTTTACCCAAGCATAGTTGTTTATTGTCTTTTGGGAGAGAGACATCACTAGTGAACATCATGTGACTCCGGTCCATATCACCATCATTCTTTACACCTTCATCATTTACCATTTTCATTTACTTTTCCATTGCAATCACTATTGCTTTTCCCGCGTGTGTTTTGATCCTTTGCAAACTACAAGGCTGAAGAGATTGACAACCTCTTTGTACTCGTTGGGAGAAAAGTTATTTGTGTGTGTGCAGGTCCATGTCTTCTGCTAGCGCCAGGGTGGAAGACACCTATTTGTTGGTCCTAGGAGTCCTCCTGGTTCGATAAACCTTACAGTCTCTGTCTGAGGGAAAACTTGCTGCTGACTACATCTGAACCTTCCACTTGGGGTAACCAACGAGGAGCGAGAAGTATATACATCATCTTGTCATCACCTGTGTGGTCGTGTGGAGGTGTTGACTGTCACCTCGCATGGCGGCGCTTCTGGGTACCAAACCCCGATTCACGCGGCAATGGACATGCTCCGACTCCCATCAATCATGTGGCCGACCCCGCGGTCGCCACCCAAGAGCTCGACGACCACCTCCTACAGCTGCTCCACGAGGCGGAAGCGTTGGTGGCTACTCAGCGCGAGTTCGAAGCTACTCGGCGTGAGTTCAACGCGGCCCATGGCCTCATGCCGGCTAACTCTGGGCCCAGCCAGCTGGAGCGTTGATGTCTACTACACAACCTTCTTCTTGTAGACTCGTGTTGGGCCTCCAAGCGCAGAGTTTTGTAGGAAAGTAGAAAATTTCCCTCAAGTGGGTGACCTAAGGTTTATCAATCCGTGGGACGCGTAGGATGAAGATGGTCTCTCTCAAGCACCCTGCAATCAAATAACAAACAGACTCTTGTATTCCCAACACACCCAATACAATGGTGATACAAGTGTAATATGGATGGTAGATATAGGTTTTTGTAATCTGAAAATATAAAAACAGCAAGGTGACTAATGATAAAAGTGAGCACAAACGGTATTGCAATGCTTAGAAACAAGGCCTAGGGTTCATACTTTCACTAGTGCAAGTTCTCTCAACAATACAAACATAGTTGAATCATATGTAAATACCTCTCGTGCGACAAAGAGTTCAGTCCAAAATCACAAATAGCGGAGAACTAACGAAGAAATTATTGTAGGGTATGAAACCCCTCGAAGTTACCTTTTCTGATCAATCTTATGAGCTGTCCCTATAAGTGTCACGAACAGCCCTAGAGTTCGTACTAAATTAACACCTTAAGATACACATCAACCAAAACCCTAATGTCACCTAGGTACTCCAATGTCACCACAAGTACCCATGGGCATGATTATACAATATGCATCACATAATTTGAGATTCATCATGTTCAATCTAACACAAAAACTTCAAAGAGTGCCCCAAAGATTCTACCGGAAATTGAAGATGAAAACATGTGCCAACCACTTTTTTGGCGTCGATCTCACGTCGGGAAGGTTTTGGTATTTACAGGAATTTTTGGCGTCGGTCTCACGTCAGGAATTTTCCCGTGGAGGTCACAAGCCACAGGGGCGCCGCCTAGGGGGTGGCCGCACCCAGCGGGCTTGTGGTTTCCTCATCCACTTCCTGGCCCATCTCTGTTTCTTTGGGGGTCTCTTTTGGTCCATAAAAAAATCACCGTAAATTTTCAGCCCATTCCGAGAACTTTTATTTCTGCACAAAAAACGACACCATGGTATTTAAGAAGTGTGAATGCTAGCAAGTGCACAAGTTTGACAAATGATACTTCCAATCACTTTTTCAAGCATCAATATAAACAAGAAAAAGTAGCTCATCTCATAAAACTTCTCATGATCAAGTAACAAGCTATTCACATGTTAAAGTATAGACCAGAAAGTTTCTTGAAACCTAACAAACCATAATCCTAGTCATCGAACAATTGCAATTCATCTTATTTTGAGGAAGTGTCTATGTAAGAGCTTTGATTTAGCAAATTCCATATACTCAACTATCATATAGTCTGCCATGATTGCTACCACTCAAAGCATATTTTAAGAGCAAATGGCATCCGTCGGACATAGAGAAAGATAGGGGCTTAAAGTTTCGCCTCCCAACTTATTTATCATATAGATAATTGTCAACAATAATAATTCATGATCAAATATATTTGAATGGCCATATATTCTTGGATCTTTCCAAACCGCATGATGCTTGCCAAGAGAAAAAGGTGAAATATAGGAAGTGGTGAAGATCACCATGACTCTTGTATAAAGGTAAGTTCTAGAAAGTAAAAGATAGGCCCTTCGCAGAGGGAAGCATTGATTTGGAGAGGTGCCAGAGCTCGAGCTTTTAAAAATAGAGATGAATAATAATTTTGAGCGGTATCCTTTCATTGTCAACAAAACAACCGAGAGATCTCGATATCTTCCATGCTAGATACATTATAGGCGGTTCCCAAACAGAATGGTAAAGTTTTTACTCCCCATTCACCAATCAATCACAGTCCACGGCGAGCCGAATCCACGAGTATCGTCCATACCAACAACATTCCTGTTGGGAGTTTTGTTTCATTATATTTGATTTGATTTTTGAGCATGGAACTGGGCATCCTGAATACTAGCCACTTTCTCGTGAATGATAGGGAATCAACACATATAGTGAGAATAACCCACCTAGCATGGAATATATTGACAGCCCATAGTCACTATATGAGCTATTCGGGCATACAAAACAGAATATTATTTGAAGGTTTACAGTTTGGTGTTGAAAATATGCCCTAGAGGAAATAATAAATTGGTTATTATTATATTTCCTTATTCATGATAATCGTTTATTATCCATGCTAGAATTGAAACTCAAATACATGTGTGGATACATAGACAACACATTGTCCCTAGTGAGCCTCTAGTTGACTAGCTCGTTGATCAAAGATGGTCAAGGTTTCCTGGCCATAGACAAGTGTTTTCACTTGATAACGGGATCACATCATTAGGAGAATGATGTGATGGACAAGACCCAAACTATAAACGTAGCATATGATCGTGTCAGTTTATTGCTATTGTTTTCTGCATGTCAATGTATCTATTCCTATGACCATGAGATAATGCAACTCCCGGACATCGGAGGAATACCTTGTGTGTATCAAGCGTCGCAATGTAACTGGGTGACTATAAAGGTGCTCTACAGGTATCTCCGAAGGTGTCTGTTGGGTTGGCATGGATCAAGACTGGGATTTGTTACTCCATGTGACGGAGAGGTATCTCGGGGCCCACTCGGTAATACAACATCACTACAAGCCTTGCAAGTAATGTGACTAAGGAGTTAGTCACGGGATCTTGAATTATGGAACGAGTAAAGAGACTTGCCGGTAACGAGATTGAACTAGGTATGGAGATACCGACGACCGAATCTCGGGCAAGTAACATACCGAAGGACAAAGGGGACAATATACGGGATTATCTGAATCATTGACATAGAGGTTCAACCGATGGAGATCTTCGTAGAATATGTATGTCGGGACCCCGATCCTAGGTCATAACAACCCAGCCTGTAACACATCACATCACTTTGCGGCCTCACGCACGGTAACCTCCACGGCCACCACCTTACCTTGGTCGGGACCGTTTGCGTCTTTTGGCTCACGTATATGAATGTGTCCCTAGGGTTCAAACAACAAGAACCCGGGTCGACATGACTAGTTATAAACCCAAGCGGTACATCCGTACAGGGACAGGCATACATAACCCAGCAAAGCAGGTGTCGGTCATCAGCGTGTGTAGACGAGTCGTAGGAAGCTACAATGACTCCATTACACCGCGTGACATTTCCCCGAGGGGACAGACACAGCAGCAAAGAAGGATACATGCCGGTCAATCAATGTGTTCCGAGCAGTAGCAAGCTACCAAGGCCCGATGGAAACACAAAGAGGCATTTCCCTGTAAAGAGTACTACTAAAGGCAAACAACTAGGTGTCGAATCCCACACATATAATGCATTTCAAACATACACACATTATGCACGATATGTGTAGATACAACATGGCATCAGAACATAACTCTATGACTCAAGCATTTATTAAAGACTCATAAGAGTCAACATAGTATGATATTACAAACAGGGGTCTCGTGACCCGACACTCAAGTCATACAAACAACAAGCGGAAGCAAATCATGTCTGGGTACAAACATCTACTAAAAGTGGCTGGAAGAGCCTGAAAAGCTACTACGACCCTACCAAAGGAGCCAGACCTCTGTCTGGGATTCCCAAGCTATTCCGGTCAACATCGAACACATCGCGTAGAACCTTTTAATGAGTCTAAGTCTTCTCTGCAAAAACATAAATAAAGCAACCGTGAGTACAAAGGTACTCGGCAAGTCTTACATGAGAACTATCTACATATGCATCATGTTTCAATGAAAGGATTGTGGGGTTTGATTGCAGCAAGCCAGCTTTGACTCTTGGCTAACCTGTACTACGACTACAAGTTCTTTCTTTGAGGTGGGATAGCGCACACGAGCCCACATATTCACGAATTCAATACACCACTATGGATCCACTCTCGTCTCCCTACGAGAAGGCCTTCCATTGCACTCACACTTATCTTGCATGTTTTAGAGTATCCATTTAAATTGTCTATGTACCACGAAATGTTTCCAAGTAGTCCATATCCGAAGACGCGGCTATTCGAACAGATTAAATCACCCTGCAGGGGTATACTTCTTCACACACGCTCCCACCACTTAGCACCATATGCATGTCATGCATCTCGGCAACCTTCAAGCGGAAGCACTGGTGTGGGTGTCGTCCACGACCGTTAACCACACAAGACCCTAGTCCAGGTTTATCGCCTATTTGAGACTGAACCCGCAAGGAAGTCCGGCCGAGGTTTCCTCTACGGCCCCAAACGATGTGCGCAGGGTTCCCAAGCCCACCATCCGGGTGCCACTTGGTACACCGTGCCACCGTGTATCTACCGTAGTGAAGCCTACCCCGTCGGGCAGAGCTAAACACGGCCGCCAACACTTTTCCTACAAACACCAGAAACTAATTGCAACTCCTGGACTGAGATCTAGGCGATTAATAAGACGAGAGGTTCAATTAAGTATCCCAATGTGTGGTAGTATCTTGTCTTGGATAACACACACATAACTCAGTTCTTAAGGACGGTCCCAATGAGACAACCCACCATGGACTCCTACATGGCCTCTCATCGCTACCTTTACCAAATCGGATTCACACTTTTACTCTCACACTGTAGAACATGATCACAACCATTCCGATTCATCATCCAGATGGATCAGACCCGACACGACTCTAAGCATAGCAGGCATTGTAAACAAGCATGGATGAGTAAGCACAACAAGTCTCAAGCAGTTGCTACTCATGCTAAGTGGTTTCAACTATTTACTGTGACAAAATCAGGTCATGCAGAGGAATGGGTTCAACTACCGATAACATGTACAGTTGAATCGTGATTGTCCTAATGCAGTAAAAGAGAGCAGGAGCGAGAGAGTGGGTTTATATCAATATGCTCAAGGGGGTTTGCTTGCCTGACACGCTGAAGATAGCAATGAGTCTTCATCAATGTCAACGATCACATCGTCGGAAACATCGTTTACCGAGAGGGAACAACACAGGCAAACAAGAAAGAACAACAATTACTTCACAGAAATGCAACACTATGATGCATGCTCAAGACATGAAATGAAAAGTGGCAGGGCTAATGTGGCTATCATTTCTTAAGGTGAAGCTGGGTTTGAATTAGGATTCAAACATCACTTCAAGCCGGTTATTTTCCGGATACCCTTTTAATTGATTTGACCTAATGCTCATAACAAATTGTTCCAACATGTAAGGAGTTAGTATTTTGAGGTACTGATTTGCATTGACCAATGTTTGGTCATAACAATTGAAGTGGAAATCAAATAGGTATCAATTTCCAACTCCAAACTATTTATTAAATTTACCCTATTCATCATTTTGCCTATTTGGTGTTGTTAACTTTTTCAAACATTCATGAAAATGCCATAATCAGATTCTTAGGATTTTTCTGATCCTTTTTCATATATAAATTATTTTCATTGGACTTACAAATTATTTTCTATGGATTTTAGAAGTTTTAGACATTTCTGGAATTATTTTATAATCAGAAAATACTATTATTGCATGAGCACTGGCGTCAGCAGGTCAACTGGCCGGCGAGGTCAAACCTGACAGCCAGGGCCCACTAGTCAGTGACACACATGTTAAGAACAGTTTAGTTTTAATCTTTTATTCCTAATTAGGGTCTGGGCCCACTGTCAGTGAGTCTTTATGTTAATTAATTTAGTTAGTTAATTTTGTGGTTGACTTAAGTTAAACAGGGCTGGGCCCCAGCTGTCTGTGACTCACGGTAATCAACCCACGGTCACAGCGGGTCGAGACCACCGGCGGCTCAACGCCGGCGACTACAGACGCGGCGGAGCTCATCGGAAAATCCCTACGAGCATCCATTTCGGTCGCGGTTTGGCTCTACGGCTAGCTGATGAATGGCAGCATCTGTTCCGACCAAGCTACGGGCCAGAAGGTGGCCAGAGCGAGGCCGGTGATGACCTCGGGCGGTGGCCGGAGTCGGCCATGGTGGGAGTTGGTGCTAGAGGGCGGGAACGGAGGGGGGAGCATAGGAGGAGGAGCGGGAGCTCACGGCGAACCCATTTCTGGCATCGGCAACGAAGGGGAGGCTAGGAGCAGGCCGAATCGACGGCGGCGGATCCAGTTATCGGAGGGAGAAACGACGACGATGGCGGCGCTGCGGGGGCTCGGGAGCTCGGAGAAGTTGATGGAGAGGAGCAGCTCGTCGAGGCGGAGGTGTGGAGCGTGACAGGGCAGCGAGGGGTGGCCGGGGTCGACGGCGACGAACTTGAGCAGAGCTCGGCAACGGCGACCGAAGAAGAGAGGAAACGGAGAAGAGAGGGAGAAATGGAGAGGAGGAGGGGATTGGGACGGCTCTGCCGAGCCTATCCTAGCCACCAGGTCGGCGGGGAGGCCAGGCAGGCAGGAGGCGTGGTGCCCCTGGCCATGCGCCGTGGCGAGCTTCTCCTCTACCTTCTGGTAGGAGGAAGAAGACGCGTGAGCCCCTGGTGGGCTCGGCCAGGCGACAGGTAAGCCCCCTTTTTTTCTTTTCTTTATTCTTTTCTGTTTTCTATTTGCTAACATTTGTGTTGATTTGAAAATAAATCCAAATCATTTTGCAAAATCCTTATAATATTTTTATGTGGCATAAATATAATTGTCCAATACCACATAATAGTTTCAGTATTTATAAAGCTATATTTTATATATAGAAAATATAATTCCATTAAAATAGTTGTTTGATTAAATAGAAAATCCAATATAAAAAGTTCCTGTGATCCAAAATATTGGTTGACATTTTTATTTCAGCCCAATATTTTATTGGAAAATCAGGGACATTTCCTTGAATCAATTTGAAGCAATATTTATGTTGCTTGTTTGATAGAAATTTAGATGATGAGGCTTGATCACTCCTCATTTCATTTTCAAAAGAAAAAAAATAGGAATGCATGCATGAGATGCAATGACAAACAATTCCAGGTCTGGGGCTGTGACAATGTATGAGCCAATATGGACATCCAGGTCCCGCTATTGGTTATTGACCGGGGAGTGTCTCAGGTCATGTCTGCATAGTTCTCGAACCCGCAGGTCTGCACACTTAAGGTTCAATGATGTTTCGGTATAGTTGAGTTATAGGTGTTGGTAACCGAAAGTTGTTCAGAGTCTCGGATGAGTTCCCGGATGTCACGAGGAGCTTCGGGATGGTCCGGAGGTAAAGATTGATCTATGGGAAGTCTTGTTTTGGTCACGAAAATGTTTTGGCTCATCAGTAGTGTACCGGGAGTGTCGGGAGGGTATCGGGGGGCCATCGGGAGGGGTGTCTCGACCCAAGAGGCCTCATGGGCTGTGGGAGGAGTCAAACCAGCCCCTAGTGGGCTGTACGAACCAACCACTAAGGCCCATGGGGTAGAGGTGGGAAAACCCAAAGGAAAGGAAGGGAAGGAGTCCAAGTAGGAAAGGAGTCCTACTTGGAGTAGGATTGGAGGTGGACTCTTCCACCTCCTCCTATTTCGGCCGAACCCCTAGAGGGTTTTTTGGATGCCTCCTACCCTCCCTCCCTCCTATATATACTAGAGGATTTAGAGGGAAGAGCTAACCCTAATTTCCACGTGCTTCCTCTACTTTTCTCTAGATCGGTTTCTCTTCTAGTCTAGTTCGGCGGTGCTTAGGCGAAGCCGTGCTGGATTAGTTCACCACCACCACCACCATGCCGCCGTGCTGGAAAACTCATCTACCTCTTCACCCCTCTTGCTGGATCAAGAATGCTGGGATCGTCATCGAGCTTTACGTGTGCTAAACGCGGAGGTGCCGTCCGTTTGGCCCTAGATCGGGATGGATCGTGATGGGATCGCGGGACGGATCGTGATGAGATCGCGGGACGGGCTGCGATTTGAATCGCGAAGATGTTCCACTACATCAACTGCGTTATATACGCTTCTGCTTAGCGATCTACAAGGGTATGTAGATTCACTCTCCCCTCTCGTAGATGATCATCACCATGGATAGGTATTGCGTGTGCGTAGGAATTTTTTTGTTTCCCATGCAACGTTCCCCAACATTTGGCACATGCAAATTTACTTGGAATGGCAGGTAAATACCACATATAGGTAGGTATGGTGGACTCATATGGAACAACTTTGGGTATAAGGGTGTTTGGATGCACAATTAGTATTTCTACTTGGTGCAAAAATTTTGGCTAGTATGAGGTGGAAGCAAGCACTACATGTTGGAGGATCCATAACAATATAACTTCTATACAAATATACCTAAGCATAACTCATTAGTTGTCTTCCTTGTCCAACTTCAACTAATTTTCTCAAGTTTGAAAATAATTAACAGGTATTGACAATCATAGAAGATTTCCAAGATAGTATATTTATATATGAAATCTCTCTTCCTTCAATATTCTTTCATGAATTGTTCAACTGACCAATGTGGTGTTTGCTAACTTTCAATAAATTTTACCACCTATACTTCTTATATGTGAAGTCATTACTCCCCATGGGATAAGCATATAAAACATATATAATTTCAGATTTATGATATTCAATACATTCAACCATTTACTCATAGGGTATAAGTGAAGCACGAGAGTAAATGACAAAACTACTCCAAAACATATAAGTGAAGATCAATGAGTAGTCAAACAATTGAGCAGCTATGTGAGGACTTTCTCTCTATCTCTTAATAAAAAAATTCAGATCTGAGTATTTTATTTAAACAAGAAGCAAAAGAAAAATAGCACTCCAAGAATAGCACACATCATGTGAACGAATAAAAATTTAGGCTCAACATAGGCTAACCGATAGTTGACGAAGAGAGGAGGAATGCATAGCATCCCCAAGCTTAGATGCTTGAGACTTCTTGAAATATTTACTTGGCGTGCCTTGGGCATCCCCAAGCTTGAACTTTTGAATCTCGTTCAATCCTCTCATATCATGGTTTCACCTATCCTCAAAAACTTCATCCACACAAAACTCGGAAAGAACTCGTGAGATAGGTTAGTACACATAATAATAAATCAACTCTTTATGTACTTCAAAGACAAGTTGCACAATAATTTTAAAAAATTAGGTACTGCATACTATCATTTCCACAATTTATATCTACCAATATGGGCTGTGGAAACTATAGGATAAGTAGATAACAAAACTATGACAACATTCTGTCCAAACAGAACAGTCTGTAGCAATTTATGAAAATAGTGTACTTATGTAACTCAAAAAATTATGAAAATTAGGACAAGCTACAAAATTTATATGAAAACCCCGTGTAAGAATTTCAGAAACTTTCCACATTCCAGTAAAATATGAAAATTCAAAACTACAACACCAGTTTCTGTTTTTACACAGCACCAATCAAAGCATGCAATGCAAGCATCCTAATGCAATTCTTGACACTTTTTATTGAAAAACAAGATTATAAATAACACCTAACAGATAACAACAAAATAAAATGATGCTCCAATCAAAACTCATATTATGTGACGAGTAAAAATATAGCTCCAAGCGAGATATACCGATAATGTTGAAGACGAAAGAGGGGATGCCTTCCAGGGCATCCCGAAGCTTATAGAAGCTTGAGTATTCCTTGGATATTACCTTGGGGTGCCTTGGGAATCCCCAAGCTTAGGTTCTTGTCACTCCTTATTCTCCTCATATCGGTGTCTCACCTAAAACTTGAAAACTTCAATCACACAAAACTTAAGAGAACTTCCTGAGATGGGTTAGTATAATAAATAATGATCATTCACTTAGGTACTATCAAGACAAGGTTCATAATTGGTCCCACATGATACCTACTGTATTCTACTATTCCCATAACTTATATCACTGAATTTAAGCTATGGGAACACTAAAACAAGCAAACTATGCATGCAAAACAGAATCTTTCAAAAACATAACAGTTTGTGAAGATATGTAGGGTAACCATACTTCACTGTCTCTAAAAATTCTATAAATTTGGAAAATATAGGAATTTTGTATATATCAATACTACTATATAGTGTATGAGTTTTGGATTTTGGCTACAACATCAATCCTAGCCGTTGGTCCCATAAATCTAACGGTTGAGGCTTGAAGGATTCGCAATGAACAGTAGGCAGCAGCTGCATCTGCATGTTTCTAGAACCATCGCGTGTTTGCATCACACCTCGTGCCTTCTCCGCATGTTCCATGTGCGAGGGCAAACAACTACGGGAGAATTATTGTTGGAGAAAGAGAACTAAATAATTTGTGGGTTCCATCACGTACATCCTTATATTTTTCCTATGGAAATTTCTGGATGTTACTATGCCACACGCGAATTATATCATACCAATTATCAAAAAAAATCTCTTCTTTTATAAATAAAAAAAATCTCTTCATTTATGCATGCAAACATGACAATGTTCTTTTTCTATGAAATCCATTGCAAATTACTATACGTCTTTTTTCTTTTACCAGAATCATCATCAGAATAATACTATTAATATGGTGATTTTATAAATCTCAAGATGATATGTCGGCTCTGTCTTTCAAACTTGCTCATAGGGATAGAGTGTGTGTCAGTGTATTTATAGAGGTAAGTGTATGGACGTATATATGAGCGCTTGCGTTTGTATTGTATTAAAAAATCATGCATTGCACGTGTATACATACTAGTAAATCATGTGTAAAAAATTCAGATGAAAATCATGTTCCAGTGAATTTACAAAATTCCTGGACTGAGAGAAAATGTTTCTGTTTTTGCATAGAATCAAGTCAACTATCATCCACACTTTCCCAAAGGCTTTACTTGACACTTTACTGAAATAAAAGGCATAAAACATGATTACTACAGTAGATTAATCACGTTAACACCAAAAAACAGAAAGTAAAAGTGTTGGGTTGTGTCCCAACAAGCGCTTTTCTTTAAAGCCTTTTAGCTAGGCATGAAGATTTCAATGATGCTCACATAGGAACAATAATTATAACATGCAAAAGAGCATCATGAATCTCATGAAAAGCACATTTAAGTCTTACCCATTTCCTATGCATGGGGATTTTGTGAACAAACAATTTGTTAGAGCAAGAATCAACTAGCATAGGAAGGCAAAAAAAGCATAACTTCAAAACTTTGAACACATAGAGAGGAAACTTGATATTACTGCAATTCCTACAAGCATATGTTCCTCCCTCATAATAATTTTCAGTAGCATCATGAAGTAATTCAACAATATAAACAGCACATAAATCATTCTTTTCATGATCTACAAGCATAGAAAGTTTATCACTCTACACATAAGCAAACTTCTTCTCATTCATAATAGTGGGAGAAAACTCAACGAAATAACTATCATGAGGTACTTGATTGACATAACCACTTTGAATATTAAAATCATGATAACAAGTTTCATGTTTACTATCACTCTTTATAGCATACATGTCATCGCAGTAATCATCATACATAGGAGGCATGCTATCATCATAATAGTTTTTCTCATCAAAACTTGGGGGACTAAAAATATCATATTCATCAAGCATAGCATCCCCAAGCTTGTGGCTTTGCATATCATTAGCATCATGAATATTCAGAGAATTCATACTAACAATATTGCTATCATGCTCATCACTCAAAGATTTAGTTCTCAACATTTTAATAACTTCTTGTTCTAACACTTGAGCTCAATTTTCATTTCCATCATTTTCATGAAAGACCTTGAAAAGATGAAGCATATGAGGCAACCCCAATTCCACTTTTTGTAGTTTTATTTTATAAAACAAACTAGTGAAAAACAAGAAACTAAAAGATTTCATTGCAAGATCTAAAGATATACCTTCAAGCACTCACCTGCATGGCAATGACACCAGAAAAGAGCTTCGTTGATGGGATGTGAGTGCCCCTTACCTATCCTCCCCGGCAACGGCGCCAGAAAAGAGCTTGATGTCTAACACACAACCTTCTTCTTGTAGACTCGTGTTGGCCCTCCAAGCGCGGAGTTTTGTAGGACAGTAGCAAATTTCTCTCAAGTGGATGACCAAAGGTTTATCAATCCGTGGGAGGCGTAGGATGAAGATGGTCTCTCTCAAGCAACCCTGCAATCAAATAACAAAGAGTCTCTTGTGTTCCCAACACCCAACACAATGGTAAATTGTATAGGTGCACTAGTTCGGCGAATAGATGGTGATACAAGTGTAATATGGATGGTAGATATATGTTTTTGTAATTTGAAAATATAAAAACAGCAAGGTAACTAATGATAAAAGTGAGCACAAACGGTATTGCAATGCTTAGAAACAAGGCCTAGGTTTCATACTTTTACTAGTGCAAGTTCTTGTTGGGGAACGTCGCATGGGAAACAAAAATTTTCCTACGCGCACGAAGACCTATCATGGTGATGTCCATCTACGAGAGGGGATGAGTGATCTACGTACCCTTGTAGATCGTACAGCAGAAGCGATTAGAGATCGCGGTTGATGTAGTGGAACGTCCTCACGTCCCTCGATCCGCCCCGCGAACAATCCCGCGATCAGTCCCACGATCTAGTACCGAACGGACGGCACCTCCGCGTTCAGCACACGTACAGCTCGACGATGATCTCGGCCTTCTTGATCCAGCAAGAGAGACGGAGAGGTAGAAGAGTTCTCCGGCAGCGTGACGGCGCTCCGGAGGTTGGTGATGATCTTGTCTCAGCAGGGCTCCGCCCGAGCTCCGCAGAAACACGATCTAGAGGAAAAACTATGGAGGTATGTGGTCGGGCAGCCGTGAGAAAGTCGTCTCAAATCTGCCCTAAAAGCCCCATATATATAGGAGGAGGGAGGGGGACCTTGCCTTGGGGTCCAAGGGAACCCCAAGGGGTCGGCCGAGCCAGGGGGGAGGACTCTCCCCCCCCCAAACCGAGTCCCACTTGGTTTGGTGGGAGGGAGTCCTTCCCCTTTCCCACCTCTCCCTTTTTTTTCTTTCCTTTGATATTTTCTCTTCCTTGGCGCATAGGATTTGGTGGGCTGTCCCACCAGCCCACTAAGGGCTGGTGTGACCCCCCCAAATACCTATGGGCTTCCCCGGAGTGGGTTGCCCCCCTCCGGTGAACCCCCGGAACCCATTCGTCATTCCCGGTACATTCCCGGTAACTCCGAAAACCTTCCGGTAATCAAATGAGGTCATCCTATATATCAATCTTCGTTTCCGGACCATTCCGGAAACCCTCGTGACGTCCGTGATCTCATCCGGGACTCCGAACAACATTCGGTAACCAACCATATAACTCAAATACGCATAAAACAACGTCGAACCTTAAGTGTGCAGACCCTGCGGGTTCGAGAACTATGTAGACATGACCCGAGAGACTCCTCGGTCAATATCCAATAGCGGGACCTGGATGCCCATATTGGATCCTACATATTCTACGAAGATCTTATCGTTTGAACCTCAGTGCCAAGGATTCGTATAATCCCGTATGTCATTCCCTTTGTCCTTCGGTATGTTACTTGCCCGAGATTCGATCGTCAGTATCCGCATACCTATTTCAATCTCGTTTACCGGCAAGTCTCTTTACTCGTTCCGTAATACAAGATCCCGCAACTTACACTAAGTTACATTGCTTGCAAGGCTTGTGTGTGATGTTGTATTACCGAGTGGGCCCCGAGATACCTCTCCGTCACACGGAGTGACAAATCCTAGTCTTGATCCATACTAACTCAACTAACACCTTCGGAGATACCTGTAGAGCATCTTTATAGTCACCCAGTTACGTTGCAACGTTTGATACACACAAAGCATTTCTCCGGTGTCAGTGAGTTATATGATCTCATTGTCATAGGAATAAATACTTGACACGCAGAAAACAGTAGCAACAAAATGACACGATCAACATGCTACGTCTATTAGTTTGGGTCTTAGTCCATCACGTGATTCTCCCAATGACGTGATCCAGTTATCAAGCAACAACACCTTGTTCATAATCAGAAGACACTGACTATCATCGATCAACTGGCTAGCCAACTAGAGGCATGCTAGGGATGGTGTTTTGTCTATGTATCCACACATGTAAATGAGTCTTCATTCAATACAATTATAGCATGGATAATAAACTATTATCTTGATACAGGAATTATAATAATAACTATACATTTATTATTGCCTCTAGGGCATAATTCCAATAGTTCTCTCAACAATACTGGCATAGTTTAATCATATATAAATCCCTCACGTGCGACAAAGAGTTCACTCCAAAGTCATAAATAGCGGAGAGCAAACGAAAAAATTATTGTAGGGTACGAAACCACCTCAAAGTTATCTTTTCTGATCAATCTTATGAGCTATCCCAATAAGTGTCACAAACAACCCTAGAATTCATACTAAAATAACACCTTAAGATACCCATCAACCAAAACCCTAATGTCACCTAGATACTCCAATGTCACCACAAGTACACATGGGCATGATTATACCATAGGCATCACATAATTTCAGATTCATTATGTTCAATCCAACACAAAGAGCTTCAAAGAGTGCCCGAAAGTTTCTACCGGAAAGTCAGGACGAAAACATGTGCCAACCCCTATGCATAGATTCCCAAGGTCATGAAACCCGCAAGTTGATCACCATAAGATACATAAAGTGGATCAATAGAACATCCCATTGTCACCACAGATATACCCTCACAAGACATACATCAAGTGTTCTCAAATCCTTAAAGACTAAATCCGATAAGAAAACTTCAAAGGGAAAACTAAATTCATCACAAGAAGATAGAGAGGGGAAAACTCCATATGATTCATCTATATTAATAAAGCTCGCGATACATCAAGATTGTGCCATCTCAAGAAAACGAGAGAGAGAGATCAAACACATAGCTACTGGTACATACCCTCATCCCTGAGGTTGAACTACTCCCTCCTCGTCATGGAGACCGCCGAGATGATGTAGATGGCCTCTGGTGATGGTTTTCCCCCTCCGACAGGGTGCCTGAATGGGCTCCCGATTGGTTTTTCGTGGCTTTGGAGGCTTGTGGCGGCGGAACTTCTGATCTAGGTTTCTTTTTGGGGGTTTTGGTATTTATAGGAATTTTTGGTATCGGTCTCACGTCAGGAAGGTTCCCGAGGAGGTCACAAGCCAGAGGGGCGCGGCCTAGGGGGTGGTCGCACCCAGCAGGCTTGTGGTTTCCTCATCCACTTCCTGGCCCAGATCTAGTGCTTCAGGGTTCTCTTTTGGTCCATAAAAAATCACCGTAAATTTTCAGCCCATTCTGAGAACTTTTATTTCTACACAAAAAACGACACCATGGTAGTTTTGCTGAAAACAACGTTAGTCCGAGTTAGTTCTAATAAAGTCATACCAAAATCATATAGAATTATTGTAAACATGACATGAATACTTCATAAATTATAGATACGATCGAGATGTATCAAGTGCGTGCGGCGCCGAGAAGGCGCAGTCGGCCACGCGCTGATCGACGATCTCCCCGTCTACGACACACTAGTCAAGAACATGCGAGCTGCGCAAGATGCCATCGGTGAGCTGGAGGGCCTCGATGGTCCGGCGCACGACGCGTACCAGGAGCGCATCTGCGTCCTCATAGAGGCTGCCAATGCGCGGTAGACCCGGTCGTCCCGCGACCCGGCCAGCTCCCGCTCAAGGACTTACAACGACGTCGGCCAGCCCGTAGCGGGCCGCTGGGAGACAAATCAGGCATCTTCGCCTGCAACCAACCATCACAGCTGTAGAAGCCAACAGGCGGGCACCCGCGCTCGACGGGACCGTAGCCCGCCTATCGTCAACAGTCGTGCGGGGGCGCCGACTGACCAGGGCAACCACAATTCGGCACGGAACGGCCGACGCGAGGAGCGCGACCGGTCGGATGTACCACATATATGATGATCAACATTATGTTGGTAGCATGTAATCTCAAATTTTTTTTATTGTTTCACCTACTCGATGACGAATATGAACTAAGCATGGGGATGTTGATACGTCCAAAACGTATATATAATTTTTGATGGTTTCATGCTACTTTTATGCTTTTGATAATTCTTGTTATATTAAGTTTATGGTTTATTTGAACTAACCTATTAATAGTTGCAAAAGTGCACAATGTTTTTGTTTTACACTTTTATGTGTAGAAACTATCAAAAATAGAAGAGGAAACCTTGTTGGAGTCGAATTGGGACTTTCCTGAAATCTGTCTGAAAACTCTTTTTAAAGATTGCCACGTTACGGGTAGAAGACGGCCTCAAACGGAAGTTCCACACAATACACAAGTGTGGGGAATTTTATGCTGATAATTATAGACATAAACTTCGGCCCATTTGGAGTCTCAACGCTATAGGAAAGCCCGTTTTACTGAAGGACAAATATCTGATTACAAGATTACGGGATTCAATGACGTGATTGAGTCCAACTCTTACCATATTTGATAGATTCGGCCAATCCCCGACTTTGAGACCTCATTAGGGCTGAGAGGGTCCCTAGGAAGGTTCTAGAGGTGTCCAAGAGCCCTTGTATTAAAAGGGCATCCATCGGAGGGCCAAGGATGATCGTCACAGCTCATATAAGGAGAGGAAAACCCTGACTTCTGAGCAGCCACCAAAAGCCACGAATTTTGCCTTCCCCATGGCCTCATATCCATGGGGAAGGGCTCATGTACAGCACCAAGAAGCCATTGAGGAAGGGGGATAAGGGGCGGCGCTCTCCCATGATGGCCGGCCGGCGCAGGAGGAGCCCCCTGTGCCGTCGACGGGCCGCCGGCGCCGCCCTGCACCTCACGTGCTGCCCCTTCTTCATCCTCTCCGCCATGATGCCACCTTCACCAACACCTCCATTATCATCTCCTCCATAGCTAAGTGGTCCACTCTCCCACAAACCTCTGTAATTCCTTATGTAAACATGGTGTTTGATGTTATAAATTATTTGCAGATGATCTATAGCATCTATATCATGTTTGTGTAGTTCTCTTTTGTCATATGATTGATTGTTGAATCTTCATGGATGGTTTGATCTATATATTGAATTTGTTACAGTCCTATGGTGTCCATCATATGTTTATGCGCGCATGGATCACATCATAGGATTTGTAGTATGTGGAGAAAGCTAGAGGGTGGGCTGCTTGAGTAACAGAAACATGAGCCCCAATCAAGTGATCAAAGCATATGGGATAAAGAAGACCTTTTGATCTTAATGCTATGGTTGGGTATTTTTACCTTAATGTATCCTGTAATATTTACGGATGTTTGCTAGAGTTCCAATCATAAGTACTTTCAATCACTAGATAGTGAGAGCTTGGTAGCTTTGCCTCTCCGACATAAAAGAGGAATATCAACCTTGAATTTGACTATTTGATCATGGACAATTCCACCACAATTACCACCACTTTTCCGCACTCATGGTACTGTTAGTTTATGGTTACATAGTATATTTTATCGCTGCAGCACTAAAAATTACTTTGTTGTACTTATTATCTTGCAAAACTTTCTCTCATGCCCGTATTGTCACTTTAGTTTTATCTCCTAGATATTGCAAAACGTAGAGTTGTGTCAATGGTTGATAGAACTTGAGAGAATGGTTGATAGAACTTGAGATAATATTTATCCCACCTTTAGCTCCTTGTTGGATTCGACACTCTTACTTATCGAAAAGGCTACACACGATCTCCTATACTTGTGGGACATCAAGACCTTTTTTGGCGCCGTTGTCGGTGAGCAATAGCGTGGGGTGAATGTTCTTGTGTGCACTTGTTTGCTTTGTCTCTAAGTAGTTTTACTTTCAGTTTTAAGTTGTTCTCTATATTTATATGGATAGGGAATGTGTATTACAAAAAAATTAGTTGTACTTATTATCTAAAAACATTTTGAAAAAGGAAAGTGATTGGAAAGATGAGTAATGGTTAAGTGGGGGTCGACCTTGAACACTTGTATTCATGCCTATGAAACCAAAACAATTCTTTTCATGGAAGATTTTTAGTTAAAAACTTGTATATATTGTACATATTCCTCTGTACCATAAAAATAAAATGTATAGATAACTTCTAGTTTGTTTATGATGCAAGTTTGCCACTTTGCTACTTAGAAACAGATTTTCGTGCTCCACCGTAGAAATTTTTTAAAATCACCAGAACGTAATCTTGATCTGAAATTTCTTGAGTGCAAATTACTGTTTATTACGTTACTTTCATTAGTTTTTACTTTTCTGATTTGAGGTGCGTAGACAGGTCTAATAATTCGATCTTTACAGACTGTTCTGTTTAGACATATTTCCCGTGCTTCACTGTAAAAAAAATCGTGATAAATCTCAGCATAGTATTTTAATCTGAAATTTTTTGTGCACAAACCTGATATTATGATATGTCTTTAATTAGTTTTGAGTTTTTATATTTGAGCTACGTAACTATCTCGTTGAGTGTCATCTTTACAAATTGTTCAGTTTTGACAGATTTCTTAGTTTATTCAATATTGTACTTGGTGTTATTAGTTTCATTAGTTTTTCGACAGACAACGGAAATCATGAACACCTTAGTATATACTGTGTCTAAGGTTTAGTAAATATTATGAAACTTGTCAATGCTTGAACATGAGTGAATTTTATTTAATGAGTACTAACCCTACTAATGAATTTTTGTCAAGTTTTATGTGAATGTAGTATTTAAGATCCAATGGAGATGGTGATACGAGATGAATGAGAAGAGAAAAGCTCAATATTGGGGACTCCCAAGTGCACCTCAATGAAGTATTCGATAATATTCGATCATCAAAGCTTGGGGATGCCCAAGGCATCCCTCCTTTTTTCATGCCTAGCTAAAAGGCGTTAAAGAAAAGCGCTTGTGGGAGGCAACCTACTTTGTTTTCCTTATGTTTTCATGTTGTTTTATTTCAGTTTATTTTGTTTTATTTGATTCTTGGAAGTTGTTACCTCTGGATCAACCTCTCCTTATCCTTTTTATTTCATTTTGTGCCAAGTTTTAGCCTCTGATTGCAAGAAAGTTCAAAAGTTGTGACATGCTGTCGAGAAACAGATTTTGTCTACGTGACGGAAAAAATCATCAAAAATCACCAAATCATCTTTTTTATCTCATTTTTTTTGCAGTATGCTCTATTTAATTAACTTTCTGGCGTCTGTTCTGAGTTTTTTTATTTGAGTTGCAGAACTGCCCCAAAAAATTATTTACTACCTGATGGTCTGTTTTTCCCAGATTCTGCCATGTTTTGCGTATTCATTGTATTGAAAATCTTAAGCTTGCTTTTATTTGCAAAAACCTTTTGGCAATATTGAGAAACAGTATCTATTCCTGAAAATCTTTATTTCCAGTAGAGAATAAATTGTTTTGTTATGGGCACTAACCACTCTAATCAACTTATGATGAGTTTCGTACGAAGGGAGTTTTCAAGTATGCGATGGAAGATGATGAAAGAAGATCGAGGAGTGTCAAGCGTTCAAGCTTGGGGTTTCCTCCATGCACCCCAAGAAATATTCAAGGAGACTCAAGCGTCTAAGCTTGGTGATGCCCACGTGCATCCCCTTCTCCATCAACAATCATCAGTTCGTCCTTCTTCATGCTATATTTTTATCACTTCATATGTTATGTGCTATGTTTGGAGCGTCCCGCTCTTTACTTCTTAGTTTGTTTAGTTTTATTTGCTGTAATAAATGGTTGGATCCCAGCAAATTAGTTTGGAGAGAGACACGTTCCGTTTTAATTGCTTAGAACATTCTAGTTTTCACTCTTATTTTCTGTGAGTGTTCACTTTTTGCTAGTACTGTGTTTAGCTCTTGTTTTCCACTCGTATTTTGTTTAGAGCTTGTTAGTTTGCTTCAGTTATATATGACTATATCTCTGGTATTTAATTAATATTATCTATGACATTTGTTTCAATAAAGTTGATTGGTGTTGGAGAAGAGTAAAAAATTTCATGCTTATAGTGGTGAAATAGGAAGCTTGTTTAGGTTGTGGCTTAGACTTTAACATGTCATGTTAGATATTATTTTAATTATATGCTTAGTAGTTATTGATTCCACATGAATTGTCTCAAATAGCTAAGAGTCCTTAATATGCCATTGAAAGAATCATGTGTCGTTTTTATCATATCGAAGCATAATATTGTGGTATTCTCCTTTACTACTTCATTTGATTTGACTTGGCGCATGCTCACACCGTGTTATGACTACAAACCAGTCACTTATAGCCTCTATGATCATTTAATTTTTGACTTGTAATACCATTTATGCTTTGATTGATAATGTTTTTTTTGCTATGCATGATTATGGCCATTATTGCTCCCTTAATTTGTCTCTCTCAGTCTTTTGCTAGCCTCCACCTGTACTAAGTATGAGCTCTACTCGTGCATCCAACTCCCAAAAACCAAAGTTTGCCAAATGTGTCCACCATACCTACCTACATGTGGTATTTAACCGCCACTCCAAGTAATTTGTCATGTGCTACCTTTAAAACTTTCAAAATTATTCCTGTTTGTGCCTCTCTTTTAGCTCATTAGGAAGTAGTAGATAATTCATGATTTTCTCATACTGGACAAGCTTTATCTTGGGTTTGCATGTATAATCTGTGAACCCCTAATACGAGGAGAGACTGGCATGAGTGCGCCCAGCTCGTAAAAGATAATAGCAACAAACAAAATCTCCTTCACGCCTTGTTCATGAGAAATCAGAATAGTGATAAACAAAGGAGACTAAGATGATGTGATCGTCCCCACTTTGGGAGCCGTTCCTCAAAACTTGTCCAGCATGAGACGTATTGGGCTATCTGCTAGCATTCGTTGACGAATTATGCACCTCCCAAAAGCTTGTTTTACAATCTTATTGATTTCAAAAATCTCTAAAAGCTCTAGCACATGAGTAATCCCTACTCCCCTCTGCGAAGGGCCTTTATTTTACTTTTATGTTGAGTCTTCATCTTCTAATTTTATGCACCAATTAAGAGAGCATAGTTGTCATTTTGAGTATAATATGCATTATCCCAAAATTTATTATTGATTGATTCATGGTGTGTTATTACTTGCTCTCAACTTACTTGTTCTAGTCATCCACTTGAACTTTGAAGGTGTACTGGCATTTATGTTTTGCCCCACTCTTAAGGACAAGCGAAATACCACTTTGCTATGTTTTCTTTATGCTCGAAACAAACGTATAACTTTCAAGTGCCACTAGTAGAAAATGGGTCTTTCGGCCGAAACCCAAAACCACACTAGCCCCGGTTCAAACTAAAATCGGGACCAATGCCAGGCATTGGTCCCGGTTCGAGCTTCTAGGCCCTAGCGGGGCAATAGCCCCGGTTCAGTTTGATGCATTAGCCCCGGTTCGCGCCAAAAACCGGGATTAAAGATCCAGCGACTGACACGTGGTGTGCCACGGTGATGGCAACCGTTCGTATCCCCCTTTAGTCCCGGTTGCTGGCTCAACCCCGGGACTAAAGGTGTGACACGTGGCCTGTCGTAGTGGTGGCAACCGTTGGTATCCCACTTTAGTCCCGGTTGGTGGCTCAACCCGGGACTAAAGGCCCAAACGGTTTGCATCCCGCTTCCGAAAACCACAACCGAAGCAGAGTCTCTGTCGCCATTTCTCTGTTCTTCTTCCTCTCTCGCTCTCGCTCTGTTCTTCTCCTCTCTCGCTCTCTTCTTCCGCTCTCTTCTTCCCTTCTCTTCTTCCACCATGCCAACTCGCTTTGGAGAGGTGCTCGCACA
Source organism: Hordeum vulgare subsp. vulgare (assembly GCF_904849725.1). Lineage (NCBI taxonomy): Eukaryota > Viridiplantae > Streptophyta > Magnoliopsida > Poales > Poaceae > Hordeum > Hordeum vulgare. The sequence continues at coordinate 460,170,302 of NC_058521.1, forward strand.
TGGCAAGACCAAGCTCGATGTCGTGTACACGAACGAGAGCAGGGAGTTGCCACATTTTCTTAAACAGTTGAAGGAGTGTCTTCACGCCACAGTGGATCATGAGAAGTTCTTGGGGCTTGATCTGGAGTACACGACCGATCAACGTGGTGTTGCCGTCATCCAACTATGTTTCAAACACCATGTCTTGATCTTCCAATGGGCGAGGTATGTTTTGAGGCTTTCTTTGATCCAAGGTTATGAAAATTGCATATATATAGTGATTTTTTAGGTTCCATTGGATAGCAATATGCACTTTCTATATATGTTCCATTGGATAGTTAATTGAGGGTTTCTTGATCAATTCATATGATATGAAAATTGCATAGGATCGATAGCTATATGTTACATTTTGGAGTCCTATAAAGATCAATTTCTCTTTAGTTGTAGTGAAACAATTTTATGCGGCGTTCTTTGATCCAAGGTTATGAAAATTGCATATAGCTAGTGATCTTTCTAGGTTCAATTGGATAGCAATATGATATGTCATAGTTATGAAAATTGCATATAGCTAGTGATCTCTCTAGGTTCCCTTGGATAGCTATACTGATCTCTCTAGGTTTCATTGGATAGCAATATGCAATATGTCTAGCTTATTGCATATTTGCAAAACCGTGGGAGAATATATATATATATATATATATATATATATATATGTCATAGTTAATTTACGGTTTCTTGATCAATTCATAGGATATGAAAATTTCATAGGATAGCAATATGTTCCATTTGAATCCTAAAGATAATTTTCTCTTTAGTTGTAGTGAAACAATTTTCCTTGTTGCAGCAGTATGTAACATTTGTTCCATTTTAATTTGTTGTTGTTGCAGTAGTGACAAGCATTGTCCACAACTCATGGACTTCCTTCGCAGCGGCATCACTTTTGCTACCGTTGACATAACGAACGACAAGCTGAATATGAGGTACAGCTTCGGTATTGAGATACCAACTGGTTGCCTCATTGATCTCCAAATGGTATTCAGGCTTCGACATGCCAGGACTTCGATGGCTCATATGGCAGTTGCCTTGATCGACGAGGATTATTGTGATATGAAGACCAATTTCCCAAAGTCTCAGCACAAACTTTGGGAGAGGACCCCACTTCACCCTATCAACATTGAGTATGCAACAAAAGATGCATACGTTTCATACGAGTTGTACCGCAAGATTCGAGTAGTCAACTATGGCCAGCGTCACCTCGGAGAAGGTGGACATTCTGATTCAGATGATTCAGACGAGTAGTGTTCTCAACGTCGAACACTTGTATATATATCTATGGTAGCTATTATTATGTACTGTTTGGACTAGTATCGTGTACTGCTTGGACCAATTTATATATGTCTAGTTTCCAAATTTGAATGGTTTAGCCCTTTCTAACTTCATTTGCTACTTTTGAATGGTTTAGCCCTTTCTAACTTCATGGTAACATGCATTTCTACCACATATATATACAAAAAGTCTTCAGTTTAAATAAGTTCAAAAAAATGAAATCCCTTTTGTAACAGATCTGTTTTTGATTAAAACAGTCATTTAAAAATGAAAGACCCTCTCAACTTTTTAGCACATGATATGTGGGTGAAATGGTGATACCATGCCAACTTTCAACATCTTCAGAGTTCATTTGTAGTGCTTTTCAATTTCAGGGTCAACTAGCTCAAAAAAATAAAGTAAATGCACGAAAAATACCAAATCAAGTCAGAAATTGTTGAAATTTTTTGATGTGCCTTTGAATGGTGCATTTTGAACACACAAAAAGTATGGAGTTCGAATAAGTTCAAAAAATGAAACCCCTTTGTAACGGATGAGTTCTCGTTCGAAACCCTGATACTTCGAGAGAGATTGTCCGTTTTGTACACGAAGTGCATCCAGTTTTTGTCGTAACCCTCTCAACTTTTTAGCACATGCTATGTGGATGAAATGATGATACCATGCCAACTTTCAACATTTTCAGAGTTCATTTGTAGTGCTTTTCAATTTCAGGGTCAACAAAAAAATAAAGTAAATGCCCAAAAAATTAATCAACTAAAATTATCAAAGTTCTTATTTGTTAAAAAGAATCAAGTAATACATTAACTGAAAAGAAACAAAAAAATCAACTAAAATGAAATTTCAAAAAGTTTTTTGGTTAAAATCTTTAATAGAGAACTAAAATAGAAGAAAAAATGAAAGTAAAGTTATTCACAAATTTTAAAGAATTCAAATTTGAGAACTAAATATCTAGCTGTAAATAGAAAAAAACCAAAATAAATAAAGCAAAGAACAAAACAAAAATAATGAAAAAAATCGAAAATATATGAGTATTTATATAAAAAATTCAACCTAAATTCAAAGTGAGTGAGCACTTTGAATTTAGGTTGAAATTTGTCTTTAAATTCACATATATTTTCAATTTTTAAATTTAGGCAGCGAGAGTGTGTTTAGGACCGTAAGCCTGCTTTAGAGAGAAGCTCGAAAGAGGACGCGCAGAAGTGCTTATAAAGCACTCCTCGCGCTCCTCGCTAGGCGAGGTGGGACTAAACGTTACGATGCGCCGCCAGCCAGCTCTTTAGTCCCAGGTCGTGACTCGGCCCGGGACTAAAGACCCTTATTTCCCGCCACTCCGCCTACCGAAAAGGGGTCTTTAGTCCAGGGTCGTGGCTCGGCCCGGGACTAACGTGGTCGTTAGCGCCGGTTCGAGCAACGACCCGGGACCAAAGCTCCGCCTATATAGGCGGTAGTTGGAAATTTGTGATGTCCAAATCACGGTTTCCATCGTCTTCCTCCTCTCGCGCGCGGCGCGGACGAACCTCCTTGACGCCGACTCTTCCTCCCCGACGCCGTTGCCGTCTCCGCGCTCCTCCCTGCCGCCGCCTCCCTCGCCGTCAATGTCATCATTGTCGCTGCCGCCTCTTTCACCGTCGCCGCGGGCCCCATCCCCTCCAGCGGTAAGCCCCTTATTTCCCTATCCCGTCGGTAAGCCGCGGCCGGCCCCCTCGCTTCACATTGATCTCGCTCTGGTAAGCCCACTCCCTCCAGGCGCCGCCGCCCCCCTCCCCTCCCGCTGCTAGCTAGGCACTACCATTTAGATTTTAGGGCCGGTCCAAGCTATAGAACAAATTGAAATAATGGAAATTGATATTCATATGTTAATAGCAAAATCAAGATATATATGTTTGTTGAAGATCTTTTGATGGGCTAACTAGAAAGAAGGAAAAAAATCATGTTTGTAAAGTTCATGTAAGTAGGCACATTAGGTTTGAATTAGACAACCAATGGTTTTAACAACTTATTTAAACTTTGGAGAGGAAAAAGAGCACATATACATATTTCACCAAACCTACAAATATCATCCTTTTGTTGGTGTTAATATAATGCATAAAATAGTAGTTAGTTTCTCACTTTTGCTTGCTAAATTGTGCTAAGTTTTGTCGATCGGAATATATAGATGTTCAATTCTTTCGATATATATAGTCTGTCACGATTATATTGTTGTTTACACACATTTACCACATTAAAACAGGAAATGTCTGACGATGGATATTGGGAGTGTGAATATTGCGGTGACTCTCGGGGTATATGCGACATGCCTCACCTGCGAGATGATAGATTCTTCAGCATGAACCTTGACGAGAATGGTGATATGTGCCTCCCTTGCCATGCAAGAAGATATGTGTTGGAGAGGCTCGGTTTTGAAGACCAGAGAGATTTGAGAAGAGGAGCGCTAAGCTGAGGACTATACATGGTCACCCATTTGTTATCCAAGTATTTAATTCAGTTTTTCAAACAGAATTTGGGTGCCCAAAGTGGGAAGATCATTGCAAGGCATATGGATTTCAGGAGGGTATGGAAATCACCTTCGATCTTCGTCCTGAAGATAATATGCCAGACAACATCGACATTTGGGTGGTTGTCGATGATATGCTTCCTGTTTTACCTCCATGTGAGTTTCTCAACCATATTTGTCAAGTAATTTGCATTTATATTTATAAATAGTTGGTGTAGTCAACCTGTTTTCCTCTCGCAATTTACATGTCATGTGGTGTTCATCGTCTATTAAAACTTTGGCCACACGTTGTAGGTTCCTAGTTATTGGGTCATAGTTATAATTGTATCATGTTACATGTTGTACAAACAACAACAACAACAATCCAAATTGTCCTTGGAATGATCGTAGCACATGTGGTCGTTTTGAATGGTTTATATAATGCCCACATTGTGTGGAACTGTTTAGAGCTCAAGGTGTACTATTACAAAATTGAATTTTATGTTTTAACAAGTTATACTCATATCTTGTGGACATTTACAAAATTTCTAAGTATTTATCAAACATTAAATTATTACAAAATTTGGGTGGTTGTCGATGATATGCTTACTGTTTTACCTCCATGTGAAGTAATTTGCATTTATATTTAAAAATAGTTGGTGTTCATCCATATAATAAATTTGTTAAATTATAATTTACATCTTATTTCATTGCTTCGACTGAATTACGGAAATTAATTGACACGGCACACTACACGTATGGATCACATCTAACTTGGGAGGAGAAGGATGATCTTCTCCACTTTCTTGTTGTTGGTGTTCTGGCTTCTAGGGATACCTTCCCGTATTATTTTGGAATTGGCCAAAATTATTCATTTTACATGCCACTAGTGCATAGGTTGAGTCGAGATGACATTCGTCGAAATGTCTTGGTAAGAGTTTCCTAATTAAGTACGCTGTACAATTGCATAAATGGTGTTGATTACATTGCTAACTAGGTTATTATTATGTTCTTCAACAGCAACTGCCACATAATGTAGTGCCTCCGTTGATGGACCCAGAAGGTCAAATGAAAATTAGAAGCCCGCTGAGGGCTGAGTTCTATGCTCCATACTTGATTAACTTCAAATCAAGATCAAAAAGGCTCCAAATTGAAGCATGGAGAGAAATAAAGAAGGTTCGCAAGCCACAAGCTGGAGACCGTTGGGTCTGTGTGATTCATCATGGAGCTATAGGTCTTATTCTGTTTTATGACATTATATCTAAGAGCGAGCACTAGGTCTTATAAGAGACAAGTTATTTTGGTTTATATTATTACTTGACATGCTCGATTAATTAGGATGCATGATCCATATGATGACTATATATATATATTATGATGTTTCTCTGTTTTATTTTATGTGTATCATATGATAACTTGGTATATGATTAAGCTAATGATGAGTTGTTAGATGATCGATTAGAATACTATTGTCATTCAACAGAAATGATATGAAATGATATAGTGTAAAAAAGATGCATATATGTGCATGTAACTGGTGTCTACATTTTGTAAATATGTTCGACAAAGCACGACGGATGAGGTGATGTAATATATTCGTGACGATGTGCAATATATATATAACAAATAAATGGGAAAATAGGGGGCAGCAAAATAGCCCCATCCAATTTAGTGCAAAACACTAAACCCTAAAAATTGCTCAAAAAAACAGCGAAGAAATAGCCCCGGTTCGTAATACGAACCGGGACTAATACCCCTCCCCCCCCCCCCCTCGCTCCCATCCCCGCCACGTGGAAGGCCATTATCCCCGGTTCGGGGCCGAACCGGGGCTAGCATTAGTCCCAGTTGATTAGTCCCGGTTCGAGAACCGGGACTAATGGCCCAACCGAACCGGGGCTAAATGCCCTTTTTCTACTAGTGTGCATTATTATTCATGATCTTTTGTTTGTGTTACCTTTCATGTTGCAGTATGGTTACTAAATTTCCTTGTTAGAATTATATCAGTCATGCCTATGTTTATAGTGCTATGATCCCAGCTTACACATGTTTTTACAAATATGATGATCAAGATTATGTTGGTAGCATGTCATCTCAAAAAATATTTTATTTTTATCATTTCACCTACTCGAGGATGAATAGGAACTAAGCTTGGGGATGTTGATACGTCCAAAACGTATCTATAATTTTTGATGGTTTAATGCTACTTTTATGCTTTTGATAATTGTTTTTATATTAAGTTTATGATTTATTTGGACTAACCTATTAATAGTTGCAAAAGTATACAATGTTCTTGTTTTACACTTTTATGTGTAGGAACTATCAAAAATAGAAGAGGAAACCTTGTTGAAGTCGAATTCGGGCTTTCCTGAAATCTGTCTAAAAACTCTTTTCAGAGATTTCCACGTTACGGGTAGAAGAAGACCTCAAATGGAAATCTCACTGAATACAAAAGTGTGGGGAATTTTATGCTGATAATTCTAGACATAAACTTCAGCCCATTTGGAGTTCGGACGCTCCAGGAAATCCCGTTTTACTGGAGGACAAATATCTGATTACGGGATTACAGGAATTTGTAACGTGATTGAGTCCAACTCTTATCATATTTGATGGATTCAGACAAGCCACGACTTTGGACCTCATTACGCTGAGAGGGGTCCCTATGAAGGTTCTAGAGGTGTCCAAGAGCCCTTGGATCAAAGGGGCATCCATCGGAAGGCCAAGGATGATCGTCCCAGCTCATATAAGGAAAGGAAATCCCCGATTTCTGAGCAGACACCAAAAGCCATGAATTTTGCCTCCCCCATAGCCTCATCTATATGGGGGATACAGCACCAAGAAGCCATGGAGGAAGGGGGCAAAGGGGCGGCGCTCCCCCATGATGGCCGGCCGGCGCAGGAGGAGCCCCCTACCCTGCCGACGCCCGCCGACGCCGCCATGCACCTCACGTGTTGCCCCTTCTCCATCCTCTCCGGCATGATGCCGTCTTCACCAACACCTCCATCATCATCTCCTCCATAGCTACAGCGGTCAACTCTCCCACAAACCTCTGTAATCCCCTATGTAAACATGGTGTTTGATGTTATAAATTATTCGCAGATGATCTATTGCATCTATGTCATATTTGTGTAGTTCCCTTTTGTCATATGATTGATTGTTGAATCTCCATGGATGGTAGTATGTGGAGAAAACTAGAGGGTGGGTTGCTTGAGTGACAGAAACATGAGCCCCAATCTAGTGATCAAAGCATATATGATAAAGAGGACCTTTTGATCTTAATGCTATGGTTGGGTATTTTTACCTTAATGTATCTTCTAGTATTTACAGATGTTTGCTAGAGTTCCAATCATAAGTACTTGCAATCATTGGATAGTGAGAGCTTGTTAGCTTTGCCTCTCCCACATAAAAGAGGAATATCAAGTTTGAATTTGACTATTTGATCATGGACAATTGCACCACAATTACCACCACTTTTCTGCACTCATGGTACTGTTAGTTTATGGTTACTTAGTATATTTTATCGTTGCAGCACTAACATTTACTTTCTTGTATTTATTATCTTGCAAAGCTTTCTCTCATACCCGTACTGTCACTCTAGTTTTATCTCCTAGATATTGCAAAATGTTTAGTGTGCGTAGAGTTGTGTCAATGGTTGATAGAACTTGAGAGAATATTTATCCCACCTTTAGCTCCTCGTTGGGTTTGACACTCTTAATTATCGAAAAGGCTACACATGATCCCCTATACTTGTGGGAAATCACACCCCAAGTACAACATCTCGACCAAGCCCGAGGATTGGTTGACCAACTACACCACCGCCGTCGGCGTCGTCGGCGGCAACAAGTACGTAGCCGTATGCTATGCGCCCCTCGTGCTGCTCGGCATGGCTCAGACATGGCTTAATAGCCTGTCGACGGGAAGCGTGAATGGTTGTTGGACTTCCAGGAGGCGTTTGTGCATAACTTCACTGGCACGTACAAGTGCCCTGGTCAGCCTCGGCAGCTCGCCCTATGCGTACACGGCCCAGCCGAGCCGCTCCACGACTACCTCACACGGTGGACCCAGCTCCACAACTCGTGCGAGGGCGCCCATGAGGTGCAGCCGATCCAGTACATCATCGATGCTGCCGAGATGGCACCCTCCTCAAGTACAAGCTCATGCGCCGGGAACCTTCCACTCTTACGCAGCTGATGGCCGTTGTCGACCAGTCCGCCGTGGCTGAGTCTTCCATGAAGCTCCCCGTGATCGGCGACTGATACGTCCATATTGCATCATGCTTTCATGTTGATATTTATCGCTTTATGGGTTGTTATTCCACTTCACGGTACAATACTTATGCCTTTTCTCTCTTATTTTGCAAGGTTTACATGAAGAGGGAGAATGCCGACAGCTGGAATTCTGGCCTAAAAAAGGAGCAAGTTTGAGATACCTATTGTGCGCAACTCCAAAAGCCGTGAAAATCAACGAGGAAATATTTTGAAATTTATAAAAAATACTGGGCCGAAGAAGTACCAGAGGGGAGCCAGCAGGAGGCCACAAGCCTGCTAGGCGCGACCTACCCCCTCGCCGCGCCTAGGGGGCTTGTGGGCTCCCTGCTGGCACTCTGGCTCCCCTTTTTTGCCATAAGGAGGGTTTCGTTCCGGAAAAAATCAGGAGGAGGCTTTCGGGAGGAATTGCCGCCGCCACGAGGCAGAACTTGAGCGGAACCAATCTAGAGCTCCGGCAGGGTCGTCCTGCCGGGGAAGTTCCCTCCCGGAGGTGGGAATCTTCGCCATTTTCATCACCAACACTCCTCTCATCAGTGAGGACTCATCACCATCAACATCTTCATCAGCACCATCTCATCTCCAAACCCTAGTTCATCTCTTGTAACCAATCTCCGTCTCGCGACTCCGATTGGTACCTGTAAGGTTGCTAGTAGTGTTAATTACTCTTTGTAGTTGATGCTAGTTGGATTACTCGGTGGAAGATTATATGTTCAGATCCTTGATGCTATTCAATACCTCTCTCGTCATGAATATTATTATGCTTTGTGAGTAGTCACTTTTGTTCCTGAGGACATGGGATAAGTCATGCTATAAGTAGTCATGTGAATTTAGTATTCGTTCGATATTTTGATGTGTTGTATGTTATCTCTCCTCTAGTGGTGTTATGTGAACATTGACTACATAACACTTCACCATTATTTGGGCCTAGAGGAAGGCATTGGGAAGTAGTAAGTAGATGATGGGTTGCTAGAGTGACAGAAGCTTAAACCCTAGTTTATGCGTTGCTTCGTAAGGGGCTGATTTGGATCCACTAGTTTAATGTTATGGTTAGACTTTGTCTTAATTCTTATTTTGTATTTGCGGATGCTTGTCCAAGTAAGGGCAGTACCCAAGCGCCAGTCCACCGACATATCAAACTATCAAAGTAGCGAACGCGAATCATATGAACATGATGAAAACTAGCTTGACAGAATTTCCCATGTGTCCTCGGGAGCGCTTTACCTCCTATAAGAGTTTGTCCAAGCTTGTCCCTTGCTACAAAAGGGATTGGGCCACTTTGCTGCACCGTTGTTACTTTTGTTACTTGCTACTTTCTACGAATCACCTTACCACACAACTATCTGTTACCGATAATTTCAGTGCTTGCAGAGAATACCTTGCTCAAAACCACTTGTCAGATCCTTCTGCTCCTCGTTGGGTTCGACACTCTTACTTATCAAAAGGACTAAGATTGATCCCCTATACTTGTGGGTCATCAAGACTCTTTTCTGGCGCCGTTGCCGGGGAGTGAAGTGCCTTTGGTAAGTAACATTTATATAGTGTGCTGAAACTTATTGTCACTTGTCACTATGGAAACTAATCCTTTGAGGAGCTTTTTCGAGGTATCTTCACCTCAAACGGAAGCACAAGGAGTTGATCCTCAACCTGCTGCACCTGCTGAAAATATTTGCTATGAATTTCCTTCGGGTATGCTTGAGAAACTGCTCGCTAATCCTTTTACAGGGGATGGAACATCACATCCAGACTTGCATCTAGTCTATGTAGATGAAGTTTATGTTTTATTTAAGCTTGCAGGTTTGCCCGAGGATGAGGTCAAGAAGAAGGTCTTTCCCTTATCTTTGAGGGATAAAGCATTGACATGGTATAGGATATGTGATGATATTGGATCATGGAACTATGATACGTCTCCAACGTATCTATAATTTTTGATGGTTCCATGCTATTATCTTGTCAAACTTTGGATGTTTTGTATGCCTTTTATATCTTTTTTGGGATTAACTTATTAACTCAGTACCAAGTGCGAGTTCCTGTTTTCTCCGTGTTTTTGACCCTTTTCAGGGGATAATATTAAACAGAGTCCAAACGGAATAAAACTTCTGAAAAGATTTTTTTTTCCGGAACAGAAGATACGTAGGGGGCATGAGAACCAAGGCAGAGGCCACCAGGGGAGGCCACAAGCCCCCTAGGCGTGGCCAGGGGGGCGCGCCTAGCAGGCTTGTGGGCCCCCTGTGGCTCGTTTGCCCTACCTCTTCCGCCTATAAATTCCTGAAAAATCCAAAACTACGCGAGAGATCCACGAAAATAATTTTCCCCCGCCGCAAGCTTCTGTCTCCGCAAGATCCCATCTGGGGCACGTTCTGGTGCCCTGCCGGAGGGGTGATTCAGATATGGAGGGCTTCTTCATCAACACCATGGCCTCTCCGATGATGCGTCAGTAGTTCATCATAGACCTTCGGATCCGTAGCTAGTAGCTAGATGGCTTCTTCTCTCTCTTGGATCTTCAATACAAAGTTCTCCATGATCTTCATGGAGATCTATCCGATGTAATATTCTTTTGCGGTGTGTTTGTCGAGATCCGATGAATTGTAGATTTATGATCAGATTATCTATGAATATTATTTGAGTTTCTTCTGATCTCTTATATGCATGATTTCATATCCTTGTAATTCTCTTCGAGTTATGGGTTTTGTTTGGCCAACTTGATCTATGATTCTTGCAATCGGAGAAGTGCTTGGTTTTGTGTTCATACCGTGCGGCAACCTCACCCAGTGACAGAAGGGGTAGCGAGGCACGCATCGTGTTGTTGCCATCAAGGGTAAAAAGATGGGGTTTACATCATTGATTTGAGTTTATCCCTCTACATCATGTCATCTTGCTTAAGGCGTTACTTTGTTCGTCATGAACTCAATACACTAGATGCATGCTCGATAGCGGTAGATGTGTGGAGTAATAGTAGTAGATGCAGACAGTATCGGTCTATATGTATGATCATTGCCTTAGATATCGTCATGACTTTGCGCGGTTCTATCAATTGCTCGACAGTAATTTGTTCACCCACCGTAATATTTGCTATTTTGAAAGACGCCTCTAGTGAACACTATGGCCGCCGGGTCTACTTCACACCATATTTTCAGCCTTACATTTTTGCTTCGTTGCACTTTCCGCCTTCAGATCTCACTTTGTAATCTATCTTGAAGTGATTGACAACCCCTTTATAGCATTGGGTGCAAGCTTGTTTGTGTTTGCGCAGGTACTCTGGACACTTGGCTTGATTCTCCTACTGGATTGATACCTTGGTTCTCAAAACTGAGGGAAATACTTACTTCTACTGTGCTGCATCACCCTTTCCTCTTCAAGGGAAAAACCAACGCAAGCTCAAGAGATAGCAAACTACAACCGGTTGAAATTGAAATTTCATCAAAAAATTTATCCTATGCATCTAGTACATCGTGATCGTAATTATATTTATAATCTTTGGCCTCGTGACAGAGAAAGCATCGCTCAAGCTTGGGGGAGGCTTAAATCAATGTTATATTCATGCCCCAACCATGAGCTCTCAAGAGAAATTATCATTCAGAACTTTTATGCTCGACTTTCTCATGATGATCGCACCATGCTTGACACTTCATGTACCGATTCTTTTATGAAGAGAGATACTGACTTCATATGGAATTTATTGGAAAGAATTAAACGCAACTCTGAAGATTGGGAGTTTGATGAAGGTAAGGAGTCAGGTATGAATTTCATGTTTGATTGCGTTAAATCCTTTGTTGAAACAAATACTTTTTGTGATTTTAGCGCTAAGTATGGACTTGGCTCTGAGATAGTAGCTACATTGTGTGAATCATTTGCTTCTCATGTTTATCTCCCTAAAGAGAAGTGGTTTAAATATCATCCTCCCTTAGAAGTCAATGCAGTTAAACCCAATCCAGTTGAAGAGAAAGTCATCGCTTATAATGATCCTGTTGTTCCCAGTGCTTACATTTAGAAACCACCTTTCCTTGTTAGGATAAAGGATCATTCTAAAGTTTCAACTGTGATACGTAGGGGCTACATTAGAACACCTACACCCCTGAGCAAATTAGAGTTGAACATAGCATTGCTATTATCAAAGATCTCCTGTCCGACAATGTTGATGGCCATGATATTCACTTCTGTGAAAATGCTGCTAGAATTGCTAAACCACATGCTAGAGACAAACGTAGGCCTGTTGTTGGCATGCCCGTTCTTTCTGTTAAGATAGGAGATCATTGTTATCATGGTTTATGTGATGTGGGTGCTAGTTTTAGTGCAATACCTCAATCCTTATATGATGAAATTAAAGACGAGATTGCACCTGTTGAGATGGAACCTATTGATGTCACTATTCAGCTTGCCAATAGAGATACTACCTGCCCTGTGGGAATTGTTAGAGATGTTGAAGTCTTGTGAGGTAAAACAAAGTATCCTGTTGATTTCCTCGTTCTTGCTACCACACAAGATAGCTTTTGTCCCATCATATTTGGCAGACTTTCCTCAATACTGTCAATGCTCATATTGACTGTGAGAAGCAAACTGTCACTGTTGGCTTTGAAGGTGTGTCACATCAGTTCAGTTTCTCCAAGTTTGGTAGACAACCTCATGAAAAAGAGTTGCCTAGTAAGGATGAAATTATTGCCCTAGCTTCTATTGTCGTGCCTTCTACTGATCCTTTAGAGCAATACTTGCTGGAGCATGAAAATGATATGCATATGGATGAAAGGGATGAGATAGATAGAGTTATCTTTGAACAATATCCTATCCTTAAGAATAATTTGCGTGTTGAACTGCTTGGAGAACCACCCCCACCAAAGGGTGATCCTTTGTTTGAGCTTAAACAGTTGCCTGATACTCTTAAGTATGCTTATCTCGATGAAAAAGAGATATATCATGTTATTATTAGTGCTAGCCTCTCAGAGCATGAAGAAAAGAAGTTACTAAAAACTCTGAGGAAGCACCGTGCTGCTATTGGATATACTCTTGATGATCTTAAGGGCATTAGTCCCACTCTATGCCAGCACAAGATTAAAACCGATCCTGATTCCAAACCAGTTGCCGATCATCAAAGGAGATTAAATCCTAAGATGAAAGAGGTAGTAAGAAAAGAAATACTAAAGCTCCTGGAAGCACGTATTATGTATCATGTTCCTCATAGTGATTGGGTGAGTCCGGTGCATTGCGTCCCAAAGAAGGGAGGTATTACCGTTGTCCCTAATGATAAGGATGAATTGATCCCACAAAGGATTATTACTGGCTATAGGGTGGTGATTGATTTTAGGAAGTTGAATAAAGCCACTAGGAAAGATCATTACCCTTTGCCTTTTATCGACCAAATGCTAGAAAGACTGTCTAAACACACACACACTTCTGCTTTCTGGATGGTTATTCTAGTTTCTCCCAAATACCAGTTGCACAATCTGATCAGGAGAAAACCACTTTCACCTGCCTTTCAGTACATTTGCTTATATATGTATGCCTTTTGGCTTATGTAACGCACCTGCCACCTTTCAAAGATGTATGATGGTATATTCTATGACTTTTGTGAAAAGATTGTTGAGGTTTTCATGGATGACTTCTCCGTTTACGGGTATTCTTTTGATGATTGCCTCAGCAACCTTGATCGAGTCTTGCAGAGATGTAAGGACACCAATCTTGTCTTGAATTGGGAGAAGTTCCACTTTATGGTTAATGAAGGCATCGTCTTAGGACATAAAATTTCTGAAAGAGGTATTGAAGTCGATAAGGCTAAGGTGGATGCGATCGAGAAAATGCCATGCCCCATAGATATAAAAGGTATAAGAAGTTTCCTTGGTCATGTTGGTTTCTATAGAAGGTTCATTAAGGAATTTTCTAAGATTTCTAGGCCTCTTACCAATCTCTTGCAAAAGGATATTCCTTTTGTTTTTTACGATGATTGTGAGGAAGCCTTCGAAATACTTAAAAATGCCTTGATAACTGCGCCTATTGTTCAACTACCTGATTGGAACTTACCTTTTGAAATCATGTGTGATGCTAGTGATTATGCTGTTGGCGCTGTTCTAGGACAAAGAGTTGATAAGAAGTTGAATGCTATTCACTATGCTAGTAGAACTCTAGACAGTGCCCAAAGAAACTATGCTACTCCTGAAAAGGAATTTTTAGCAGTCGTGTTTGCATGTGAAAAGTTCAGATCTTACATAGTTGATTCCAAAATCACTATTCACACTGATCACGCTGCTATTAAGTACCTAATGGAAAAGAAAGATGCTAAACCTAGACTTATCAGATGGGTTCTCTTGCTACAAGAATTTGATTTGCACGTTGTTGATAGGAAGGGTGCTGAGAACCCCGTAGCAGATAACTTGTCTAGGTTGGAGAATGTTCTTGATGACCCACAACCTATTGATGATAACTTTCCTAATGAGCAATTGAGTGTCATCAATACTTCATGTAGTACACTGTCGTATGCTGATTATGCAAATTATATCGTTGCCAAATATATACCACCTAGTTTCACTTACCAGCAAAAGAAGAAATTCTTCTTTGATTTGAGACATTACTTTTGGGATGATCCTCACCTTTATAAGGAAGGAGTAGATGGTTTTATTAGACGTTGTGTGCCTGAACATGAATAGGGACAAATCCTACAGAAGTGTCACTCCGAGGCCTATGGAGGACAACATGCAGGAGATAGAACTGCACACAAGGTATTGCAATCAGGTTTCTATTGGCCCACTCTCTTCAAGGATGCCCGTAAGTTTGTCTTGTCTTGTGACGAATGACAAAGAATAGGTAATATCGGTAAACGTCAGGAAATGCCTATGAACTATTCACTTGGCATTGAACCATTTGATGTTTGGGGTTTTGATTATATGGGACCTTTTCCAAAATCCAACGGGTATACTCATATCCTAGTTCCTGTTGATTACGTTACTAAGTGGGTAGAAGCTATCCCGACTAGTAGTGCTGATCACAACACCTCTATTAGGATGCTTAAAGAAGTTATTTTCCCTAGATTTGGAGTCCCTAGATATCTAATGACCAACAGTGGTTCACATTTCATTCATGGTGCTCTCCGTAAAACGCTTGCTAAGTACGATGTCAATCATAGAATTGTATTTCCCTATCATCCTCAGTCCAGTGGTCAAGTAGAGCTAAGTAATAGAGAGATTAAACTAATTCTGCAAAAGACTGTCAATAGGTCTAGAAAGAATTGGTCTAAGAAGCTCGATAATGCACTGTGGGCGTATAGAACTGCCTATAAGAATCCCATGGGCATGTCTCCGTACAAAATGGTTTACGGCAAAGCATGTCATTTCCCTCTTGATCTAGAGCATAAGGTTTATTGGGCAATCAAAGAGCTCAACTTTGATTTCAAACTTGCTGGTGAGAAGAGGTTATTTGATATTAGCTCGCTTGATGAATGGAGAGCTCAGGCATATGAAAATGCCAAGTTGTTCAAAGAAAAGGTTAAGAGGTGGCATGATAAAAGGATACAGAAACGTGAGTTCAATGTAGGTGATTATGTCTTGCTATATAATTCTCGTTTAAGATTTTTTTTGTAGGCAAGCTTCTCTCTAAATGGGAAGGTCCTTACATTGTTGAGGAAGTATATCGTTTTGGTGCCATCAAGATCAACAACACGGAAGGTAATTTTCCGAGAGTGGTAAACGGGCAAAGAATCAAGCATTATATCTCAGGTACTCCCATAAATGTTGAAAGCAATATTATCAATACCATAACTCTGGAGGAGTACATAAGGGATATTTATCAGCCTGTTTCAGACTCTGAAAACAAAGAGGTATGTGATTCGGTAAGTAAACCGACTCCAAAACTTTTCCAGTAGGAATTTTTCTCTGTTTTGGAATTTTTGAAAAAATATAAAAATTTAAAGCAGTCCAGAAAGTGCACGAGGAGGCGACAAGCCTGCCAGGGGCTTGTGACAACCTCTTGTGCCTCCTGGACTCCATTTTCTTGCGGAGTACTCCTTCTGGTCGGGAAAAAATCATTATATATACTCCCGTAAGGTGTGACCCTTGTATCACGCAATTTTCCTCTATTTTCATTTCGAGCCTGTTTCTACTGCAGATATAGATCGTTATGACGTCCCCAAAAGCTCTGAAAGACAAGATCTTCGAGAAGGTCATCAATACCTACCTCGCGGGAGTGTTGCAACACCCTCAATCTATCGAGATGCGTGAGGGGATGCTGCACATCTGTGATGTTGAGGGGCCCAAGAAGACCGGAAGCGTGGAGGCGAGGCTCGAAGTAATGGAGCAACAAGTATTCAAGTGCCAAGGGATGGTGGAGCGTGGACTCAACGACAACCACATGATGATCACGGAGTTCACCAACAAGCACAAGATCGATGCCAATGACATTGGGAAGCACGTCTCCAGGCTCTGTGACAGAATTGATCACCTCCAAGCCCAGATCTATGACCTGCAGAACCAAAACTGTGAATATGAGTATAGATTTAAATCAATACGGTTGACTGCAGATTTGAGGATTCCATAAACTCGGTCATATTTCCATGATGGATCACCTATGCCTTGGAAGACGGAGGATCAAACCCAGGTTGCAACAACTCCACCACCATAACCATCGAAGGAAGACAACTATGCATGGGTATGGGCAATCCCCTTCACTTGTGCCAAGCTTGGGGGAGTTGTCCCGGTATCGTATCACCATCACATCTTTTGCCTTTACCTTCTCTTAGTTCGATCCTTTTTGGTTTTATCTTCCTCTAGTAGAATAAAGTTCTTAGTGTTTTAGGCTTGAGTTTTGCTTTGTGTCACCCCCGATGTATTCGAGTTCATGAGTCAGATAATAAAGAGTGTTTTAGTTAAGGGGTTTGCCTCATGCCATGATCAAAAGAATGATAATAGAACAAAAGCATGAAAGATCATGTAATGATATTATGGGAAGTGATGGCTTCACATATAAAAAGAATGTTGATTGAAACTTGTTGAGGATAGACAAACGTAGACCTTGGTCATTGTTGCAATTAATAGGAAGTGATAAAGAATGAGAGGTTCACATATAAATATATCATCTTTGACACCGTCTATGATTGTGAACACTCATTAAACTAATACATGCTTAGAAGTAGATGCTGGACAAGGAAGACAACATAATGAATTGTGTTTGCTTGGTTCTGAACAATGTTATATGACTAGAGATCCCTTAGGATGTGACAATTGCTTCCACCTCATATCAGCCAAAACTTCCGCACTAAGTAGAGATACTACTTGTGCATCCACAAACCTTCAACCCCAGTTTTGCCATGAGAGTCCACCATACCTACCTATGGATTTAATAAGATCCCTCAAGTAAGTTGTCATCAGTGCAGGCAATAAAAATTGCTCCCTAAATATGTATGATCTATTAGTGTGTAGAAAATAAGCTTTGTACGAACCTGTGATGATGAAGACATAAAAGCAACAGACTGCATAATAAAGTTCTTTATCACAGGAGGCAATATAAAGTGACGTTCCTTCACACTAAGAGGTCGCGCATCCAAACATCAAAAGCGCATGACAACCTCTGCTTCCCTCTGCGAAGGGCCTAACTTGTACCTTTACTTTTTGCCCTTGAAAGAGTCATGGTGATCTACACCAATTCCTTATTTCGCCTTTTTTCTTGGCAAACGTCATATGCCAGGGAAAGATCTATATTCATATGTCAACTTGGAGGTAAGTATTCATGAATCATTATTGTTGACATTACCCTTGAGGTAAGTAGTTGGGAGGCGAAACTATGAGCCCCTATCTTTCTCTGTGTCCAACTGAAACTTTGATCTCATGAGTACCATGTGAGTTTTAGCAATTGTAGGAGACAAAAGGATGATTGAGTATGTGGATTTGCTTTACAAGCTCTTATTTGACTCTTTTCGATGCTATAATAAATTGCAATTGCTGCAGTGACTAAAGGCTATTGTTTGTTAATTCTCAGTAAGATTCTTGATCCTTACTTTACTTTGTGAAGGAATTGTCACTTTAGCATGAGAGATTATATGATGGTATTGCTGTTCTAACTATGATCATGATGCCTGCATGTCCGTATCTTGTTTTGTCGACACCTCTCTCTAAACATGTGGGCATATTTATTGATCTCGGCTTTTGCTTGAGGACAAGCGAGGTCTAGGCTTGGGGTAGTTGATACATACATTTTGCATCATGCTTTCATGTTGATTTTAATCGCTTTATGGCTTGTTATTACACTTCACGGTACAATACTTATGCCTTTCTCTCTTATTTTGCAAGGTTTACATGAAGAGGGAGAATGTCGGCAGCTGGAATTCTGGCCTAAAAAAGGAGCAAGTTTGAGATACCTCTTCTGCGCAACTCCAAAAGCCATGAAAATCTACAAGGAATTATTTTGGAATTTATAAAAAATACTGGGCCGAAGAAGTACCAGAGGAGAGCCAGCAGGAGGCCACAAGCCTGCTAGGCGCGACCAACCCCCCTGGCCGCGCCTAGGGGCCATGTGGGCTCCCTGCTGGCCCTCTGGCTCCCCTCTTTTGTTATAAGGAGGGTTTTGTTCTGGAAAAAATCAGGAGGAGGCTTTCGAAGGAATCGCCGCTGCCACGAGGCAGAACTTGAGCAGAACCAATCTAGAGCTCCGGCAGGGTCGTCCTGTCGGGGAAACTTCCCTCCCGAAGGGGGAAATCGTCGCCATCGTCATCACCAACACTCCTCTCATCGGAGGGGACTCATCACCATAAACATCTTTATCAGCACCATCTCGTCTCCAAACCCTAGTTCATCTCTTGTAACCAATCTCCGTCTCGCGACTCCGATTGGTACCTGTAAG
Organism: Hordeum vulgare subsp. vulgare; assembly: GCF_904849725.1. Lineage (NCBI taxonomy): Eukaryota > Viridiplantae > Streptophyta > Magnoliopsida > Poales > Poaceae > Hordeum > Hordeum vulgare. Next base: position 460,189,157 of record NC_058521.1, read on the forward strand.
GTTGCTAGTAGTGTTAATTACTCTTTGTAGTTGATGCTAGTTGGATTACTCGGTGGAAGATTATATGTTCAGATCCTTGATGCTATTCAATACCTCTCTCGTCATGAATATTATTATGCTTTGTGAGTAGTCACTTTTGTTCCTGGGGACATGGGATAAGTCATGCTATAAGTAGTCATGTGAATTTGGTATTCGTTCGATATTTTGGTGTGTTGTATGTTGTCTCTCCTCTAGTGGTGTTATGTGAATGTAGACTACATAACACTTCACCATTATTTGGGCCTAGAGGAAGGCATTGGTAAGTAGTAAGTATATGATGGGTTGCTAGAGTGACAGAAGCTTAAACCCTAGTTTATGCGTTGCTTTGTAAGGGGCTGATTTGGATCCACTAGTTTAATGTTATGGTTAGACTTTGTCTTAATTCTTCTTTCGTAGTTGCGGATGCTTGTGAGAGGGGTTAATCATAAGTGGGATGCTTGTCCAAGTAATGGAAGTACCCAAGCGCCGGTCCACCCACATATCAAACTATCAAAGTAGCGAACGCGAATCATATAAACATGATGAAAACTAGCTTGACAGAATTTCCCATGTGTCCTCGGGAGCGCTTTACCTCCTATAAGGTTTTGTCCAGGCTTGTCCCTTGCTACAAAAGGTATTGGGCCACTTTGCTGCACCGTTGTTACTTTTGTTACTTGCTACTTGCTACGAATCACCTTACCACACAACTATCTGTTACCGATAATTTCAGTGCTTGCAGAGAAAACCTTGCTGAAAACCACTTGTCAGATCCTTCTGCTCCTTGTTGGGTTCGACACTCTTATTTATCGAAAGGACTACGATAGATCCCCTATACTTGTGGGTCATCAGCGACGCGGTCGGCAAGCCAACTATGTCCAAGCCGGCTGCCACCCCGGCAGCCGGCCGATCCAAGCTGGACCGAGGCAAGCGCAAGGACAACCAGCCGGACGCCCGCCAGGGTACCCGGCAGGTCGCGGCCGTCGTGGACGGCCACATGGCAAACGGCCAAGGCTCTAGCCAGTGCCAGCGCACCAACGAGGGCAAGCAGCCGTGGCATACCAAGTACACCTTCGAGGCCATGCCCGACGGACCCTGTAAGTTCCACAGCGGGGTCAAGCAGGCGACGCACACTGCTCGGCTGTGCAGCTGGTTCACAAAGACTACGCGAGGCAAGGCTCTGTCACTTGTGCCACCGCCGCCTCCACCGCCTTCCACTTTGGGATCCGGCGGGGGCGGCGACATGTACCCTCAACAGGATGCGACCTACATCATCTTCACCAGCGATCCTGACGACAAGCACAGCTAGCGCAAGTGCGCGCTGGAGGTCAACGCCATCGTCCCGCCGGTCCCCGAGTACATGCACTGGTCGGACAAGTCGGTCACATGGGGCCGCGAGGACCATCGAGCTATGATGCCGACCCCAGGCAGCTATGCGTTGGTGTTGGATCCCACCTTCGTCTCTCGGCGGAGCACATGTCGCTTCACGCGGGTGCTCATCAACGGCGGTAGCAGCATCAACATTCTCTACCGCGACACCATGGAGAAGCTCGGTATTCTAGAGTCCGAGGTCCAGCCGACTCGGACGGTGTTCCACGGCATCGTCCCTGGCCGCTCTTGCTCACCGATCAGCAGGGTCCGGCTAGATGCGTTGTTCGGCTCGCCGAAGAACTTCTGCCGTGAGTCGATTTGGTTCGAGGTTGTTAACCTCACCAACTCCTACCATGCCATCTTGGGCCGACCGGCCCTATCCAGGTTCATGGCGGTCCCGCATTACGCCTATCTGAAGATGAAGATGTCAGGCCCGCACGGGATCATCACCGTCACGGGCAATTACAAGAAGTCATGTGAGTGCGGTCTGGCTGGCTCCAAGATGGCTGAATCGCTCGTCATCGCCGAGGAGCGGCGACAGATCGACCTGCTCATGGCCCTCGCCCGCGAGCAGGCCGCCATGCCCGAGCCCAAGCTAAAGTAGTCGGCGGCATAGACTCAGTTCCAGCCGGCCACCAGCAAGGACACCAAGAGGGTCCCTCTAGACCTGGCTGACCCCACCAGCAAGTACATCCTGGTGGGGGCTGGCCTCTGTAGCAAATTGGAAAGCAAGCTCGTCGACTTCCTTCGTGAGAATCGGGATATCTTTGCATGGTCCCCAAAGGATATGCCCAGAGTCCCAAGGATGTTCACTGAGCACTTCATCCACGTTCGGCCGGATGCAAAGCCGGTCCGGCAACTCCTGCGCCGCTTCTCAAAGGAGAAGCAGAAAATCATCGTTGAAGAAGTTGCCCGGCTACTAGCAGTCGGCTTCATCATGGAGGTCTTCCACCTGGACTGATTGTCGAACCCTGTCCTGGTGCTAAAGAAAAATAAGACTTGGCGCATGTGTATCGACTACACGAGTGTGAACAAGGCATGCCCCAAGGTTCCATTTGCTCTGCCCCGTATCGATCAAGTGATTGACTCGATGGCCGGCTACGAGTTATTGTACTTCCTGGACGCCTACTCAGGCTACCATAAGATCAAGCTAAATCCAGTCGATCGGCTGAAGACAACTTTCATTACACCCTTTGGGGTGTTTTACTACATCACGATGACGTTCAGGCTGAAAAATGCCGGCACCACGTTCCAGCGCTGCATGGAGCGATGCCTCTATAGGAATATTGGTCGCAACGTACACGTCTATATAGACGATGTTGTGGTCGAGACCAAAGAAAGCTGCACCCTCCTGGACAATCTCAAAGAAACGTCCGCGAGCCTATGCGAGTTCGAGATCCGGCTGAACCTAGAGAACTGTGTGTTCGGCGTACCAGCCGGCCAGCTCCTCGGTTTCCTCGTTTCCAAACAAGGGATCGAGGCAAGCCCAGAGAAGATTCGGGCCTTCGAGTGGATGGCCCGGCTGACCAACCTAGCTGGCGTCTAGAAGGTCACCGACTGCCTCGGCTCCCTCAGCCGCTTCATTAGCCGGCTGGGAGAGAAGGCCCTCCCACTCTACTGCCTGCTCAAGAAAGGAGACGGCTTCGTCTAGAGCGATGAAGTCGACGAGGCCCTACGCGACCTTAAGCATGCACTAACCACATCGCTGGTGTTGGCCGCACCAGCGGACAAAGAGCCGATGATATTCTACATCACAGCAACCAGCCACGTCGTTAGCATCGTCATGGCCGTCGAACGATGCAAGCCAGGCCAAGCCCAGGCGGTCCAGTGACCGGCCTACTACTTGAACGAAGTGTTGTCTGCCTCGAAGTAGAATTACACGCACTACCAGAATATGTGCTACGGTGTGTTCCTGGTGGCCCGGAAGCTCAAGCCCTACTTCCAGGAGCACCTGGTCATGGTGGTGAGCACCGCTCCCCTCGGGGAGATCATGGGCAACAGGGACGCAGTCAGCCACATTGCCAAGTGGGCTCTCCAGCTGGCCGACCATGACATGAGGTACGAGTCCCGCACTTCCGTCAAGTCACAAGCATTGGTAGACTTCCTCGTCGACTAGGCAGAGATGGAGTACCTGCCATCGCCTCCCGACTCCATCCATTGGCGCATGCACTTCGACGGCTCGAATATGCACGCTGGCCTCGGAACCGGGATCGTTCTCTCCTCCCCAAGGGAGACTAGATGCAGTACGTCTTGCAGATCCACTTCGTCGCGTCAAACAACGTGGCGGAGTACGAAGCGCTCACCCACGGCCTTCAGCTGGCCAGGAAGATCGGCGTTCGACGCATCCTCTGCTTCGGCGACTCCGACCTGGTGGTGTAGCAAGTCACTGGCGAATGGGATGTCAGATACGCGAACATGGCCAGCTACCGCTTCCTGGTCCAACAGCTGACCGGAGGCTTCGAAGGTTGTGAATTCCACCACATCCTGCGAGCCAGCAATGAGGCGGTCGACACGCTGGCAAAGATTGGCTCCACCAAGCAGCCCATCCCAACCGGCATGTCCTTGGAGCACCTGCGCAAGACCTTCATGACACCTTCTCCAGAGTCTGAGTCCATCTTCGTCTCGGTAGACCCGGGGGCTGCGCCACCAGTCCCCGGGACTGTCGATGACGACTCGGGCATTACTAGGGAAAACCTTATACACAGAATCTTAGCAGCAGCGCAAGACAGGACGGAGCGCTACTGCTACTTAACAGCAGCGCGTTCTAAATACAGGCGCTACTGCTATAAACTTAGTAGCAGCGTGGCTCGGTAGAACCACGCTGCTACTAAAATCGACTGACTATTCCCGCCACGCTAGGTTTAGAAGTAGCGCGCTTAAAATAACCGTGATGCTGCTAACGTTATAGTAGTAGCGTGCTTTTTTTCATGTCACTACTGCTAATTCTGAAACTGGCCACATGGCGGGCCCCGCTTAGTAGTAGCGCGTGTGACAAAGAAGCGCTAGTGCTATATTATTAGTAGCAGCGCGTTTTTCTACCAGCGCTACTGCTAAGCCGCAGCCATACAACTTTTTCCTCCCCTCTGCCCTCCCCTCCTGTATTCCTCACTTTCCCCTAGCTCCCACCTCCTCTCTCCCTCACTTTGCTTCTTCCTCACTTCTTCTCCCCCCATTACTCTCCCTCTGCTACCTATCTTTCTCTCTCTTTATTACTCCTAGCTAACTACACCAACCTCCATTAATGCATCTCCTTTCTCTTTTTTCCTTCCCCCTTCACTAGTTGAACTTGTCTCCTCCAAACTAGCAAGCTAGGTAGATCTAGATAGCATTTAGTGAAGTGACCTACGTACCTCCCTAACTAGATCTATAGCCTTGTCAAGAAGAGCTTTGTCCACTTTTGATCATTCCATAGGTGTGTGTGGTGACACCTATCGACATCATCATCACCGTGCTCGATCTCGAGATAGGTGATTAAAAATTTATGCTTTTGCAAGAATGGAAATATGTGTATGTGTGCGATATGACATAATCGGGTGATATGATGGAAAATGTGTGTGCGGCATGAGTTGCCGCCGAATTGTGCTTGTGAGTTGCCTATGCTTTGCCGAAATGTTGATTTATTTCCGTTTCGGTGAATTCCGGGCAAACTCTGTATGTCCTATTTTTAGGGAAGGTCATGCCAAATTTTTGTATGACTTTGATGCATGCATGCATTTTTATAATCAGTTTGTTTATTATTACTGTTCAGGCGTTCATGATGGTCCGTGGAATGGTGGTGGACATGTGGCTGCGGTCGGCGGTGCAGGACTTGAAAGAAAATAACCTGACATTGGTTTTATGTCCGTGTCGAAGATGCAAAGGACGAGCTTGGCTCGACCCCTATGACGATGGTCGTGTGATGGCGCACCAACTCATGACTGGTTTCATGGATGGCTATACTCGGTGGATAATTGAAGATGAGGATGATGATGTTGAGGACGCCGACGGGGCAGGCAATGACGACATGGGGCAAGACGAAGAGATGATCGATAATGGTGGCGGACAAGGTGCCGAACATGGCGTCGAGGAAGAGGCCGGACATGGCGCCGGGGAAGAGGCCGGACATGGTGGCGCGGAAGGGGCCGGACATGGCAGCGGGGAAGAGGGTGCCGGACATGGCGGCACAGAAAACGTGGACTCCACGCCGCAGAATTAGTCGGTACTAAGTTCAATCGTGCGGGACCCTCATGTTCAAGCAGTGCTTCGTAAGGATACAAGTACTGAGAGAGCTGCTTCTAGAGAGGAGGCCAACTGCAGCAATTAGTGGTAGACTAGAACACTCCATTGTATCATGGTTGCAATCCTGAGGTGACCGGCTTGAGTTTCACGCTCGAACTCCTGAAGATGAAGGCTAAAAACAATTGGACCGACACTAGTCTCAATGAGCTTCTCAGGTACCTAAAGGATGTTCTTCCCGCGGGGAATATATGTCCTACTAGTGTGGATGAGGCCAAGAAAATCGTGTGCCCTCTTGATCTGCCGCACGTTAGATACCATGCATGCATCAATGATTGCATAATTTATTAGAAGTAGCAAGCGGAAAAACAAGCTGTCCGGTGTGCAATGCTTCTCGATACAAGAAGGCCATGAAGAAATCTCCCAAGAAAGTTGTATGGTAATTATTGATCACTCCCCGTCTCCAGCGGTATTTCGTAGATCCCAAGGAAGTCTGACGATGGAGATGTTCCGAAGCTGAGACACATCATGGATGGAAGCCAGTGGAGAGCGTTCAACGACGAATATCGGTATTTCGCATTTGATGCAAGGAACATCGTGCTCGGCACATGTACCGATGGCATGAATCTGTTTGGCAACCAGAACACCAACCATAGCACATGGCCCGTGTTTGTATGGATTTACAACCTCCCCCTTGGTTGTGCATGAAGTCGAAGTACATACACGTGAGCATGCTTATTCAAAGGCCAAAACAACCGGGAAATAATATTAATCTGTATCTGGGGCTACTTCAAGAGGAGTTAGACACGTTATGGAAAACACCGGCCAAGACATGGGACGCCAGCAAAGGCGAGTATTTCTATATGAGAGCCCTGTTCTCACGACGGTGCACGACTATCTTGGTTACGGATATGTGCAGGACAGTTGTGCCATGGATATTGCGGATGCACGCGGTGCATGGATGATACGACGTCTCAGCAGCTAACGTCAAGTAAAGATGACGGGTCTCGGAAAATCGTGTACATGGGGCATCGAAGATGGCTCGAGAAGGATGACCTATGGAGAAACCGTGGAGATCTATTCAATGGTGAAGCTGAGCATCAAGGACCTCCACGTAAGCGGAGCGGCACCGAAATCGATGAGCTGTTGAAAAACTGGGAATAGTGCCCCACGCCGGGAAAGACAATGAAAAAGGCATCGGAGCCGCTGCTGAAGGTATGGAAGACGAGGTCTGTTTTCTGGGACTTGGAGTAGTGGCACAAACTCGACACGCCTCATTGCCTTGATCAAATGCATATCTGTAATAATGTCCTTGAGAGCTTGCTTGCGACACTAATGAACATGTCGGATAAGATCAAGGATGGGCCGAAGGCAAGAAAAGACTTGCAAGATTTGGAGATCAGGGCAGATCTGCACACGCCGCACCGTAAAAAGTCACACGAGACAGAGACGGAGATAGAGTCGCGGGAGAAGAAGGGCAGAAAAGTAAAGGAAGAGGATTATTGTCCCCCTTCTTGCTTCACCTTAAGTCCGACTGAGATCGATCAACTCTTAAAGTGCCTTACCAGAATCAAAGTTAGTTTTGGTTACTGTGGCAAGATAAGCAGATATCTGGACACGAAGAGGAAAAGGTTCAGCGGGATGAAGTCCCATGACTATCATGTGATGATGACACAGATACTACATGTTGCCCGTAGTGGGATAATGGACAAGCATCTCCGTGACACGCTTATTGGTCTCTGCAACGTTTTCAACATCATCTCTCGGAAGTCAATCAGTGGGAAGCAGCTCCGAAGGTTACAGGAAGAGATCGTTGTCATAGTAAATGAGCTTGAGATGTACTTCCCGCCTGTGTTCTTTGACGTGATGGTGCATCTGTGTGTCCGTATTGTGGACGACATAACAGACCGGGGGCCGTCATTCCTGCACAACATGGTGATGTTTGAGAGGATGAATGGGATCATCAAAGGATTCATTCGTAACATGTCCCGTCCAGATGGAAGCATCGTCCAGGGCTATCCGACACAAGAGTGCATCTCTTTCTGCAAGAATTTTCCATATGGCACAGACTGGCCGCCTGGTGTTAGTTTGCCTGTTAACAAGCACGATGGGAGGCTCGAAGGACAAGGTCACTGCAACGGTCGTAGGGAACTGCATGTGGCCTACTCAGATCGATGCAATGACTTTGACAGAGCAAACTTGGTAGTGCTACAACACCTACACCAGGTAGATCCTTTTGCGACACTGCACAAAGAAACTATCGCAAAGAAGTATCGTGACCGGGGGGTATGCAGGACGGACGCCGAAGTTACTATAGAGCACAACTCCACTTTCCTGCATTGGTTCAAAGAGCATATTATTGCTAATCCCCCGGAAGAGGGCTCTAAGGACGGATTGCTCATATACGCCTTAGCACATGGACCCTCGCCCAACCTCCTCACCTATCAGGCATACGATATCAACGGATACACGTTCTACACGGAAGCCAAAGATATGGACAGTGATGATCAGAACTCAGGGGTGACGATGGAATGCATGACCGACAGCGACAACGGCGGAACTGAGAGATTTTACGGAAGGGTCGAGGAGATCTGGGAGCTTGACTACTCTGGACTGCACAACGCGAGGATGTTCCGTGTCAGATGGGCTAAGAATGTCGAAAGAGAAAACCGGTATTTCACTACCATGACTATACCCGACGCCAAGAGCGGTACCGTGAACTTTATCACAAAAAACGAGCCATGGGTACACGCTAAGCACGTGACACAATGCTTCTTCATAACCGACTCATGCAACCCCAGCCGTGTTGTCGTGAGGAGAGGCAAAAGGAACATCATTTCAATGGATGGAGTAGCCAACGACGAAGACTACGACAAGTACGGCAACCCAATGAGGGAAGGTGACGATGACGATGAAGTATACGTCAAAAGAAGAATCAATGCTACATTACCTAAGAAAGATCATACTCCACGGAAAAGAAAAAGTCACAATGAGGGGCTCAATTATTCTTCAACGAGCAAGAAGGGAAAGAAGCTCACTAAAAAACAAAAACGTCGACGTTGAGGAACCGTTATCGGTCAAATGATGTAATATATATGTTCCTATTTTGTGTACACACTTAACCGTTATGCATGGGTCAAATGATGTAATCTATATGTTCCTATTTTGTATACATACTTAACCGTCAAATGATGCAAAATATATCCCCTTAGTTATATACATTGTATCACCCTTCCTTCATTCCCGCTCTTGGAAAAAAGGAAAAGAAAAAGAACAAAAGAAAAGGAAGAGAAAATAAAGGAAAAGACAATAGAAGAAACAAATAGGAAAACTGCTATAGGTACTGGTTATAGCAGTAGCGCTTTTCCAAAAAAGAGCTATAGCTAGTCGAAATAGTATTAGCGCCGTTTAGAGAAACGCGCTATAGCTACCTGTGGTAGTACTATCGCTTCTTTGATAAATGCGCTACTGCTATGTTGACTTAACCCCCAAATCTGCTTCCCGCCTCTGCTTCTTCCCCCAAATAACCACTCTCTCTTCTCCCCCTCATCGTCGTCGGATCCCGTCCCCTCGCCGCACCCCTGCCTCAAGCGCCAGAGCCATGCCCTCGCCCTCGACCTTGCCGGAGTCCTGCCCTCTCCCCCGACCTCGTCGCTCGCCATCGATCCCGGCACTCGCCCCCGACCCGCCGACCCCGGTGACCTCGATGTCACCCCTGACCCCGGCCCCGTTGCGCCACGCCTCCATCATGTGCTTCCTCCCCTCCCAACCTCGGCCGTCATCGGGCCTGCCTCCTCGCCCCTGCACCCTCTGTAAGCCCCCTACCGCTCCTCCTCTCTCTGCTAGCTAGGGTTCTTCTGATAATTTAATTAGGTTTTACTTAGGGCAGTAGGTTAATTAGGTTATCTATTTAGTTATGAACCCTAGTTATGAAACTAGTAGGTTAATTTGGCTATATTATGAACCCTAGTTAGTATGAAACCTAGGACAGATTAGTTAAAGCAACTGTTGCTATTTAAAAAACAGAATTTGAAGTGGACAGATTTGTTAAAGCAACTGCTGCTATTTTTAATTAGTTTCAAATTTAGGTAGGCTGAATTTAGTTTCAAATATTGTAAATAAAAATGACTTGTTGCATTTTTCTTCAAGTTCTATATTTTTCTTCCTTTTATATGCAAATTTGAAGTGGTCATGTGATATGTGGAGATGTGATTTGGACATGTCATATTTGGAATTTGGACATGTCATATTTGAATATGTGATGTTTTGGACATGTCCTATTTGGAAAATGATGACTATGTGCAGGGCAAATGATCCGAGTGGCCTATGTTTCGCCGGAATGTTGATTCATATCCGTTCCATTGAATTTCAGGCGCTCCATATGTCCACTTTTTAGCAAAGGTCAAGCCGAAATTTTCCGTGAATTTTGGCATGACTTGTGCTAGAAAGTAGGCATATCGAGTGCGGGATTTTGCTGGGAAACGGCATTCCGGAAAACATAGATCTTTTTTATATCATTTCTCATTTTTTTGTAGTTTTAGAATTAAATGAGGAGACTTAATCATAGGAAACATGTCGACCAACAAAGAAACTGGGCCTTCTGACCAAGATGCAGACGAGATGGATTATGAGGGTGAAGAATAGTACCTCGACTTTTTGTCTGCTAAACACAGTCAAAGTTTGCAGGTTGGCCTAGATGATGCTACTAACCCCGATATCGACATCGACGGCGCCGGCACCGATGGAGGCGCCGAGACTGGCGGGGAAGGTACTGGCGGGGAAGATACCAACGGGGAAGGTACCGGCGCCGATGCCGCTACCGAAAGGAAGAAGCAGAAGAAGCGGAGGATACAAAAACCTAACAAACTTGGCATCGGACGACTGGTGATCACAAAGATGGCCCCTCGCAAGTTTCAGACATTAGAGCCGGAAGAACCTCGCAAGTGCTATGGGAACCAAGTAGGATGCATCCTACGGGAATACGCGAGCACCAACGACGATGACATAAGGGGTACATGACATTTGATGCAGTTGCTCCTGACGAAGCTGTACAAGAGATTCAAGTTCCCCGAGTGGGATGATGCCATAGAACACTCGTGGGATGATAAGAAGATGAAAAAGATTAACAATCACGCCCTAGGCATGTTCAGCAATGATTTGGCCTCCTGGAAAGGGAGGGTGAAACAAGCTATTGAGGCTGAGGAACCCCTGTCCAAGATTCTGGAGGAAAATCCGACACTTATGGAACAGGAGTTCGAAAAGTTCAAGGACACTTGCGCTACCGTGGCAGCCAAAGCTAATGTTGCGAAACTCAAGAGCCTTCAGCAAAGGAACACGGGGAAGCACCGCCTTGGAAGCTGTGGCTACCTTGGCAAAAGGACCATATGGGATAAGGAGGACACGGAACGCGAAGCTGCGGGTCTCCCAAATCCCTTCGCAAAGTTCACCAACCCCTTGGAGCGTGACTTTATCAGGGCCCGCTACGAGTGGGACAAGGAAAACAAGGTTTTTTACAAGGACCAGATCACGAGGAAATTGATTAGAATACTGGTAATTATTCTTTTACCACCTTACATTTAGCTCCTGATCAAGTCGACTACACATTCGTAAACGGTTCACGTTCCTTCTGCAGGAGAAGCAACACCAGCTTGCAGCCGAAAGCCCTACTTCGCCGATGATGCCCAAGTGGGACACCCCTCTCAACCAGGCCTTGAACGAACTTAAGGGATTCCCTTTGGGCCAGCGGCCGCAATATGCACGTGTTCACGGCGCCGGAGGCGGCAACACGTGGAAGGTGTTTTACAACGATGGTCCGGAGGCCAAGAAGCAGAAAAAGAAGTTTAGTCAGATGGAGATCAACGAGAACGTGAAGCTTGCGTTCGAGAAAAAAGCAGCTCAGGACGCGGAAAAAGCAGCCGAGGAGAAAAATGAGTTGCTACAGCACACAGTCGACGCAGTTGTACATGCCTGCAGAAATGATTTTGCTACTAACTTGATCCCGGCTATCATTAACTGGATGAAGGAAAATCCAGACAAGACGGTACATGATTTCCCCATGCCCAGTTTCGTCGGGAGCAACTCGGTGAACAACACCACCGCACCATCACCTGCTCACGCAACCGGGCCTGCTCCCACACCTGCACCTACTCATAGCAGCCCATCATCAGTTTCTGGCGTGCTAGGCGGGCCTTCGTCTGTGGCTGAGCTCGACGACCTCGCGGTAATTACATGTCGCACCAACATATATCTAGAATATTCCATTTTTGGATGTTTTACGCCACAGACATGTGTTTACAGGCCGACAAAACCCCGTGCACTGTACTCTACTTGATCAAAGGCCAGAAGGTGGACGTGGGAAAGGGGGTGATAATGAAGCCCTTGGAACTCGCGTTCCACAGCCAGCCGATGCCCGGTGGGCACTTCAAGGTTACCTTGTCGAGTGTGAAATCGGGGCACGAGGATTTGCCTCCTCCAGCACGGCTAGGGGGAGAGGACGACGAGACCTCGTCCCGGATTGGAAGCTGCGAGGGTTGGGTGCTGCTATGGCCGAAGAATCTTCTTCGTCTGGAGCCGGCCGAGAGCACACAAATAACCACACATCAACAAGCAGGTATGGACACCACCACCCCGCCTACGCAATTACCAGCGCATGTAGCGCCGGGTGAGAGCGGCGCACGATGTGATGAAGGGGGTCCAACAGTGGCATATGTAATCGCTCCTGTAGAACATATAATGGATGATGAGATGGAGGAGGACCCTCTTCAGTTCCTCAATATTGGCGCCGGTGACGGTGACTTAGATATGATGAGTCAGCCATATGACGACTCGGGCTATCAGCATGCTAATGATGATATGGATGAACAGCCCGGGCGGGAACGTCCTAGCAGGGATTGCAAGAAGTCTCTCTTCATGCAATCCTCAAACGACATGCCTGAAGATGCAGGGGGTCGTACAGTAGTGCTTAGCCCGACAACACGGGGGCAGGGGTTAAGGAAGGGTCTGGAAGGTCATCCCAAGAAAAAGGAGAGGAAGAGATCGGGGAAGATAGGCTCAGCTCCCTACAAACAAGCGAGAGCACGTAGCAGCGAGACAGTGGCCATGATCCATGTCAGGGGTGAGCCGATGCTACCGCCGAAACAGCTAGAGGCAATATACGAGGATCTCAGGGGACTGCACGACCATGTGTTGTTGACTAAGAAAAGCCTACTAGCCTCGAAGGATCCAGGATATCCGACATACGTGGCTCGTGTGCCTGAGGGGAAGTGCTACGTCGATACACAGCCCGCGGAGGTGGTCTTCCTACGGTTTGATCATATCATCGATATGTTTCTGACAAGGCGGCTCGATTGTACAATCGTGCGCCTTTTTGCGCTACATATGAGCTCCCTCATGAAGAGAGAAGAAGTCTCACAAATCCGTGTGGCGGATCCATACTACATGCATGAGTCCTTGAGTCTCGGCGACTTTGAGCTAAAACTGCTAGGGAGTACTTCGAAAACTTCATGGTACAGAACAAGGACCAGGAAATTGTCCTCCTGCCTTATCATCCAAAGTAAGTCAGTGCCGGACAACCCTTTTGTACATTCGAATTATTCCTTCTTTCTCATATGGAGAGTAATTTGAGGTGTTCTTTTTCCGCAGCAATGATCGCGCCGTCCTTATCGTTCTTTACCCATGAGTCTCCCACACCGTGTATTTCGACCCTACCAGAAACAACGAGAAGAAGGACTACACCCACGTAATAAATATTCTAGATGATGCTCTCCAAGGCTTCAGCTTCAGGGGTGGCCACATATAGATCAGGAAACAAAGGAACCGCAAGACGGGTTTCTCGCATAAAACCAACTTTTGATGCATCCATGTCCCGAAATCAAGTATGAACGATGGATTCTACCTCCTCCATCTCATGATGGAGTTCAGAAGGGATCACCAAAAGCTTCACATGACAACCAGAAACGATGATCATATCCGCAAGTGGGTAGAATCTCAAGGAGAAGCGGATTATAAACTTAAAGATGACTTCTTTCGCATCGAGAGGGACATTGCGATGATCATCATGAAAGAAGTCATCGAAGTGAAGGGGATGTTCCACCACGGCCCTATATTGCGAGCTGACGTCCAAACTTACATAGGCATGCAACGTCAGGACCTCACGCCGTTCAAGAAGCTAGGGTCCATCCTCGATTATCTGGAAGGATGGAAGTTCTAGTGATTTACGACTCCAATGATGATGATATGTGTAGGTTGAACTTGTATATACTTTCTGTAGCGATTGAACTTTGTGATGTCCACGGTCCCTACCGAACTTGCGTAACACTACTTTTTTAGTTTGGGTACGATGACCTGCGTACCTCTAGTTAATTAGTTTGTGTACGATAAAACTACGTTGATTATTTATGTTTACTATATGTTGCACCTAGTTGCTAACCTTTCTTTTTATTGCTGCTCAAGTATATTTTGTTGCATATGATTGTACATTCTCTTGATGAAGATGCATCTCTAACAGGTACCTAGATTCTTGATGGCGAAGTACCGGTGCTATGTCGTGTACAAAGGATAGGTTCCAGGAGTATACGACGAGTGGTCCGAGTGTCAGGGGCAAGTGGAGGGGGTCTCAGGCGCCAGCCATAAAGGCTTCAAAAGCAAACAATAAGCATAAGCTAGTTACGTGAGGAGGCTCACGCTAGCGCGAGAGAGGGCTCATAACCGCCACCTCATCTACTACATAGTTTCGCTCTCACTCATAGTGATAGCTCTTCTCGTGTATATCATTGTTTAGATGGATGACGATGTAGTTGCAAGTATTCGAGACTTGTATCGCTATTTTCGAGATGATGACATGATTTGATGAGACTATTTGTATGTTTATGGTATGATTACATTTGTGGTCTCGCGGCCATTTGTATGTGTATGATGATGATATTTGTATGTGCTAAAGATTCTTGTATAAAGCATGTTCATATACAAAACAAATATGCAGAAAAAAATCAGAAACTAATAAAGTTAGCAGTAGCACGTGGAGTAAACTTAGCAGCAGTGTGCCATTACGTGTAGCGCGGTCTACTACAAGGTGCTACAAATATTAGCAGCAGCGTGCTGTTCTGGAGCTTGCTGCTGCTACGCATGTATAGCAGTATCGCGGGCCAACCCGCGCTACAGCTATAGGTTAGTTGTAGCGTCGTATCAGTAGCGCGGGTTCCCGCGCTACTGCTATACATAATACCCGCGCTACTGCTAGGCTTTTCCCTAGTAGTGGGGGGTTGTCGGCACCCTACCTGCTGGGACCCCGGCCGGCCCACTGCCTACACCAGACGGCCAACCGCATGCTCCACACGGCTCGGGGGCTGCCAACCCTCCCTCGGGGCCCTTCCGCCCGACAAGGGGGTTGCGGCCGCCCCCGCCAAGCAAACGGCACGGCAGCCGTGCTCGCCGTGGTCACGGCCCCTTCCTCGAGTACCTCGAAAGAGGCACTCTCCCTACCAACGAGGTCGAGGCCCGACAGATCCAAAGGCGTTCCGCCGCCTACACTATCATCAACAACGAGCTTGTGAAGCATAGTGTGTCTAGAGTCTTCCAGCGCTCTATCGAGCCAGACAAAGGCTGTGAGATCCTCCGCGACATCCACCACGGCGAGTGCGGCCACCACGCTGCCTCACGATCCCTGGTGGCCAAGGCATTCTGCAACGGGTTCTATTGGCCGACTGCTCTGAAGGATGCCAAGGAGCTAGTCGACAAGTGCAATGGCTGCATGCGCTTCAAGGCGCGCAACCACCAGCCGTATGTGGCTCTGCAAACCACCCCCATCACATGGTTGCTCGCGGTGTGGGTCCTAGACATGTTAGATCTATTGAAGACCGCCCGAGGCGGCGTAACGCGCCTTTTGGTGTCCGTCGACAAATTTACAAAGTGGATCGAGGCTCGATGGGTCAATAAGCTCGACGGCCTGACGGGCGTCACTTTCATCAAGGACGTCATTATTCGCTACGTCCTCCACAACAACATCATCACCGACAACGGCACCAACTTCGCCAAGGGTGCGCTCGCTCGCTACTACAGCGCACAAGGAATCCTGCTGGACCTCGCATCCATGGCCCACCCACAGTCAAACAACCAGGCCGAGCGGACAAATGTCCTCATCCTGGCCGGCCTCAAGCCCAGGTTGGTCGAGCCGCCTGAGCGTTGTGTCGGCTGTGCTATGGAGTCTGCGAACCACGCACAATCGATTGACTGGGTTCACCCCATTCTTCTTAGTGTATGGGGCCGAGGCGATCATCCCCACCGTCGTCGAGTTCGATTCGCCTCGGGTTACCCTATACACCGAGGCCGACGCAAATGAGGCTAGAGAAGACGGCGTCGACCTCCTTGAGGAGGCACGCGAGCTGGCTCTATCCAGAACAGCCAGCTACCAGCATGCCCTATGCCGCTACCACAGCCGGCGGGTGAAGCCACTCTCATTCCGAGAGGGCGACCTAGTGCTCCGGCTGATCCAACGGACAGCCGACCAACACAAGTTGTCCGCCCGATGGGAGGGCCCGTTCATCATCAACAAAGCCCCAAGCAACAATGCCTACTATGTGATCGATGCTTAGCAGGCTAGAAAGAACAAGCAGGACGCCTCCGGCTCTATGATAGAGCGGCCATGGAACGTAGAGCCCCTCCGCCCATTTTATAGTTAGATGTGTACGTATGTATCCACCTACTTTCAATCAATGAACAACCGGGACCCCAGAGTAGGACTCGGGGAATCCCTTTCCATCTTAACTATAGAGTTTTGTTTCCTTTGCGTTGGCTGCCCTCGAGTCAGCTCGACCAACCCGGGGACTGCCGGCTCACCCAACCTCCACCCCGGCTCGATCGAGTACCATAACTCCTCCTCCTTGACGACCCAACCCTGGCCGGCTAGAGATCACAACTTGGCTATGTAGCCGACACGCGCACAAGCAAAAGGGGCAGGGTATATGGGAAATATTGACAAGGGGCAGGTCGGGTGCGGCCGTGATACATCTCAAATGTATCTATAATTTTTTTATGGTTTCACGTTGTTATCTTGTCAACTTTGAATGTTTTGTTTACCTTTTATATCTTTTTTGGACTAACATATTAATTTAGTGCCAAGCGCCAGTTCCTGTTTTTTTTGTGTTTTTGACTCTTTTCAGATCTGATTTTGGAGCGGAGTCCAAACGGAATAAAATCCCCAAAATAAATTTTTCCAGAATGGAAGAAGATCGGGAGGCTTGAGGGCCAAGAAAGTGGGCCCACAGGGGGGCCACAAGCCCTATTGTCGTGGCCAGGGGGGAGGCCGCGGCAACCAAGCTTTTTGGCCACCCCTCCAATGACTCGTGAGTAGTTCAGTTCAGACCTACGGGTCCGTAGTTAGTAGCTAGATGGCTTCTTCTCTCTCTTGGATCTTCAATACAAAGTTCTCCATGATCTTCATGGAGATCTATCCAACGTAATCCTATTTGGCGGTGTGTTTGTCGAGATCCGATGAATTGTGGATTTGTGATCAGATTTTCTATGATATATATTTCAGTCTTTGCTGATTTCTTATATACATGATTTGATATCCTTGTAAGTCTCTCCGAGTCTTGGGTTTTGTTTGGCCAACTAGATCTATGATTCTTGCAATGGGAGAAGTGCTTGGTTTTGGGTTCATACTGTTAGGAATTAATTAAATATATTTAATTAAGGGATAATCCCTGCTATGTCGGTTGCTTTAGTTTAGCAACTGCTCCTTGTAACCGCCTTTGTACTGGGGTATATATACCCACATCTTCAATCAATGAGACAGCGATTTTCATCATTTGCTCTTCTCTCTTCTCTTACTCTTCACACGTTATCAGCACTTTGCCCTAACAAAGAGCAACTAGGCCAACGACGAAAGGACGAGACGGACAGCGCCGCGGCGCTCGCGCATCGCGTGATTCCGGTAGCAGGCTGCACCGGCGCTTCGCATTGAGCAGCAGACACCGCCGTTGATGGCGACATCAGTAGCGGTACCGTCCACGTCTGCGCCTCAAGCGGCGTCCAGCAGGACGCGAACCCCGGCATGGATGGCGACACCAGCAGCCGCGGCCTCCACGACGCGGCTCAGCGCAGCGCGCGAGCCCGCGCTCCACGACGCGGCTCCTCCAGCACGCGGGCGACATGACGCCCTCCGGTGTGATGCAGAATCCTGAACTTGGTGTCGCTCAGGCCCGCCGTACTGCCCTCGCCACATGGAGCACAGTCTAGCCCGTACGCCGACGGTTTTCGATCGATATGCTGCGGCCGCAGATTCCCGCACGACTTCTAGCGCCATGCACAGATCCTCCCAGCGGCAATGGCTAGAAGAAAAATTCCCCACGGGATGTAACTGCACCGGATAGGAGTTGGGGATTCTTATCCATTGGGTTATTTATTGATTTAGCCCTCTACCTTTATCTTAATTCCAGGAAAGTTCATATATTTATGTATCAGCCCTCCGATTTGCAGTATTTTATAGTTAAATTATCAAGAGCCCATTGGATTTTGTGGTTAAGCCCTCAGGCTTACTATTTCCAATAATTTGGCCACTACTTGCGTTCTAAGGAACCTATCTAGAGAAATATATGTGAAATATTCCATCAAGTATGTGTACGTACTTTAAATACTAGACTTGGCGATCAACTATTTTGCAAGTTTGGACACGAGACTCATTTTCCAGACTGCATTTAAGAATGTAAATGACAATTCTATCTAGAGAAATTAAATGAACATATTTATTGTGTCTGCCTCAAGCATTCTCCGTAACATGTAATTTTAGTGCAACAACTATATTATACAATTAAAATTGAATTTGGAATCACAAGGTACTTGATGGCATCTACTGTATATTTCGCAAATTATCCATCACTACTGTGAGATCTACATTTTGTCATTTTGGCAAGATGACTATCTTTAACGTGCTTTTCCAAATATTAATGTGTATATAGCCTAAATATTATTTTTGAATAACAAGGTGTTGGTGACATCTATTGCACTATTTGCAGATTATTCACCATTACTGTAAGGTCTACATCTTGTCAATTTTACAAGATGATTACCTTCAAAGTGCTCTTCCAAAAATTAATATTTGACTACCTTAAGATATCATAAGGTAATATTGGTATCTACTGCAAAATTTTGCAGACTATCCACTATTGCTGCAAGGTCTACATCATGTCATTCTGACTGATGACTACCTTCAAAGTGATTTTCTTAAATATAGCATAACATAAGGTAATAGAATTATGAACATCTACTGACAATAGTCAGACTATGTTTTCTATTACTGCGAGATCTACACCATATTGGTGATTATCTTCAAAGTGTTGTCCTATATAAATTGAGGTCTACACATATGGCTATAAAGCATCAGCCGTACTAAAATTTGCCCTCATAAGCATTCATTGTTGTTCACTAAATGATTTACTCTCATAGTAAATATTGTTTTGCACACTTGCTATATGCAATGGTATTTTTGTGCTAATATCAACTAATCAAGCCTCATTTTGCTTGAATATCTCATAGGGAACTACGTAAATATTTGCATTTACTTGTGATTATCTTCAATTACATTGGTAACATACATGGCCGTCGAGCCTATGCCACTATTTCTAATTATAATGTCGTCTGTCCATCAAGGTGGATACTATAATTCATACCAAGTGTTCCCAAGGACTTCTTCAATGTCAACATGACATTGTGATGATACTTTCATAGTGACTAACCAATGTTAAACAGGAAAAATCTATATGTTTTGGCAAGGATTCTAAAATCACACACTTCCTCGAGAATGACAACCAAAACATTAGTAATGATTTTATCACATGTGTTGTATTGAAGGATACACCCAGGGTCACCAAAGATCACCTTGGCCATGATTGTTATCAAACAAATCATTTATTCATAGATGCCCCTTACTCATAGCAGTAAATTAAATAAATGCATTAGCATTTGCAAGTAACACATGTTTGACATTTCCAAATACAATAAATGCATGATTTGGTTGGAGTATTTATTGTAAGATGATTCATGGCATGAGTCATTATATCTACATGTGGCATTTGTGGCCACTATAACTCCACTTTTGGAATATGTGTCATGGTTATTCTCTTAATAGCTAAGTATGTTCATATGTATTTCGTTTGTCACCCAACTTCACTTAGTTCTCAAACTAAGTACATAATGGAAGAATATTTATTCACCTTGAATATGTCCCTTAAGAGAAACATGCTGCCATGAGCACATTTGGAATGATCATCCAATAACTTTCAAAGCCTCAAGTCTATCGCAACTTACAATCTTGATAGTTATAAAATCAACTTTAAGTTGAGATATTTTTGATCAAATATTTTTCATATTTGAATCCGATTGAAAAGCCCATAATATACACTTTACATCCTCTTATGATGGCATTACCATTTTCATGGTAAAGAAACATATTATTTCTTAAAATCATCATATTCACCCAATGGGTGCTATACCATTGCTTCAAAATATTTGCTAGTATTGAGAAGCAAGTCAATGGTCACAAATAGAACCATGAGGAATTCAAAGTAAAGTGGGGGCTAAGGACAACCAATGACAGAATTATCTTTTAATTGGGAATTGATCATTTCCAAATGATCACAAAGACAACTATTATGTTTGTCAAATGTGTGGTTACATGAATATCGTACATATGATTAACAAACTCTTAAACATATGGTCAAACCACACCATGAGTTTATTAAAAGGCAAATAAGTTCATTGGGGTATTTGAAAATTTGCAAACATACGACCGGAACTATTCTGGTAAATGATGTTCTCAAATCTTCATCAGAAGGAGAACCAAAAATATAGTGCAAGAAAAGAATGATCAATTCGTTTGCGCCGATAATATGTTTGCATAATTCATTTTTTTAGTAATATCGGAGACCTCATGTAATATCCCAATTATACCCAAAATATTGTTTGCCTATAGTTGTACTACTACATGTAGTATAATGTCCAATATCCTATTTCCTAGACATTATATTTGATAAATTTTGAATGTATGAATCAATTCATACTTAGTTTTGTTGCGTATAAAATATTTTTCTAATCTTACAAAATATTTGGTTATAAGCCTTACAATCCTGGTTTGGGATTGATTGGAAAATTATGGATAATTCTATTGGTCATAACTTAACAAGTTGCAAAATTCCCAAATCATCAGATTTTATGTGCATCACATGTGTGATAGGAGAAATTAATTTAAGGCACTCTCACCTTACAATTCTAAATGAGCCACTCATTCTTCCTTGAACACATTCAGCAGATATGTGGATTACTCAACCATTATGTGGTATTATATAGATACTTCATGGTACTCATGGAAACATTCATAAAATGATTTCCAATGTGTCTCTTGTCACACAAACCATGAATGATATAACTAAATTAATTGCTCAAATTCTCAAAGTAAGAGCAAGTTATCCTAAACAAGGGATAAATCCATTCGAATGGACAACTTCGTTGAACTCATTTCACAAGCAATGTCTGATTATACATAATACATTATGTAATACACATAATGGTTTAGTTCAATATCTTATCAAAGATAATGAAATTAATTATATGACCAAACTTATAGAATCGTAATTTACTAGCATCATGCTAGACAAATACGGCATTACACACCGTAAGTATGATATAAATCATACCAACTGCATAGCATACTATTTTCCCCTTGTAGTAATTACGTGGAAATCAACAAAGTATTTCTTATCTGCGATAATACGGTTACATACCAATATCACCACTCCAGCATACATCCATGGGCTCTCACAAAAAAAGGGATCTATGTGAGGAATAAAAATTTTATCCGTCAATCAAAATTATTCATAGCCCGTATGCTGATTGCATTAGCAATAAGGACATTTCTGGCATTAGGGGGAGATTAGTACCACAAAGAATGCCAAGAAATAAATTAGAAATGTTATTCACATTCAGTCCTTATATCCACGTACTCAAAGAATTTGAACAAGAACTTTAGAATCACATATTTGCAACACATTGCAAATCTGCCACATACATTTACTGATGACAAAGGTGTTACTCAATTATATTCCTGCAGTAAAGTGTCAGAAAGAGTGGAGGTACCTGATAAACCACTCTACTCCCGAAATGAGAGCAAGAGGGGGAGAAATCTGACCACACGAGATATAATCTCGCATATGCTTCCGCGGAAATAGAGGAAATCAAATCCTTAACCAGTAAATGTAATTCAACATCAAGTTGAAAGAACACCTCACTAGATGCTCATCATCCAAAGCCCGACATAAATGTGCACAAACGTTTTCGTGTCGGGACATCGAAACACCTTGACTCCATTCTTGTAGGAAATCACAAGGAGTTAAAAGGAATAAATACATTTCCACAAATTTCATTGATTCCTCCAGAATCATATAACATAAGTCTACATTTGTCGACATATATTTCTTCTGAAAATTGCTAAAACCTTTTGGGCCCTGAACCAAAAATCCATGGTAGAGTGCCTCTTGCACTCATGTTGGTTCACATAAAAGGAAGCAAGTAATGAAGAATAGCCTCGCTCTACAAACGAGTGGTATTTACCACAGTAATACATACTCCTCATAAGTGTCTTCCATATGGAATACTGAAAACTTCTCATTCATAGACAAAGTCAATGTGGTGGTGAGAAAGCAAGGCTTGTAGCAAAAGGGTTCACGCAGAGACCCGACATCAAATTATGATGTAACATACCCTCTTGGTATGAGTGGAATTAAGTTTCGATAACAAATATCATTGGCAGTACAAATAATATTATCCATGCAGTTAATGGATGCAGTAACTACATACTCATATGAGTTACTCGTTTTGGAAATTTATAACGAAGTCTCTGATGGGCTTACAATTCCAAATCCAAAATAAATCGCAACATATTTGTGTAAAATTTTGTAAGTCACTCTATGGCTCAAAATAGTCGGAAATCATATGGTACTACCGACTAAATGATTTTCTTCTTCCGAAGGATTACTCAATGATGATTGTTTATGTGTTAACAAAGGAATACCAAATTTGAATTCCTTATATCACCTGAGTGTATATCGATGGTTTCATCATCAATGTCTCTACAAGACCTAAACATACATAAAATCATCTCAAGACGGAAAATTTGGATTCAACCAAATTTAGCTTAAGTTTACAACTTAAGCATTCTCTCAAAGAATACATATCAGTCTACATATATCCAAAACATATATGAGAAGTTCAATTTGGATATATCATATCAACAAAAGACATGTATGGTCATACTACCTTTGATAAGGTACAAATCCATTCATACCTAGGGGTGATAATGAAGTGATACTGGGACGTGAAGTTCTATATTTCACTAATGTCAAAGCACTCGTATACTTGCAAACTACGTCAGGCCTGACACTATATTTGCTATCTTTATTCAGAGTGCAACCCCCAACAAAAGGTATATGGTTGATATAAGTACTATCATCTTATATCTGAAGATTACAGTAAATCTTGGATATTTTCATGAGGAAATAGAAGATATGACCATGATATGATGTAATGATATTGGCTTTTTATTTGATCCCAATGACGCCATATCAATGACTGAATTTGCTGGAATAGCCTTCACATGAAAGTCATATAAATGAATTTTAATGGTTATTTCCAATTATCATTCTAACATAATTGCTTTATCTAAAAGCATTGCAAAATATGCATGATTTGGCAGAATGATTAACCACACTCAAAATCATGTGGTTGAGATTCATCAGAATCACATTACTTGATTTATCAAGATACTTCCACTTGTGTTACTCAATACCTACAGGTTATATGAAGAGCAATATCATAAATCACATTGCTCAGAAATTACTTATCCTCTAGATTATAGAAAGTTGAGGAAATAATTTGCAAACAAAATATTGTGATAATCCAACAGATTATACACAATCTCATGTCAATGTCATTGGTATGAGACATACTCCATATTTGCAAAGTTCAGGGGGAGTAATCTCCCAGACTATAACCTATTAACAATCATCAAATTGCATATATTGTACTCTTTTTCCCTTGATGAGTTTTCCCTAACGGTTTCTCATAAAAGGTTTTTAATGAGATAATATAAACACAAGTGTCTATATATGCCATATCATTTTCTCCTTATATTTTTTCCACTGGGTTTTAAAGGAGTTTTTCAATGGCATGTGAAATGCACTCTTTTCCTTTATGAGTTTTCTCTCGAAGTTTCTCATGATGGTTTTTTAATGAGGCAATATCTTCTAAAAAATAATATGTTATACTTTCTATTTTCCCTATCGGGGTTTTTAAAGAAAGTACTCAAGACATATTTATTGTTCTCTAAACTCAAAGATGAGTTTTCTCCTTCTACAAAGTTTTTCTCAAATGAGTAATCACGAGACAATAATCATTATATGTTGTATCATTTTCTCCTTATTTTTCCCACAGGGTTTAAAGGAGTTTTAGCAACATATCTACACTATTCTCCTCATATTTTTCCCACAGGGTTTTTGGAGGAGACTTTAAAGATTATACAACGATTTCTCAAAATGAAGATGATGAACATTCTCGAAGGCAAACACATACAAGGAGGAGTCTTTATCAACATGATATATATTATAAAGACAAGCATTGATTAGGGGGAGTGTTAGGAATTAATTAAATATATTTAATTAAGGGATAATCCATGCTATGTCGGTTGCTTTAGTTTAGCAACTGCTCCTTGTAACCGCCTTTGTACTGGGGTATATATACCCACATCTTCAATCAATGAGACAGCGATTTTCATCATTTGCTCTTCTCTCTTCTCTTACTCTTCACACATACCGTGTGGTGACCTTTCCCAATGATAGAAGGGGCAGCAAGGCACGCATCATGTTGTTTCCATCAAGGGTAACAAGATGGGACTTTATCGTAGACATGAGATTGTCCATCTACATCATGTCATCTTTCTTAAGGCGTTACTCTGTTCTCATGAACTTAATACACTAGATGCATGCTGGATAGCGGTCGACGTGTGGAGTAATAGTAGTAGATGAAGAAAGTATCGGTCTACTTGTTTTCGACGTGATGCCTATAGATATAATCATTGCCATAGATAACGTCACGACTTTGCGTGGTTCTATCAATTGCTCGGCAGTAATTCATTCACCCACCGTGTACTTACTTTCATGACAGAAGCCACTAGTGAACACTATGGCCCCGGGGTCTATTCACACCTATCGTTTCCACTTTCGCTTTTACTTTACTTTGTTTCTTTGTTGCTTTCAGTTCTCACTTGGCAAACAATCTATAAGGGATTGACAACCCCTTCATAGCGTTGGGAGCAAGCTCTTTGTGTTTGTGCAGGTACTTGTGATATTCCTTCACTGGATTGATACCTTGGTTCTCAAAACTAAGGGAAATACTTACCGCCGCTGTGTTACATCACCCTTTCCGCTTCGAGGGAACACCAACGCAAGGCTCCAAGGCCACGGAGGAATCCTTTGCATATTTGCCTAGGAAGTCCCTAAAGGCATAGCTGTAGCAGAAGGATTCCTGGTACCGTTGCTGAGGAGTATCAAGACAAGAATAGTCTCCCGTCAGCACGCTTGTTTCTGGCGCCGTTGGAAGGTCTTTTGTTGCAGTAGCAGAAGTATTTCTGGCGCCGTTGCTTGGGAAGGAGAGATCTATCCAAGTAGGTCTCACAAACTCATCTCTTGCATTTACTTTTTTTGCCAGTTGCCTCTTGTTTTCCTCTCCCCCACTTCACATTTGCCGTTTTCATTTGCCTTTCTCCTTTCCCGTTTTCATTTGCCTTTTCTCCTTTTCCGTTTTCTTTTGCCTTTTTCCGTTCGCCCTTCTTCCACTCGCTTTCTGTTTGCTTGTGTTACCATGTGCCTTCTTTTAGCTTGCATCTTCGCTTGCTGAAAATCTAGTGATATGGATCCTCATCCACTTGCTAATCTCTTTAAGAGATCCAATTATGTTGATCCAATTGCTAGTAAGTTGAGTGCACTTGACTATCTTTATGGAGTTTTGCTTGAGATGCGTGAATCTGAAAATTGCGAGGAAGAAATTTATGAAGTGATTCACGAGGGCTCCTTGGATGAAAAGCATGATTGCAATGGTTTCACTATAAATTCTATTAGTGACAATCATGCTAAAAATATGCAAAACCCTAAGCTTGGGGATGCTAGTTTTGCTATATCCACTACTTGTTGCAATGATCATGAGTGGGGCGATGATTTTTCTTATGATCTTGAAAATTTGTTTAAGCCTCATGATGAATATGATATTTGCAATATTATTGAAAATGGGTTTGGAGAAGTCATGACTTTAGTTGATGATAATCCTACTATTTTTGAAGAGCGTCAACTTTGCATGCATGTGAATCATGAAAAGAATATCCTATGTGATAGTTACATTGTTGAAATCAAATATGATCCCACATGTAATTATTATGAAATCAAATATGGTGGTAGAAACTTTCATATCACTAAATCACCTCTCGTTATGTTGAGATTGCTATTGTCTCTTTATTCTTCCTTGTATATGCTAACTATTGGTTGTCTTGACAATCTGTTTTCCTATAAAATGCCTATGCATAGGAAGTATGTTAGACTTAGATGTGATTTTCACATGCTTTATGATGCTCTCGTTATGCTTCAATTCTTGTCTTTTGTGTGAGCATCATTGATTTATCAATGCCTAGCTAAGGGCGTTAAACAATAGCGCTTGTTGGGAGGCAACCCAATGAATCTATCATTTTTATTTCTGTTTTGTGTTTTCCACACTTTCATAATTCTGTTATGATTGTGTTTTTTGTGTTTCTTTTGCGTTTGTGCCAAGTAAAACCGTTATGATTAGTCTTGGGATGATCGTTTGGTCATGCTGGAAAAGACAGAAACTTTATGTTCACGAAAAGAATTTTCGTTTTTTTTCTGTAAGAAGTTTTGAGCTGATTCTTTTTGGTGCTGATTGCTACGCAAATTCTTCAGACGGTCGTAAATTTTCAGAATTTTGGAGGTACCATAAGTATACTAAGTATACAGACTGCTACAGACTGGTCTGCTGTTAACAGATTCTGTTTTTGTTGTGTTGGTTGCTTATTTTGATGAAACTATGGATAGTATTGGGGGTATTATCCATGCAAGATTGAAAATACAGTAACCCAACATCAACATAAGTAGAATTTAAGTTTGCTACAGTACCTAAGGAAGTGGTGGTTTGCTTTCTTATACTAATGTTATCACGAGTTTCTGTTTAAGTTTCGTGTTGTGAAGTTTTCAAGTTTTGGGTGAAGTTCTTATGGACCAAAAGATAAAGAGTGGCAAGAGCTCAAGCTTGGGGATGCCCAAGGAACCCCAAGATGATTCAAGTATGCCGTAAAATCCTAAGCTTGGGGATGCCCCGGGAAGGCATCCCCTCTTTCGTCTTCAATCCATCGATAACGTTACTTGGGGCTATATTTTTATTCACCACATGTTATGTGTTTTGCTTGGAGCGTCTTGTATCGTAGGAATCTTTTATTTTTGTTGTGTCACAATCATCCTTTCTGCACACCTAGAGAGAGAGACATGCACTCACCGTGATTTTGTCGAGCTTCACTTATATCCTTTGGTAGACAATTCAGCTCACATGTGCTTCACTTATATCTTTTGAGCTAGTTGCTTTTGCTCTATGTGCTTTACTTATATCTTTTAGAGCACGGCAGTGCGTGGCTTGGTAGTTGATCTATGCTTTGAAAGTAGTCTCAAAAGGGGTAGTTATCCAAATGGATACGAAAACTTCCACCTTCATGTGCATTGAATAGTTAGAGAAGTTTGATTCATCTCAACTAGTTTTGAGTTGTGGTTATGGTAATATTGAAGTTATATTAATAAGGTGTTGTGGATCTAGAAATACTTGTGTTGAAGTTAGTGATTCACGTAGCATGCACATATGGTGAACCGCTATGTGATGAAGTCTAAGCATGATTAGTCTATTGATTGTCATCCTTTGTGTGCTGGTCGGGATCGCGCGATGGTTTATGCCTACCAACCCTTCCCCTAGGAGTATGCGTTGAATGCTTTGTTTCGATTACTAATAAAACTTTTGCAACAAGTATATGAGTTCTTCATGACTAATGTTGAGTCCATGGTTTAGATGCACTTTCACCTTCCACCATCACTATCTTCTTTAGTGTCGTGCAACTTTCGCCGGTGCACAAAACCCACCGTTAGCCTCCCTCAAAACAACCACCATACGTACCTATTATGGCTTTTTCAAAGTCAGTCCGAGATATATTGACATGCAACTACCACCATGACATGTGCCACCACGTCTACATTGCCATTGCATGATCGTAAGATATCTAGCATGATGTTTCCATTAGTGTCCATGCCATGCTAGATCATTGTCACGGTACACTACCGAAGGCATTCCATATAGAGTCATCGTTGCTCTAAGTTTTGAGTTGTAAGTGTGATGATCATCATTGATGGAGCATTGTCCCATGTGAGGAAATAAAAGAGGCCAAAGATACCCACCAAAAAAAATAGGCAAAAGAGCCCATCCAAAAAAAATGAGAGAAAAAGAGAGAAGGGACAATGCTACCACCTATACACACTTGTGCATATTAAGCACCATGATCTTCATGATTGAGAGTCTCTCATTTTGTCACCACCATATAGCTAGTGGGAAATTTTCATTATATAACTTGACTTGTATATTCCAATTATAGGCTTCCTCAAATTTGCCTTAGGTCTTCGTGAGCAAGCAAGTTGGATGCACACCCACTAGTTTTCTTTAAGAGCTTTCACATAGTCTTAGCTCTAGTGCATCATTTGTATGGGAATCCCTACTAATTCACGTTGATATCTATTGATGAGCATCTCCATAGCTCATTGATATGCCTAGTCAATGTGACCATCTTCTCCTTGTTTGTCTTGCAACCTCCACCACACTCCACACCACTTATAGTGCTAAAACCATGCCTCATGCTCATGTATTGCGTGAGAGTTGAAAAAGTTTGAGAAGGTAAAGGTGTGAAAAAAATTACTTGGCCAATACCGGGGTTGTGCATGATTTAAATTCATTGTGCAATGATGATAGAGCATAGCTAGACTACATTATTTTGTAGGGATAACTTTCTTTTGGCCTTGTTATTTTGAAAGTTCATGATTATCTCGCTAGTTTGCTTGAATTATTATTGTTTCCACGTCAATAGGAAACTATTGTTTTGAATCTAATGGATTTGAACATTCGCGTCACATAAGAGGAGTTACAAAGGACATCTATGCTAGGTAGCATGAAAGCATCGAAAATTCATTCTTTATCACTTCCCTACTCAAGGACGAGCATGAGTTAAGCTTGGGAATGCTTGATACGTCTAAAACGTATCTATAATTTTTGATGGTTTCACATTGTTATCTTGTCAACTTTGGATGTTTTGTTTACCTTTTATATCTTTGTTGGGACTAACTTATTAATTCAGTGCAAAGCGCCAGTTCCTGTTTTTTTGTGTTTTTGACTCTTTTCAGATCTGATTTTGCAGCGGAGTCCAAACGGAATAAAATTCCCGAAATAAATTTTTCCAGAATGGAAGAAGATCGGGAGGCTTGAGGGCCAAGCAAGTGGGCCCATAGGGGGCCCACAAGCCCTGTTGCCACGGCTAGGGGGAGGTCGCGGCAACCAAGCTTGTGGCCCCCCTGGCGCTCCCCTGCCCTAGGTCTTTGGCCTATAAATTCCCTAAAAATCCAGAAAAAATTAGGGCATCCACGAAAAGACCCTTCCCGGTGCCCTGCCGGAGGGGACTTTGGAGTTGGAGGGCTTCTTCATCAACATCATCGCCCCTCCAATGACTCGTGAGTAGTTCACTTCAGACCTACGGGTCCGTAGTTAGTAGCTAGATGGCTTCTTCTCTCTCTTGGATCTTCAATACAAAGTTCTCCATGGTCTTCATGGAGATCTATCCGATGTAATCCTCTTTGGTGGTGTGTTTGTCGAGATCCGATGAATTGTGGATTTGTGATCAGATTATCTATGATATATATTTGAGTCTTTTCTGATTTCTTATATGCATGATTTGATATCCTTGTAAGTCTCTCCGAGTCTTGGGTTTTGTTTGGCCAACTAGATCTATCATTCTTGCAATGGGAGAAGTGCTTGGTTTTGGGTTCATACCGTGTGGTGACCTTTCCCAGTGACAGAAGGGGTAGCAAGGCATGCATCATGTTGTTGCCATCAAGGGTAACAAGATGGGCTTTTATTGTAGACATGAGATTGTCCATCTACATCATGTCATCTTGCTTAAGGCGTTACTCTGTTCTCATGAACTTAATACACTAGATGCATGCTGGATAGCGGTCGACGTGTGGAGTAATAGTAGTAGATGCAGAAAAGTATCAGTCTACTTGTTTTGGATGTGATGCCTATAGATATAATCATGCCATAGATAACGTCACGACTTTGCGCGGTTCTATCAATTGCTCGGCAGTAATTCGGTCACCCATAGTCTACTTACTTTCATGAGAGAAGACACTAGTGAACACTAGGGCCCCCGGGTCTATTCACACCTATCGTTTCCACTTTTGCTTTTACTTTGCTTTGTTTCTTTGTTGCTTTTAGTTCTCACTTGGCAAACAATCTATAAGGGATTGACAACCCCTTCATAGTGTTGGGAGCAAGCTCTTTGTGTTTGTGCAGGTACTTGTTATATACCTTCACTGGATCGATACCTTGGTTCTCAAAACTGAGGGAAATACTTACCGCCGCTGTGCTACATCACCCTTTCCGCTTTGAGGGAACACCAACGCAAGGCTCCAAGGCCACGGGGAATCCTTTGCATATTTGCCTAGGAAGTCCCTAAAGGCGTAGTCGTAGCAGAAGGATTCCTGGTGCCGTTGCTGAGGAGTATCAAGACAAGAATAGTCTCCCGTCAGCACGCTTGTTTCTGGCGCCGTTGGAAGGTCTTTGTTGCAGTAGCAGGCCGCACAGTCCAGACGGTTCAAATATCTAACTTGAAAAAAATCTAAAGTACCGATACCCCGCCTCCGTAGCCCACTCCTTGCTCGGCCACAGTCCGCAAGCTGGCTGGCCGACAGGAACAAAGGCAAAGGAGCGGGGCACATGGGAAAACAAAGATTCAAAGCAAGAAAGATAAGAGAACAAAAAGACAGACGACAACATGCTAAAACTAAAATGCTAAAACTAAAAGTGCAGTGCATAGAAAAAAAGATAAAGTCACAAGGCCGAGAGTACGTTACAATACACCCCGAGTGGGTCGACTTGTTCATAACAAACTTTGGATGATAAAGTAAATCAGGAAAGATAAACGGCCGACTGCGGCAGCGCCGTTTCCCGATCCTAGCCGGTGTGGTCGTCTTGCTCGCCTAAGAGTTGGGAGACGGCGGCGCTTCCTAGGTTACCTCCGTCTCGGCAGCCGACAGTGCACCGTTGCCAGTTAGTGGCACCTCCGTGTCGCCAGCTGGCGGCGCCTCCGCGTCACCTCTAGGCGGCTCCTTCCCTTGGGCGGAAGACTCGTACGCGTCCCCGATAGCCGTCTTGGCAACTCTATCGTCTTTGGGCTCCTCCGAGCTGGACGCCACCTCTTCCTCGCCCTCAACAATGGGAACGCCGTAGTTGTCCTCCGGGAGGGGCACGCCATCTTCGTCGAGCTCGGGGAAGTACTCCTCCGGCGTCGCGTGGGTGGCGAGCTCGTGGGCGTGGGAGCCAATTTCATCTTTCCTCCGTGCCAGCTCCACCTGCAACCCCGCCCTCATGGTGCTCAGCCGGTCCAGATTGATGTTGGAGTACCACGAGAGGGCGAAGGTCAAGGCGGTCCTGGCGTCGGACCGCGCAATCGATGCCTTCCATGCGTCGAAATGATCCGCGACGTGCTCCAGCCACGTCGCGACCTGGCTCTCAAGAACTCCCTCCGCCCGGTCGGGCCAAAGGGCCAGCACAACGCCTTGGCCTGCCCACAGAAGCCGGTCCCAAAGGAGTCAAAGGTAAACCACCCGGCTCTCGCAGGCGTGAGCCACCTCCGCTGCCGACGAGTTGGCATCCTCGGTCGGCCTGCAACCAGCTCGAAGCTGCAACTCCCGGCGCGCCTCCACGGCGCGCTCCGCCCGTGCCTGCATCTCTCGGAAACGAGCTGGCCCGTAGAAATAAAATAAGAAACAAGGGGGAGGCCGGCTAAACTCAATGGCAAAGGTATCGACGCTTACCAGTGAAGATGTTGTCCACCCCACGAAGAATGTCGAACGTGTTGGCCACCTCCATGTCCGCTCCCCTCTTGAGCTCCTGGGCTCGGCGTGCCACTTCCCCGAGCCGAGCCACCTCGTCCTTCTGCAGCGGGTTCTTCGGCGCTCACGTCCTTCTACAGCGGGTCACGCTCCCCCGCAACCTCGTCGCGCTTGCTCCGAACATCGGCAAGCGACTTGTGTAGCTCCTCCACCTGTGCCACGGGAACAACCGCCACTGCACAGGAAGAGTCAGAGGACGGCTAGACTGCAACGATACGAGGCAGTAAGATTTGACCCGGCTATTGTGGAGCCACACAGCCACCCCGAATCTCGGGGACTACACCCAGTGGTTGTGCTCGCTCGCACCCACCAGCAAAGAAAAAGGAGACGAAATTACCCTTGGACGCCTCCAACTTGGTCGTCCGGGCCGTGAGGTCCGTATGGACCTTGAAGTAGAAGTTCTTGGCAAAGCGGCACAAATCCACCATTTCTTGAAAGATCACCTCGCGCTTCGTCTACTCGATCCGAAAAGAGAATAGAAAGAAGTAAGATTTGGCCCGGCTGCCATGAAGCCATGCAGCGGACCTGAATCTCGGGGACTTCACCCAGTGGGTGCACTGGCGCGCACCCACTAGCAGGCAGAAAGAAAGAGAAAAGACAAGTGAAGGGCTCACCTGGAGCGCCTTCTCCAACACCTTGAGGTTGGACACCGCCGACTGGGCAAAGGTGACCACCCTGCCCTTGTAGCGAGCTAGCACACCCGTAGCCGACTGCGCTTCGGTAACATGGCCGGCGGTCGAGGAGCTCGCCTCGACCACAAGAGGGACGGCATGAAGTTGCGTCCAGGCCGCCACCACTCCCGAAAATGAGCGGGTCCGGCTGCCGCTGCCGCCGCTCGCAGCCTGCGCTATCGAGGTCGCGTGCGCCCCCAAACCGATAAGGGCACATTTGTCGCCGGCCGCCGCATTGGCCTCGGGCCCGGACGCCGGATGGGCCACCTACGGAGCATCCGGCTCGCCAGCAGACGGCACCGTCGCCTCAGGGGTCGGCTGCGGCTGTGCTTCCATGCACGTAGGCGGGGGCCTCGAGTCGGGAGCTTCGGGGGCCGGAGGCATCGCGGTGTCGCCTGCCGCCTCGGACGAGGGGTCGTCGGTGTCGGTTGCCCCAGCCGATGCGGCCTTGCTCTACGTGCGGCGCTCACTCGGCCTCGAGGGCTGACGCCTCCGCCTCGGGCAGTTTGATGGCGTCAGTGCAAAGCAAAATAAACAGGCACGAGCTCAAATGCCATGCGGCAACCAAGAAAAAAGAAAAGAGGCACGAGCCTCGAGAGAAATTTTACCCGGTGCCCAAGGGAATAACGCGGCGGTGCAGCGGGCGCGGCCTGCGGCCAGGCGAGTGGCCACCGAGGTGCGGCGTCGCAGCGGGTGCGGCCAGTGAGGCATGGTCGGCGATGGCTTGGATGACCGGCAGGGTCGGGCCTAGCGCGACAGAGTGCGTCGGCACAACGCGTTCGTGGCCAGCAGGGCCACTGTGACGACGGCGGTAGTATAGCAGCTCGGAAAAATAGATCATGCATCAGCGGGACGTCACGACGCGTGCACATCGGGTACATCGCTGCGGTGTCGTGCTCATCTGGAGTACGTCTCATCACCGTCTCCCTAGGGTGTAGTCAACAAGTCTCTCTTAATCCATGAACATCGACATTGGTCGGCGACGTGTTCGTTAGCCAGTTCATGGGAGAGAAATCCACACCGCAGGTAGATTAAGTCTGAAAAATAAACTAATGTCAAAAACGGAATCATGATAACGTGATGAATCCTTTTTTGCAAAGAGTGGGATCCGATCTTATATCTCCGTGGGATCGACGAGAGCATGCTTAACGCAGACTCGATGGAGAGTTGGTGGAGCGTGCTCATAACGTGTTCCATAACTCCTGCGAGTGAATCCGATCTAAGGTTGCGGAGCGGAGCACGGTCATAAACAATCACACAAGACGTAGAAGAACACAAGACGTAGAAGAACACAAGAAGTAGAGAGGAAACAATCCTTATTAATGATGGTCTCTATTACAATGATTATTTTTCCTCTTTTTATAAAGGGGTATGGGGATCAAGGGATAAGAACCCACCTAACGAAAAGAGAGGAAACAATAGGGACTAGATTCGTGCCACGCACGGAAGCCAGCCATCGCTACCGCGCGCGATGGGCTGGGCCTAGTTTCCCAACAGCTCTAAAGGGTTGGCCCTAATGAAAGAAAAAGACCCAAGTATAACATGAGGATACTGAAAACCGCTAAAGTCACTTCTCCATCGCACATTTCCCTAGAGTGAGGGGGTGTTTATTTAAAGGGACTTTTAGGTGTAGTGACTAAAAATAGTAGTTTTTTAGTCCCATCTAAATCAAACATGAGGGACTAATATGGACTAAAAATGGATATTTGGGATTAAAGAAAAAGAAGTCCCTAAGGAAGAGTCTTTATGGGATTTTTTAGGACTTTTTCCAATAGTGCTCCTCCTTTTAGCATGTCATTTAATAACCTCTAGTTAATTAATAGGGGTAACATGATATTTTAGCATAATCTCTTGTCCATGTTTAGTCTCTGAAATCAAACGGATAGGGACTAAAAACTTTTCAGTTGGGTATTAAAAAAAATCTTTAAACTTTTTTAAACAAACAGGGCCTCGGAATCTCAATTCAAAAGAATCGAATTGCGATCTCAGAGTTATGATCCATAAAACCCCACACGAGGCTCACTGTGTTTTGCTTAAGATATATGGGGGCACAAAAGGAGGTTAGGTAGTCGTCCCCGACCCCTTACACGTCTAATCACCGACGACAAAGTGTGTTTGACTTTATCTAAACACACATGTTAGCATTGAAAACACGCTTAATTTGGTCCCGGAATTAACAATGTCAAACGCAAAGGTGCCGGAAGCCATGATACCCAAAACAAAACTTTGACTCCTACTCGTTCCCACGTCACTCCTTGCACGTCTCCACCACTTCATATGCAATTTCCCTCTCGATCGCACGCACGCCGCCGCACTTCCCTCCGCGCTGCACATCCCGTCCTCCACCTGCACGCCAATGGCGCCCTCACCGCCAAGTACTACATGCATTCACCGCCACCGTCCATTCCTCCGACTTCTAGTCCTTGTGCTCGCAGGAATCCGGCCCGCCTCGTCGCAGTTCATCCTCACGCCGCCGACGGCTGGCGCCACCTTCGCTGGGGCGTCAACACCGCCCCCACCGCCAACTGCCGGAGGACTTGGCAGCGGGACCTTTAACGTTGCCACCTCGATCCTCTTTGTGGGTGTAATCGTGGCCCTCTTCTTGGTCGGCTTCTTCTCCGCGTACCTCCGCCGCTGTGCGGACGCCGCCACGGGCGCGCGCCGAGGTGGTGCCGCCGCGAACGCCAACGCTGCCGTCGCGGCAGCTGCGGCAGCCGCATTCTCGTCCGCGGTTAGCCGTAGCAGGAGGCGTCCTGGTCTCGACGTCGCCGCGATGGAGGCGCTGCCGGTGCTGACGTACGCGAGGGCGATGGCGGTCAAGGCCGGCCGCGGGGCTCTGGAGTGCGCGGTGTGCCTCGCCGAGTTCGCCGACGACGGGGAGAAGCTCCGGCTCCTCCCCGGGTGCTGCCATGTCTTCCACGCGGCGTGCATCGACGTGTGGCTCTCGGCGCACGTCACCTGCCCGGTGTGCCGAGCCGACTTGGCCGACCCCGCCGTCGCCGCCGCCGGCCATGTCCTGGCCGCTGATCTCGCTGCTCAGGTAGAGACGTGCAACGACACGGTGATAACCGTCGAGACTTCGGATCCAGCACCAGTTGAAGATGCCGTGTCTGATCAGCAGTCGGCAGAGACAGCGGAGGAGCGCGTGGATCGATTCACGCTGCGGCTGCCGGAGAGGCTGAGGAGAGAGATCGAGGAGGCCAAGCGGCTCCGCAGAGCGATGAGCGCGGTGACCGCCGCTGCAGCCGCGAGCCCATCAAGCGGGCGGTGGGTCCCGTCGACGTTACGGACAATGTCGGCAGCGCGACCTAGCGGTCGATGGTCGGCGTTGTTCCGCGCGTTGTCGGGACAGAACCGAGGCGAGCTGGGCGGCAGCAGCCGAAGGGTGGCGCCGCTGAAAACTCACGCCGCCAGCGATGACGCGGTGGAGCTGGTGGTGGTGCAGGACGACGGCGGGCAAGCGGAGAAGTACTATGCGCACAGCCTCACCTTCGCCGGGTTCGTCATTGACGGTGACGTCGCAGCTGGCGACTGGAACCCGGAGGTCTTCCAGATATCTTCTGCCGTCCCGGCGGCGGCGACGTCCCAGCGATGAAGCCAGGGAAACACATTTAGTTGTTTTTTGGTCTTTCTGATGATCTCCTTTCCTAGCATTGAAAGTAGTGGAGATCCAAGTGCTCTGTTGTTGAATGTAACCGGAACTGTACATACGTAAATACAAACTTTTTTTTGCTCAGAAAATTGTGAATCAGTCTCGACGCACTAGCTACCTCATGCATCATCACCGCCATGGTAAGGATTACCTGAAATTCCTAAGCATATAAGATCATAAAGCACAAGTGCACAACGGTAGCAGATCCATCTTGGAAATCAGCAGCAGCGCCAAGATTCAGCGTCAGAGAAGTTCAGTTTTGCACAAGACTTGACATCGTGAGCAACTGATTGCCATATAAGTGTTGTTTTTGCAGCTAATTTGCAGTTGACTTGCTCTGGTCCATGAATAGATCCATTCCCCCTCATAACAAGGAGAAAAAGAAGATCTTGCAAACTTGTAACTGAAGCAAAGCTTGTTCATACTTTGTGACTGAAATCGTGTGACGGTGGAGACAGAAAACAATACAGAGAAACATGCTGCATGATATCTCTGTGACTCTGAAACAACTTGTCACAGGCAGATCTTAGTCAAAGAAGCCACTTCATATTTCAGAAGGAGTTCTTTGATTTGTTTAGGAATAATAGTGCACACTGGACAGCCACAGCTGTTGCACATCCCCAATTCAAGCCTTGGCATTCTATATGGCCCCTTGAAAATTAGGACAAATGAACCTAATAGCTGCGGAACCATAAATATCATATGCCATCTTCACACAAGATCAATATATAATTCAAATAGTTTCAATTGAAGCAACAACAAAGTTTTACAGTTGGTTATGACCTCAACACCTTGACTTGTTATTCCTATCAATGTATTTTATTACAGGGAGAGAAGACCAAAATGCACTGGCATTTGGAGTATCTTATACCTACACAAGCAGCTACTTGCAGATTTTCAAGAAAAAAATGTCAGTCTGTCGACGAAAAGTTAAATTATCCAGGATTGGCTTGTCAAAGTCATATCAATGGACTCAACAACTCCAATAGCTCATGTACCCTTAAATTTTTAGAAATTTACAAGTAGTTGAGGCAAAAATAGCCCTCCAACATCTTCCGTAAACTCACACCTTTTTTACGGGTCCCGCATAATTCCCTCTCCCCTCACATTTATATGAAGATTGACCTGTATGCATAATTTTGACGGGCTAAAACCGCGTGAACTTTCATGCTCGGACGCCCTCATGCCGCTGCCACCGCCCCGTACCGTCGCAGCCACGCGCCCCTCGTCGACAAGCTCTACCTCACCTGTCGCCGCGCTAAAATTGGTCGTTGTCGGCAAGTCACGGCCTTTGTAGCCCGCTTCCTCGTGTCCTCCGCAACCACTCCGACCTCCTCTGTTGATTTTATATTTGTGCATGTATATTGTCATAAGCCCACCTCCTAGTTCATTGTATAGTTGAGGTTGAGACCCATCTTGTACCTTATATATACGCGCCTCGTGCACCCAATCAATATTAAGAGTTGCACAGCCCAAATCTAAGTCTCTACATGGTATCAGTTTCCTCCACCTTCCTAACCTAGCCGCTGCCGCTGCCGCCGCCGCGTCATCTCTCGTGCAGCCGCCGCCGCCGCACCCTCTCTCGCGTCGCCGCCACCACCGCCGCACCTCCATCGCACAGCCGCCGCTGCCGCATCCTCCCGCCGCCACACGTCGCCGCTCTTCTCAGTTGTCGTCGCCGCCGCCGTGCCACGATGCCTCGCCGCCTCCCACCTCCACCACTTCCGCCACCCTCACTCGTACCTTCCGATGCCGCCGCACGCCCGCTGCCATGGTCTCTCTGAGCTCCTCGGTCTCCTACGGCAGCAATCTGTTCGCCGGCCCGGATGTCACCCTCCTTCGCAAACTCAACATCTTCGACCGTGTTCCGGTGATCCTTGACCAGCCCTCCGCCTCCTACTCTGCCTGGAAGAGGTACTTCTCCTTGGTGTTCCGCGAGTACCTGCTCCATGGTCACATCGATGGCACCGTGGACTCTCTCGTCTCATGGTGAACGACAAGGACAGGATGATCCTCGATGCCACCATCATCCGCTGGCTCTACCTCACCATCTCCAAGGATCTCTTCCACACGGTGGTGTGCGATGATGATGACGCTTACGCCGCCTAGACAAAGCTCAATGGCCTCTTCACCGACAATAAACTTCAGCACAAGGTCCTTCTTCATGGTGAGTTCTATTGGTGCCACCAGCTTGACTCATATATCGATGATTTTTTCATGCGCCTCAAAAAGATTGTCGATGAGCTTCGTGATCTTGGCGAGACGATTGGCGATGAGCTCCTCATCAGCACCCTCACCTTTGGTCTCAACGACGACTTTGGGAACGCGGCCTCCAACCTTACTCACATCCCGGAGCCTACCTTTGCTAAGGTGGTGGCGTACCTCAAGCTCGAGGAGAGGCGGATGAAGATGGCGCGGATACGGGCCACGCACATGGCTCTCACCACCACCATCCGCACCTCATCTGCGCCCCGTGCATCAGCCGGCCTTCCCCGCGGCCATCTTTCCACCCGGCGTTGGCTCCCTTCCCGCAGCCGCAGCCGACTCCACGTGGCAACGGCGAGGGTCGGTTGGGTGGGTGCCAACAACAGCAGACGAACGGTGCTCAGGGAGGAGCAGCCCGTCCTCCGCAGCAACAACAGCCGACACCGGGTATGCCGGGGGCAGAATCCATGGATAAGAGTCGTGCATGCTTATTCCATGTCAGTTCCACATGCACCTACTCCCGCACGGCCTCCTTTGCATTAGGCGTTCTACGCCGCGTCGTAGCCCTATGGGCCCCTCTCCTTCGGATATCCGCCGCAGCCAGGAGGGCTGTAGGATCGAAAGTATGTCTAGAGGGGGGAATTAGACTACTTGACAAGATAAAAACTTAGCCTTTTTCCCAATTTTAGTTGATGGCGAGTTTTAGCAATTATGGCAAGTCAAGTACACCCTACACATCCAGTTCTAAGAGTATAGCAACAGAATGTAAAACATGCAAGTGTAAAATAAAGGAGTAACGTAGGGAGATCAAACGCATGAGGTTGACACAACGTTTTTTGGCATGGTTCCGAGAGGTGGCCCTATTGTACGTCCATGTTAGTGGAGACTTCGACCCATGGAGGGTAACAGCTGCGAGAGCCCAGGGAGGGCTCCACCCATGAGGGGTCCATGAAGAAGCGGCCTTGTCTATTCCACCACGGCTTCCGTCCACACAGGACTAGCCTTACTCATGGTATATCTTCACGAAGTAGGCGATCGCCTTGCCCTTACAAACATCTTGGTTCAACTCCACAACACGAAGTAGGAGTCTCCCAAGCGACACCTAACCAATCTAGGAGGCACCACCCTCGAAAAGGTAATAGATATGGTAGAACCATGAACTCCTTGCTCTTGTGCTTCTAAAGATAGTCTCCTCGACACAAAATAACTCTCTCATAGAATAGGCATAGGTAGGAGAGATTGATTTGGTGGAACACAATTTGGGGAGGCTAGAGATCAAGTTTCAAATGATTGGATTGGAATATCTTGGTCACAACACATGACTACGTGGCTCTCTCTCAGAAAAATGGATCTGGCAATGAAGTGTGTGTTTTGAGTGCTTCTCACACACTTGAGAGGTGGGTGAAGGGGTATATATAGGATGTCCCCAAAATCCAACCTTTGCACCTAAAGTTGCCAACTCAGTGACACCGAAGTCATCAACTCGGTGTTACCGACTTGCACCAAAGGTAGCAACTTTTGAATCCCGGTCGAACTGATATACACAACTCGGTGGCACCGAAAAGGTGGCTAACAGTCAGATGACACAACTCCGTGACACCGATACTCAAACTCGGATATTCCGATTTTGTGTACCGAGGCAACAAAAAGTTGGTCACCTAAACTTGGTAGCACCGACATGGTTTTGGTGCACCGATTTGGTGGCTTTGGCTAGGGTTGTTCCTCAGATAAAAATCAGTAGTGCCGAAATGAGAAAGTTGGTAGCACCGATTTTGAGTATGTGGCTTTGGACATAATGGTTATGTGGGAAAAATGAGTGAGTATTTTTGGTGGCTATCTCTGAGCACTTGTGCAACCAGTTCATTTTAATACTTCACCCCTTTTTAATAGTATTGGCTTTCCTATGGACTCAAGTGATTTCTCAAAAATATAAAATGAAGTGTCTTCTAGCTTGAAGCTTGGGCCAATCTTATTCCTTTCTTGCATCAAGGGGCATCTCCATATAAGCCTTTAGCCAATGCATCTTTTGAACTTTTCTGAAATATACTTGGATAAACATATTAGTACAATCATATGTTGTGATCAATTATCAAAACCACCCTAGGGACCAATTGTGCTTTCAATCTCCCCCTTTTTGGTAATTGATGACAACATATGGATCAAAGCTTCGACAAAAGATATAATCAATGATTAGTATTGACAGTTTGAGAAGTACGTGAAAAGCAAGAGCTCCCCCTAAATTTGTGTATTATTTATAATTTGTGTTTGAATGCAAATGCACACTCAATTAGGATCATGGGTCAATCTTCCATGTCACATACATCTTGGTGGTGCGCATACATGATAAGAATGAATAGTAATGCACATGACACCAAAAATATAAGTGAATGATCATCGCATAGATAGCTACAAGATAATAACATAAGATCAACCAAGCAAAGCGTATGATCAAACACAGGTAACTCGATAAAGTCATCCAAAAGACCAAAGTTTCGAAAAAACCAAATGAGAGCAAATAAAGTCGAAAGCTCTCTCTCTCTCTCTCTCAGCCCTATTATCTATACATTTCCCCCATTTGGCAACAACTAACCAAAAAGTTCAAAAGTATAGAGCTAATCGTCTCCGTGGGCAGCTGATGACGGAGTCGACAACAGAGCGTCCACGAAGGCTTCTAGTGAATGTCCTGGAGCTGGAGGAGTGGATACTCGAGGTGCTGGAGCTGGGGAATGAAGCTAAAGGTGCAGATGCCTGA
Source organism: Hordeum vulgare subsp. vulgare (assembly GCF_904849725.1). Lineage (NCBI taxonomy): Eukaryota > Viridiplantae > Streptophyta > Magnoliopsida > Poales > Poaceae > Hordeum > Hordeum vulgare. The sequence goes on from NC_058521.1 coordinate 460,230,335, forward strand.
GCTGATGAACTTGGTCTTGCTTCCCACACTAGCACAGTTGCTGACCAGGGCTTGGTGCTGAACTGAGTGGTAGTGCGAGGAGGCGACTCTTCATCATCACTAGTAGAACTGGGTGTCTTCACACCTTCAACTTCATGCTTGAGCTGATCAACGCTAGCAGATATCTCAGTCACTTTGACATCCAAATCATGGAACTTTGATTCCACGATCCTCTCCAAACTCTTCTGATTTTGCAGAATCTTTGAGATGTTCTTCTCCATACCTTGGACAGAGCTAACTAGAAAAGTCATTTGCTTAGGTTGAGTTTTGAGCTGTGGAACTAGTGGTGGCACATTTCTAGCAGCCTCAACTTCTACTGCCTCTGCTGCCATTCTAGCTGCAGGCGATCTAGGATCATTGTCATCCATCACCACTTCATTGTCTTCAAATTCTGGCTGAAGGGGCAAATGGGGACGATCAAGGAGATATACGTGCTTGTCTAGCTTGGCATTGATAAGCATCTGAATGTATGGGGAATATCCACAAGATATTTTCTGATCAGCACCAGTCCTTCGGATAGTCTCAACTATCAGGTTCATCACCCTGAATCTGGTATGAGTGTCCAAGTGGTGCAGCAAGTTCATGGAGTGACCTCTAATCATTTTCTCATCACCTGATTTAGGCATCAAGGTGTGCCTCAGAATGGTGTTAGTTGTAGGTATCCCTGCTTGCAAGAAGTACACTGAGCCCATCTTGTGAGTTGCCAAAAACTTGCAAGGAATTGGCTTGTACATGTTGGACATGGAGTTGTGACTCATCTTCTGCTCAATGTATACATCAACATCACTCTCTTTCTGCTTAGGGGCACCAATGATAGTGGCCCACTCATCAATAGTTGATTCATACTTGTGACCATCAGTCATCCACACAATAAAGCCATCACCATAGAAATGCAGTTGAATAGAATTTCATGATCAGTTCATCATTCCATGGGGTCAACTCTTTTCCAAAAAAATCTTCAATGTCCACAGGCTTGAAATTTTGTTGCACATGGGGAAAGAAATTTTCATTGGCTTTGATGTAAGCCCATTCAACATACCTCATATCACTAACAGATGGAATTTTGTCATACAAAACAGTCTCATAAAAGTCTTGTTGTTCCTTGGTGTGAAACCTTGGATCACCAACAGTTCTTCTCCTTATGGCATATGGATCTACAGCTCTCCATTTCCTCAAACCTGCATCTTTCCTCTTCTTCATATCTTTAGCTACTGGATGAGCATCATTGTTCATTGGAAGATTTGGTCTTAGCTTTCTAAGAATAGGTGCATTCTTTTCTTCTTCCTCTGTAGCAAAGGTACTGGAAGCAGGACATTTGTTCTTGGCAGCTGCAGGGATGTCGTTTGTAGTCCTTTTGGAAGCTACAGCCTTCTTAAACAAATTTTGGTAGCACCGAGTCTGAATTTTGGTAGTCCTTTTGGAAGCTACAGCCTTCTTAAACAGAAGGTTTTCAAAAATTTGAACAAAGAAATTCTTAGTTTTAGCTTTCTGCACAACAAATTTTGGTAGCACTGAGTCTGAATTTTTGGAGTCACCGAGACACATGAACTGCTTTACACAGACTTGTCAATCACTTCGGTGGAACCAAAAGTGACAACTCGGTCTCACCGAGTTCATTCTCAGGAACCCTAGATTCAAAATAGGTGGAACCGATTTGTGTGATTTGGTGTCACCGAAATGCGTTCTGCGGACGGCTAACCCTAAAAAAATTCGTTCATTGATCTACGAGAACTTTTGGTGGAAGGGAGGGTTTGCACATGGTGTCTATGAGATAGATTCCTAATGTGCATGAATTGGATCAACGGAGCACAAGAGGAGACCGAAACCGTACCCTAGCTTGGTGGCGGTCCAAAAACAGCGCCGACGGCGGTGAAGAATTCCTCGACGTCGGCGAATCCCAGCGGCGGAGGTGCTCGGGGAGGCAAAGACGATGACGAGGGGTCCTTCAGCGGGAGCTTGGGGTGTGGGAATGAAACATTTGAGGAGTTGATTTCAAAACATTCGGTCTACGAGGTTATATACCCGTTGCTATCGGTGTCACCGAGATTACAAAATCGGTGTCACCGAGTTCGTGTGCTGTCAGCTGACAGGGAAACTCGATGTAACCGAGTTGGTCATTTCGGTGGTACCGAGATGGAAAACCTAGATCAACTTTGGAATTCGGTGGAACCGAGATTGTGGGATTGGTTTCACCGAGATTCACAAAGAGGTTTTGGAAGACAGCGTTTGATGATACGGAACTCCGAGTGCTCCTTCACACATAGGGATCAACAAGTGCTTGTTCAAGTTTTGTGATGAAGCATGAATAGAACTTGAGATGAGATAGCATAGATAGCTAGAGGAGGGTGCTAGGCATTCTTGTCCATCCAATTGGCAAAAGATAAATCAAGAGGGAAATAACAACAATTGGATGTCCTCGAATGAGCAAAAATAATATGCAGACCAACATGCTCAGACGATAAGATGATAGATAAAACATGGTGAACATGCACAAACAATCTAGCATCTATAATCCACTTGAGCGGTGAGAAAGTCATCTATATATGAGTATATTGACTTAGGAGCCAAGTAAGAATACTTGATCATAGGTCATACTCAACAATTAAGCACAAGTGGGGTTACCACTTTTACATAAAGCATTAATGTGTTCATATCCTTAGGAGATGCTTACACTCAAGATTTAGAGTAAAGCTCCCCCTTGATATGACATCCCCCCTAAGAGGGATAAACTAACCTTGGGTTATTTCATAGAAGACTTCAAGTAGGTATAGTGGTGGATGCTCAATGTTGAGGAAGATCATCTTGAGTTGGGAGCAATCCTTGTTGTTTCTTACTTTTGTCACCTACATGGGCTAGTCCCAAAACACAAGGAACATATGCAAGAATATCTATGGACATGCAGCGAAATACATATGGGATGATGTCCAATGATACATTAATTACCTTGTCTCTTGCTTACCTACGAGGGAATGTGTGACTCCTTGAACTAATGCATATAGTTGAGGTTGATTGCATATAGTTCTTGCCAAAAAGAATGAGAGTGAATTTCATTGGCGAAGTCACCCCTCAAGAACTTTCTAGTTCTTCCTCTTGGGGATCCACATCAACTTTATGGGAGTCCTTGGAGTTGTGGTAGCACTAGATGAGGTAGTGCTAGTAGTGTCCTTAGGAATCCACTTGACCTTGACTTGGGGTTCCTCTTCAAATTAGTCAATGTCCTCTTGAAGCTTTCCCTTGCCTTTGTGGTCTTGTGGTAGAATGCCATATTGTGAGCTTGTTCCTTTGTGAGGAGTAGGATCATGCTACTGCAACAAAAGACCTTCCAACGGCACCAGAAATAGGCACGTCGACGGGAGAATACTTGGCTTGATCTTTCTGCTGCGGCTACGCCTTAAGGGACTTCCTAGGCAAGTATGCAAAGGATTTCCCCCGTGGCCTTGGAGCCTTGCGTTGGTGTTCCCTCAAAGCGGAAAGGGTGATGTAGCGTAGCGGTGGTAAGTATTTCCCTCAGTTTGAGAACCAAGGTATCAATCCAGTGGAGGAGTATCTCAAGATCCTACACAAACACACGTCGACCGCAATCCAGCATGCATCTAGTGTATTAAGTCCATAAGAAGAGAGTAACGCCTTAAGCAAGATGACATGATGTAGAGGGATAATCTCAAACCAATGATAAAAACCCCATCTTTTTACCCTTGATGTCAACTACTTGATGTGTGCCTTGCTGCCCCTACTGTCACTGGGAAAGGTCACCACATGGCAGAACCCAAAACCAAGGACTTCTCCCATTGCAAGAATCATAGATCTAGTTGGCCAAACAAAACCCAAGACTCGGAGAGACTTACAAGGATATCAAATCATGCATATAAGAAATCAGCAAAGACTCAAATATATATCATAGATAATCTGATCACAAATCCACAATTCATTGGATCTCAACAAACACACCGCTAAAGAACATTACATCGGATAGATCTCCATGAAGATCATGGAGAACTTTGTATCGAAGATCCAAGAGAGAGAAGAAGCCATCTAGTTACTAACTACGGACCCGTAGGTCTGAAGTGAACTACTCACGAGTCATTGGAGGGGCGATGATGATGATGAAGAAGCCCTCCAACTCCAAAGTCCCCTCCGGCAGGGCGCCGGGAAGGGTCTCCAGATGAGATCTCGTGGAAACGGAATCTTGCGGCGGCAGAAAAGTATTTTCGAGGCTCCCCTGATTTTTTGCGGAATATTTGGGAATTTATAGGCCAAAGACCTAGGTCAGGGGGCGGCCAGGGAGGCCACAAGCCTGCCCACCGTCGCTTCTCCCCCTGGTGGCGGAGTGGGGGCTTGTGGGCTCCCTGGAGCCCACCTGGCCTGGCCCAAAGGCCCCCTGGTCTTCTTCCGTTCGGGAAAAAATCATTTTGGGGTTTTTCTTCCGTTTGGACTCCGTTCCAAAATCATATCTGAAAAGAGTCAAAAAACGGAAAAAACAGGAACTGGCACTTGGCACTGAATTAATAAGTTAGTCCCAAAAAAGATATAAAAGGTACATAAAACAACCAAAGAAGACAAGATAACAGCGTGAAACCATCAAAAATTATAGATACGTTGAGACGTATCAAGCATCCCCAAGCTTAACTCCTGCTCGTCCTCGAGTAGGGAAGTGATAAGAATGAATTTTTGATGCTTTCATGCTACCTAGCATAGGTGTCCTTTGTAATTCCTCTTATGTGACGTGAATGTTCAGATCCATTAGATTCAAAACAATAGTTTTCTATTGACGTGGAAACAATAATAATTCAAGCAAACTAGCAAGGTAATCATGAACTTTCAAAATAACAAGGCCAAAAGAAAGTTATCCCTACAAAAGCATATAGTCTGGCTATGCTCTATCATCATTGCACAACGAATTTAAATCATGCAGAACCCTGGTATTGGCCAAGTAATTGTTTCACACCTTTACTTTCTCAAACCTTTTCAACTCTCACGCAATACATGATCGTGAGCCATGGTTATAGCACTATAGATGGTGTGGAATGCAGTGGAGGTTGCAAGACAAAAAGGAGAAGATAGTCACATTAACTAGGCATATCAATGAGCTATGGAGATGCTAATCAATATATATCAAAGTGAATGAGTAGGGATTACCATACAAATGATGCACTAGAGCTAAGAGTATGTGAAAGCTCTTAAAGAAAACTAGTGGGTGTGCATCAAACTTGCTTGCTCACGAAGACCTAAGGCAATTTTGAGGAAGCCTATCATAGGAATATACAAGCCAAGTTATATAATGAAAATTTCCCACTAGCTATATGGTGGTGACAAAACGAGAGACTCTCAATCATGAAGATCGTGGTGCTTAATATGCACAAGTGTGGAAAAAGTGGTAGCATTGTCCCTTCTCTCTTATTCTCTCTTTTTTTTGGTGGGCTCTTTGTCCTCTTTTTTTTGGTGGGCTTCTTTGGCCTCTTTTATTTCCTCACATGGGACAATGCTCCATTAATGATGATCATCACACTTTCAACTCAAAACTTAGAGAAACTATGACTCCATATGGAATGCCTTCGGTAGTGTACCGTGGCAATGATCTAGCATGACATAGACATCAATGGAAACATCATGCTAGCTATCTTACGATCATGCAATGGCAATGTAGACGTGGTGGCACATGTCATGGTGGTAGTTGCATGGCAATATATCTCGGAATGACTTTGAAAAAGCCATAGTAGGTAGGTATGGTGGCTGTTTTGAGGGAGGCTAATGATGGGTTTTGTGTACCGGCGAAAGTTGCACGGCACTAAGAAGATAGTGATGGTGGAAGGTGAAAGTGCATCTAAACCATGGACTCAACATTAGTCATGAAGAACTCATATACTTGTTGCAAAAGTTTTATTAGTAATCGAAACAAAACATTCAACGCATACTCCTAGGGGAAGGGTTGGTAGGTATAAACCATCGCGCGATCCCGACCGCCACGCAAAGGATGACAATCAATATACTAATCATGCTCAGATTTCATCACATAGCGGTTCACCATACGTGCATGCTACGGGAATCACTAACTTCAACACAAGTATTTCTAGATCCACAACACCTTACTAGCATGACTTCAATATTACCATAACCACAACTCAAAACTAATTGAGATGAATCTAACTTCTCTAACTATTCAATGCACATGAAGGTGGAAGTTTTCGTATCCCTTTGGATAACTACCCCTTTCGAGACTACTTTCAAAGCATAGATCAACTACCAAGCCACGCACCGCTGCGCTCTAAAAGATATAAGTGAAGCACATGTGAGCTGAATTGTCTACCAAAGGATATAAGTGAAGCTCGACAAAATCACGGTGTGTGCATGTCTCTCTCTCTAGGTGTGCAGAAAGTATGATTGTGACACAACATAAATAAAAGACTCCTATGATACAAGACGCTCCAAGCAAAAACACATAACATGTGGTGAATAAAAGTATAGCCCCAAGTAACGTTACCGATGGATTGAAGACGAGAGAGGGGATGCCTTCCCGGGGCATCCCCAAGCTTAGGCTTTTACGACATCCTTGAATATCTTGGGGTGCCTTGGGCATACCCAAGCTTGAGCTCTTGCCACTCTTTATCTCTTTGTCCATAAGAACTTCATCCAAAACTTGAAAACTTCACAACACGAAACTTAAACAGAAACTCGTGAAAACATTAGTACAAGAAAGCAAACCACCACTTCCTTAGGTACTGTAGCAAACTTAAATTCTACTTGTTCTGATGTTGGGTTACTGTACTTTCAATCTTCCATGGCTAATACCCCCAGATACTATCCATAGTTTCATCAAAATAAGCAACCAACACAACAAAAACAGAATCTGTTAACAGCAGACCAGTCTGTAGCAATCTGTATATTTCGTATACCTCTTGTACTTCAAAAATTCTGAACAATTACGACAGTCTGGAGAATTTGCATAGAAATTATCAGCAAAAAGAATCAACTCAAAATCTCTTACAGAAAAAAAATGAAAATTCTTTTTGTGAGCAGAAAGTTTCTGTCTTTTCCAGCATGACCAAACGATCATTCCCAAGATTAATCATAACGGTTTTGCTTGGCAGAAACGCAAAAATAAACACAAAAAACACAATCATAACAGAATTTATAAAGTGTGGAAAACACAAAACAGAAAGAAAAAGGATAGATTCGTTGGGCTGCCTCCCAACAAGCGCTATTGTTTAACGCCCTTAGCTAGGCATTCAATGATGCTCTCACAAAAGACAAGAATTGAAGCACAACGAGAGCATCCTAAAGCATGTGAAAATCACATTTAAGTCTAACATACTTCCTATGCATAGGCATTTTATAGGAAAACAAATTATCAAGACAACCAATAGCTGCCATATGCAAGGAAGAAGAAAGAGACAAGAGCAATCTCAACATCACGAGAGGTGATTTGGTAACATGAAAGTTTCTACAAAATATTTTCCTCTCTCATAGCAATTACATGTGGGATCATATTCGAATTCAATGATATAGCTATCACATAGGATATTATTTTCATGATCCACATGCATGCAAAGTTGACGCTCTTCAAAAATAGTGGGATTATTATCTAAAGTCATGACTTCTCCAAACCCACTTTAAATATTGTTGCAAATATCATATTCATCATGAGGTTTGAACAAATTTTCAAGATCATAAGAAAGATCATCACCCCAATCATGATTATTGCAACAAGTAGTGGACATAGCAAAACTAGCATCCCCAAGCTTAGGGTTTTGTATATTTTTAGCATGATTTTCACTAATAGGATTTATAGTGAAACCATTGCAATCATGCTTTTCATCCAAGGAGCCCTCGTGAGTCACTTCATAAATTTCTTCCTCACAATTTTTAGATTCACGCATCTCAAGCAAAACTCCAAAAAGATAGTCAAGTGCCCTCAACTCACTAGCAATTCGTTCCACATAAGTGGGTCTCTTAAAGAGATTAGCAAGTGGATGAGGATCCATATCACTAGATTTTCACCAAGCGAAGATGCAAGCATATTGAAGGCACATAGCACACATGCAACGGAAAGGCAAACGAGAGAAAAGGGCGAACGAAAAAGGCAAAAGAAAAAGACAAATGTGAAGTGGGGGAGAGGAAAACGAGAGGCAACTGGCAAAAAAAAAGTAAATACAAGAGAAGAGTTTGCGGGACCTACTTGGATAGATCTTGATTTCTCCTCCCCAGCAACGGTGCCAGAAATACTTCTGCTACTGCAACAAAGACCTTCCAACGGCGCCAGAAATAGGCACGTCGATGGGAGAATACTTGGCTTGATCTTTCTGCTGCGGCTACGCCTTAAGGGACTTCCTAGGCAAGTATGCAAAGGATTTCCCCCGTGGCCTTGGAGCCTTGCGTTGGTGTTCCCTCGAAGCGGAAAGGGTGATGTAGTGTAGCGGTGGTAAGTATTTCCCTCAGTTTGAGAACCAAGGTATCAATCCAGTGGAGGAGTATCTCAAGATCCTGCACAAACACAAAAACTTGCTCCCAACGCTATGAAGGGGTTGTCAATCCCTTATAGATTGTTTGCCAAGTGAGAACTGAAAGCAACAAAGTAACAAAGCAAAGTAAAAGCGGAGATGTAAACGATGGATGTGAATAGACCCGGGGGCCGTAGTGTTTACTAGTGGCTTCTCTCATGAAAGTAAGTAGACGGTGGGTGAACAAATTACTGTCGAGCAATTGATAGAACCGCGCAAAGTCGTGACGATATCTATGCAATGATTATTTCTATAGGCATCACGTCCAAAACAAGTAGACCGATACTGTCTGCATCTATACTACTATTACTCCACACGTCGACCGCTATCCAGCATGCATATAGTGTATTAAGTCCATAAGAACAGAGTAACGCCTTAAGCAAGATGACATGATGTAGAGGGATAATCTCAAACCAATGATAAAACCCCCATATTTTTACCCTTCATGGCAACTACTTGATGTGTGCCTTGCTGCCCCTACTGTCACTGGGAAAGGTCACCACATGGCAGAACCCAAAACCAAGCACTTCTCCCATTGAAGAATCATAGATCTAGTTGGCCAAACAAAACCCAAGACTCGGAGAGACTTACAAGGATATCAAATCATGCATATAAGAAATCAGCAAAGACTCAAATATATATCATAGATAATCTGATCACAAATCCACAATTCATCGGATCTCGACAAACACACCGCCAAAGAAGATTACGTCGGATAGATCTCCATGAATTCTTGCTCTTGCTCCAAATTAACCTTCTCGAAGCGTACCTTCTCCTGAATTCTTGCAAGCTATCTATAATCTTCTAGAGTAGTTTCATGAGCTAACTTAAGAGTGTTCAGTTCTTTAGTTACTCGTTCAATCTCTTTCTTATCATCATCCCTCGATTTCTCTTGACTAGCATGATAATTAGAAAGTTCATTTTCAGTGCAATCACTAGCTTTATCAAAGAGCAAGTCATCTTCTCCTAACAACTCATCCTCATCACTATTAAAATCAAGATACTCGGGGTGTGATACCTTGGGGCCTTTAGCCATGAAGCAGTTTCTGAACCCCTCATTTGGTGAATCAAACAAGTCGTAGGAGTTGATGCAAACAAGTGAAATGTTGGAAACACCTTCATCTTGACTATAGTCGGAGTTGGAGTGATAGCTTCTCTCGGATTGGTTGTCAGACTCGGAGCCAGAAACCCATTCACCAACATGAGCTTGATGTCTTATTCTAGAGTTGCTCTTGGTGATTTGTCCTTCTTCTCTGATTCCTTGCCTCTCCACGAGTGTCTTCATTTATAATGATCTTCTCTACTCCTCCTCTCTCTGCGAGGTGACACATCCCTTGAGCTTCGTCTACGAGGTGACCCTTCTCTTCGTTTGTAGGGAGCCGAGCACTCATTGGAGTAGTGTATGGGATTGATAACCCACAAGTATAGGGCATCGCAATAGTTTTCGAGGGTAGAGTATTCAACCCAAATTTATTGATTCGACACAAGGGGAAGCCAAAGAATATTCTCGAGTATTAGCAGTTGAGTTGTCAATTCAACCACACCTGAAAGACTTAGTATCTGCAACGGTAACAGTAGCAAAGTAGTGTGATAGCAATGGTAGCAACGGTAATAGTAGCAGCAGTGACATCAGTAGAGGTAATAGTAGCAGCAGTGATAGTAGTGACAACAGTAGTGGCAAAGTAACATAGCAAGGACCAGTAGGAAAAACTCGTAGGCATTGGATCGGTGATGGATAATTATGCAGGATGACATTCCTCATGTAACAGTTATAACATGGGGTGATTTGTAACTAGCTCCAGTTCGTCAATGTAATGTAGGCATGTATTCCGTATATAGTCATACGTGCTTAAGGAAAAGAACTTGCATGACATCTATTGTCCATCCCTCCCGTGGCAGCGGGGTCCTAATGGAAACTAAGGGATATTAAGGTTCTCCTTTTAATAGAGAACCGGAACAAAGCATTAGCACTTAGTGAATACATGAACTCCTCATACTATGGTCATCTCCGGGAGTGGTTCTGGCTATTGTCACTCCGGGGTTGCCGGGTCATAACACATAGTAGGTGACTACAACTTGCAAGATAGGATCAAGAAAACACACATATATTGATGAAAACATAATAGGTTCAGATCTGAAATCATGGCACTCAGGCCCTAGTGACAAGCATTAAGCATAGCAAAGTAGTAGCAACATCAATCTCAGAACATAGTGGATACTAGGGATCAAACCCCATCAAAACTAACTCGATTACATGATAGATCTCATCCAACCCATCACCGTTCAGCAAGCCTACGATGAGATTACTCACGACCGATGAAGAGCATCATAGAATTGGCGGTGAAGGATGGTTGGTGATGACGAAGGCATCGATTCCCCCTCTCCGGAGCCCAGAATGGACTCCAGATTTGTCATCGAGAGGAAGAACAGGTGGCGGCGGCGGCTTTGTATCGTAAAACGCAATGAACTCTTCTCTTAGATTTTTTTCCGGGCGAGAGAGACTAAATAGAGCTGGACTTGGAGGCGGCGGAGCCCCGAGGGCCTCACAAGCCTGCCACGCGCGGCCAGGGGGGGCGCGCCTCCTGGGCTTGTGGGCTCCTCGCAACATCCCTCTAGGTAATTCTTGCACCCGTATTTTTTATATATCCCACAAAAAATCCTCGTAAATTTCCAGGTCATTCCGAGAACTTTTATTTCTGTGCAAAAACAACACCATGGCAATTCTGCTGAAAACGACGTTAGTCTAGGTTAGTTCCATTCAAATCATGCAAATTAGAGTCCAAAACAAGGGCAAAAGAGTTTGGAAAAGTAGACACGATGGAGACGTATTAACTCCCCCAAGCTTAAAGCCTTGCTTGTCCTCAAGCAATTCAGTTGACAAACTGAAAGAGACAAAACAAAAACTTTTGCGAACTCTGTTTGATCTTGTTGTTGTAATTATGTCTAACTCATATTCAGATTTTCAGCAAGATCATAAGCTAACCACATAAGCAATAACATTTAGGTCTCATGGTGTACTCATATCAATGGCAAAATCAACTAGCGAGCAATAATAATAAGTTTCAAACGTCAACACTTCAATCAAAACAATCATGAAGCAATATGAACAGATGGTATCTCGCTAGCTCTTTCTGAGACCGCAAAACATAAATGCAGAGCACCTTCAAAGACCAAGGGCTGACTGAACATTGTAATTCATGGCAAAGAAGATCCAGTCACAGTCATACTCAATAACAATTAAAAGCAAAGCATAAAAATGACGAAGGTGCTCTCTATGGTGCCTACATAAGGAGAGGATGACTCAATAGAAACATAAATAGATAGGGCCTTCGCAGAGGGAAGCATTGATTTGCAGAGGTGCCATAGCTTAAGATTTTAAAGCAGAGATAAATAATTTTGGGTGGCATGCTTTCATTGTCAACGTGGTGACCAAAAGTTCTCACCATCTTCCATGCTACACATATTATAGGCGGTTCCGAAACAGAAAAGTAAAGTTTTGACTCCCCCACCACCGACCAATCACAGTCCACGACTAACCGAATCCTCGGGTGCCGTCCATACCAACAACAATCCAGGGGGAGTTTTGTTTTCAATTATATTTTCGATTTGAGCATGGAACTGGGCATTCCAATTACCGACCCCTTTCTCGTGAGTGATAGTGAGTAAACACGTATCGAGGATAACACGCTTAGGATGGAAGATACTGACCGGCCCTTGTCACCACATGAGCGGTTCGGGCATGCAAAACAGATTATTTCTTAAAGGTTTAGAGAGTGGCACATGCAAATTTACTTGGAACGGCAGGTAGGTACCGCATATAGGTAGGTATGGTGGACTCATATGGAACAACTTTGGATTAATGGAAGTGGATGCACAAGCAGTATTCCCGCTTAGTACAAGTGAAGGCTAGCAAAAGACTGGGAAGCGACCAACTAGAGAGCGACAACAGTCATCAATATGCATTGAAATTAACCAACATTGAGTGCAAGCATGAGTAGGACATAAATCACCATAAACATGAATGTCATAGAGGCTATGTTGATTTCGTTTCAACTACATGCGTAAACATGCGCCAAGTCAAGCCAGTTGAATCATTCAAAGGAGGATACCATCCTATCATACTACATCATAATCATCTTGAAATTCATGTTGGCATCCAAGACAAACCATTATAAGCTCCTAGCTAATTAAGCATGGCATCAGAAACTATGATCTCTAAGTTGTCGTTGCAAACTTGTTTCTCTCATAACAAAGCTGAATTAGGAACGATGAGCTAGTCGTATTTACAAAAACAAAATAGATCGAGTTCATACCAGCTTTTCCACGCTCAGTCACTTCATCATATATTGTCATTATTGCCTTTCACTTGCACGATCGAATGATGTGAATCATAATGAGAGTGTTCGTGCATTGGACTAAGTTGGAATCTGCAAGAAAACACAGAGGAGAAGACAAAGTAATATGGCTCTTTGACAGATACACAGATATGCATACGAGAGCCACTAAACATTGTAACCATGGTCTTCTACCTTGACCACAGGAAAGCTCCCAACAAGCAAAAGAAGAACGAGAAATCTTTTTGGGTTTTCTCAAACTAAACAAACACACAAGAAGAAAGAGAGAAAAAGAAATAAACTAGCATGGATGATACAGTGGCAAGGTGTGAACACCGACTATCAAAGTGAAAGCGTGAGCAAGAATATAAAGTCGGTGAGAAACACGTACTCCCCCAAGCTTAGGCTTTTGGCCTAAGTTGGTCTACTACCATGGCTGGTCCGGGTGATATCCAAAATCATAATGGGGGTTCTACGGGAACGCAGCAGCTACCGCCTGAATAGCTGCCTCACGGAGGTGAGCAGCCTTTGCCTCCCTCTCATACTCCTCTGCCTCTCCTCTGGTTATGTAGTATCTCCGTTTTACCTGAAAGTCAAAGAAGGCAGGAGCAGGAAGGGTAATATGGAAAACACGCTGTCGGATAAATATTAACCGGTATAGGAGGGATTCATTATCCCTCTCTGGGAACTGATAACGTGTCATAGCGGCGCGATGAAGGAAAGCTGTATGGAGCGGGGGATCTCCTACGTGGATGGGTACTCCAAGAAAATTTGATATGCGAGTGGCATATATCCCACCAAAGAAATCCCCTGCATTAGCATTATTATTTAGCCTCCTCGCAATTATAGCTCCCATGTTGAAACTTCGATCACCCATTACTACGCTCTTAAGAATACTGAGATTAGGTGCGCAGAGGTGACAATGCTTAGTCTTGCCGTTAATGCATCTACCTATGAAGAGGGCAAAGTAATGTAAGGCAGGAAAATGAATGCTCCCCATGGTAGCCTGCGTAATACCTCTAGTTTCTCCAACAGTTATGCTAGAGAAAAAAAATTCTAACCGAAGACTTAGGAGGATCATTAAGACTACCCCAATCAGGTATCTTGCAAATTCTGTTGAAATCCTCTAAATCCATGGCATACGATTTATCATAGAGATCAAACAGTATGGATGTGTCACGGCCAACTGAAAATTTAAATCTACGAACAAAAGAGGCAGTGAGAGTAGTATACTGTTCACATTTATCAGAGATGAATTCCTCGAGCCCGGCGTTGTGAACAAATGTATCAAACTTGTTTTTGAAACCTGCATCAATCATGAATTCATCAAAAGGCCATTCACATGGTTGTACCTGTGCGTTGCTCGGTTGGTAAGGATCGGGCTCCCAAATAGCAAGACGGGGACCCCTCTTGCTTGAAGAACCACCATGATAGCTTTTCCTGAACATCTTCTTTTTCTGAAATTTTTAGCGACTCAAAAGAAAAAGTGAACAAGGCTCAACGAAACTCATAACAACTACTCCTACAAGTGCCTAGAGGCCATATCATGCATCAAATCTACTTGGGACCAACTAAAATTAACATGCAAAGCTCAAGAACGGGGTCACCAAGGTAGCAATAATACACAACAAATAAAGCACTAGAGCAAAAACTAATTGGACCAATGGAGGAGTCACATACCAAGGAACAATTCCCCCAAAACAGTTTGGTGAATGGGGCTTTGCACAAGGAGATCGAAAAACGCAGCAAGAAGAGCAATAACACGGGTTTGAGCTGTGGAATGAATTTTTCTAGAGGTAGGAGAAGGAGATGGGAGCTGGAATAAGTGAAGGGGGCCACGTGGGGCCCACAAGCCTGGCAGGCGCTGCCAGGGGGGTGCCCGCGCCTCGTGGGCTTGTGTCCCACTGGTGCATCCCCTTGACTAGCTCTTTGTCTCAGAATTTTTCAAAAATTCCAGAAAAAATCATACTTGATTTTCAGGACATTAGAAGAACTTTTATTTTCGAGACACTTTTCTAAGGGACGCAAAAAGCAGAAAACAGGAAAAACTAAAGCTAAAGTTATCATTTTTCTTCTAAACAACCGAAAGTAAAAGTCCGGAACAGAGGGTTGTGACTCCTAGATTCATCCATCTCATGGTCATCAAAAGAAATCCGTCAATGAGGTTGATCAAGTCTCCTTGACAAACTGTTTTAGAATCGCATAAGACCGGAGAATTTTCGAATAGTCACTAGGTTATCTTAATGGGGATGTGCATATCCCCAACAAGCAAATCATACGTCATCTTAACAGTAGGTATAGGGCATTCAAAGCTCCCAACAAGAATCGATGAAGTTTTTTAATAGCATTGATGCAATGTACTCGGTATTGTTTCTTCGGAAAGTGCACCGTATGCTCATTACCATTGACATGTAAAGTGACATTGCCTTTGTTGCAATCAATAACAGCCCATGCAGTGTTTAAAAAGGGTCTTCCAAGGATGACCGCCATGGCGTCATCCTCGGGAATATCCAGAATAACAAAGTCCGTTAAGATAGTAACGTTAGCAACTCCAACAGGCACATCCTCGCAAATGCCGATAGGGAAAGCAGTTGATTTGTCGGCCATTTGCAAAGACATTTTAGTGGGTGTCAATTTATCCAATTCAAGCCTACGATAAAGAGAGAGAGGCATAACACTAACACCAGCTCCAAGATCGCACAAAGCAGTTCTAACGTAGTTTCCTTTAATGGAGCAAGGTATAGTGGGCACTCCGGGATCACCTATTTTCTTAGGAGTTCCACCCTTGAAGGTGTAATTAGCGAGCATGGTGGAAATCTCAACCTCAGGTATCCTCCTTTTATTAGTCACAATATCTTTCATGTACTTAGCGTAAGGAGACATTTTGAGCATATATGTCAAACACATTTGCAGAAAGGCATGTCTAATCATTTCAACAAAGCGCTCAAAATCCTCATCATCCTTTTTCTTGGATGGTTTGGGAGGAAAGGGCATGGGTTTCTGAACCCATGGTTCCCTTTCTTTACCATGCTTCCTAGCAATGAAGTCGTTCTTATCGTATCTGCTATTCTTAGGTTGTGGGTTATCAAGATCAATTGGTTCAATCTCCACATCCTTATCATTTCTAGGTTGAGCATCATCATGAACACCACTATCGATATTATCACAAGGCTCATGTTCATCACCATATTGTGTTTCGGCATCAGAAACGGAGACATCGTTTGGATTCTCGGGTGTAACAGCAACAGGGTTGCTAGCATGCAAGTTCCTATCATCTTTCTTTTTCTTCCTAGGATGACTAGGTGCCTCAGTGCTAACTCCTTGAGAATCTTGTTCAATTCTGTTAGGATGACCCTCAGGATACAAAGGTTCCTGAGTCATTCTACCACATCTAGTGATGACTCTAACAGAATTGTCATTCAACTTAGTGAGCAAGCCATTTTGAGCCTTAAGTACTTGTTCTACTTGAGTAGTGACCATAGAGGCATGTTTACTCAAAAGCTTAAGATCATTGACATTTCTTTCCACACAAGCACTTATATGACTAAGCATACGAGAATTCTGTTCCAATTGTCTACTAACATAATCATTGAAACTTTGTTGTTTGGCAACAAAGTTATCAAATTCATCTAAGCATAAGCTAGCAGGTTTATCAAAAGGAATATCACTCTCATTGAATATACGAAGAGAATTTACCTCTACTACCTGTGTCGGGTTATCAAGACCATAGATCTCTTCGATAGGTGGTAGATTCTTAACATCTTCAGATTTAATGCCTTTCTCTTGCATAGATTTCTTAGCTTCTTGCATATCTTCAGGACTGAGGAATAGGATACCTCTTTTCTTTGGAGTTGGCTTCGGAGGTGGTTCGGGAATAGTCCAAGCATTCTCATTGCACAAGATATTATTCACTAGAATCTCAGCTTGTTTCACAGTTTGTTCTCTGAAAACACAACCAGCACAACTATCTAGGTTGTCCCTATAAGCATCGGTTAGTCCATTATAGAAGATATCAAGTATTTCATTTTTCTCAAGTGGGTGATCAGGCAAAGCATTAAGTAGCTGGACAAGCCTCCCCCAAGCTTGTGGGAGACTCTCTTCTTCAACTTGCACAAAGTTATATATTTCCTGCAAGGCAGCTTGTTTCTTATGGGCAGGAAAATATTTCTCAGAGAAGTAGTAAATCATATCCCGGGGACTACGCACACAACCAGGAGCAAGAGAAGTGAACCAAGTCTTAGCATCATCCTGTAGTGAGAAAGGAAACAACTTAAGGATGTAGTTGTGGCGAATCTTTTCCTCACTCGTGAATAGGGTGGCTATATCATGCAGTTTGGTAAGATGTGCTACAACCGTTTCAGACTCATAACCATGAAAAGGATCAGATTCGGCCAAAGTGTTTAACTCAGGATTGACAGAGAATTCATAATCCTTATCAGTCACAAAGATAGGCGAAGTAGCAAACTTAGGATCGTATTTCATTCTAGCATTCAGAGATTTTTCTTTCCACTTGCGCAATAAATTCTCAAGATCATAGCTATCCTTACAAGCAAGAAAGTCCTCAGATACCTCTCCCTCCATAACATAACCCTCAGGTATATCAGGCAATTCATATCTAGGAGAGCTAGTTCTAACAGGTGAAACAACATGTTCTACTTCAATAATTTCAGCAGTTTCAGAAGTATCATCACATTCAGCAACAACTCTAGCAATTTTTGCATCAAGGAATGCACCCAGTGGCAAAGCAGTATCAAGCAAAGCATCATCATAAGCATCATCGGTAGCAGAAGTAGCATTATCAAGCACAAGCGACATATCAGAATTTCTAGTAGGTGGTGGTGTCGCAAACTTACTCATAACTGAAGATGAATCAAGTGCAGAGCTAGATGGCAGTTCCTTACCTGTCCTCGTAGTTGAGGGCAAGACTTTAGTTTTTGGATCTCTCGTATTCCTCATAGTGATCAACAGACGTAAATCCCAAGTGACTCAAAGAACAAAGCCATGCCTCCCCGGCAACGGAGCCATAAAGTAGTCTTGATAATCCACAAGTATAGGGGATCGCAATAGTTTTCGAGGGTAGAGTATTCAACCCAAATTTGTTGATTCGACACAAGAGGAAGCCAAAGAATATTCTTGAGTATTAGCAGCTAAGTTGTCAATTCAACCACACCTGAAAGACTTAGTATCTGCAGCAAAGTTTCAGTAGCAAGGTAGTGTGATAGCAATGGTAGCAACCGTAACAGTAGCAGCACTGAGAGAAGTAGCGGTAACAGTAGCAGGAGTTACAGCAGTGACAACAGTAGTGGCAAAGTAACGTAGCAAGGACCAGTAGGAAAAACTCGTAGGCATTGGATTAGTGATGGATAATTATGTCAGATGACATTCATCATGTAACAGTTATAACATGGGGTGATTTGTAACTAGCTCCAGTTCGTCAATATAATGTAGGCATGTATTCCATATATAGTCATACATGCTTAAGGAAAAGAACTTGCATGACATCTATTGTCCATCCCTCCCGTGGCAGCGGGGTCCTAATGGAAACTAAGGGATATTAAGGTTCTCCTTTTAATAGAGAACCGGAACAAAGCATTAGCACTTAGTGAATACATAAACTCCTCATACTATGGTCATCTCCGGGAGTGGTTCCTTTTATTGTCACTCCGGGGTTGCCGGGTCATAACACATAGTAGGTGACTACAACTTGCAAGATAGGATCAAGAACACACATATATTGATGAAACATAATAGGTTCAGATCTGAAATCATGGCACTCGGGCCCTAGTGACAAGCATTAAGCATAGCAAAGTAGTAGCAACATCAATCTTAGAACATAGTGGATACTAGGGATCAAACCCCATCAAAACTAACTCGATTACATGATAGATCTCATCCAACCCATCACCATCCAGCAAGCCTACGATGAGATTACTCACGAACGATGAAGAGCATCATGGAATTGGCGGTGAAGGATGGTTGGTGATGACGAAGGCGTCGATTCCCCCTCTCCGGAGCCGAGAACGGACTCCAGATCTGTCCTCCAGAGGAAGAACAGGCGGCGGCGGCGGCTCCGTATCGTAAAATGCGATGAACTCTTCTCTCTGATTTTTTTTCTGGGCGAGAGAGACTAAATAGAGCTGGAGTTGGAGGCGGCGGAGCCCCGAGGGCCTCACAAGCCTGCCAGGCGTGGCGAGGGGGGCCGCGCCTCCTGGGCTTGTGGGCTCCTCGCTCCGTCCCTCCAGGTAATTCTTGCACCAGTATTTTTTATATATTCCACAAAAAGTACTCATAAATTTCCAGGTCATTCCGAGAACTTTTATTTCTGCGCAAAAACAACACCATGGCAACTTTGCTGAAAACAACGTTAGTCCGGGTTAGTTCCATTGAAATCATGCAAATTAGAGTCCAAAACAAGGGCAAAAGAGTTTGGAAAAGTAGATACGATGGAGACGTATGAGGGCTTCCCACAGTTGTAGAACTTGTTTGAATGGAGACGTATCAGGGCTATAAGTATCTTCTTGAGCTTGAGCTTCTATCTTTGCCTCTACTCTTGTAGAACTTGTTGAATTTTCTTACCATGAGGCTTATGTCTTCATCACTGACAATATTGTCCTTTGAAGTAGCGAAAGCATCACATGAAGCTTTGTAAGCACCGCTTGACTTGTAGTGCAGCTTATCTTTGTCCTTGAGTGACATCTCATGAGCAACAATCCTACCAATGAGTTTACTTGGCGTGAGATCTTTGTAGTTTGTCATCATTTGGATCTATGTACACATGGTGCCATAATTTCCATCAAGAGCTCTAAGTATCTTCTTGATGATGAATTTATTGGTCCTCTCTTTGCTTCCTAAGCCGACAATCTCATTTTTGATGAGAGCTAGCCTAGAGTACATTTCAGCGACGCCTTCACCATCCTTCATCTTGAACTTGTGAAGCTGACTTTGGAGCACATACAACTTAGATTCTCTAACAGAATCAGTACCTTCGTGCATATCGATCAAAGTATCCCAAATCTCTTTTGCATTCTCAAGGCGGCTGATTTTGTTGAATTCTTCGGGGCATTGACAGTTAAAGATGATGTCGCATGCATGTGCGTTGAGTTGCAACATCTTCACTTCATCCACTGTCGCATCACGATCCGGTTCACGCCCTTCTCCAAAGAAATCACCTTGCACACCAACACTAATAACAACCCATACGTGAGGATTAAAACCAATAATATGCATTTTCATCTTATGCTTCCAATTAGCAAAATTAGTGCCATCGAAGTATGGACCTCTATGGTTATAAATTCCCACACTATATGTCATACTCTCCTAGGTTGTGAAACCAAAACAATGGAGACCAAATATCTGATACCACTTGTAGGATCAAAAGTATGTCTAGAGGGGGGATCAGTCTACTTGACAAGATAAAAACTTAGCGTTTTCCCAATTTTAGATGATGGCCAGTTTTAGCAATTATGGCAAGCCAAGTACAACCTACACATATAGTTCTAAGAGTATAACAGCAGATGTAAAACATGCAAGTGTAAAGTAAAGGTGTAAGGTAGGGAGATCAAACACATGAGGTTGACATGGCGATTATTGGCATGGTTCCGATAGGAGGCGCTATAATACGTCCATGTTAGTGGAGACTTCACCCCATGAAGGGTAACGGCTGCAGAGTCCACGGGGGGCTCTACCCACGAGGGGTCCACGAAGAAGCGGCCTTGTCTGTTCCACCACGGCTTCCGTCCACACACGACTAGCCTTACTCACGATAGATCTTCACAAAGTAGGCGATCTCCTTCCCTTACAAACATCTTGGTTCAACTCCACAACACGAGGTAGGAGGGTCCCAAGCGACACCTAACCAATCTAGGAGGCACCACCCTCCAAAAGGTAATAGATGTGGTAGAACGATGAACTCCATGCTCTTGTGCTTATAAAGATAGTCTCCTCAACAAAAAATCACTCTCTCAGAGAATAGGCATAGGTTGGAGAGATTGATTTGGTGGAAAGCAATTTGGGGAGGCTGGACATCAAGTTTCAAATGATTGGATTGGAATATCTTGGTCTCAACACATGAGTAGGTGGCTCTCTCTCAGAAAAATGGATCTGGCAATGAAGTGTGTGTTCTGTGTGCTTCTCCCAAGAATGAGAGGTGTGTGAAGGGGTATATATAGGATGTCCCCAAAACCCAATTGTTACACCTAAAGTGGACAACTCGGTGACACCGAAGTCATCAACTCGGTGGTACCGACTTGCACTACAGGTAGCAACTTTTGAATCTCGGTGAAACCGATATACACAACTTGGTGGCACCAAAAAGGTGGCTAACGGTCAGGTGACGCAACTCGGTGACACCGATACTCAAACTCAGAAATTCCGATTTTGTGTACCAAGGCAACAGAAAGTTGGTCACCTAAACTCGGTAGCACCGACATGGTTTCGGTTGCACCAATTTGGTGGCTTTGGCTAGGGTTCTGTATGAGATAAAAATTGGTAGTGCCGAAATTATAATTTGGTGGCGCCGATTTTGAGTATGTGGGTTTAGACAGAATGGTTATGTGGGAAAAATGACTGGGTATTTTTGGTGGCTATCTCTGAGCACTTGAGCAATCAGTTCATTTTAATACCTCACCCCCTTTTAATAGTATTGGATTTCCTATGGACTCAAAAGTGATTTCTCGCAAATATAAAATGAAGAGTATTCTAACTTGAAGCTTGGCCCAATCTTACTCCTTTCTTGCATCAAGGGACATCTCCACATAAGCCTTTAGCCAATGGACCTTTTGAACTTTTCTGAAATATACTTGGATAAACATATTAGTCTAATGATGCATATCTTGTGATCAATTATCGAAACCACCCTAGGGAGAAACTGTGCTTTCAAGGGCTACCGTCACTACCCCTAATGGCCCCACCGCAACCCCCGGCTCCTGTGCTTCCCCCAGTGCCATGGGACCTAGCTCTGCTAGCGGTGCTACATTCCGCCTCTACATCATCAAACTACACCGGCGGCGGTGACTCGTACATGGATAATGGTGCTATGGCCCACATGGTCGCTCATCCAGGTACCCTCCACACCTCCTATCCTGTCAAAACTTCTACTCGTATCACCGTCGGTGACGGCACCTCTCTTCCTAATACTCATATAGGACATGCATCTTGTCCTTCTTCATCCATGCCACTTTATTTATCTAACATCTTAGTTTCACCCGATCTTATCCAAAAACTTGTTTTTGTTCGCTACTTACACGTGAAAATTGCGTTACCGTTGAATTTGAGATGTTTGGTTTTTGTGCAAGGACACTCGTACCCGAATGGTGCTCCACCGATGTGAAAGTCATGATGACCTCTACCCGGTCGGCTCCTGTGCCTCCACCACCTCCACCGCTCTTGTTCCCCTTGCCACCGGTGTGGACCTTTGGCACGCTCGCTTGGGTCATTCCAACCCCGCCACCCTTTGTCGTATTCTTTGGAGTTTTTATTTCACGTGTAATAAGATCGAGGATCACTCTTGTCATGCTTGTCACCTCGGCAAACATACTCGTCTTCCCTTTCGCGCTTCTTCTCATGTTGCATCGTATCCGTTTGAGTTAATTGATAGTGATGTATGGAGCTCTCCTTTTGCAAGTAATACAGGCTACTCCTACTATCTTGTCATCCTTGACGATTTTTTGAATTTTGTGTGGACCTTCCCATTGAGGTGCAAGTCCGACACCATAACCACTCTTTCTGCCTTTTATTCCCACGTCTCTACGCAGTTTGGGCATGCCATTCTTGAATTCCAAACAGACAATGGGAAGGAGTTTGACAACCTGGCTGTTCATATTACCTGCCCCTACACTTCGCAACACAACGGTCGCACTAATCGCATCCTTCGCACTCTTAACGACTGTGTTCGTACGCTTCTCTTGCATGCCAATGTGCCTCCGCGCTTCTGGCCTGACGCGCTTGGCACTACATCACTCCTCCTTAACATTCGTCATTGCCTTACTCGCATAAACTTTGCACCTCACCATCTTATTTTTGGTTCACCACCCTCTTATGACGAGCTTCACATTTTTGGCTGTCTCTGCTACCCTAGCATCGCCTCTACCGCGCCTCATGACCTTGCACCTCGCTTCGTTGCCTACATCTTCCTTGGCTACCCACCTAACACTAAAGGCTACCTCTGCTATGATCCCGTCTCTCACCGTGTGTTCACCTCATGGCACGTTTACTTTGATGAGAAGGTGTTTCCCTTTCAACATGTACCCGCTGACATCGCCTCGCCGCTGGCCACGAACGGCGCTTCGACAAACCCATGTGGTGGACGACCTCGGTTGGCCCTTAGACCACCGCGAGGATTTGGCGCTACTCGCGCTGTGAGCCGGCCCACGGGCCCCGCCTCCGACCATGCCTCCCCGACGACCGTGGGGTCGGACTCCGTGTTGGTCGACCTGGAATCCTCCCGTAGACGCTGCCTCGACTCCTGGTGCAGCCGACGCCTCTGCTACCTCGCCCTCCTCCAGTGCGGCCAGCTCGCCTTCACTGCTGTCATTGCCCGCGGTGCCGGAGTTTCCGCCTCGCCCTATGACCCAGGCTCGAGCCGATATCCATCGTTCGAGCCTGCGTTACTCCAGCGACGAGTACCTCCTGGTTGCGTCCACCTTTGAGCCGTCACCGCTTCCCGTCTCTGTGCGGGCAGCCCTCCGTGATCCTCACTGGCTCGTCGCGATCCAGGATGAGTTCAACGCTCTTCAGCGGAACCGCACTTGGACATTGGTTCCCCGAGCTCCTCATGCCAACGTCATCAGCGACAAGCGGGTGTTTCGCCACAAGACTCATTCGGACGACAGTCTTGAGCGCTACAAGGCCCGTTGGGTGGTCCGCAATTTTCATGAGCATGTTGGAGTTGACTTCATTGAGACGTTTGCACCAGTTGTCAAACCGAGCACGATCTGCACCGTTCTCTAGCTAGTGGTCTCTCGCGGCTGGCATGTTCATCAGATGGATGTCTCGAACACCTTCCTTCATGGTCACCTTGCTGAGCAGTCTATTGTGAGCAACCCACCGGTTTCGTCGACGCCACTCATCCTGGTCATGTGTGCTTGCTGTCTCGGTCTCCCTACGACCTTAAGAGAGCTGCTCGCACTTGGTACCAGCATATCACTGGTTTTCTACAAACACTGGGCTTCCATGCTACCAGCTCGGACGCCTAGTTGTTCGTTCTTCACCATGGCGACACGAGTGCTTACTTGATGCTCTACGTTGATGACATCATCCTGACAGCCTCCTTTGTAGCCCTTCTTCAGCAAATTACTCTCCGGCTGAGTGACGAGTTTGCCATCAAGGATTGGGGGGGCTCTTCATTACTTCCTTGGTATTGAGGATGTTCGGCGACCTGACAACTCCTTTCTTCATCAAAAGAAGTATGTGCATGAACTGCTTGAGCACGCTGGTATGCTCAACTGTCATCCTGTCGCTACTCCTATTGACACAAAGGCCAAGGTGTCTACTCATGAAGGTTCACCCATGTCCAATGCTCCATTCTACTGATCTATCGTTGGTGCTCTTTAGTATCTAATGCTCACCAGACCAGACTTGTAGTATGTCGTTGATACGTCCAAAATGCATCACTATTTTGTATCATAATTTATCTCTATTCATTGATATATTTCACATTATGATGACGCACTTCTAGTGTTTTGCATTATTTTACACAGTTTACAACTTTCCGGTGCCGAAACAGCAGACGCAAGATTCAACGGAGAAAATAGCACGAAGAGTTGCAATATCAGAACATCTCCAATTGCGCTGAAATTTTGAGGGAAGAAGTTTCCGAACAGATCACGAAGACTGGCTGAAGGAGGGCCGGAGGGGGGCCATAGGTCGCCCAGGCGACCTGCTGGTGCGGGCCACCCCTAGGCCGCGCCACGAGGCCGCCTGGGTGGTGGGTCCTGCCTCTGGTGCTCTCCTTTGCCCTATATGTTCCTCTTGATCTAAGAGTTACAGGGGCAGAAGAGTTTTCGCGATTCTGCCGCCGCTCCGCGGCAAAAACCTACAGAGAATAAAAGACCTTTCCGGCGGGCAGATTCCGTCGGGGAGAACTCCTCCCAGAAGGGGAGATCGTCCTCATCGTTATCACCATCATCACAGGCATCATCTATATCATCATCACCATCATCACCAGCACCAGCACCATCTCCACCTTCATCCCATCTACTTAACCATTGCAATCAGACTTGTACCTTGCACTATTCATCCCCTCTACTCTACCGGTGTTGATTACTCTTTTGTGGTGAATTCTATTGAGTTTTGTTGGAGAATTATTGTTATGACCAGATTGTTAATCATATTTTCATCACCTCTGATCATGATCTCTTTCATGTCTTGTGATTAGTTCCGTTAGTTCTTGAGGACATGGGAAAATTCTAGATGCTAGTAGTCATATGATGTTGAAGTAATATGTGTTGATTGGTATTTAAGTTATGGTGTTATTCTTCTAGTGGTGTTATGTGAATGTCGACTACATAACACTTCACCTTTTTAAGGACCTAGGGGAATGCAACGTGTATAAAGAATGCTTATGGTGGGTTGCCGGAGTAACAGAAACCTGAACCCCATTTTGCATACTTTTGCATGAGGGAGTATTGGATCCTAAAGTTTATTTCTATGGTTAGGCTTTGCCTTAATTTCTCTCTTGTATTTGCAGATGCTTGCAAGAGGGATTAATCATAAGAGTGTACTTGTCTTAGCCTAGACGGTGCACTAGTTAAGATCCACCCACATAACACTTATAAGTAGAAAACATAGTACTAGACGGAATATGGTGAAAGCACTTGACTATCTCTCTCGTGTGTCCTCAGGAACACCTTAGTATTTATAAGTTTAGTCCCTCGGCTTGTCCTTTGTGCTTAAAAGGATTGGGCCACTTGCTGCACCTCGGCACCATTTACTTTACTTGCATTTATTTCCTTGTTGCTTATACTAGAAAACCCATAAGAAGTTACCTTTCAGTACTTGCATTCATTTCTTGCTCAAGATCACTTGTCAATACCTCTGCTCCTCGTTGGGTTCGACACTCTTACTTATCAAAAAGGCTACAATAGACCCCCTACACTTGTGGGTCATCAGCCGCCCAGCAGGTGTGCCTCCATATGCACGCCCCTTGTGACTCCCACTAGACACTCGCAAAATGGATTCTCCGCTATATCCGTGGCACGATGTCCCTCGGACTCACTCTCACAATGTCTCCCTCTATGAATCTGGTGGCCTACTCTGATGTTGATCGGGTTAGTTTTCCTGACACACGCCGGTCCTCGTCCGGCTACTGCGTCCACCTAGGTTCCTCACTCATCTCATGGGCATCGAAACAACAACCCATAGTATTTCCCTCTAGAACGGAGGCTGAGTACTGAGCAGTTTCTAACACAGTTGTTGAGTGCTCATGGCTTCGACCGCTACTTGAGGAGTTGCATCATGGTGTCACTAAGGCCATGGTCGTCTATTGTGACAACATCTCTGCTGTGTATCTTCCTGCCAACCCCGTTCATCATCGTCAGACGAAGCACATCGAGCTTGATATCCACTTTGTGCGTGAACAAATCTCCCTTGGTCACATTCGGGTTCTTCATGTTCCGACCGCACAATAGTTCGTCAATGTGAGGACTAAGGGACTGCCTACTTCCAGCTTTGTGGACTTTCGTTCCAGCCTGTGTGTCTCTGGTGACGCTTTGACTACGGGGGGGGGGGGGGGGGGGTTGAGTATATATTTGTGCATGTATATTGTGTCATAGGGCCACCTCCTAGTTCATTGTATAGTTGAGGTTGAGGCCCATCTTGTACCTTATATATACGGGCCTCGTGCACCCAATCAATATTAGGAGTTGCACAACTCAAACCTAAGTCTCTACATACTAGACACATCCAAGACGACATGCATTCCCTAAAACGACTTTTATTATAGAGCTATTGAAGTTGCTCTTAGGCCCAAGTATGAGCCAATACAACCAAGTAAAAGCATCACACACCAAGGACAAAATTTTCCTTATCCTCCAATAAGGAATCTCTATAGGTAATTAGGTCATGTAAAATACACCTAACCTTTTTAATACCAATAATAGTCAAGACACCTATCCATATAAGCGTGGCACACTAATGTTGAGATCTCCATACCACTGCCATATAAAGGCAACATGGACACAGTACAAGGGATCCCTTTTTCACTTAGAGATCTCACGGCTTCTCATCAGGACCTAGTCCATCTTGTTAGGGCTTAGACCCCCTCCCCTACCTCCCCAATATTGTATTACATTGTGCTCTCCACATATAATAGAAATATAAAAAAGAAATGCAGCAAGTAGGGGGTTTTACCCCACATTGGGGCTTGAACTTTGGTAAAATCGTGTGTCCCCTTTTACTTCTGTCATAGATATACAAGTAACCTAGCATGACCCACCTATGAATATCAATCCATGCACTCACTCTAGTATCGATGTTAGGATTCAACAATAAAACTTTAAGAGTTGCCATTAACCGTGGAAACGTCATGATATCATATTGGATCTATATCGTCATTCTTGTCTTCATATCGGTTGATGATGAACCTTCAAGAACAACAACATGTCGCAAGGAAAATGATAAGAAAATCATGAGGACTTGGCACAGAAGATGTACATTAATGCTTTTTCAAGCGTGTTCACCTTCTCGGCCTTGAAATGCGAAGCAGGGTTGCCAATCATGTGAGACCTACTTATCTGATATTCTTCTGTTAGTTTTTTTTCCAGATATGTACATTTTCTTTATAAATATAATACATAAATGCCATGTGTTGTTACTGTGATAGTAATGTAGAACATCACAATTTTCTTCAAACCATCTCAAATTTTTACCATGACATTCTAAGATCATATTATGGCACCATGCTGTGTTCCATGTTTTCACAGTTTGTTTACGTTTTCAAGAATTAGGTAAACAATGAACTCCATGTTTGCAGTTGAGCATTTGTCACAAAGTTACTTGAAATTTCTGTTAATTCCTTGCATAAGGCATATACATGTGCAGAAGACCCCAAGCATGATTCTTTGACACGTTTTTGTGCATTAATTCATGTACCAATAGTTTAATTTTGAACTACTTCCATGGAATGCCACAAAAATGCACCAAATGACTTCATTATAGCAAATGAGCAAAAAAAAGCCAAATTTGAACATGAATGGTTCCATGGTGTATGAAAGTGTAATATTTTTCAAGGCGAAACAATGAAGGATGTGTCAATTTCTTCAAACTTGATGCACTATGTGTCGAAACAATGACCCTTCCTCGGAGATGGTTCACTGTCTAAACAGTCTACGCCACAATTTTCTTCAAACCATCTCGAATTTTTACCATGGCATTCTGCGATCTTATCATGACACAATTTCAAGTTTCAAGTTTTTAAGAGTTTGTTTATATTTTCAAGAAGTAGGAAAAAAATAAAGTCCATGTTGGCGGTTGAGCTTTTGCCACCAAGTTATTTCATATTTCTGGCCATTCCTTGCATAAGGCATACAAATGTGCACAAGACCCAAGTATGATTTTTGACCTAGTTTTGTGCCTAATTCATGTACGAGTAGTTAATTTTGCATTACTTCCATTAAACTCTATAGAGATGCACTAAATTATTTAAATATCGCAAATGGGCCCCGAAAAAGGCCAAATTTGAACATGAATAATTCCATGGTCTACGAATATAATCGAACGTTTTTCAAGGTGATACGACATAAAAATGTTTCAATTTTTTTCCAAACTTGACACACTCCCTCTTGAAACTATGATCCTTTGTCGGAGATGGTTCGGTTTCTAATAATTGCCGTTCATAATTTTCTATAAAGCATTTACCACAACATTATGAGATCATATCATGACATCATATCAAGTTTGAAGTTTTTCGGAGTTAATATACATTTTGAAGAATCAGAAAACAATAAAAACCATGTTTGTAGTTGAGCATCTACCACAAAGTTATTTGAAATTTATTTTCATTCTTTGCACGAGGCTTATACATGTGACAAGACCCCAAGTATGATTTTTGACCCATTTTTCTGCACTAATTCACGTACCAGCCGTTCAGTTTTGAACTACTTTCATTAAATGCCATAGTAGTGCACTAAATGACCTAAATATAGCAAATGAGCCCCCCAAAAAAGTCAAATTTAAACATGAATGATTCCATGGTGTATGAATAGCGTAGTTTTTTTAACGTGAGACGACGAAGCATGTGCAAAAATTCTTTCCAAATTTGAGATACTCCCTCACGAAACCACAATCCTTCGTTGCACATCATTCAGTTTCTGAAGTGTGTACATCGTAATTTACTACAAACCTTCTCATTTTTTACCAAGGCATTCCAACATCATATCATGACACCATGAAAAGTTTTTCAAAATTAATTTACATTTTAAAGAATTAAAATGTCATTTCTATTGACCTAACCGCACACGCAAAATTTGTAGAAACTATGTGCAATCGGCATTCCTCGAAATAAATATCCCCTTTGGCCAACCTCCTTCTTCCCTCTCTTCTATCTTCCCTCACCACCACCAAATCCTACTTCTTCTCTCTTTCCTAGCCACCCAAAGTCATTGATATCTCCATTTTGTATCATGTTTTTTCTACTATTCTTTATAGTATTTTACAGTTATATTTCACATTTTATGTAATTATAATGTATTTTATCTCTTAATTAAAAGTTCTATCACAAGAGGGAGATTACCGACAAGTGGAATTCTAGACCTGAAAAGAGCTACAACAGCGATAACTATTCTATCGAGATCCAAATGACCTGAAAAATTATGGAAATTCATTTTGAAATATATAATATTAGAAGAAAAATATACTAGATAAGACCCTCCATGGACACACAAGCTGAGGGGCGTGCCACCTACACTTGTGGGTCCAATAGAGGTCCACTAATGCCTATCTTTTGGTATATGAACTAGTGATGTTAGCAATGATTATATCAATACTTTTGAGTACTTGAGTGATTCAAACTGGCTGGACAAGGGTGATTCATTGAGTAAAATTTTCTAGGAACTAATTTTGAAAGATATGAAGGGATCCAACACTTGAAACTATGGAATATGCCTAGCTAGGGGCGTAAAACAATAGCGCATGTTGGGAGGCAAACCAATAGTTATCTTATTTTTTTTCCTTTTACTTTCTATTAGCATGTGATAACATGATTATTGACTCTGTAATAATTGTGTTTTTATGTTTTAATTAGTGTTTATGCCAAGTAAAGCCATTGGGATGATTTGCATGATGAGTAGGATTGATACGGTGAAAAAACAGAAACTTTCATGCCGAGTGCAGAATTTATCTGATTATACTAGAAGCTATTTTAAGCTGATTATATTACACAATACTTACATACAAATTCCCTAGGTCATTCTAATTTTTCAGATTTTTTGGAGTTACAGAAGTATGGCAATTAAATATATTACTACTGATTGTTCTGTTTTAAACAAATTCTGTTTTTGCATGCATAGTTTGCTTGTTTTGATTATGCTATGAATTATATCGGGGGGGGGGGGACAAGCCATGGAAAAGTTATAATACAATAAGTTATGCTAAAATAAAAGAAGAATCAATTTATCACAGTACCTAAAAGAGTTTATTATGTTGCTTATCCTAACGGATCTCACGAAGTTTTGTTGAGATTTGTGTGATTGAAGTTTTTAAGTTTTGGGTATTATCTCGATGGACAAAGGAATTAGAAGTGGAAAGATCCTAAGGTCGGGGATGCCCAAGGCACCCCAAGGTAATATTATAGGAAGACTCAAGCGTCTAAGCTTTGAGATGCCCTGGGAAGACATCCCTTCTTTCATCTCAATCCATCGGTATGTTACTTCTAGCTACATTTTTATTCATCACATGATATGAGTTTTGCTTGGAGCATCATTTGCTTTTGTTTAATTTTACTTTCAGTTTGCCAGAATCATTTTTTTCTGGAGACACCTATTTGAGAGATAGACACCATCATCATGATTTGTTAGAATCACTGTTCAAGAATTCGTCCGATTAACCAGTTAACTTACCAGTTAATCGCTACTCTTAGGGTGACCGAATCGAATAACACCTATTCATCGTGTTAACTTGTCATGCCGATTAATTTGCCAGTTAGACCGATTAATGAGTTTTCATACCGATTAATTAGTTGCCAGACCGATTAATCACTACTCGCCTATTAACTGGTGGGCTAAAGAATACCAAAATTTTGGCACATAATGCCTCCCACCCCCTCTTTCTACTAAATACCAAGGGTTTGGCCCTCCTCGCGCTTCCTCATGCTCCTTTCATCCCCTCCTAACCTGACCGGTGGCTAGTCGTGTTCTCACCAGTGCCAGTCTCCACACTACACCTGCAAGATCTAGTTGCTCCACCATTCTGGTCGCTTGCCTTGACCCCACCATCCTCTCCCATGGGATGCTCCCCAATATCTTCCTCAATGGCGTCACCATCAGGCAAGGTACTATCATCTCCCCCCATATCTTAGTGGAGAGTCCAACATTCATATATTAGTAGATTATGAATTACAATTTTGTAGATGGATGGATGGAACTCTTGGGTTTGGATGTTATCTTTAGTATATTATGTGATGTATGTTAGCAAGTATATGGATAATTTTAAATGTTTAATTGCTCATTTTGAATTTTGAGATTTTATATATTTGGATGTATAACGATTATTAATTTTACCTCTTATCTATTTTTTATATGCCTACAATAGAATATTTTGGTATATTACATAGCTAGGTGCATGGAATTATGGTATGATACATAAATAATTTAGATATAAGTTGGCAAGTTTTTGTTTAATATACCGATTAATGGTCGACCGATTAATCCAGTTAATAGGACGATTTACCAATTAATCGCTACTCCCAAGCCAACCGAGCAGCTACCAGTTATCGATTTCTTGAACAATGGTTAGAATACTCTATGTGCTTCACTTATATATTTTGAGCTTAACAATTGCTCTAGTACTTCACTTATATCTTTTTTGCGCAGGGTGGTGGGGTAGATTTTATAGAAATATTATGCTCTCGTTCTTCACTTATATTTGTTTGAGATTTAATAAAAAGTGATGGTAATTTGCATGGGTCATAATACTAGATAAAAAATAATGAGTGTTCAATAAGTGATAATTAAAACCATCATGGAGCACATATAGAGAAATTGTGGTTAATGATATTGATTTGCTGATAAGTAAGGTGTGAGTGCATAATCATTAATTTGGAGAGGTGTTTTTATTAAGATATGTTAAAACTTCTTGAACATCGAAAAAATTAAAAGGGCATGGTGATGATGTTGGAGCATTTTTATTCCTCATTGAAAACCTAGTGTTATTTCGAGTCGGAGTCGTGCGATGGTTAATTCCTACCAAACCTCTCCCTCGAGGCATGCAACTAGTACTTTGATTTGTGATAAGACTAATAAAACTTTGCAATAAGTATATGATTTCTTTATGAATAATGTGACACCATGGACATACGCAATCTCACCTCCTCATATTTGCTAGCCTCTCTGGTACCATGCATAGCCCACTCTCACCTCGAGGATTGGTGCAACTTTTGCCGGTGGATCCAAACCCCATGACATGATAAGCTCTGTTGCACATAAGCCTTGTTATATCCTCCTCAAAACAGCCACCATACCTACATAATATGGCATTTACAAAGCCATTCCGAGATATATTGCCATGCAAATTCCATCGTCACTTCACATGACTAGTTCATTCATCATGATATTGCTTTGCATGATCATATAGAGATGACATAGTATTTGTGGCGAAGCCACCATTCATAAATATCATTTGTGGCAAATCCACCAAATATCATATGCTGAATACATATCATGCTAGATTGTTGCACATCCTAGTACACTGCTAGGGGCATTCATATTGAGGTCATGTTGCTTCATTCATCATATTGAGTTATCCATGAGTTGTAAGTAAATAAAAGTATGATGATCATCATTTTTCGAGCATTGTCCAAGTGAGGAAATAAAGATGGGGGGAGGCCAAATGAGCCCACCATAAAAATGAGAGAAAAAGAGAGAAGGGACTTTGCTAGTATCCTTTACCACACTTGTGCCTCTAAGTGGCACCATGTTCATCATGTAGAGAGTCTCATGATATATCATTCATATGCTAGTGGGAATCAAAACTTTTATAAACTTGGCTTGTGTATTCTGATAACACGCTTCCTGAAATGCCCGAGGTCTTCACGAGCAAGCAAGTTGGATGCACATCCTACCTAGCTTGAGTGGAGCTTTCATACACTTATAGCTCTAGTGCATCCTTTTCATGGAAACCCCTACTCCTTGTGTCAATATCTATCAATGTGTATCTACATAACCCGTTGATACGCCCAGTTGATACAATACTATCTTCTCCACCTTTCAACCCCTTTGAAACCTACCATCTTACTCTATTCCACCTATATGCTATGTCTAATGGTTCACACTCATGTATTGCGTGAAGAATAAAAAGTTGATGCATATTGAAAAGGTACGATCCAATTTCCTGACTTGGGCACTGTGGTGCTTGACATATGTAGTTATGTGGTGAAGATGGAGCCATGCCTTGCTAATACAATAAATATTGGAAGCGTTGAAACAATCTTTAAGGATCGTACACTTTGAAAACTTCATTGTTTTGCTACGTCTCCAACGTATCTATGAATATATTTTTGTTAATATTTGTTAATTTGTCATTTCTCCATGAGCATACATGCATAAGAATACATCATGGATAGCATGTCACATCAAAAAATATGTTTTTATCATTTACCTACTCAAGGACGAGCGGGAACTAAGCTTGGCGATGCTTGATACGTCTCCAACGTATCTATAATTTTTTATTGTTCCATGCTATTATGTTATCTTTTTAGATCACTTTTTAGGCACTTATCTACCAATTTATATTATTTTTTAGCACTAAACTATTGACCCAGTGTCGAGTGCCAGTTGTTGTTTTCTGCACGTTTTCCACTTTTCAGGTTCCAGTACCAAACGTAACCTAATTGACCTCAAACTTTTTGTGAATTTTTTCTGGACCACAACAAGACTGTGTAGCATCGTACGGAGGTCACAAGACATCAAGACACGACCTGGGGGAGGGGGTCGTGGCCTGATGGCTTGTGGCTGCCTCATTGCTCTCTCGATCGTGTTCTCTGGCCTATAAATTCTTATTTACCCCAAAACCTTCCAACGAGGTCCCAAAACACTTTTTACGCCGCCATAAGTCGATCTTCAGATTGGAGGCCATCTAAAGCTCCGTTCTGGCACTCTGTCGAAGGGGCATCAAACACGGAGGGCTTCTTCATCAACCTTGCTGCCCTCATGATGATGTGGGAGTAGTTCACCACACACTTACGGGTCCATAGCAGTACTTAGATGGCTATATATGTCTCTTTGATCTTCAATACTATGATCATCACATCTTCACTTTGATCCATATGATGTAACTCTTTTGTACGGTGTGTTTGTTGGGATTCGATGAATTTTGGTTTATGTTCAGATTATTCATGATAAATATTTGAGTCTCCTCTGATCTAGAAAATGATTCTTATGTGCATGATTATGATAGCTTCGTAATTCTCTCCTATCTATTGGAATAGTTTGGACAACTAGATTTATAATTCTTCGGTGAGAGAGGTGCGTTGTAGTAGGTTCAACTTGGCGAGTTTCTATATCCGAGTGACAGAAGGGGACAAGTTGCATCTTTGTGTTGCTGCTACTAAGAGTAAAACGATGGTGTTTATTCATATTGGTTGAGTTTACTTTGTCTACATCATGTCATCTTACTCCAACCATTACTTCGGTTGTCATGAGCTTAATACGTAGAGAGGCAAGCATATAAGCGCTCTTGAAGTGAAGTAATAGTAATAGGTGCAGGAAGGAGTCGGCCTATTTGTTTATGGACGTGATGCCTATATTTACATGATCATTACCGTGAAAATCGCATAACTATCCGCTCTTCTATTAATTGCCCAACAGTAATTTGTTTACCCATCATGTGCTATTTTTATGAGAGATACCATTAGGGAAAGCTATGGCCCCAGGTCTATTCACAACATATTGCTAAAACCTCCAATACCCTGTTGCCATTTACCTGCCTTTATTTTATTTTGCATTTTAAAATTATCTACAATTATCTACACACCTCATTCACTTGCAAATAATGAGACCAAGGGGATTGACAACCCTCTTGCCCGCGTTGGGTGCAAACTGTTTGTTCTTTTGTGTGCAGCCGTTGAAGGCAGTTGTGGTTGATATTCCTATTAGTTTGATAAACCTTGGTTTCATAACTGAGGGAAATACTTACCCACTTTGTGCTGCGATAACATGTTCCTCTTCACAGGAAACCAACGCAGATCACGAGTATCATGCATCAAAAGTGAGGGGTGTTGTCAGAATAAGGTCTCCCGGTGATCGGTGACAAACTCTAAGTTCCCGAACCTGATCTCTTGATCAGGGGCGAGGCTTCCAACCCGGTCTAAGTGACCAGTTGGATCGGCATGCAGCACCATGCTGCCGAACGCAAAGATCTGCCCGATGCAGATGTCGGCGTTTATGATGAGGCGAGCAATCAACCCTTCTTGCGACCCTACATTGAAGCTCTCAATGAAAGCATCAATGTCGGTGTCAAAATCGGCTGATCTCGAGTAGGGGTCCAAACTGTGGACCTTGGGTTGATGGGTAACAAGAGACAAAGGAGACGATATTTTACCCCGGTTCAAGCCCTCTTGATGAGGTAAAACTCTACGTCCTGCTCTTGTTGGTATTGATGGAATAGTATGGAGTACACAGTTGATCTTTCTCAAGATTGGATGTTGTGGTCTAAAAGCCCTAACAGTGATGAGCTTAATGTATCCTACGAACTATGCCCCCGGTTTTATATAGATACCAGGGGTGCTTGAGTTAGACAAAGTTGTTTACAATAGAGAAGGAATATGTCGATTACTATGTTGCCTTGGATCATTATGCCAAGTCTTCAGAAGAGTCCATCTTGATTCCGATACTTCCAATGATGACCGAACATGCCCGAGAGTTCGCTTATGAGAATAGATAGACGACCCGAGGACCCCTTAGTCCCAGACAACGTCAGCTGTCATGCATGCATGCGAGGAGGAGGTGCGCCTAAAGGAGGAGGAGGAGGAGGCCTATGAGAAGAAGTTGGCGGAGGCCATTGCACTCTCCACTGCCGACGAGTGTGTTGTGCCATCGCTGGCCCCGCCGCCCCCATCAAGCCAGGGTCGGTGGTCCTCATGCCCGAGCTATACGCCCGAGAAAGGGTGGTGCACGAGTAGGTCAGCGCGCCACCCATCTAGTCCGGTGCGACGTTGGAGCCGGAGGCGGCCTACTTCGAGCACTGCTAGCAGCGACGAGTGTCAGAGGAGGACGCACAGGCCCGGCGGATCGAGTTGATGGAGCGCGAGGCCGAAGCTGAGGAGGAGAAGCGACATGCTGCCCAGCGAGCGCCGGTGCAACCACCAACGGACAACGTCATCGCCGCCTTGGAGACGGCCTTCCCTTGGGCTGGCCCGACGCTGACGCTCGTCGACCTCACCGGCCCCGACAACAACTAGGAGGACGCCTAGGGCGGCGCACCTCCTTATTTTTTGTTTATTTAATTTTATATTTAATGTAATGTGGACTATCGCCGGCCTTCTAGACCGGCATTAAATGTTTAATTAATGGTTCCTATATTTTTAAAATGTTTACTTTTGGTTTTTTTGTGCCACCTAAAATGGATCGCTCGCTGCGTTAGGCGCAAGAACCGACCCAATTGCAAAAGCGGACATGGATGTCCTCCGGGCCAACCCAAACGGACAAAATGCGGACATAGCGCGCATCAGTTTGGGTCGGCCGGTTGGAGTTGTTCTTAAGCCACTAATAACAGGAGTCTATTTTAGTTGGATAATTGTTGATTCAGTTGTGCAGATTGCTGAAGAAAATCTGTAGACAGAAATTGGGTGAGGTAAGAGAACCCGCAATGGTATGAATCCATATAGGAATGACAACGGTCAAAATAAAAATGCGAATTACATGCATGTCATAGCAAATACGTTCGGCTATGCCATTACTAAAATGACAACATGATTTTTGGTTGCAGTCAATAATTAAAAGCTAAATAGATCAAAGAAGAGATGGTTTCACCGTTTTTAGACAATGGGCTTTAAACCTCATCTTGATGACTTATATTTTAATAAAAGAAAGGATAATATTTTCCTATTAATGGTTAGCACATAAACTTTCCACAGGATTTCTTCAAGAAAGAAACACGTAGGATGGAAATCAGAAACTGACATGTGGTCCGGTCAAGAAGCGACTTCAATTTTCCATAGGATTTCTTCAAGAAAGAAACACGTAAATAGACAAAAGTTCCTCTCAACAACCAAGCAAGATTGCAAGTATGTGTTACGAAATTCAGCTTGAACAATAATATACCATTTTGATGCAAAGTTGCATCAATTAGTCTAGATAACCATAAGTAACAATGAGTGCTCCTAAGAGAACCGTGGAAGCCAACATATATGCTCCCTTGCTCCTTTGTCTATCTATTGTAAAATTCACTTCTGAAATAACAAGAAACTTGTAAGCCATACATGTAACTTTGTTCTACATGTACAAAAATAATTTAGTTCTGAAGTCGTACCATATCTCGTAATTTTTTAGTCACTTGGTCCAGTTATGTGGACATGGCGTTTTCATTGTTAGTTTCTAGTAGTGACAAAAGAAGCTTGAGTAACTGTAACAATCAAACTGACAATTTCCACGAATCCACATAGCAATTAATATCCAGTTTGTGCAAGCAAGTACCTAATTTAGATGTTGTAAATCTAGGTTGTTGGCACGTGACCTAACCTTACAACATAGTATTTTGGTCAGTGTTAGTGCTTTGTTAGTTTGATTGGTACTAAATCCTATAGAATGCACATATAAGCATCATGTTGTATGTAAGACGATATATAGCTTGATGAACATCAATCAAACTGAAAGTGTCCAATAGTATACAATATAAAAATATACCTGATTTATTAGTTAGCATAGTCTTTGCTTTAGTTACCGTGGCATTAGGATCTTGTAGGTGTCAATGATGGATGATCTGAAAACTGCAAAAACAGTATACTCAAGTGATTGTGATCCGGATAATTCAGAAAAACAAGCAGCACAAATAAAAACTTCCCTTGGCCATTGTGTCCACCACTATCGTCATCGGCTCACCGCCGCTAATTTTGAGGTTGCCTCCTACTGGCTTGCCACCTCTTGCCAATCTAACCTTTGGCAAGTAAACAATCAAAAAAGTAGTGAAGAAATAGGTATTTCTATGGTGAACCACCACAAGACGCAGGTCTATCATGAAAAAAAATCACTGGCAAAATATAGGGTGCTTGAGAAGCCATAATTGAACCCAAGGGAGATTACCCAGAGGTGGACCTTGCTAGTAGGTGATAGGGGAATTGAAGAACCAGCAGATTATTGTGGTGGTAGGAATGATCGAGAAGTACTTGCAGTGACCCATCTGATGGCGAGGCATGGTGGTGCTCCTCAGGGAAACAATTGTGCCGGGGAAGACCGCGTCGCCTCGGGAGAAGGAAATCCAGGATGCTGCCACCCCGCACGGAAGCGAGTTCCTCCTCAATCGGTCACGACGTCTGTGTGCACTTCCCTACTCCATGGTTGATGACCCGACGAAGAGGAGATGAAGGGAGGGGCATGCTAGGAAGACGACGAAGGAGGAGTGTCCATTTGTGGAGTCATCGTCGCGCCTCATCATCCCTTAAGCCTAAAAACGCACAGCATCACAAACACAATCGAAAAGACTACAAAAAACAACAAATCAAGCTATGCCATTGAAATTACATAAAGAACAATACTCACCAGGAATAGAACCACCATCAGGAGCCAACCCCCCATCAGAATCATCAACGAAAGAAGAGGAGCCCAAGCACATCACACGAACACGCTAAGAAGCATGTGCAACGGCACGAACAATAATAGAGCCTAAACAGACATGAAGTACACATGAGAGAAGGAGCAAAGTTGTTAACGCACACACACAACAAGGACAAAGAAGAACAGCAACAAATACCCACCAAACGATGAATCTACATGACATTTCCCACGACGAACATCCTGACGTTCCTGTGACTGCTGCCGCGCATCATCAGCCCTCACACCTAAAAATACAAGGCACCATGAACACAATAAAAAATACCACAAAAATAAGCAAATCATACTCCTAAAAAATAGTACCCATCGAGATTAGGACTACTCTTAGGAGCCAACCTCCGATGTGAAGCACCAACGGAAGAAGAGGAGGCATGTGTAATAGCACGAACCATAAGGGAGAGCACACAAATGAAAAGGACATAAAAATGGATAGCAAGAAGCTACTTATAAGCAGA
Organism: Hordeum vulgare subsp. vulgare; assembly: GCF_904849725.1. Taxonomy (NCBI): domain Eukaryota; kingdom Viridiplantae; phylum Streptophyta; class Magnoliopsida; order Poales; family Poaceae; genus Hordeum; species Hordeum vulgare. Next base: position 460,269,631 of record NC_058521.1, read on the forward strand.
CAATAGGAGATAAAAAAAAAACTGGAAGAACCCAAACGTGTCCAACAATATAGCCTAGGAGAAAGCAAACATGGAAGCATGCATGAGCCATGCAACAGCAAACACAATAGAAGAGGCCCATAACAAATTTTTCGTACATAGGACAACATATTTTTCTCACATGGGACAAAAAGAGCCCATGCAGTCAGCCTATCCCTTTCACATGAGACAAAGCAAGCCCACACATGCAGCCCATGTCTAATTTTTCTGGAAGCACATGCACTATATGCTGCCCGCCCCTCACATTAGTACTCCCAGACACACTTCACTATTAAATGGTCAAAGCCGTGAGATGAAAGGCAGCGAACTGAGGGAGGGAAACACCCCACGCACACACGACATTTTCTCTGAAGTGCTAAAAAGGTTAAACCCCCCAGAAAAATGAAACTCTTGCGGGCTTAGTATTCTTAGTATTGATCACATACATTGGAGGTGAAAGAACTGCCCGGTGGCTTGGACAGAGCAATACACCAACGACAAATAAACCCATCATTGTGCTTGAAGCTGTTGCCTCACATGTTCTACGGATTTGGCATTGTTTATTTGGTTTGTTGGGGACTGATGACCCACAAGTATAGGGGATCAATCGTAGTCCTTTCGATAAGCAAGAGTGTCAAACCCAACGAGGAGTAGAAGGCTGTGATAAGCGGATTTCAGCAAGGTAATAACTGCAAGCACTGAAAGTAGCGGTAACAAGTGATGGTGTAGTGAGGTGAAACGTAGCGAGCAAAAAGTAACAAGTAACAAGTGGTAGCAACGGTGCAGCAAGTGGACCAATCCCTTTTGTAGCAAGGGACAAGCCTGAACAAAGTCTTATAGGAGGAAAAACGCTCCCAAGGACACACGGGAATTTCTGTCATGCTAGTTTCATCATGTTCATATGATTAGCGTTCGTTACTTTGATAGTTTGATATGTGGGTGGACCGGCACTTGGGTACTGCCCTTACTTGGACAAGCATCCCACTTATGACTAACCTCTCTCGCAAGCATCCGCAACTACAAACGAAGAATTAAGACAAAGTCTAACCATAGCATTAAACTAGTGGATCCAAATCAGCCCCTCACGAAGCAACACATAGACTGGAGTTTAAGCTTCTGTCACTCGAGCAACCCATCATCTACTTACTACTTCCAATGCCTTCCTCTAGGCCCAAATATGGTGAAGTGTTACGTAGTCGACGTTCACATAACACCACTAGAGAAAAAGACAACATACAACATATCAAGATACCGAACGAATATCAAATTCACATGAGTATTATTAACATGACTTATCCCATGTCCTCAGGAACAAAAGTAACTACTCACAAAACATAATCATAATCATGATCAGAGGTGTAATGAATAGCATCAAGGATCTGAACATAAACTCTTCCACCAAGTAATCCAACTAGCATCAACTACAAAGAGTAATCAACACTACTAGCAACCTTACAAGTACCAATCGGAGTCGCGAGACGAAGATTGGTTACAAGAGATGAACTAGGGATTGGAGAGGAGATGGTGCTGATGAAGATGCCTCCCCTCCGATAAGAGGAGTGTTGGTGATGACGATGGCGATGATTTCCCCCTCCGGGAGGGAAGTTTCCCTGGCAGGATCGTCCTGTCGGAGCTCTAGATTGGATCTGCTCAAGTTCCGCCTCGTGGCGGCGGCGAAACCACGAAAAAGCTCCCTTCTGATTTTTTTTCTGGACCAGGACGCTTCATATAGCAAAATAGGAGGGCTAGTGGGCCGTCAGGGAGCCCACAAGCCCCCACTCCGCCACAAGGGGGGTGGCGGTGTCAGGGCTTGTGGCGCCCTGGCAGCCCCCTCCGGTAGTTCTTTCGCCCAGTATTTTTTATATAATCCAGAAAAAATCCCTGTAACTTTTGAGGGCATTTGGAGATGTGCAGAATAGTGGACTAGGATTTGCTCCTTTTCCAGTCCAGAATTCCAGCTGCCTGAATTCTCCCTCTTCAAATAAACCTTGCAAAATAAGAGAGAAAAGGCATAAATATGGTACCACAAGTAATATAATAGACCAAAAAGCAATAAATATCAACATGAAAGCATGATGCAAAATGGACGTATCAACTCCCCCAAGAGTAGACCTCGCTTGTCCTCAAGCGAAAACCAAGTTCCATAAACATGTCCATATGTTGAGGGACGAAGGTGTCGATAAAACATAATACAGACATGAGGGCATCATGATCACACATAGAACAACAATACATCATAAAGATTCTTATGGGAAAGTAACAATTCCTTCAGAAAGCAAAGCATGAAGCAAAAACCTTACCGAGAAGTAACCAACAATAATCCATAGTCATTGAAGCAATTGCAATTTATCACAACATCAGAAAGAGTCAAATAAGAACTTGTAAGAAAAACCCACATACTCAATCATCTCTTTCGTTTTCAACAATTGTTACTACTCGCGTGGTACTCATGGTGTCAAAGTTTCATCTGGACACAGAGGAAGATAGGGGCTTATAGTTTTTCCTCCCAACGGTTTACCTCAAGGATAAAGTCAACAACAATAAAGCATGAGTACTCAACTCCAAGTTGATATATGAATATATATCTTTCCCAAACATGTGACGGTAGCCAAGACAAAGGCAAAAATAGGAAATTGGTGATGATCACCATGACTCTTACAAGGGCAAAAAGTAAAGGTACAAGATAGGCCCTTCGTAGAGGGAAGAAGAGGTTGTCATCCGCTTTTGAGGTTTGAATGCGTGTCCTCTTAGTGCGGAGGAACATCACTTTATATTGCCTCCTGTGATAAAGAACTTTATTATGCAGTCTGTCGCTTTTATGTCTTCCTCATCACAGGTTCGTACAAAGCTTATTTTCCACACACTAATAGATCATACATATTAGAGAGCAATTTTTATTGCTTGCAACGATGACAACTTACTTGAAGGATCTTATTCAATCCATAGGTAGGTACGGTGGACTCTTATGGCAAAACTGGTTGGAGGTTTATGGATGCACAAGTAGTATCTCTACTTGGTGCGGGAGTTTTGGCTAATATGAGGTGGAAGCAATCGTCACATGCTAAGGCATCTCTAATCATATAACATTGTTTGGAACCAAGCAAACACAATTCATTATGTTGTCTTCCTTGTCCAACATCTACTCCTAAGCATGTAATAGTTTGGTGAGTGCTCACAATTGTAAAAAGTATCTAAGATGATATATTTATATGTGAACCCCCCTTTCCTTATTACTTCTTATTAATTGCAACAATGACTAATGTCTATGTTGATTTATTCTCAACAAGTTTCAATCATCATACGTGTCAAAAGTGAAGTTATCACTCTCCATAAGATCGTCTCATGATCTTTCATGCTATCATTCTTTTCATACTTTTGATCATGGCACAAAGCAAAGCCCTTGACTAAGAAACTCATTATTATATAGCTCATAAGCTCGAATACATCGGGGGAGAGACAAAAGCGAAAGACTCAAACTAAAAACTAAAGACTTATTCCTCTAAGAGAAGAAATAAAAACTGAAAAGGAAAGAACTAAAACAAAGGTTAAAGCAAAAGATATAAAGGTGATACGATACCAGGGCAACTCCCCCAAGCTTGGTAGAAGCCAAGGGGATTGCCCATACCAATGCTTAGTTGTCTTCCTTTGGTGGTGATGGTGGTGTTGTTGGAGCAGTCTGATCCTCCGTCTTCCAAGGCATAGGTGCTCCATCATGGTAGGATGAACGAGTCGCCGGAATCCTCAAATCTTCAGCCAACCTTATTGATTTAAATCTGTACTCATACTCACAGTTTTGGTTCTAAAGGTCATAGATCTGGCCCTGAAGTTGATCAACCCTATCATAGAGCCTGAAGAGGTGTTTCCCAATATCAATGGCATCCATCTTGTGATTGCTAGTGAACTCTGTGATCATCGTGTGGTTGGCGTTGAGTCCACGCTCCACCATCCCTTGGCACTTGAAGACATGTTGCTCCATTGCTTCGAGCCTCGTCTCCATGCTTCCGGTCTTATTAGGCCCCTCAACATCACGGATGTGCAACATCCCCTCTCTCATCTTGATAGATTGAGGGTGTTTCAGCACTTCCGTGAGGTAGGGATTGATGACCTTTCGAAGATCTTGTCCTTAGGAGCGTTTGGGGAAGTCATGATTATCTAGATCTGCGGCAGAAACAAGCTCGAAACGAAAACAGAGGAAAACTACGCGATACGGAGATCAAAACCTTCGGGGGACTATATATTGATTTTTTCTAGGCCAGAAGGAGTCCTCCGCAAGAAAACGGAGTCCGGGAGGCACACGAGGTGCCCACAAGCTTGCCCTCCGCCACCAGGGGGTAGGGGGCAGTGGCAGGGCTTGTGGCCGCCTCATTCGCTCTCCAGACTGCTTTTTATTTTTCTAATTTTCCAAAAATTCCAAAACGGAAGAAATTTCCTATTGGAAAAGTATCGGAGTCCAATTTCTTACCGAAACAGGCACATCTTCGTTTTCAAGGTCTGAAACAGGCTGATAAACATCCCTTATGTACTCCTGTGGAGTTATGACATTGATGATATTGGTCTCAACATTTATGGGAGTATCAGAGATGTAATGCTTGATTCTTTGCCCATTTACCACTCTAGGAAAATTTCCTTCCGTGTTATTGATTTTGATGGCACCGGAACGATATACTTCCTCGATAACATAAGGACCTTCCCATTTAGAGAGAAGCTTGCCTGTAAAGAATCTCAAACGAGAATTATATAGCAAGACATAATCACCTACATTGAACTCTCGTTTCTGTATTCGTTTGTCGTGCCATCTCTTAACCTTTTCCTTGAACAACCTGGCATTCTCGTATGCCTGGGCTCTCCATTCATCTAACGAGCTGATATCAAACAACCGCTTCTCACCGGCAAGTTTGAAATCAAAGTTGAGCTCTTTGATTGCCCAATAAGCTTTGTGTTCCATCTCAAGAGGTAAATGACAGGCCTTACCGTAAACAATTTTATACGGTAACATGCCCATGGGATTCTTATAAGTAGTCCTATAAGCCCATAGTGCATCATCAAATTTGCTAGACCAGTTCTTTCGAGATCTATTGACAGTCTTTTGCAAGATCAACTTGATCTCCCTATTACTCAACTCAACTTGACCACTAGATTGAGGATGATAAGGAGATGCAACTCTATGGTTGACATCATACTTATCTAGCATCTTGCGGAAAACACCATGAATGAAGTGTGAACCGCCATCAGTCATCAAGTATCTAGGGACTCCAAATCTTGGGAATATGACTTCTTTAAGCATCTTAATAGAGGTGTGTTGATCAGCATTTTTAGTGGGGATAGCTTCTACCCACTTAGTAACGTAATCCACAACAACTAAGATGTGAGTGTACCCATTGGAACTCGGGAAGGGTCCCATATAATCAAAGCCCCATACATCAAATGGTTCAATGACAAGTGAATAGTTCATAGGCATTTCCTGACGCTTACTGATGTTCCCTATTCTTTGGCATTCGTCACAAGACAAGACAAACTTACGAGCATCCTTGAAGAGAGTGGGCCAATAGAAACCTGATTGCAATACCTTATGGGCAGTTCTATCTCCAGCATGGTGTCCTCCATAGGCTTCGGAATGACACTTCTGCAGGATCTGTCCCTGTTCATGTTCCGGCACACAACGTCTAATAACACCATCTACTCCTTCCTTATAAAGGTGAGGATCATCCCAAAAGTAGTGTCTCAAATCAAAGAAGAATTTCTTCTTTTGCTGATAGGTGAATCTGGGTGGTATGTATTTGGCTACGATATAGTTTGCATAATCGGCATACCACGGTGCACTAAGTGAAGTGCGGATGACATTTAATTGCTCATCAGGAAAGCTGTCATCAATAGGTAGTGGGTCATCAAGGACATTCTCTAGCCTAGACAAGTTATCTGCTACAGGGTTATCAACACCCTTTCGGTCAACGACGTGCAAATCAAATTCCTGTAGCAGGAGAACCCATCTGATCAGCCTAGGCTTAGCGTCCTTCTTCTCCATGAGGTACTTAATAGCAGCATGATCAGAGTGAATAGTGACTTTGGAGTCAACTATGTAAGATCTGAACTTTTCACATGCAAACACGACTGCTAAACATTCCTTCTCCGTAGTGGCATAGTTTCTTTGGGCACTGTCTAGAGTTTTACTAACGTAGTGAATGACATTCAACTTCTTGTGAACTCTTTGTCCTAGAACAACACCAAAAACATAATCACTAGCATCACACATGATTTCAAAGGGCAAGTTCCAGTCAGGTGGTTGAATAGTAGGTGCGGTTATCAAAGCCTTCTTAAGTATCTCGAAAGCTTCCTCACAATCCTCATCAAAAACAAAAGGAACATCCTTCTGCAAGAGGTTGGTAAGAGGCCTAGAAATCTTAGAGAAGTCTTCAATGAACCTTCTATAGAAACCAACATGACCTAGGAAACTTCGTATACCTCTGATATCTGTGGGGCAAGGCATTTTTTGAATTGCATCAACCTTAGCCTTATCAACTTCAATGCCTCTCTCAGAAAATTTGTGTCCTAAGACGATACCTTCATTAAGCATAAAGTGGCACTTCTCCCAATTCAAGACGAGGTTGGTTTCTTCGCATCTCTGTAAGACTCGATCAAGGTTGCTGAGGCAATCATCAAAGGAAGACCCATAAACGGAGAAGTCATCCACGAAAACCTCGACGATCTTTTCACAAAAGTCAGAGAATATAGCCATCATACATCTTTGGAAGGTGGCAGGTGCATTACATAAGCCAAAAGGCATACGTCTATAGGCAAAGGTACCGAAAGGGCAGGTGAAAGTGGTTTTCTCTTGATCAGATTGTGCAACAGGTATTTGCGAGAAACCTGAATAACCGTCTACAAAGCAGAAGTGTGTGTGTTTTGATAGCCTTTCTAGAATTTGGTTGATGAACGACAAAGGATAATGATCTTTCTTGGTTGCCTTGTTCAGTTTCCGGAAGTCTATCACCATTCTATAGCCGGTAATAATCCTTTGTGGGATTAGTTCATCCTTATCATTAGGAACGACGGTGATACCTCCCTTCTTAGGTATGCAATGTATTGGACTTACCCAATCACTATGAGCAACATGATAGATGATTCCTGCTTCCAGAAGCTTTAATATTTCTTTTCTAACGATCTCTTTCATCTTAGGATTTAATCTCCTTCGATGATCAGCAACTGGTTTAAAGTCAGGATCAGTTTTAATCTTGTGCTGACATAGAGTAGGACTAATACCCTTAAGATCATCAAGTGTATATCCAATAGCAGCGCGGTGCTTCCTCAGAGTTTTTAATAACTTCTTCTCTTCGCGCTCTGAGAGGAGAGCACTAATAATGACAGGATATATCTCCTTCTCATCAAGATAGGCATACTTAAGAGTATCAGGCAAGTGTTTAAGCTCGAACACAGGATCACCCTTTGGTGAGGGAGGATCCCCAAGCAGTTCAACAGGCAGATTATTCTTGAGAATAGGATATTGTTCTAAGACAATTTTATCTATCTCATCTCTCTCCTCAATATGCATATCATTTTCATGCTCAAGCAGATATTGCTCTAAAGGATCCGTAGGAGGTACGGCAATAGAGGCAAGAGCAATGATTTCATCCCTACGAGATGACTCCCTTTCATGGGATTGTCTTCCAAACTTGGAGAAGTTAAATTCATGAGACACACCCTCGAAACTAACTGTGAAAGTCTGCTTAATGCAATCAATGTGAGCATTGACAGTGTTGAGAAAGGGTCTACCAAATATGATGGGACAAAAGCTATCTTGTGCAGTACCAAGGACGAGGAAATCAGTAGGATACTTCGTCTTACCACACAGGGCTTCTACGTCTCTCACAATTCCCAGAGGGCACATAGTGTCTCTATTAGCTAGCGTAATAGTGACATCAATGGGTTCTAACTCACCAGGTGCAATCTCATCTTTGATTTCATCATATAGAGAACGGGGTATTGCACTAACACTAGCTCCCATATCACATAAACCATGGTAACAGTGATCTCCTATCTTAACAGAAACAACGGGCAGGCCAACTACAAGTACGTGTTTGTCTTTCGCGTGAGGTTTAGCAATTCTAGCGGAGTCCTCACAGAATTTGATAACATGCCCGTCTATGTCTTCGGCTAAGAGATCTTTGATAATAGCAACACTAGGTTCAACTCTAATCTCCTCAGCGGGTGCAAGTGGTCTAATGTAACCCCTATGTATCATAGTTGGAGCTTTAGAATAATCCTTTATCCTAGCAGGGTATGGTGGTTTCTCAATGTAAGCACAAGGAACAACAGGATCACTAAAAGCAATGACTTTCTCCTCAACTAGATTGGTTTTGGCTATGTTGCTTTCTACAGGAGGACGATATTTAAACCACTTCTCTTTGGGAAGATCAGCATGAGCTGCAAAAGATTCACATAGAGAAGCTACTATCTTAGAGTCAAGTCCATACTTAGCGCTAAAATCTCTAGAAGTGTTTGTCTCAACAAAAGATTTAACGCAATCAAACTGGAAATTCGTACCTGACTCCTGACCTTCCTCCAGCTCCCAATCTTCAGAGTTGCATTTGATTCTCTCCAATAAATTCCACTTGTGATCAATATCCTTCTTCATAAAAGAACCGGCACAAGAAGTGTCAAGCATGGTACGATCTTCGTGAGAAAGCCGAGCATAAAAGTTTTGAGTGATGATTTCTCTCGAGAGTTCATGATTGGGGCATGAATATAGCATTGATTTAAGCCTCCCCCAAGCTTGAGCTATGCTTTCCCTGTCACGAGGCCAAAAGTTATAAATAAAGTTCCGATCACGATGTACTAAATGCATAGGATAGAACTTTTGATGAAATTCCAATTTCAACCGATTGTAGCCCCATGATCCAATATCATCACATAGTCTATACTATGTAAACGCCTTATCCTTCAAAGATAAAGGAAATACTTTCTTCTTTACCTCATCCTCGGGCAAACCTGCAAGCTTAAATAAACCACAAACTTCATCTACATAGATTAGATGCAAGTCTGGATGTGAAGATCCATCTCCTGTGAAAGGATTAGCCGGTAGTTTCTCAAGCATACACGAAGGAATTTCATAAAAGATATTTTCAGTAGGTACCTCAGGTTGAGGAACAACTCCTCGTGCTTCCATTCGTGGTGAATATACCCCGAACAAACTCCTCAAAGGAACAGTTTCCATAGTGACAAGTGACAATAAATTTCAGCACAGTATATAAATATTTTCTTACCAAAGGCACTTCACTCCCCGACAACAGCGCCAGAAAAGAGTCTAGATGACCCACAAGTATAGGGGATCAATCGTAGTCCTTTTGATAAGTAAGAGTGCCGAACCCAACGAGGAGCAGAAGGCTGTGATAAGCGGATTTCAGCAAGGTAATAACTGCAAGCACTGAAAGTAGCGGTAACAAGTGATGGTGTAGTGAGGTGAAATGTAGCGAGAAAAAAGTAACAAGTAACAAGTAGTAGCAACGGTGCAGCAAGTGGACCAATCCCTTTTGTAGCAAGGGACAAGCCTGAACAAAGTCTTATAGGAGGAAAAACGCTCCCGAGGACACACGGGAATTTCTGTCATGCTAGTTTCATCATGTTCATATGATTAGCGTTCGTTACTTTGATAGTTTGATATGTGGGTGGACCGGCACTTGGGTACTGCCCTTACTTGGACAATCATCCCACTTATGATTAACCTCTCTCGCAAGCATCTGCAACTACAAACGAAGAATTAAGACAAAGTCTAACCATAGCATTAAACTAGTGGATCCAAATCAGCCCCTCACGAAGCAACGCATAGACTAGGGTTTAAGCTTCTGTCACTCCAGCAACCCATCATCTACTTACTACTTCCCAATGCCTTCCTCTAGGCATAAATATGGTGAAGTGTTATGTAGTCGACGTTCACATAACACCACTAGAGGAAAAGACAACATACAACATATTAAAATACCGAACGAATGTCAAATTCACATGACTATTATTAACATGACTTATCCCATGTCCTCAGGAACAAAAGTAACTACTCACAAAACATAATCATAATCATGATCAGAGGTGTAATGAATAGCATCAAGGATCTGAACATAAACTCTTCCACCAAGTAATCCAACTAGCAAGAACTACAAAGAGTAATCAACACTACTAGCAACCTTACAAGTATCAATCGGAGTCGCGAGACGAAGATTGGTTACAAGAGATGAACTAGGGATTGGAGAGGAGATGGTGCTGATGAAGATGTCGATGAAGATTCCTCCCATCCGATGAGAGGAGTGTTGGTGATGACGATGGCGACGGTTTCCCCCTCCGGGAGGGAAGTTTCCCCGACAGGATCGTCCTGCCGGAGCTCTAGATTGGATCTGCTCAAGTTTCGCCTCGTGGCGGCGGCGAAACCACGAAAAAGCTCTCTTCTGATTTTTTTTCGGACCAGGACGCTTCATATAGAAAAAGAGGGGGGCTAGTGGGCCGTCAGGGAGCCCACAAGCCCCCACTCCGCCACGAGGGGGTGGCGGTGTCAGGGCTTGTGGTGGCCTGGCAGCCCCCCTCCGGTAGTTCTTTCGCCCAGTATGTTTTATACAATCCAGAAAAAATCCATGTAACTTTTCAGGGCATTTGGAGATGTGCAGAATAGTGGACTAGGATTTGCTCCTTTTCCAGTCTGGAATTCCAGCTGCCTGAATTCTCCCTCTTCAAATAAACCTTGCAAAATAATAGAGAAAAGACATAAATATGGTACCTCAAGTAATATAACAGCCCAAAAAGCAATAAATATCAACATGAAATCATGATGCAAAATGGACGTATCAGGGTCTCTCAATGATATCAATGTGTTGCAGCCATCTCATCTAGTTGCTCAGCTAGCTAGTGGCAAAGCTCCGGCTTGCAACTATATCATCAATGGCCATGACTATACATGGGGTACTATCTTGTTGACGACACTTATCATTCATGGTCAACATTCGTGAAGACCATTAGTGACCCCAAAACCAAGAAACATTTTTTTTTGCAAAAGCACAAGAAGCTTGCTGATTGGCACTCTCTCGCAATATCTAGACGAATGCTAATTCTGTGACATCAAACCTTCCCCTGCAACGGCACCAGAAGAATGCTGCTAGCACTCCCCGGAAAAGAAACTAGAAGAATGTTGTTGATGGCCCACCAACACGTGGGTTCGCAGCAGTTTTCGAGGGTAGAGTATTCGACCCAAATTTGTTGATCGCCAAACAGGAGGTGAGAGAATACTCTCGAGTATTAGGAGCTGAATGTGTTAGATTCAACCACACCTCAAAGATTAGTATCTGCAAGCAAAGTGGTAATAGAAAAGTAGCGAGTAACGGTAGTGGCAAGTAGCAACAGTAGCAAGCGACAGTAGTAGCAGCAGAGCAAGACAAGTAACAACATTAGTAGGCCGAACTCGTAGGCAATGGTTCTGTGATTTGTTTGGATGATATTCATCATGCAACAGTTATAACACGGAGAGATATGTGGCTAGCTCCCGTTCGTCAATGTGATGTAGGCATGCATTCCGTGTGTCGTCATACGTGCTTAGGGAAAGGAACTTGCATGACATCTATTGTCCATCCCTTCCGTGGCAGCGGGGTCCAAAAGGAAACTACGGGATATTAAGGTTCTCCTTTTAATAAAGAACCGGAGCAACGCATTAGCACTTGGTGAACGCATGAACTCCTCAAACTATGGTCATCACCGGGAGTGGTTCCGGTTATTGTCACTCCGAGGTTGCCGGATCATAACACGTAGTAGGTAACTACAACTTGCAAGATCGGATCTAAAACACACATATATTGGTGGCAACATAATAATTTCAGCTCTGAAATCATGGCACTCGGGCCCTAGTGACAAGCATTAAGCATGGCAAAGTAGTAGCAACATCAATCTCAGAACATAGTGGATACTAGGGATCAATCCCCATCATAACTAACTCAATTACATGATAGATCTCATCCTACTCATCACCGCCCAGCGAGCCTACGAATAGATTACTCACGAACTACGAAGAGCTTCATGGAATTGGAGAGGGAAGAAGGTTGATGATGACGATGGCGACGATTTCCCCTCTCCGGAGCCCAAAACGGACTCCAGATCTGCCCTCCAGATGAAGAACAGGTTGCGGCGGCGCCTCCGTATCGTAAACACGACGAAATCTTCCCTTTTCATTTTTTCTGGGGCGAAAGTGAACTTATAGAGCTGAGATTGGGGGCATCATAGCTACGTGGGCCCCACAAGCTTGCCCACCGCCACCAGGGGGGTGGCGGTGGCACGGCTTGTGGCCCACTTGCCCACCCCCTCAGGTGGATCTTTGTGCAGGTATTTTTCATATTTTCCAAAAATGTTCCCCGTAAATTTTCACGACGTTCTGAGAACTTTGATTTCTGCACAAAAATAACACCAAGGCAATTCTGCTGAAAACAGCGTCAGTCCAGGTTAGTTCCATTCAAATCATGCAAATTAGAGTCCAAAACAAGGGCAAAAGAGTTTGGAAAAGTAGATACGATGGAGACGTATCAACTCCCCCAAGCTTAAAACATTGCTTGTCCTCAAGCAACTCAGTTGACAAACTGAGAGAAAAAGAAAAACTTTGACAAACTCTGTTTGATCTTGTTGTTGCAACTATGTCTTACTCATAACCAGAATTTCAGCAAGATCACAAGGTAACCACATGAGCAAGTGACACAAAGGTCTCACGGTAAACTAATATCAATGGCATAATCAGCTCACGAGCAAATAACAATGACTTTCAAGTACCAACACTTCAATCAAAACAAGCATGAAGCAATATGAATAGGTGGTATCTCGCTAGCTCTTTCTAAGACCGCAAAACATAAATGTAGAGCACTTTCAAAGATCAAGGGCTGACTAAACATTGTAATTCATAGCAACGAAGATCCAGTCATAGTCATACTCAATATCAATCAAAAGCAAAGCATAAAAATGACAGAGGTGCTCTCTAATTGGTGCTTATATAAGAGGAGGATGACTCGACAGGAAAATAAATAGACAGGCCCTTCGCAGAGGGAAGCATTGATTTGCAGAGGTGCCAGAGCTCAAGCTTTGAAAACGGAGATAATAATTTTGGGTGGCATGCTTTCATTGTCAACGCAATGACCAAGAGTTCTCAATATCTTCGATTCTACTCATGCTATAGGCGGTTCCCAAACAGAAAAGTAAAGTTTTAACTCCCCCACCACCAATCAATCACACTCCACGGCTAGCCGAATCCTCGGGTACCGTCCATACTAACATCAATCCTGGGGGAGTCTTGTTTTACAGTTATGATTTCGATTTAAGCGTGGAACTGGGCATTCCAATTACCGGCCCCTTTCTCGTGAATGACAGTGAATAAACACATGTCGAGGATAACACTCCTAGCATGGAAGATACCAATATCCCTCTGTCACCACATGAGCGGTTCGAGCATGCAAAACAGATTATTTCTTGAAGGTTTAGAGAGTGGCACATGCAAATTTACTTGAAATGGCAGGTAGATACCGCACATAGGTAGGTATAGTGGACTCTCATGGAAAAACTTTTGGGTTTATGGAAGGGGCTGCACAAGCAGTATTCCGCTTAGTACATGTGAAGGCTAGCAAAAGACTGGGAAGCGACCAACTAGAGAGCGACAACAGTCATCAAGATGCAATGAGTTTGACTAACATTGAATGCGAGCATGAACAAGATATAAATCACCATGAACACGAACATCATAGAGGCTATGTTGATTTTGTTTCAACTACATGCATGAACATGCGCCAAGTCAAGCCACTTGAAACATTCAAAGGAGAATACCATTCTAGCATACTACATCATAGTCATCTCAAAATCTATGTTGGCATTCAATACAAACCATTATAAACTCTCAGCTAAATAAGCATGGCATCAGAAACTATGATCTCTAAGTTGTCATTGCAGACATGGTTCTCTCACAACAAAGTTGAATCTGGGTCGACAAGCTAGTCATATTTACAAGAACAAAATAGATAGAGTACATACCAGCTTTTCAGTCTCAGTCACTTCATCAAATATCATCATTATTGCCTTTCACTTGCACGATTGAACGATGTGAACAATAATAAGAGTGCTCGTGCATTGGACTAAGCTGAATCTGCAGGTAAACACAAAGGAGAAGACAAAGTAATATGGCTCTTTGAAAGCGAAATAGGTATGCATGCAAGAGCCACTAAACATTGTAACTAATATCTTCTACCTTGACCCAAAGAAAAAGAAAACTATTTACACGGGAAAGCTCCCAACAAGCAAAAGAAGAAAGAAACATGTTTTTGGGTTTTCTCAAAAGGACAGAAAACAAGAAAACAAGAAAACAAAAATAAACTAGCATGGATAATACATCGGCAAAGTGTGAACACTGGCTAACAAAGTGAAAGCATAAGCCTGAATGTAAAGTCGGTGAGAACACGTACTCCCCCACGCTTAGGCTTTTGGCCTAGCTTGGTCTACGTACTCCCATGGTGGGAAATCACCGGCTCCAGGATACTCCGGAGCAGACTATGGATGCCACTGCTGTGTGAGCTCCTCTGGCTCCCACCGATAAACTGGCGTCTGGTACTCGACTGGCGGCTCGGGCACGGGCGCCTGTGGTTGGGCCAAGCCCCAATATGCGTAGATGTCCAAGGGCATGATAGTGTACCTGCCTGCATGAAGATCGAACAAAGAAGGAGCAGGCAAAGTAATAGTCTCTCGAGTACCCTGACTAAATACCAGGTTATAAATCATCCGTCTACTAGCATTTCTATCCAGAAAATCATGGCGAACCATGCTGTCATAATCTAGATATTTCTCGAGGAGAAGCATTTCTCCTTCCTCTCCCAGTCTAATGGGTATCTCAAAGTGTCTGGCAAGACGGGTAGCATAGATAACTCCATAGACAACACCCTTGGAACGGTTGGTGTTCAACCGCTGGGCTACTATAGCACCTAGGCTATAAGTCTTATCGTTATAAAGGCCTTCGTGCAAAACCGCAAGGTCTGGAGAACTTAGTGATCCAGCCTCCCCACGGCCAATCAAACATTTTCCCACAAATAATGAGAAGTACTGAAGCACAGGAAAATGTATGCTAGCAATTCTAGCGCGAGACACTCCTCTCTCCTCTCCAACAGCAATAGTACCAATGAAATCCTCCAAGTCCCGTGGACGAGGGTCACGGATATCCCCAACATAAGGTAATTTGCATACATTGCAAAAATCCTGTAGTGTCATGCACTGGGGAACATCATATATCATGAACTCAACCATGGGAGGATTCTTCCTCGGATAAAAGATGAAGCTTTGAACGAAAATATTGGTGAAGAGGAGATATTGTGAACACTTATCTGCAACGAACGCAGTAATACCTGCGTTCTCCACCAAGTAATAAAAGTCTTCATAAAGCCCAGCGGCGCGCAAAAATTCATCTTGAAGAGCCTCTCAAGAGCCTCCTCATCTTCGCCACTCGCACGCTCGAACTTCTGTGACTCGAGGGACTACGTACTTGGGGTGGTTCTTCTCATCCTCCTTGGGGTTACGGCTTGAAGAGCCTCTCAAGAGCCTCCTCATCTTTTCCTTTTTCTAGCTCTGAAAAATTCTGAAATTTTTTAGAGACTTCGAAAGAAAAGTGAATAAAGATTAACCCAACTTGTAGCAACTACTCCTACTAGTGCCTAGAGACCGTGTCATGTGCTAAAACTACTTGGGACCAGCTAAAATCAACATTTCAAGCTCAAGAACAGGGTCACCAAGGTAGCAAGAATAAGCGAAGGATAAAGCACTAGAGTAAAAACTAATTGGACCAACGGAGGAGTCACTTACCAAGGAGCAATTTCCCCCAAAACGGTTCGGAGAATGGTGCTTTGAGCAAGGAGATCGAAAATCACAGCCAAATGAGCAAGAACACGGGTTTGAGCTGCGAAACAATTTTTTCTGGAGGTGGAAGAAGAGGCTGGGAGATGGAATGAGTGGAGGGGGTCCCTGTGGGCCCCACAAGCTTGCTCTCCGCCAGTAGGGGGGGTGGCGGTGGCAGGGCTTGTGTCCTACTGGTCTGGCCCCCAGGCCAGCTCTCAGGCCCAGTAATTTTCAAAAATTCCAGAAAAATTCATACTAAATTTTCAGGACCATCGGAGAACTTCTATTTTCGAGGTATTTTTCTCCGGGACGCTAAAACAGAAAACAGGAAAAGCTAAACTAATCCATCATTTTTCTTCTAAGCAACAGAAAATGAAAGCTCAAAACAGAGGTATGTGACTCTTGATTCATCCATTTCATGGTCATCGAAAGAAATCCGTCAATGGGGTTGATCAAGTCCTCATGACAAAACCTTCTCGAATCTCAAGAGAGAATGGAGAATTTTCGAATAGCCACTAAGTCACCTCAATGGGGATGTGTATCTCCCCAACAAGCAAATCATACTTCATCTTGACACGAGGAATAGGGCATTCAAAGCTCCCAATAAGAATCGATGAAGTCTTTTCGATAGCATTGACGCAATGTGCTTGATATCGTTTCTTCGGAAAGTGCACTGTGTGCTCATTACCGTTGACATGGGAAGTGACATTGACTTTGTTGCAATCTATAACAGCCCCTGCAGTGTTTAAAAAGGGTCTTCCGAGGATGACAGCCATGGCATCGTCCTCGGGAATATCCAAGATAACGAAGTCTGTTAAGATAGTGGTGTTAGCAACCACAATAGGCACATCCTCGCAAATGCCGATAGGGAAAGCAGTTGATTTGTCGGCCATCTGCAGAGAAATTTCAGTGGGTGTCAACTTATCAAATTCAAGTCTATGATAAAGAGAGAGCGGCATAACACTAACATCCACTGTCTCGTCTATTTCCACCGCGGTCTTCTCGTAAGCCAACTTTGGTGGGAGAGGAGGGGTCCGTTTCTTCCTTGGCTTATTCCGCTTTGGACTCTAGTTCTTCATCATAAAATGAAATGGCCGCCCGGTGGCGGGTTAGCGAGGTGGAGTCGGCTGACGAGGTGGCGGACTCGTGCTGGGGTCCTTGCCGGGGTGGGATGGAGTCCGCTGACATGATGGCGGACAAGCGCCCGGCTCCATGCCGGGGTGGGATGGAGTCGGCTGAAGCGGTGGCGGACTTGTGCTGTGCTCTGTGTCGTGCTGGCGGGGTGGAGTCGGCTGATGCGGCGGACTTTGAGGAGGAATCGGTGGCCTTGGAAAGACGATGCAATCCTTTCTCCATAAGCAGAGACCACGTAAGACTTCTTGCAGTGTCTGCTTCCCTTCACCTCCAGGAATGTCGAGCTCTAGTGACTCATATCCCGACATCACTTCATCCACCCCAACACGAGCATAGCCAGGTGGAATCAGAGTGGAACGGAAGGTTGCATCAGGGGGATTTGTTAAAGCATAGCCGACCGCTGCCTTCGTGGATTTGTTCTTGAGTATCATGTGTAGCTCACAACTGTGCGTCTCTCTGATTTCATCCACGGGGTAGCGAGCCAGCAGTGCATCATCGGCAAGGACCCCCGTGGAACCCATGTAGCTTTTCGGCATCGATGGGACGGTACTATCCAATGCTGGATCTGCTGGTTGCTCTAGCAGGTGAGGCGTCCTTTTCTGGTTAAGTGTGTCGATCTGCTCCTGCTGCCGCCAGAATTTGTGTTCCAAATCCGCAAGCTGGTCAACATCCTGCTTCTTCTTGGTTGCCTCCTGATTCTTCTTTCTTGAACGACTTTTGTAAGAGTCGCTCCAGTCCTTAAACCCCTCAATCCATGGAATAACGCCTTTGCCTCATGTTCGTCCAGGGTGTTTAGGATTCTTGAGGGCGTGTGTAAGCTCGTCGTTCTCTCTCTCGGGCTGGAACACCCCCGTTCGAGCATCTTCTATTGCAGCAAGTATAGCTTGAGAGGCATTTTTAAGACTTGCCTGCTCCACAAGCAACCCTGTGTTTGGGTCCAACTTTCCCCCATGCCCATAAAACCAATTCCTACACCTTTCAGGCCAAGTGGATGCTTGCGAAGTGACCCCTGCATCAATCATCTTCTGCTCGAATTCATCCCACTTAGGAATGCCACTCTTGTAGCCACCTAGCCCCGGAGAATGGTGATGATCTTTTTTCTGAGCAGTTTCCTTGTTTATCCTCGCCCGCTCCTTAGATGTTTCTGATTGTATGAACTGCATGAATAAGTCCCACTGATCTTTTATCTTCTCGTGTTGTCCAGTGAATTATGGAGTCTTGCCTTGTTTGCCGAGGTCGTCCCATAACCTTTTCTTCGAGTTGCATAATTGGGTGGCCATGTTCTTAAGAGAAAACTTCTTGACTTTCTCACGTTGTTTATCTGAGAAATGCTCTGGTAGGGTGAAATGTGTAATGAGAGTATCCCAAAGCAGATTTTTTTGCTCTTTCGTCCACAAAACTAACTTCTCGATCTTGCTTTGTCCTATGCCATTCTTCAATGGAGATAGGGATTTGGTCCCTGACAATAACTCCGCATTGAAGTACAAATTTGGATGATTTCTTTCTGGGATCAGTTGGTTCTCCAGCTAATGTTATTGCGTCAATGTTGTACCTTGTGCCCTCGAGCAACTTTTTGGCCTGGCCTCGTACTGCCCTGCTCGTAGAAGATTTGCTCGATCCGGAGGGATAAAAGAGGATATTAGTTAATATATATACAAATGAATTAATACACATCTAATGATCACCAAAGGCTAAATATATACCTCGCCGGACTTTGATAATTCGAGAAAAAATTCTTCAGCATCATCGTCTGGTTCCCCTTGGCCTCTTGGTTGTTCTTCCTCAATTCCCTCACCGAATGGGTTAAGGTATTGTGAGAAATCATCTTCTTCTTAATTCTATTCGTTTCCAGAGCATATCATGTCGTACAAGACATGCTCTTGATCATATTCTGTGTCTCTACCGTCCATAGCTTAACTAACCGAGAGAAAGATAAAACAATTTAGTATTCACTTTAGCTAGCAAGATCATCATGTATATATAATATCACTAATACATAGAATCATCCACTTAATTAATGCATCATCGAATGATCCACTTAATATTATAGAATATATAATCTCGAATACATCACTAATACATCTCTGGAATAATATCTAACTGATCAACCAACAAAGAGTTGCCGCTGTACTGAGTCGTGGGCGGTGGACACCCAAAGAGCAGGAACCATCACCGGATCATAGCTCGGGTGAGATCCCTGAAGAACCTGCCATGTATTGGAGAACCTCGCGTCCAACGCCTCCATGTAGCGACGGACGTTCTCGTCCTCCTCCCTAACACGACAACATACCTCCTCGGGGGCTGGCCGCCTCGGCACCAAAAGTGGCCCACATGACCACCACCAAAGAAGCTCCGGGTCGAAGACGGGATCCCGGTTCCTCACCAAGCTGCGCGTCCTGGAAGGTAGCTCCTCCCAATGCCAGCCTAGCGGAGCCGAGTCCCATACATGCTAGCGCCTCTCAAGCAGATGGTCGCCACCGAGTCGACGACGAGGATGCGGGTCAGGCATCGTCGACATCGAGAACCAATTCTACAACCATTTAAATTCCTAGTATTTAATAAACTTTTACAAGTATTTAAGTGCAAAAATTGTAGTGTGAAAAGGTACCATACATGCCATAAGAGTGAAATTATTATGAACATATCCGAAGTGTAGGAAATGTCATTAGCTCAAAGTGATAGGATTTGGCGAGGGTTGATATTACTGAATTCTAAACTATCTAGGATGGTAATAATCTCCATGAATAAAGTGAACATGAAGATAACTGGAGTCTTTTTAGACAAATTCCTACTCGAAGGAAATCTGAGGTAGCATATGTCAATGCAGGTTCCGTTGGCAATCCATGACTAAAGTGAACATGAAGATCTCACATAGAAAGGAAATAAAGATTATATTACTTAGGATCATTTTCCCCTGGAATTTAAGGATGATTACTAATATGTTTAAGATTCATGCTTCTTTTGTTAATAATCAAATACACAGAAGTACCTATATGTGCCTTGAATGGAACGTGAATACAAGTGATATTATCAATAATCTATGGAGGAAGTGAGATTATCACTAATTTTAATCTATGGCAATCCATGACTAAGTAAGTGAACATGCAGGTATCGTTGGCAATCCAGGACGCCGCCGCGCTCGGGCAAGCTGGCGGCCATGGCTCCGCCGCGCTCGGGCAGGCCGATGGGAGGCGGTCAGATCTAGGGGAGGAGAGGGAGGAGTGGTCGAGGTCACTATGCGAGCAGAGGAGGGCCAGGGCGCAGAAAACTGCTCGTCGCCACGCAGAGGGGGGAGGCGTAGGCGGCCGACGGCGGTGGCGGCCGACGAGGACGGCTTCTGGGGCGGTGGCGACAACGAGGACGGCTTCGGGGACGGAGGCAACTCTGGCAGCCTAGCGGTGTCGGGGGCAGGAGCGTCGGCGTTGGGAGATCGAATGGAGAGAGGGAGATCGAAATTTCCGAAGTCCCGCTTATATAGCCCCACCTTCAGTCCTGGTTGGTGTCTCCAACTGGGACTAAAGGCCACCCTTTAGCCCCGATTGGAGCCACCAAACGGGACTAAAGCTCATTTTCAGCATCCCAGAGGGCGGGAAGAAAAGGGATTTAGTTCCGGTTGGTGTCTCCAATCGGGACTAAAGGGGGGCCTTTAGTACTGGTTGGAGCCACCAACCGGGACTACATGCCTGTTCCTCGCACCTCCGAAGAAGTTTAGTCCCACCTCGCCAAACGAAGCGCGCTGGTAGTGGTTTATAAGCCCCTCTGCGGCTGCCAGCTCGAAGTGTGCTATTATATATAAAATTCGACCTAAATTTCAAAGTGCTAGTTGTGCGGTTGATGTACAAGTAGCACTTTGAATTTAGGTTGAATTTTCTCTATAAGCGCATCTATTTTCACTTTTCCTATTTTTATATGTTATTCTTTTGCATATTAAAAGTTCTTAACAAAAATACTTGAATATTAGTGTGTTTTATCATTATATTAAATTTGGTAATTTTTAGATTATTAAAAAAATGAAATGTCATGTGGAACCCTCATACTTCAGAAGAGATAGTCGAGTTTGTACATGAAGTGCATCCTGTTTTTGCCGTAACCCTGTGTGACAGCCCGAGACCGACGCCCTAGAAGATTCCTCTTTTATTTCATTTTTGTCGTGTGGTTCGTTTGCTTCACGCACTCATCATCGCATCATTCGCATCATCGGCATTGCATTGGCACTGTGTTGCCGCCTGTTTTTGAAACTTGCACCCGTTATTAGTTGCCGATTCTCTCCGTTCTCGTCGTTGCCCGTTTTGAGCCCGACCACACATGCACGCGCCAGCGACATCGTCAAACCTTGTTTTTTGAAAGTGTCTACAAAACTTTCTCTGATTGGGTTGAAACTTGGCATGCGGTCTTATTTTCAAATAGGTAGGCCGACTGCCAATTTTTTTCGCAATCGGAGCCCGTCTGGTACCTGAACGGTCGACCGTAGCGGCATCGTCTTCGATTATTCGTCACACGTTTTTTGGTGTTTGTAAATCACGTTGCAGGGTGCCGTTTTCCCTCTCATCTCCGGCTAGCCTACTCTACACAACCACTTATCCCGTCCACGCATTCGAGACTGTCCGATTTAGATCACGCGGCTGAAACCGGGGTGAAAAACTGCTAACCCTAGCCCTGTTTTCCCTACTTATAGCCACATAGTGAGCAAACCCAAATCTCAAACTCGGAATCCGTGCACAACCCCACTCCTTCCTCCCTCCCTCCCTAGTGCCGCCGTCAAGCCGACGAGCCCGCCCGAGGCCAGCCGAGCCAATCGCCCCACGCCGTCAGGCTCGAGCTTCCGCCACATGCAACCGCGAGGAGCAGGAGCTCCTCCTCGATCCGATCAGGATCAAAGGAGAGAGCCTCGAGCTCGTCGCCATGCACAGCACCTGTCCGACCCCTCCGCCGCGCCACTCCGGCAAGATGTCTCCGTCGACGACCACCAGGCTGGTGCCCTGCACCCCATCCCTTGGTTTCCCTGTCTCTAACCTCTCTCTCTCTCTCTCCCATTCCCTGTTCGTGAGCAAGCCGCCATGGAGATCCGCCGTTCACCACCGAGCGCCGCCTCCACCTCGGCAACAGTCGGATCCAGAAGGTTCCATGCCAGATCCAGCGATTCCTCCTCGCCTCGCGCCTCTGCTTCGCCGTGCCGTCGCAGGTACACGCCGCCATTGCGGCTGCATCCATTGGGAGCAGGAGCAGCTCGCATGCTCGCTGGCGCGTTGTCCCGCGGGTCGGTCGGCCCAGCAGCCAGGCCGAGGCCCAGATCCAGCCCCAAACGAGGCCCACCTCCTCTCAGATCCGGCCAAAGATCCATGGTGAGCTACCTCCGTGGCACAAGTTAGTAAGCTGTGCCCTGCCCAGTTCGGCCCGTTTAGCTTTTTCATTAGATTTCGCGAATTTAGTAATTTCAGGAGATATAGATATTTCAAACATCCGTTGATATTATCCGTGCGTCGGATCGCAACGAGTTATATATGTAACTTGTGTAGTTTTTCGCGTAGAACAATATTTTGCAACTTGCATGCATGTTTGAAGTAGTTTGACCCGCCATTTGCCTAGATTTGCGTGCTGTCCATTAGGGTTAATATTCCGTAGCTATTTTTATGAGCGTACGGATTGTTCAAATCCCGTAGATAAAATGTTCACGTTGTTCGGGACCCTTTGCCACATATTTTAGATAGTGTCTTGCTATTTTTGCATGTAGGTGCCGTCAATAGTTTTGCTTTGTCGGCTTTAGGCCATATTCTCGCATATATGTGTGGCGCTAGTTTATTTTTCGAACCCCACATATTATATATGTTTTCGGGGTAGAAAAGTCCATAGAATTTAACTGTACATTTAGTTTTGTCTTTCTAGTAAGTTAGCGTGCATGATATTTTGTCATGTTTCCCTCTTGTTTATTTTGTGGGATTTATTCGGTGCGTGATATGCATGAGTAATGAACATGATGCTAAAATATTTCTAAGTCGGGATCTATAACATTTTGTTGCGTGATATGCATTAGTTGTGAAAATAGTGCTGATTTGGAGATGCTGAAATATTTCTAAGTCGGGATCTGTAATATATTGTTGCTGTCTTGCCATGAGTTTTGCTAGTGATCTACATCTCCTTTGGGGTTCATGCAATAGAGTTATTTGTAGTGCATAAGATTCTCAAGCATGCTGTAAATTTTCTTGCCATTCGGTGCCCTGTAGCATATTGTTTTGCTGTTGTCAATATGCATTTAGATCGAAAACTGCACTGTCAACAGTGTTATTTTCACTAAGTCTGAAACTGTGTGTGAGATGCCATTTTGTGAGTTCATTTCCTATTGATTCATGCTTCCATGCTAGATGTTATTAGTAGGATGTCGTAGTGCATCTTGAGCACTACTGTATCATGTCTTGTTTGAGCATTTTAGAATTATGTAGCTTGTTGTTTTGGGGTGTAGAAAATGCCATGTTGTTGTTTTTGGCAGATTGCGACTATTTCTTGCGTAGCTTGTATTTGTTGAACCGTTGCTCCGTTTTGATCGCGTCCTACATGAAACTTGCTTAAAATCTCATGTAGTTTCATATTATGTTGCTGCCTTCTTGGTTTGGAATGTTTGTGGCTGTCATTTCCATACATATTGCATTCATGGCATCATATCTTACGGTGATCATATCTTTTGATCTGTAGCTCCGTTTGCAATGGTCTCTATGTGTAAATTGATTGGAACGACGCATAGAATCATGTGAACCTATTTTTGGCTATTTAACAAATATTAAAATGTGTTAGTTCAGATCCGGACAGAATTATAAATTAACGTATGGGGTCAGTTCGGAGATGCTATAAGTCGTTTTCGACCTCATTTAAAATGCCTAGATAGGTAGCTTAATTATGCTTCATCTCTTGCCATGTTAAAACATTTTAAAACTGTCGCGTACCTAATCAAGAGTGAACTAAATTATTTGGATGTGGAGTTTCATCAATAGGCAACTCGTTGCATATTGAACTTCACTTAATATGTAGTGTTTGAATGTTTGAATTGCCATGTCATATCGTGCATAATTGGTACCGTTCATGCATCATATGTGTTGTGCATCGTGTGGTGAATATCGTGTGTTGATTCTTGTTTCTGGTTTGCTTCATCTCGATAGAGTTCCGCAAGCGTGTCGGAATGTGAGGACCCGTTCGACTACATCGGTTCGTCTGCTTCACGGAGTCGTTCTTCTTACAAGCGGAATCTCAGGCAAGATGACAATTTCCCTAGATACCATTACTATCATTGGCATGCTAGTTGTTTCGTTTCTATTGCTATGTTTCGCTGCCTACCACCTATTAAATGCCAGCCTCTCAACATTGCCATGAAAATCTTCAACATGTTCATAACCTAGCAAACCACTGATTGGCTATGTTGCCGCTTGCTTAACCATGTGTTTGCGTTGCTAGTTGGAGGTGCAGTTGCTTCCATGTGAAAACATGGGTTTCTTGTTATATCACAATATTAAATGCTATTTAATTTAATGCACTTATATACTTGGTAAAAGGTGGAAGGCTCGACCTTTCTAGCCTGGTGTTTTGTTCCACCTTTGCCGCCTTAGTTTCGGATGCTGCTGTTATGCTCCATAAATGAGCGCTCCTAACATGCTTGGGGTTGTTATGAGGACCCCCTAGGTTCTTGTTTTGGGATAAAGCTCGTCTGGCAAGGCCCAACATTGGTACTATATTTGTCCAGCTTAATAATTTTGTTAATACTGAAAAACATAGGGAGTTAGCACTACACGAGGAGTAATTCAACATAATACTCCGGGGCCAGTGCTGATGGTGTTGGTTCCAAACGAGTAGACTGCGGGGCCACCGCGAGTAAACTCGAGGTTTGGTTTTACTCGTAGGCTTTTCCATCCGTCATGTACTGAGAACGAGATACGCAGCTCCTATAGGGATTGTCAACACGCCGGGCGGCCTTGCTGGACTTGTTTTACCTTTATCGAGCATCTTGTGCGAGGGATTCCGAGGATGCTTTGGGTTATCTTGAGGTTGACGTTTGCCAATAGGAACCCGAGGAGATCGCGGGTTTTCCCTCATCGAGGTCATTCCGTTGCAGCGTGTCGTAGTTTATGATGGACTAGTTGGAGCACCCCTGCAAGGTTAAATCTTTCGGAAAGCCGTGCCCGCGATTATGTGGAATCGTGGAAACTTTGTTTAACATCCAGTTCTAGATAACTTGAATATAATTAATTAAAATATGCCAACTGAGTGCGTAACCGTGATTGTCTCTTTCGTGAGCTCCTTCCCCGACCGAGGACTCGGTGGGGTTATGTCTGACGTAAGTAGGTGTTCAGTATCATTCATTTGATTATCAGTAGTTCATGTCCGTTATGCGTAGATCATCCCCCTCTTATTCTTGTACTCGTAAGTTAGGCACGTGAAATAATGCTTAGTCGCTTGTTGCAGCCTCACCACTTAACCATACCTCACCTATTAAGCTTTGCTAGTCTTGATACCTTTGGAAATGAGATTGTTGAGTCCCCTGTGGCTCACAGATTACTACAACACCAGTTGCAGGTACAGGTAAAGTGCTATTATGACGTGAGCGCGATGATTGTTCATTTGGAGTTTCTTCTTCTTCTTCATCGATCTAGGATGGGTTCCAGGCTGGCAGCCTGGGATAGCAAGGATGGGCGTCGTTCTTTTATCGTTTTTAGTACGTAGTCGGACCCTGATCTTCTTCGTGATGTTTATGTATTGTACTCACGATACTCTGATGTAGCTTGTGGCGAGTGTAAGCCAATTCCATATACTCATCTTTTCAGTACATGTACTTGTAACGATATCCATTCTTGTGAAACGATGAGATGTGCTTCTATCCCTATCAACGCCCTCGTGCCAAAATAAGGATAGGGTTGCATCTTGGACGTTACAAGTTGGGATGAGAGCAATATCGACCTAGGATCCCCCTTGATTGATCGAACTTGGCCGAGTTGAGTCTAGTGAAAAATTACTTTGATCTAGTTATATATCGGAGAGTAGGATTCTTTTTTCTCCTCTTCTATGCTTTGGTGGGGATTCTTCACGTAATAATTTTAATTCTACTCCTCTTCTGACTCAAATTTTTTAGGATCACATGGATATTTTTGGAATCTATATGATGTTGATGTGACGGAGTTCTGTCTTCGTGCCTCCTGTCTGACTTGATTTCTTCCTGGGAGTTGAGCTCCAGGGTATTCTTGAGCACATCGTTATCATTCGGGTTTCTTAGTATCTCAGGACGAAGGATGTTTGAAATTGCTTCAATACTAGTAGTGGCGAGAGGAGTCCGGCTTCCCCAGTACTAGTGCAGATAGGTCCGGATGTATCGCCACACTTAGTATCATTGTGACTACGAGGGTCTGAGATAGATGAGTTTCCAAGATCTCTAGTTATGTGTTGACGGATGTGATACACTGGATGGGTTAGTATAGGAGTTGAGTGATACATTACTCGTTGTATCCGTGGACCAGATTGCATGACCAGAAATTTTGGGAGTTCTTAGGTGGGAATTCAAGTAGTTATTTATAGGACAATCTTCCAACAGATGCATGATGTGAGGTTGGGGTTCGACATCTAGTGGATCCGTTTGTTCACGGTCGTCTTACAGCGGTTCTCGTTGTGTCTTAAAGAGTCCTTGTAGCTTGCTACAGCTTGGGGACACTTCGTATGTCATGTGCACTGCCTTGTACATGATGGCTACTGTAGGATAAAGCCTGTGCGATCCTATCCACGAAAATATCGGACGGAATCTCTCTCATGAATTTGTTCTAGCTTGTTTTGTAAGCCTCATCCTTTGTTTTGTTGGAGTACGATAATTCGAGTTGCTTCGATGTCTGGTGGTGAATTCATATCTTTCCAAGCAGTGTTCTCGTATTCATATGAGAGTGCAGATTCTTTTGCTCAATCAAGTTGTCTTATCAATTCTTTTTCATCCGGTGTGCTTCTCTTCAAGTGAATTCGATCCTCTCCAATTTTGCAAGATCAATCACTCAATTCTTTCCGGAGTTTGTCTCATCTCTCCCAAGATGTTTTTTTCCCGCCCTCCCGCCCTTTTCTTCAGTGATTCAATCATCATCCAAGTGTCTTTCTCTTAAGTGATGCTTCCGCTATCTTCTTCCATTTGTATCCGGTGATTCATTGAGAAGATTCTCAGGAGTTTCGTGTTCATCATTTTTCATTCTTGTTCTCTTTTTCGGTGGATTCAATTCAGTCTCTCAGTGTTCATCAAATCTTTTTTCATTCGTTCAGTGCTCTCTCATGTTAGAAATTCTTATTCAAGTCTCTCTTGTTTATTCATCAATCTCTTTCTACCCGGAGTGTGATACGTCTCCAAAGTATCTATAATTTTTGATGGTTCCATGCTATTATCTTGTCAACTTTGGATGTTTTGTATGCATTTATATCTTTTTTGGGACTAACCTATTAACTAAGTGCCAAGTGCCAGTTCCTGTTTTTCCCTAGTTTTTGACCCTTTTCAGAGAAGAATATCAAATAGAGTCCAAACGGAATAAAATCTTCGGAATGATTTTTTCCGGAACAGAAGATACGCAGGGAACTTGAGAACCAAGGCAAAGGCTCCCGGGGGAGGCCACAAGCCCCCTAGCCGCGGCCTGGGGGGCATGCCTAGCAGGCTTATGGGCCCCTCGTGGCTCCTTTGCCCTACCTCTTCCGCCTATAAATTTCCTAAAAATCTGAAACCACGGGAGAGAGCCACGAAAATACTTTTCAACCGCCGCAAGATTCTGTCTCCGCAAGATCCCATCTGGGGACCGTTCTGGTGCCCTGCCAGAGGGGGGATTCAGACACGGAGGGCTTCTTCATCAACACCATGCATTGCCTCTCCGATGATGCGTGAGTAGTTCACCACAGACCTTTGGGTCCATGCTTAATAGCTAGATGGCCTCTTCTCTCTCTTGGATCTTCAATACAAAGTTCTCCATGATCCTCATGGAGATCTATCCAATGTAATCTTCTTTTGCGGTATGTTTGTCGAGATCTGATGAATTGTGGATTTATGATCAGATTATCTATGAATATTATTTGAGTTTCTTCTGATCTCTTATATGCATGATTTCGTATCCTTGTAATTCTCTTCGAGTTGTGGGTTTCGTTTGGCCAACTTGATCTATAATTCTTGCAACGGGAGAAGTGCTTGGTTTTGGGTTAATACCGTGCGGTGTCCTCACCCAGTGAAAGAAGGGGTAGCAAGGCACGCATTGTGTTGTTGCCAGCAAGGGTAAAAAGATGGGGTTTATATCTATTGCATGAATTTATCCCTCTACATCATGTCATCTTGCTTAAGGCGTTACTCTGTTTGTTATGAACTCAATACACTAGATGCACGCTAGATAGCGGTCGATGTGTGGAGTAATAGTAGTAGATGCAGAAAGTATCTGTCTACTTGTCTCGGACGTAATGCCTATATGTATGATCATTGCCTTAGATATCGTCATGACTTTGCGTGGTTCTATCAATTGCTCGACAGTAATTCGTTCACCCATCGTAATATTTGCTATCATGGCCCTCGACTCTACTTCACATCATATTTTCAGCTCTACACTTTTACTTTGTTGCACTTTCCACCTTCAGATCTCACCTTGCATTAAATCGTGAAGGGATTGACAACCCCTTTATAGAGTTGGGTGCAAGTTTGTTTGTTTTTGCGCAGGTACTTTGGAGACTTGCCTTGATACTCCCACTGGATTGATACCTTGGTTCTCAAACTGAGTGAAATACTTAATGCTGCTGTGCTGCATCACCCTTTCCTCTTCAAGGGAAAAACCAACGCAAGCTCAAGTGGTAGCAAGAAGAATTTCTGGCGCCGTTGCCGGGGAGTATTAAGTCAAGAATAGTCTTCCTTCAACGTTTCAATTTTTGGCACGGGGGATTATTCTAAGTGAATCTTATACAAGTAACTGTCGCAAACTCATCTCTTGCATTTACTTTTTTGCCTCTCGTTTTCCTCTCCCCCACTTCTAAAAAACAAAAAATTACAAAAATATTTGACTTTTTCGTTCGCCCTTTTCTTTCGCTTTCTTTGTATTCGCTTGTGCGTTTGTCTCCCTGCTAAAACTTGTATGGCCCAACCAAAGGATTATGATGCTTACTATAAAAGGTTGGAAGAGATTGAAACTAGTGTTAAAGGCTTCATGTCTACACAGTTTGACTATAATAGTTACTTTCGTAGAGGACTAAGGGAGCAAAATTATTTTATGGCTTTTATGAATAAAGAAGTTGATGATATGGCCAAAGAATTCCTTGCGCTAAATTCTCAGTTTGGTGGTCTTGAAAATTTGGTAGGCCAGATTTCTAATAAACATGCTACCTTAGTTAATAAAATGGCTGCTAAACCTGAAATATGCGATGAGAATCATGAAGATCTTAAGGTGCTTTGTGTGACTCCCATTGAATCCTTGTTTTCTAATGTCAGTCCTAATGATGATGGGGCTGGATATGAATCCACTTTGGTTGAGAAACGCCCCAATGATTTGGAGTTTATCTATCTTGATGCTAAAAGCATTGAAAGTGGAGTAGAAGATATCAAAACTTTGAGCAGTAATGAAATTACTACTTTGGATTTCAAGGAATTCAATTATGATAGTTGCTCTTTGATTGAATGCATTTCCTTGATGCAATCCATGCTAAACTCTCCACACGCTTATAGCCAAAACAAGGCCTTTACCGATCATATCGTCGATGCTATGATGAAATCTCTTGAAGAGAAACTTGAGTTGGAAGTTTCTATTCCTAGAAAACTTCATGATGAGTGGGAACCGACTATCAAAATCAAGATTAAAAACTATGAATGCAATGCTTTGTATGATTTGGGTGCTAGTGTTTCCGCTATTCCAAAGTCTTTATGTGATGTTCTAGGCTTCAATGAGATTGATGAGTGCTCTCTTAATTTGCATCTTGCGGATTCTACTGTTAAGAAACCTATAGGAAGGACCAGTGATGTTCTTATTATTGCAAATAGGAAGTATGTACCCGTAGATTTCATTGTGCTTGATATTGATTGCAATCCGACATGTCCTATCATTCTTGGTAGACCTTTCCTAAGGACTATTGGTGCTGTCATCGATATGAAGGAAGGGAATATTAGATGAATTTCCATTAAAGAAGGCCATGAAACATTTTCCTAGAAAGAAAATAAGAATGCTTTATGAATCCATGATGAGGGCTACTTATGGTTTGAGCACCAAAGACGACGATACTTGATTCTATCGCCTTATGCCTAGCTAAGGGCGTTAAACAATAGCGCTTGTTGGGAGGCAACCCAATGAATTTATCTTTGCTTTTTTCCTTTCTGTTTTGTTGTGTACACACCATCATAATACTGTTGTGATTGTGTTTTTTGTGTTTCTTTTTGTGTTTGAGCCAAGTAAAACCTTTATGACTAGTTTTGGTGATGGTTGTTTGATCTTGCTGAAAAAGACAAAAAATTTGCACTCACGAAATTTTTTTTTTCCTATCCAGAAAGAGCTTTTGAGTGGATTCTTTTTTCTGCTGGTTTATATGCCAATTTCCCTAATTGTCGTAATTTTTCAGAATTATTGAGATAACAGAAGTATACGAAGTATACAGATTACTACAGACTGGTCTATTTTTGACAGATTATGTTTTTGTTGTGTTGATTTCTTATTTTGATGAAAATATGGATAGTATCGGGGGGTACTAGCCATGGAAAAGTGAGAATACAGTAATATAACACAATTATATATATATAAATAAAGTTTCCTATAGTATCTAAAGAGTTGGTAGTTTGTTTTCTTATGCTAATGATATCACGAGTTTCTGTTTAAGTTTTGTGTTGTGAAGTTTTCAAGTTTTGGGTGATGTTCTCATGGACAATGGGATAAAGAGTGGAAAGAGCTCAAGCTTGGGGATTCCGAAGGCATACCAAGCCAAATTCAAGGACACCAAAAAGCATAAGCTTGGGGATACCCCGGGAAGGCATCCCCTCTTTCATATTCAATCCATTGGTAACATTACTTGGAGCTATATTTTTATTCACCACATGATATGTGTTGTTCTTGGAGCGTCGTGTATTATAGGAGTCTTTTCTTTTTGTTGTGTCACAATCATCCTTGTTGCACACCATTTTGATAGATACATGCACTCATTGTGAATTTGCTAGAATACTCATTGAGCTTCGCTTATATCTTTTGAGTTAGGCAATTTAGCTCGCATGTGCTTCACTTATATCTTTTGAGCTAGATAACTTTGCTCTAGTGCTTCACTTAGATCTTTTTAGAGCACGGCGGTGTCATATTTTTGAGAAATAAGAACTCTCGTTCTTCACTTATATCTTTTTGAGAGTGCTCTCTCTGAGTAACAGGGTAATTGGCTTGTGTTATGAAAGTAGTCCTAAAGATGATAGGCACCCAAAGAGGATATAATAAAAACTTCCATATTCATGTTCATTGATTAGTAAAGAGAAGTTTGATTCCTCTCAATTAGTTTTGATACATGGATTTGGTAATATTAGAGTTATGTTAGTAGGGTGTTGTGAATCTAGAAATACTTGTGTTGAAGTTAGTGATTCCCGTAGCATGCAGGTATGGTGAACCGCTATGTTAGGAAGTCGGAGCATAATTGATTTATTTGTTGTCATCCTTTGTGTTGCGGTCGCGATCGCGCGATGGTTAACACCTACCAAACCTTCCCCTAGGAGTGTGCGTTTAGTACTTTGTTTCGATTACTAATAAAACTTTCGCAATAAGTATATGAGTTCTTCATGACTAATGTGAGTCCATGGTATAGATGCACTTTCACCTTCTACCGTTGCTAGCCTCTCTAGTGCCGTGCAACTTTCGCTGGTGCAAAAAACCACCATATACCTTCCTCAAAACAGCCACCATACCTACCTATTATGGCCTTTTCATAGCCATTCCAAGATATATTGCCATGAAACTCCCACCGTTCTGTCTCATTACTTGTGCCATCACTTTCATATTGCCATTGCATAATCGTAAGATAGCTAGCGAGATGTTTCAACGTCATACGCTAAGCTAGATCGTTGCACACCCTGGTACACTGCCGGAGGCATTTCTTATAGAGTCATCATTTCTCTAAGTGTGAGTAAATAAAATTGTGATGATCATCATTATTAGAGCATTGTCCCATGTGAGGAAATAAAAAAAGAGGCCAAAGATGCCCACCAAAAAAAAGAGGCCAAAGAGCCCAAACAAAAAATAAAAGAGAGAAGGGACAATGCTACTATCCTTTTCCACACTTGTGCTTCATAATAGCACCATGTTCTTCATGATAGAGAGTCTCTTGTTTTGACACTTCCATATACTAGTGGGAATCTTCATTATATAACTTGGCTTGTATATTCCGATGACGGGCTTCCTTAAAATAGCCCTAGGTCTTCATGAGCAAGCAAGTTGGATGCACACCCACTATTTCTCCTTTTGAGCTTTCACACAATTATAGCTCTAAGTGCATCCGTTGCATGGTAATCCCTACTCATTGACATTGATATCTATTGATGGGCATCTCCATAGCCCTTGGATACACCGATTCAATGTGACCATCTCCTCCTTTTTGCCTCACAACCTCCACCACACTCTATTTCACCTATAGTGCTATATCAATGGCTCACACTCATATATTGTGTGAGAGTTGAAAATGTTTGAGAAAGTAAGAGTGTGAAAACAATTACTTGGCCAATACCGGGGTTGTACATGATTTAAATTCGTTGTGCAATGATGATAGAGCATAGCCAGACTATATGCTTTTGTAGGGATAACTTTCTTTGGCCTTCTTATTTCGAAAGTTCATGATTACCTTGCTAGTTTGCTTGAAGTATTATTATTTTCATGTCAATAGAAAACTATTGTTTTGAATCTTACGGATCTGAACATTCATGTCACATGAAAGAAGTTGCAAAGGACAAATATGTTAGGTAGCATTCCACATCTAAAATTCAGTCTTTATCACTTCCCTACTCGAGGACGAGCAGGAGTTAAGCTTGGGGATGCTTGATACGTCTCCAACGTATCCATAATTTTTGATAGTTCCATGCTATTATCTTGTCAACTTTAGATGTTTTGTATGCATTTATATCTTTTTTTTGGGGACTAACCTATTAACTCAGTGCCAAGTGCCAGTTCCTGTTTTTTCCTTGTTTTTGACCCTTTTCAGAGAAGAATATCAAACGGAGTCCAAATGGAATAAAATCTTCGGATTAATTTTTCTGGAACAGATGATACGCACGGAACTTGAGAACCAAGGCAAAGGCTCCCTGGGGAGGCCACAAGCCGCCTAGCCACGACCTGGGGGGGCTAGCAGGCTTGTGGGCCCCCGTGGCTCCTTTGCCCTACCTCTTCCGCCTATAAATTCCCTAAAAATCTAAAACCACGGGAGAGAGCCACGAAAATAATTTTCCGCCGCCGCAAGCTTCTGTCTCCGCAAGATCCCATCTGGGGACCGTTCTGGTGCCTTGCCGGAGGGGGGATTCGGACACGGAGGGCTTCTTCATCAACACCATTGCCTCTCCGATGATGCGTGAGTAGTTCACCACAAACCTTCGGGTCCATAGCTAGTAGCTAGATGGCTTCTTCTCTCTCTTGGATCTTCAATACAAAGTTCTCCATGATCCTCATGGAGATCTATCTGATGTAATCTTCTTTTGCGGTGTGTTTGTCGAGATCTGGTGAATTGTGGATTTATGATCAGATTATCTATGAATATTATTTTAGTTTCTTCTGATCTCTTATATGCATGATTTCATATCCTTGTAATTCTCTTCGAGTCGTGGATTTCGTTTGGCCAACTTGATCTATAATTCTTGCAATGGGAGAAGTGCTTGGTTTTGGGTTCATACCGTGCGGTGTCCTCACCTAGTGACAGAAGGGGTAGCGAGGCACGCATCATGTTGTTTCCATCAAGGGTAAAAAGATGGGGTTTATATCTATTGCATGAACTTATCCCTCTACATCATGTCATCTTGCTTAAGGCGTTACTCTGTTTGTTATGAACTCAATACACTAGATGCATGCTGGATAGCGGTCGATGTGTGGAGTAATAGTAGTAGATGTAGAAAGTATCAGTCTACTTGTCTCGGACGTGATGCCTATATGTATGATCGTTACCTTAGATATCGTAATGACTTTGCGCGGTTCTATCAATTGCTCGACAGTAATTCGTTCACCCACCGTAATATTTGCTATCTTGAGAGAAGCCTCGAGTGAACACTATGGCCCCCAGGTCTACTTCACATCATATTTTCAGCTCTACACTTTTACTTTGTTGCACTTTCCACCTTCAGATCTCACCTTGCATTTAATCGTGAAGGGATTGACAACCCCTATATAGCGTTGGGTGCAAGATTTTTTTGCGCAGGTACTTTGGAGACTTTCCTTGATACTCCTACTGGATTGATACCTTGGTTCTCAACCCGAGGGAAATACTTACTGCTGTTGTGCTGCATCATCCTTTCCTCTTCAAGGGAAAAACCAACGCAAGCTCAAGAGGTAGTAGAGTGTTCAAGATATCTCAGAGTTTCTTATTTTCAATCCATTCAATTATTTCGAGGTGCTCAACCTCATCAAGTTTCCATTTGTACAGGTGCAATATCTCTCTTTTTGAGCAATTTGTTCAACGATGTTTCTTTTGAGTGGGCCCATAACCCACAGGCTTTTCCCAGGATCTTATCTGGCTCTTGTAATCTTTCCGGAGTTGTCTAATTCTTTTCAACTATGATGTAAGTATGAATTTCATGAGTCATATTCCTTCTCCAAGATATATTCGAATTCATTCTCTTCATTCGCTCAACTTTTCATATTCTTATTCCGGAGTGTCTCGGTAATTGTTGGTGGTGTTCTCCTCATCATTTTAAGCTTGGAAGACCGAAGGAGTGTTTCTCTCAAATCTTGTCCATTCTTTTGAAGTTTGTCATCTCACCTCGTACTATCTTCTCAGTTGTTCCCAATCATGATAATCCCTTTCTTGCTATCCGGTGCATTTCTGAATTGTTTTCATTCTTGATCCTTCGAAGGCCATCATTTCAGAAGATTTCTTTGTTCTCAGATTTCAGCTTTCGTTCTCAGTTTTCAGCTTTCGTTCTCAAATTCTTCTCAATTGTTGTCTCTTCGTTCATCTCTCAATTATTCTGGTGCCTTGTTCAGTTTTCTATTAGGCGACTCAAGATCTCTTCATTCTCAAGGTGTTCTTCAAGATTCTTGTGGTAGTAATTCTCATTTTCTTTTTCGTTCTTTTCTTGCCAAGATCTAGTTTCTATTCTTTGTAACGGAGGATTTGTGAGGTTTCTCTCTTCAATCTATCATTTTGTCTTTCAAGATCATATTATTCCCTTGTTTAATTTAGTTAGTTTTTTTTTGAATCTTCTCAAGATCTTTCCATTGTATCGAATTTTGTCCCCTTTTCCTACCGAAGTGCTGCCGAAATTTTGTGTGAACTCTTGCTTGTTTCTCATATCATTCTTCAACCACTTTGCAACCTTCAAAATTCATTGGTTTCACTCGTTTGTCAGAAGCAACTAAGTTTTACCTCTTGCTCTTTCTCTTCCTCTTCCCCTTTCATCCTTGGATCTCGAGTCGATATCCTCTTGTAGTGTAGGAGAGTTGTGATAGCCCGAGACCGATGCCCTAGAAGATTCCTCTATTATTCCATTCTCGTCGTGTGGTTCGTTTGCTTGACGCACTCATCATCGCATCATTCGCATCATTAGCATTGCATTGGCACTCTGTTGCCGCCCGTTTTCAAAACTTGCATCCGTTATTAGTTGCCGGTTCTCTCCGTTCTCGTCGTTGCCTGTTTTGAGCCCCGACCACACACGCATGCGCCGCGGCATCGTCAAACCTTGTTTTTAAAAGTGTGTACAAAACTTTCTCTGATTGGGTTGAAACTAGGCATGCGGCCTTATTTTCATATAGGTAGGCCTCCTCCAATTTTCGTTGCAATCGGAGCCCGTCTAGTACCCGAACGGTCGACCGTAGCGGCACCGTCTTCGGTTATTCATCGGACAAGTTTTGGTGTTTGTAAATCACGTTGTCGGGTGCCCGCTTTTCCTATCTTCTCTGGCTAGCCTACTCTACACAGCCACTTAGCCCGTCCCCGCGTTCGAGACCTTCCGATTTAGATCGTGCGGCTGAAATCGGGGAGAAAAAGTGCTACCCTAACCATGCATTCCCTATTTATAGCCACATAGTGAGCAAACCCAAATCTCAACCTCGGAATCCGTGCACAACCCCACTCCTTCCTCCCTGCCTCCTCAGCGCCACCGTCAGGCCCACGAGCTCGCGCGAGGCCCGCCAAGCCCATCGCCCCACGCTGCCGGGCCCGAGCTTCCGCCGCACGCAACCGCTAGGAGCGGGAGCTCGTCCTCGATCCGATCAGGATCGAAGGAGAGAGCCCTGAGCTCCTCGCCGCGCGCAGCACCTGTCCGACCCCGCCGCCACGCCACTCAGGCGAGATGCCTCCGCCGGCGACCACCAGGCCGGTGCCCTGCGCCCATCCCATTCTTTGTTCGTGAGCAGGCCGCCATAGAGATCCGTCGAACGCCGCCTCCACCTCGGAAATGGATGGATCCAGAAGGTTCCGCGCCAGATCCAGTGATTCCCTCTCACCGCGCACCTCTGCTTTGCCGTGTCGTCGCACGTACATGCCGCCATTGCTGCTACCTCCATCGGGAGCAGGAGCGGCTTGCCTGCTCGCTGGCGCGTTGTCCCACGGGTGGGTCGGCCCAGCAGCCAGGCCGAGGCCCAAATCCAGCCCCAACTGAGGCCCACCTCCTCTCAGATCCGGCCCAAGATCCATGGTAAGCTACCTCCCCTTCTCCTCTATTCCTCGCCCGTGGCGCAAGTTAGTAAGCTGCGCCCTGCCCATTTCGGCCCGTTTAGGTTTTTCATTAGATTTCGCGAATTTAGTAATTTCAGGAGATATAGATATTTCAAACGTTTGTAGATATTATCCATGCATCGGATCACAACGAGTTATATATGTCACTTGTGTAGTTTTTCGTGTAGAACATTATTTTGCAACTTGCATGCATGTTTGAAGTAGTTTGACCCGCCATTTGCCTAGATTTGCGTGCTGTCAATTAGGGTTAATATTCCATAGCTATTTTTGTGCGCGTCCAGATTTTTCAAATCCCGTAGATAAAATGTTCACGTTATTCGGGACCCTTTGTCATGTATTTTAGATAGTGTCTCACTATTTTTGCATGTAGGTGCCGTCAATAGATTTCTTTGTCGGGTTTAGGTCAGTTTCTCGCATATATGTGTGGCGCTAGTTTATTTTTTGAACCCCACATATTATATATGTTTTCGGGGTACAAAAGTCCATAGAATTTAAGTGTGCATTTAGTTTTGTCTTTAGAATAAGTTAGCGTGCATGATATTTTGCCATGTTGCCCTCTTGTTTATTTTGTGGGATTTATTCCGTGCGTGATATGCATGAGTTGTGAACATGATATATGTCCTTGGATATGTATGTTAGCCCCCGGTAATTTAGGTTGCATTAGAAATCCATGTTTAGGTGTTATTTGCTTGTTGCCAAGATGCTAGAAAATAATGCTGATTTGGAGATGCTGAAATATTTCTAAGTCAAGATCTGTAATATTTTGTGGTTGTCTTGCCATGAGTTTTGCTAGTGATCTACAGCTCCTTTGGGGTTCATGCAATAGATTTATCTATAGTCCATAAGATTCTCTAGCATGCTGTAAATTTTCTTGCCATTCGGTGCCCTGTAGCATATAGTTTTGCTCTTGTCAATATGCCTTTAGATCGAAAACTGCACTGTCAACAGTGTTATTTTCACTAAGTCTGAAACTGTGTGTGAGATGCCATTTTGTGAGTTCTTTTCCTACTGATCCATGCTGCCATGCTAGATGTTATTAGTAGGATGTTGTAGTGCATCTTGACCACTAGTGTATTGATACGTCCATTTTGCATCATGTTTTCATGTTGATATTTATCGCTTCTTTGGTTGTTATTTCACTTCACGGTACTATTCTTATGCCTTTTCTCTCTTATTTTGCAAGGTTTACATGAAGAGGGAGAATACCGGCAACTGGAATTCTGGCTTGAAAGTGGAGCAAAGTTGAGATACCTATTCTGTGCAACTCCAAACGTCGTGAAAATCAACGGAGATTTTTTCTGAATATATAAAAAATACTGGGCCGAAGAAGCGCCAGAGGGCCACTAAGGGGTGGCCACAAGCCTGCAAAATGCGGCCACCCCCCCAGGTCGCGCCATGGGGGCTTGTGGGCACCCTGCTGGCCCACTTGCCCCCCTCTTTAGATATATGGAGGGTTTCGTCTAGAAAAAATTCAGAAGGGAGCTTTTTCGTGGTTTCGCCGCCGCCACGAGGCGGAACTTGAGGAGAACCAATCTAGAGCTTCGGCAGGACGATCCTGCCAGGGAAACTTCCCTCCCGGAGGGGGAAATCGTCGCCATCGTCATCACCAACACTCCTCTCATCGGAGGGGACTCGTCACCATCAACATCTTCATCATCACCATCTCATCTCCAAACCCTAGTTCATCTCTTGTAACCAATCTCCGTCTCGCGACTTCGGTTGGTAATTGTAAGGTTGCTAGTAGTGTTGATTACTCTTTGTAGTTGATGCTAGTTGGATTATTTGGTCGAAGAGTTTATGTTCAGATCCTTGATGCTACTCATTACACCTCTGATCATGATTATGATTATGCTTTGTGAGTAGTTACTTTTGTTCCTGAGGACATGGCATAAGTCATGCTAATAATAGTCATGTGAATCTGGTATTCGTTCGGTATTTTGATATGTTGTATGTTGTCTTTCCTCTAGTGGTGTTATGTGAACGTCGACTACATAACACTTCACCATTATTTGGGCCTAGAGGAAGACATTGGGAAGTAGTAAGTAGATGATGGGTTGCTAGAGTGATAGAAGCTTAAACCCTAGTTTATGTGTTACTTCGTAAGGGGCTCATTTGGATCCACTAGTTTAATGCTATGGTTAGACTTTGTCTTAATTCTTGTTTCGTAGTTGCGGATGCTTGCGAGAGGGGTTAATCATAAGTGGGATGCTTTTCCAAGTAACGGCAGTACCCAAGCGTCGGTCCACCAACATATCAAACTATCAAAGTAACGAACGCGAATCATATGAACATGATGAAACTAGCATGACAGAAATTCCCGTGTGTCCTCGGGAGCGTTTTTTCCTCCTATAAGACTTTGTCCAGGCTTGTCCCTTGCTACAAAAGGGATTGGGCCACTTTGCTGCACCGTTGCTACTTTTGTTACTTGTTGCTCGCTACGAATCATCTCACCACACAATCACTTGTTACCGACTAATTCAGTGCTTGCAGATATTTCCTTGCTGAAAACCACTTGTTAGATCCTTCAGCTCCTCGTTGGGTTCGACACTCTTACTTACCGAAAGGACTATGATTGATCCCCTATACTTGTGGGTCATCAAGACTCTTTTCTGGCGCCGTTGCCGGGGAGTGAAGCGCCTTTGTTAAGTGGAACTTGGTAAGGAAACATTCATATAGTGTGCTAAAATTTATTGTCACTATGGAAACTAATCCTTTGAGGGGCTTGTTCGGGGTATCTTCGCCTCGAACGGAAGCACGAATGGTTGCTCCTCAACCTGCTGCACCTACTGAAAATATTTTCTTTGAATTTCCTTCGGGTATGCTTGAGAAACTGTTGGCTAATCCTTTTACACAAGATGGAACATCACATCCGGACTTGCATCTAATCTATGTAGATGAAGTTTGTGGTTTATTTAAGCTTGCAGGTGTGCCCGAGGATGAGGTCAAGAAGAAGGTATTTCCTTTATCTTTGAACGATAAGGTGTTGACATGGTATAGGCTATGTGATGATACTGGATCATGGGACTACAATCGGTTGAAATTGGAATTCCATCAAAAGTTTTATCCTATGCATTTAGTACATCGTGATTGGAATTATATTTCTAATTTTTGGCCTCGTGACAGAGAAAGCATCGCTCAAGCTTGGGGGAGGCTTAAATCAATGCTATATTCATGCCCCAATCATGAGCTCTTGAGAGAAATTATCATTCAGAACTTCCATGCTCGGCTTTCTCATGATGATCGCACCATGCTTGACACTTCTTGTACCGGTTCTTTTACGAAGAGAGATATTGACTTCAAGTGGAATTTATTGAAGAGAATTAAACACAACTCTGAAGATTGGGAGCTTGAAGAAGGTAAGGAGTCAGGTATGAATTTCACTTTTGATTGCGTTAAATCCTTTATTGAGACAAATACCTTTAGTGATTTTAGCGCTAAGTTTGGACTTGACTCTGAGATAGTAGCTTCATTGTGTGAATCTTTTGCTGCTCATATTGATCTCCCCAAAGAGAAGTGGTTTAAATTTCATCCTCCTTTAGAAGTCAATGTAGTTAAACCCACTCTAGTTGAAGCGAAAGTCATTGCCTATAATGATCCTGTGGTACCCAGTGCTTACATTGAGAAACCACCTTTCCCTGTTAGGATAAAGGATCATTCTAAAGCTTCAACTGTGATATGTAGAGGCTATATTAAAACACCTACACCCCCTGAGCAAATTAGAGTTGAACCTATCATTGCTATTATCAAAGATCTTCTGTCTGAAGAAGTTGAGGGACATAATATTCACTTTTGTGAAGATGCTGCTAGAATTGCTAAACCTCACGCTAGAGACAAACATAGGCCTGTTGTTGGCATGCTTGTAATTTTTTTAAGATAGGAGATCATTTCTATCATGGTTGATGTGACTTGGGTGCTAGTGTTAGTGCAATACCTCAATCCTTATACGATGAAGTCAAAGATGAGATTGCACCTGTTGAGATAGAACCTATAGATGTCACATTTCATCTTGCCAATAGAGACACTATCTGCCCTGTGGGAATTGTTAGGGATGTTGAAATCTTGTGTGGTAAAACAAAGTATCCTACTGATTTCCTCGTTCTTGCTACCGCACAAGATAGTTTTTTGTCCTATCATATTTGGTAGACCTTTTCTCAATACCGTCAATGCTCATATTGACTGTGAGAAGCAAACTGTGACTGTTGGCTTTGAAGGAGTGTCACATGATTTCAATTTCTCTAAGTTTGGTAGACAACCTCATGAAAAGGAGTTGCCTAGTAGGGATGAAACTATTGCCTTAGCCTCTATTGACGTGCCTCCTGCTGATCCCTTAGAGCAATACTTGCTTGAGCATGAAAATGATATGCATGAAAGGGATGAGATAGATAGAGTTGTCTTAGAGCAATATCCTATCCTTAAGAATAACTTGCATGTTGAACTGCTTGGGGATCCACCCCCACCAAAGGGTGATCCTCTGTTCGAGCTTAAACAGTGGCCAGATACTCTTAAGTATGCCTATCTTGATGAAAAGGAGATATATCATGTTATTATTAGTGCTAGCCTCTGAGAGGAGGAAGAAAAGAAGTTACTAAAAACTCCAAGGAAGCATCGTGCTGCTATAGGATATACTCTTGATGATCTTAAGGGCATTAGTCCCACTCTATGCCACCACAAGATCAAAACTGATCCTGAATTCAAACCAGTTGCTGATCATCAAAGGAGATTGAATCCTAAGATGAAAGAAGTAGTAAGAAAAGAAATACTAAAGCTCCTAGAAGCGGGTATTATCTATCTTGTTGCTCATAGCGATTGGGTGAGTCCGGTGCATTGTGTTCCTAAGAAGGGAGGCATCACCGTTGTCCCTAATGATAAGGATGAGTTGATCCCAAGACGATTATTACTGGCTATAGGATGGTGATTGATTTTAGGAAGTTGAATAAGGCCACTAGGAAAGAGCATTACCCTTTGCCTTTTATCGACCAAATGCTAGAAAGACTATCCAAACACACACATTTCTGCTTTCTAGACGGTTATTCTGGTTTCTCCCAAATAACAGTTGCACAATCTGATCAGGAGAAAACCACTTTCACCTGCCCTTTCGGTACCTTTGCTTATAGACGTATGCCTTTTGGCTTATGTAATGCACCTGTCACCTTTCAAAGATGTATGATGGCTATATTCTCTGACTTTTGTGAAAAGATTGTTGAGGTTTTCATGGATGAACTCTCCGTTTACGGGTCTTCCTTTGATGATTGCCTCTGCAACCTTGACCGAGTCTTACAGAGATGTAGAGACACAAACCTTGTCTTGAATTGGGAGAAGTGCCACTTTATGGTTAATGAAGGCATCGTCTTAGGACATAAAATTTCTGAAAGAGGTATTGAAGTCGATAAGGCTAAGGTTGATGCAATCGAGAAAATGCCATACCCCACAGATATCAGAGGTATAAGAAGTTTCCTTGGTCATGCTGGTTTCTATAGAAGGTTCATTAAAGACTTCTCTAAGATTTCTAGGCCTCTTACCAATCTCTTGCAAAAGGATATTCCTTTTGTCTTTGATGATGATTGTGAGGAAGCTTTCGAAATACTTAAGAGGGCTTTGATAACTGCACCTATTGTTCAACCACCTGATTGCAACTTGCCTTTTGAGATCATGTGTGATGCTAGCAATTATGTCGTTGGTGTTGTTCTAGGGAAAGAGTTGATAAGAAGTTGAATGTTATTCACTACGCTAGTAAAACTTTAGACAGTGCCCAGAGAAACTATGCCACTACGGAGAAGGAATTTTTAGCAGTCGTGTTTGCATGTGAAAAGTTCAGGTCTTACATAGTTGATTCCAAAGTCACTATTCACACTGATCATGCTGCTATTAAATACCTCATGGAGAAGAAGGACGCTAAACCTAGACTTATCAGATGGGTTCTCTTGCTACAAGAATTTGATTTGCACGTTGTCAACAGGAAGGGTGCTGATAACCCTGTAGCAGATAACTTGTCTAGGTTGGAGAATGTTCTTGATGACCCACAACCTATTGATGATAGCTTTCCCGATGAGCAATTGAATGTCATCAATGCTTCACGTCGTGCACCGTGATATGCTGATTATGCAAAGTATATCGTTGCCAAATATATACCACCTAGTTTCATGTACCAGCAAAAGAAGAACTTCTTCTTTGACTTGAGACACTACTCTTGGGA
Organism: Hordeum vulgare subsp. vulgare; assembly: GCF_904849725.1. NCBI lineage: Eukaryota > Viridiplantae > Streptophyta > Magnoliopsida > Poales > Poaceae > Hordeum > Hordeum vulgare. The sequence goes on from NC_058521.1 coordinate 460,312,697, forward strand.
TGATCCTCACCTTTATAAGGAAGGAGTAGATAGCGTTATTAGACGTTGTGTACCTGAACATGAACACAGACATATCCTACAGTAGTGTCACTCCGAGGCCTACAGAGGACACCATGCGGGAGACTGAACGCCACACAAGGTATTGCAATCAGGTTTCTATTGGCCCACTCTCTTCAAGGATGCCCGTAAGTTCGTCTTCTCTTGTGACGAATGTCAAAGAATAGGTAATATTAGCAAACTTCAGGAAATGCCTATGAACTATTCACTTGTCATTGAACCATTTGATGTTTGGGGCTTTGATTATATGGGACCTTTTCCAAAATCCAATGGGTATACTCACATCTTAGTTGCTGTTGATTACGTCACTAAGTCGGTAGAAGCTATCCCCACTAGTAGTGCTGATCACAACACCTTTATCAAGATGCTGAAAGAAGTTATCTTCCCTAGATTTGGAGTCCCTAGATATCTAATGACCGACGGTGGTTCACACTTCATTCATGGTGCTTTCCGTAAAACATTTGCTAAGTATGATGTCAACCATAGAATTGCGTCTCCCTATCACCCTCAGTCCAGTGGTCAAGTAGAGCTAAACAACAGAGAGATTAAACGAATTCTCCAAAAGACTGTCAACAGGTCTAGAAAGAATTGGTCTAAGAAGCTCGATGATGCACTGTGGGCTTATAGGACTGCATATAAGAATCCCATGGGCATGTCTCCGTACAAAATGGTGTATGGGAAAGCATGTCACTTACCTCTTGAGTTAGAGCATAAAGCCTATTAGGCAATCAAAGAGCTCAACTTTGATTTCAAACTTGCCGAAGAGAAGAGGTTATTTGATATTAGCTCGCTTGATGAGTGGAGAACTCAGGCATATGAGAATGCCAAGCTGTTCAAAGAGAAGGTTAAGAGGTCGCATGATAAGAGGATACAAAAGCGTGAGTTCAACGTAGGTGATTATGTCTTGTTATATAACTCTCGTTTAAGATTCTTTGCAGGCAAGCTTCTCTCTAGATGGGAAGGTCCCTACGTTGTTGAGGAAGTATATCGTGTCGGTGCTATCAAGATCAACAACACGGAAGGTAATTGTCCGAGAGTGGTAAATGGGCAGAGAATCAAGCATTATATATCAGGTACTCCCATAAATGTTGAAAGCAATATCATCAATACCATAACTCCGGAAGAATACCTAAGGGACATTTATCAGCCTATTTCAGACTCAGAAAACGAAGAGGTATGAGATTCGGTAAGAAAATAGAGTCCAAAACATTCCCCATAGGAAATTTTCTCCGTTTTGGAATATTAGAAAAAATAAAAAAATTGGAAGTAGTCCGGAAAGTGCGCGAGGAGGCGACAAGCCTGCACGGCGCGTTCCCACCCCGTGGCCGCGCTGTGAGGGCTTGTGGCCACCTCGTGCGCCTCCTGGACTACGTTTTCGTGCAGGATACTCCTTCTGGTCTGAAAAAAAATCATTATACATACTTCCGTTTGGTCTGACCCCTGCATCACGCAGATTTCCTCTGTTTTTTGTTTTGAGCCTGTTTCTCTTGTAGATCTAGATCGCCATGACTTCCCCAAAAGCTCCTAAGGACAAGATCTTCGAGAAGGTCATCAATCCCTACCTCACGGAAGTGCTGCAACACCCTCAATCTATCGAGATGCATGAGGGGATGTTGCATATCCGTGATGTTGAGGGGCCTAAGAAGACCGAAAGCGTGGAGACGAGGCTCGAGGCAATGGAGCAACAAGTCTTCAAGTGCCAAGGGTTGGTAGAGCATGGACTCAACGCCAACCACATGATGATCACGGAGTTCACCAACAAGCACATGATTGATGCCAATGACATTGGGAAGCACCTCTCCAGGCTCTGTGATAGGATTGATCAACTCCAGGGCGAGATCTATGACCTGCAGAACCAAAACTGTGAGTATGAGTATAGATTTAAATCAATAAGGTTGGCTGCAGATTTGAGGATTCCCGAGACTCGTTTGTCTTTCCTTGGTGGAGCACCTATGCCTTGGAAGACGGAGGATCAAACTCATGTTGCAACAACTTCACCACCTTCACCACCAAAGGAAGACAACTGAGCATTGGTATGGGCAATCCCCTTGGCTTTTGCCAAGCTTGGGGAGTTGCCCCGGTATCGTATCACCATCACATCTTTTGCCTTTACCTTTGTTTTTAGTTTTCCTTTTCAGTTTTCTTTTTCTCTAGTAGTTTAAAAGTCTTAGTGTTTTAGTCTTGAGTTTTGCCTTGTGTCACCCCTGATGTATTATTGCTCGTGAGCCTTATAATAAAGAGTGTCTTAGTTGAAGGGCTTTGCCTATTGCCATGATCAAAAGAGTGAGAATAGAACAAAAGCATGAAAGATCATGTAATGGTCTTATGGGAAGTGATGGCTTCACATATGAAAAGAATGAGGATTGAAACTTGTTGAGGGTAGGCAAATGTAGACATTGGTCATTGTTGCAATTAATAGGAAGTGATAAAGAAGGAGAGGTTCACATGTAAATATATCATCTCTGACACCATCTATGATTGTGAACACTCACTAAACTATTGCATGCCTAGAAGTAGACGTTGGACAAAGAAGACATCATAATGAATTGTGTTTGCTTGGCTCTAAACAATGTTATATGATTAGAGATCCCTTAGCATGTGATGATTGCTTCCACCTCATATTAGCCAAAACCTCCCGCACCAAGTAGAGATACTACTTGTGCATCCATAAACCTTCAAACCAGTTTTGCCATGAGTGTCCACCATACCTACCTATGGATTGAATAAGATCCCTCAAGTAACTTGTCATCGGTGCAAGCAATAAAAATCGATCTCTAATATGTATGATATATTAGTGTGTGGAAAATAAGCTTTATACGAACCTTTGATGAGGAAGACATAAAAGCGACAGACTGCATAATAAAGTTCTTTATCACTGGGGGCAATATAAAGTGACGTTCCTCCGCACTAAGAGGACATGCATCCAAACCTCAAAAGCGCATGACAACCTCTGCTTCCCTCTGCGAAGGGCCTATCTTGTACCTTTACTTTTTGCCCTTGAAAGAGTCATGGTGATCTTCACCAATTCCTTATTTTGCCTTTGTCTTGGCTACCGTCATATGCTTGGGAAAGATCTATATTCATATGTCAACTTGGAGGTAGGTATTCATGAATTATTATTGTTGACATTACCCTTGAGGTAAGCAGTTGGGAGGCAAATATAAGCCCATATCTTTCTCTGTGTTCAGCTAAAACTTTGATCTCATGAGTACCACGTGAGTTGTAGCAATTGCAGAGAACGAAAGAATGGTTGAGTACGTGGATTTGCTTTACAAGCTCTTATTTGACACTTTCTGATGTTGTGATAAATTGCAATTGCTTCAATGACTAAAGACTACCGGTTCTTACTTCTCGGTAAGGTTCTTGATCCATGCTTTACTTTGTGAAGGAATTATCACTTGAGCATGAGAGATTATATGTTGGTATTGCTGTTCTGATCTTGATCATGATGCATGCATGTTCGTATCTTGTTTTGTCGACACCAGTCTCCCTAAACATGTGGAAATATTTAGTGAGCTAGGCTTTCGCTTGAGGACAAGCGAGGTCTAAGCTTGGGGGAGTTGATACGTCCATTTTGCATCATGTTTTCATGTTGATATTTATCGCTTCTTTGGCTGTTATTTCACTTCACGGTACTATTCTTATGCCTTTCTCTCTTATTTTGCAAGGTTTACATGAAGAGGGAGAATACATGCAACTGGAATTTTGGCTTGAAAGTGGAGAAAAGTTGAGATACCTATTCTGCGCAACTCCAAACACCGTGAAATCAACAAAGATTTTTTTCCGAATATATAAAAAATACTGGGCCGAAGAAGCGCCTGAGGGCCGCCAGGTGGTGGCGACAAGCCTGCATGGCGCGGCCACCCCCCAGGCCGCGCCATGGGGGCATGTGGGCAACCTGCTGGCCCACTTGCCCCCCTCTTTTGCTATATGGAGGGTTTCGTCCATAACAAATTTAGAAGGGAGCTTTTTCATGGTTTCTCCGCTGCCATGAGGCGGAACTTGAGCAGAACCAATCTAGAGCTCCGGCAGGACGATCCCGCCGGGGAAACTTCCCTCCCGGAGGGGGAAATCGTCACCATCGTCATCACCAACACTCCTCTCATCGGGGGGGGGGGGACTCGTCACTGTCAACATCTTCATCAGCACCCTCTCATCTCCAAACCCTAGTTCATCTCTTGTAACCAATCTCCATCTCGCGACTCCGATTGGTACTTGTAAGGTTGCTAGTAGTGTTGATTACTCTTTGTAGTTGATGCTAGTTGGATTATTTGGTGGAACAGTTTATGTTCAGATCCTTGATGCTACTCATTACACCTTTGATCATGATTATGCTTTGTGAGTAGTTACTTTTGTTCCTGATGACATGGAATAAGTCATGCTAATAATAGTCATGTGAATTTGGTATTCGTTCGGTATTTTGATATGTTGTATGTTGTTTTTCCTCTAGTGGTGTTATGTGAACGTCGACTACATAACACTTCACCAATATTTGGGCCTAGAGGAAGGCATTGGGAAGTAGTAAGTAGATGATGGGTTGCTAGAGTGACAGAAGCTTAAACCCGAGTTTATGCGTTACTTCGTAAAGGGCTGATTTGGATCCACTAGTTTAATGCTATGGTTAGACTTTGTCCTAATTCTTCTTTCGTAGTTGCGGATGCTTGTGAGAGGGCTTAATCATAAGTGGGATGCTTGTCCAAGTAAGGGCAGTACCCAAGCGCCGGTCCACCCACATATCAAAGTATCAAAGTAACGAACGCGAATCATATGAACATGATGAAAGTAGCATGACAAAAATTCCCGTGTGTTCTTGGGATCGTTTTTCCTCCTATAAGACTTTGTCTAGGCTTGTCCTTTGATACAAAAGGGATTGGGCCACTTTGCTGCACCGTTGCCACTTTTGTTACTTGTTGCTCGCTATGAATCATCTCACCACACAATCACTTGTTACCGACTATTTCAGTGCCTGCAGATATTTCCTTGCTGAAAACCACTTGTCAGATTCTTCTGCTCCTCGTTGGGTTCGACACTCTTACTTATAAAAAGGACTATGATTGATCCCCTATACTTGTGGGTCATCGTGTATCATGTCTTGTTTGAGCATTTTAGTATTATGTACCTTGTTGTTTTGGGGTCTAGAAAATGACATGTTGCTGTTTTTGGCAGATTATGACTATTTCTTGCGTAGCTTGTATTTGTTGAACAGTTGCTCCGTTTTGATCGTGTCCTACATGAAACTTGCTTCGAATCTCGTGTAGTTTCATATTATGTTGCTTCCTTCTTGGTTTGGAATGTTTGTGGCTGTCATTTGCATACATATTGCATTCATGGCATCATATCTTGCGGTGATCATATATTTTGATCTGTAGCTCCGTTTGCAATGATCTCTATGTGTAAATTGATTGGAACAACACGTAGAATCACGTGAACCTATTTTTTTGGCTGTTTAACAAATATTAAAACGTAGTTCAGATCCGGACAGGATTATAAATTAACGTATGGGGTCAGCTCGGAGATGTAATAAGTCGTTTCCGACCTCATTTAAAATGCCTAGATAGGTAGCTTAATTACGCTTCATCTCTTGCCATGTTAAAAACATTTTAAAATTGTCGTGTACCTAATCAAGAGTGAACTAAATAATTCGGATGTGGAGTTTTGTCAATAGGCAACTCGTTGAATATTGAACTTCACTTAATGTGTAGTGTTTGAATGTGTGAATTGCCATGTCATACCGTGCATAATTGGTACCGTTCATGCATCATATGTGTTGTGCATCGTGTGGTGAATATCGTGTGTTGATTCTTGTTTCCGGTTTGCTTCGTACATATAGAGTTCCACAAGCGTGTCGGAATGTGAGGACCCATTCGACTACATTGGTTCGTCTGCTTCATGGAGTCATTCTTCTTCCAAGAGGAATCTCATGCAAGATGACCATTTCCCTAGATACCATTACTATCATTTCCATGCTAGTTGTTTTGTTTCTATCACTATGTATCGCTGCCTACAACCTATTATATGTGAGCCTCTCAACATTGCCATGAAAATCTTCAACATGTTCATAACCTAGCAAACCACTGATTGGCTATGTTGCCGCTTGCTAAACTATGTGTTAGCATTGCTAGTTGCAGGTGTAGTTGCTTCCATGTGAAAACATGGGCTCCTTGTTATATCACAATATTAAATGCTATTTAATTTAATGCACTTATATACTTGCTAAAAGGTAGAAGGCTCGGCCTTTCTAGCCTGGTGTTTTGTTCCACCTTTGTCGCCTTTGTTTCAGCTACCGGTGTTATGTTGCATAAATGAGCGCTCCTAACATGCTTGGGGTTGTTATGGGGATCCCCTAGATTCTCGTTTTAGGATAAAGCTCGTCTGGCAAGGCCCAACATTGGTACTATATTTTCCCAACATTACAATTTTGTTAATACAGAGAAACATAGGGAGTTAGCGCTACCCGAGGAGTAATTCAACATAATACAGGGGGCAGTGCTGATGGTGTTGGTCCCAAATGGGCACACTGCGGGGCCACCGCGAGTAAACTCGAGGTTCTGTTTTGCTCATAGGCTTTTCCATCCGTTGTGTCCTGAGAACGACATACACGCTTCCTATCGGGATCGTCGACACACCGGGCGGCCTTGCTGGACTTGTTTTACCTTTATCAAGCGTCTTGTGTGAGGGATTCCGAGGATGCTTTGGGTTATCTATAGGTTGAGGTTTTCCAATAGGAACCCGAGGAGATCACGGGTTTTCCCTGGTCGAGGTCATTCCATCGCAGCGTGTGGTAGTTTGTGATGGACTAGTTGGAGCACCCCTGCAGGGTTAAATCTTTCGGAAAGCCGTGCCCGTGGTTTTGTTGAAACGTGGAAACTTTGTTTAACATCCGGTTCTAGATAACTTGAAGTTAACTTAACTAAAATATGCCAACTGAGTGCGTAACCGTGACTGTCTCTTTCGTGAGATCCTTCCCCGATCGAGGACACGGTGGGGTTATGTCTGACGTAAGTAGGTGTTCGGGATCATTCATTTGATCATCAGTAGTTCACGTCCGTTATGCGTAGATCATCCCCCTCTTATTCTTGTACTCGTAAGTTAGCCACCTAAAATAATGCTTAGTCGCTTGCTACAACCTCACCACTTAACCATACCTCACCTATTAAGCTTTGCTAGTCTTGATACCGTTGGAAATGAGATTGCTGAGTCCCCTGTGGCTCATAGATTACTACAACACTAGTTGCAGGTACAGGTAAAGTGCTATTATGATGTTAGCGCGATGATTGTTCATTTGGAGTTGCTTCTTCTTCTTCATCGATCTAGGATGGGTTCCAGGCCGGCAGCCTGGGATAGCAAGGATGGACGTCGTTCTTTTATCGTTTGTTTTCGTCCGTAGTCGGACCCTGCTCTTCTTTGTGATGTTTATGTATTGTACTGATGATACTCTAATGTAGCTTGTAGCGAGTGTCAGCCAATTCCATATATGCATCTTTTCAGTACATGTACTTGTAAGGATATCCATTCTTGCGAAATGATGAGATGCGCTTCTATCCCTATCGAGGCCCTCGTGCCAAAATAAGGATAGGGTCGCATCTTGTACGTTACACCCTCCCAACTTTTTAGCACATGCCATGTGGGTGAAATGATGATACCATGCCAAGTTTCAGCCTTTTCAGAGTTCATTTGTAGCGCTTTTCAATTTAATGGTCATTTAGCTCAAATAAATCATTTAATGCATGGGAAATAGCAAATGAGGGGAGAAAGGGTTGAAACTTTATGAGGTGGCTTTGAATGATGCATATTGAGGACACACAAATTGTGGAGTTGAAATAAGATTAAAAATGAAATGCCTTTGTAAGAGATGAGTATTCGTCCGGAACCCTAATACTTCAAAAGAGATAGCCCAGTTTGTACACGAAGTGCATCCTATTTTTGTCGTAACCCTTCCAACTTTTTAGCACATGCCATGTGGGTGAAATGATGATACCATGCCAAGTTTCAGCCTTTTCAGAGTTCATTTGTACCACTTTTCAATGTAATGGTAATTTAGCTCAAATAAAGCATTTAATGCATGGAAAATAGTAAATGAGATGAGAAAGGGTTGAAAATTTATGAGGTGCTTTGAATGATGAATATTGAGGGCACAAAAAGTCTGGAGTTGAAATAATATTTAAAAAATGAAATGACTTTGTAAGAGATGGGTATTCGTCCGGAACCGTGATACTTTGGAAGAGATAGTCCAGTTTGTACACGAAGTGCGTCCTGTTTTTGTCGTAACCCTCCCAACTTTTTAGCATATTCCATGTGGATTTTCAGAGTTCATTTGTAGCGCTTTTCAATTTAATGGTCATTTAGCTCAAATAAACCATTTAATGCATGGAAATTAGCAAATGAGGTGAGAAAGGGTTGAAAATTTATGAGGTGGCTTTGAATGATGCATATTGAGGGCACAAAAAGTCTGGAGTTGAAATAATATTAAAAAATGAAATGCGTTTGTAAGAGATGAGTATTCGTCCGGAACCCTAATACTTCGAAAGAGATAGCCCAGTTTGTACACGAAGTGCATCCTGTTTTTGTCGTAACCCTCCCAACTTTTTAGCATATGCCATGTGGGTGAAATGATGATACCATGCCAAGTTTCAGCCTTTTCCGAGTTCATTTGTAGTGTTTTTCAATTTAATGGTCATTTAGCTCGAATAAATCCTTTAATGCATGGAAAATAGCAAATGAGGTGAGAAAGGGTTGAAAATTTATGAGGTGGCTTTGAATGATGCATATTGAGGGCACAAAAAGTGTGGAGTTGAAATAAGATTAAAAAAAATAAAATGTGTTTGTAAGAGATGGGTATTCGTCCGGAACCCTCATACTTCAAAGGAGATAGCCCAGATAGCTACATAATGTTTCTTCGCGTTTCAAATGCCAAAACACACACATATATACACGGAAACTCACTAAGAAGAAAGTGATGACAGTGAAAGCCGGTCACATCCGAGATTGGGATGTTGGGGTATAAAACTTTTTCTTCATGTGTGTCCCTTTGCGCCGTAACCATGGACAATCTTCATCATTTAACATGATGCTTGGGTCAGTCTTCACTCTGAAGGGAGGAATTTCGTGAAATTTTTCATATCTTGTGACATGTGTGTCTTGTCCTCTACTCCCACGATGTTTCTTTTCCGTGAAAGAACTATGTGGCGCTTTGTATCATCGTATGATGTATTCGCTTCCTTACTTTTTCTTTTTATTGGCTTGGTAGACATGTCCTTCACATAGAAAACATGCGCCACATCATTGGCAAGGACGAATGGTTCATTTGCGTACCCAAGATTGTTGAGATCCACTTTTGTCATTCCATACCGCGGGTCTTCCTTTACCCCGCCTCCTTTCAGATTGACGCATTTGCACTGAAACAAAGGGACCTTCAAATTGTTTCCATAGTCAAGTTCCCATATCTCCTCTATGTAACAATAATATGTGTCTTTTGGCCTATTGTTGGTGTTTGTTGGATCAAAGCGGACACCACTATTTTGGTTGGTGCTCTTTTTATCTTGGGCGATCGTGTAAAATGTATTCCCATTTATCCCGTACCCTTTGAAAGTCTATATAGTCGAAGATGGTGACTTGGCCAGCAAGTACAGGTCATCTCCAACTTCAGGATCATGCATGAGACATGTTTGCAACCTACAACCGAAGAACGACATGTGTGTACGTTTGATCCAGGGATCAGACTGCTCCGGGTTCTTGGAGCATCCAATATCCACATGTTACTCGATATACGTGTTGGGGAACGTTGCATGGGAAACAAAAAATTTCCTACACACATGATGACCTATCATGGTGATGTTCATCTACGAGAGGGAGATTGGATCCACATACCCTTGTAGATTGCTAAGCGAGAAGCGTTAAGAAACACGGTTGATGTAGTGGTACAGCTTCGTGATTCAAATCACGGTTGTCCCACGATCCGTCCCACGATCCGTTTCGATCTAGCACCAATGACGATCTCCGCCTTCTTGATCCAGCAATAGAGACAAGGAAGTAGATGATTTCTCTGGCAGCGTGACGGCGCGCCGGTGGTGCTGATGATCTACTCCTGCAGGGCTCCGCCCAAGCTCCGCAGAAATCCGATATAGAGGAAGAACTACGTGGTATAGGTTTGAGTTGCACGTGGCAAAGTTGTGTCTCAAAAGCCCTAAAACCACCAATATATATAGGAGGAGGAGAGGGCCTAGACTTGGGGCTCAAGGGAGCCCCAAAGGCGCCAGGCGAAGGGAGGAGGTGGACTCCCACCCCAATTCGGTTTGGGGGAAGGAGTCCACTCCTTCCTTCCCACCTCCATCTTTCCTTTTTTTCCTTTCCTTTGGTATTTTCTCCTTGTGGTGCCATAGCCCACTTGGGCTGGCCTCACCAACCCACTAAGGGCTGATGCGCCACCCTAGGGCTACTGGGCTCACTCCCGGGTGGGTGGGCCCCTCCCGGTGAATACCCGGAACCCATTCGTCAATCCCGGTACACCGTCGGTAATGCCCAAAATATTTTCAGTGACCAAATGAAACCATCCTATATATCAATCTTCGTTTCCAGACCATTCCGTAAACCCTCGTGGCGTCCGTGATCTCATCCGATACTCCGAACAACCTTAAGTGACCAACACATATAACTCAACTATACTAAAACATCATCGAACCTTAAGTGTGCAGACCCTGCGGGTTCGAGAATTATGCAGACATAACCCGAGGCACTCCTCGGTCAATATCCAATAGCGGGACTTGGATGTCCATATTGGATCCTACTTATTCTACGAATATCTTATCGGTTGAACCTCTGTGCCAAGGATTCATATAATCCCGTATAACATTCCCTTTGTCCTTCGGTATGTTACTTGCCCGAGATTTGATCGTTGGTATCCCTATACCTATTTCAATCTCGTTACCGGCAAGTCTCTTTACTCGTTTCGTAATACAAGATCCCGTGACTTACACTTGAGTCACATTGCTTGCAAGGCTTGTATGTGATGTTGTATTACCGAGTGGGCCCCGAGATACCTCTCCATCACACGGAGTGACAAATCCCAGTCTTGATCCATGCTAACTTAACAGACACGTTTGGAGATACCTGTAGAGCACCTTTATAGTCACCCAGTAACGTTGTGATATTTGATACACACAAGGTATTCCTCCGGTGTCAGTGAGTTACAAGATCTCTTGGTCATAGGAATGAATACTTGACACGCAGAAAACAATAGCAACAAAATGACACAATCACATGCTACATTCATTGTTTGAGTGTAGTCCATCACATGATTCTCCTAATGATGTGATCCAGTTATCAAGTGACAACACTTGCATATGGTCAGAAAACCTTAACAATCCTTGATCAACTGGCTAGCCAACTAGAGGCTTACTAGGGACATTGTTTTGTCTATATATCCACACATGTATCTATGGTTTCATTCAATACAATTATAGAACGGATAATAAATGATTATCTTGAAACAGGAAATATAATAATAACTATTTTACCATTGCCTCTAGGGCATATTTCCAATAGCCTCCCACTTGCACTAGAGTCAATAATCTAGTCTTCACATCGCTATGCGATTTACATTGGAATGAATCTAACACCCATACAGTTCTGGTGTTAATCATGCTTCGCTTGTGGAAGAGGTTTAGTCAGCGGATCTGCTACATTCAGATCCATGTGCACTTTGCAAATACTTATGTCCTCTCCTTTGACGTAGTCGCGGATGAGGTTGAAGCGTCGTTTGATGTGTCTGGTCTTCTTGTGAAGCCTTTGTTCCTTTGCTAAAGCAATGGCACCAGTGTTGTCATAGAACAGAGTTATTGGATTTAGTGCGCTCGGCACAACTCCAAGATCCTCATGAACTTCTTCATCCAAACACCCTCCTTAGCTACCTCCGAGGCAGCCATGTACTCCGCCTCACATGTAGAATCTGCTACGACGCTTTACTTGGAACTCCAACAGCTTACCGCACCCCTGTTAAGAAAAAGTAGGTATCCGGTTTGAGACTTAGAGTCATCCGGATCAGTGTCAAAGCTTGCATCAACGTAACCCTTTACAACGAGCTCTTCGTCACCTCCATAAACGAGAAACATTTCCTTGGTCCTTTTTAGGTACTTCAGAATATTCTTGACCGCCGTCCAGTGATCCACTCCTGGATTACTTTGAAACCTGTCTACCATACTTATGTCCAGGCTGACATCCGGTCTAGTGCAAAGCATTGCATACATGATAGACCCTATGGCTGAAGCATAGGGGACGGTACTCATATTTTCTCTATCTTCCGCAGTTACTCGACACTGAGCCTTACTCAACTTTATACCTTGTAATACTGGCAAGAACCCCTTCTTGGACTGTTCCATTTTGAACTTCTTCAAAACTTTATCAAGGTATGTGCTTTGTGAAAGTCCTATTAGGCGCCTCGATCTAGCCCTATAGATCTTAATGCCTAATATGTAAGCAGCTTCTCCTAGGTCCTTCACTGAAAAACATTTGTTCAAGTAATCTTTTATGCTCTCTAAAAACTCCATATTGTTTCCAATCAGCAATATGTCATCCACATATAATATTAGAAACGCCACAGAGCTCCCACTCACTTTCTTGTAAATCGAAGATTCTCCAAGAACTTGTGTAAACTCAAATGCTTTGATCACCTCATCAAAGCACTTATTCCAACTCCGAGATGCTTGCACCAGTCCATAAATGGATCGCTGGAGCTTGCATACTTTGTTAGCATTCTTTGGAGCGACAAAACCTCCAGGTCGCAACATATACAACTCTTCCTTCAGAAAACCATTAAGGAACGCCGTTTTGACATCCATCTGCCAGATTTCATAATCGAAAAATGCAGCTATTGCTAACATGATTCGGGCGGACTTAGGCATCGCAACTGGTGCGAATGTCTCATCATAGTCAACTCCTTGAACTTGTGAAAACCCCTTTGCCCCAAGTCGAGGTTTATAAACGGTCACATTAACGTCCGCGTCCGTCTTCTTCTTGAAGATGCATTTGTTCTGAATAGCCTTGCGACCTTCAGGTAATACTTCCAAAGTCCATACTTTGTTTTCATACATAGATCCTATCTCGGACTTTAGGGCCTCTAACCATTTGTTGGAATCCGGGCCCACGATTGCTTCTTCATCATTCGCAGGCTCATTGTTGTCTAACAACATGATAGATAAGACATGATTCCCGTACCACTCGGGAGCAGTACGTGATCTTTGTCGACCTGCGAGGTACGATAGTAACTTGATCCGAAGCTTCATGATCATCATCACTAGCTTCCTCCTCCACCGGTGTTGCCTCGACAGAGATTTCCCTCTGCCCTGCAACATCATCTAGAGGGAGCAGAGGTTCCACAACCTCATCAAGTTCTATCTTCCTCCCACTAAATTCTTTCGAGAGAAACTCCTTCTCAAGAAAAGCTCCGTTCTTAGCAACAAACACTTTGTCCTCGGATCTGAGATAGATGGTGTACCCAACTGTCTCTTTTGGGTAACCTATGAAGACGCACTTTTCCGCTTTGGGTTCCAGCTTTTCAAGCTGAAGCTTTTTTACATAAGCATCGCATCCCCAAACTTTAAGAAATGACTACTTTGGCCTGTTGCCATGCCATAGCTCATATGGTATCGTCTCAATGGATTTTGATGGTGCCCTATTTAAAGTGAATGCAGCTGTCTCTAATGCATGACCCGAAAATGATAATGGAAAATCGGTAAGAGACATCATAGATCGCACCATATGTAACAAAGTATGATTACGACGTTCGGACACACCATTACGCTGTGTAGTTCCACGCAGTGTCAACTATGAAACGATTCCACATTGTCTTATGTGAGCACCAAAATCGAAACTCAGATATTCACCCCCTCGATCAGATCGTAGGAACTTGATCTTCTAGTTATGATGATTTTCGACTTCACTCTGAAATTGCTTGAACTTTTCAAACGTTTCACACTTGTGCTTCATCAAGTAGATATAACCATACCTACTCAAATTATCAGTGAAGGTGAGAAAATAACGATATCCGACGCGCGCCTCCACACTCATTGGACCGCACACATCAGTATGTATGATCTCCAACAAGTCACTTGCATGCTCCATTGTTCCGGGGAACGGAGTCTTAGTCATCTTGCCCATGAGGCATGGTTCGCACGTGTCAAGCGATTGAAAATCAAGTGACTCCAAAAGCCCATCAACATGGAGTTTCTTCATGCGCTTTACACCAATATGACCTAAGGAGCAGTGCCACAAAAAGGGGGCGCTATCATTGTTAACTCTACATCTTTTGGTCTCAATGTTATGTATATGTGTGTCATCACAATCAACATTCAATATGAACAAACCCCTCACATTGGGTCCATGACCATAAAAGATATTACTCATAAAAATAGAACAACCATTATTCTGTGACTTAAATGAGTAACCATCTCGCAATAAACAAGATCCAGATATAATGTTCATGCTTAACGCAGGCACTAAATAACAATTATTTAAGTTCATAACTGATCCTGATGATAACTGAAGTGAGACTGTGCCGACGGCGATTGCATCAACCTTGGAACCATTTCCCATGCGCATCATCACTTCGTCCTTTGCCAGCCTTCGTTTATTCCGCAGTACCTGCTTCAAGTTGCAAATATGAGCAACAAAAGTAGTATCAAATACCGAGGCACTACTACGAGAGTTGGTTAAGTACACATCAATAACATGTATATCACATATACCTGATTTTTCTTTGGCCGCCTTCTTATCAGCCAAATACTTGGGGTAGTTGCGCTTCCAGTGACCCATCCCCTTGCAACAACAACACTCTGTTTCCGGCTTAGGTCCAGCCTTGGGGTTCTTCATTGGATTGGCAACAGTTTTGCTGCTCTTCTTGGAGTTACCCTTCTTGCATTTGCCATTTCTCTTGAAACCAGTGGTCTTATTGACCATCAACACTTGATGCTCTTTCCGGAGTTCTGACTCTGTGACTTTCAGCATCGCGAATAACTCGCCGGGTGACTTGTTCATCCCTTGCATGTTATTGTTCAACACAAAGCTCTTATAGATAGGTGGCAGTGATTGAAGAATTCTGTCAGTGATAGCCTCTTGCGGGAGTTCTATCCCCAGCTCAGCTAGACGGTTTGAGTACCCAGACATTTTGAGCACATGTTCACTGACAGACGAATTCTCCTCCATCTTGCAAGCATAGAATTTATCGGAGGACTCATACCTCTCGATCAGGGCGTTCTTCTGAAAGATAAACTTCAACTCCTGGAACATCTCATATGCTCCATGATGCTCAAAACGCCGTTGAAGTCCCAGTTCTAAGCCATACAAAACTGCACATTGAACTACTGAGTAGTCCTCCTTACGCGATTGCCAAGCGTTCAAAACATCTTGGTCACACGTAGCGGGTGGTTCATCTCCTAGCGCAGAATCAAGGACATAATTCTTTTTCCCAGCTTGTAGGATGAGCCTAAGATTACGTGCCCAGTCTACAAAGTTGCTCCCATCATCTTTCAACTTAGCTTTCTCTAGGAACGTATCGAAATTCAGGGTTGCTACTGCGTGAGCCATTGACCTACAACATAAAATATTGCAAAGTGGACTTAGATTATGTTCAAGACAATTAGAGTTTAACTAATCAAATTACTAATAAACTCCCACTCAAATAGACATCCCTCTAGTTACTTGAGTGTGGCATGATCCAAAATCACTAACTCAAGTATGATCATCACGTGAGTTGAGTATACTTTCAGTGGTAAACATCTCTATGCTAATCATATCAACTATACGATTCATGCTCGACCTTTTGGTCTCTTGTGTTCCGAGGCCATGTCTGCACATGCTAGGTGATACGTCTCCATCGTATCTACTTTTCCAAACTCTTTTGCCCTTGTTTTGGACTCTAATTTGCATGATTTGAATGGAACTAACCTGGACTGACGTTGTTTTCAGCAGAATTGCCTTGGTGTTATTTTTGTGCAGAAACAAAAGTTCTCCAAACGTCCTGAAAATCTACGGGGAGCAGTTTTGTAAAATATAAAAATATATGCGCCAAGTTCCACCTGAGGGGGTGGGCCAGTGGGCCACAAGCCCTCGCTCCGCCACCACTCCCTGGTGGCGGTGGGAAGGCTTGTGAGGGCCACAGGGCTCTGCCGCCCCCAACTCCATCTCTATAAGATCCCTTTCGTCCGAGAGAAAAATAAAAAAGAGAAGTTTTCGTCGCGTTTACGGTACGGAGGCGCCGCCCCCACCTGTTCTTCATCTGGAGGGCAGATCTGGAGTCCGTCTTGGGCTCCGGAGAGGGGAAATCATTGCCATCTTCATCATCAACCTTCTTCCCTCTCCAATTCCATGAAGCTCTTCGTCATTCGTGAGTAATCTATTTGTAGGCTCGCTGGGCGGTGATGAGTAGGATGAGATGTATCATGTAATCGAGTTAGTTTTGATGGGGATTGATCCCTAGTATCCACTATGTTCTGAGATTGATGTTGCCACTACTTTGCCATGCTTAATGCTTGTCACTAGGGCTCGAGTGCCATGATTTCAGATCTGAAATTATTATGTTGTCACCAATATATGTGTGTTTTAGATCCGATCTTGCAAGTTGTAGTTACCTACTATGTGTTATGATCCGGCAACCCCGGAGTGACAATAACCGGAACCACTCCCGATGATGACCATAGTTTGAGGAGTTCATGTGTTCACCAAGTGTTAATGCGTTGGTCCGGTTCTTTATTAAATGGAGAACCTTAATATCCCGTAGTTTCCTTTTGGACCCCGCTGCCACGGGAGGGATGGACAATAGATGTCATGCAAGTTCTTTTCCCTAAGCACGTATGACGACACACGGAATGCATGCCTGCATCACATTGACGAACAAGAGCTAGCCGCATATCTCTCCGTGTTATAACTGTTGCATGATGAATATCATCCAAACAAATCACTGACCTATTGCCTACGAGTTTGTCCTACTACTGTTGCTACTGCTGTTACTTGTCTTGCTGTGCTGCTGTTATTACTGTTGCTACTGCTGTTTGTTGTCTTGCTCTGCCGCTACTGTTGCTACTACGGTCGCTTGCTACTGTTGCTACTTGCTACTGTTGTCACTACTGCTTTTCCTTGCCGCTGCTATTGCTCGTTACACTGCCGTTACTCGCTACTTTGCTGTTACTACTTTGCTTGCAGATACTAATCTTTCAGGTGTGGTTGGATCTGACAATTCAACTGCTAATACTTGAGAGTATTCTCTCACCTCCCGTCATGCGAATCAACAAATTTGGGTCGAATACTCTACCCTCGAAAACTGCTACGAACCCACGTGCTGGTGGGCCATCAACAACATTCTTCTAGTTTCGTTGCCGGGGAGTGCTAGCAGCCTTCTTCTGGTACCGTTGCAAAGGGGAAGAATAGTTGACATCAAGCATTGTTCTGGCACCATTGCCAGGGATTGTAATCAGCATTTTTTCTGGCGCCGTTGCCGGGGAGGTATTGCTATATTCTCTGAGTCACTTGGGATTTATATCTGCTGATCACTATGAAGAATCTGAAGGATCCGAAGACCAAAGTCTTTCCCTCAACTACGAGGGGAGGTAAGGAATTGCCATCTAGCTCTGCAGTTGATTTACCTTCAGTTATGAGTAAGTTTGCGACATCACCTCCTGCTTGAAATCTTGATATGTCGCATGTGCTTGATGATGCTTATGATGCTACTGCTAGAGATGTTATGCTTGATACTATGCCTGATGATGCTATGCTTGATACTGCTTTGCCTGATGATGCTAGAGATGCTATTTTTCCTGATGATACTATGCTTGATACTGCTTTGCCTGATGATGCTAGAGATGCTATTTTGCCTGATGATACTATGCTTGATACTATGCTTGATACTGCTAGAAATGCTATGCCTGATGATGCTAGAGATGCTATTTTTCCTCATGATGCTATGCTTGATACTGGTAGAGATACTACTTTGCCTGATGTTCCACTAGGAGTGTTCCTTGATGCTCATATTGCTAGAGTTACTGCCAATGCTCGTGATGCTTCTGAAACTGCCGATACTATTGAGATAGAACCTGCTTTTGCTCCTGCTAGATCTAGCTCTCCTAGATATGAATTGCCTGATATACCTGAGGGTTACGTTATGGAGGGAGAGATAGCTGAGTATTTTCTTGCGTGTAAGGATGCCTATGACACTGAGAAATTACTTCTCAAGTGGAAAGAAAAATCCCGGGAAGCTAGGATGAAATATGACCCGAAGTTTGCCACTTCACCTATCTTTATCACCGATAAGGATTATGAATTCTCTGTCGATCCTGAGATAATCTCTCTAGTCGAATCTGATCCTTTTCACGGTTATGAGTCTGAGACAGTCATAGCCCATCTTGCCAAACTGCACGAAATAGCCAACCTTTTCACTAATGAGGAGAAGATCCGCCACTACTGTATCCTTAAGTTGTTTCCTTTCTCTCTAAAGGATGACGCTAAAGCCTGGTTCACCTCTCTTGCTCCTGGATGTGTGCGTAGTCCCCAGGAGATGGTCTATTACTTGTGTGAGAAATATTTCCCTGCCCATAAGAAGCAAGCTGCCTTGCAGGAAATATACAACTTTTCTCAACTCCAAGAAGAGAGTCTTCCACAAGCTTGGGGGAGGCTCGTCCAGCTACAGAATGCTTTGCCTGATCACCCTCTTAAGAAGAACGAGATACTTGATATCCTCTATAACGGACTTACCGATGCCTCTAGAGACCATCTAAATAGTTGTGCCAGTTGTGTTTTTAGGGAACGAACTGTAGAACAAGCTGAGACTCTACTGAATAACATCTTGATCAACAATAATGCTTGGACTATTCCCGAACCACCACCTAAGCCAACTCCTAAGAAAAGAGGCATTCTATTCCTTAGTCCCGAAGATATGCAAGAAGCCAAGAAATCTATGCAAGAGAAAGGCATTAGATCTGAAGATGTAAAAAATCTACCACCTATCGAAGAGATCCATGGTCTCGATAACCCGATACAAGTAGTAGAAGTGAATTCTCTGCGTAGGTTCGATGAGAGTGATATTCCTTTTGATAAACATGCTAGCCTATGCTTTGATGAATTTGACAACTTTGTTGCCAAACAACAGAGTTTCAATGATTATGTTAGCAGACATTTGGAACAAAGTACTCGTATGCTTAGCCATTTAAGTGCTTGTGTAGACATAAATGTCAATGATCCGAAGCTTCTGAGTAAACATGCCTCTATGATTACTACTCGGGTAGAGCAAGTACTTAAAGCTCAGAATGACCTCCTCAATGAATTAGATGACAACTCTGCCACAGTCATTACTAGAGGAGGCAAAATGACTCAGGAACCTTTGTATCCTGAAGGTCATCCTAAGAGAATTGATCAAGATTCTCAAGGAATCAATGTTGATACACCTAGTCATCCTAAGGAGAAGAAGAAGGATGATAGAAGCCTACACGCTAGTTCACCAAATACTCTCACACCTGAAGAACCTAATGATATTTCTGCGTCTGATGCAGAAACACAATCTGGTGATGATCATGAACCTGGTGACAATATGGACAGTGATGTTCATAATAATGCTCAACCTAGCAATGATGAG
This sequence comes from Hordeum vulgare subsp. vulgare, assembly GCF_904849725.1. Taxonomy (NCBI): domain Eukaryota; kingdom Viridiplantae; phylum Streptophyta; class Magnoliopsida; order Poales; family Poaceae; genus Hordeum; species Hordeum vulgare. The sequence continues at coordinate 460,332,366 of NC_058521.1, forward strand.
GATGTGGAGATTGAACCTTTGGTTAATTCTGATAATCCACAACCTAAGAAGTAAGATAAGAACGACATCACTACTACGAAGCATGGTAAAGAAAGAGAGCCATGGGTTCAGAGACCTATGCCCTTTCCTCCTAAGCCATCCAAGAAAAAGGATGATGAGCATTTTGAGCGCTTCGTTGAGATGATAAGACCCATCTTTCTGCAGATGCGGTTAACTGATATGCTCAAGATGTCTCCGTATGCCAAGTACATGAAAGATATCGTGACTAATAAACGGAAGATACCAGATCTTGAGATCTCCACCATGCTTGCCAATTACACTTTTAAAGGTGGAACTCCTAAGAAACTTGGTGATCCCGGAGTGCCCACTATACCTTGCTCTATTAAAGGAAACTATGTAAGAACTGCCTTATGTGACCTTGGAGTCGGTGTTCGTGTTATGCCGCTCTCTCTTTATCGTAGACTTGAATTGGATAAGTTGACACCCACTGAAATTTCTCTGCAAATGGCCGACAAATCAACTGCTTTCCCTATCGGCATTTGCGAGGATGTGCCTGTTGTGGTTGCTAACACCACTATCTTAACAGACTTGGTTATCTTGGATATTCCTGAGGACGATGCCATGGTTGTCATCCTCGAAAGACCCTTTTTAAACACTGCACGGGCTGTTATAGATTGCAACAAAGGCAATGTCACTTTCCATGTCAACGGTAATGAGCACACCGTGCACTTTCCGAAGAAATGATATCAAGTACATTGCATCAATGCTATCGAAAATACTTCATCGATTCTCATTGGGAGCTTTGAATGCCCTATTCTTCGTGTCAAGATGAAGTATGATTTGCTTGTTGGGGAGATACATATCCCCATTGAGGTGACTTAGTGGCTAATAGAAAAGTCTCCGTTCTCTCTTGCGATTCGAGAAGGTTTTGTCATAAGGACTTGATCAACCCCATAGACGGATTTCTTTCGATGACCATGAAACGGATGAATCAAAGACTAACATACCTCTGTTTTGAGCTTTCATTTTCTTTTGGTTAGAAGAAAAATGATAGAGTTAGTTTAGTTTTTCCTGTTTTCTGTTTTAGCGTCCCGGAGAAAAATACCTCAAAAATAAAAGTTCTCCGATGGTCCTGAAAATTTAGTATGATTTTTCTGTAATTTTTGAAAAATTCTGGGCTTGAGAGCTGGCCTGGGGGCCTGACCAGTGGGCCACAAGCCCTGCCACCGCCACCTACCCCTCTAGTGGCGGGGTGCAAGCTTGTGGGGCCCACAGGCACGCCCTCCACTCATTCCAGCTTCCAACCTCTTCTTCCACCTCCAGGAAAAATTGTTTCGCAGCTCAAACCCGTGTTCTTGCTAATTTGGCTGTGATTTTCGATCTCCTTGCTCAAAGCACCATTCTCCAAACCGTTTTGGGGAAATTACTCCTTGGTAAGTGACTCCTCCATTGGTCCAATTAGTTTTTGCTCTAGTGATTTATCTTTCGCGTCTTCTTGCTACCTTGGTGACCCTGTTCTTGAGCTAGAAATGTTGATTTTAGTTGGTCCCAAGTAGTTTTAGCGCGTGATACGGTCTCTAGGCACTAGTAGGAGTAGTTGCTACAAGTTGGGTTAATCCTTATTCACTTTTCTTTCGAAGTCTCCAAAAAAATTCAGAATTTTTCAGAGCTAGGAAAAGGAAAAGATGAGGAGGTTCTTGAGAGGCTCTTCAAGCCATAACCCCAGGGAGGATGAGAAGAACCACCCCAAGTACGTAGTCCCTCGAGTCACAGAAGTTCGAGCATGCGAGTGGCCAAGTGATGAATTTTTGCGTGCCATCGGACTTTATGAAGACTTTTATTACTTGGTGGAGAACGCAGGTCTTACTGCGTTCGTTGAAGATAAGTGCCACAATACCTCCTCCTCACCAATGTTTTTGTTCAAAGCTTCAACTTTTATCCGAGGAAAAATCCTCCCATGGTTGAGTTCATGATATACGATGTCCCCGAGTGCATGATGCTGCAGGATTTTTGCAATGTATGCAAATTACCTTATGTTGGGGATATCCGTGACCCTCGTCCATGGGACTTGGAGGATTTCATTGGTTCTATTGTTGTTGGAGAGGAGAGAGGAGTGTCTCGCGCTAGAATTGCTAGCATACATTTTCCCGTGCTTCGGTACTTCTCACTATTTGTGGGCAAATGTTTGATTGGCCGTGGGGAGGCTGGATCACTTAGTTCTCCAGACCTTGTGGTTTTGCGCGAAGGCCTTTATAATGATAAGACTTATAGCTTGGGCGCTATAGTAGCTCAATGGTTGAACCTGAACCGTTCCAAGGGTGTCGTCTACGGAGGTATCTATGCTACCCGTCTTGCCAGACACTTTGAGATACCCATTAAACTGGGAGAGGAAGGTGAGATGCTTCTCCTTGAGAAATATCTGGATTATGACAGCATGGTTCGCCATGATTTTCTGGATAGAGATGCTGGTAGACTGATGATTTATAACCTGGTGTTTAATCAACATACTCGAGAGGCTATTACTTTGGCTCCTTCTTTGTTCGATCTTCATGCAGGCAGGTACACTATTATGCCCGCGGACATCTACGCATATTGGGGCTTGGCCCAACCATAGGCGCCCGTTCCCGAGCCGCCAGTCGAGTACCAGACGCCAGTTTATCAGTGGGAGCCAGAGGAGCTCACACAGCTGTGGCATCCACAGTCTGCTCCGGAGTATCCCGGAGCTGGTTATTTCCCACCTTGGGAGTAGACCAAGCTAGGCCAAAAGCCTAAGCTTGGGGGAGTACGTGTTCTCACCGACTTTACATTCATGCTTATGCTTTCACTTTTTAGCCGGTGTTTACACTTTGCCACTGTACTATCCATGCTAGTTTATTTTCGTTTTCTTGTTTTCTTGTTTTGTGTCCTTTTGAGAAAACCCAAAAAAGATTTTTATTTCTTCTTTTGCTTGTTGGGAGCTTTCCCGTGTAAATAGTTTTCTTTTTCTTCGTGTCAAGGTAGAAGATATTGGTTACAATGTTTATTGGTTCTTACATGCTTACCTGTTTAGCTTTCAAAGAGCCATATTACTTTGTCTTCTCCTTTGTGTTTGCCTGCAGATTCAGCTTAGTCCAATGCGCTTATTATTGTTCACATCGTTCGATCGTGCAAATGAAAGGCAACAATGATGATATATGATGAAGTGACTGAGACTGAAAAGCTGGTATGAACTCTATCTATTTTGTTTTTGTAAATATGACTAGCTTGTCGACCCAGATTTAGCTTTGTTGTGAGAGAACCATGTTTGCAATGACAACTTAGAGATCATAGTTTCTGATGCCATGCTTATTTAGCTGAGAGCTTATAATGGTTTGTCTTGAATGCCAACATAGATTTTGAGATGACTATGATGTAGTATGATAGGATGGTATTCTCCTTTGAATGTTTCAAGTGGCTTGACTTCGCGCATGTTCATGCATGTAGTTGAAACAAAATCAACATAGCCTCTACGATGTTCGTGTTCATGGTGATCTATATCCTGTTCATGCTTGCATTTAATGTTAGTCAAACTCATTCCATCTTGATGACTGTTGTCGCTCTTTAGTTGGTCGCTTCCCAGTCTTTTGCTAGCCTTCACTTGTACTAAGCGGAATACTGCTTGTGCATCCACTTCCATAAACCCAAAAGTTTTTCCATGAGAGTCCACCATACCTACCTATTTGCGGTATCTACCTGCCGTTCCAAGTAAGTTTGCATGTGCCATTCTCTAAACCTTCAAGAAATAATCTGTTTTGCATGCCCGAACCGCTCATGTGGTGACAGAGGGCTATTGGTATCTTCCATGCTAGGAGTGTTATCCTCGACATGTGTTTATTCACTGCCATTCACGAGAAAGGGGCCTGTAATTGGAATGCCCAGTTCCACGCTTAAATCGAAAACATAACTGTAAAACAAGACTCCCCCCGGATTGATGTTAGTATGGACGGTACCCGAGGATTCGGCTAGCCGTTGAGTGTGATTGATTGGTGGTGGGAGAGTTAAAACTTTAATTTTCTGTTTGGGAACCGCCTATAGCATGAGTAGCATGGAAGATATTGAGAACTCTTGGTCATTGCGTTGACAATGAAAGCATTTCACCCAAAATTATTATCTCTGTTTTCAAAGGTTGAGCTCTGGCACCTCTGCAAATCAGTACTTCCCTCTGCGAAGGGCCTGTCTATTTATTTTCCTGTCGAGTCATCCTCCTCTTATATAAGCACCAATTAGAGAGCACCTCTGTCATTTTTATGCTTTGCTTTTGCTTGATATTGAGTATGACTATTACTGGATCTTCGTTGCTATGAATTACAATATTTATTCAGCCCTTGATCTTTGAAAGCGCTCTGCATTTATGTTTTGCGGTCTCAGAAAGAGCTAGTGAGATACCACCTATTCATATTGCTTCATGCTTGTTTTGATTGAAGTGTATTTGAAACTCGTTATTATTTGCTCGCTAGCTGATTATGCCATTGATATTAGTTTATCGTGAGACCTTTGTGTCATTTGCTTATGTGGTTAACTTGTGATCTTGCTGAAATTCTGATTATGAGTTAGACATAGTTGCAACAACAAGATCAAACAGAGTTTGTCAAAGTTTTTCTTTCTCTCTCAGTTTGTCAACTGAGTTGCTTGAGGACAAGCAAGGTTTTAAGCTTGGGGGAGTTGATACGTCTCCATCGTATCTACTTTTCCAAACTCTTTTGCCCTTGTTTTGGACTCTAATTTGCATGATTTGAATGGAACTAACCTGGATTCATGTTGTTTTCAGCAGAATTGCCTTGGTGTTATTTTTGTGCAGAAATCGAAGTTCTCCAAACGTCCTGAAAATCTACGGGGAGCAGTTTTGGAAAATATAAAAAATATCTGCGCCAAGTTCCACCTCAGGGGGTGGGCCAGTGGGCCACAAGCCCTAGCTCCGCCACCACCCCCTGGTGGCGGTGGGCAGGCTTGTGGGGCCCACACGGCTCTGTTGCCCCCCAACTCCAGCTCTATAAGATACCTTTCGTCCGAGAAAAAAATAAAAAAGAGAAGTTTTCGTCGCGTTTACGATACGGAGGCGCCACCACCACCTGTTCTTCATCTAGAGGGCAGATCTGGAGTCCGTCTTGGGCTCCGGAGAGGGGAAATCATCGCCATCATCATCATCAACCTTCTTCCCTCTCCAATTCCATGAAGCTCTTCGTCATTCGTGAGTAATTTATTCGTAGGCTCGTTGGGCGGTGATGAGTAGGATGAGATCTATCATGTAATCGAGTTAGTTTTGATGGGGATTGATCCCTAGTATCCACTATGTTCTGAGATTGATGTTGCTACTACTTTGCCATGCTTAATGCTTGGCCCGAGTGCCATGATTTCAGATCTGAAATTATTATGTTGTCACCAATATATGTGTGTTTTAGATTCGATCTTGCAAGTTGTAGTTACCTACTATGTGTTATGATCCGGCAACCCCAGAGTGACAATAACCGGAACCACTCCCGGTGATGACCATAGTTTGAGGAGTTCATGTGTTCACCAAGTGCTAATGTGTTGGTCCGGTTCTTTATTAAAAGGAGAACCTTAATATCCCGTAGTTTCCTTTTGGACCCCGCTGCCACGGGAGGGATGGACAATAGATGTCATGCAAGTTCTTTTCCCTAAGCACGTATGACGACACACGGAATGCATGCCTACATCACATTGACGAACGGGAGCTAGCCACATATCTCTCCGTGTTATGACTGTTGCATGATGAATATCATCCAAACAAATCACCGACCCATTGCCTACGAGTTTGTCCTACTACTGCTGCTACTACTGTTGCTACAGCTGTTACTTGTCTTGCTCTGCTGTTGTTACTATTGTTGCTACTGCTGTTACTTGTCTTGCTCTGCCGCTACTGTTGCTACTACTATCGCTTGCTACTGTTGCTACTTGCTACTGCTGTCACTACTGCTTTTCCTTGCTGCTGCTATTGCTCGTTACACTGCCGTTACTCGCTACTTTGTTGTTACTACTTTGCTTGCAGATACTAATCTTTCAGCTGCGGTTGAATCTGACAGTTCAACTGCTAATACTTGAGAGTATTCTCTCACCTCCCGTCATGCGAATCAACAAATTTGGGTCGAATACTCTACCCTCGAAAACTGCTGCGAACCCATGCGCTGGTGGGCCATCAACAACATTTTTCTAGTTTCGTTGCCGGGGAGTGCTAGAAGCCTTCTTCTGGTACCATTGCAAAGGGGAAGAACAATTGACATCAAGCATTGTTCTGGCACCATTGCCAGGGATTGTAATCACTACGCTCGTCAAGTCTAACCAGAGTGGTCCGCGTGTGCAACTGTTTTGCACCCGTTGTATGTGAACATTGAGTCTATCACACCCGATCATCACGTGGTGTCTCGGAATGACGAACTGTCACAACGGTGCACAGTCGGGGAGAACACAATTTTGTCTTGAAATTTTAGTAAGGGATCATCTTATAATGCTACCGTCGTTCTAAGAAGGATAAGGTGCATAAAAGGGTTAACAACACATGCAATTCATAAGTGACATGATATGGCCATGATCTTGTGCTTCTTGATCTCCATCACCAAAGCACCGGCATGATCTTCTTGTCACCGGTGCCTACACCATGATCTCCATCATTTTGCCGCCATCGAGGTTGTCGTGCTATCTATTCTATTACTACTAAAGCTACAACCTAGCAATATAGTAACGCATCTGCAAACACAAACGTTAGTTTAAATACAACCCTATGGCTCCTGCCGGTTGACGTACCATCGACGTGCAAGTCGATATTAACTATTACAACATGATCATCTCATACATCCAATATATCATATCATGTCCTTGGCCATATCACATCATAAGCATACCCTGCAAAAACAAGTTAGACGTCCTCTAATTTGTTGTTGCATGTTTTACGTGGCTGATATGGGTATCTAGTATGATCGCATCTTACTTACGCAAAAACCACAATGGAGATGTGCAAATTGCTATTTACCCTCTCTCCAAGGACCGCCTCGGTCAAATCCAATTCAACTAAAGTTGAAGAAACCGACACTCGCCAGTCATCTTTATGCAACAAGTTGCATCTTGGTCGATGAACCAGTCTCTCGTAAGCGTATGAGTAATGTCGGTCCGGGCCGCTTCAATCCAACAATACTGCCGAATCGAGAAAATACTAAGGAGGGCAGCAAATCGAACATCAACGCCCACACAAACATTTGTGTTCTACTCGAGATAACAGCTATGCATGAACCTAGCTCATGATGCCACTGTTGGGGAACGTTGCATGGGAAACAAAAAATTTCCTACGCACACGAAGACCTATCAGGGTGATGTTCATCTACGAGAGGGAGATGGGATCCACATACCCTTGTAAATTGCTAAGCGAGAAGCATTAAGAAACACGGTTGATGTAGTGGTACAACTTCGTGATTCAAATCACGATTCGTCCCACGATCCGTTCCGATCTAGCGCCGAACAGATGGCACCTTGATGTCTACTACACAACCTTCTCCTTGTAGACGTTGTTGGGCCTCCAAGTGCACAGGTTTGTACGACAGTAGGAATTTTCCCTCAAGTGGGTGACCTAAGGTTTATCAATCCGCGGGAGGCGTAGGATGAAGATGGTCTCTCTCAAGCAACCCTGCAACCAAATAACAAAGAGTCTCTTGTGTCTCCAACACACCCAATACAATGGTAAGTTGTATAGGTGCATTAGTTCAGCGAAGAAAAGGTGATACAAGTGCAAAATGGATGGTAGATATAGGTTTTTGTAATCTGAAATTACAAAAAAAGCAAGGTAACTAATAGTAAAAGTGAGCACGAACGGTATTGCAATGTGTGGAAACAAGGCCTAGGGTTCATACTTTCACTAGTGAAGTTCTCTCAACAATGATAACATAATTGGATCATATAACTAGCCCTCAACATGCAACAAAGAGTCACTCCAAAGTCACTAATAGCGGAGAACAAACGAAGAGATTATTGTCGGGTACGAAAGCACCACCAAGTTATTCTTTCTGATCAATCTATTCAAGAGTCCGTAGTAAAATAACACGAAGCTATTCTTTCCGTTCAATCTATCCTAGAGTTCGTACTAGAATAACACCTTAAGACACACATCAACCAAGACCCTAATGTCACCTAGATACTCCATTTTCACCTCAAGTATCCATGGGCAGGATTATATGATATGCATCACACAATCTCAGAATCATCTATTCAACAAACACATAGAACTTCAAAGAGTGACCCAAAGTTTCTACCAGAGAGTCAAAACGTGTAACAACCCATATGCATAGGTTCCCGATGTCACGAAACTTGCAAGTTGATCACCAAAACATACATCAAGTACTCACATGAATATGCCATTGTCACCAAAGATAGACACGTGCAAGACATACATCAAGTGTTCATAAAGAATCAATCCGATAAGATAACTCCAAAGGGAAAACTAAATTCATTACAAGAAGGGATAGGGGGAATAACATCATAAGATCCAACTATAGTAGCAGAGCCCGCGGTACATCGATATCAAGACATCTCAAGAACACGAGAGAGAGAGAGAGAGAGATCAAACACATAGCTATTGGTACATACCCTCAGCCCTGAGGGAGAATTACTCCCTCCTCGTCATGGAGATTGCCGGGATGATGAAGAAGGCCACCGGAGGTGGGATCCCCCTCCGGCAGGGTGCCGGAAAGGGCTCCCGATTGGTTTTTGGTGGCTATAGAGGCTTGCGGCGGCGAAACTCCTGATCTAGGTTTCTTTTTGGGGGTTTCTGTATTTATAGGAATTTATGGCGGTGGAATTACGTCGGTTGGGCCGACGAGGAGGTCACAAGCCTGCTAGGCATGGCCTAGGGGGGCCGGGCTTCCTGGGATTGTGACTCCCTCATGGCTCTTCTGGCCTTCTTCCAAACTTCGGGGGTCTCTTTTGATCCCAAAAAATCATCGCGAAATTTTTATTCAATTTGGACTCCGTTTGATATTCTTCTCTGAAAAAGGTCAAAACACGGAAAAACAGAAACTGGCACTTGGCACTGAGTTAATAGGTTAGTACCAAAAAAGATATAAAATAGCATATTCATGCATATAAAATATCCAAAGTTGACAAGATAATAGCATGGAACCATAAAAAATTATAGATACGTTGGAGACGTATCAAGCATCCCCAAGCTTAACTCCTGCTCGTCCTCGAGTAGGGAAGTGATAAAGACCGATTTTTTGATGTGGAATGCTACCTAACATATTTTTTCTTTGTAACTTCTTTCTTGTGGCCTGAATGTTCAGATCCGTAAGATTCAAAACAATAGCTTACTATTGACATGAAAACAATAATACTTCAAGCATACTAGCACAGTAATCATGAACTTTTCAAATAACAAGGCCAAAGAAAGTTATCTCTACAAAATCATATAGTCTGGCTATGCTCCATCATCCCCACACGATGAATTTAAATCATGCACAACCGCGGTATTGGCCAAGTAATTGTTTTTGCACTCTTACTTTCTCAAACTTTTTCAACTCTCACGCAATACATGAGCATGAGCCATGGATATAGCACTATAGGTGGAATAGAGTGTGGTGGAGGTTGTGAGGCAAAAAGGAGGAGATGGTCACATTGACTCAGCGTATCAATGTGAATGAGTAGGGATTGCCTTGCAACGGATGCACTTAGAGCTAAAAGTGTATGGAAGCTCAAAAAACAAAAGTAGTGGGTGTGCACTCAACTTGCTTGCTCACGAAGACCTAGGGCAATTTTGAGGAAGCCCGTCATTGGAATATACAAGCCAAGTTATAAAATGAAAATTCCCACTAGTATATGGAAGTGAAAAAACAAGAGACTATCTATCATGAAGATCATGGTGCTACTTTGAAGCACAAGTGTGGTAAAGGATAGTAGCATTGTCCCTTCTCTCTTTTTCTCTCATTTTTTTTGTTTGGACTCTTTGGCCTCTTTTCTTCATTTTTTTATTTCCTCACATGGTACAATGCTCTAATAATGATGATCATCACACTTTTATTTACTTACAACTCAATACTTAGAACAATGATGATTCTATATGAAACGCCTTCAGCAGTGTACCGGGATGTGCAACGATCTAGCTTAGCGTATGACGTTGAAACATCTCGCTAGCTATCTTATGATCATGCAATGGCAATATGAAAGTGAGGACACATGTCATGAGACGGAACGGTGGGAGTTGCATGGCAATATATCTCGGAATGGCTATGAAAATGTCATAATAGGTAGGTATGGTGGCTGTTTTGAGGAAGGTTTGGTGGGTTTGTGCACCGGCAAAAGTTGCGCGGTACTAGAGAGGCTAGCAATGGTGGAAGGTAAAAGTGCATCTATACCATGGACTCACATTAGTCATGAAGAACTCATATACTTATTGCGAAAGTTTTTATTAGTAATCAAAACAAAGTGCTAAACGCATACTCCAAGGGGAAGGGTTGGTAGGTGTTAACCATCGCGCGATCCCGACCGCCACACAAAGGATGACAATCAATAAATCAATTATGCTCCGACTTCCTAACATAGCGGTTCACCATACGTGCATGCTACGGGAATAACTAACTTCAACACAAGTATTTCTAGATTCACAACACCCTACTAACATAACTCTAATATCACTATATCCATATCTCAAAACAAATTGTGAGGAATCAAACTTCTCTTACTAATCAATGCACATGAATATGGAAATTTTTATTATATCCTCTTTGGATGCCTATCATCTTTTGGACTAATTTCATAGCACATGCCAATTACCAAATTACTTAGAGAGAGCACTCTCAAAAATATATAACTGAAGATCGTGAGTTTTTATTTCTACAAAATATGACACCGCCGTGCTCTAAAAAGATATAAGTGAAGTACTAGAGCAAAAGGCAAACTACTCCAAAAGATATAAGTGAAGCTCAATGAGTAGTTGAATAATTATTTGGCTATGTGAAGACTCTCCCATCTAAGAATTTCAGATCCTAAGTACCTTATTCAAACAAAATAAAATGACGCTCCAAGAAAAACGCATATCATGTGGTGAATAATAATATAGCCCCAAGTAAAGTTACCGATGGATTGAAGACGAAAGAGGGGATGATCTCCCGGGGCATCCCCAAGCTTGGGCTCTTTGGTGTCCTTGAATATGGATTTGGGGTGCCTTGGGCATACACAAGCTTAGGCTCTTTCCACTCCTTGTTCCATAGTCCCTCGAAACTCTACCCAAAACTTGAAAACTTCACAACACAAAACTTAACGGAACTTCGTGAGATGGGTTAGTATGATAACGAGAAACTCAATCACTTGGGTACTGTCAAAACAAGACTCATAATTATTTTCACACAATTACTACTGTATCTTACTATTTCCACAACTTATATTACTCAATATAATCTATGGAAACACCAAAACAAGCAAACTACGCATTGAAAACAGAATCTGTCAAAAATAGAACATTCTGTAATGATCTGAATGCTAACCATACTTCTGCACTTCCAACAATTCTGAAAATTATAAAAATTAATTAAATTTGTATATAAATCAGCATAAAAATAATAAACCTAAAATCACTCTCTGGATAGAAATGAAAAATAATTTCGTGAGCACAAAGTTTCTGTCTTTTTCAGCATGAGCAAACAAGTATCACCCAAACTAATCATAAATGCTTTACTTGGCACTTTATTGAAACTAAGGCAATAAACATGATTAATACAGTAGCTTAATCATGTGAAAACACAAAAATAGTAAGGATACATATTGGGTTGTCTCCCAACAAGCACTTTTCTTTAATGCCTTTAAAGCTAGGCATGATGATTTCAATGATGCTCACATAAAAGATAAGGATTGAAACATAATGGAAGCATCATGGAGCATATGACTAGCACATTTAAGTCTAACCCACTTCCAATTAATATGGATTTTGTGATCAAACAATTTATTGGAGCAAGAATCAACTAGCATAGGAAGATAAAACAAGCATGACTTCAAAAGTTTCAACACGTGGAGAGGAAGCTTGATATTATTGCAATATGTAGAAGCATATGATCCTATCTCATAATAATTTTTAGTAGCATCAGGAATGAATTCAACAATATAACCATCACCTAAATCATTCTTTTCTTGATCTACAAGCATAGAAATTTTACTACTCTCCACATAAGGAAATTTATTCTCATCAATAGTAGTGGGAGTATCGTAAAAGACATGAACACTACGAATTGTTTCCACATTAAAAGAGTAATGTTCAGCAAGAGGGTACTCATAATTGTGACAAGTTTTATCATCTTTCTTCTTTATAGCATAAGTATCATCACAATAATCATCATAGATAGGAGTGATACGTCTCCAACGCATCTATAATTTTTGATGGTTTCATGCTATTATCTTGTCAAACTTTGGATGTTTTGTATGCCTTTTATATATTTTTTGGAACTAACTTATTAACTCAGTGCCAAGTGCCAGTTCCTATTTTTTCCATGTTTTTGACCCCTTTCAGAGGAGATTTTGAAACGGAGTCCAAACTGAAGAAAATCCCTGAAAAGATTTTTTCTGGAACGGAAGAAGATCGGGAAGCTTGGGAGCCAAGGCAGGGGAGCCTCAGGGGCCCCACAAGCCCCCACCCCGCGGCGAGGGGGGAGGCCGCGCCATCCAGGCTTGTGGGCCCCCTGGACGCCCTTTGCCCTAGGTCTTTCGCCTATATATTCCCATAAATTCCAAAAAAAATCAGGAGATCATCGAAAGTACTTTTCCACCGCCGCAAGCTTCTGCCTCCGCAAGATCCCATCTGGGGCACGTTCTGGTGCCCTGCCGGAGGGGGATTCGGATACGGAGGGCTTCTTCATCAACACCATGACCTCTCCGATGATGCGTGAGTAGTTCACCACAGACCTACGGGTCCATAGTTAGTAACTAGATGGCTTCTTCTCTCTCTTGGATCTTCAATACAAAGTTCAACATGATCTTCATGCAGATCTATCCGATGTAATCTTCTTTTGCAGTGTGTTTGTCGAGATCCGATGAATTGTGGATTTATGATCAGATTATCTATGAATCTTATTTGAGTTTTTTCTGATCTCTCTTATGCATGATTTCATATCCTTGTAATTCTCTTCGAGTTGTGGGTTTTGTCTGGCCAACTAGATCTATGATTCTTGCAATGGGAGAAGTGCTTGGTTTTGGGTTCATACCGTGCGGTGACCTCACCTAGTGACAGAAGGGGTAGCGAGGCACGCATCATGTTGTTGCCATCAAGGGTAAAAAGATGGGGTTTTCATCATTGGTTTGAGATTATCCCTGTACATCATGTCATCTTGCTTAACGCGTTACTCTGTTCGTCATGAACTCAGTACACTATATGCATGCTGGATAGCGGTCGATGTGTGGAGTAATAGTAGTAGATGCAGAAAGTATCAGTCTACTTGTCTTGGATGTGATGCCTATATGTATGATCACTGCCTTAGATATCGTCATGACTTTGCGCGGTTCTATCAATTGCTCGAAAGTAATTTGTTCACCCACCGTAACACTTGCTATGTTGAGAGAAGCCTCTAGTGAACACTATGGCCCCCAGGGTCTACTCCACACCATATTTTCATCCTAACACTTTTTACTTCGTTGCACTTTCCGCCTTCAGATCTCACTTTGCAAACAATCTTGAAGGGATTGACAACCCCTTTGAAGCGTTGGGTGCAAGCTTGTTTGTGTTTGCGTAGGTACTCTGGACTTGACGAGACCCTCCTTCTGGATCGATACCTTGGTTCTCAAACTGAGGGAAATACTTATTTCTCATGTGTTGCATCACCCTTTCCTCTTCAAGGAAAAAACCAACGCAAGCCCAGCCTCTGTCAACGTGTCAATTTCTGGCGAGTTTGTCTGTGGGATAGCAGAAGAATTTCTGGCGCCGTTGCCGGGGAGGAAGATCAAGTCAAGAACTCATCCAAGTAGGTGTCGCAAACTCCTCTCTTGCATTTACTTTGTTTGCCAGTTGCCTCTCGTTTCCCTCTCCCCCACTTCACCAATTTTCCTTTTTCGTTCGCCTTTTCGTTCGCCCTTTTTCTCGCCTGCTCTTTGTTTGCTTGTGTGCTTGCTTGCTTGCTGATGTCACCATGAATGAAAACACCAAACTTTGTGACTTCTCAAATACTAATAATAATTATTTTATTAGTACTCCGATTGCTCCCGCCACTAGTGCGGAGTCATACGAAATCAATGCCGCTTTGCTGAATCTTGTTATGAAAGAGCAATTCTCTGGCCTTCCTAGTGAAGATGATGCATCCCATCTCAATACCTTCATTGAGCTTTGTGATATGCAAAAGAAAAAATATGTGGATAGTTACATGATTAAATTGAAGCTTTTTTCCTTTCTTGTTGCAAGGTCACGCAAAAGCTTGGTTTTCTTCTTTGCCCAAAAATAGTATCGATTCTTGGGATAAGTGCAAAGATGCTTATATATCCAAGTATTTTCCGCCGGCTAAGATCATCTCTCTCCGTAATGATATCATGAATTTCAAGCAACTTGATTGTGAACATGTTGCACAAGCTTGGGAGAAAATGAAATTAATGATTAGAAATTGTCCCGCTCATGGCTTGAGTCTTTGGATGATTATTCAAATCTTTTACGCTGGCTTCAATTTGACTTCTAGAAATATCTTGGACTCCACGTAGGTGGAACGTTCATGGAAATCACGTTAGGGAAAGCCACAAAGCTCTTAGACAACATCATGACGAACTACTCTCGTGGCACACTAAAAGGTCACCTAGTAGTAAGAAGGTACACGCTATAGAAGAAATTAATTCGTTGAGTGCTAAGATGGACGAGTTAATGAATTTGGTTGCTAGTAGAAGTGCTCCTTTGGATCCTAATGATATGCCTTTGTCTTCTTTGATTGAGAGTAGCAACGCTAGCTTGGACGTTAATTTTGTTGGTAGAAATAACTTTGGCAACAACAATGCTTTTAGAGGAAACTATGTTCCTAGGCCTTTTTCCTAGTAACTCCTCTAATAACTTTGGCAACTCCTACAACAATACTCATGGAAATGACAATAGATTACCCTCTGATCTAGAGAGTAATATCAAAGAGTTCATCAACTCTCAAAAGATTTTCAATGCGTCCATAGAGGAAAAACTACTCAAAATTAACGATTTGGCTAAGAGCATGGATAGAATTTCTTGTGATGTTGATGCTTTGATGTAACATCCCAAAATTATAAATTTTGGAATGTTAATATAATTATTCAATTGATTGTTTGTTTGTTTGAGTGACTGAAACTTGAGTGAAATTTCTAACTTTTTAAAACTTTTAAATGAGAGGGAATAAAATGACTTTCCCCATCTCCGATGAATTCAAATTCAATCTTTTAAAAGAAAAGAGAGAAGATGACATGACTTCTTCAACTATAAAGAATTTGAACGGAGATTTGCATTTGAATTCTTTCAAAATTTTCTTATGCATTTCTATTTGTTCTTCGTGCCAGAAGTGCCGAGAAATAAATTCTTGCAAGCAAGAAAAGAGCGGAGGAATATGACCCTCCAAAACCAGGGGCACTTTTGAAATATTTTGAACCAAGAAAGCCAAAGTTTTATTTGAGAAAATATTTGCAAAAAGAAATAAAGCATTTAGGGATTTCCTAAAAAACATTTTTTTTCAAGTATTTATTTTGGCCATGGAAAAATGCCCATCATTTAGATTTTATTTTTCTGATAATTTTAGTATATAGAAACTCTATATTCCGAATTGATTTGATTTCCCTTTTATCGTTTTAGTTTCCTAGTTTTGAAAAAGGAAAAAAAATTGTTTTTAAATGGAAATAAACGGTGGCCCATTAAGACCTTTCCAAAAACTGGCCCAACAGGATCTTCTTCTTCCCCTATCTCCTTCCTCACGTGCACAGGACCTTCCTTAGCCATGGACACGGAAATCCTCCCTTCCCGATCTCCCTCTCCTTTCCATCCCAGCACCTCCCGAGCCCCCTATAAGAACCCACCCGGCGTCCTCGTTCCATTTTCCCAAAGAGACGCCACCCTCATCGCCTCTAGCCACCTCGCCGGAGTAACCCTGCCCCGGTCGAGTCCAGGAGCTCCCTGCCAACCTCCCCATGGCCCCTACCCTCGCTGCACCACACCCCTGCGCACCCCACCCCTCCTCTGCCGATTCCCCACCCCGTCGGCGACCTCCCCACATCGCCGGAGCAGCTACCTCACCAGAGTTCTTCCTCTCTGTCACCCATGGTGAGATTCACGAAATCCCGTACTGCAGTTTTTTCAGAAAATTGCAATTTTGAAAATTCATATCAATTAGTCTATAACTCCGAATTAGGTAATTCTTTTTGCGTTGGATCAAAAAATTTATGAAGTTTCTGTAGATATATAAGTTTTCTATGTTTGGATTTATAAAAATTTAGTTAGATCAGATTTGAATTAAAGCTTGTTTTGCTTATTCCGGGAGTTTAAAAATATATTTTAATTTGATTCTTTTTGCTGCTGCTTCCTATTGATCATATCTTTCAGTAGTTTCAGTTTCAGTTTTTTTTAAATATATTTACTTGGGGTTTTTACCAAAACAGATTCTGTTTTAGTTCTTTTAGGATTATGGCTATTTCTTTTTCTATAATTGTTTTTAAATTAATTTCTTTTATATTTCAGAAAGTTTATGTTTAGTTTATGTTAGTTAAATAGTAGGTTCACAACAAGTTTTTTATTTTTATTTTATTTTTTATCATGAAATCTATTCTAGTTCTCTAATAACTTGCAATTGATTTCTCTACTATTTCAACTCCCATTTGAAAATACTTCCAAAATAGTTTTATGTAAAATACTTTATTTTATCTTGGTTAAATTTATATCTTAGTTCTCTGTTATTTAATGTTTTACTTTCAGTTAGAACAAAAAAAACTATTTAGTGTTTGATGTAGTAGAAGACTCCTAGTTTTAGTTGAAGTTTCTTTCGGATTCTTATTCGCTCTCTCTTTTGTTTTGATTTCTAGAATGATTGCTAGTATGAGTGCTTATGTGAATGATATGTTTGTTATATAGATTTCATCGGAGAGTGACGAATAGTCTATCAAGTTATTTCTCGAGAACGATAATTCTTCTTCATCAACATCACCAGGCAAGTCATTTGATCATGTATCACCTATGTTTTATGCATCGTAGTTCTACCATCCTATGCCCAATTGCATGCTCACTAGGTACTTGGAAATTATGGTTACATATTGTAGTATCATGTGGTAGGCACCCAACAACCCCGTTACTAGGCCCGGGACGACAAATTTCATATTGCTATGCTTGAGTAGACGGGATTTCGGTCGAGTGCATAACACGAGTGATGCGAGGTTGATTAATAATCAAGACCGGTTAAGACAAGATTTTCAAGACCTCGGACGCAATGCAACTCTGGGTGAAGGACGGTTGATCGGCTCCATGGAGAACCCAGTGGATGACCCGGGATGCTGGAGAGGCCATGACATCCTGCGGAAAGCTTCACCTAGGCTCAAAGAGACGGACGGATATTTTCAAGACCCAAGGCTTACCTGCACAGCCACAAGTCATTATGGGCTCTGGCTTGGTTGGACAACGCGGCGACTCTGGACAGGCGGTGCTAGCAGATGTAGAAGAACGGTAGGAATGGATGGGCACCGACAGGGATTCAGAGGGACCAGTTGAAAGACCATGTTTTGATCATCCGGTCTTCAAACACCCTGAAGTGCGAGGACATACATGGAGGCGATCAAATCTGTGGGGAACGTGTGCAAAACTCTGCAGAGTACTCAAACCTAATCGATTAGCCGTGTCCACGGTCATGGACAACTTGAGCCAAAGGAACTGAAGTTATCTGGATTTCTCAACACCATTAAATATATTTGATGAGGGTAATTATTGACAACTCGGGTACGAGAACTGGTTGGCGGAACCATCTCGTTAACAACCAACAGAGTAGTAACATTTTGTTTTTAGCCCTCTCTTGTTGTAGGAGAAAAATTTGCTTTACGCTAAAACTTCAACCCCACCTGCCATATATGCATATAGTATAGATGACATTTTACCCCTCTCTTATATGACTTGCCGGCATATTCAATATGCAGACCTACACGGCTGCAACGTCTTATGTTGCAGATATTTTTTCGACGAGTAAGAGTACGATTCAGGGCTATGGTCTACACTCAACTTGTCGTTGGTGTTTATTGGGACTCCACTCCCTTGACTGCTTCCGCTGAAATAATTAAGGTATATATCAGTTTTACGCTATTTACATGTGATTGCACTTTGATATATACATTGATGTACTGTGTGTGCCAGCATACTGATCCAGGGATGGCACAGATACATAGAGGCTTGACTCGTCTTGAGTCAGGTCGCTACATTTGGAAGTTAGATGTGCTCCTCCCAAAATCAACATGGATGAAACTTTGAAAGCTATGCGTGTTTCCATGATTGAGAGCCAAAAAAGAACCGCCCAAATTCGTGCTAGACATGAATGGCTTAAAAAGGCGTGTTCTTGTGATAAGAATCACGAAGATCTTAAAGTGCTTGGTGTGACTCCCATTGAATATTTGTTTTCTTGGGGCTGGATATGAACCCACTTTGGTTGAAAAGTGCCCAATGATTCGGAGTCCATCTATCTTGATGCTAAAAGCATTAAAAGTGGAGTAGAAGATGTTAAAACTTTGAGTAGTAATGAAATTACTACCGTAGATTTCAAGGAATTCAATTATGATAGTTGCTCCTTGATTGAATGCATTTCTTTGATGCAATCCATGTTGAACTCTCCACACGCTTATAGCCAAAACAAGGCCTTTACCGATCATATCGTCGAAGCTATGATAAAATCTCTTGAAGAGAAACTTGAATTGGAAGTCTCTATCCCTAGAAAGCTTCATGATGAGTGGGAACCTACCATCAAAATCAAAATCAAAAACTATGAGTGCAATGCTTTGTGTGATTTGGGTGCTAGTGTTTCTTCGATTCCAAAGTCTTTATGTGATGTTCTGGGTTTTAATGAGATTGAAGAGTGTTCTCTTAATTTGCATCTTGCTGATTCTATGGTCAAGAAACTCATGGGAAGGATCAATGATGTTCTTATTATTGCAAATAGGAACTATGTACACATGGATTTCATTGTGCTTGAAATTGATTGCAATCCTACATACCCCATTATTCTTGGTAGACCTTTCCTAAGGACTATCGGTGCTATCATCGATATGAAGGAAGGGAATATTAGATTTCAATTTCCTTTAAGTAAGGGCATGGAACACTTTCCTAGAAAGAAAATAAGATTGCCTTATGAATCCATGATGAGGGCCACTTATGGTTTGAGCACCAAAGACGACGATACGTGATTCTATCGCTTCTATGCCTAGCTAAGGGCGTTAAACAATAGCGCTTGTTGGGAGGCAACCCAATGAATTTATCTTTTTCTTTCTATTTTATTGCGTCCACACTTTCATAATTCTGTTGTGATTGTGTTATTTGTGTTTCTTTTGTCTTTGAGCGAAGCAAAACCTTTATGACTAGTCTTGGTAATGGTTGTTTGATCCTGCTGGAAAAAGACAGGAACTTTTTGCTCACGATATGATTTTTCAGTTTTATTCAGAAAGATCTTTTGAGTTGATTCTTTTTGCTGCTGATTCATATGCTTTTTTCCCAGGCCTTTGTAATTTTTCAGATTATTGGAGGTACCAGAAGTATACGAAGTATACAGATTGCTACATACGGGTCTGTTTTTGACAGATTTTGTTTTTGTTGAGTTGGTTGCTTTTTTTGATGAAACTATGGTTAGTATCGGGGGGGTACTAGACATGGAAAAGTGAGAATACAGTAGCCCATCATCAATATAGATAGAATTCAAGTTTGCTACAGTACCAAAAGAAAGTGGTAGTTTGTTTTCTTGTACTAATGTTATCACAAGTTTCTGTTAAAGTTTTGTGTTGTGAAGTTCTCAAGTTTTGGGTGATGTTCTCATGGACAAAGAGATAAGGAGTGGAAAGAGCTCAATCTTGGGGATGCCCAAGGCATCCCAAGCCAAATTCAAGGACACCAAAAAGCCTAATCTTGGGGATGCCCCGGGAAGGCATCCCCTCTTTCGTCTTCAATCCATCGGTAACATTACTTGGAGCTATATTTTTATTCACCACATGATATGTGTTTTTCTTGGAGCGTCTTGTATCATAGGAGTCTTTTCTTTTTGTTGTGTTACGATCATCCTTGCTGCACACCCTTTTCAGAGAGAGAGACATGCACTCATCGTGATTTTTCTAGAATGCTCATAGTGCTTCACTTATATCTTTTGAGCTAGACACTTTTGCTCTTGTGCTTGACATATATCTTTTAGAGCACGGTGGTGCGTGATTTGGTAGTTGGCTTGTGCTATGAAAGTAGTCCCAAATGTGATAGGTACCCAAAGAGGATTCAAAGACCTCCATCTTCATGTACATTGAATAGAAAGAGAAGTTTTGATTCCTCTCAATTAGTTTTGAGACGTGGATTCGGTAATATTAAAAGTCATGTTAGCAGGGTGTTGTGAATCTAGAAATACTTGTGTTGACGTTAGTGATTCCCATAGCATGCACGTATGGTAAACTGCTATGTTAGGAAGTCGGAGCATAACTAATCTATTGATTGTCATCCTTTGTGTTGAGGGCGGGGTCGCGCGATGGTTTACACCTACCAACCCTTCCCCTCGGAGTATGCGTTTAGCACTTTTTTTCGATTTCTAATAAAAACTTTCGCAACAAGTATGTGAATTCTTCATGACTAATGTGAGCCCATGGTATAGATGCACTTTCACCTTCCACATTTGCTAGCCTCTCTAGTGTCGCGCAATTCTCGTCGGTACACAAACCCACCAAATTCCTTCCTCAAAACAGCCACCATACCTACCTATTATGGCATTTTCATAGCCATTCCGAGATATGTTGCCATGCAACTCCCACCATTCCATCTCATTACTTGTGCCGTCACTCTCATATTGCCATTGCATGATCGTAAGATAGCTAGCGAGATGTTTCAACGACATCGGCCATGCTAGATCGTTGCACATCCCGGTACACTGACGGAGGCATTTCCTATGGAGTCTTCATCATTGTGATCTTTGAGCTATAAGTAAATAAAAGTGTGACGATCATCATTATTAGAGCATTGTCCCTTGTGAGGAAATAAAAAAGAGAGGCCAAAGAGCCCAAAAAAAGAAAAAAAGAGGCCTAAGAGCCCAAATGAAAAAAAGAAAAGAGAGAAAAAGAGAGAAGGGACAATGCTACTATCTTTTTCCACACTTGTGCTTCATGTTAGCACCATGTTCTTCATGATTGAGAGCTTCTTGCTTTGTCACTACCATATGCTAGTGGTAATGTTCATTATATAACTTGGCTTGTATATTCCAATGATGGGCTTCCTCAAAATTGCCCTAGGTCTTCGTGAGCAAGCAAGTTGGATGCACGCCCACTAGTTTTCCTTTTGAGCTTTCACATACTTATAGCTCTAGTGCATCTCTTGTATGGCAATCCCTACTCATTCACATTGATATCTATTAATGGGAATCTCCATAGCCTATTGATACGCCAAGTCAGTGTGACCATCTCCTCCTTTTTGTCTCACAACCACCACCACACTCTATTCCACCTATAGTGCTATATCCATGGCTCGCGCTCATGTATTGCGCGATAGTTATAAAAAGTTTGAGAAAGTAAGAGTGCGAAAACAATTACTTGGCCAATACCGGGGTTGTGCATGATTTACATTAGTTGTGTGAGGATGATGGAGCATAGCCAGACTATATGATTTTGTAGGGATAACTTTCATTGGCCTTTATATTTTGAAAGTTCATGATTACTTTGCTAGTTTGCTTGAAGTATTACTGTTTTCATGTCAATGGCAAACTATTGTTTCAAATCTTACCAATCTGAACATTCATGCCACGTGAAAGAAGTTGCAAAGGACAACTATGCTAGGTAGCATTCCACATCAAAAATTCATTCTTTATCACTTCCCTAATCGAGGACGAGCAGGAGTTAAGCTTGGGGATGCTTGATACGTCTCCAACGTATCTATAATTTTTGATGGTTTCATGTTATTATCTTGTCTAACTTTGGATGTTTTGTATGCATTTTATATATTTTTTGGGACTAACTTATTAACTCAGTGCCAAGTGCCAGTTCCTATTTTTTCCATGTTATTGACCCCTTCCAGAGGAGATTTTGAAAAAGAGTCCAAACGGAAGAAAATCCCTAAACAGATTTTTTTTTGGAACGGAAGAAGATCGGGAAGCATGGTAGCCAAGCCAGGGGAGCCTCAGGGGCCCCACGAGCCCCCACCCCGCGGCGAGGGGGGAGGCCGCGCCATCCAGGCATGTGGGCCTCCTGGACGCCCTTTTCCCTAGGTCTTTCGCCTATATATTCCCATAAATTCCAGAAAAAAATCAGGAGATCATCGAAAGTACTTTTCCGCCGCTGCAAGCTTCTGTCTCCGCAAGATCCCATCTGGGGCACGTTCTGGTGCCTTGCCGGAGGGGGGATTCAGATACGGAGGGCTTGTTCATCAACACCATGACCTCTCCGATGATGCGTGGGTAGTTCACCATAGACCTACGGGCCCATAGTTAGTAACTAGATGGCTTCTTCTCTCTCTTGGATCTTCAATACAAAGTACTACATGATCTTCATGCAGATCTATCTGATGTAATCTTCTTTTGCGGTGTGTTTGTCGAGATCCGATGAATTGTGGATTTATGATCAGATTATCTATGAATGTTATTTGAGTTTCTTCTGATCTCTCTTATGCATGATTTCATATCCTTGTAATTCTCTTCGAGTTGTGGGTTTTGTCTGGCCAACTAGATCTATGATTCTTGCAATGGGAGAAGTGCTTGGTTTTGGGTTCATACCGTGCGGTGACCTCACCCAGTGACAGAAGGGGTAGCGAGGCACGCATCATGTTGTTGCCATCAAGGGTAAAAAGATGGGGTTTTCATCATTGGTTTGAGATTATCCCTCTACATCATGTCATCTTGCTTAAAGTGTTACTCTGTTCGTCATGAACTCAATACACTAGATCCATGCTGGATAGCGGTCGTTGTGTGGAGTAATAGTAGTAGATGCAGAAAGTATCGGTCTACTTGTCTCGGACGTGATGTCTATATGTATGATCATTGCCTTAGATATCATCATGACTTTGCGTGGTTCTATCAATTGCTCGGCAGTAATTTGTTCACCCACTGTAACACTTGCTAGTTTGAGAGAAGCCTCTAGTTAACACTATGGCCCCCAGGGTCTACTCCACACGATATTTTCAGCCTTACACTTTTTACTTCATTGCACTTTCCTCCTTCAGATCTCACTTTGCAAACAATCTTTAAGGGATTAACAACCCCTTTCAAGCGTTGGGTGCAAGCTTGTTTTTGTTTGCGCATGTAGTCTGGACTTGACGAGACCCTCCTTCTGGATCGATACCTTGGTTCTCAAACTGAGGGAAATACTTACTACTCCTGTGTTGCATCACCCTTTCCTCTTCAAGGGAAAAACCAACGCAAGCCCAGCCTCTGTCAACGTGTCAATTTCTGGCGCCGTTGTCTGTGGGATAGCAAGGAGGCATGCTTTCATCATATTAAATTTGATCATTCAAAATGGGGGGACTAAAAAGATCATCTTCATCAAACATAGCATCCCCAAGCTTGTAGCTTTGCATATCATTAGCATCATGGGTATTCAAAGAATTCATACTAACAACATTGCAATCATGCTCATCATTCACATAATTTATGCCAAGCATTCTATGTAATTCTTCTTCTAGCACTTGAGCACAATTTTCTTTTACATCATTTTCACGATAGACATTGAAAAGATGAAGCATATGAGGCAACCTTAATTCCATTTTTATGTAGTTTTATTTTATAGACTAAACTAGTGATAAAACAAGAAACTAAAAGATTCGATTGCAAGATATAAAGATATACCTTCAAGCGCTAACCACCCCGACAATGGCGCGAGAAAAGAGCTTGATGTCTACTACGCAACCTTCTCCTTGTAGACGTTGTTGGGCCTCCAAGTGCAGAGGTTTGTAGGACTGTAGCAATTTTCCCTCAAGTGGGTGACCTAAGGTTTATCAATCCGCGGGAGGCGTAGGATGAAGATGGTCTCTCTCAAGCAACCCTGCAACCAAATAACAAAGAGTCTCTTGTGTCCCCAACACGCCCAATACAGTGGTAAGTTGTATAGGTGCACTAGTTCAGCAAAGAGAAGGTGATACAACTGCAAAACGGATGGTAGATATAGGTTTTTGTAATCTGAAATTACAAAAACAGCAAGGTACTAATAGTAAAAGTGAGCACGGACGGTATTGCAATGCGTGGAAACAAGGCCTAGGGTTCATACTTTCACTAGTGAAGTTATCTCAACAATGATAACATAATTGGATCATATAACTAGCCCTCAACATGCAACAAAGAGTCACTCCAAAGTCACTAATAACAGAGAACAAACAAAGAGATTATTGTCGGGTACGAAACCACCACAAAGTTATTCTTTCTGATCAATCTATTCAAGAGTCCGTAGTAAAATAACACAAAGCTATTCTTTCCGTTCAATCTATCCTAGAGTTCGTACTAGAATAACACCTCAAGACACACATTAAAAGGAGCCTAATGTCACCTAGATACTCCATTGTCACCTCAAGTATCCGTGGGCATGATTATATGATATGCATCACACAATCTCAGAATCATCTATACAACCAACACATCGAACTTCAAAGAGTGCCCCAAAGTTTCTACCGGAGAGTCAAAACATGTGCCAACCCATATGCATAGGTTCCCGATGTCACGAAACCCGCAAGTTGATCACCAAAACATACAGCAAGTACTCACATGAATATATCATTGTCACCACAGATAGACACATGCAAGACATACATCAAGTGTTCTTAAAGACTCAATCCGATAAAATAACTCCAAAGGGAAAACTCAATTCATTACAAGAAGGGAGAGGGGCAAGAACATCATAAGATCCAACTATAGTAGCAGAGCCCGTGGTACATCGAGATCAAGACATCTCAAGGACATGAGAGAGAGATCAAACACATAGCTACTGGTACATACCCTCAGCCTCGAGGGAGAACTACTCCCTCCTCATCATGGAGATCGCCGGGATGATGAAGAAGGCCACCGAAGGTGGGTTCCCTCTCCGACAGGGTGCCGGAAAGGGCTTGCAATTGGTTTTTGGTGGCTACAGAGGCTTGCGGCGGCAAAACTCCCGATCTAGGTTTCTTTTTGGGGGTTTCTATATTTATAGGAATTTATGGCCGTGGAATTACGTTGGTTGGGCCCACGAGGAGGTCACAAGCCTGATAGGCACGGCCAAGGGGGGCCAGGCCTCCTGGGCTTGTGACTCCCTCGTGGATCTTCTGGCCTTGTTCCAAAGCTTCGGGGGTCTCTTTTGGTCCAAAAAAATCATCGCGAAAGTTTTATTCCATTTGGACTGCGTTTGATATTCTTCTCTGAAAAAGGTCAAAAACACGGAAAAAACAGAACCTGGCACTTGGCACTGAGTTAATAGGTTAGTCCCAAAAAAGATATAAAATAGCATATTCATGCATATAAAACATCGAAAGTTGACAAGATAATAGCATGGAACCATCAAAAATTATAGATACATTGGAGACGTATCACACCTCCGCGTTCAGCACACCTACAGCTCGATGAGGATCTCCACCTTCTTGATCCAGCAAGAGAGACCGGGAAGTAGATGAGTTCTCCGGCAGCGTTACGGCGCGCGGTGGTGGTGATGATCTACTCCTGCAGGGCTCCGCCCGAGCTCCGCAGAAATCCGATCTAGAGGAAGAACTACGTGGTATAGGTTTGAGTTGCACATGGCAAAGTTGTGTCTCAAAATCCCTAAAACCACCAATATATATATATATATATATAGGAGGGGAGGGGCTATCCTTGGGGCTCAAGGGAGCCCCAAGGGCGCCGGCCGAAGGGAGGAGGTCGACTCCCACCCCAATTCGGTTTGGGGGAAGGGGTACACTCCTTCCTTCCCACCTCCCTCTTTACTTTTTTTCCTTTCCTTTGGTATTTTCTCCTTGTGGCGCTGATGACCCACAAGTATAGGGGATCTATCGTAGTCCTTTAGATAAGCAAGAGTGTCGAACCCAACGAGGAGCATAAGGATCTAACAAGTGGTTTCCAGCAAGGTAATCTCTGCAAGCACTGAAATTGTCGGTAACAGATAGTTGTGTGGTAAGATGATTCTCAGCAAGTAGCAAGTAACAATAGTAACAACGGTGCAGCAAGGTGGCCCAATCCCTTTTGTAGCAAGGGACAAGCCTGGACAAACTCTTATAGGAGGTAAAGCACTCCTGAGGACACACGGAAATTTCTGTCAAGCTAGTTTTCATCATGTTCATATGATTCGCGTTCGCTACTTTGATAGTTTGATATGTGGGTGGACCGGTGCTTGGGTTCTGCCCTTACTTGGATAATCATCCCACTTATGATTAACCCCTCTCGCAAGCATCCTGAACTACGAAATAAGAATTAAGACAAAGTCTAACCATAGCATTAAACTAGTGGATCCAAATCAGCCCCTTATGAAGTAACACATAAACTAGGGTTTAAGCTTCTGTCACTCTAGCAACCCATCATCTACTTATTACTTCCCAATGCCTTCCTCGAGGCCCAAATAATGGTGAAGTGTTATGTAGTCGACGTTCACATAACACGACTAGAGGAAAAACAACATACAACACATCAAAATATCAAACGAATACCAAATTTACATGACTACTAATAACATGACTTATCCCATGTCCTCAGGAACAAAAGTAACTACTCACAAAGCATAACTGTATTCATGACCATAGAGTTATTGAATAGCATCAAGGATCCGAACATATAATCTTCCATCGAGTAATCCAACTAGCATCAACTACAAAGAGTAATTAACAGTACTAGCAACCTTACAGGTACCAATCGTTGTCGCGAAACGGAGATTGGTTACAAGAGATGAACTAGGGTTTGAAGATGAGATGGTGCTAATGAAGATGTTGATGGTGATGAGTCCCCTCCGACGAGAGGAGTGTTGGTGATGATGATGGTGACGATTTCCCCCTCCAGGAGGGAAGTTTCCGCGGCAGGACGACCCTACCGGAGCTCTAGATTGGTTCTGCTCAAGTTCCGCCTTGTGGCGGCGGCGATTCCTCCCGAAAGCCTCCTCCTGATTTTTTCTGGAACGAAACCCTCCTTATAGAAAAAGAGGGGGGGCCAGAGGGCCAACCGGGAGCCCACAAGCCCCCTAGGTGCGGCTAGGGGGTAGGTCGTGCCTAGCAGGCTTGTGGCCTCACGCTGGCTCCCCTCTGGTACTTCTTCGGCCTAGTATTTTTTATAAATTCCAAAATAAATCCTCGTTGATTTTCACGGTTTTGGAGTTGCGCAGAATAGGTATCTCAAACTTTCTCCTTTTTCAGGCCAGAATTCCAGTTGCCGGCATTTCCCTCTGCATAAACCTTGCAAAATAAGAGAGAAACGGCATAAGTATTGTATCGTGAAGTGTAATAACAGCCCATAAAGCGATAAATATCAACATAAAAGCATGATGCAAAATGGACGTATCAACTCCCCCAAGCTTAGACCTCGCTTGTCCTCAAGCAAAAGCCGAGATAAATAAATATGTCCACATGTTTAGAGAGAGAGGTGTCGACAAAGCAAAATACGGACATGCAGGCATCATGATCTTAATCAGAACATCAATATCATCATATAATCTCTTATGCTAAAGCGATAATTCCTTCACAAAGTAAAGTATGGATCAAGAACCTTAATGAGAATTAACAACCAATAGCCTTTAGTCATTGAAGCTATTGCAATTTATCATAACATCGGAAAAAGCCAAATAAGAGCTTGTAAAGAAAACCCACATACTCAATCATCCTTTCGTCTTCTACAATTGCTAAAACTCACGTGGTACTCATGAGCTCAAAGTTTCAGTTGGACACAGAGAAAGATAGGGGCTTATAGTTTCGCCTCCCAACTATTTACCTCAAGGGTAATGTCAACAATAATAATTCATGAATACTTACTTCCAAGTTGACATAAGAATATAGATCTTTCCCTAACATATGACGTTAGCCAAGAAAAAGGCAAAATAAGGAATTGGTGTAGATCACCATGACTCTTTCAAGGGCAAAAAGTAAAGGTACCAGATAGGCCCTTCGCAGAGGGAAGCAAAGGTTGTCATGCGCTTTTGAGGTTGGGATGTGCGACCTCTTAGTGTGAAGGAACGTCACTTTATATTGCCTCCTGTGATAAAGAACTTTATTATGCAGTCTGTCGCTTTTATGTCTTCCTCATCACAGGTTCGTACAAAGCTTATTTTCCACACACTAATAGATCATACATAATTAGGGGGCAATTTTTATTGCTTGCACCGATGACTACTTACTTGAGGGATCTTCTTCAATCCATATGTAGGTATGGTGGACTCTCATGGCAAAACTGGGTTGAAGGTTTGTGGATGCACAAGTAGTATCTCTACTTAGTGCGGAAGTTTTGGCTGATATGAGGTGGAAGCAATCGTCACATGCTAAGGGATCTCTAGTCATATAATCATTGTTCGGAACCAAGCAAACATAATTCATTATGTTGTCTTCCTTGTTTAACATATACTTCTAAGCATGTAATAGTTTAGTGAGTGTTCACAATCATAGATGGTGTCAAAGATGATATATTTATATGTGAACCTCTCCTCCTTTATCACTTCTTTAAGATCATGGCATGAAGCAAGGCCCTTAACTAAGACACACTTTATTATATGGCTCACGAGCTCGAATACATCGGGGATGACACAAAGCAAAACTCAAGCCTAAAACACTAAGAACTTTATTCTACTAGAGAAAGATAAAACCAAAAAGGATCGAACTAAGGAAAGGTAAAGGCAAAAGATGTGATGGTGATACGATACCGGGGCAACTCCCCCAAGCTTGGCACAAGCCAAGGGGATTGCCCATACCCGTTCTTAGTTGTCTTCCTTCGAAGGTGATGGTGGTGGAGTTGTTGCAGAGATCTTGGACTTGCTTAATTTCCTCTTGAGCATAAAATTCTGCTCCTTCAGATCATTAATTCCCTCTTTAAGCCTCAACACCCTTTGGCATAATTCCTGCTTACTCTCCTGCAAAAGACGAGAAGGGATAAAAAGAATCTTAGGCTTCTTCCTTGAGTCAGGGAGGCTCGACTTCTTGAACTCCACATGTGTGTCTCTAGGTGGGGGTAGAGGAGCCTCCTCTTCATCGGAACTTGTTCCTTCCTTCCCCTTGGGTTCATAATATTCTTCCTCATCAGTGGTCCAACCATAATGATCTAAGTCCCCATAGACCTTGGAGTTAGCAAGGTAATCGGTCACATAGCTCTCCCCCTCTGAATCTTGAGAAGACATCTTGCCCCTAGATCTGCGGCAGAAACAGGCTCGAAACAAAAACAGAGGAAAATTGCATGATACGAGGGCCAGACCTTTCGGGAGAATATATAATGATTTTTTTCTGACCAAAAGGAGTACTCCGCAAGAAAACGGAGTCCGGGAGGCACACGAGGTGGTCACAAGCCCCCCAGGCGCGGCCAGGGGTGGCCCGTGCCTGGCAGGCTTGTCGCCTCCTCGTGCGCTTTCCGGACTACTTTAAATTTTTCTATTTTTCTAAAAATTCCAAAACAGAGAAAAAGTCCTACTGGAAAAGTTTTGGAGTCGGTTTACTTACCGAATCACATACATCTTCGTTTTCGGAGTCTGAAACATGCTGATAAATATCCCTTATGTACTCCTCGGGAGTTATGGTATTGATAATATTGCTTTCAACATTTATGGGAGTACCTGAGATATAATGCTTGATTCTCTGCCCATTTAACACTCTCGGAAAATTACCTTCCTTGTTGTTGATCTTGATGGCACCAGAACGATATACTTCCTCAACAATGTAAGGACCTTCCCATTTAGAGAGATGCTTGCCTTCAAAAAATCTTAAACGAGAATTATATAGCAAGACATAATCACCTACATTAAACTCACGTTTCTGTATCCTTTTATCATGCCACCTCTTAACCTTTTCTTTGAACAACTTGGCATTTTCATATTCCTGAGCTCTCCATTCATCAAGTGAGCTAATATCAAATAACCTCTTCTCACCAACAAGTTTGAAATCAAAGTTGAGCTCTTTGATTGCCCAATAAGCCTTATGCTCTAGCTCAAGAGGTAAATGATATGCTTTATCGTAAACCATTTTGTACGAAGACATGCCCATGGGATTCTTATAAGCAATTCTATAAGCCCACAGTGCATCATCGAGCTTCTTAGACCAATTCTTTCTAGACCTATTGACAGTCTTTTGCAGAATTAGTTTAGTCTCTATTGCTTAGCTCTACTTGACCACTGGACTGAGGATGATAGGGAGATGCAATTCTATGATTGACATCGTACTTAGCAAGCGTTTTATGGAAAGCACCATGAATGAATTGTGAACCACCATCAGTCATTAGATATCTAGGGACTCCAAATCTAGGGAAATAACTTCTTTAAGCATCCTGATAGAGGTGTTGTGATCAGCACTACTAGTTGGGATAGCTTCTACCCACTTAGTGACGTAATCAACAGCAACTAGGAATGAGTATACCCGTTGGATTTTGGAAAAGGTCCCATATAATCGAAGCCCCAAACATCAAATGGTTCAATGGCAAGTGAATAATTCATAGGCATTTCCTGACGTTTACCAATATTACCTATTCTTTGACATTTGTCACAAGACAAGACAAACTTACACGCATCCTTGAAGAGAGTGGGCCAATAGAAACCCGATTGCAATACCTTGTGTGCAGTTCTATCTCCCGCATGGTGTCCTCCATAAGCCTCGGAGTGACACTTCTGTAGGATTTGTCCCTGTTCATGTTCAAGTACACAACGTCTAATAACACCATCTACTCCTTCCTTATAAAGGTGAGGATCATCCCAAAAGTAATGTCTCAAATCAAAGAAGAATTTCTTCTTTTACTGGTATGTGAAACTAGGTGGTATATATTTGGCAACGATATAGTTTGCATAATCAGCATATCACGGTGTACTACGTGAAGTATTGATGACATTCAATTGCTCATTAGGAAAGCTATCATCAATAGGTTGTGGGTCATCAAGAACATTCTCGAACCTTGACAAGTTATCTGTTACGGGGTTCTCAACACCCTTCTTATCAACAACATGCAAATCAAATTCTTGTAGCAAGAGAACCCATCTGATAAGTCTAGGTTTAGAGTCTTTCTTTTCCATGAGGTACTTAATAGCAGCGTGATCAGTATGAATAGTGACTTTGGAATCAACTATGTAAGATCTGAACTTTTCACATGCAAACACGACTGCTAAAAATTCCTTTAGGCAGTGTCTAGAGTTTTACTAGCATAGTTCCTTTGGCACTGTCTAGAGTTTTACTAGCATAGTGAATAACATTCAACTTCTTATCAACTCTTTGTCCTAGGACATCACCAACAGCATAATCACTAGCATCACACATGATTTCAAAAGGTAAGTTCCAATTAGGTGGTTGAACAATAGGTGCAGTTATCAAGGCCTTCTTAAGTATTTCAAAGGCTTTCTCACAATCATCGTGAAAAACAAAAGGAATATCCTTTTGCAAGAGATTGGTAAGAGGCCTAGAAATCTTAGAGAAGTCTTTAATGAACCTTCTATAGCAACCAGCATGACCAAGGAAACTTCGTATACCTTTGATATCCGTGGGGCTTGGTATTTTCTCGATTGCATCAACCTTAGCCCTATCGACTTCAGTACCTCTTTCAGAAATTTATGTCCTAAGACTATGCCTTCATTAACCATAAAGTGGCACTTCTCCCAATTCAAGACAAGATTGGTATCTTTACATCTCTGCAAGACTCGATCAAGGTTGCTGAGGCAATCATCAAAAGAAGACCCGTAAACGGAGAAGTCATCCATGAAAACCTCAACAATCTTTTCACAAAAGTCAGATAATATAGCCATCATACATCTTTGAAAGGTGGGAGGTGCATTACATAAGCCAAAAGGCATACGTCTATAAGCAAAGGTATCGAAAGGGCAGGTGAAAGTGGTTTTCTCCTGATCAGATTCTGCAACTGGTATTTGGGAGAAACCAGAATAACCATCTAGAAAGCATAAGTGTGTATGTTTAGACAGTCTTTCTAGCATTTGGTTGATAAAAGGCAAAGGGTAATGATCTTTCCTAGTGGTCTTATTCAATTTCCAAAAATTGATCACCATCCTATAGCCAGTAATAATCCTGTGTGGGATCAATTCATCCTTATCATTAGGGACAATGGTAATACCTCCCTTCTTAGGGACGCAATGTACCGGACTTACCCAATCACTATGAGCAACATGATAGATAATACCTGCTTCCAGGAGCTTTAGTATTTCTTTTCTTACTGCCTCTTTCATCTTAGGATTTAATCTTCGTTGATGATCGGCAACTGGTTTGGAATCAGGATCGGTTTTAATCTTGTGCTGGCATAGAGTGGGACTAATACCCTTAAGATCATCAAGAGTATATCCAATAGCAGCACAGTGCTTCCTCAGAGTTTTTAGTAACTTCTTTTCTTCATGCTCTGAGAGGCTAGCACTAATTATAACATGATATATCTATTTTTCATCGAGATAAGCATACTTAAGATCTTCGGTCACCAACACATATAACTCAACTATACTAAAACATCATCCAACCTTAAGTGTGCAGACCCTGCGGTTCGAGAACTATGCAGACATGACCCGAGGCACTCCTCGGTCAATATCCAATAGCGGGACCTGGATTTCCATATTGGATCCTACTTATTCTACGAAGATCTTATCGGTTGAACCTCTGTGCCAAGGATTCATATAATCCCGTATAACATTCCCTTTGTCCTTCAGTATGTTACTTGCCTGAGATTTGATCGTCGGTATCCCGATACCTATTTCAATCTCGTTACCGACAAGTCTGTTTACTCGTTCCATAATACAAGATCCCGTGACTTACACTTCAGTCACATTGCTTGCAAGGCTTGTATGTGATGTTGTATTACCGAGTGGGCCCCGAGACACCTCTCCATCACACGGAGTGACAAATCCCAGTCTTGACCCATGCTAACTTAACGGACACCTTTGGAGATACCTGTAGAGCACCTTTATAGTCACCCAGTAACGTTGTGACGTTTGATACACACAAGGTATTCCTCCGGTGCCAGTGAATTACATGATCTCATGGTCATAGGAATGAATACTTGACACACAGAAAACAATAGCAACAAAATGACACGATCACATGTTACGTTCATAGTTTGGGTCTAGTCCATCACATGATTCTCCTAATGATGTGATCCAATTATCAAGTGACCACACTTGCATATGGTCAGAAAACCTTAACCATCCTTGATCAACTGGCTAGCCAACTAGAGGCTTACTAGGGACATTGTTTTGTCTATATGTCCACACATGTATCAATGCTTTCATTCAATAGAATTACAGCATGGATAATAAACGATTATCTTGAAACAGGAAATATAATAATAACTATTTTATCGTTGACTCTAGGTCATATTTCCAACAATACGGAACCACCAAGGTGGAATTTTGTAGAACTATGTAGTGTGCTTCCTCCCAAGAATGTCCGTCCGTACATATTACTGAATCCTCCTAGTGTGCCTTTTCCACCCAGTCTGCCCTCATGCCACGATTCAGGAAGATCAATCGACTTAATATCAGGAATAAAGTCAACACAAAACTCAATGACCTCCTCTATTGTAGCGACCCGACTCAATACGAGTCAAGCCTCTGGTGTTTCCGTACCATCCCAAGATCATGCTGGTACACACTCAGTACATCAATGTATATATCAAGAGTGCAATCACACAGCTTTATTAATCGAAATCTCATATCGAGTACTTTATTACAATAATGAATTACAATAAAGTGGCTGAAGGCCACCTCATGAGATATCTAACGAAGACTAGCGGAAGCATCAGGTAGACGAGTCCATCCGACTCCAGGGCATGTCGCTGAGCGTAGATCATACCCTCACTCCTGGTCGGAAAAGTACTCTGCAACATGATACGTTGCAGCCGTGCAGGTCAGCATATGGAATATGCCGGCAAGTCATCAAAGAGAGGGGGGAAATAATAACCAACTATTTCTACATGCATATATGGCAGGTGGGGCTATAAGTTTTAGCATAAAGCAAATTTTCTCCTACAACAAGAGAGGGCTGAA
Organism: Hordeum vulgare subsp. vulgare; assembly: GCF_904849725.1. NCBI lineage: Eukaryota > Viridiplantae > Streptophyta > Magnoliopsida > Poales > Poaceae > Hordeum > Hordeum vulgare. Next base: position 460,366,629 of record NC_058521.1, read on the forward strand.
AGCAAAATATTACTACATTGATTGTTGTTAACGAGATGGTTCCGCCAACCAATTCTCGTACCCGAGTTGTCGATAATTCCCACATCATTATTAAGTTGTGTTGAGAGTTCAGGGAAAAGTTTCAATGCCTTCGGCTCAAGTTGTCCATGACCGTGGACACGGCTAGTCGATTATGTTTGGGCACTCTGCAGAGTTTTGCACACGTTCCCCACAAGATTTGATCGCCTCCGATTATGTCCTCGCACTTGAGGGTGTTTGAAGACCGGATGATCAAAACATGGTCTTTCAACGAGTCCCTCTGAATCCCTGTCTGTGCCCATCCATTCCTACCGTTCTTCTACATCTGCTAGCACGTCCTGTCCAGAAAAATATAACCACAAGGAAGCAGTAGCAAAAGTAATCAAATAAAAATCTATTTTTGAACTCCTGGAATAAGCAAAACATGGTTTAAACTAAATCTGATCTAATTCAAATTTGAAAATTTCAAACATAGACAAATTATATGTTTTTGCAAATTACAGAAAAATTGTGATCTAGTGGAACAAGTTTCAACTTCATTGGAAATCTGGATTAAAAGTTATGGTCAAAACAAGATTGAAACTTTCTCTGTTTTGTAATTAATACAGAAAAAGAAAATCTGAATTCTATCGGATAGGGGTACATGTGGCTGTCTCTGGTTGGTTGTGGGGGTGTTTGCTGCGAGAGTTACTAGCACACGGCCGCAATATAACAAAAACGCTTCGGCTAATAGTAAGTGGGGTAAAAACCGGCTCGGTCTTTTAACTAAAACCGAAGGGGTAGCGGGGTTCTAATCTGCACCGTAGATTAAGGATCTAATGGCTAGAGAAGAGATGAGGGGTGCTCACCGTGGGATGCTGCTGGGGCTCCTTCTCCGGCGAGGCAGAGAAGATGGCGGTCGACGGGGAGGGTCTTCCGGCGGCGGCTCAGGGTTTGGGGCGTTTCGGGGAAACTCCTCCGTCGATTGGTGGCGGCAGAGGGGCAGTTCGGTGATGCGGCAGGGTGGCGGGGGTGGTTCCAGTAGCTTTGGCCTGCTCCAACTCCGGCGAGATTGCGAGGGGTGGTGATGAGGCGGCGAGGGCTCGGTCTAGGGGCAAAAATGGAACGCGGGGGACGAGGGGGATCTCGTGGCGGCATCGGTTGGGGCGGGGAGGCGAGTGGTGGCGCGGGGGCTGGCGGCGTGGTTCTCTCTGGAGCTTGGGCTCCAGCGAGGTAGCCAGGGCAGGGGCGAGGTGGCGTGGGGAGGAGGGGCCGAGGGGGGGCTGGGGGCGGCGGCTTAAATAGGGGGGAGGCGCTCGAGAGAAGGAAAGGGGGGAGATTGGGTGGATCCCGTCGATGTAGGGGGGCTCGGCCATGGAAGGGCCCGTCGCTGGGAAGGAAGGGGCTCGCGGGGAAGAAAGGAAAGGAGGAAGAAGAAAGGAGAAAAAAAGGAGCGCGAGGGGTGGCGGTTGGCCACGGGATGGATCCCGGTGGGTGGGGATCTGGCCCAAGTAAAAAAAACGCCCCAAGGCGGTTTCCTTTTTAAAAAAATTACCTTCCCGATTATTTTTTTTTCACAAACAACAAGGAATAAAATAAAAAGGAACAAAATAAAATAATTAATAAAGGGTATTATATACCAAAATGATGAGAAAATTATTTCCTAATTGTTTATCATTTTTCCAAAACCAAAATAAAAACTTTTTAAAAAAATGTTTTTTCAGAAAAAACCCTTATGCTATATTTTCTTTTTTCAAATTATTTTCTCCATAAATTTCTGGTTTTTCTTGGCTCAATTATTTTCAAAAGTGCCTCACATTTTGGAGGGTCATTTTCCTCCGCTCTTTCTTGCTTGCAAGAATTTTTTCGGGGCATTTCTCATGGGGAGAAAATAGAAAAGCAAAAGCAAGTATTTGACGGAATTCAAATGCAAAACTTTATTGCAAACAAAAATGCATAGATGCTTAGCTACATTTGTAGAACATTCCCAATTAGGAAAATTGGGATGTTACAGACCTACCCACCTTAGGATGAATCTCGCCCTCGAGATTCGGGTTGGCTAGAAAATAGGTGCGGGTGGTCTCGATGAAGATCCTCTTCTCGTTCCCACGTGGCTTCTTCCTCGGTGTGGTGGCTCCACAACACCTTGCAGAACTTGATGATCTTGTTGCGGGTAACTCTGTTGGCGGTCTCGAGAATCCTGACGGGTTTCTCCTCATACGTCAGATCACTATCAAGCTGTATGGCCTCTAGGGGCACCATATCTCTCAACGGGACATCAGCCATCTCAGCGTGGCATTTCTTCAACTCGGAACATGGAAGACATCATGAACTCCGGACACTCCTTCCGGCAATTCCAATTTATATGCAACTTCGCCTCTACGTTCAAGAATTTTGTAAGGGCCAATGAATCGGGGTGCTAACTTTCCTTTCACACCAAATCTCTTGATTACTCGAAGTGGAGACACCCGAAGATATGCTCGGTCTCCCACTTTGTATGTTACTTCCTTGCGTTTGCTATCAGCATAACTTTTCTGCCTGGACTGAGCTATCTTGAGTCGGTCACGAATCAGCTCGACCTTCTCTTCAGAATCTCGGATAAGTTCGGGACCAAAAGTTGTCGGTCTCCAACTCCATCCCACATCAACGGTGTTCTGCACCTCCTTCCGTATAGAGCTTCGAAAGGGGCCATCTTCAGACTGGTCTGATAGCTGTTGTTGTATGAGAACTCGGCATAAGTCAAATTTTCATCCCAGCTAGACCCATAGTCTAGTGCGCAAGCTCTCAACATGTCCTCCAGAATCTGATTGACTCTCTCGGTCTGTCCATTTGTGTGTGGGTGAAAAGTTGTACTGAACTCCAATCTCGTTCCCAATGTTTCGTGTAGTTGATGCCAGAATTTCGATGTGAATTGAGTCCCTCTATCTGACACAATACTCTTCGGTACTCCATGCAGACATACAATCCTAGTCATATATATCTTGGCCAGCTTGGCACTCGTGTAAGTAGTCTTCACGAGAATGAAGTGAGCTACCTTGGTCAAACGATCGACCACAACCAAAATGGAATCATAACCAGAACGGGTCCTAGGTAATCCTGTGATGAAGTCCATACCAAGCTTTTCCCATTTCCACTCGGGTATCGGCAGAGGTTGAAGCAAACCGGCTGGCTTCTGATGCTCGGCCTTTACTCGCTGACAAACATCGCATATTGCTACAAACTTGGCAATGTCTTTCTTCATTCCTGTCCACCAGAAACTTTCTTTCAGATCCAGATACATCTTGGTGTTGCCTCGGTGTATCGAGTACGGGGAATCATGGGCCTCCTGAAGTATCAACTTCCTGAGTTCGGGATCATTGGGCACATAGATGCGATCCTCAAACCATAAAGTTCCGTGTTCATCTCACGAAAACCTTTAGCCTTCCCGTCTTTCATTTTCCGCTTAATCTCAGCTATCTCCTTGTCTGATTTCTGTGCTTCGCGGATCTTTTCTGTCAAAGTGGACTGAATTTCTAGTGTGGCTACAAATACTCTTGGAACTATTTCCAATTTGAGCTCTCGGAGATCATCGGCTAACTCCTGGGGTAATCCTCCCGCTATGAGTGTGTTCACATAACTCTTACGGCTCAACGCATCGGCTACAACATTTGCCTTCCCGGGGTGATAATGCAATCTCATGTCATAGTCCTTGATCAATTCTAGCCATCGCCTCTGTCTGAGGTTCAACTCGTTCTGCGTGAATATATATTTCAGGCTCTTGTGATCAGTGTAAACATCACAACTATTTCCGATCAGGAAATGTCTCCAAGTCTTGAGAGCGTGCACTATGGCTGCTAGCTCCAAGTCATGCGTGGCATAATTCAACTCATGGGGTTTGAGCTGTCTGGATGCATAGGCTACAACTTTACCTTCTTGCATGAGCACTCCTCCGAGTCCTTGACGAGAAGCGTCACAGTAAACCTGGAAATCCTTCCGAATGTTCGGCAATATCAGCACTGGGGCTGTAACCAGACGTTTCTTCAACTCTTGAAAACTGGCTTCACATTCCTCGGTCCAAACATACATGGACTCCTTCTTCAACAACTCTGTCATGGGCTTGGCGATCTTTGAGAAATTCTCAACGAACCTCCAGTAATATCCGGCAAGTCCGAGGAAACTGCGGATCTCCTTAACTGAAGTGGGTGCTACTCATTCAGTGACTGTTGCGACCTTGGCAGGGTCCACTGCTATTCCTTCTCCTGAAATGACGTGTCCGAGGAATCCGACTTCCTTCAACCAAAATTCACATTTGTTGAACTTTGCATACAGCTGATGCTCTCGAAGTTTCTCCAGAACTAGACGCAGATGTTCCTTGTGTTCTTCCTCATTCTTGGAGAATATCAGTATGTCATCGATGAACACTACGACAAACTTGTCCAAGTATTCCATAAATACCTTGTTCATCAGATTCATAAAATATGCCGGAGCATTAGTCAGTCCAAATGACATGACCGTGTACTCATACAGACCATACCGAGTGGTGAAAGCTGTCTTGGGTATATCTTGTTCACGAATTTTCAGCTGATGATACCCGGATCGAAGATCGATCTTGGAGAACACTCGGGCTCCAACTAACTGGTCAAACAGATCGTTGATCATCGACAAGGGATACTTGTTCTTGATGGTCGCCTCATTCAATGCACGATAATCGACAACCATTCTCAAGGACTTATCCTTCTTTTCAACCAAGAGCACTGGGGCTCCCCAAGGTGAAGAACTTGGGCGAATATACCCTTTGTCCAACAAATCCTTAATTTGCTTCTTGATTTCTACCAAGTCATTTGCGGGCATTCGATAGGGTCTCTTGGATATCGGGGCTGTTTCGGGTAATAGCTCAATCAGGAACTCAATCTCTCTATCCGGTGGCATGCCCGGCAATTCCTCGGGAAATACATCTGGGTATTCTTGTACAATTGGTACTTCCTCCTGGACTACTCCTGTGAGAGTGTTTACTCGTTTACTCCGTGTCGGGCGCTGAGACACGTACTTAATCCGCTTTTGCTCGGGGGGTGGTGAGCAAAATAGACTTAAGGGCACAATCAATATTCCCTTCGTACTTGGCCAACCAATCCATGCCTAGGATTACATCCAATCCCTGACACTCTAATACGATGAGGTCGGTGGGAAACTTATGGTTCCCGATGTTGAGACCCAAAGCATGGCATCCTATCCCGGCTGTCATCATGCCTCCTGGGGAACTGACCTTAATAGGCTGGCTAAGGGTTCTAGTTGGCAAACTATATTTCTCCACAACTACCCTTGACATGAATGAATGCATTGCACCAGAATCAAAAAGTACCAATACTGGATGTGAATTTAGAAAAAACTTACCAACCACATTATCGGGGTGATCATAGACCTCTTCAACATCAATGTGATTCACGTGAGCTCGAGGAAAAGGATTGGGCTTCTTTGCTGCAGAGTTGCCATTGCCGTTTCCATTTTTCTCCTTGTTCTGGGAACATTCAGTGGCATAGTGTCCCGTCTTCTGACACTTGAAGCAGGTGATGTGATTCAGATCCTTCTGAGTTGGAGCTGAATGATGCTGAGTGCCGGTACCGCCATTCTTGAAGTTGTTGTTGTTGCGGTGGTTCCCATTTCCTCCATGGTTGTGGCCTCCATGGTTGTGCACTGGGTGGTTATGTTGGACGTGTCCTCCAAACTTACCGGATCCAGTCCCGGTATTCCCTGAATAGGGGGTGTAGCGAGGCTTCTGCTGAGTGCCGGAGTTGAACTTTCCATTGCCATACTTCCGCTTGCGGTTCTCCAACTGCTGATGTTTCCCCTCCAAGATGAGGGCCTTATCCACCAGCTCCTGGTAGTTGTTGAAGTTGGCTACAGTCAGCTGAATGCTCAGCTCATCATTGAGTCCCTCCAAGAACTTTTCCTGCTTGGCCGCATCATCGTCCACATCTCCAGGTGCATAACGGGCGAGCATGCTGAATTCATCGACATACTGAGCCATAGAGCGATTTCCCTAGCATATGTTGCGGAACTCACGCTTCTTCAGACTCGTGGCACCAGCTGAGACATGTGCGGTGCGGAAGGCTTGCTTGAACTGCTCCCAAGTGACTCCAGCAATGGGGTAGGTGGTGGTGTAGTTCTCCCACCATGCAGCTGCAGGGCCTTCAAGTTGATGCGCGGCAAAGCGCACCTTCTCAGCTTGAGTACAACCAGCAGTGATTAGTTCCCGCTCCATCTTGCGGAGCCAATCATCTGCCACAATGGGCTCAATGCTGCTGGAGAAAGTCGGAGGGTTCAACCTCATGAAACGGGTGACATTGTCGGCCTGGGGTGGATGATGGTTGTTGTTATTGTTCTGGTTCTGGATGATCAGCTGCATCAGGGTATTCTGTTGCTGAATCAACTGAGTGAGTTCCGATGGGAAGTTGGAAGCAGGGGCACGTCTCGGAGGCATGTGGTGTTTGTAGAGGGGTGAGATTAGCATAGAACAATGGTCTAAAGAGTAACTACACTACCCATATGAAATGCAACAAACAAGTATCACACCACACATTTTATTCAATACCATCACAAAAGGTTCACACACGGGGTACAAATTTCGATAACCTAAACATTGGCCTAAGCGTTTAACGATAGGATAAAATTGGTGGACTAGTCTAAGTGTCCTCCTCAGAAAAGCATGGTGGTGGGTCCTTCGGTGGAGCTTTCTTCATAGTCCTCCTCATTGCTGATCAAGGGGGCTACATCTCCTTCAGGATGAAGGTTCTCGCCCATGTCCAGTTCCTCCTCCAGTTATGCGACACGAGTCTTCAGCTTCTCGATCCTCTCCAGGAAGTCCTTCACCTCCAATTCGTGCTCATAGTGGGCTTCCCGGGCTGCTTCTTCGAGTTCGAGTTCGCGGAGCGACAGTTGCTTGATCTTCCTGGCGTCCTTGATCACACGATGCTCCAGAGTCCCGCTGTGCTTCTCCAAGGTCTGGGCATAGGACAGGAGAGCGTCCTTGGTCTTGCTTGAGATGATTTCTCCATCTTCTCCTCTCCGGGATACCATGAATAGATCTGGTGAAATAGGGCAACCTCTGTACACTTCCTTGATACGTCCGAGTGCATAATGGACCACCATGTCCCTTCCGAGAATCCAGTTGGGTGCGATGAACTTGAAGTCCACAGGCTCGGTGCGCGGCTCGAATGTCCTTCCGGGAACGTTCACCTCAATCCTGTAGCATGAATCCTCCAGGTAAGACGAAGTAGGCTTCCGTGTGATAGTCGGCAGATCAATCCTCAAGTCCTTGGTGATCTGTATCAGCTCCTTTCCGAAAGGCATAGTGGCGTCGGGCTGGCAAAACTCCGTGAACTTAACGGGGACGAAGGTGGCCATCTAAAACATTCGAAAATCGGAGAGAAGTCAGAAATGAGCAGAAGAGGAAATAGAAAATTTATAGACATAAGAAAATTAGTTTCTTCCTAAGGCTTTTCCATTCCTAGAGGTTGCATCCTACGGTCAGCGTGTGCTCTGATACCATTTCTATAGCGACCCGACTCAATACGAGTCAAGCCTCTGGTGTTTCCGTACCATCCCAAGATCATGCTGGTACACACTCAGTACATCAATGTATATATCAAGATTTCAATCACACAGCTTTATTAATCGAAATCTCATATCGAGTACTTTATTACAATAATGAATTACAATAAAGTGGCTGAAGGCCACCTCACGAGATATCTAACGAAGACTAGCGGAAGCATCAGGTAGACGAGTCCATCCGACTCCAGGGCATGTCGCTGAGCGTAGATCGTAGACTCACTCCTGGTCGAAAAAGTACTCTGCAACATGATACGTTGCAGCCGTGTAGGTCAGCATATGGAATATGCCGGCAAGTCATCAAAGAGAGGGGGAAATAATAACCAACTATTTCTACATGCATATATGGCAGGTGGGGCTATAAGTTTTAGCATAAAGCAAATTTTCTCCTACAACAAGAGAGGGCTCAAAGAAAAATATTACTACATTGTTTGTTGTTAACGAGATGGTTCCGCCAACCAATTCTCGTACCCGAGTTGTCGATAATTCCCACATCATTATTAAGTTGTGTTGAGAGTTCAGGGAAAAGTTTCAATGCCTTCGGCTCAAGTTGTCCATGACCGTGGACACGGCTAATCGATTATGCTTGGGCACTCTGCAGAGTTTTGCACACGTTCCCCACAAGATTTGATCGCCTCCGAGTATGTCCTCGCACTTGAGGGTGTTTGAAGACCGGAAGATCAAAACATGGTCTTTCAACAGGTCCCTCTGAATCCCTGTTGGTGCCCATCCATTCCTACCGTTCTTCTACATCTGCTAGCACCGCTTGTCCAGAGTCGCTGCATTGTCTAACCAAGCGAGAGCCCATAATGACTTGTGGCTGTGCAGGTAAGCCTTGGGTTTTGAAGCCTCCGTCCGTCTCTTCGAGCCTGGGTGAAGCTTTTCGCAAGATGACATGGCACGTCTCCAAGCATCCCGGGGTCGTCCACTGGTTTCTCCAGGGAGCCCGTCAAACCGTTCTTCACCCAGAGTTGCATTGCTTCACGAGGTCTTGAAAATCTTGACTTAACCGGTCTTGGTTATTTAATTATCCTCGCATTACTCGTGTTATGCACTCAACCAGAATCCCGTCTACTCAAGCATAACAATATGAAATTTGTCGTCCCGGGCCAAGTATCGGGGTTGTTGTGTGCCTGCCACATGATACTACAACCTATAACTATAATTTCCAAGTACCTACACATCATGCAATTGGGCAAAGAAAGGTGAAACTACCATGCATAGAAAACATAGGCGATAGTATGATCAAAATGACTTGCCTTGATGACAGTTGTCTTGATCAAGCGCTTCTAAGTAACAAGCTTCGCACTCCGGGTGATCTACTAATACAAACAAATACACACCATAAGCACTACAATCATCAACAAGTAAAAATAACATCACAAGCATAAAGTAGCTATGGCATAAAGTGAAAGAATTCACTTCACCAAACTAAGGCAGTAATTGTTTCTGTTAAAACCCCAAGTAAAAAATATTTACAAAAATTTGAAACTTATACTACAGAAAAATATAATCACAAGGAAACAGTAGCAAAAAGAATCAAATAAAAATCTATTTTTAACTCCTGGAATAAGCAAAACAAGGTTTAAACTAAATCTGATCTAATTCAAATTTGAAAATTTCAAACATAGACAAATTATATGTTTTTGCAAACTACAAAAAAAATTTGATCTACTGGAACAAGTTTCAACTCCATTGGAAATCTGGATCAACAGTTATGATCAAAACAAGATTGAAACTTTATCTGTTTTGTAATTAATACAGAAAAAGAAAATCTGAATTCTATCAGATAGGGGTACTTGTGGGTGTCTCTGGGGTGTTGTGGGGGTGTTTGCTGCGAGAGTTACTAGCACACGGCCGCAATATAACAAAAATGCTTCGGCTAATAGTAAGTGGGGTAAAAACCGACTCGGTCTTTTAACTAAAACCGAAGGGGTACCGGGGTTCTAATCTGCACCGTAGATTAAGGATCTAATGGCTAGAGAAGAGATGAGGGGTGCTCACCGTGGGATGCTGCTGGGGCTCCTTCTCCGGCGAGGCAGAGAAGATGGCGTTCGACGGGGAGGGTCTTTCGGCGGTCTCCGGCGGCGGCTGAGGGGTCGGGGCGTTGCGGGGAAACTCCTCCGTCGATTGGTGGCGGCGGAGGGGCAGTTGGGTGATGCGGCAGGGTGGCGGGGGTGGCTCCAGTAGCTTTGGCCGGCTCCAACTCCGGCGAGGTGGCGAGGGGTGGTGATGAGGCGGCGAGGGCTCGGGCTAGGGGCAAAAACGGAACGCGGGGGACGAGGGGGATCTCGTGGCGGCATCGGTTGGGGCGGGGAGGCGAGTGGTGGCGCGGGGGCTGGCGGCGTGGTTCTCTCTGGAGCTTGGGCTCCAGCGAGGTAGCCAGGGCAGGGGCGAGGTGGCGTGGGGAGGAGGGGCCGAGGGGGGGCTGGGGGCGGCGGCTTAAATAGGGGGGAGTCGCTCGAGAGAAGGAAAGGGGGGAGATTGGGTGGATCCCGTCGATGTAGGGGGGCTCGGCCATGGAAGGGCTCGTCGCTGGGAAGGAAGGGGCTCGCGGGGAAGAAAGGAAAGGAGGAAGAAGAAAGGAGAAAAAAAGGAGCGCGAGGGGTGGCGGTTGGCCACGGGATGGATCCCGGTGGGTGGGGATCTGGCCCAAGTAAAAAAAACGCCCCAAGGCAGTTTCCTTTTTAAAAACATTACCTTCCCGATTGTTTTTTTTTCACAAACAACAAGGAATAAAATAAAAAGGAACAAAATAAAATAATTAATATAGGGTATTATATACCAAAATGATCAGAAAAATATTTCCTAATTGTTTATCATTTTTCCAAAATCAAAATAAAAACTTTTAAAAAAAATGTTTTTTCAGAAAAAACCCTTATACTATATTTTCTTTTTTCAACTTATTTTCTCCATAAATTTCTGGTTTTTCTTGGCTCAATTATTTTCGAAAGTGCCTCACATTTTGGAGGGTCATTTTCCTCCGCTCTTTCTTGCTTGGAAGAATTTTGTCGGGGCATTTCTCGTGGGGAGAAAATAGAAAAGCAAAAGCAAGCAGCTGACGAAATTCAAATGCAAAACTTTATTGCAAACAAAAATGCATAGATGCTTAGCTACATTTGTAGAACATTCCCAATTAGGAAAATTGGGATGTTACATCTATTTCATGTCCCTTGGAGATGCTTCCTTCAGGCCTAGCACGGTTGTGAACGTATTTCTTTAAGACTCCCATGAACCTCTCGAAGGGGAACATATTGTGTAGAAATACAGGGCCTAGAAGGGTAATCTCTTCGACTAGGTGAACTAGGACGTGCGTCATGATATTGAAGAAGGATGGTGGGAACACCAACTCGAAACTGAAAAGACATTGCACCAAATCATTTTGTAACCTTGGTAGGAATTCTGGATCGATAACCTTCTCAGAGATTGCATTGAGGAATGCACATAGCTTCAGAATGGATGATCGGACGTTTTCCGGTAGAAGCCCCCTCAATGCAACCGAAAGCAATTGCGTCATAAACATGTGGCAGTCATGAGACTTTAGGTTTTGGAATTTTTTTATTTACCATATTTATTATTCCCTTTATATTCGATGAGTATCCAGATGGGACCTTCATACTGAGCAGGCATTCAAAGAAGATTTCCTTCTCTTCTTTGGTAAGAATGTCGCTTGCAGGACCTTCATACTGCTTTGGATGCATGCCGTCTTTTTCGTGCATATGTTGTTGGTCCTCCCGTGCCTCCGGTGTATCTTTTGTCTTCCCATACACGCCCAAGAAGCCTAGCGGGTTCAAACAAAGATTCTTCATCACGTGCATAAGATCTCTTTTGTAGAAAGAATAAGAACAAGGGGCTCACCAAGGTGGTGCCAACGACGACGGGACGGTGCGAGCGATCGACGGTGCTTAGGACGGGGACGGCACTAAGTAATCAACAGCTACACATATGCAAACTAGCAAGTTAATTTGAGCTCATATTGCATATAAATCAAATAAACTACCACATAATTACTCCCAAACTAAAATGCACAAAATCACTATACTTATAGAGCATTGCACGAGACGATCTAGCAATGAGGTATGAAAGGACAAACTTGCTAAACTTTGTGAACACTTGGAGAGATGGGGTGCCTCACACCTTGACAAATATTGGCAAAAAATGGAGGTTGAGCTCGAGCCAAGGGGGAGAACAGAGAGGGGAATGGAGAAAACGGAGCAATGTGCTCGGGCTGGACGAAGGGGTTTATATCGGAAAAATCTTTAGCCCCGGTTTGTAGGTCTACTATAGTCCCGGTTAGCCCCGGTTTGTGATACAAACCGGGACTAAAGAGGCTAGTGGGGGGCCCAGCCTGACACCAGACTGCCACCAACACTTTAGACCCGGTTTGTATCACAAACCAGGACTATAGGTCCAAATTGAACCGGGACTAATGGTGCCCGTGCCCCCGACCGCTCCAAGCCGCTGGAACTGGGACTAATTGTCACATTAGTCCTAGTTCAAAACTAAACCTGGACTAAAGGGTCAAACGGAAGACCTGTTTTCTACTAGTGAACTACACTATAATCTAAATCCAAAATTACCCTTAAAATAACACTACACAACTACACTACATTCTGAAACTACAATTACCCTAAAAACTACACTACACAACTACACTAAAATCTGAAACTACAATTACACCACAAATCTGCACAACACAACTACACTAAAATCTGGAACTACAATGAACCTAAAAATTTGCAGTACACAACTATACACTAAAATCTGCAATACACAGCTACACTAAAATCTGTACTACACAACTATCCTAAAAATTTACACTATGTTATTACACTATGTAACAATCTACACTACATTCGACACTACAATTACTCACTGGCGATGGAGATGGCAGGCTGGCAGGTCCTTGACGATTGCGGTGGAGAAAACGACGACTGAGACCATGTTGAGGTGACGGCGACGGAGATGACGGCAGCGATAGAGGCGAGGGACTGTCGGGTCCTTGACGCGATGGGTGGAGGCGCGGAGACGGTGGCGGCGATAGTGGAGGTGGAGACAAAGATGGTGGCGGTGTGGAGTCGGAGATGGCAACGGTGGCCGGGGGCTTGGTCATTGCCGGCGGCGGCGGAATCGAGTGATTGAGGATTTATTTGGGGGTGTTTGCATGGAGAATAGATAGGATGTGTATATGGGTGGTTGGATTTGACATACGGTGGTGTGTATGGTAGCATTGGCCACATAACCAACTCGATTTGTTATGTATTTTATTATAATTTATAATGTATTATGTTATTTATTTCATTAATTCTGATTTTTCTCATACTTTGTGAATATATGTATATATATACACCCAAAATAAGTGTCTTAACCTTAGTACAATTTGTTACTAGCTCTATTACAAAGTTGAGAGAGTTATTTTGGGACTGAAGAAATAATATATATATATAGATGAAAACAACATATATTTTCTTAACTAATCTAATCCCTTTCATATATACATTACATATTGTATTATAGTACAAGATGTGTAAAATCTAATTTGTGAATAAGAGGAATCACAGGATTGTTTTTTTTCGCTTTGCTGTTGATAGCAAACTCACAAGGCATGTTCTCATTATGTGTTCTCTAGTTCTTGTTTGTTGTACAAGACTGAGATTTTCTTTTTTTTGGTTGTGAGAGGTCTGCCTCTTTGAAAGGGAACCCAAGTGAGGGTTTAAAACAGCGGTGACCCAGCTAGTTGAAAAGTTTTTTACTAGGAACAACTATTTGTGTGATTCGCATGAGTGCATATGCATACGGGATAAACAATCCTTGTTAGATTACAGGTTAACCAAAAGAAAACATTATTTAATAAGCAAAGACTAAATAGGGAAAACATTATTAATTTTCCTAATCAAGGCCTTTAATCATTGGATCGTTGCTTCATCCTCTGCAATGTTGTTCTTCTTTTCTCTCACCTATTGCTCTGATATATAGAGCGAAAGTGGCTCATAACATCACTAGTAGAAAAAGGGTCTTTCGGCCGAGGGCCAAAAGACCATTAGCCCCGGTTCAAACGAAAATCGGGACCAATGCAAGGCATTGGTCCCGGTTCAATTTGCCAGGGCATTGGTCCTGGTTCACTTCATCTCATTAGTCCCGGTTCAGGGCAAAACCCAGGACTAAAGATCCAGCGACTGCCACGTGGCGTGCCGCGGAGCATTAGTCTCATTTTGTGGCAAGAACCGATACTAAAGGGTAGGCTATTAGTCCCGGTTTTAGACAAAAACTAGGACTAAAGTATTGCCTATATATACCCTCGCCCCTGCCACCCTCTCCTCTGTTTTTTGGCTGTTGAGGTGTGCATGTCATGCTCTTGCCACCCTTCTAGTTCATGCACATGAGTTGTTTGATGAAATGCCCGGGCCACACTACTTAAGCTTTCTCCTCTCCAAGCTCGACCTCCAAACTCCATTTTCCTCAGTATTTGTCTAGGTTTGGTCGTGCACCAACTACAGAAATGTCTCGTGCCCGCCCTCACCTTTGTCGATCGCCCCTGCCGATCTCGTCGCGAGCACCACCGTGGTGAGCCTCTTGTTCTTGTCTTCTTTTTAAAAGAAAAACAAATTCTTACTTGTATGATTTAGATACATACTTGTATAAATTACTAACTTTCATTATTTTTTGTTATTATATAGTGTGATGGTTTTGGTATCCACCTCCGTCGGCCCTCGTCCTGTCCATGATTCGGATGTGGTATATATTATCTTTTATAACTATTTGTTTTATTTAGTGTTATGACAATTATGACGACCAATGTGACATATATTTTTTAATCTAGGAGGTATGTGAACCGTAAATTCCAACCCACATAGAAATTCTTGTCAAGAAGTTAAATTTGGTTGAAAAAGAAAACAAATACTTGAAGGCGAAATTGAAAATAATTGAGGATAAGAATATGGAACTGGAGTTGCATGTCACCGATGTCATCGATGATCGCAAGATGAAGATCGATTCGATGGGGTTGAAGATGGATGCAATGCTCTTGAAGATGGATGAAATGCGCTTGAAGATTAGGAATATTAGAAAATATGCCATTGATAAAGAGGCTTGGTATCATTATGTTGTTGGGTCAATTGTTACCTTAGTTGCGATTTTGATCGCATTTGTTGTTGCATTTAAATGTTTTATGTATTTATTTTTTGCAATAATAATATTTGATCATTACTGTGCGTTCGTTTTAATGTGATGATGAACTTGTATTAATTTGGTCATATGTTCTGCAATGGTTTTTTGATATACTTAATTTCAAAATAGACATGAACCGCCAATGGATGTAGGTGACCGTCGCACTTCGGAGTAAATTATGAACCGGGACTAATGCCCGAGTCACACTTAAGTTCACACAAAATGGTATCCTTGACCGAGGTTAGCAACCTTATCCTTTTCATTTGTAATTGATACAAAAATATTGCATATGTCAATGTACGTTGGTCATTTCACTATTCATGTATGATGCCAGATCGATGCACGGAAGCGATGGATGTACGGCGAACGACGCAGTTCGAATTTATTGTAGGCCTGCATAAATTTATCAATGTGGCTGAGGCAAACAAAGTGGATAATTGTATGCCTTGTCCATGTGTTGTCTGTCGAAACGTGAAGGAGTACTCTAGCTCGAAAAACATTCATCTCCACTTGCTTCAGAGAGGTTTCATGCCCACATATTATTGTTGGACCATGCACGGAGAAAGAGGGGTTAGGATGGAAGACAATGAAGAAGAAGATGATGATGACAACTATCCTATGTTCACTAAAGAATACGGTGATACTACAATGGAAGATAATGAAGAAGAAGGAGGTGAAGCACAACCGGCATCAGATGAGCCCGCTGATGGTCTTGGTCGGGTCATTTCTGATGCAAAGAGAGAATGTGATACAGAAAAGGAGAAGCTGAAATTGGAGGGCATGCTAAAGGATCATAAAAAGTTATTGTACCCAAATTGCGAAGATGGCAGCACAAAGCTCGGTACCACACTAGAACTGTTGAAATGGAAGGCAGAAACTGGTTTATCTGACAAGGGATTTGAGAAGTTACTGAAAATATTGAAGCTGAAGCTTCCAAAGGATAATAAATTGCCCGAGACTAAGTATGAAGCAAAGAAGTCTATCTGCCCTCTTGGATTAGATGTGCAGAAAATACATGCATGCATTAATGACTGCATCCTGTACCGCGGTGAGAAGTGCGAGAATATGGATAAATGCCCGGTATGCACTGCATGTCAGTACAAGATCAGACAGGATGACCCTCGTGATGTTGAGGGTGATGACGAGCCCCCCAGGAAGAAGGTTCCTACTAAGGTTATGTGGTATGCTCCTATAATATCACTGTTGAAACGTCTGTTCTGAAACAATGAGGATGCCAAGTTGATGCGATGGCACAAAGACAAGCGTAAGAAAGACGGGAAAAAGTTGAGACACCTCGCAGATGGGTCGCAGTGGAGGAAAATCGAGAGGGAGTGGCCGGACTTTGCAGATGACCCAAGGAACTTATAGCTTGGTCTAAGTACAGACGACATGAATCGTTTTGGGGAGCAGAGCTGCAGTCACACAACCTGGCCCGTGACTCTATGTATCTACAACCTTCCTCCTTAGTTGTGCATGAAGCGGAATTTCATTATGATGTCAGTGCTCATCCAAGGACTGAAGCTACCCGGCAAAGACATTGATGTGTACCTAAGGCCATTAGTTGATGAACTTTTGCAGTTGTGGGCCGAACCAGGTGTACGTGTGTGCGATGAGCACAAACAGCAGGAATTTGGCCTACGAGCATTGTTGTTCGTAACCATCAATGATTGGCCTGCTCTTAGTAACATTTCAGGACAGTCAAACAAGGGATACAATGCATGCATGCACTGTTTAGATAAGACTAAAGGTACATATTTGGAAAAATCTAAGAAGGTTGTCTACGTGGGATGTCGTCAATTTCTTCCGACCAATCATCCCGTAAGAAAGAAAGGCAAGCATTTCAAATGGTGAGGCAGATCACCGGAAGAAGCCTAACCTCCCTACTGGTGATGAGTTATTGGCTATGGTCAAGGATTTGGATCAAATAGTAATCTTTGGAAAGGGTCCTGGCGGTCAATCTATTCCGAAAGACAGCGTTACCAGACACATGCCCATGTCGAAAAAGAAATCTTTATTTTGGGAGCTACCCTACTGGAAACACCTAGAGGTCCGGTCTTCAATCGACGTGATGCACGTGACAAAGAATATTTGCGTGAACCTGCTAGGCTTCCTGGGAGTGTATGGAAAGATAAAAGATACAACAGAAGCACGGGAGGAGCAGCAATGTATGAAAGACCCATACGACAAGAAGACTGATAAAGTGCGTCAATACTTAAGAAGCTATGCTCTTACCAAAGCAGAGAAGGAAATCTTTTTTGAATGCGTGAGAAGTATGAAGGTCCCCGCTGGCTTCTCGTCTAATATAAAGGGAATAATAAATATGGCAGAGAAAAAATTCCAAAACCTGAAGTCTCATGATTGCCACGTGATTATGACACAGTTGCTTCTAGTTGCATTGAGGGGGCTTCTACCGGAAAATGTTCGATTACCCATTGTGAAGCTATGTGCATTCCTCACTGCAATATCTCAGAAGGTAATCGATCGAGAACGTATGGAAAGGATACAGAAGGATGTGGTCCAATGTCTTGTCAGTTTTGAGTTGGTGTTCCCCCCGTCCTTCTTCAATATTATGCTGCATCTCCTGGTTCACCTAGTCGACGATATTTCCATTCTCGGTCATGTATTTCTACACAATATGTTCCCCTTTGACAGGTTCATGGGAGTCTTAAAGAAATATGTTCATAACCGTGCTAGGCCAGAAGGAAGCATCTCCAAGGGCTATGGAACAGAGGAGGTCATTGGGTTCTGTGTAGACTTTCTTCCTGACCTTAAGACGATTGGTGTTCCTGAATCTCCGCATGAGGGGAGACTGAGTGGAAAAGGCACACTAGGAAAGAAAGCAATGATATGTAGGGACGGTCATACTTTCACTCAAGCACACTACACAGTTCTAAAATGTTCCACCTTCGTGGCTTCGTATATAGAGGAGCACAAGAATTTTGTACGCTCCGAGTTCTCGGGGAAGGCTATCTCCTGGATTGAAGAAAAACACATGGATACTTTTAGTAGTTGGTTGTGATCACGTCTCATGAATGACAACACTGTTGGAGATCAACTCTACTTGTTGGCCACGTCACCTTCTTCGACTGTGCTACATTTCCAAAGGTACGAGATAAACAGGAATACATTTTTACACGACCGCCCAAGATAAAAAGAGCACCAACCAAAACAGTGGTGTCCGCTATGATGCGACAGACGAGAATGGGAAAAAGGACACTTACTATGGTTACATAGAGGAGATATGGGAACTTGACTACGGACCTACTGTTAAGGTCCCTTTGTTTCGGTGTAGTTGGGTGAACATGAATGGAGAAGGGGTAAAGGTAGACCAGTTGTACGGAATGACAACAGTTGATCTCAAGAATCTTTGTTACAGAGACGAGCCATTCGTCCTAGCCAATGATGTGGCTCCGGTTTTCTACGTGAAAGACATGTCCTCCGGACCGAAAAAAAAGCAAATCAATACATCGGACGATGAGCCAAAGCATCACATAGTTCTTTCAGGGAAAAGAAACATCGTGGGGATTGAGGACAAGACAGACATGTCAGCAGATTATAATAACTTTGATGAAGTTCCACCCTTCATAGTGCGAATTCATCCAATCATCCTGATAAATAATGAAGATGCTCCATGGTTACGGCCAAAGCGATCATAGGCAAGGGATCGAAATATAAATCTATGTAATGTATTAAACTTCATGTGATGTGTACTAATGTATTAAACTTTATGTGATGTGTACTAATGGTACCTCGTGATATGCCTTTGAATTGTGCATTTTGAACACACAAAAATTATGGAGTTCAAATAATTTCAAAAAATTAAATCATTTTATAACACATGAGTTCTCGTTCGAAACCGTGATACTTCGAGAGAGATTGTCCGTTTTGTACACGAAGTGCATCCAGTTTTTGTCGTAACCCTCTCAACTTTTTAGCACATGCTATGTGGGAGAAATTATTATACCATGCCAACTTTCAACATTTTCACAGTTCATTTGTAGTGCTTTTCAATTTCAGGGTCAACTAGCTCAAAAAAAGTAAATGCACGAAAAATACCAAATGAAGTCAGAAAGTGTTAAAAATTTGTGATGTGCCTTTGAATGGTTCATTTTGAACACACAAAAAGTATGGAGTTCAAATAAGTTCAAAAAAATGAAATCCCTTTGTAACAAATGAGTTCTCGTTCGAAACCGTGATACTTCGAGAGAGATTGTCCGTTTTGTACACGAGGTGTATCCAATTTTTGTCGTAACCCTCTCA
Organism: Hordeum vulgare subsp. vulgare; assembly: GCF_904849725.1. Lineage (NCBI taxonomy): Eukaryota > Viridiplantae > Streptophyta > Magnoliopsida > Poales > Poaceae > Hordeum > Hordeum vulgare. Next base: position 460,385,637 of record NC_058521.1, read on the forward strand.
ACTTTTTAGCACATGCTATGTGCGTGAAATGATGATACCATGCCAACTTTCAACATTGTTAGAGTTCATTTATAGTGCTTTTCAACTTCAGGGTCAACTAGCTCAAAAAAATAAGTAAATGCACGACAAATACCAAATGAAGTCAGAAATTGTTAAAAATTTGTGATGTGCCATTGAATGGTTCATTTTGAACACACAAAAAGTATGGAGTTCAAATAAGTTCAAAAAATGAAATCACTTTGTAACAGATAAGTTCTCGTTCGAAACCCTCATACTTCGAGAGAGATTGTCTGTGTTGTACACGAAGTGCATCCAGTTTTTGTCGTAACCCTCTCAAATTTTTAGCACATCCTATGTGGGTGAAATGATGATAACATGCCAACTTTCAACATTTTCAGAGTTCATTTGTAGTGCTTGTCAATTTCAGGGTCAACTAGCTCAAAAAAATAAGTAAATGCACGAAAAATACCAAATGAAGTCAGAAATTGTTGAAAATTTGTGATGTGCCATTGAATGGTGCATTTGGAACACAAAAAAATTGTGGAGTTCAAATAAGTTCAAAAAATGAAATCCCTTTGTAACAGATGAGTTCTCGTTCGAAACCCTCATACTTCGAGAGAGATTGTCCGTTTTGTACAAGAAGTGCATCCGGTTTTGGCGTAACCCTCTCAACTTTTTAGCACATCCTATGTGGGTGAAATGATGATACCATGCCAACTTTCAACATTTTCAGAGTTCATTTGTAGTGCTTCTCAATTTCAGGGTCAACTAGCTCAAAAAAAATAAGTAAATGCACGAAAAATACCAAATGAAGTCAGAAATTGTTGAAAATTTGTGATGTGCCTTTGAATGGTGCATTTTGAACACACAAAAATTATGGAGTTCAAATAAGTTCAAAAAAATGAAATCCCTTTGTAACAAATGAGTTCTTGTTCGAAACCCTCATACTTCGACAGAGATTGTCCGTTTTGTATACGAAGTGCATCCGGTTTTTGTCGAAACCCTCTCAACTTTTTAGCACATGCTATGTGGGAGAAATTATGATACCATGCCAACTTTCAACATTTCTAGAGTTCATTTGTAGTGTTTTTCAATTTCAGGGTCAACTAGCTCAAAACAAATAAGTAAATGCAGGAAAAATACCAAATGAAGTCAGAAATTGTTAAAAATTTGTGATGTGCCTTTGAATGGTGCATCTTGAACACACAAAAATTATGGAGTTCAAATAAGTTCAAAAAAATGAAATCCCTTTGTAACAGATGAGTTCTCGTTCGAAACCCTGATACTTCGAGAGAGATTGTCCGTTTTCTACACGAAGTGCATCCAGTTTTTGTCAAAACCCTCTCAAATTTTTAGCACATGCTATGTGGGTGAAATGATGATACCATGCCAACTTTAAACAGTTTCAGAGTTCATCTGTAGTGCTTTTCAATTTCAGGGTCAACTAGCTCAAAAAAATAAGTAAATGCACGAAAAATATCAAATGAAGTCAGAAATTGTTGAAAATTTGTGATGTGCCTTTGAATGGTGCATTTCGAACACACAAAAGGTGAATTAAAAATAATCAACTAAAACATTAACTAAAAAGAATAAATTAAAAATAATCAACTAAAATTATCAAAGTGCTTATTTGTTGAAAAGAATCAAGTAAAACATTAACTAAAAAGAAATTAAAAAAATATCAACTCAAAAGAATTTTCATAAAGTTTTTTGGTTAAAATCTTTAATAGAAAACTAAAATAAAATAGAAAAAAAATCTTTAATAGGAAAAAATGAAAGTAAAGTAATTCACAAATTTCAAAGAATTTAAATTTGAAAACTAAATATATAGGTGTAAGTAGAAAAAAAACAAAATAAATAAAGCAAAGTACAAAACAAAAATAATGGAAAAATTTGAGAATATATGAGAATTTATAGAGAAAATTCAACCTAAATTCAAAGTGAGCTCACTTTGAATTTAAGTTGAATTTTGTCTTTAAATTCACATATATTTTCAATTTTTAAATTTAGGCAGAGAGAGTGCGTTTAGGCCCGTAAGCCTACTTTAGAGAGGAGCTCGAAAGAGCACGCGCAGCAGTGCTTATAAAGCACTGTCGGCGCTCCTCGCTAGGCGAGGTGGGACTAAAGGTTGCGATGCGCTGCGCTGGAGCCAGCCCAGCTCTTAAGTCCCGGGTCGTGGTGCGAACTGGGCATAAAGACCCCCTTTAATCCCGGATCGAGCCACGACCCGGGACTATAAGCCCTGGCTTCCCGCCTGTCGAAAAGGGGTCTTTATCCCGGGTCGTGGCTCGACCCGGGACTAAAGGGGGTCTTTAGTCCCGGTTCGAGGCACGACCCAGGACTAAAGCTCCGCCAATATAAGTGGAAGTTGGAAATATGTGATCTCCAAATCGCTAGTTCGATCTTCTTACTCCCCGCGACGGATGAACGTCTCGACGCCGCGAGGCTGCGCAACAGAAGAGCCCCAACGCCGTCACCGCGCTCCTCCCCGCCGCCATCGCCGCGCTCCTCCTTGCCGTCGCCCTCCTCCCCGCGGCCGTCGCCGCGCTCCTCCTCGTCGTCGCCCTCTTCCCCGTTGCCGGTGCCGCGCGTCCTCTACCTTGAGCCCTCCTCCCCATCGATCACCAGTGCCGCATGCGCTCCTCCCCGCCTCCGGCTATCTCCTCCCTACCGCCGGTGAGCCTCCTCTCTATGGATCGTCAAATATGCAAGTTTAAGTGATATTTGTATAGATTATAGAATATTTGTAGATATTATACATTGGTGAATTTTCTTGTAGATTGTAGAATATTTGTAGTGTATATGGAGATGATTCAATTTGTAGAATATTTGTGGAATATTTGGTGAATTCCGTGAATATTTGTATAATATTTGTAGTTTAATTGATATTCAAATATGCCACAAAGTTTAAGTGATATTTGTAGTTTAAGTAAATTCCGTGAATATTTGTAGAATATTTGTAGTTTAAGTGATATTCAAATATTTATAGATGATTCAAAAAAAATTGTGGAACTTTAAAAAGATAAAACAATGTAATAAAATGTTCACGGAATTTGGATTCAAAACCTAACGAACAAAAAAGTTGTATATTTAAAAAAATATAATAAAATGTTAAAGAAGTGCATAATTAAAAGTCAAGTTTAGTTACATTCATGTGATTTCTCAAAAAACTTTATACAATGTCATAATATGTCTTTTAGGTGTAGGTTAAGCTAGAGGAAACAACATTGTTAGTGTTAATAATGGATTTATCAAGAATGCCACATTATGTATGTGCACAAGTTGATTCAAAAAAAAATTGGTCTCATCTATGTAACCTAGCTAGCTAGTTTCTATATGTCACGTTGTTGTCTGTCAAAGTATTGAAGAAATCCATGGCTTCATCATGGTCTGGTAGTAACAGACGCATGGAGCTATCAAGCTCTCGAAAGTTGTTCTGGAACGGAGTTCCTGATAGAATAATTCGCTTTTTGGTACGAAGTTCAACAAAGTCCTTCCAAATAGCGATATTCGGATGGCTCTTTTTGAACTGCGTACCAAAAAGCTAATTATCCTATTCGGAATTCCGTTACAAAACAACTTTGTAAAGCTTCATAGCATCATGCGCCTCTCACTACTAGGTAATGATCAAGTCATGGTCCATGGCTTCATCATTATCTGGTAGTAAGAGACGCATGCGCTATCAAGCTTTAGAAAGTTGTTCTCGAACGGAGTTTCTGATAGAATAATTCGCTTTTTGGTACGAAGTTCAGCAAAGTCCTTCCAAATAGCGATATTCGGATGGCTCTTTTTGAACTGCGTACCAAAAAGCTAATTATCCTATTCGGAATTCCGTTAGAAAAAACTTTGTAAAGCTTCATAGCATTATGCGCCTATTAATATATACTAGGGAATGATGAAGTCATGGTTTTCTTCAATCCTTTGACAGTAGACAATGTGACATATAGAAGAAGGGTAGATGAGATCAAGAAAAATATGGATCATTTTCTACACATCCAGAATGTCGCCATTTTGTTAAATCCCTTAAATTAAGGTTAAGAGAATCCGTTAGACATATTTTAGATTATAGATTCACTCATTTTGCTCCGTATATAGTTTTCTGATGAAATCTTTAAAAGGTCTTATATTTTTAAACATAGGTAGTACTAGTTTAGAAAAAAAAATTAAATAGTAGGACATATGATGCCCGACCCGCATCCTCGTCGTCGACTCGGTGGCGACCACCTGCTTATAGGCGCTAGCATGTGCGGGACTAGGCTCCGCCGGGCTGGCACTGGGAGGAGTTACCTTCCGGGGCGCACAACATGGTGAGGAACCAGGCTCCCGTCGTCGACCTGGAGCTTCTTTGGTAGCGGTCGCGGGGGCCACTTTTGGTGCCTAGGTTGCCGGCCCCGAGGAGGACGTACGTCGCCGTGTCAGGGAGGAGGACAAGCACGTCCGTCAGTACATGGAGGCGTTGGACGCTAGGTTCTCCAATACCTGGCAGGTTATTCAAGGATGTCACCGGAGCTATGATCCGGTGATGGTCCCTGCTCTTTGGGTGTCCACCGCCCGCGCCTCAGTACAGCGACGACTCTTTGTTGGTTGATCACTTATATATTATTCGATGTATTACTATATTCGAAAGATGTATTATTTATGTATTCCATATTATATATTCAATAATATTAAGTGGATTATTCGATGATGCATTAATTAAGTGGATTATTCGATGATGTTTAATTAATTTGTAGATACTGTGGGTCCAATACACGGCAGAGACGAATATCAGGAAGACGTGATGCATGGTGTCATCCACGGGGATGATATTTTAGTTCGCGATGTCGATGTCACCAATCAGTTTCTGAATGAGTCTGGCGAGGGAGATGAGTCTCTCAACACATGAGGTAGAAGCTCCGATGAGGAATCGGCGGCTCTAATGAGGAAGAAGTCAACGAGGGAGAAGCCGACCGCTCCAGCGAGGTGCATATATATATATATTAATAAATTAATCCTCTGTTGTCTATATACATATATTAACGATCTTTCTTTTAGCCCTCCGAATCCAGCAAATCTTCAATACGGACGAAACGAGGCCCAACCAAGAAGCTGGATGATAGTGAGAGATACAGGATCGAAACAGTCTCAAATGTCGGTCAACCAATTTCTCCCACACATGTAAAGCAGAAGTTTGTGAAGGCATGCGGAGTTATTATTAGGGACCACATCCCTATCACCACTCGAGAATGGATTAAGCCAAGGGAGGAAGGAGTCTCATATGTTGGCACAGCAGCCAAAGAAAACCTTTGGAGAAAGTTGATACGTCTCCAACGTATCTATTATTTTTGATGGTTCCATGCTATTATCTTGTCAACTTTGGATGCTTTGGCATTTTTATATCTTTTTTGGGACTAACCTATTAACTCACTGCCAAGTGTCAGTTCCTGTTTTTCCTGTGTTTTTGACCTTTTTGAGAGGAGAATATTAAACGGAGTCCAAACAGAATAAAACCTCCGAAAAGATTTTTTCTGGAACAGAAGATACGCACGGAGTTAGAGAACTAAGGCAAAGGGCACCAGGGGAGGCCACAAGCCCCCTAGCAGCAGCATGGGGGCACGCATAGCAGGCTAGTGGCCCCCCCCGTGGCTCCTTTGCCCTACTTCTTCCGCCTATAAATCCCCGAAAAATCTAAAACCACGGAGGGGAGCCACAAAAATTCTTTTTCGCCGCCGCAAGCTTCTGTCTCCGCAAGATCCCATCTGAGGCACGTTCTAGTGCCCTGCCGGAGGGGGATTCGGACATGGAGGGCTTCTTCATCAACACCATTGCCTCTCCTATGAAGCGTGAGTAGTTCACCACAGACCTTCGGGTCCATAGCTAGTAGCTAGATGGCTTCTTCTCTCTCTTGGATCTTCAATACAAAGTTCTCCATGATCTTCATGGAGATCTATCCGATGTAATCTTCTTTTTGCGGCGTGTTTGTCGAGATCCGATGAATTGTGGATTTATGATCAGATTATCTATGAATCTTATTTGAGTTTCCTCTTATCTCTTATATGCATGATTTCATATCCTTGTAATTCTCTTCGAGTTGTGGGTTTCGCTTGGCCAACTTGATCTATAATTCTTGCAATGGGAGAAGTGATGCATATATGTACGATCATGGCCTTAGATATCATCATGACTTTGCGCGGTTCTATCAATTGCTCGACAGTAATTCGTTCACCCACCGTAATATTTGCTATCATGAGAGAAGCCTCTAGTGCACACTATGGCCCCCGGGTCTACTTCACATCATATTTTCAGCTCTACACTTTTACTTTGTTTCACTTTCCACCTTCAGATCTCACCTTGCAATCAATCGTGAAGGGATTGACAACCCCTTTGTAGCGTTGGGTGCAAGTTTGCTGTTTTTGAATAGGTACTTTGGAGACTTGGCTTGATACTCCTACTGGATTGATACCTTGGTTCTCAAACTGAGGGAAATACTTACTGCTACTGTGCTGCATCACCCTTTCCTCTTCAAGGGAAAAACCAACGCAAGCTGAATAGGTAGCAGGAAGAATTTCTGGCGCCGTTGCCGGGGAGCATCAAGTCAAGAATAGTCTTCCTCCAACGTGTCAATTTCTCGCACCGGAGACTGTTCTAAGTGAAGCTTATCTAAGTAACTATCGCAAACTCATCTCTTGCATTTACCTTTTTTGCCTCTCGTTTTCCTCTCCCCCACTTCTGAGAAACAAAAGTTTACAAAAATATTTGCCTTTTTCGTTCGCCCTTTTCTTTCGCTTGCTTTCTGTTCGCTTGTGTGCTTGTCTTGCTTGTTGAAGTCACCATGACTGAAAACACCAAACTTTGTGACTTCTCGAATACTAATAATAATGATTTTATTAGTACTCCGATTGCTCCAGCCACTAGTGCGGAATCATATGAAATCAATGCTGCTTTGCTGAATCTTGTTATGAAAGAGCAATTTTCCGGCCTTCCTAGTGAAGATGTCGCATCCCATCTTAATACCATCATTGAGTTATGCGATATGCAAAAGAATAAAGATGTGGACAATGATGTGATTAAATCGAAGCTATTTCCGTTCTCACTGCGAGATCAAGCAAAAACTTGGTTTTCATCTTTGCCCAAAAATAGTATTGATTCTTGGAACAAGTGCAAATATGCTTATTTATCCAAGTATTTTCCACCAGCTAAGATTATTTCTCTCTGTAATGATATCATGTATTTTAAGAAACTAGATCATGAACATGTTACACAATCTTGGGAGAGAATGAAATTGATGATTAGAAATTGTCCCGCTCATGGCTTGGGTCTTTGGATGATTATACAAATCTTCTATGCTGGCTTGAATTTTGCTTCTAGAAATATCCTTGATTCCGCCTTCGGTAGAACTTTCATGGAAATCACATTAGGAGAAGCCACAAAACTCCTAGACAATATCATGACAAACTATTCTCAATGGCACACTGAAAGGTCACCTACTAGTAAAAAGTGTACGCTATAGAAGAAATTAACTCTTTGAGTGCAAAGATGGATGAGTTAATGAAATTGTTTGCTAGTAAAGGTGCTCCTTTAGATCCAAATGATATGCCCTTGTCTTCCTTGATTGAGAGTAGCAATGAGAGCTTGGCTGTTAATTTTGTTGGTAGGAATAATTTTGGCAACAACAATGCTTTTAGAGGTAACTATATTGCTAGGCCTTTTCCTATTAATCCCTCTAATAACTTTGGCAACTCCTACAACAATGCTCATGGAAATTACAATAAATTACCCTCTGATCTAGAGAGTAATATTAAAGAGTTTATCAACTCACAAAAGATTTTCAATGCGTCCATAGAAGAAAAACTGCTCAAAATTGATGACTTGGCTAGGACCGTTGATAGAATGTCTCTTGATATTGATGCTTTGAAATTGAGATGTGCTCCTCCCAAGATCAATATGGATGAAACTTTAAAATCTATGCGTGTTTCCACGAATAAGAGTAAAGAAACAACCGCCCAAATTCGTGCTAGACATGAATGGCTTAAAAAGGCGTGTTGTCACTCCCAAGATGCGACCCTATCCTCAATTTGGCACGAAGGCCTCGTCAGGGATAGAAGCGCATCTCGTCGTGTCGCGAGAATGGATATCGTTACAAGTACATGTACTGAAAAGATGAGATATATATAGAATTGGCTTACACTCGCCACAAGCTACATCAGAGTCACAGCAGTACAATACATAATCATCATGAAGAAGAGCAGGGTCCGACTACGGACGAAAACAAACGAGAAAAGAAGAACGACGTCCATCCTTGCTATCCCAGGCTGCCGGCCTGGAACCCATCCTAGATCGATGAAGAAGAAGAAGAAGAAGAAGCAACTCCAAATGAACAATCAACGCGCTCGCGTCAAGTAACCTTTACCTGTACCTACAACAGGTGTTGTAGTAATCTGTGAGCCACAGGGGACTCAACAATCTCATTTCCAAAGGTATCAAGACTAGGAAAGCTTAATGGGTGAGGTATGGTTAATTGGTGAGTTTGCAGCAGCGGCTAAGCATATATTTGGTGGCTAAACTTACGAGTACAAGAATATGGAGGGAGAAGATCTACACATAACGGACGTGAACTACTGTTGATCAAATGAATGATCCTAAACACCTACCTACGTCAGACATAACCCCACTGTGTCCTCAATCGGACAAGGAACTCACGAAAGATACAGTCACGGTTACGCACACAGTTGGCATATTTTAATTAAGTTAACTTAAAGTTATATAGTACCAGTGTTAAACAAAGTTTCCACGTTGCCACATAACCGCGGGCACGACTTTCCGAAAGATTTAACCCTGCAGGGGTGCTCCAACTAATCCATCACAAATTACCACAAGACGCATAGAAATCCTCAATCACGACACTCGCGATCTCGTCGGATTCCTTAGTGGAAAACCTCAACTCTGAGATTACCCAAAGCATCACCGGAATCCCGGTGCACAAGATATCTCATCAAAGGTAAAACTAATCCAGCAAGGCCGCCCGACGTGTCAACGATCCCGATAGGAGTCGTGTATCTCGTTCTCGGGACACGACGTATAAGCTACGCGTACGAGTGCCAAACCTCGAGTTTCCTCGCGGTGGCCTCGCACAGTGCTCTATTTTGGACCAGCACCATCAGCACTAGCCCTACCTGTAATATGTAGAATTACTCCTCGGGTAGCGCTAACTCCCTATGCATTTTAGTATTATCAAATTATTATGTTGGGCAAATGTAGTACCAATGTTGGGCCTTGCCAGACCAGCTTTAATCTAAAACGAATTATCAAGGGGGTCCCCATAACAACCCCGATCGTGTCAGGAGCGCTCAATTATGGAACATAACACCAGTAGCCGAAACTAAGGGGGCAAAGGTGGAACAAAACACCAGGCTAGAAAGGCCGAGCCTTCCACCTTTTACCAAGTATATAGGTGCATTAAATTAAATAGCATTAATATGGTGATATGACAAGGAACCCATGTTAACACATGGAAGCAACTACACCTGCAACTAGCAACGCTAACACAGGGTTAAGGAAGTGGTAACATAGCCAATCAGTGGTTTGCTAGGTCGAACAGGTTGAAAGTTTTCACGGCATTGTTGAGAGGCTGATATTTAACATGTGGTAGGCAACGAGACATAATCGATAGAAGCGATAAAACTAGCATGGCAATGATAGTAATGGTATATGGGGAAACGGTCATCTTGCCTGAGATCCCGCTTAGAAGAAGAACGACTCCGTGAAGCAGACGAACCGACGTAGTCGAACGGGTCCTCACAATCCGGCACGCTGCGGAACTCTATCGAGGCGAAGCAAACCGGAAACACAAATCAACACACGGAATTCACCACGCGATGCCCAACACATATGATGCATGAGCAGCTGAATACATGCAAGTCACGGCATGACAATTCACACAATCAAACACTACACATTAAGTTGAGTTCAATATGCAACGAGTTACATATTGACGAAACTCCACGTTTATTTATTTAGTTCTATCCCGATTATGTACCCGACAATATTAAATGTGGTTACACATGGCAAGAGGTGAAGCGTAATTTAACTACCTATCTAGGCATTTTAAATGAGGTCGGAAATGACTTATAGCACCTCCCAAACGACATCACAAGTTAATTTACAATTTTGAACAGATCTGAACTAACACATTTAATTGGTTGTTAAACAGCAAAACAAATAGGTTCACGTGATTCTACGCGTCATTTAAAGCAATTTACACATAGAGATCATCTCCAACGGAGCTACGGTTCAAAAGATACAAGCACCGCAAGATATGATGGCATGAATGCAATATGTGTGCAACGACGGCTACGAGCACTTCAAAACATACAACCAGCAAGAAAAAATGAAACTACATGAGATTCTAATCAAGTTTCATATAGGACACGATCAAATCGGAGCTACGGTTCATAAACTACGAGCAAAACAAGATATCTCTACAATCTGCCAAAATCAGCCACATAGCATTTTCTACACCCCACAACTACGAGCTACACAAAACCAAACTACTCAACCAAGGCATGCCACGAAAGAGGGCAAGAAGCACTACCACAAACAACTAACAATAACTAGCATGGCATCATGGATCACTAGGAAAAGAAGTCACAAAATGGCTTCCGAGACACTATTTCAGACTTAGTGAAAATAGCAGTTTTTGAATCTGCAGATTTCGATCTGAAGCCATATTTACAGCAGAAAAACCTATAGCTACAGGGCTCCAAATGGCATGAAAATTCACATCATGCTAGAGAAACACAAGGGCTACAACTAACTCCATTGGACCAACCTCAAAAGAGCTACAGATCAAAAGATACAAGCAAGACAAGACAGCAACAAAATATAACAGATTCCAGACTTAGAAATATTTCAGCACCTCCAAATCAGCACTATTTCTAGCAACTTGAGAGAAAGCAAACCACACCTAAACATGCATTTCTATTGCAACCAAAAATACCAGGGGCTAGAGTAAACATCCAAGAACAACTCCCTAGTTGACAACTTAATCAAACGAAGCACGGAATAAATCCTACGAAATAGACAAGAGGGCAACACAGCAAAATATCGCGCGAACTAACTTGCTCAAAAGCTAAAAATAATTGCACAGAAAAATCCTACCCCGAAAACATATAAAACATGTGGGGTTGCGAAACAAAAATAATGCCACACGAAAATGCGAGATAACGTCCTAAGCACGAAAAATAATCTAGCAGCAAATCCCTACACGCAAAAATACCAACGCCTACTCTAAAATACATGGAAAAGGGGTTCCTAAAACATGAACATTTCTACTATGGCATACGAGCAATACGGACACACGCGAAAATATATACGGGCAACTATACTATTGAGGCAGCATGCAAAACTAGGCATTAGGCACACTAAACTACAACAAACAAATGTGCAAGTTGCAAATTCAGATTCTACGCGAAAATCTACGTCAAAACCATATACTACATGCTCCGATCCGACACACGGGTAAATATATACGGCATTCAAAATATCGTCTAATTTCTGGAATATATAATAATTCCGAAATCAACCTAAATCCTAATGGGCCGAATAGGTGGGCGCAAGATAGTTATCATCTGCCTGGGCGAGGGTAAAAAAACAAAAGACCAGGGAAGGGGTCTCACCATGGGCCGGTGGGAAGCTGCTGGAGATGGGCCGGTGGGGGAGCCCAGTTGGAGGGTGCTGGTGGAGGAGCCCGACCCAGGCTGGGAGGAGCTGGGCCGAGGCGCGGAGGGGCGAGATGGGCCTGGCTCCTCATGCGCTCGCGCATGTCAGTAGCGGGTGCTGCGCTCGGGCGAGTTGCTCGCAGCGGGAGGCCATGGCGACGACACAACAGGTCTCGGCGAGGCCGGCGGGACGCAGGGAGCTGAGGGGCGGCGGGATCCGACGGGATCCGGCCCGTGGAGGCGGCATGAGGGAGATCCGGCGGCGGCAGAGCTCGAGGTCAGGGACGCGAACTCGGGTGGCGGTGAGGTGGGTTCTGGCCGGGATCCGACGGGGAGAACCTGGGGGCGCGGGATCCGGGCAAGCTCCGGCCCGAGGCGAGCAGCGGTGGCCGTGTTGGGGCTTGGGCGCATGCGGGAGGGGCTAACCATGGCATGGATCTCCTATGGTCGCCCGGACATGTCCGATTTGACAACGGACATGTCCGGTAGGTGGGGATTTGGGAAAATCTGAGCCCCATATCTCAGATCCGAAGGCTGAGAAAGGCTATGGAGCTTGGGCTGCGGGATTTGAAGGGTGTGGGCTAGCGGGTGGGGATTTCTAGGGGGGTTGGCTGCAAAAACGACTAGGGGGAACCCTAGTGAATTGAGAGAGGTCTCTCTAGGGGGTGGAGCTTATATATGGTTGGTCTAAGGTGGGATGGACCTTGTCCGTTCGATCACGATCCGATGACCACGAACGGAGCAAGTGGCTAGGTGGCACTACTGACCTGTGTAGATGGGCTAGGTACGGGTGAGAGGGAAATAGCGCGGCGCGGCAACAAGATTTAAAACACCGAAACACGTCCGACGGTAGATGAATACGGTGCCGCTATGGTCGACCGTTCGGGTACCAGACGGACTCCGATCGTGATGAAATTCGACAGGCAGCCTAGCTATAACTAATCACGACCGCTTGCCAAGTTTCACCTCGATCAGAGAAAGTTTTCAACACACCTTTAAAACAGGGTTTTGAACGATGTCGCGGCGTGTGCGTGTGTGGTCGGGCTCAGAACGGACAACGACGTGAACCGGCAACTACAACGGATGCAACTTTTGAAAACTGGCGGCAACGGGATGTCGATGCAATGCTGATGATGCGCATGATGCGATGATGATGCGACAAAACAAAATAGACACACGATGAAAACGGAAAGAAGGGGGAATCTTCTCGAACGTCGGTCTCGGGCCGTCACACGTGTTCTCGTGATGAGAATCATGAAGATCTTAAAGTGCTTGGTATGACTCCCATTGAATCCTTGTTTTCTAATGTCAAACCTAATGATGACGGGGCTGGATATGAATCCACTTTGGTTGAGAAACGCCCCAATGATTCGGAGTATATCTATCTTAATGCTAAAAGCATTTAAAGTGGAGTAGAGGATATCAAAACTTTGAGTAGTAATGAAACTACTACTTTGGATTTCAAGGAATTCAATTATGATAGTTGCTCTTTGATTGAATGTATTTCCTTGATGTAGTCCATGCTAAACTCTCCACACGCTTATAGCCAAAAAAGGCCTTTACCGATCATATCGTCCATGCTATGATGAAATTCTTGAAGACAAACTTGAGTTGGAAGTTTCTATCCCTAGAAAACTTTATGATGAGTGGGAACCTACTATCAAAATCAAGATCAAAAACTATGAATGCAATGCTTTGTGTGATTTGGGTGCTAGTGTTTCCGCTATTCCAAAGTCTTTATGTGATGTTCTAGGCTTCAATGAGATTGATGAGTGCTCTCTTAATTTGCATATTCCGGATTCTACTGTTAATAAACCCATGGGAAAAATCAATGATGTTCTTATTATTGCAAATAGGAACTATGTACCCGTGGATTTCATTGTGCTTGATATTGATTGCAATCTGACGCGTCCTATCATTCTTGGTAGACCTTTCCTAAGGACTATTGGTGCTGTCATCGATATGAAGGAAGGGAATATTAGATTTCAATTTCCATTAACTAAGGGCATGGAACATTTTCCTAGAAAGAAAATAAGATTGCCTTATGAATCCATGATGAGGGCTACTTATGGTTTGAGCACCAAAGACGACGATACGTGATTCTATCGCCTTATGCCTAGCTAAGGGCGTTAACCAATAGCACTTGTTGGGAGGCAACCCAATGAATTTATCTTTTCTTTTTTCTTTCTGTTTTGTTGTGTCAACACCATCATAATTATATTATGATTTTGTTTTTTGTGTTTCTTTTTGAGTTTGAGCCAAGTAAAAGCTTTATGACTAGTTTTGGTGATGGTTGTTTGATCTTGCTGAAAAAGACAGAAACTTTGTGCTCACGAAATTATTTTTCATTACTATCTAGAAAGAGCTTTTGAGTTGATTCTTTTTTCTGCTGGTTGACATGCCAATTGCCCAATGTTTCTTAAGTTTTCAGAATTTTTGAGATACCAGAAGTATATGAAATATACAGATTACTACAGACTGGTCTGTTTTTGACAGATTCTGTTTTTGTTGTGTTGATTGTTGTAGTATCGGGGGGTACTATCCATGGAAAAGTGAGAATACAGTAACCTAACACCAATACAAATAGAAATAAAGTTTGCTACAGTACCTAAAGAGTTGGTAGTTTGTTTTCTTGTACTAATGATATCATGAGTTTCTGTTTAAGTTTTGTGTTGTGAAGTTTTCAAGTTTTGGGTGATGTTCTCATGGACAATGGGATAAAGACTGGAAAGAGCTCAAGCTTGGGGATGCCCAAGGCATCCCAAGCCAATTCAAGGACACCAAAAAGCCTAAGCTTGGGGATGCCCCGGGAAGGCATCCCCTCTTTCGACTTCAATCCATCGGTAACATTACTTGGAGCTATATTTTTATTCACCACATGATATGTGTTTTGCTTGGAGCGTCGTGTATTATAGGACTCTTTTATTTTTGTTGTGTCACAATCATCCTTGCTGCACACCCTTTTGAGAGATACATGCACTCATCGCGAATTTGCTAGAATACTCATTGAGCATCGCTTATATCTTTTGAGTTAGGCAATTTAGCTCTCATGTGCTTCACTTATATCTTTTGAGCTAGATAACTTATATATTTTTAGAGCACGGCGGTTTCATATTTTGGAGAAATAAGAACTCTCGATCTTCAGTTATATCTTTTTGAGAGTGCTCCCTCTAAGTAACTTGGTAATTGGCTTGTGCTATGAAAGTAGTCCTAAAGATGATAGGCATGCAAATAGGATATACAACTTCCATATTCATGTGCATTGATTAGTAAAGAGAAGTTTGATTACTCTCAATTAGTTATGAGACATGGATATGGTAATATTATAGTTATGTCAGTAGGGTGTTGTGAATCTAGAAATACTTGTGTTGAAATTAGTGATTCCCATAGCATGCACGTATGGTGAACCGCTATGTTAGGAAGTCGGAGCATAATTGAATTATTTATTGTCATCCTTTGTGTTGCGGTCGGGATCGAGCGATGGTTAACACCTACCAACCCTTCCCCTAGGAGTATGCATTTAGAAATTTGTTTCGATTACTAATAAAACTTTCGCAATAAGTATATGAATTCTTCATGACTAATGTGAGTCCATGGTATAGATGCACTTTCACCTTCCACCAATGCTAGCCTCTCTAGTGTCGTGCAACTTTTGCCGGTGCACAAACCCACCATATACGTTCCTCAAAACAGCCACCATACCTACCTATTATGGCATTTTCATAGCCATTCCGAGATATATTGCCATGCAACTCCCATTGTTCCGTCTCATGACTTGTGCCGTCACTTTCATATTGCCATTGCATGATCGTAAGATAGCTAGCGAGATGTTTCAACATCATACGCTAAGCTAGATCGTTGCACATCTCGGTACACTGCCGGAGGCATTTCCTATAAAAGTCATCATTGTTCTAAGCATTGAGCTGTGAGTAATTAAAAGTGTGATGATCATCATTATTAGTGCATTGTCCCATGTGAGGAAATAAAAAAAGGCCAAAGATGCCCACACAAAAAAAATATGGAAAGAGGCCAAAGAGCCCAAACAAAAAAAGGAGAGAAAAAGAGAGAAGGGACAATGCTACTATCTTTTCCACACTTGGGCTTCACAATAGCACCATGTTCTTCATGATTGAGAGTCTCTTGTTTTTTCGCAACCATATACTAGTGGGAATCTTCATTATATAACTTGGCTTGTATATTCCAATGATGGGCTTCCTCAAAATTGCCCTAGGTCTTCGTGAGCAAGCAAGTTGGATGCACACCCGCTAGTTCTCCTTTTGAGCTTTCACACACTTATAGCTCTAAGTGCATTCGTTGCATGGTAATCCCTACTCATTCACATTGATATCTATTGATGGGCATCTCCATACCCTTTGATACGCAGAGTCGATGTGACCATCTCCTCCTTTTTTGCCTCACAACCTCCACCACACTCTATTTCACCTATAGTGTTCTATCCGTGGCTCACACTCATACATTGTGTGAGAGTTGAAAAAGGTTTGAGAAAGTAAGAGTGCGTAAAAAATTACTTGGCCAATAATGGGGTTGTGCATGATTTAAATTCGTGTGTGGGGATGATGGAGCATAGCCATACTATATGATTTTGTAGGGATAACTTTCTTTGGCCTTGTTATTTCAAAAGTTCATGATTACCTTGCTAGTTTTCTTGAAGTATTATTGTTTTCATGCCAACAGCAAACTATTGTTTTGAATCTTACGGATCTGAACATTCATGTCACATGAAAGAAGTTGCAAAGGACAAATATGTTAGGTAGCATTCCACATCAAAAATTCAGTCTTTATCGCTTCCCAACTCAAGGACGAGCAGGAGTTAAGCTTGGGGATGCTTGATACATCTCCAATGTATCTATAATTTTTTATGGTTCCATGCTATTATCTTGTCAGCTTTGGATGCTTTGTATGCAGTTTTATATCTTTTTTGGGACTAACCTATTAACTCGGTGCCAAGTGCCAGTTCCTATTTTTTTCATGTTTTTAACCTTTTTCAGAGGAGAATATTAAACGAAGTCCAAACGAAATAAAACCTCCGAAAAGATTTTTTCTGGAATAGAAGATACGCGTGGAGCTTGAGAACCAAGGCAAAGGGCACCAAGGGAGGCCACAAGCCTCCTAGCTGCGGCCTGGGGGCGCGCCTAGCAGGCTTGTGGGCCCCCCGTGGCTCCTTTGCCCTACTTCTTCCACCTATAAATCCCCGAAAAATCTAAAACCACAGAGGGGAGCCACGAAAATACTTTTTCGCTGCCGCAAGGTTCTGTCTCCGCAAGATCCCATCAGGGGCACGTTCTGGTGCCCTGCCGGAGGGGGGATTCAGACACGGAGGGCTTCTTCATAAACACCATTGCCTCTCCGATGATGCGTGAGTAGTTCACCACAGACCTTCGGGTCCATAGCTAGTAGCTAGATGGCTTCTTCTCTCTCTCTTGGATCTTCAATACAAAGTTCTCCATGATCTTCATGGAGATCTATCGGATGTAATCTTCTTTTGAGGTGTGTTTGTCGAGATCCCATGAATTGTGGATTTATCATCAGATTATCTATGAATCTTATTTGAGTTTCCTCTGATCTCTTATATGCATGTTTTCTGTCGGGACCCCGATCCTAAGCCATAGGAATCCAGCCTGTAACACATCGCATCCCTTTGTGGTCTCACGCACGGTTAACTCCACGGCTGCAGCCTTACCTTAGCTGGGACCGTTTGCGTCTTTTGACTCACGTATGCGATAGTGTCGCTAGCAATCCAATGTCAAAGAACCCGGATCGACATGTCTAGTCATAAACCAAAGTGGCAGTACCGCACAAGGACAGGCATACATGACCCAACAAAGCAGGTGTCGGTCATCAGCGAATGTAGACGAGTCATAGCAAGCTACAAGGACTCCATTACGTCGCGTGACATTTCCCCAAAGAGGACAGACACAACAGCTAAGAAGGACACATGCCGGTCAACCAATGTGTCCGGAGCAGTAGCGAAGTACCAAGGCTCATTGAATCTCAAAGGGGCATTTCCTTGTAAGGAGTGCTACTAAAGTTCACGACTAGGTAATCGAACCCCATACATATCAAGTACGACACACGTACGCATGGCATACCGATATGTATAGATACATCGATGGCATCACAACATAACCATAAACATACAACCTTTATTTAAGAGGCTCGGAAGAGCCACACACATAATATTACACATTAAGGGTCTCATGACCCATAATAGCAGTCATACAAATACAAGCCAGCGGAAGAGTTATAAATTGTCTGGGTACAGACAGGGCAACCAGAAGGCACATGGCCTGACTATACTACAGAGCCGACGTAGGGCCAGATCGTAGCTGGGACACCAGCTACTCGTCGTCGTCGATGTCTACGAAGAACCCTCCATTAGGGTCATTAGCAACCTCTGCAACATTTATTAAGCAAACATGAGTACGAAGGTACTCAGCAAGACTTTAGGAGAACGAACTACTCATGCAAGGTATCAAAAGATATTGTGGGGTTTCATGCGGAAAGCCAGCATTTGACTCGTGGCTAGACAACTTGCATTTTGAAATTAGTTTTGACAACTTGATTTCTCGCACACGAGTCCACTAACACCACAACAATACACTATCGTGGAATCATTCTGTCTCCATATGGAAATGCCGTCCACGACACTCACGCTTATCTGGGCAATTTTATGAGTAGCCATTGAAGTTATCTATGAACAACATATGTCTCCAAGTAGTCCATATCCGCGGACGCGGCTATTCGAATAGATCATAACCCTGCAGGGGTGTACTTCGTCACACACGCTCTCGCCACGTATCGCTATGTGCACGTCATGCACCTCGGCAACCTTCAAGCGGAAGCCCAGCGAGGGAGTCGGCCACGACCGTTAACCACACTAGTACCTAGTCCAGGTTTATCGCCTATCTGAGAGTAACCCGTACGGAAGTCCGGCCAAGGTTTCCGCCACGGCCTCAAACGATGTGCGCAGGGTTCCCAAGCCCACCATCCGGGTGCCACTTGGTACACCGTGCCACTGCCTACCGCATCACGGTCCACCTCTCAGGTCAGCACCATGCACGACCTCCAGCACTACTATAAACACCAGAAACTACTTGCAACTCCTGGACTGGGTGCTACGCGATTAATAGGCCGAGCGGGGTCATATTTCAGGGCCCAGCATGTGGTAGTATCTAGTCTTGGAATACATACACGGAACTCAGTTCCTAAGGACGGTTCCAATGAAAAAACCCGCCATGTACTCCTACACAGCCTTTGACCGGTGCCTTTACCAAATCAAGTTCAACACACAACCTTTGCTCACCGAACACATTCCACATTTCTGTTCATCTCCCAGATGACAGACCATACACAACTCTAAGCATAGCATGCATAGCAGGATAAGGCACATCATAGTTCAACCAACTACCAGGTATGCTAGGTTGCAAGGTTCGGCTATTTACTGTGACAAGGTCAAGTCATGCAAAGGAAGTGGGTTCAACTATCGTGGCAAAAGTAGTTGAAGCATTTGATCTTAAATGCAATAAATAGGTGCAGGAGCGAGAACATGGGATTTATCGAGATGATCAAAAGGGTTGCTTGCCTTGTTGCTCAGAGGAGGAACGATATCCGTCAGACGGATATTCGGTGGAATCCGGGGGTGCGGAGCCTAACGAAATGAATGACAACATTCAATAACAATCATATGCACTCAAAATGATGCATGAGCATGGCATGAGAATGCAAGGTGATAAGTTATTATTTTCAACATGTAATAGGTTTAGAGTTGATTTGAATCACATTCGAATAGCAGTTCAAACGGGGTATTCTCGGATACCGGTTTAATTGATTCGACCTGATGCTCAGATCAACTTGATGTTAACATGCATGAAATGCATGTTATGGTACTGATTTGTAATTAGGGCAGTGTGTGATCATTGCATATATAATGAAATTTGAATATTTTTGCAAATTCCATTTATAAAGTGATTATAAGAATTGAATTATTCCTTATTTCACAATTTAGGGTTCTGTAACTTTTTCAAACATGGTTGAAAATAGTATAATCAGAATCCTTGAATTTTTCTGATACTTTTTCATATATAAATTATTTTCATTGGAGTTACAGATTAATTTCTATGATTTTTACAAGTTTTAGCAATTTACTGGAATTATTTCTATACTGGAAATTCTATTTATTGCATTAGGCTGACGTCAGCAGGTCAGCCGACCTGTTCAGGTCAAACCTGACAGGGGGGCCCCACTGGTCAGCCTCTCTGGGACTAATTCTGCGCTGACCAGCCCTAACTGAGGTTTGACTTGGCCTTGGGCCCACTTGTCAGCGAGTGATTAGGTCCCTAAGCTGCTGGGTTAGCTTGCCACGTCGACCCCCACCGGAGGGTGGTCGCCGGCGACCAGGCCCGCGGCGGAGGACTCGCCGGAGGCGACCTAGACGGCGCTGCACAGCACCAAAACGCACGTGGTTTGCAGCTACAGCATGCTCGCGAAGTGGCCGGTCTGGCAGGACCATCTGGGAAGGCTAGGGTCGCCGGAAGAGGCGTCGGCGACGAGCCGGAGCGGCGGCCGAAGCTCGGCCTTTTATGAGGGGCGGTTCTAGGGCACGGGGAGGGCAGCTGGAGGGCTCGACACGCTCCTGGAGGCTCCAGGAGCTCGAATCCTAGCTCGGGCGCGTGGATCAGTCATCACAGCGACGACAGCGACATGGCCGGCGACGAGAAGCTCTCGACCCTGGTGGGGAACTAGGATACGATGCACGGGAGAGCGTGGGGCGAGAGGGGAAACGACGACGAGCTCACGGCAGTTCCGATGGTGCTGAAGAGGGGCTCGGGGATGCGCCGGAGGAAGTGAATCGACGGGAGTGGTCCGGCGGCCGGAGGTGGAAGATGACGGCGTTGCGGGCGTTGCAGGGCTCGAGGAAGCTTCGGCTTCTGCAGAGATGACCAGGGCGACGAGGCGGAGCTAATGGCGTGCTCTGGGAGGGAATCCTATGGCCAGGGGCACGGGCAGCTCGAGCTCGAGCCCGGCTCCAATGGCGGCAGCGGGGAGGAGGAAGAGATCCGGGCGGAGGAAGAGAAGCGAGGCGGGGAATGGATAGGGGAGGCTCTGGGAGCTTATTCCCGTCGTCGCTAGTGCGAGGCGGCGGCCAGGCAGGCACGCAGGTGCGTGGCCGCGCCGAAGGGGGCGGCGGCCACCTCCTTCTGCCTACTGGCGCGAGGGAGGGGACGAGCCAGGGATGGGCCGGGCCAGGCTTGGGCGATAGGTAAGTTTTTTTCCATTTTCTCTGTTTTTGTTTTTCTGTTTTGCTAATTATTGTTTTGCCAATTAATTCAGCTCCAAAACAAAAAGTAAAAACTATTTTAGACCTCCTGAAATATTTGTTATAGTATCCCCACTCATTTCCAAGGTTTTCAACATTTTTGGAAAATTATAGTTTCTGATTTCAAATTTTAAATTTGAAACCAGTGGCTTTTTGCATTAATTCAAAAAGCTTAAGGTGTCAAGAAAATAGTTTTCTCCAATGCTCATTTACTTTCATGATTTATCAGAAAGTTTGAACATTTCTTGAGGCCATTTTGGGTTCATTGATTTTGAACTAGTTTGATATTTCCTTTAATTGAAATGGTGGCTAGGGTTTTGAGTTTTTCCTTTGCCACTTTGTTGTTTTTGTTGAAACTTCTTAGATGCAAATGCAAAGAAGACATGAGCACAATGCTATCTTGCTTAAGGGTTAGGGATGTGACAACTCACCCCCACTCAAAAGAATCTCGTCCCGACATTTAGAAGTCGTCGGGAATAACGCAGGATACTCAAGTCGGAGACGATTCTCTCTTTCCCAAGTTGCCTCCTTTTCAGAATGATTTGACCATTGAACTTTAAGAAACTTGAGGTTTCGACATCGAGTGGTACGCTCAGCTTGATCAAGAATACGCACGGGGTATTCTCGGTAAGAAAGGTTATCTTGTAGATCAAGCGTTTCGTGGTCCACTTCACGGATAGGATCCGAAAAGCAACGCCTGAGTTGCGAAACGTGGAAAACATCATGAACCTTGGAAAGATGCGGAGGAAGTTCCAACTGGTAGGCAACTTCTCCTCGGTTGGCAAGAATGCGAAAAGGTCCAATGTAACGAGGAGCCAACTTGCCCTTGATACCGAAACGATGGGTACCCTTCAAAGGTGTAACCCGAAGGTAAGCCTTCTCGTCAACTTCAAAGGTCACAGCCTTATGATGACGATCATAATGGCTCTTTTGACGAGACTGGCCTGTTTTCAACTTTTCACGAATAATGCGAACCTGCTCTTCTGCATCCTGGATCATGTCCGGGCCAAAGAGTTTCCTCTCTCCGGTTTCTGACCAATTAAGAGGGGTTCGACATCTTCGTCCATAGAGAACTTCAAAAGGGGCTTTGCCCAAGCTTGATTGATAACTATTGTTATAAGCGAATTCGGCGAATGGAAGGCACTTCTCCCAATTCATACCGAACGAAATAACACAGGCTCGGAGCATATCTTCTAGGATTTGATTCACTCTTTCTACTTGACCACTTGATTGAGGATGGAAAGCAGTGCTAAAAGATAAGTGAGTCCCCATGGCATTCTGAAAACTTCCCCAGAAGCGAGAAGTAAAGATACTTCCACGGTCCGAGTTAATTTCCAGGGGAACACCATGAAGAGACACTATTCGAGAGATATATAACTCTGCTAGCTGGCTAGCTGTTATACTCTCACGAACAGGAAGAAAATGAGCCACTTTGGAAAGACGGTCAATGACCACAAAGATAGCATTATTTCCTTTCTTGGTCTTGGGAAATCCGGTAATGAAATCCATGCTAACTTTATCCCATTTCCATTCAGGAATAGCTAGAGGTTGGAGGGTGCCAGCAGGCCTTTGGTGTTCTGCCTTAACTCGACGACAAATGTCGCAGTTAGCAACGAACTCAGCAATTTCTCTCTTCATCCTAGTCCACCAGAACCTCTGGCGTAGGTCCTGATACATCTTAGTACTACCGGGATGAATGGTGAGAGGAGAATCATGAGCCTCCTTAAGGATTAACTGCCTTAGATGTGGGTTCTTAGGAACTACTAAACGATTCTGGAAGAACACAACACCTTGATCGTTCATGGAAAATTCTTTAGCGTTTCCGCAAAAAATATTCTCCTTGATCCGTGATATACCCTTGTCACGCTTTTGGCCAGCTATAATTTGATCCTTAAGAGTAGGCTTCGCCACCAGGGTAGAAAGGAATCCTTGAGGAACAATGTGAAGATTCAACTTCCGAAAGTCCTCATGGAGATGTGGTTGACCTTGTTGTAGCATCAAATTGTTACAATAAGATTTACGACTTACTGCATCGGCCATAACATTGGCCTTCCCCGGGGTGTAAGTTATCCCTAAGTCGTAATCCGAGATCAACTCAACCCACCGTCTTTGCCTGAGATTCAAATCCGGCTGGGTGAAGATATATTTCAGACTTTGGTGATCAGTGAATATTCGCAATGATTACCCAAAAGGTAATGTCGCCAGGTTTTTAGTGCATGGACCACAGCTGCAAGCTCAAGGTCATGTGTGGGATAATTATCCTCATGTGGACGCAACTGTCGAGATGCGTATGCGATCACATGATGACCTTGCATGAGAATGCAACCTAATCCTTGTCGCGAGGCGTCGCAATAGATAACAAAGTCCTTAGAAAAATCTGGTGGTAGCAACACAGGTGCGGAAGTCAGGCATCTTTTCAGTTCCTGAAAACTATGCTCACACTGTGGTGTCCACTCGAACTTTTTATCCTTCTTGAGGAGTTCAGTTAGAGGCTGTGCAACCTTGGAGAAATTCTCGACGAAGCGGCGACAATAGCTCGCTAGACCAAGAAAACTCCTAACTTGCTTAACCGATTCAGGTTGAGTCCAATCAAGGACAGCTTGAACTCTCTCGGGATAAACAGCAATACCCTTACCAGAGATTACGTGGCCTAGATAGGTCACTTCTGGTAACCAGAATTCACATTTTGAAAATTTGGCATAAAGGCGATGCTCTCGAAGTTTCATCAATACCAGCCTTAAATGCTCGGCATGTTCTTGTTCATTCTTCGAGTAGATGAGAATATCATCGAGGTATACCACGATGAATTTATCCAAATACTCCATGAAGATTGAGTTCATCAGCCGAGAGAAAGTGGCTGGGGCATTGGTTAAACCAAAGGACATAACGGTGTACTCATATTGGCCATAACGAGTAACAAAAGACGTTTTTGGGATGTCCCCATTCTTGATCTTGATTTGATGGTATCCCAACCTCAAATCCATTTTAGAGAAGACTGAGGATCCAGCGAGCTGATCGTTCAGATCGTTGATCCTGGGGAGCGGATACTTGTTCTTTATGGTGACCAGGTTAACTGGTCGGTAATCTACAACCATCCGATCCGTTCCGTCTTTCTTCTTGACGAAGAGGACAGGACAAGCCCAAGGAGAAGAGCTAGGACGAATGAAACCCTTGTTCAAGGCCTCATCTAATTGCTTCTTAAGTTCGGCTAGCTCTAGGGGTGCCATCTTATAAGGTCTTCTGGCTGTTGGGACAGTTCCCGGAACAAGATCTATTACAAACTCTACATCTCTGTCAGGTGGAATTCCTGGCAGTTCCTCTGGAAAAACATCCGGGAAGTCACGGACTACCAGAATGTCTTCAAGTTCCGGAAGAGGGTTGGCATTTAGGGAATAGAGCTGACATTTGGCAACTCGAGTAGAAACATTTACTATCTCACCCGAGGGATGGGTAAGCTGGACATTTCTAGAATGAGTATCAATCTTGGCATAGTGAGCTGACATCCAGTCCATGCCCAAGATGATATTAATATCCGAAGATTTCAATGCTATCAATGAGGCTAGAAAAACTAGCCTGTCTACTAGAATTTCATTGTCATAGGTTATCCTAGAGGTTTGCCATTTACTACCAGGGGGTTGGACAACCAATGGGATTGGCATATCACAAAATGACATGTTATGCAACTGTGCATAACTTTCTGAAATGAAGGAATGAGAAGACCCAGTGTCAAAGGGAACGGACGCTGGGTGATGATTAACAAGAAGCGTACCCAGCATGACGTCGGGATCCTCTGCAGCTTCTTCTGCTGACACATAGTTCACACGGCCACGTGCAGGAGTTGGCTTCACATAATAAGCTTTACCCGACTTGGCCTGCCCGACGGACTTTCCGGGTTGCTTGGCACCCACATTCTGAGGACACTCACGGGAATAGTGCCCTGGTTCTCCACACTTGTAGCATATTACCTGGTTGGCACGTGGTGCAGCATTGCTAGCTGGACCACCATAAGCTTTTGCTGGAGGGTTGGCCTGATTCGTCTGAGGCGCCACGTAGGATGGCCTCGGAATGTATCTTGGCGGCAGAGAACTGTTTGGAACCCACAGCCTGCGTTTTGGAAACGCGGAACCAGAAGATGAGCCAAAGTCACGGGAGTGCTTCCTTGTGGCTTCGAAGTCAGTATGACCAGTCTCCGCACTGATCGCTTTGTTGACCAGGGCTTGAAAACTTGCACACTCATGGAGGCGCAGGTCTCGACGGAGCTCAGGGCTCAGACCCTTACGGAATCTTGCTTGTTTCTTGGCATCAGTAGACACATCCTCTGTTGCATAGCGGGCGAGCTTACCGAACTCGCGGCTATAGGCATCCACAAACAACTTGCCCTGAGTGAAGGCACAGAACTCCTCTCTCTTTCTGTCCATCAGGCCCTCTGGAATATGGTGCAGACGAAAAGCTGCACTGAAGTCTGCCCACGTGGCCACTGGTTCAGCGGGACGCATAGCTTCAAAATTCTCCCACCACAGATTGGCGGGTCCCTCCAAGAAATACGCCGCAAAGGTCACCTTGTCGGCCTCAGACACATTCGCCGAGCGGATCTTGCGTGAGATGCTGCACAGCCAGTCATCAGCGTCGAGGGGATCGACGGAATGATGAAACTTTGGAGGATTCAGCTTCACAAAGTCATTGAGGGACACTGCAGCATTCCTAGGCTGTCGAGCCGTATTCTGCTCAATACGCTCTAGCAGTCGGTTGGTCTCCCTTTTATTTATTTCTGCCTCAAGCATCAGTTCTACCAGAGAAGGTCGGTGAGGTAGGTCTTCCTGCGACGCTTGACTACCCTCACCTTGCTCATGAGCAGGGGAACGGTTCAACCTGGTGAACACCATCCTGACAAACAAACTCATAGCTTAGACCAATATCATATCAATACTAGCTATGGATTAAGAATGTACTGAACACACGGAATGCGGAAATGAATATCCGAACAACATGGTAACAAGCAACTGCTATATATACACCATGGTTCATACACACCCTTACATAATTCAGTACAAACTTACTCGAAGAGCAAACTACTGAAATTATGAAACTACTCATCAGAGGCTTACAAGCTTCCTATACATTATTTATCTAGGCCTCCGGAATTCATTTCACATTACAAGAATACTTCACAAGTCACGCAGGACTGTGAACGTACGGCTACTACCATACTATCCTTCCGCTCACAGCTCAGGCATCCGTATAGAACATCTCATAGAGATTACCTCCATGACCTGGAAGCTCAACCTGCGGATCAGGAAACACTCTAGCCTGAGATCCCTGGGATCCATAAGGACACGGATGTGGCCTTGGTCCCCTGACTGGTGGTAAGAGGGGTCCCCGAAGAGGTGTGACTCCTCCTATGGCTGGCCAGTCAACGTGGGCCGGAAGATGGCTCCTAACAGGGTTCAGCATCTCCATCTCTCCATACCCTGTCTGGACTACCGGTGCCAGCTGCGTCAAAGCTGTCCACGGACGGGCACGGGTAGCATAAAGCTCCATGCGGAGAGCATGAGCATCCCTGTCTCTGTTCTCTAGCATCTCAACAGTGGACTGCAGAAGTGGATCCTCCATGGAAAAATCAAAATAGACTCCACTGAGGTATCCCTCTTCACCAGGCTGAGAGGCCTGAACATAGTAGAACTTTGAATTCTGCAGCAGTGCATGTCTCGCTCTCATAATGGTCAGCATTGAATAGGCAGCATCCTGTACTGCCATGTCAACGGTGACCCCCAACCCATAGGACCAATGGATTGGCTTCTCAGCTCCAGGGTAGTCTGGAAATACCCTAACAGTGCAGATGTACTAGCTCTGGTTGAAGTCTCGGTACTGTTCCTCCACTGTGTACTCGGGGTACCAGCGGTAACCGCACACCGACATCACCCTGACCAGCATGGCCGTATGACCCGGTACATCAATGCACCTGGTCAGACGTACCACCTGACGAGAAGGACGGCCAGGCATCTGTAAATAGAGAGTAATGCAAAAGCATTAGAGCTCTGAATGCAAAATTGGGAAGCATAACGGCTGTAAATGCTCAAAACAAATTTGAGACAACCCAAAATGGAATAGCGTAACCACTCAACTATCAAGTTCAACTCTCTGATCATCAAACTTACTTCCTGCTTCCTAGGAATAAAAGAAACCCAATATCTCTTGACCCGTAGTCCTATAATCTACCGATAAGAAACACGAGCCTAGGAGAAGATGAGTAACCTAGTCCTTAATTCCCGCAGAAAAGACGAGGATGACCGGAATAGAATATCTTGAGAAGAGAATAAGAGTGTTACGTTCCCTTCCACAAACAATTCCCTTATATATAACTAAAGAAATTCTAGACTCAACTTCGACCAGTTTGGCTTAGTAATCCTACAGTCAATCAGGCTCTGATACCAACGCTGTCGGGACCCCGATCCTAAGCCATAGGAATCCAGCCTGTAACACATCGCATCCGTTTGTGGTCTCACGCACGGTTAACTCCACGGATGCAGCCTTACCTTAGCCGGGACCGTTTGCGTCTTTTGACTCACGTATGCGATAGTGTCGCTAGCAATCCAATGTCAAAGAACCCGGATCGACATGTCTAGTCATAAACCAAAGTGGCAGTACCGCACAAGGACAGGCATACATGACCCAACAAAGCAGGTGTCGGTCATCAGCGAATGTAGACGAGTCGTAGCAAGCTACAAGGACTCCATTACGTCGCGTGACATTTCCCCAAAGAGGACAGACACAGCAGCTAAGAAGGACACATGCCGGTCAACCAATGTGTCCGGAGCAGTAACGAACTACCAAGGCTCATTGAATCACAAAGGGGAATTTCCTTGTAAGGAGTGCTACTAAAGTTCACGACTAGGTAATCGAACCCCATACATATCAAGTACGACACACGTACGCATGGCACACCGATATGTATAGATACATCGATGGCATCACAACATAACCATAAACATACAACCTTTATTTAAGAGGCTCGGAAGAGCCACACACATAATATTACACATTAAGGGTCTCATGACCCATAATAGAAGTCATACAAATACAAGCCAGCGGAAGAGTTATAAACTGTCTGGGTACAGACAGGGCAACTAGAAGGCACATGGCCTGACTATACTACAGAGCCGACGTAGGGCCAGATCGTAGCTGGGACACCAGCTACTCGTCGTCGTCGATGTCTACGAAGAACCCTCCATTAGGGTCATTAGCAACCTCTGCAACATTTATTAAGCAAACATGAGTACGAAGGTACTCGGCAAGACTTTAGGAGAACCAACTACTCATGCAAGGTATCAAAAGATATTGTGGGGTTTCATGCGGAAAGCCAGCATTTGACTCGTGGCTAGACAACTTGCATTTTGAAATTAGTTTTGACAACTTGATTTCTCGCACACGAGTCCACTAACACCACAACAATACACTATCGTGGAATCATTCCGTCTCCATACGGAAATGCCGTCCACGACACTCATGCTTATCTGGGCAATTTTATGAGTAGCCATTGAAGTTATCTATGAACAACATATGTCTCCAAGTAGTCCATATCCGCGGACGCAGCTATTCGAATAGATCATAACCCTGCAGGGGTGTACTTCGTCACACACGCTCTTGCCACTTATCGCTATGTGCACGTCATGCACCTCGGCAACCTTCAAGCGGAAGCCCAACGAGGGAGTCGGCCACGACCGTTAACCACACTAGTACCTAGTCCAGGTTTATCGCCTATCTGAGAGTAACCCATACGGAAGTCCGGCCGAGGTTTCCGCCACGGCCTCAAACGATGTGCGCAGGGTTCCCAAGCCCACCATCCGGGTGCCACTTGGTACACCGTGCCACTGCCTACCGCATCACGGTCCACCTCTCAGGTCAGCACCATGCACGGCCTCCAGCATTACTATAAACACCAGAAACTACTTGCAACTCCTGGACCGGGTGCTACGCAATTAATAGGCCGAGCGGGGTCATATTTCAGGGCCCAGCATGTGGTAGTATCTAGTCTTGGAATACATACACGAAACTCAGTTCCTAAGGACGGTTCCAATGAAACAACCCGCCATGTACTCCTACACAGCCTTTCACCGGTACCTTTACCAAATCAAGTTCAACACACAACCTTTGCTCACCGAACACATTCCACATTTATGTTCATCTCCCAGATGACAGACCATACACAACTCTAAGCATAGCATGCATAGCAGGATAAGGCACATCATAGTTCAGGCAACTACCAGGTATTCTAGGTTGCAAGGTTCGGCTATTTACTATGACAAGGTCAAGTCATGCAAAGGAAGTGGGTTCAACTATCGTGGCAAAAGCAGTTGAAGCATTTGATCTTAAATGCAATAAATAGGTGCAGGAGCGAGAACATGGGATTTATCGGGATGATCAAAAGGGTTGCTTGCCTTGTTGCTCAGAGGAGGAACGGTATCCGTCAGGCGGATATTCGGTGGAATCCGGGGGTGCAGAGCCTACCGAAATGAATGGCAACATTGAATAACAACCATATGCACTCAAAATGATGCATGAGCATGGCATGAGAATGCAAGGTGATAAGTTATTATTTTCCACATGTAATAGGTTTAGAGTTGATTTGAATCACATTCGAATAGCAGTTCAAACGGGGTATTCTCGGATACCGGTTTAATTGATTCGACCTGATGCTCAGATCAACTTGATGTTAACATGCATGAAATGTCATGTTATGGTACTGATTTGTAATTAGGGCAGTGTGTGATCATTGCATATATATTGAAATTTGAATATTTTTGCAAATTCCATTTATAAAGTGATTATAAGAATTGAATTATTCCTTATTTCACAATTTAGGGTTCTGTAACTTTTTCAAACATGGTTGAAAATAGTATAATCAGAATCCTTGAATTTTTCTGATACTTTTTCATATATAAATTATTTTCATTGGAGTTACAGATTAATTTCTATGATTTTTACAAGTTTTAGCAATTTACTGGAATTATTTCTATACTGGAAATTCTATTTATTGCATCAGGCTGACGTCAGCAGGTCAGCCGACCTGTTCAGGTCAAACTTGACACGGGGGCCCCACTGGTCAGCCTCTCTGGGACTAATCCCGCGCTGACCAGCCCTAACTGAGGTTTGACTTGGCCTTGGGCCCACTTGTCAGCGAGTGATTAGGTCCCTAAGCTGCTGGGTTAGCTTGCCACGTCGACCCCCACCGGAGGGTGGTCGCCGGTGACCAGGACCGTGGCGGAGGGCTCGCCGGAGGCGACCTAGACGGCGCTGCACAGCACCAAAACGCACGCGGTTTGCAGCTACAGCATGCTCGCGAAGTGGCCGATCTGGCAGGACAATCTGGGGAGGCTAGGGTCGCCGAAAGAGGCGTCGGCGATGAGCCGGAGCGGCGGCTGAAGCTCGGCCTTCTATGAGGGGCGGTTCTAGGGCACGGGGAGGGCAGCTGGAGGGCTCGACACGCTCCTGGAGGCTCCAGGAGCTCGAATCCTAGCTCAGGCGCGTGGATCAGTCATCACAGCGACGACAGTGACATGGCCGGCGGCGAGAAGCTCTCGGCCTTGGTGGGGAACTAGGATACGATGCACGGGAGAGCGTGGGGCGAGAGGGGAAACGACGACGAGCTCACGGCAGTTCCGATGGCGCTGAAGAGGGGCTCGGGGATGCGCCAGAGGAAGCGAATCGACGGGAGAGGTCCGGCCGCCGGAGGTGGAAGATGACGGCGTTGCGGGCATTGCAGGGCTCGAGGAAGCTTTGGCTTCTGCAGAGATGACCAGGGCGACGAGGCGGAGCTAATGGCGTGCTCTGGGAGGGAATCCTATGGCCAGGGGCACGGGCAGCTCGAGCTCGAGCCCGGCTCCAATGGCGGCAGCGGGGAGGAGGAAGAGATCCGGGCGGAGGAAGAGAACCGAGGCGGGGAATGGATAGGGGAGGCTTTGGGGAGCTTATCCCCGTCGTCGCCAGCGCGAGGCGGCGGCCAGGCAGGCACGCAGGTGCGTGGCCGCGCCGGAGGGGGCGGCGGCCACCTCCTGCTGCCTACTGGCGCGAGGGAGGGGACGAGCCAGGGATGGGCCGGGCCAGGCTTGGGCGACAGGTAAGTTTTTTTCCATTTTCTCTATTTTTGTTTTTCTGTTTTGCTAATTATTGTTTTGCCAATTAATTCAGCTCCAAAACAAAACGTAAAAACTATTTTAGACCTCCTGAAATATTTGTTATAATATCCCCACTCATTTCCAAGGTTTTCAACATTTTTGGAAAATTATAGTTTCTGATTTCAAATTTTAAATTTGAAACCAGTGGCTTTTTGCATTAATTCAAAAATCTTAAGGTGTCAAGAAAATAGTTTTCTCCAATGCTCATTTACTTTCATGATTTATCAGAAAGTTTGAACATTTCTTGAGGCCATTTTGGGTTCATTGATTTTGAACTAGTTTGAGATTTCCTTTAATTGAAATGGTGGCTAGGGTTTTGAGTTTCTCCTTTGCCACTTTGTTGTTTTTGTTGAAACTTCTTAGATGCAAATGCAAAGAAGACATGAGCACAATGCTATCTTGCTTAAGGGTTAGGGATGTGACATTTTCATTGTTGGAAATATGCCCTAGAGGCAATAATAAATTAGTTATTATTATATTTCTTTGTTCATGATAATCGTTTATTATCCATGCTATAATTGTATTGATTGGAAACACAGTGCATGTGTGGATACGTAGACAAAACACTGTCCCTAGTAAGCCTCTAGTTGACTAGCTCGTTGATCAAAGATGGTCAAGGTTTCCTGACCATAGGCAAGTGTTGTCACTTGATAATGGGATCACATCATTAGGAGAATCATGTGATGGACTAGACCCAAACTAATAGACGTAGCATGTTGATCGTGTCATTTTGTTGCTACTGTTTTCTGCGTGTCAAGTATTTGTTCCTATGACCATGAGATCATATAACTCACTGACACTGGAGGAATGATTTGTGTGTATCAAACGTCGCAACGTAACTGGGTGACTATAAAGATGCTCTACAGGTATCTCCGAAGGTGTTCGTTGAGTTAGTATGGATCGAGACTGGGATTTGTCACTCCGTGTGACGGAGAGGTATCTCAGGGCCCACTCGGTAATACAACATCACACACAAGCCTTGCAAGCAATGTGACTTAGTGTAAGTTGCGGGATCTTGTATTACGGAACGAGTAAAGAGACTTCCCGGTAAACGAGATTGAAATAGGTATGCGGATACTGACGATCGAATCTCGGGCAAGTAACATACCAAAGGACAAAGGGAATGACATACGGGATTATATGAATCCTTGGCACTGAGGTTCAAATGATAAGATCTTCGTAGAATATGTAGGATCCAATATGGGCATCCAGGTCCCGCTATTGGATATTGACAGAGGAGTCACTCGGGTCATGTCTACATAGTTCTCGTACCCGCAGGGTCTGCACACTTAAGGTTCGACGTTGTTTTATGCGTATTTGAGTTATATGGTTGGTTACCGAATGTTGTTCAGAGTCCCGGATGAGATCACGGACGTCACGAGGGTTTCCGGAATGGTCCGGAAACGAATATTGATATATAGGATGACCTCATTTGATTACCGGAAGGTTTTCGGAGTTACCGGGAATGTACCGGGAATGACGAATGGGTTTCGGATGTTCACCGGGGGGGGCAGCCCACCCCGGGGAAGCCCATAGGCCTTGGGGGTGGCGCACCAGCCCTTGGTGGGCTGGTGGGACAGCCCAAGAAGGCCCTATGCGCCATAGATAGAAAATCAAGGAGAAAAGAAAAAAAGGAGGTGGGAAGGAAGAGAAGGACTCCACCTTCCAATCCTAGTTGGACTAGGATTGGAGGAGGACTCCTCCTCCCCTTGGTGGCGCAGCCCTTGGGGCTCCTTGAGCCTCAAGGAAAGCCTCCCCTCCCCTCCTCCTATATATATGGAGCTATTAGGGCTGATTTGAGACAACTTTTGCCACGGCAGCCCGACCACATACCTCCACGGTTTTTCCTCTAGATCGCGTTTCTGCGGAGCTCGGGCGAAGCCCTGCTGAGAATAGATCACCACCAACCTCCGGAGCGCCGTCACGCTGCCAGAGAACTCATCTACCTCTCCGTCTCTCTTGCTGGATCAAGAAAGCCGAGATCATCGTCGAGCTGTACGTGTGCTGAACGCGGAGGTGCCGTCCGTTCGGCACTAGATCGAAGCGGATCGTGGGACGGATCGCGGGACGGTTCGTGGGACGGTTCGCGGGGCGGATCGAGGGACGTGAGGATGTTCCACTACATCAACCGCGTTTCTTAACGCTTCTGCTGTGCGATCTACAAGGGTACGTAGATCAGAAATCCCCTCTCATAGATGGACATCACCATGATAGGACTTCGTGCGCGTAGGAAAATTTTTGTTTCCCATGCGACGTTCTACAACAGTGGCATCATGAGCCAGGTTCATGCGTAGATGTCTTCTCGAGTAGAACACAAAAGTTTTTGTGGGCGGTGATGTGCGTTTTGCTGCCCTCCTTAGTCTTTTCTTTATTCCGCGGTATTGTTGGATCGAAGCGGCTCGGACCGACATTACTCGTACGCTTACGAGAGACTGGTTTCATCGCTACGAGTAACTCTGTTGCTCAAAGATGACCGGCGAGTGTCGGTTTCTCCAACTTTAGTTGAATCGGATTTGACCGAGGAGGTCCTTGGATGAGGTTAAATAGCAATTCATATATCTCCGTTGTGGTGTTTGCGTAAGTAAGATGCGATCCTACTAGATACCCATTGTCACCACGTAAAACATGCAACAACAATTATAGGACGTCTAACTTGTTTTTGTAGGGTATGCTTGTGATGTGATATGGCCAACGATGTGATGTGATATATTGGATGTATGAGATGATCATGTTGTAATAGTTAATATCGACTTGCACGTCGATGGTACGGCAACCGGCAGGAGCCATAGGGTTGTCTTTAAACTAACGTTTGTGCTTGCAGATGTGTTTACTATATTGCTAGGACGTAGCTTTAGTAGTAATAGCATGAGTAGCACGACAACCCCTGATGGCGACACGTTGATGGAGATCATGATGATGGAGATCATGGTGTGACGCCGGTGACAAGAAGATCGTTCCGGTGCTTTAGTGATGGAGATCAAGAAGCACATGATGATGGCCATATCATGTCACTTATGAATTGCATGTGATGTTAATCCTTTATGCACCTTATCTTGCATAGAACGACGGTAGCATTATGAGGTGATCTCTCACTAAAATTTCAAGACGAAATTGTGTTCTCCCCGACTGTGCACCGTTGCGACAGTTCTTCGTTTCGAGACACCACATGATGATCGGGTGTGATAGACTCAACGTTCACATACAACGGGTGCAAAACAGTTGCACACGCGGAACACTCGGGTTAAGCTTGACGAGCCTAGCATGTGCAGTCATGGCCTCGGAACACATGAGACCGAAAGGTCGAGCATGAATCATATAGTTGATATGATTAGCATAGAGATGCTTACCACTGAAACTATTCTCGACTCACGTGATGATCGGACTTGAGATAGTGGCTTTGGATCATGTACCACTCAAATGACTAGAGAGATGTACTTTTTGAGTGGGAGTTCTTAAGTAATATGATTAATTGGACTAATTGTCATGAACATAGTCTAATGGTCTTTGCGAATTACGATGTAGCTTGCGCTATAGCTCTACTATTTTTATATGTTCCTAGAGAAAATTTAGTTGAAGTTGATAGTAGCAAACTTTGCAGAGTATTGTCCTCGTTGCTGCGCAGAAGGCTTATGTCCATAATGCACCACTCGGTGTGCTGCACCTCGAGCGTCGTCTGTGGATGTTGTGAACATCTGACATACACGTTTCTGATGACTACACGATAGTTCAGTGCAAAATACTTAATGGCTTAGAAGCAAGGCGCCGAAGACGTTTTGAAACGTCACGGAACATAAGTGATGTTCTAAAGAGATGAAATTGTGATTTCATGCTTGTGCCCTTGTTAAGAGGTACGAGACCTCTGACAAGATTCTTTGTCCACAAAGTAAAGGAGAAAAGCTCAATCGTTGAGCGTGTGCTCAGATTGTCTGAGTACGACAATCGCTTGAATCAAGTGGGAGTTAATCTTCCAGATGAGATAGTGATGGTTCTCCAAAGTCACTGCCACCAAGCAATGAGAGCTTCATGATGAACTATAACATATCAAGGATAGATACAATGATCCTTGAGCGATTCACGATGTTTGACACTGCAAAAGTAGAAATCAAGAAGGAGCATCAATAGTTGATGGTTAGTAAAACCACTACGTTTCAAGAAAGGCAAGGGCTGGAAGGGATACTTCGTGAAATGGCAAAATAATTGCTGCACTAATGAAGAGACCCAAGATTAAACCCAAACCCGAGACTAAGCGCTTCTGTAATGAGGGGAACAGTCAGTGAGGCGGAGCAACTCTAGATACTTGGTAGATAAGAAGGCTGGCAAAAGTCGAAAGAAGTATATTTGATATACATGATGTTGATGTGTACTTTACTAGTACTCCTAGTAGCACGAGGGTATTGGATACCGGTTCGGTTGCTAAGTGATTAGTAACACGAAATGGTAGCTACGGCATAAACGGAGACTAGCTAAAGGCGAGGTGACGATACGTGTTGGAAGTGTTTCCAAGGTTGATATGATCAAAACGTCGCACGCTCCCTCTACCATCGAGATTGGTGTTAAACCGAAATAATTGTTATTTGGTGCTTGCGTTAATCATGAACATGATTGGATCGTGTTTATTGCAATACGATTATTCATTTAAAAGAATAAAGGTTACTCTATTTGCTTGAATAATCACCTTCAATGGTTTATTGAATCTCGATCGTAGTGTTACACATGTTCATGATATTGGTGCCAAAAGATACGAGGTAATGATGATAGTACCACTTACTTGTGGCACTGCCGCTTGAGTCATGTTGGTATAAATTGCATGAAGAGGCTCCATGATGATGGATCTTTATACTCACCTGATTTTGAATCACTAGTGACATGCAAATCATACCACATGAGCACGGCCTTGTTTTCATTGAGATGAAACAAGATAGTAACTTGTTGGAAGTGATACATTTTGATGTATGCAGTCCAATGGGTGCTAAGGCACGCAGTGGATATCATTATGTTCTTACTTCAATGACGATTTGAGTGGATACAAGAGTATTTACTTAATGAATCACAAGTCTGAAATATTGAAAAGTTCAATTCTGTTTCGGAGTGAAGTTCGTCGTAACAAGAGGATAAACTGTCTACGATATGATCATAGAAATGAATATCTGAGTTAGAGTTTTGGTACGCAGTTAAGACAATGTGGAAATTGTTTCGCAGTTCATGCCACCTGGACCATCATAGTGTGATGATGTGTCTGAATGTCATAGCCACGCACTATTTGGTATGGTGCACGCTATGATGTCTCTTATCGAATTACCACTATCGTTTATGGGTTATGCATTAGAGACAACCGCATTCACTTTAAATAGGCCACCACGTATTTCCGTTGAGATGACACAGTATAGACTGAGGTTTAGAGAAATCTAAACTGTCGTTTCTTGAAAGTTTGGGGCTTCGACACTTATGTGAAAAAGTTTCACTCTGATAAGCTCGAACCCAAAGTGGATAAATGCATCTTCATAGGATATCCAAAACAGTTGGGTACATCTCCCATCTCAGATCCGAAAGCAAAGTGTTTGTTTCTAGAAACGGATCCTTTCTCGAGGAAAGGTTTCTCTCGAAAGAATTGAGTGGGAGGGTGGTAGAACTTGATAAGGTTATAGAACCATCACTTCAACCAGTGTGTAGCAGGGCGCAGGGAGTTGTTCCTGTGGCGCCTACACCAATTGAAGTGAAAGCTTATGATGGTGATCATCGAGCATCGAATCAAGTTACTACAAATCTCGTAGGTTGACAAGGTCGCGTACTACTGCAGAGTGGTACGGTAACCCTATCTTGGAGGTCATGTTGTTGAGCAACAATGAACCTACGAGTTATGGAGAAAGCAATGGTGGGCAAGGATTTCGACAAATTGCTGGAGGCCATGAAATCCGAGAGAGGATCCATGTATGAAAACAAAGTGTAGACTTTGGAAGAACTACTTGATGGTCATAGGACTATTGAGTAAAGATGGATCTTTAAAAGGAAGACAGACAATGGTAGTGATAAGTTACTATTAAGAAAAGCTCGACTTGTCGCAAAGATGTTTCCGACAAGATCAAACAGTTGACTACGATGAGACTTTCTCACTCGTAGCGATCCTGAAAGTCTGTTAGAATTATGTTAGTAGTTGCTGCATTATTTATGAAATGTTGCACATAGGATGTCAAAACATTGTTTCCTCGACGGTTTCCTTGAGAAAACATTGTATGTGATACAACCAGGAGGTTTTGTCGATCCTAAAGATACTAGGAAGTATGCAAGCTCCAGCGATCCTTCAATGGACTGGTGCAAGCATCTCGGAGTTGGATATATACTTTGATGAGATGATCAA
This sequence comes from Hordeum vulgare subsp. vulgare, assembly GCF_904849725.1. Lineage (NCBI taxonomy): Eukaryota > Viridiplantae > Streptophyta > Magnoliopsida > Poales > Poaceae > Hordeum > Hordeum vulgare. Next base: position 460,423,197 of record NC_058521.1, read on the forward strand.
AGATTTTGGGGCTTGTACAAGGCTTATGAGAAACTTGTATTTCCAAAGAAGTGAGTCGGAGCACTATAGAATTTCTGATAAGTATATGTGGTTGACATATTGTGGATCAGAAGTAATGTAGAATTTCTGTAAAGCATACAAGGTTGTTTGAAAGGAGTTTTCAAAGGAGTACCTGGATTGCGCTACTTGAACGTTGAGCATCAAAGATCTATGGAGATAGATCGCAAGCGCTTAATAGAAGTTTCAACAAGATGCATGCCTTGACAAGTTTTTGAAGGAGTTCAAAATAGACCAGCAAAGAAGGAGTTCTTGGTTGCGTTGTAAGGTGTGAATTTGAGTAAGACTCAAAACCCGACCCTGGCAGAATAAAGAGAATAGACGAAGGTCGTATTCTATGCCTTGGCCGTAGAATCTGAAGTATGCCATGCTGGGTACCGCACCTGATGTGTGCCTTGACTCAAAGTCTGTTGAAAGGTACAGAGAGTGATCCATCATTGAATCACTAGCAGCGGTCAAAATTTATCCTTAGTAACTGATGGACTAAGGAATTTTTCTCGATTATGGAGGTGGTTAAAGAGTTCGTCGTAAAGGGTTACGTCGATGCAAGCTTTGACACTAATCCGAATAACTATGAGTAGTGAAACAGATTCATATAGTAGAGTAGATATTTGGAGTATTTCCGAATAGCACATAGTAGCAGCATCTATAAGATGACATAAAGATTTGTAAAGAACACACGGATCTGAAAGTTTCAGAACCATTGACTAAAACCTCTCTCACAAGCAAGACGTGATCAGACCCCATAACTATATGGGTGTTGGATTCGTTGGAATCACATGGTGATGTGAACTAGATTATTGACTCTAGTGCAACTGGGAGACTGTTGGAAATATGCCCTAGAGGCAATAATAAATTAGTTATTATTATATTTCTTTGTTCATGATAATCATTTATTATCCATGCTATAATTGTATTGATTGGAAACACAGTGCATGTGTGGATACATAGACAAAACACTGTCCCTAGTAAGCCTCTAGTTGACTAGCTCGTTGATCAAAGATGGTCAAGGTTTCCTGACCATAGGCAAGTGTTGTCACTTGATAACGGGATCACATCATTAGGAGAATCATGTGATGGACTAGACCCAAACTAATAGACGTAGCATGTTGATCGTGTCATTTTGTTGCTACTGTTTTCTGCGTGTCAAGTATTTGTTCCTATGACCATGAGATCATATAACTCACTAACACCGGAGGAATTTTTTATGTGTATCAAACGTCGCAACATAACTGGGTGACTATAAAGATGCTCTACAGGTATCTCCGAAGGTGTTCGTTGAGTAAGTATGGATCGAGACTGGGATTTGTCACTCCGTGTGACGGAGAGGTATCTCAGGGCCCACTCGGTAATACAACATCACACACAAGCCTTGCAAGCAATGTGACTTAGTGTAAGTTGCGGGATCTTGTATTACGGAATGAGTAAAGAGACTTGCCGGTAAACGAGATTGAAATAGGTATGCGGATACTGACGATCGAATCTCGGGCAAGTAACATACCGAAGGACAAAGGGAATGACGTACGGGATTATATGAATCCTTGGCACTGCGGTTCAAACGATAAGATCTTCGTAGAATATGTAGGATCCAATATGGGCATCCAGGTCCCGCTATTGGATATTGACCGAGGAGTCACTCGGGTCATGTCTACAAAGTTCTCGAACCCGCAGGGTCTGCACACTTAAGGTTCGACGTTGTTTTATGCGTATTTGAGTTATATGGTTGGTTACCGAATGTTGTTCGGAGTCCCGGATGAGATCAGGGACATCACGAGGGTTTCCGGAATGGTCCGGAAATGAAGATTGATATATAGGATGGCCTCATTTGATTACCGGAAGGTTTTTGGAGTTACCGGGAATGTATCGGGAATGACGAATGGGTTCCGGATGTTCACCGGGGGGGCAGCCCACCCCGGGGAAGACCATAGGCCTTGGGGGGGCGCACCAGCCCTTGGTGGGCTGGTGGGACAGCCCAAGAAGGCCCTATGCGCCATAGATAGAAAATCAAAGAGAAAAGAAAAAAAGGAGGTGGGAAGGAAGAGAAGGACTCCACCTTCCAATCCTTGTTGGACTAGGATTGGAGGAGGACTCCTCCTCCCCTTGGTGGCGCAGCCCTTGGGGCTCTCAAGGCAAGCCCCCCCTCCCCTCCTCCTATATATATCGAGCTATTAGGGCTGATTTGAGACAACTTTTGCCACGGCAGCCCGACCACATACCTCCACGGTTTTTCCTCTAGATCGCGTTTCTGCGGAGCTCGGCCGGAGCCCTGCTGAGATTAGATCACCACCAACCTCCGGAGCGCCGTCACACTGCCGGAGAACTCATCTAGCTCTCCGTCTCTCTTGCTGGATCAAGAAGGCCGAGATCATCGTCGAGCTGTACGTGTGCTGAACGCGGAGGTGCCGTCCGTTCGGCACTAGATCGAAGCGGATCGTGGGACGGATCGCGGGACGGTTCGTGGGACGGTTCGCGGGGCGGATTGGGGGACGTGAGGATGTTCCACTACATCAACAGCGTTTCTTAACGCTTCTGTTGTGTGATCTACAAGGTTATGTAGATCAAAAATCCCCTCTCGTAGATGGACATCACCATGATAGGACTTCGTGCGCGTAGGAAAAATTTTGTTTCCCATGCGACATTCTACAACATTCATATCCTTGTAATTCTCTTCGAGTTGTTGGTTTTGTTTGGCCAACTTGATCTATAATTCTTGCAATGGGAGAAGTGCTTGGTTTTGGGTTCATACCGTGCGGTGACCTCACCCAGTGATAGAAGGGGTAGCGAGGCATGCATCATGTTGTTGCCATCAAGGGTAAAAAGATGGGGTTTATATCTATTGCATGAATTTATCCCTCTACATCATGTCATCTTGCTTAAGGTGTTACTCTGTTCGTTATGAACTCAATACACTAGATGCATGCTGGATAGTGGTTGACGTGTGGAGTAATAGTAGTAGATGCATAAAGTATCGGTCCACTTGTCTCAGACGTGATGCCTATATGTACGATCATTGCCTTAGATATCGTCATGACTTTGCGCGGTTTCTATCAATTGCTCGACAGTAATTCGTTCACCCATCGTAATATTTTCTATCATGAGAGAAGCCTCTAGTGAGCACTATGCCCCCCGGGTCTACTTCACATCATATTTTCAGCTCTACACTTTTACTTTATTGCACTTTCCACCTTCAGATCTCACCTTGCAATCAATCGTGAAGGGATTGACAGCCCCTTTGTAGCGTTGGGTGCAAGTTTGCTGTTTTTGCGTAGGTACTTTGGAGACTTGGCTTGATACTCCTACTGGATTGATACCTTGGTTATCAAACTGAGGGAAATACTTACTGCTACTATGCTGCATCACCCTTTCCTCTTCAAGGGAAAAACCAACGCAAGCTCAAGAGGTAGCAAAAGTTCATGCTTCATTTCACCGTTCCAGCGCCAGAGGTGGATCCAGATGAGGAGGAGCCAAATGAGGAGGAAATGAAGAGGCGGAAAGAGGTCCTAGAGAAAAATTCAAGGAGTGGGCACTTAAGAAGATCGCCGATCTATTCAGGGGCTGGAAAATAAGTTTGCACAAGGATTTTATCTTGAAAGATAAGACTCCAGATTTTGATCACGGCTATGAGAAGATTAAAGACTACTGGGCCGAATTTGTGGCGTACAAGAAATCGGAGGACGCCTTGAAAAAGTCTGCAACAGATAAGACGAATGCAGGTAATAAGAAGTACCACCATATTATGGGGCCTGGTGGCTACGGCGTTAAGATGGCTAAGTGGGAAGAACTTGAGGCATCATTTCTGGACAAAAATATCACTCCAGAGCCATTAAGATGGCTTGAACGGTCAAGAAATTGGTTTTACGGGCATGGGGGCTTGTTGGACGCAGAAGGGAAGGCAATATATAACCAAAGACACAAAGATAATCCCCTACCCATCGAGGAGATTAGACGTGCAGTACAGGATGTTGAAGAGGGACGGTTCTTACCTCGTGGAGAGAACAACGAGCTCACACGCGCCCTTGGGAATAAGGAACACAAAGGGCAAGCACGAGGCTTACCAGGCTCCCCGCCGTGGATTCTTGCATTCTTCGAGGAAAGGAAGAGATTTCCCGATAGAAGCCAACAGCGGAGAAAGGAAAAGGAGGCACGTGACAAAGCAGCTGAGGCAGACTAGCTGCATAATATAGAAGAAGCAGTAAAGCGGCTAAAGGAGGATCAAATCGACAGACAACAAGGTAGCGGCCAATCTCAACGGCTCATGATAGAAGGTGCATTGAATCGGAAAAGCAGTGTCGCTTCCACGCAGCTCCAGGATGATGGTGATGATGCACTGACGACGGATCCTCCTCGTCGCTACCTAGTGGATGATATCACAGAGAGCTCACCTTGTGAGCTAAAGGTGAAACTTGCTAACTTAAGGTTGACGGTGGCGGTCGGCATGGCCATACCAATTGGAGGTATTCACTAACATAGCATACACGTACCGGTACGGGGATCCTCTCGTAAAACCTGAGTTAGTCAACGAGCTACCAACAAAAATGCGAAGATTGCACATACATGCAAGCATGTGTTCAACAGGCAAACTGGATATACCTTGAATTTAAAAACGAGCATTTTGGACATGGAGATGGCGTGGTAATGATTGAATTTGATGAATTATTTTAATTATACCAACAAGACGCCCTTGAAAAATCTATCATCAGTGCCTATTATTTGTATGTATTATTAATTTATGTCATTAAGTCTTACTCAGCTCATCTTTCATGTATAATCTTACTCATCACTATATTAATTCTGCAGAATGAAGATTCTCGAATGCAAAAGAGGACAAATCTATGACATTGGGTTCATTGACCCATATTTCATTCATAACCAAAGTCTCGCAACGAATCCCCGCGATACAGAGAATAACTTGGTACAAGGGTTAAGGTTTTCCGGTACCAAAAGGGAAATACTATTTCCTTACAACTTCAGGTGAGTGTTACTACACACATTCTATTTTCGCTTACTCGATGTTATTATAAGTGTATAATTGACTCATTATGTGTGTGAAGGTTCCTCTTTATTTTGTTAATCATTGTACCTGACAAGGGAGAAGTAATAGTCATGGACCCGAAACGCACACTCCTCGATGAATGGACAAACATGCAGGATGCCTCTAGATGTAATTTCAATCATTATGGCACTATATCGGCAACTTCTCGTTCATTTCGTGATAGCAAGGAATTAATGTAGAACTCCTTTATTCATTTCCTTTTCTTGGCAGGGCTTGGAAATGGTTCACCACCAAGGCTCGGGGTGATTGGAAGTCAGAGATTACATTTAAACAAATAGATGTAAGTAACTACTAGCTAGATCTGCGCATCTCTTTATTCTAGTTTCAATACCATTATAATTCTTGATTATGTTTTTGATTGAACTCTCTTCTCATAAAGTGCTTGAGGCATCAACATGGGAACAATTTATGTGGATATTATGTTTGCGAGTTCATTCGCCAGACGACCCATGAGAAGGGCAAAAATCGGGACATAAAAAAATCGAAGTACGATAAACAATACTCACAGCTTTATTTTATTACCGTGAATTGTGTTCGGTTTCATTGATATATGTCACATCCCTGACCCTTAAGCAAGATAGCATTGTGCTCATGTCTTCTTTGCATTTGCATCTAAGAAGTTTCAACAAAAACAACAAAGTGGCAAAGGAAAAACTCAAAACCCTAGCCACCATTTCAATTAAAGGAAATCTCAAACTAGTTCAAAATCAAGGAACCCAAAATGGCCTCAAGAAATGTTCAAACTTTCTGATAAATCATGAAAGTAAATGAGCATTGGGGAAAACTATTTTCTTGACACTTTAAGCATTTTAAATAAATGCAAAAGCCACTAGTTTCAAATTTAAAATTTGAAATCAGAAACTATAATTTTCCAAAAATGTTGAAAACCATGGAAATGAGTGGGGATATTATAACAAATATTTCAGGAGGTCTAAAATAGTTTTTACTTTTTGTTTTGGAGCTGAATTAATTGGCAAATCAATAATTAGCAAAACAAAAAACAAAAAACAAAAAAAATGAAAAAAAAAACTTACCTGTCGCCCAAGCCTGGCCCGGCCCATCTCCCCGCTCGTCCCCTCCCTCGCGCCAGTAGGCAGCAGGAGGTGGCCGCCGCCCCCTCCGGCGCGGCCACGCACCTGCGTGCCTGCCTGGCCGCCGCCTCGCGCTGGCCACGACGGGGATAAGCTCCCCAGAGCCTCCCCTATCCATTCCCCGCCTAGGTTCTCCTCCTCCTCCCGGATCTTCTCCTCCTCCTTGCTGCCGCCATTAGAGCCGAGCTCGAGCTCGAGCTGCCCGTGCCCCTGGCCATAGGTTTCCCTCCCAGAGCACGCCATTAGCTCCGCCTCGTCGCCCTGGTCATCTCTGCAGAAGCCGAAGCTTCCTCGAGCCCTGCAACGCCTGCAACGTTGTCGTCTTCCACCTCCGGCCGCCGGACCTCTCCCGTCGATTCGTCGCCCCCAGGCCTTCCCCGAGCCGTCTAAGCTCTGCTCTGCACTCCCCGTGAGCATGCGGTCGTTTCCCCTAAGTTTCCCCCCTCGATCCCCTCCTCTAGCTCTAGTTTCACCGGAGCCCGACGAGGACCGCCGCTGCCGCTCGTCGCCGGTAGCCCTCCGATGATCAGCTCATCCTTCCGAGGGCACCAGCAGCTCCAGGACGACGCGTAGATGCCGTAGCAGCTAAGAACCGAGCGTAGATCCCCCTAATTCAAAGACCCCGATGGCGCCCGAGCTTCGGCCGCCGCTCCGGCTCGTCGCCGACGCCTCTTCCGGCGACCCTAGCCTCCCAGATGGTCCTGCCAGATCGGCCACTTCGCGAGCATGTTGTAGCTGCCAACCGAGTGCGTTTTGGTGCTGTGCAGCACCATCTAGGTCGCCTCCGGCGAGCCCTCCGCCGCGGGTCTGGTCGCCGGCGACCACCCTCCGGTGGGCGTCGACGTGGCCGACCATTAGGGCGTAATCGCCCTCCCCTCAGTCGCTGCCAGAGGGCCCCACGCCTGGTCAAACCCCAATTAGGGGCTGGTCAGCGCGGGATTAGTCCCAGAGAGGCTGACCAGTGGGGCCCCCTGTCAGGTTTGACCTGAACAGGTCGGCTGACCTGCTGACGTCAGCCTGATGCAATAAATAGAATTTCCAGTATAAAACTAATTCAGGAAATTGCTAAAAATTGTAAAAATCATAGAAATTAATCTGTAACTCCAATGAAAATAATTTATATATGAAAAAGTATCAGAAAAATTCAAGGATTCTGATTATACTATTTTCAACTATGTTTGAAAAAGTTACAGAACCCTAAATTGTGAAATAAGGAATAATTCAATTCTTTTAATCACTTTATAAATGGAATTTGCAAAAATATTCAAATTTCATTATATATGCAATGATCACACACTGCCCTAATTACAAATCAGTACCATAACATGACATTTCATGCATGTTAACATCAAGTTGATCTGAGCATCAGGTCGAATCAATTAAACCGGTATCCAAGAATACCCCGTTTGAATTGCTATTCGAATGTGATTCAAATCAACTCTAAACCTAATACATGTTGAAAATAATAACTTATCACCTTGCATTCTCATGCCATGCTCATGCATCATTTTGAGTGCATATGATTGTTATTGAATGTTGCCATTCATTTCGGTAGGCTCCGCACCCCCGGATTCCACTGAATATCCGTCTAACGGATATCGTTCCTCCTCTGAGCAACAAGGCAAGCAACCCTTTTGATCATCCCGATAACTCATATGTTCTTGCTCCTGCACCTATTTATTGCATTAGGATCAAATGCTTCAACTGCTTTTGCCACGATAGTTGGACCCACTTCCTTTGCATGACTTAACCTTGTCACAGTAAATAGCCGAACCTTGCAACGTAGCATACCTGGTAGTTGCTTGAGCTATGATGTGCCTTATCCTGCTATGCATGCTATGCTTAGAGTTGTGTATGGTCTGTCATCTGGGAGATGAACAGAAATGTGGAATTTGTTCGGTGAGCAAAGGTTGTGTGTTGAACTTGATTTGGTAAAGGTACCGGTGAAAGGCTGTGTAGGAGTACATGGCGGGTTGTTTCATTGGAACCGTCCTTAGGAACTGAGTTCCGTGTATGTAATCCAAGACTAGATACTACCACATGCTGGGCCCTGAAATATGACCCCGCTCGGCCTATTAATCGCGTAGTACTCGGTCCAGGAGTTGCAAGTAGTTTCTGGTGTTTATAGTAATGCTGGAGGCCGTGCATGGTGCTGACCTGAGAGGTGGACCGTGATGCGGTAGGCAGTGGCACGGTGTACCAAGTGGCACCCGGATGGTGGGCTTGGCAACCCTGCGCACATCGTATGAGGCCGTGGAGGAAACCTCGGCCGGACTTCCGTACGGGTTACTCTCAGATAGGCGATAAACCTGGACTAGGTACTAGTGTGGTTAATGGTCGTGGCCGACTCCCTCGCTGGGCTTCCGCTTGAAGGTTGCCGAGGTGCATGACGTGCACATGGCGATAAGTGGCGAGAGCGTGTGTGACGAAGTACACCCCTGCAGGGTTATGATCTATTCGAATAGCCGCGTCCGCGGATATGGACTACTTGGAGACATATGTTGTTCATAGATAACTTCAATGGCTACTCATAAAATTGTCAAGATAAGCGTGAGTGTCGTGGACGGCATTTCCGTATGGAGACGGAATGATTCCATGATAGTGTATTGTTGTGGTGTTAGTGGACTCGTGTGCGATAAATCAAGTTGTCAAAACTACTTTCAAAGTGCAAGTTGTCTAGCCACGAGTCAAATGTTGGCTTCTCGCATGAAACCCCACAATACCTTTTGATACCTTGCATGAGTAGTTAGTTCTCCTAAAGTCTTGTTGAGTACCTTCGTACTCATGTTTGCTTAATAAATGTTGCAGAGGTTGCTAATGACCCTAATGGAGGGTTCTTCGTAGACATCGACGACGACGAGTAGCTGGTGTCCCAGCTACGATCTGGCCCTACGTCGGCTCTGTAGTATAGTCAAGCCATGTGCCTTCTAGTTGCACTGTCTGTACCCAGATAGTTTATAACTCTTCCGCTGGCTTGTGTTTGTATGACTGCTATTATGGGTCGAGAGACCTTAATGTGTAATATTATGTGTGTGGCTCTTCCGAGCCTCTTAAATAAAGGTTGTATGTTTATGGTTATGTTGTGATGCCATCGGAGTATCTATACATATCGGTATGCCATGCGTACGTGTGTCTTACTGGATATGTATGGGGTTCGACTACCTAGTCGTGAACTTTAGTAGCACTCCTTACAAGGAAATGCCCCTTTGTGATCCAACGAGCCATGGTAGTTCGCTACTGCTTCGGACACATTGGTTGACCGGCATGTGGCCTTCTTAGCTGCTGTGTTTGTCCCCTTTGGGGAAATGTCACGCGATGTAATGGAGTCCTTGTAGCTTGCTACGACTCGTCTACGTTCGCTGATGACCGACACCTGCTTTGTTGGGTCATGTATGTCTGTTCTTCTGTGGAACTGCCACTATGGTTTATGACCAGACATGTCGATCCGGGTTCTTTGACATTGGATTGCTAGCGACACCTATCGCATACGTGATTCAAAAGACGCAAACCGTCCCGGCTAAGGTAAGGCTGCAGCCGTGGAGTTAACCGTGCGTGAGACCACAAAGAGATGCGATGTGTTACAGGCTGGATTCCTATGGCTTAGGATCGGGGTCCCGACAATATATATATTGACCCATTCTTTAAATTAGATCGAACGGTTGCGGGACGGACTTCTACGACAGTAACGTGTACGAGCAATTCAAGAGGAAATTGTCGGATTCTTAGATGCAGAGGTCTTAGGTGTGAAGGGAGAATATTATTACCCGTCGATGAGAATGGTATGAAATGTTATAGTGTAAAAGAGACATATGTGCATATGTGTAACTCGTCTCTACATTTTGTAATATGTTCGACAAAGCACGACGGGTGAGATGGTATAATATATTCGTGACGATGATGTGCAATATAGTTGTTTTTTAATGGTTGTGTATGTACCATCCAATTTAATGCAAAATAAGAATTAAAAAGTGTCCTAAACAAATAAATGGGAAAACGGGGGCAGCAAAATACCCCATCCAATTTAGTGCAAAACCCTAAACCCTAAAAATTGCTCAAAAAAACAGCGAAGAAATAGACTCGGTTCGTAATACGAACCGGGACTAATACCCCTCCTCCCCCTCGCTCCCAGCCCGCCACGTGGAAGGTCTTTAGCCCCAGTTCGGGGCCGAACCGGGGCTAGCATTAGTCCCTGTTCGCGAACCGGGACTAATGGCCCAACTGAACCGGGGCTAAAGGCCCTTTTTCTACTAGTGCATGTTTGAAGTAAAAAATAAAGAACGAAGAAAGATGAACGAAAGATCATCCATTAGTCTTTATTGATGATAGAAGTGGGGTATTTATACCCAGTCAAAAATACACATGTTGCTTGGGAGTCAAGTAAACTTGAAGTTACTTAAGAGTCAAGTTATTATATAATTGTCTTTAGAGTCAATAAGTGCATGGTTGCTTAAGGAGTAAGTAACCTATCTAAGAATTAAGTTAATCCTAATTAGTTTAACTAATAAGTAACTAATCTATTATTAACATACATAACGTTATTATTGTATGTGTTGCATTGTTTCTCGGTCAAGTCGGCACTAGTGGAAAACGGGCCTTTAGCCTGGACCCTTTAGTCCTGGCCTCCCTCTAGGCCGGGACTAAAGGACCGGCCACGTCGCCCCAAATCACAATGCCGCCCACGAGGCTTTGGTCCCGGCCCGTAAGGAGCCTTTAGTCCCGGCTTGTGTCTCAAACCGGGACTAAAGGGCTACGTGGTGTGCAGCCCACATGTGCGCCACCTTTAGTCCCGGTTTGTGTCTCAAACCGGGACTAAAGTCATCTGCCTATATATATTGGCCACAGCCCCCCTCTCCCCTCTTCCTTGCATTTTTCTTGGAAGGAAGAGTGTGGGTGTGTGCTAGCTCTCCATTTTTCTTGGATGCACTAGAGGTGTTTGTTGAAATGTGTGTTAGAGCGATGCCGCTTTAGTTCACCGAACACAACTACGATATGAGATGCCCGAGCCACGCTTAAACCTCTTCCTCTTTATTTCTACTTATTCTAAAAGATTAGCAACTATATTTCCTCGTTTAGACCGTGCGGTACTAATTTTTAGGATCGTGATTGTATTTGATATACTGTCGTATAACGCAGATGAGCCATCCATGGATGTACGGTGATCGACGCACAGCCGCTTACAGAGAAGGCGCATTCTTTTCGAGATGCAGCCGATGCGAACAGGCATGGTGGTGGCTATATGTTTTGTTCATGTGTTGAATGTCGGAATGAGAAGGATTACACTTCCTCAAGAGTCATTCAGAGCCACCTGCTTCGGTCCGGTTTTATGTCGAGCTATAATGTTTGGACCAAGCACGGAGAAAGAGGGGTTATGATGGAAGACGACGATGAAGAAGAAGAGAACGATGATGACAACTACCGATCTATGTTCCCTGAGTATGCTGATACCGCAATGGAAGACAATGAAGAAGAAGATCAGGATGAAGAACGGGAACAAGATGAGCCCGCTGATGATCTTGGCCAGGTCATTTCTAATGCACAGCGAGGTTGCGACATAGAAAACGAGAGGTTGTAGTTCGAGCAGATGTTACACGACCACAACAAATTGTTGTACCCAACTTGTGAAGATGGCCACAAGAAGCTGGGTAGCACACTGGAATTGCTGAAGTGGAAGGCAGAGACCGATGTGACTGACTCGTCAATCAAAAAGTTGCTGGTACTGATGAAGAAGATGCTTCCAAGAAAGAACGAATTGCCCGCCAGCACGTACGAAGCAAAGAAGCTTGTGTGCCCTCTAGGATTAGATGTGCAGAAGATACATGCATGCCCTAATGACTACATCCTCTACCACGGTGAGAAGTACGAGAATATGGATAAATGCCCGGTATGCACTGCATTGCGGTATAAGATCAGAAAAGATGACCCTGGTGATATTAAGGGCGAGCCACCCAGGAAGAGGGTTCCTGCAAGGTGATGTGGTATGCTCCTATAATACCACGGTTGAAACGTCTGTTCAGAAATAAAGATCATGTGAAGTTGTTGTGATGGCGCATGGAAGATCGTATGAAAGACGATAAGTTGAGGCACACCGCTGATGGTCGGCAGTGGAGAAAAATTGAGAGAGAGTTCCCGAGATTTGCATGTGACGCAAGGAACTTATGGTTTGGTCTGAGTACAGATGGCATGAATCCTTTTGGGGAGCAGAGTTGCAGTCGCAGCACCTGGCCCATTACTCTATGTATCTACAACCTTCCTCCTTGGTTGTGCATGAAGCGGAAGTTCATTATGATGCCAGTGCTTATCCAAGGTCCAAAGCAACCCGGCAACGATATTGATGTGTACCTAAGGCCATTAGTTGATGAAAATTTACAGCTGTGGCCGAACCAGGTGTACGTGTGTGGGACGGGCACAAACAAGAGGAATTTGACCTTCGAGCGTTGCTTTTCGTAACCATCAATGATTGGCCTGCTCTTAGTAACATTTCAGGACAGTCAAACAAGGGATACAATGCATGCACGCACTGTTTGGATCAGACAGAAAGTATATATCTGGACAAATGTAGGAAGAATGTGTACCCGTACAATCGTCGTTTTCTTCCGCCGAAGCATCCCTTAAAGAAAAAGGCAAGCATTTCAATGGCAAGGCAGAACCCCGGGGGAAGCCTGTCATCCGTACTAGTGCTGAAGTATTTGATATGGTCAAAGATTTAAAAGTAATCTTTGGAAATGGTCCTCGCAGCCAACCTGTTCCTAACGGCCCTGATAAGCGCGTACCCATGTGGAAGAAGAAATCTATATTTTGGGAGCTACCCTACTGGGAAGTCCATGAGGTCCGCTCGGCAATCGACGTAATGCACCTGACGAAGAATCTCTACGTGAATATTCTAGGCTTCCTGGGCTTGTATGGGAAGTCAAAAGATACACCGGAAGCACGGGAGGACCAGGAACGTCATAAAGGAAGAGATGGCATGCATCCAGGGCAGTTTCAAGGGCGTGCCAGCTACGCTCTTACTAAGGAAGAGAAGGAAATCTTCTTTGATGTCCTTTTCAGTATCAGTGTCCCGAATGGCTTCTCGTGAATATAAAGGGAATCGTAAATATGAAAGACAAAAAATTCCAAAACCTGAAGTCTCATGACTGCCACGTGCTTATGACGCAATTGCTTCCGGTTGCATTGAGGGGAATTCTACCGAAAAATGTTCGCTTGGCAATTGTGAAGGTATGTGCATTCCTCAATGCAATTTCTCAGAAGGTAATCGATCGAGAAAGTCTATCAGGGTTACAGATTGATGTGGTCCAATGTCTGGTCAGCTTTGAGTTGTTGTTCCCGCCATCCTTCTTCAATATAATGACACACCTCCTAGTTCACCTAGTCGAAGAGATTAGAATTCTTGGTCCTGTGTTTCTACACAATATGTTCCCCTTCAAGAGGTTCATGGGAGTCTTAAAGAAATATGTTCGTAACCGTGCTAGGCCAGAAGGAAGCATCTCCAAGGGCTATGGAACAGAGGAGGTCATTGAGTTTTGTGTGGACTTTCTTCCTGACCTTAAGCCGATTGGTGTTCCTGAATCTCGGTATGAGGGTACCTGACAGGAAAAGGCACACTAGGAAGGAAAGAAAAAGTATGTATGGACGGGCATTCTTTCTCTCAAGCACACTACATAGTTCTACACAATTCCACCGTGGTGGCTCCGTATATCGTGAGACACAAGAATATTCTACGCTCCGAAAAACCGGGGCAGGCTGACTCTTGGATTAAAGGGGAACACGAGAAGACTTTCGGCAGTTGGTTTCATGAAATTCCGCCCTTCAAAGTGAAAACTGACCCAAGCATCCTACTCAATGATGACGATTCTCCATGGCTACGACCCAGACGAAAACAGAAATAATAGATAGGAATATTGGTGCAATAATGTGATGATGTATTAAACCTTTTATGTAACGCATGTATGGAATGTACTAAACCTTTTAGTTTTGAATTATTTATTCAATTTCAAACACTTTTCATTATCATAGTTTTGTCAAATTCTCAAACTTCGAAAGAGATTGTCCGTTTTGTACACGAAGTGCATCCAGTTTTTGTCATAGCCCTCTCAACTTTTTAACACATGCTATGTGGGTGAAATGATGATAGCATGCCAACTTTCAACATTTTCAGAGTTCATTTGTAGTGCTTTTCAATTTTAGGGTCAACTAGCCCAAAAAAACAAAACTAAATGCACGAAAAATACCAAATTAAGTCAGAAATTGTTGAAAATTTGTGATGTGCCTTTGAATGGTGCATTTTAAACACACAAAATGTATGGAGTTCAAATAAGTTCAAAAAATGAAATCCCTTTGTAATAGATGAGTTCTCGTTCAAAATCCTCATACTTCGAGAGAGATTGTCTGTTTTGTACACGAAGTGCATCCAGTTTTTGTCGTAACCCTCTCCACTTTTTAGCACATGCTATGTGGGTGAAATGATGATACCATGCCAACATTCTACATTTTCAGAGTTCATTTGTAGTGCTTTTCAATTTTAGGGTCAACTAGCTCAAAAAAATAAGTAAATGCACGAAAAATACCAAATGAAGTCAGAAATTGTTGAAATTTCGTGATGTGCCTTTGAATGGTGCATTTTGAACACACAAAAATTATAGAGTTTAAATAAGTTCAAAAAAATGAAATCCCTTTGTAAGAGATGAGTTCTCGTTCGAAACCCTCATACTTCGAGAGAGATTGTCCGTTTTGTACACGAAGTGCATCCAGTTTTTGTCGCAGCCCTCTCAACTTTTTAACACATGCTATGTGGGTGAAATGATGATAGCATGCCAACTTTCAACATTTTCAGAGTTCATTTGTAGTGCTTTTCAATTTTAGGGTCAACTAGCCCAAAAAAACAAAAGTAAATGCACAAAAAATACCAAATTAAGTCAGAAATTGTTGAAAATTTGCGATGTGCCTTTGAATGGTGCATTTTAAACACACAAAAAGTATGGAGTTCAAATAAGTTCAAAAAATTCAATCCCTTTGTAAGAGATGACTTCCCGTTCGAAACCCTGATACTTCGAGAGAGATTGTCCGTTTTGTACACGAAGTGCATCCAGTTTTTGTCGTAGCCCTCTCAACTTTTTAACACATGCTATGTGGGTGAAATTATGATATCATGCCAACTTTCAACAATTTCAGAGTTCATTTGTAGTGCTTTTCAATTTTAGGGTCAACTAGCTCAAAAAAATAAGTAAATGCACGAAAAATACCAAATGAAGTCAGAAATTGTTGAAATTTTGTGATGTGCCATTGAATGGTGCATTTTGAACACACAAAAAGTATGGAGTTCAAATAAGTTCAAAAAATGAAATCCCTTTGTAAGAGATGAGTTCTCGTTCGAAACCATGATACTTCGAGAGAGATTGTCCGTTTTGTACACGAAGTGCATCCAGTTTTTGCCGTAGCCCTCTCAACTTTCTAACACATGCTATGTGGGTGAAATGATGATAGCATGCCAACTTTCAACATTTTCAGAGTTCATTTGTAGTACTTTTAAACTTTAGGGTCAACTAGCCCAAAAAAACAAAAGTAAATGCACGAAAAATACCAAATTAAGTCAGAAATTGTTGAAAATTTGTGATGTGCCTTTGAATGGTGCATTTTAAACACACAAAAAGTATGGATTTCAAATAATTTCAAAAAATGAAATCCCTTTGTAAGAGATGAGTTCTCGTTCAAAACCCTCATACTTCGAGAGAGATTGTCCGTTTTGTACACGAAGTGCATCCAGTTTTTGTCGTAGCCCTCTCAACTTTTAAACACATGCTATATGGTTGAAATGGTGATATCATGCCAACTTTCAACATTTTCAGAGTTCATTTGTAGTGCTTTTCAATTTTAGGCTCAACTAGCTCAAAAAAAATAACTAAATGCACGAAAAATACCAAATGAAGTCACAAATTGTTGAAATTTTGTGATGTGCCTTTGAATGGTCCATTTTGAACACACAAAAAGTATGGAGTTTAAATAAGTTCAAAAAATGAAATCCCTTTGTAATAGATGACTTCTCGTTCGAAACCCTCATACTTCGAGAGAGATTGTCCGTTTTGTACACGAAGTGCATCCAGTTTTTGTCATAGCCCTCTCAACTTTTTAACACATGCTATGTGGGTGAAATGATGATATCATGCCAACTTTCAACATTTTCAGAGTTCATTTGTAGTGCTTTTCAATTTAAGGTCAACTAGATAGAAAAAAAAGTAAATGCACGAAAAATACCAAATGAAGTCAGAAATTGTTGAAATTTTGTGATGTGCCTTTGAATGGTGCATTTTGAACACACAATAAGTATAGAGTTTAAATAAGTTCAAAAAAATGAAATCCCTTTGTAAGAGATGAGTTCTCGTTCGAAACCCTGATACTTCGAGAGAGATTGTCCGTTTTGTACACGAAGTGCATCCAGTTTTTGTCGTAGCCCTCTCAACTTTTTAACACATGCTATGTGGGTGAAATTATGATATCATGCCAACTTTCAACATTGTCAGAGTTCATTTGTAGTGCTTTTCAATTTTAGGGTCAACTAGCTCAAAAAAATAAGTAAATGCACGAAAAATACCAAATGAAGTCAGAAATTGTTGAAATTTTGTGATGTGCCTTTGAATGGTGCATTTTGAACACACAAAAAGTATGGAGTTCAAATAAGTTCAAAAAATGAAATCCCTTTGTAAGAGATGAGTTCTCGTTCGAAACCATGATACTTCGAGAGAGATTGTCCATTTTGTACACGAAGTGCATCCAGTTTTGGCCGTAGCCCTCTCAACTTTTTAACACATGCTATGTGGGTTAAATGATGATAGCATGCCAACTTTCAACATTTTTAGAGTTCATTTGTAGTGCTTTTAAACTTTAGGGTCAACTAGCCCAAATAAACAAAAGTAAATGCACGAAAAATACCAAATTAAGTCAGAAATTGTTGAAAATTGGTGATGTGCCTTTGAATAGTGCATTTTAAACACACAAAAAGTATGGATTTCAAATAAGTTCAAAAAATGAAATCCCTTTGTAAGAGATGAGTTCTCGTTCGAAACCCTCATACTTCGAGAGAGATTGTCCGTTTTGTACACGAAGTGCATCCAGTTTTTGTCGTAGCCCTCTCAACTTTTTAACACATGCTATGTGGTTGAAATGATGATATCATGCCAACTTTCAACATTTTCATAGTTCATTTGTAGTGCTTTTCAATTTTAGGGTCAACTAGCTCAAAAAAAATAAGTAAATGCACGAAAAATACCAAATGAAGTCACAAATTGTTGAAATTTTGTGATGTGCCTTTGAATGGTGCATTTTGAACACACAAGAAGTATGGAGTTTAAATAAGTTCAAAAAATGAAATCCCTTTGTAATAGATGAGTTCTCGTTCGAAACTTTCATACTTCGAGAGAGATTGTCCGTTTTGTACACGAAGTGCATCCAGTTTTTGTCATAGCCCTCTCAACTTTTTAACACATGCTATGTGGGTGAAATGATGATATCATGCCAACTTTCAACATTTTCAGAGTTCATTTGTAGTGCTTTTCAATTTAAGGTCAACTAGCTAGAAAAAAATAAGTAAATGCACGAAAAATACCAAATGAAGTCAGAAATTGTTGAAAATTTGTGATGTGCCTTTGAATGGTGCATTTTGAACACACAATAAGTATAGAGTTTAAATAAGTTCAAAAAAATGAAATCCCTTTGTAAGAGATGAGTTCTCGTTCGAAACCTTGATACTTCGAGAGAGATTGTCCGTTTTGTACACGAAGTGCATCCAGTTTTTGTCGTAGCCCTCTCAACTTTTTAACACATGCTATGTGGGTGAAATGATGATAGCATGCCAACTTTCAACATTTTCAGAGTTCATTTGTAGTGTTTTTCAATTTTAGGGTCAACTAGCCCAAAAAAACAAAAGTAAATGCACGTTTTGTACATAGTTTTTAATTGAAAATAACAAAATAGTTAATAGTTTGGATAGTGAAAATAATTAATTTTGAAAATAGAAAATAGTTTTGAATTATTTATTCAATTTCAAACACTTTTCATTTTCATAGTTTTGTCAAATTCTCAAATATGCAAAAAGAATTTTAATAAACATAGTTTTTAATTGAAAATAAAAAAATAGTTAATAGTTTGGATAGTCAAAATAATTAATTTTGGAAATAGAAAATAGTTTTGAATTATTCATTCAATTTCAAACACTTTTCATTTTCATAGTTTTGTCAAATTCTCAAATATGCAAAAAGAATTTTAATAAACATAGTTTTCAATTGAAAATAACAAAATAGTTAATAGTTTGGATAGTCAAAATAATTAATTTTGAAAATGGAAAATAGTTTTGAATTATTTATTCAATTTCAAACACTTTTCATTTTCATAGTTTTGTCAAATTCTCAAATATGCAAAAAGAATTTTTAATAAACATAGTTTTTAATTGAAAATAACAAAATAGTTAATATTTTGGATAGTCAAAATAATTAATTTTGAAAATAGAAAAAAATTGAAACTATATGAGAATTTATAGAGAAAATTCAACCTAAATTCAAAGTGACCTCACTTTGAATTTAGGTTGAATTTTCTCCATAATTTCAAATCTAGTTTCAATTTTTAAATTTACAATCTGTTTAGTCCCGTAAGCCTGCTTTCGAGAGGAGCTCGACACGGTTGGGACAACGGGGCTTATAAACCAGTGGCGGCTCCTCTCGACAAGCGAGGTGGGACTAAACTTTGGAATGCCGCCAGCCCAAGCCTTTAGTCCCGGTTCGTGGCACGAACCGGGACTAAAGACCACCTTTAGTCCCGGGTGGAGCCACGACCCGGGACTAAAGCCCCTCGCCTGCCGCCTGCCGAAAAGGGGTCTTTACCCCCGGGTCGTGGCTAGACCTGGGACTAAAGGGGTCTTTGGTCCCGGCTCGAGCCCCGACCCGGGACTAAAGGCCCGTGATTCCCGCCTTTTGGTCTGCTGAAAAAGGGTCTTTAGTCTCGGGTCGTGGCTCCACCCGGGACTAAAGGGTGTCTTTAGTCCCGGTTCGAGCCCCGAACCGGGACAAAAGATCCTACTATATATACGGCCCCGACGAAAATCCAAATCCAAACACCCATTTCGTTCTATTCTTCCTCTCGCTCGCCTCTCCTGCCCGGCGCAGCACCGGACGAACTGCTCGACGCCGCCAGGCTGCTCGCCGTCGGCGTCGCCCTGCCGTCCTCCTCGCCGTCGGCCTGCCGCCCTCCTCGCCGGCGCCGGACCCCCTCCCCTCCCACTCCGGTAAGCCCCCCGCCCCCTCCTCCCCATGCCGAACATGAAGGACGAGCCGCCGGCGCCCGTCGGCGGGGACGCCACCGCCGCCGTCGTGCCGGTGAGGAGGACAAGTAGAAGAAGAGGAGGAGGAGAAGTAGAAGAAGAGGAGGAAGAGTAGAAGAAGAGGAGAAGAAAAGGAAGAAGAAGAGGAGGAGAAGAAGATTTTTTTTGTCATTTAATTCCTATTGTTATTAGGTTTGTGCTAGATTATTAGGGTTACTAATATTTAGATTTAGGTTAGGGTTACAAGAAGAAGAAAGATGAACAAAAATAAGAAAATAAGATTAGGAAAAAGGAAAATAAGAAGAGGAGGAGAAGAAAAGAAGAAAAAGGAGAATAAGAAGAGGAGGAGAGGAGAAGAAGAGGAAAAATAGAAGAAGAGGAGAAGTAGCAGAAGAGAAGTTGAAGAAAAATAGGAGAAGAAGAAGCGGAGAAGAAAATAAGAAAGAAGAAGAAGTAGAAGAAGACATTTCTACGTATATAGATGCTTAACTAGTGTTTTTTAGATTATTGCTTAATTTTGCTATTGTATATGCTTAAGTGTTATTTGTAGAATATTTGGTGAATTTAGGGTTAGGTAGGTTAGTGTTAAATAGGTTATTTGTGTTATTTTTGTGTTATTTAAATTTGTGTTATTAGGGTTAGGTAGTTAGTGTTAATTAATAGGTTATTGTCAATATATAGTTGAACTAGTTGATTTAATAAAACTTTTGTCAATATATAGTTGAACTAGTTGATTTAATAAAACTACTTTATTTTACTATATATACAATTAGTTTATTTTTAGCAAGAAAATTAATAGAACTAGTTTATTTTTTTAGTTCATTTTATGATGCCTATCCCGCATCCTCGTCGTCGACTCGGCGGAGGACACCTGCTTGATTAGAGGGGCCATGTCCGGGACTGGGCTCCGCCCGGCTGGTATTGGGAGGTCCTACCTTCCGGGAGGCGTAGGTTGGTGAGGAGCCAGCCCGTTGTTGACCCGATCCTTGTTCGGTGGCGGTCGCGTGGGCCAGTGACGGTGCCGAGGCTTCCGGACACCGCGGAGGTGGTATGTCACCGTGTCAGCGAGGAGGATGAGCACGTCCGTCGCTACATGGTTGAGTTGGAGGCAGGTTCGACCATACCTGGCAGGTTCTTCAGGGATCTCACTGGAGCTATGATCCTGTGATGGTTCCTTCTCTTTGGGTGTCCACCACCCGCGACGATACCCGTTGGGCGCTATGATTCTAGTTGTATTAGTGATGCTATATGTATGATAGTATTCGAGGAGTATTAGTGATAATATTCGACGATGTACGGACACAAGAGATGATGTAGTTTTGCTTATAATTGAATGCATGCTAATTTGGATACTACTTTATTTTACGATTTGGTTTTGCTTATTGAATGTTCAAATTGGAAAATCCACG
Organism: Hordeum vulgare subsp. vulgare; assembly: GCF_904849725.1. Lineage (NCBI taxonomy): Eukaryota > Viridiplantae > Streptophyta > Magnoliopsida > Poales > Poaceae > Hordeum > Hordeum vulgare. Next base: position 460,444,110 of record NC_058521.1, read on the forward strand.
ACCCGGGACTAAAGTTGTTTTGGAACGGAGTTCCTGATAGAATAATTCTTTTTTGGTACAAAGTTCAACAAAGTCCTTTGACACTAGACAATGTGACATATAGAAGGGTGGATGAGATCAGAAAAATAGGATCATTTTCTACACATCTAGAATGTCGCCATTTTGTTAAATCCTTAAAGGTTAAGAGAATCTGTTAGACATATTTTAGAGTTTAGGTTCTAGGCAAGACCCGGGACTAAAGGTCCTCCTATATAAAACGACACTTCGAAGTTTCCAACCCCTCTTATATAGTTTGTTAGTTTATTAGTTAATCTAATGTCCGTTTTTTGCAGAACTATGGATCCACATATCAGGAACCTCGAAGAGGAAGAACTTCTCGAAGATATAATCAAAGACGGCCCCGACGTTGAACCAGCTAAATCTCCGTCGTTATATCTAAACCCCTCCGGATATGGAATGAAGGTCGACCGACACGAAGATGAAGCCGATGGGGCAGGAGATAGGTCCAATGACGGAGAAGGTGATAGCTCCACTGATGAAGAAGCCGGTGGAGAAATAATAAAGTCCAGCGAGGTATACATATGAAGTTCGACAATCACTTGTAATATGTGCAAAATATTGGAGATAGCTCTATATTGTATACATATACATTCATTTGATGAATGTTTCTCCCTCTTAGGCCTCCACATCGAGCAAAGCTACGAAACGAGGCCCGACTAAAAAGTTGGATGCACGGACGCATTACACCTTTGAGGTGATATTGCCTACGGGAGAACCCAAGCTTCCTAAGAATGATGCTGACACATTCAAGAAGCAATGCGGAGTTCTCGTTAGGGATCACGTCCCGATCAGCGTTCGGGAGTGGAACAAGCGCAAAGGGGCAGCCGATAGTGACTATGTCGCCGAAAGGTACAAAGATAATCTTTGGAATGATCTCATGTCACATTTCAACCTGCCAGAATGTGAGAATGAAGACGCCGCAAAAAAACTGAGGGCCAAAGTCAAGCAGTGGACTCTAAAGAAGATGGCCGAACTATTCCGTAGCTGGAAGAAGAAGCTATGGAAAAACTATCGGAAGACAAAGAAAGTGCCAGTATTCGAGGGGTATCTAGCCAAGCAGGCGAATCACTAGAAGGCATTTCAAGAGTACAAGGAGTCAGAAGATGCTAAGGCATTATCAGAAAAGAACAAGAAAAAGGCCGACAAGAAGAAATATCACCACAGGCTGGGGCCAGGGGGCTATGAGACTGCCATCCCAAAGTGGGATAAGAAAGAGCAAGATCTGCTAGCTAAAGGCATCATACCTGAAACACTCCGTGACGAGTGGGAATTGAGAGCAAGAAATTGGTACCTTGCGCATGGTGGTTCGTACGACCAAGAAACAGGGGACCTCATCTGCAGTGATGGTCTTAGGATACCCAGGGAGAATTGGAAAAAGATAGTGAAAGAAATTAAGGAGGGAAAAAGATAGTTCACTGCAGATAGAGAGAAAGATTTGCTCACACTGGTCCTCGGCAATGACGAACATGGAGGACGAACGCGAGGCTTCGGTCCTTCTTACCCGTGGTGGCTTGGGTTTGCCGGAGACCAAGACACTTACAGAAGCCGAGCGAGAGCAAAGAAGCGACAGCAGGATGAGGAGAATGACAAGTTCAACCAGTTGCTTGCCAGGATTAACGAGCAACAGAAGGAGATTGATGAGCTTAGAGGAGTAGCGCGCCAGGAAGATCATGCACTCGATATTACCGGCGCCCCATCAAAGTGGAAAAGCAGCGTGGCTGAATCTGAGGCCCCGCCCAACGATGCACGAAGAATGATAGAGGGCGGTCCCGGCTACCCCGTGAATGGAATCAAGGAGTCAACATCATGTGAACTCCATCAGAAATTCAAGAACAAATCCATGAAGGTGGCCGTCGGACAAGCTTTACCTTCTGGCCCTGATGCACGCTGGCATGGCCGTGCGATTCCAGCTGGCTTTGCTAAAGTCGGGGTGGATGAAATCATGGCGGGGTTTCATGATATGGAGCTCGACATAGCTGGACCCGAAGATGAGAGGACACTCGGAGAAGTACTGGGTGGAGTCATCCTATGGGACAAGAACTACATCAAGCTTCGAGGCTCGTCCCCAAGGACAACACCGCCTCCGAGTCGTCGCAGGTCACCTACACCTCCATCACCTCCAAGCCCTCCACATGACGACGGCTAGCACAACACGAGTCCATCTCGATCACCGCCGCCGGACTTGGGTCGTCCGTCTCCGCCGCCGCCCGCTACGGTTACTAAGCGGAAGCGTGCCAGCAAGAATGCTCCGTCGATGATTTCTAAGCGACGGAGCTCCCCAAAGCGCAAACTGTCGCCCCTCCCAAAGGTACCTCATGCTAATCTTCCTATCAGACCTTATGATCATACCGCCGAGGAAAATGCCAGGATAGCAAAGGAACATTATGATGCGCAGATGAAAAAGAAGGAACCCAAGCCCCGCCCGGAATACACCGAGAAGCAAATAGCATATGCAAAATACTTCACAACGCTTCCATCACAGTATGACTTCCACCATAAGCCTGATGACTATACAGGCACATTGTAGAAGGAAGGGAAAAAGAGCAGATCACGTGCAAGTGCAAGTGGGAGCAAATCAAGTTCAACTACAAGCAAAAAAAGATCAGACGTTCCTCAGCTTGGACAACAGGCCAAAAAGTCTATCCCACCCCTCAGGGTGTTACCTAAGAATGTTCCCCCTCTAGTGCAGGGGCAAGATTTGGAATTAGCAAAGAAGTGGGCGGATGAATGGGGTATCCCGGTTGAAGACGTTCTGGCTTCCCAAGACGACAGGTTACCCAAGGCTGTGGTAGCCCCTAAGCCACAGTTTGTCATGGGAGCGCCTTTCGTCAGCAAAGATGATCTCCCAACAAATATGCGTTACTTGCATACATGGTACTTAAGTGAATCAAAGAATGAGAGAACGATGATAGTGGTGCGTGTCCCACGGGAGTACTACGGCCGCCCCAAAGAAATCCATATCGACTTTGATGAACTCTTCCAGATGTACAATGTCGACGCCCTCGACAAATCGCTTATGAGTTGCTATTGTGTGTAAGTTTTTCAATTCGTTGTCTACATATAACGTGTTTAGTTATTTCAATTCATTGTCTACATATAACTTGTACTCTCTTATGCAGAATGAAGATTCTGGAATGTAAAAGTAGGAACATCCTAAATATTGGGTTTATTGACCCAGATAAAATACATATAGCGACGCTAACTGATAAACCCAAGGAGACGGAGGAAAACCTTCTAAGGTTTCTAACAGATCAAAATTTCTGTGACCACATACTGTTTCCATACAACTTCAGGTGAGGGTCTTTACTCTGTTGTGTCTATTCACTTATAAGTGTAATTGATAAGTTACTCACACACACACACACACACACACACACACACACACACATATATATATATATATATATATATATATATATATATATATATATATATATATACAGCTACCATTGGATTCTGTTGGACATTCAAATTGATATGGGAAGAGTTGATGCCTTCGACCCATTATCGAGACCCTTGGAACAGTTCCAAAGCCTGCAGGACATGCTCCAAGGGTAATTTCAATCATTCTTGCGCTCTACCGGTCTCTTTCGATGATTTTCTGATATATCAATTAATGAAAAACTTAGCAAATCATTTTCCTTGTCGGGCAGGGTTTGGAAGCGGTTCAAGTGCGTGACTCCCGGTATCGAGCATGAGAAGCTGACCTTTAGAGCGGCTCAGGTAAGTAGTAGTATGATATACTTCTATTTTCAATACATTTATGATGCTAGATTATTATTTTGATTATATATATTCTATTCTCGTAAAGTGCGACCAGCAGCCACGGGGGACGCATCTATGCGGATACTATGTTTGCGAGACCATTCGCACGTTTACCTCTGAGCACAAGGATCACAGATACGACGTAAGCAATGAACATTCACACCTCTATTTTTACCCGTCATTCATTGTTATCATGATTGATATTCATATTCATCTCCTCTTCTTATATAGTACACGGCCATGAGGTACAGGTCCTACCAGAGCAACGCGCGATTGCTGTTGCAGAGGAGCTTGCGACCTTTCTGAGGACGGAAGCTATAGATGACAAAGGATGATTTAGTGTAGCTAGGGGCCATTACTGATGTTGGTCCATGTAATCGAATAGACGGGCTCTAGTCCCGATAATTCAGATATCCATATAATTGTATATATATGCTCGCTTGTAAGATAAGTTAATCTTATATATATGCATAAACATGTATATTTAGAATTATATGAAAACTAATTCCCGAACACCAAACGAGGCATCACGTTAATCTCCCGAACACCTAAACCCTAAAACCCTAAAATAAACAAAATCTGCAGAAACTCTTTAGTCCCGGTCCGTGTTAAGACCCGGGACTAAAGGGCCTACCCGTGAGGACGCTCCGGGGTGCCCACGTGGAGCACCTTTGGTCCCGGCTTGGAACAGGGTCGGGACTAAAGGTTAGGCCTTTAGTCCCGCCCCTTTGGTCCCAGTTGGTGAACCGGGACTAAAGCCCGTTACGGGCCGGGACTATAGGCCCTGTCCCCACTAGTGCGTTCTAAAGACCATGGGTTTTGTAACTAAAATTGTGGTTTAATTATTATTTTTCTCGAACAGACAAGTATGTGTGTTTGGCATCCTTGTTTACTGGTTTAGAATGACAAGATTTTAACTCCGCTATAATTATCCTAGAATATACTGCTATCGTGTTGTGTGTGGTATATATAATCCTCAATGAAGTCTCTACAAAAAATTAGGGTGAGTTTTATAAAAAATAAATTAACCTGTTATCGCTCCTTGGGAGTTGAATTGGTAGTTCTTTTTTGCGGGTGGAAATGGCAATTGTGCAGGAATGAAAGGAGGGATTTTTTTCACTATTTTCCTTGCGCACACCTGAAAAGTAATTTTGCATTGATGCATCGATTTATCAAAGTGGACATTCTTTGTTACTAAAATCCATACTGTGGTCTTCCACTAGCTATGCCGTAATTAACATTATATCTTTTTTGCAGACCAATGAGACGCCTACCAAATAAACAAAATGATAGCCCTCCCACGAGAAAACAAGGAAACAATAGAAAGAAAAATATGTTGACCTTCTCACCCGGTATTTTGATCATCTACGCTCGAAACAAGCTTGTGAAAGACCAAAGCAAGGAACTCGCCTCCACTCCACGTCTCCACCACTGCATCCGTGAGACCAATTCATAGTATTGCAAAATAAAGACTATGGCCAGCACCACCTCTTCGTCGAGCAACGTCACCATTGTCTCGCTCCACCATCCACCACCGTGAGTTGGCTGTCTCGATGGTCGCCCGCCTCGTCTTCCTTTAAGAGGTGCCCGGTCGCCTCCCTTGTGCAGCCGACAAGGACAGGTGTCAGTGTCAAAACTGGTTGATCTTAAGTAGGAGTCCAAACTGGAGATCTCGGGTCGATGGGTAACAAGGGACAAAGGAAATGACGTTTACCTAAGTTCGGGCCCTCTTGATACAGGTTAAATCCTAAGACTTGCTCATATTGTATTGATGAAGTAGTACAAAGTACAATGTTGATCTACCTCGAGATCGATTGTCGTGGTCTAAAATCCTAATCGTAATGACCTTAATGTGTCTCAATATGAAACTTTCTATCGACTAGCCTGGCCTCGGCTTATATAATACACTAGAGGCCTACAGTTACAAGAGTCCTAGTCGGCTACGTCGGTGTAAAGGAGTCCTTGTCTTGATCAGTAAGTCTTGTGGAATCTTCCTCATATCTGTCATCGGCTACCCGAAGTGGCCGAGGAGTCTGGCCCGTAAAGATACGCCGGGGGCCCAAGGACCCCTTAGTTCTAGACTCTCTCAGTAGCCCCCAAACTGGCCACCAATGTCGTAGTCTTGAACCTCAGCGTCTTCACGCGTCCAATGTCTTCGGCTTGCGGGGCGAGTTCTTCTCCCCATTTATGTTCGGCCATCACCAGTTCAACATCGATGACTTCCCGATTTCTGAGCATAGGTCTTCAAGTTGGTAAAGATCCTCGCTTCTTCTGAACTGTTCTTCATCTTCGGTCGTCAGTCTTGAAACTGGTTCAACAAATCTTTCCATCACTGATCTTGAGGATCGTCGAGCTAAATCCGAAGAGTTTACACGTCGGGTATTCGAGGAGCCCCTTTAAGTTATCAGACTTTATTAATGCGTTGTAACTTTTCACGCCACACCTTGGGTTTGAAATGTTTCCCGTGCGACGGTATCCTCTTGCGTTCGACCTCCAACGTCGAACTGCATCCGAGGCATCCTCTTGTGTCGGAGCTCCAATGTCGGACTTGTCCTCTATGGGGACAACCACTTGCATCCGAGCTTTATGTCGGACTGCTTCAGAAGTGGCGTATCACCTCGACCATGGGATGATTTTTTTGGATTTTTCCAATCGATGCAGTTTATTCTCTACCGAGATGTATAGCCCTCAAGGTGCGTGTCGGTCGAAAACCCGAATGCACATGACGGATAAAAACCTCTGATCCCTGTAGCCCTTGAGACCCAAGTTGATTTGCAAAATCGGTCTAGGGATCAACTCCTAGCTCGACAACATACTTAGCAACGAAATTGCAATGTGCATTGTCCTCGAGCCTCGGGTTCGGTGTGGCCGACCAACCCAAGGATCATAATCTCCTTCGAAACTATTATGCACTTGTTGTGTACGTTTTGACAACGCTGAAGTACAAATTGGCATGAAAGATGCTGAATTGCGGGTCGAAAAAGATTTCTCGAGCAGAATTACCATGACGAACACCTTGAATAAGAGAATGTCCTGCGTCCTGAAAGGAGAAACATAAAAATAGGTTAAAGGTGCCATAAGCCCGGAAGACCAAAAAACTTTAGAAAAAACTTTACGACCGAACTAACTCAATTTTCTTGGTGCCAATACGAAAATTGGTCTTAAAATTAGTTTCTGCTTCCATCGTGATTTAACATGACACATCCGATCTCAAGACTTCAAGCGGGTCAGCCTTCGGCTTCAACCTCCATATCCCGAAGACGGAGTGTTTCTCCGAGGCGAGTTAAGTGAACTAAAGTTGAGTGGATTTAGAAAGAAACCAAACAATCCGGCTATTGATCAGACACTCGAATCGAGAAAAAAGCGGTAGAAGAAGACTTTGCAATGACCAAGAAGAAAACACTTATTATAAAACGGATCATAAAAATTAAAGATCCCCCGGTTAACATGGGAAATGAAGTGTGTTTAACAAACAACGCTCTTAACAAGCTAACTTTTAACAAATATTTTTTTTGCTTGGTTGAACCGCATAGAAATTAAAAATTGAAAAAAGGTTGAACATGAAAGCCACTTAGCTAGTTAGTGTGCTCGGTGTGACGTGGGCCGAGCTTGTAGCGGGTCGAGGTCCCAACCTTCAAGCCGGTCCCGAGGTGCCCGAGCAAAGAGCTCGGCTTGATGAAGTGGCGACGTAGGATGATTGACGTGGCGAGGCGAAGCCCCCGGTCCAGCTAACATGACGAAGTCGGTCGGTTGGTGACGTCAAAGTCCCCGGAGCAGGTTTATGAAGTGATGGCGAACCCCTGGTCTAGCCAAGGTGACGAAGTAGGTCAATATGGTGACTCTAGAGCCCCCATGTCAATCGATGTGTCAAAGCAGGTCGGCTTGGTGGATGTCGGGTTGAAAAAGCGACAGTACGGTGATGCCGACGCAAGTCAGAATTGTGATGCGGTCAATGCTCGCTTGATGATGCAACGACGCGCACGACCTATGCAACCCGCTTCGCTCGAAGGGAAGCGTGTGGATAAGATAGAAGAAAGGACTGCGGGTTGAATACTCAGAAGTTGAGGGACTTTTGTGCAAAAGTGACGACGATACGAGGACGACAGAAGCACTCCGTGCTTTATTATTAGGGAAAGATACACCCAAAATAAGTGTCTTAAGCGTAGTACAACTTTGTACTAGCTCTATTACAAAGTTGAGAGAGTATTTTGGAACAGAAGGAATAATATATATAAATGAAAACAACATACATTTTATTAATTAATCTGATCTATTGCATATATACATTACATAATGTATTATAGTACAAGATGTGTAAAATCTAATTTGTGAATAAGAGGAATCACAGGATGTGAACAGAAAGCTGACAAAGAGATAAGGTTATCCTCTTCGTCTCTCACATGAGATTAGGGATTTGTTCCCCAAATCCACTGCTGCCAAGGAGACGAAGGCCATGGCAGAGGGAGGAGTCGTGCTGGAGGGCTTCTCCCTTTCACGTGACAGATGGCGTCGCCATACCGGGTACCGGCTGTTGGCCGATGTCGCCGCTCCGCGAGGATCCTGGCCGAGCGCTGTCGGCGTAGCCGCGCCATGGTAATGCAGGCGGAGGTCGTCGGCTCCTCGCGCCTCACCCCGTAACTGGAGGATGGAGACCAGCCGGGACGTCCAAGGTTGGTGATTCTCCCGTGTACAGCGAGGGCGAAGCAGCCATGCTTCAAGCCAACCAATCCCGGTAGAATAGATTGTGTGCAGGAAGCAATGAAAAGAAAATGAAAAAATTGACTATTTGTTAGTATTAAGTTTGTTGGAATTTGATTATAACTACATGATCGTATACAGATCGATTGCTTCAAATAGAACAATCATTATATCTATCGCTTTGTTTTTGACCTGCTACGATCCTAGGAGCGAAACAAAAGATTGCATTGGTCCTAGCCTCCACATCAGCTTGTACTCAACTGCTAGATGGACTCTGAGCGGCTCGCAGCATGCTGCCTAGTAAGTGCTTGTTACATGAAGAAATTAGAAACAAGACTTGTGACTGGCTAGCCGGACGTTCGTCCAGCTATAGATGCTCTAACTGGCTGATTGGCGGCACACTGGATAATGAGTTCGTCGCCTAGAGTTGAAGAGGTGTTGTCTTATGAGTTGCGACGGCTAGGTTGGATGGGGTGGAACAATCACTAGTAGAAAAGAGGGCTTTGTTCCACTTGATGAAATCCCATTAGTCCCGGTTCACTCAGGAACCGGGACCCATGTGGGCATAGGTTCCGGATCGTGAGGCCAGGGCGCCAGCCGGGCCTTGCGGGCCATTTGTCATGGATCGTTTGTCACCTTCGGTCCTGGTTCCACATACGAACCGGGACCAATGTGCCTCGCTCCTGGCCCACAACCAGTAGTCCCAGTTTGTCGACGGAACTGGGACCTCAGGTTGTCCTTTCGTCTCGGTTCCAGCCACAAACCGGGACGAACGGTTGGCCTACATATACCCCCGTGAGCAGAGTAGTGCACTGCTCTGTTTTTTCGGCCAGTCGCGGGAGAGCTTTGTGGTGCTCTAGCTCACCTCCTATACACATGAGGTGTTCGATGAAATGCCCGAGCCACACTTAAGCTTTCTCCTTTAGTAGCTCCTTGTCCAAGCTCCATTTTCATCAAGATTTGTGTAGTTTTTAATACACTTTATTATATAACGCACGCAGATGAACTGTCAGTGGATGTACGGTGACCCACGCACCTCCGAGTATATTAATGGCCTGCATAATTTTCTCGAAGCGGCTAAGGCAAACAAGCGGAATGGTTATATGCATTGTCCATGTACTGTCTCTGAGAATACGAAGGAATTCTCCGACTATGAAACCCTTCACTTCCACCTGCTTCAGAAGGGTTTTATGCCACACTATAATGTTTGGACCAAGAACGGAGAAAGAGGGGTTATGATGGAAGAAAACGTAGAAGAAGAGGAGGATGACAACTGCCCGCCCTTGAATACTGTGATGCTGCAATGGGGGGAAGCTGAAGATCAAGAGGAACCAGACGATGTCCCCGAGGATGATCTTTGTCGGGTCATTGTTGATGCACATAGAGAATGCGGAAGTGAAAGGGAGAAGTTGAAGTTCGATCGCATGTTAGAGGGTCACAAAAAAGGGTTGTATCCAAATTGCGAAGATGACAACACAAAGCTCGGTACCACACTGGAATTGCTGCAATGGAAGGCAGACAATGGTGTATCTGACAAGGCATTTAGTTCGCTACTGAAATTAATGAAGAAGAAGCTTCCAAAGGATAAGAATTGCCCGACAGTACGTACGAAGCGAAGAAGGTTCCATGCCCTCTAGGATTGGAGGTGCAGAAGATACATGCATGCCCTAATGACTGCATCCTCTACCGCGGTACATACGAGGATTTGAACGCATGCCCGGTATCCGACGCATTGCGGTATAAGATCAGAAGAGATGACCCTGGTGATGTTGAGAGCCAGCACACTTGGAAGATGGTTCCTGCCAAGGTGATGTGGTATGCTCCTATAATACCACGATTGAAACATTTATTCAATAACAAAAAGCATGCCGAGTTGATGCAATGGCACATAAAAGACTGTAAGAAAGACGGGAAGCTGAGAGCACCCGCTGACGGGTCGGTGTGGAGAAAGATCGAGAGGAAGTGGAGCGACTTTACACGTGACCCAAGGAACGTATGGTTTGGTTTAAGTGGAGATGGCGTTAATCCTTTTGGGGAGCAGAGCAGCAAGCATAGCACATGGCATGTGACTCTATGTATGTATAACCTTCCTCCTTGGTTGTGCATGAAGCAAAAGTTCATTATGATGCCAGTGCTCATCCAAGGCCCTAGGCAACCCGGCAATGACATTGATGTGTACCTAAGGCCATTAGTTGATGAACTTTTGTAGTTATGGATTGGAAATGGTGTACGTGTGTGGGATGAGAACGAACGGGAGGAATTTGACCTACATGCGTTGTTGTTTGTAACCATCAATGATTGGCCTGCTTTCAGTAACCTTTCAGGACACACAAACAAGGGATACAACGCATGCACACACTGTTTAGATGATGCTGACAGTATATATTTGGAGAAATGCAGGAAGAATGTGTACATGGGGCATCGTCGATTTCTTCCGACCAACCATCAATGTCAAAAGAAAGGAAAGCATTTCAAAGGTGAGGCAGATCACCGGAAGAAGCCCGCCCTCCGTACTGGTGATCACATACTTGATATGGTCAATGATTTACAAGTAATCTTTGGAAAGGGTCGTGGCGGACTATCTGTTCCGAATGACGATGCGGGACACGCACCATGTGGAAGAAAAAATCTATATTTTGGGACCTACCCTATTGGAAAGACCTAGAGGTCCGCTCTGCAATCAACATGATGCACGTGATGAAGAATCTTTGCGTGAACCTGCTAGGCTTCTTGGGAGTGTATGGGAAGACAAAATATACAACGGAGGCACGGGGGGAACATCAACGTGTGCATGAAAAAGACGGCATGCATCCAGAGCAGTATGAAGGTCCTGCTAGCTATGCTCTTACCAAAGAAGAGAAGGAAATATTCTTTGAATGCATGCTCAGTATGAAGGTCCCGTCTGGCTTCTCGTCGAATATAATGGGAATAATAAATATGGCAGAGAAAAAGTTCCAGAACCTAAAGTCTCATGACTGCCACGTGATTATGACACAACAGCTTCCGGTTGCATTGAGGGGGCTTCTACCGGAAAACGTTTGATTAGCCATTGTGAAGCTATGTGCATTCCTCAATGCAATCTCTCAGAAGGTGATCGATCCAGCAATCCTGCCAAGGTTAAGGAGTGATTTGGTGCAATGTCTTGTTAGTTTAGAGATGGTGTTCCCACCATCCTTCTTCAATATCATGACGCACGTCCTAGTTCATCTAGTCGACGAGATTGTCGTTCTAGGCCCTGTATTTCTACACAATATGTTCCCCTTTGATAGGTTCATGGGAGTCTTAAAGAAATATGTTCGTAACCGCGCTAAGCCAGAAGGAAGCATCTCCATGGGCCATCAAACAGAGGATGTCATTGGATTTTGTGTTGACTTCATTCCTGACATTAAGAAGATTGGTGTCCCTCAATCACGGTATGAGGGGAGACTGACTGGAAAAGGGACACTAGGAGCGGAGTCAATAATGTGTACGGACGGGCATTCTTGGTCTCAAGCACACTGCACAGTTCTACAGAATTCTACCTTGGTCACCCCATATGTTGATGAACACAAGAATATTCTGAGCTCCATACACCCGGAGCAGTGTGACGACTGGATTACATTTGAACACATGAGGACTTTCAGCAGTTGGTTGCAAAAACGTCTCATGTGTGACAACACTGTTTAGGATGAGCTGTACTCGTTGGCTAGGGGACCATCTTCGACTGTATTGACTATAAATGGGAATACATTTTACACGATCACCCAATATCAAAAGAACACCAACCAAAATAGCGGTGTCCGCTTTGATGCAGCAACCGAGAGGGGAAAGGACACATATTATGGTTACATAGTGGACATATGGGAACTTGACTATGGACATGATTTGAAGGTTCCTTTGTTTCATTGCAAATGGGTCAATCTGTTAGGAGGCGGGGTACAGATAGACCCATAGTACAGAATGACAACAGTGGATATGAACAAACTTGCGCACGCAGAGGAACCATTCGTCCTAGCCAATGATGTGGCACAGGTTTTCTATATGAAGGACATGTCTACCAAACTGAGAAAAATAAAATATAAGGAAGCGAATACAGCATACGATGAGCCAAAGCGCCACATAGTTCTTTCAGGAAAAAGAGACATCGTGGGATTGGAGGGCAAGACAGACATGTGTGAAGATTATGAAAAGTTTCATTAAATTCCTCCCTTCAAAGTTAAGGCTGACCCAAGCACCCTGTTAAACGATGAAGATTATCCATGGTTACGGTGCAATAAGCAAGGAACACAAGCGAAGAAAAAGTGAAGAAATGAAATGCCCTTTGTAACAGATGAGTTTTCGTATGAAATCCTCATACTTCCAAAGAGATTGTCCGTTTTATACACGAAGTGCATCCAGTTTTTGCCGTAACCCTCTCAACTTTTTAGCACATGTTATGTGGGTGAAATGATGATACCATGCCAACTTTCAACCTTTTCAGAGTTCATTTGTGGTGCTTTTCAATTTAAGGGTCATTTAGCTAAAAAAATCACTAAATGCATGAAAAATACCAAATGAAGTCAGAAATAGTTAAAAATTGATGATGTGTCTTTCAATGGTACATTTTGTACACACAAAAAGTCTGGAGTTCAAATAAGTTCAAAAAAATGAAATCCCTTTGTAACAGATGAGTTTTCGTATGAAACCCTCATACTTCGAAAGAGATTGTCTGTTTTGTACACGAAGTGCATATAGTTTTTGCCGCAACCCTCTCAACTTTTTAGCACATGCTATGTGGGTGAAACGATGATACCATGCCAACTTTCAACCTTTTCAGAGTTCATTTGTAGTGTTTTTCAATTTAAGGGTCATTTAGTTAAAAAAAATCACTAAATGCATGAAAAATACCAAATGAAGTCAGAAATAGTTAAAAATTGATGATGTGTCTTTGAATGGTGCATTTTGAACACACAAAAAGTCTGGAGTTCAAATAATTTCCAAAAAATGAAAGACGTTTGTAACACATGAGTTTTCGTATGAAACCTTGATACTTCGAAAGAAATTGTTCGTTTTGTACACGAAGTGTATCAGTTTTTGCCGCAACCCTCTCAACTTTTTAGCACATGCTATATGGGTGAAATGATGATACCATGCCAACTTTCAACATTTTCACAGTTCATTTGTAGTGCTTTTCAATTTAAGGGTCATTTAGCTCAAAAAATCAGTAAATGCATGAAAAATACCAAATGAAGTCAGAAATAGTTGAAAATTGATGATGTGTCATTGAATGGTGCATTTTGAACACACAAAAAGTCTGGAGTTCAAATAAGTTCAAAAAAATGAAATCCCTTTGTAACAGATGAGTTTTCGCATGAAACCCTAATACTTTGAAAGAGATTGTCTGTTTTGTACATGATGTGCATCTAGTTTCTACCGCAACCCTCTCAACTTTTTGGCACAAGCTATGTGCGTGAAATGATTATACCATGCCAACTTTCAACATTTTCAGAGTTCATTTGTAGCGCTTTTCAATTTAAGGGTCATTTCGCTCAAAACAAAAATCACTAAATGTACGAAAAATATCAAAGGGGCCGACGGACCTTTTGTCCCGGTTCTAGCCAACAACCGGTACGAAAGGACTCTTCTTCCCGCCCTTTTGGGCCAGCGGAAGTGTGGCTTTGGTCCCGGTTGGTGCCACAAACCGAAACCAAAGGTTTCGCATATAGTGTGGGAGTTGTCGAAATTGAACTTTACTCCCGGTTGGTGTAACAACCCGGGACTAAAGGTGTGCTTTGGTCCCGGTTTGAGCCACCAACCGGAACAAAGGTGTTCGTATATTGCGGGAGTTGTCGAAATTTCCACCAACTTCCATTCCCCCCATTCCCTCTTCGTCGCCGTCGCACCCGCGCCTCCTCCACGAGCCCGTCGTCGCCGTCACCGTCGCTCACGAGCCCGTCGTCGCCCAGAGCCCATAGCCGTCACCGTCGCTCCCGAGCCCGTCGTCGTCGTCGTCGTCCCCGAGCCCATCGTCGTCCCCGAGACCATCATCGTCACTGTCACCCCCGAGCCCATCGCCGTCGTCGTCATCGCCTGTTGCCGCCCGTCGTCGCCGTCATCGCTGTCGTCGTCGTTGTCGTAGCCCCCGAGCCCATCACCGTCGTCGTCATAGCCCGTCGCAGGTCGCCGTTCCGAAGCCCGTCGTCGTCGCCCGTCGACGCACCGGTAGCATGTCCATCGATCTCTCCATCTCCCTATTTGTGAATCCATGTGTGTGAGAAGACGTAGTCTAATTGCGAATCCATGTGTGTCTATTAGAGTCATATTAGAATATGTTGGGTATATTTTTTAACTCCCCAATGTGACACAAGTTATAAAAATTATAAAAATATTTAGATTAGATTCAGTTCCAATAGCAAATAAAGTTATAAAAATAATAAAAATATTTAGATTAGGTTAAGTTACAAATTAAGTTTTTATGTTAATATTAGGGATTATGTATAAAGGGCTTCCCCCACTTTGTAAAATTTGCAGAAACAATCGATATTCCAAGAGACATGGAAAAAGAAGAATTTTTGGGGGATATAATCCACAGCAACGGTAGTAATGTCAATTTTTTGCTCAGCGACATCGGTGACTACCGAATCTCGGAGGAAGGACATTATCATGATGGCTTCGATGATCGAACAATGGAGGAGGAAGGACATTATCATGATGGCTTCGGTGACTACCGAATCCCGGAGGAAGGAGACCATGATGACGGCTCCGGTGACCGAACGGAGGAGGGATCTATTGAAAAGTCTGCATCGAACCAAACTTCGATAACGAGACGAGGCTCGACAAGAAGGTTGAGCAAGCATCAAAAGTTGACGATCACAGAACTGTCGAACGATGGCCAACCGATTGAACCCAAGCGGACCAGGGACGCATTTTCTGCTCAGTGCGGAACTATTGTCACGGACAACATCCCGATCAGCATCAAGCAATGGAATAAGCCTAAGGGTGACAACGTCCCTGAAGGTGATTATGTCACCGATAGGCTGAAAGATAATCTTTGGACCGCTTTGAAGGAAAATTTCACCCTACCGCCACAGGAGGATCCAAATAAGCGAGTTATAGAGCCACCGGTCAAGGCGTGTGCTCTTAAGAAGATGGCAAAACTATTCAGGAGGTGGAAGAAAGAGTTGAAATCAAAGTATGTCGACCAAGGGAAGACTCAGAATTCGTCGGCCGATTTGAGAAGATTAGAGATCACTGCCCCGCATTTGTGGCCTACAAGTCATTGGACAAGAGTAACAAGAAAAATGTTGTAAAGAAGCAGTATCACTGTCACACAGGGTCAGGTGGCTACCTCAAAGGCCGTCCGTTGTGGGACAAAGCTGAGAATGACCTGACTGCTAAAGGGGTCCAACCACAGACATGGAACTGGCCCGACCGTTTAAGGAATTGGTTCTTCAGAGATGGGGAAACTTTGGACCCTGAAATAGGGGAGTGTCGTTGAACTAACGAGCAACTTGCAACACCCATCAACAAGCTTCAGCAGTGTATCACCGCAGCGCAGGAAGGGGCGTTCTTTCCCGAAAGAGAGAAGGACGAGTTGACTGAGGCCCTAGGGAATGCTGAGCACCCTGGACGAACACGAGGCACGCCAGGCTCTATTCCGTGGAAGGTTGGGTTTCCCGACGTAGCCGGTTACAGAAGCCGAGCGAGAAAGAGGAAAGCGGAGCTGAGCGACATGCAGAAGATCAATGCAAGACTACAAATTCTAGAGGAACTTCAGAGCTACTGAGCTGTTGACCAACCATCTCAGCGGCACGAAACTACCCCATAATTTACCCCACCATCTCAGCAGAGAAGCAGCGTGGCTTCCACGGAGATCGTTCAGCCTGATTTCACGGCTCCTAGCTACCCCATGGATACTATCACGGAGTCTCAACCTTGCAAGCTTTTGACGAAATGCAGGAACCTCACTTTCAAGGCTTCTATCGACGTTGTTGCACCTCCTCAATCCAACAGAACTTTTCACTGTCGTCTGATTCCACGTGGTTATGCTCTTGTGATGGTGGATGAAGTAAAGAAGGATCTTGAGCAGCTCGAGCTTGACCACCCTACAGATGAAGATGAGAATAAGTTGGTTCATGCTTTGAGGAGTACATGTCCATGGCCGAAGGAGTACATCAATCTTCCATACTGGATGCCTCCTCCTCCTCCTCCGGCGAGTGATCAGGGCACTCCTCATCCTCCTCCGGCGACTGATTACGGCACTCCTCGTCCTCCTCCGGCGAATGATCAGGGCACTCCGGCTCCTCCGACGCATGAGGGCACTCCACATTCTTCTTCGTATCCTCCTCCGACGCGTGAGGGCACTCCGCCTCCTTCTTTGACTCCTCCTCCGGCGCGTCGGAGCAGTCCGCCTCCTTCTTCGGCTCCTCCTCCGGCGCATCAGAGCACTCCGCCTCCTTCTTCGGCTCCTCCTCCAGCGCGTCGGAGCAGTCCTCCTCCTTCGGCTCCTCCTCAGGCGCGTCGGAGCAGTCCGCCTCCTCCGCAACAACGGAAGACAAACATCGTCGCCGCTCCGCCGAAAATTACACAAGTAAGAAAGATGTTGCCTCCTCCTCCTTCTCTCAAGCAGAAGACAGACTCCGTCGCCGCTCTGGCGGCTAGCAGTGATGCAATGTTAGCAAAACGAAGAAGTGGGAAAACAATTCCCCATCTCGGCCAATAGAAGAAGCAATCCTGCCCCCCGCTCAAGGTGTCTAGCGATATTGTCGTCGCAAATGATTCGGGGTTGCTGCCCAGTACCAATCCTGGTGATTACGTGAGTGATTCAGTCATTTTTAAGATGGCTGAGGTAACAAAAGAAGAAAATATAAATTTGTGCTCGGGAAGCCTCTCATCAAACCTGGTCATCCTCCTCTAACACCGAGGATGCACGAATTGCATGAGTGGTACATGAACATCTTCAGGGAGAAAACTAATGTGTATATGAGAGTGAAAAAAGATCACGAATTCATTGGAGATACAGTGCTGCTTGTTGAATTTGAGGAATTATTTCAGTTATACAATGACCTGGCCCTCAACAAACAACTCATGACTTCCTACTGTTTGTAAGTATTACTTCTATAGTTAAATCTCTAGCTCACCTCGTTCATTGCATGTATCTATAATTATCCTCACTATATATATTATGAAGATTGAAGATCATCGAATTAAAAAAAGAAGGAATCTTCGACGTTGGGTTTATTAGCCTAGAATCGGTAAATGTATTGTCGATACGAAATGAAACCAAAGAGATCGAGGTTAAGTTGCTAAATTCGTTGCTTGTAAATCAAAACAAAAGGGAAATACTCTTTCCTTACAACTTCAGATGAGTGTTGTTGTCTTTTCTGTATACTCGGTTTCGCTTACTCGAGGTTAATTAGTAAATGTAATTGATGAGTTATATATGCGTGCGCAGTTACCACTGGATTCTGCTATCCATTAAGCTTGATGCGGAAAAAGTAATTGTCTTAGACTCGAGATGTAAAGATCCCGAGGATTATGCGGACATGACTGCAATGCTCAAGAAGTAAGTTCACTCAATACCGGGACCATACCGGCGTGCAACTTTCGTTAATTTCCTGATATCAAGCAATCATTTTCTTTCCCTGGCAAGATTTTGAATTAGTTCACGAATGAGGTTCGCGGTATATCCAAAGAGTTGCAATTTACGCACCCCCAGTAAGTAGTACTAGCTAGCTAGTTCCGCGCATCTCTAATTGATTCAAAATTTCATCAATATATCATTACCATGCTTGCTTATCAGTTTGATTGAACTCTATATATTCTCGTAAAGTGCTTGTACCAGGTAGTTGGGACTGAAAAATGTGCATACTACGTATGCGAGTTCATTCCCTCTCGACCTCTGGACGGGGCATCTCTGACGAACAATTTGAATTACGTAAATAAGATTCACAATTTTATTTTATATATTACCATCAATTGTGTTGAGTTTTATTCATATATATGCATGTATTAACCCCCTTCTTTAAATTAGATCTGGAAGAAGCAGGATGAACCCCTATCGGATGATGTCATACGAACAATTAAAGAGGAATTGGCGGGATTCCTTCTTGACCACGTCATACCTAGTGACGGAGAATACCATGTGAGCTATTTGTGATTGGATCTTAGGTAGATAATGTTAGACATTGTAAAAGATGTTATATTGTAAAAGTTGTTAAGTATTGTAAATGGTTTCCTTCATTTTCTTATTAGCTAGCGTAATGTTTTCTCTATATGTATAGTAGCTAGCATCGACCAAGCACGGAGAAAGAGAGGACACTTCCCTCTATTAGCTAGCTAACACAATATGAAACCACTAAATTAACCCTCCACCCCCTCCCCCCTCCCGCGATAAAAAAACAAAAACCCCACCTCCGGGCAGATGCAGACGCGTGGATGCCATGTTGTCCCGGTTGGTGTGACCAACCGGGACTAAAGAACCTCCTGCCAGGGCACGCCGCAGCGACCACGTGGAGACCATTCGGTCCCGGTTCGTAAGCGAACCGGGACTAAAGGTTTTGGGCTTTAGTACCGACCATTTAGTACCGGTTCAAGAACCGGGACTAATGTGCCTCTGGAACCGGGGCAAATGGGTCATTTTCTACTAGTGAATATACATAGTTATGAGGCGGTCACTAGGCATGTACTTATACTCGTATACGACGTGTCTACGTGGGATCTTCTTTTTTTTCCTAGAACTTATCATCCCTCACAATCTAGTCCCTAGCTATGTTTTGTCAATAAAAATCAACTTTGTAGTTATAATCAAGTTCCAACGAACTTAATAACAAACAGTCAATTTGTTATTATCAAATAGTCAATTTTTTATAATCAACTTTGTAGGTAATACTAGTAGCACCTCGAGTAGCAATTAGATTAAGACTTTGAATCTGCTTGAGTGTCTTCCCATGTGCTAATCAAACTCTTCCGTGCTCTTCTTTCTCCTTCTTTGGTCATGGTCGAATTTGTTTCTTTGGTCGATTGTTTTTTCGGCTTAGCTGTTGATGGCAAACTCACAAGGCCTTTTCTCATTATCTGTTCTTTAGTTCTTGTTTGCTGTACAAGACTGGTCAGCTATTTGTGTGATTTGCGTGAGTGCATATGCGTACAGGATAAACAATCCTTGTAAGATTACACGTTAACCACAAGAAAACATTATTTAATAGGCAAAGTTTAAATAGGGAAAACACTATTAATTTTCCTAATCAAGGCCTTTAATCCTTGGATCGTTGCTTCATCCTTTGCGGTGTTGTTCTTCTTTTCTCTAGCCTATTGCTCTGATGTGTAGAGCGAAAGTGGCTCAATAATGTGTTTGAAGTAAAAAAATAAAAAATGAAGAAAGATGAACGAAAGATGATCCATTAGTCTTTATTGATGATAGAAATGAGGTATTTATATCCAGTCGGAAGTACACATATTGCTTGAGAGTCAAGTAAATTTGAAGTTACTTAAGAGCCAAGTTATTATATAGTTGTCTTGAGAGTCAATAAGTGCATGGTTGCTTGAGGACTAAGTAACCTATCTAGATAAGTTAATCCTAATTAGTTTAACTAATAAGTTATTAACAGACATAATGTCATTATTGTATGTGTTGCATTGTTTCTCGGTCAAGTCGTTCTAGAGACCGTGGGTTTTGTAGCTAAAATTGTGGCTTAATTTTTATTTTTCTCGAATAGAAAAGTATGTGTGTTTGGCATCCTTGTTTACTGGTTTAGCATGACAAGATTTTAACTCGGCTATAGTTATCCTAGATTATACTCATATCGTGTTATGTGTGGTATATATAATTCTCAATGAAATTTCTATAAAAAATTATGATGAGTTTTATAAAAAGTAAATTTGCCTGTTATCGCTCCTTGGGAGTTGAATTGGTAGTTTTTTTTGCGGGTGGAAATGGCAATTGTGCATGAATGAAATGAGGGATTTTTTCACTATTTTACTTGTGCACATGTGAAAAGTAATTTTGCATTTGTAGTTTTATCAAAGTAGACATTCTTTGTTAGTAAAATCCACACTATGATCTTCCACTAGCTATGTCGTAATTAACATTATATCTTTTTTGCAGACCAATGAGACGCCTACCAAATAAACAAAATGATAGCCCTCCCACGAGAAAACAAGGAAACAATAGAAAGAAAAATATGTTGATCTTCTCACCTAGTGTTTTGATCATCTACGCTCCAAACAAGCTTGTGAAAGACCAAAGCAAGGAACTCGCATCCACTCCATGTCTCCACCACTTCATCCGTGAGACTAATTCAAACTATGGCCATCACCACCTCTTCGTCGAGCAGCGTCACCGTCGTCTCTCTCCACCATCCACCACCGTGGGTTGGTTGTCCCACTAGTCGCCCGCCTCGTCTTCCTTTAAGAGGTGCCTGGTCGCCTCCCTTGTGAAGCCGACGACTAGGACGGGTGTTGGTGTTAGAACTGGCTAATCTCGAATAGGAGTCCATACTGGGGATCTCGGGTCGATGGGTAACAAGGGACGAAGGAAACGATGTTTGCCTAGGTTCGGGCCCTCTTGATAGAGGTAAAATCCTATGTCTTGCTCTTGTTGTATTGATGAAGTAGTACGAAGTATAATGTTGATCTACCTTGAGATCGACTGTTGTGGTCTAAAACCCTAATTGTAATGAGCTTAATGTGTCTCAATATGATACTTTCTATCGACTAGCCTGGCTTCGGCCTATATAATACACCAGAGGCCTACGATTACAAGAGTCCTAGTCGGCTACGTCGGTGTAAATGAGTCCTTGTCTTGATCATCAAGTCTTGTGGAATCTTCCTCTCATGTGTCATCGGCTACCCAAAGTGGTCGAGGAGTTTGGCCCGTAAAGATACGCTCCCAGACTCCCTCGGTAGCCCCCAAACTGGCCACCAATGATGTAGTCTTGAACCTTAATGTCTTCACGCGTCCAATGTCTTCGGCCCGCGGGGCAAGTTCTTTTCCCCATTTATGTTCGGCCAACACCAGTTCGGCACCGATGACTTCCCGATTTCTGAGCATAGGCCTTCAAGTTGGTGACGATCCTCGGTTCTTCTGAACTGTTCTTCATCTTCAGTCGTCAGTATTGAAAACTGGTTCAACAAATCTTCTCATCACTGATCTTGAGGATCGTCGGGGTGAATCCGAAAAGTTCACACGTCGGGTATTCGAGGAGCCCCTTTAAGTTATCAACCTTTATTAATGCCTTGTAACTTTTCGTGCCACACCTTGGGATTGAAATGTTTCCCGCGCGACGGTATCCTCTTGCATTTGAGCTCCAACGTCGAACTCCATCTGAGGCGTCCTCTTGCGTCTGGGCTCCAATGCCGGACTTGCCCTCTATGGGGACAACCACTTTGCATCCGAGCTTTATGTCGGGATGCTTCCGAAGTGGTGCATCGCCTCGGCCATGGGCTGTTTTTTTTGGATTTTTCCAACCGATGCAATTTTTCTGTGTCCAGATGTATAGCTCTCAAGGTGTGTGTCGGTCTAAAACCCGGATGCACATGAGTGATAAAAAACTCTGATCCAAGTAGCCCTAAGACCCAGGTCTATTTGCGAAATCGGCCTAGGGATCAACTCCTAGCTCGGCAACATACATATGAATGGAAATGCGGTGTGCATAGTCCTCGAGACTCAGGTTGGGTGTGGCCGACCAACCCAAGGATCATAATATCCTTCAAAACTATTCTGCACTTGTTGTGTACGTTTTGACAACGCCGAAGTACAGATCGGCATGAAATATGCCGAACTGCGGGTCGAAAAAGATTTCTTGAGCAGAATTACCACGCCGAACACCTTGAATAAGAGGATGCCCCGCGTCCTGAAAGGAAAAAAACATAAAAATAGGTTAAAGGTTCCATAAGCGTGAAAAACCAAAAAAGTTTGGCAAAAAACTTTAGGGTCGAACTAAATCAAGTTTCTTGGTGCCAATCCGAAAATTGGTATTAAAATTAGTTTGTGCTTCCATCGTGCTTTAACATGACACATCCGATCTCAAGATTTCAAGCGGGGCAGCCTTCGGCTTCAACCTCCATATCTCGAAGGCACGGTGTTTCTCCGAGGCTAGTTCACCGAACTAAAGTTGAGGGGCTTTAGAAAGAAACGAGACAATCTGGCTATTCATCACACACTCGAGTCGAGAAAGAAGCGATAGAAAAAGACTTTGCAATGACCAAGAAGAAAATACTTATTATAAAATGGCTCAAACAATTTAAAGAGCCCCCGGTTAACATGAGAAAATGAAGTGCGTTTAACAAACAACACTCTTAACAAGCTAAGTTTTAACAAATAATTTTTTTGTTTAACACAAATACAATGCTTGCTTGAAGCGCATAGAAATAAAAAATTGAAAAAGGTTTAGCACGAAAGCGACTTAGCTGGTTAATGTGTTCGGTGTGATGTCGGCCAAGCTTGTAGCGGGTCAAGGTCCCAGCCTTCAAGCCGGTCCCGAGGTGCCCGAGCGAAGAGCTCGGCCCGATGAAGTGGCGACGTAGCGAGGCGCAACCCCCGGTCCAGCTAACATGACGTGGTCGGTCGGCTGGTGATACGTCCCAAACGTATCTATAATTTCTGCTTGCTTCATGCAAGTTTTGGGTGATATTGCTATGTGTTTTGTACACTTTCATACCTTTTCAACATATTTGGGCTACCTACTAACTCAGTGCACCCAGTACCAGTTTCTGTCTGCTGATGTGTGGGAATTGCAGGTTTATACCCATATTTACAGTGTTCGAAAAATTCCACAAAAAATATATAAAAAATCAGCTTCCAGAAGACTCCAGACGGATGAAGGAAGGCCAGAGGGGGGTCACCAGGCGCCCTGGAGGCGCGGCCTGCCCTCTAACCGCGCAGGGAGGCCGCCTGGGTGGGGCCCACCCCCTCTGGTGCCCTACCTTGGCTCCTATTTTTACCCCCATGGAGGAAACCCTGATTCCGGAACCCTTTTCTCCAGAAGCAATTCCAATCTCTACCGCCATCGCCAACAAGTTTCGGGGGACCAGAATTCCTGTGTCGGCACCCTACCGGGACGGGGAACTACCCCGGATTCATCTCCATCGACGTTGCTTCCTCCCTCCATGAAGCGGGAGTAGTTCCTCCTCGGGGTTGAGGTCTTCTAAGGTAGCTATGTGGTTAATTCTCTCTCCCATGATGTGATCTTGACTGTGATCATAGGCTATGTTAACCTAGGTTCTTCTATGTATTGGATTGATGTACTCACTTCATCTTATCTAGTATAATCCCCGAGACCATGGTGACAACGGTCTATTGGACATGGATTAGAAGAATATTTTCATGAGTGATTTCCTCTTTTGTGAATTGATTGAAGATTGAGAGTCGCTTGGTGCTTGTCTTTGACTATTCTTGAGATACGTTGTGGTGATTGTGGTACTCTCTTTGTATGGCCGCAATGACATTGGGAAATCCATAGATGAGAACTAAGAACTCTGAGGTGTGCTTTTGTAGCCCTACGTAATTATCGTCCTCTCTTGATCACAAAGGAATGACCTCCGAGTACGTCACCATTGCATGTTTTAGTGGAAATATCATGTGATTAGACTATGTTAATGTTGTTGGGAGTTTCCACTAGTGAAAGTATGAAGCATAGGTCTTGTTTCTCACCATTGTTACACCATTTATGCTCACCTTTGTCACTTGCTACCTTGCTATAATTTTTATTACAGATCTATATTACCTTGCTTTGCCACACCTATCACCCATATTTTACCATCTCTTCGCTAAACTAGTGCACCTATACAATTTACCATTGTATTAGGTGTGTTGGGGACACAAGAGACTTCTTGTTTCTTAATTACAGGGTTGCTTGAGAGAGACCATCTTCAACCTCTACTTCCCTAAGTTCGATAAACCTTAGGTCATCCACTTGAGGGAAATTGTTGTTGTCCTACAAACCTGTAACGACTAAGATGTTGTCCTTTCCGATTTAGGGAACGAGGCCCCGAATTGGAAAGAAGCGCATCTAAGCGTTTCGCAAGCACGGTAACATAGCACATACATAACAATAGAAGAATGACAATAAGGGATTCAACTGCCATCTCATAAATATATCATAGTTACATCACGCATCCAAACAAGGTAGTTCCGCTACAGACTACAAAACATGAGAAATGACTATGCTACCCTGCATGCTTGCCCACGATCACGACCACGCGTCAGTCTTCTGGATAGTTCACGTACAGGCGGTCGTTCTCCTCGTCGTACTGCCACGCCAGCTGCGTGCCGTCGGGATCACCTGTCTCGGGGGTACCTGAACCCGTTGGTGTTTTGAAGGAATCTGTGAGCCACGGGGACTCAGCAATCTATGACCTCGGTGCCAGAACTAGTCAAGTTAATAGGTAAGGAAGGTGGAGCATTTAGGTTGCAGCATCCTAAGCATATGTGGTGGCTAACTTACGTGGAACATGAATTGAAGGTGGTATATACTATCGAATATGTACTTGCATAGAACAAAGGCACAACTGACTTCACCAATGGATTCCTGGGATGATTCTACCCCAAAACATATATAAAACATATGTACTTGCATAGAACAAGAGGGCACAAACTAGAAAATAAATCCTACATGGAATCAAATATAGTGAATAGTGGATCATCACATGTGCTATTCACTAGAACAACACCTACACTAGCATATGCACACTCTCACAAGTCCAATGATGACATGAGGGTTTAGTACTCATGCATGTGTGCCATAGCACATCACCACTCCCACACAAATACAACAAGCACAAGCATCACAACACCTACATATGCTAATGAGGACACACACACTAGATGACACCACATCATCTATCCCCTACACATATAAACATGCTCAAGTGCTCATCCAAGGCTCACCAAGCCTTGGGCA
The DNA here is from genome assembly GCF_904849725.1 of Hordeum vulgare subsp. vulgare. Lineage (NCBI taxonomy): Eukaryota > Viridiplantae > Streptophyta > Magnoliopsida > Poales > Poaceae > Hordeum > Hordeum vulgare. The sequence goes on from NC_058521.1 coordinate 460,469,492, forward strand.
TGTGTGGGACACACACACACAAGCACACACTCACACACATACTTGCACAAGATAGGACACACACACATATCACATGCACATGGTAAAACACCCACATTTGCATCTCACTTGCACAACATGGATACACCACCTTAGTGCCATGCACCCACAAGGTGCACACACACATATATATCAAAGGGCACAAGCACATCAGCTCTACATCTTACCACAATTATCACTTACACACACTTTCATAAATATGCTAGTGCACACCCACAAGCTAGAACACATCCACACATAGTAGCTAGCTCACATGCCCACACATGCATCCACTACTTGCTAGCAAAAGAAATAGACACAACATGCTGTTTTGAGGGAAGACAAAATACCCTCATGGTGTAAAGCACACCACAGCAACAACCACGTCAATCCAAAGGAAAACAACACAAGAATGCAAAAGGAAAAAATAAAAGGAGGGGGTAGGAATCGAAGCCTAGACCTCCTGGAACACAACACAGCAACAACACCACTGGGCTGAGGTGCTCTGGCTCGATAGGTACAGACAAGAGAGCAGGGAATGCTCTCTGCTAAGCTACTGTGCCGAGAAATAAAATGCAAAAGGGTGCCGAGGGGGAATCGAACCCACGACCAGCCACTTGCACTAAAAGACCACTACCACTCTGCTACTGCTTCGTTGCTTAACAAGGGAGGGGAGTAAACTCTCTTGAGTACCCCCTCATGACTATCCTCTGCCCAACGGCGGCCGGAACAGGGGACGGTGCTCGCCGGCGATACACTACAAATCCATCTACGGCTACTCGATGGAAGGGACTAGGAGTTCCCACGGTTCCATATCAAGTAATAGCTCTGCTCGAGAGGCCCTACAGCGACGGCTTGACGTGACACGACGGCTCCAGCGACAGAGAAGGAATGGCGTCGATCCTATGGCCTACTGCTCGCGATCTGAGACAGGGAGGAAGGGGAGATGGATCTACCTCACCTATTGGATGAGGTGGATGCTTCGGCCGGAGAGGAAGTAGAGGAAGAAGGGGCAAGTAGCCGCTCGGGGAAGTTCGTGCGGGAAGAAGGTTGTCATCATGGAGGGAGTGGAAGCAGGCCGATCTCGACGAAGTAGCCGTGGGAACGGGCTCCTGGAAGTACCCGCGTGCTCGCAGAGGTGTTGGAGAGGAAGTAGACGTATGGGCGCGACGGCGAGGAGCTTCTCGGCTCGCGGCCATGGCGGAGGAGGTCGATCCCCTTACCTGGTGTCGTCGACAGAGAGGGAGAAGGAGATGGGATGGAGGTGGCGGTGCGAGAGGGAAACCCTAAGTTGCACGGACGCCAAGGGGGCCTTTTATGGAGGGGGAGAGGCGAGGGATGCGCCTCGACGTTTGTGATGGCGTCTGCAACGCCGCGCTCTCTCTGCTTCTGAAGAAACATGACGGAGGAGGGGGAAGGAGGAGACGGCGTCTACAAGGCACGCTGCGCGCGAGAGAGGAGCTAGCTGGGCCTGCTAGTGGGAGGAGGCCCACTAGTTGGCGCCAAATAGCAGAAAATAAACCCGTGGGGGGTTTTCCAATTACAAATAACCAGAGAAGAAAAATAAGGCCAGGGCAATTCTGTTAAGACTAAAAACAAAATAAAAATGCCCCTGGTCATAAGAAATTATGACCTATTTGAAAAAATTATAAAAGGAAAATTTGGAGCAACTAAATATTTAGAAAACAGTATTATTGGATCTGTTTTGTAATTATTTGCACCATTGAAACACCTTTTCAAAACAGCAAAACACATCCTCACAAACACCACAAAAAAGAGCTAACACATGGGCATTTTTTAAATAGGGAAAGAACAAGTGAAACTTGACCTTGGTATAAAAGAGAAAGGGAAGGTTTCAAAACCTAGTTGAAGCACAAAGCTACCTACTACAAGCACACCCACATCATCCATAGCATTGACACATCACACCACATGATCACAAGATATCACACCACATCATAAGATCACAATGCAACAACACAATGACGTGAAATGATGGTGATGCATGCATGCAAAGAAACACAAATCAAGGTGACATCACATGAAATCATATGCATTGAGCTCTCATAACAATGACAAGGTGGACCCACATAGACAAGGTTCCAAAGAGGGAAATGTACACTCTTGGGGCATTACAAACTCTCCCACACTACAAAAAGATCTCGCCTCGAGATCTACGCCTGAAAGAATTATGGAATTTCACATAGGAGGTGATCCTCACGTTCCCAAGTAGCCTCTTTATCGGAATGGTGTGACCACTGTACTTTGAGAAATTTGACAGTCTTGTTGCGGGTCTTGCGCTCAGTCGCCTCGAGAACCGCAACTGGATGCTCACGATAAGATAGGTCGGGTTGAAGGTCGATGTCTTGAAGATGAACAGTGCGCTCGGGGGTCTTGAAGCACCTCCGGAGCTGAGAGACATGGAACACATCATGCACATTTGCAAAGTTTGACGGGAACTCAAGCTGATACGCAAGGTCGCCTGTCTTGCCAAACACTCTGAACGGGCCAACGAAACGAGGCGCAAGCTTGCCTTTGATGCCAAAGCGTTGCGTACCCTTGATAGGCGACACCTTGAGATAGACGAAGTCATCGAGCTCATAAGACATGTCACGATGCTTGCTATCATAATAGCTCTTCTGACGGGACTGAGCTGCTCTGAGGTTATTCCGAATGACCCGACACATCTCCTCAGCTTCTTCTATCAAGTCATTCCCAAGAATTTGATGTTCGCTGGACTCGGACCAGTTGAGCGGGGCACGACACTTCCTACCATAGAGAATTTCAAACGGAGCTTTGCCAGAACTAGCTTGATAATTGTTGTTGTACGACAACTCCGCAAAAGGCAGGAAATCTTCCCACTTCATGCCAAAAGAGGTAACATAGGCTCTCAGCATATCCTCAAGAACTTGATTGACTCGCTCCACTTGACCACAAGTCTGAGGATGAAAAGATGTGTTGAAGCGTATCTCCGTGCCCATTGCAGACTAAAAAGAGTCCCAGAACTTCGAAGTGAAGATACTTCTGCGATCCGAAGAGATCATCATAGGCACGTCGTGCAAAGACACTATCCTGGAAGTGTATAACTCTGCAAGCTGAGCTGCCGAAATGGATTCCTTGGGTGGAAGAAAATGAGCTACTTTACTCAACTTGTCGATGACGACGAAGATGGCATCATTACCCTTCTTGGACTTCGGAAACCCGGTGACGAAATCCATCTCAATATGATCGAGCTTCCGCTCGGGAATGGTGAAAGGATGCAAAAGACCTGTTGGACGTTGATGCTCTGCTTTCACCCTTCTACATACATCACATTCATTTACGAACTGAGCAATCTCACGCTTCATGCGAGTCCACCAGAAGGTCTGTTTCAAGTCCTGATACATCTTGGAGCTTCCAGGATGAATAGATAGCAGAGAGTTATGAGCTTCTTCCATGATTACCTTTCTGAGATCACCTTTCGGAATGACAAGACGATCCTCAAAGAACAACGTGTCTCTGGCATCAACACTGAAGCACTTATACTTGGTAAGACCCTTTGCCACGCCAATCTTGACTTTCTTCACCATTGCATCAAGAAGCTCTGCTGCTCGGACCTGATCTTCCAAGGTAGGAGAGATCTGAAGGTTTGCAAGAAAACCCTGAGGTACTAACTAAAGGTTGAGCTTCCTGAAAGACTCACAAAGATCAGGCTGGAGAGGTTGCAGAATGAGACTGTTGCAGTATGCCTTCCTGCTCAAGGTATCTGCCACGACATTAGCTTTGTTTTGCATGTACTCAACACTCGAATTAAAATCTTGGAGCATTTCCACCCAACGAGTTTGCCGGAGATTCAGGTTAGGCTAGGTGAAGATGTACTTGAGACTCTTGTGATTGGTGAACACTTCAACCTTTCGTTCCAACAAGAGGTGTCTCCAAGTCATCAGAGTGTGTACGAGAAAATCTAGCTCAAGATCATGCACAGGATAATTCTTCTCCGCTGACTTCAACTACCTCGAGGTATAAGCAACCACTTTCTTCTCTTGCATCAGAACTGCACCAAGACCCTCGAGAGAAGCGTCGCAGAACACCTGGTAAGGCTTGGAATCATCCGGAGGAACCAAGACTGGAGTAGAGGTGAGCTTCTCTTTGAGTGTGTCGAAGGCCAACTAACACTCTGGAGACCAAGCATACTTCACACCCTTCTGAAGAAGACTTGAGAGAGGCTTCGTGATACGTCCATTTTGCATCATTCTTTCATGTTGATAATTATCACTTTATGGACTGTTATTATACTTTGTGGTACCATACTTATGCCCTTTCTCTCTTATTTTGCAAGGTTTATTTGAAGAGGGAGAATACCGGCAGCTGGAATTCTGGACTGGAAAAGGATCAAGTCTGAGTCCTCTATTCTGCGCAACTCCAAATGCCCTGAAAATCAACGTGGATTTTTTTGGAATATATAAAAAATATTGGGCGAAAGAAGTGCCAAAGGGGAGCTGCGAGCGGCCCACAAGCCTGGTGGTTGCGGCCTACCCCCTGGCCGCGGCGTCAGGGCTTGTGGGCACCCTGGTGGCCCACTGGCCCCCCTCTTTTGCTATATGAAGGGTTTCGTCCGGAAAAAAATCAGGGTGGAGCTTTTTCATGGATTCTCCGCCGCCACGAGGCAGAACTTGAGCAGAACCAATCTAGAGCTCCGACACAACGATCCTGCCGGGGAAACTTCCCTCACGGAGGGGGAAATCATCGCCATAGTCATCACCAACACTCCTCTCATCGGAGGGGACTCGTCAACATAAACATCTTCATGAGCACCATCTCATCTCCAATCCCTAGTTCATCTCTTGTAACCAATCTCCGTGTCGCGACTCCGATTGGTACTTGTAAGGTTGCTAGTAGTGTTGATTACTCTTCGTAGTTGATGCTAGTTGGATTACTTGGTGGAAGATTTAAGTTCAGATCCTTGATGCTACTCATTACACCTCTAATCATGATTATGATTATGCTTTGTGAGTAGTTACTTTTGTTCCTGAGGACATGAGAAAAGTCATGCTAATAATAGTCATGTGAATTTGGTACTCGTTCGGTATTTTGATATGGTGTATGTTGTTTTTCCTCTACTGGTGTTATGTGAACGTCGACTACGTAACACTTCACCATATTTGGGCCTAGAGGAAGTCATTGGGGAATAGTAAGTAGATGGTGGGTTGCTAGAGTGAAAGAAGCTTAAATCCCAGTCTATGCGTTGCTTCGTAAGGGGCTGATTTGCATCCACTAGTTTAATGCTATGGTTAGACGTTGTCTTAATTCTTCTTTCCTAGTTGCGGATGCTTGCGAGAGGGGTTAATCATAAGTGGTATGCTTGTCCAAGTAAGGGCAGTACCCAAGCACCGGTCCACCCAAATATCAAACTATCAAAGTAACGAACGCGAATCATATGAACATGATGAAACTAGCATGACAGAAATCCCCATGTGTCCTCGGGAGCGTTTTTCCTCCTATAAGACTTTGTTCAGGCTTGTCCCTAGCTACAAAAGGGATTGGGCCACTTTGCTGCACCGTTGCTACTCTTGTTACTTGTTACTTTTCACCTGCTATGTTTCACCTCACTACACCATCACTTGTTTCCGCTACTTTCAGTGCTTGCAGTTATTACCTTGGTGAAAACTGTTTATCAGAGCCTTCTGCTCCTCGTTGGGTTCGACACTCTTACTTATCGAAAGAACTACGATTGATACCCTATACTTGTGGTCATCAAGACTCTTTTCTGGCGCCGTTGCTGGGGAGTGAAGCGCCTTTGATAAGTGGAATTTGGTAAGGAAACATTTATATACTGTGCTGAAATTTATTGTCGCTTGTCACTATGGAAACTGTTCATTTGAGGAATTTGTTCGGGGTATCTTCACCATGCACGGAGGCACAAGGAGTTGCTCCTCAACCTAAGGTACCTACTGAAAATATCTTTTATGAAATTCCTTCGGGTATGCTTGAGAAACTGCTGGCTAATCCTTTTACAAGAGATGGATCTTCACATCCAGACTTGCATCTAATCTATGTAGATGAAGTTTGTGGTTTATTTAAGCTTGCAGGTTTGCCCGAGGATGAGGTAAAGAAGAAAGTCTTTCCTTTATCTTTGAAGGATAAGGCGTTGACATGGTATAGGCTATGTGATGATACTGGATCATGGGACTACAATCGGTTGAAATTGGAATTTCATCAAAAGTTTTATCCTATGCATTTAGTACATCGTGATCGGAATTATATTTATAACTTTTGGCCTCGTGACAGGGAAAACATAGCTCAAGCTTGGGGGAGGCTTAAATCAATGATATATTCATGCCCCAATCATGAGCTCTCGAGAGAAATTATCACTCAAAACTTTTATGCTCCGCTTTCTCATGATGATCGTACCATGCTTGACACTTCTTGTACCGGTTCTTTTATGAAGAAGGATATTGACCACAAGTGGAATTTATTGGAAAGAATCAAACGTAACTCTGAAGATTGGGAGCTTGAATAAGGTAAGGAGTCAGGTATGAATTTCCAGTTCGATTGCGTTAAATCTTTTGTTGAAACAAACACTTCTAGAGATTTAAGCGCTAAGTATGGACTTGAGTGTGAGATAGTAGCTTCTCTATGTGAATCTTTTGCTCCTCATGTTGATCTTCCCAAAGAGAAGTGGTTTAAGTATCATCCCCTTGTAGAAGTCAACATAGTTAAACCCAATCTAGTTGAAGAGAAAGTCATTGCCTATAATGATCCTATTGTTCCTTGTGCCTACACTGAGAAACCACCTTACCCTTCTAGGAGAAAGGATTATTCTAAAGCTCCAACTGTGATACGTAGGGGTTACATTAGACCACTTGCACCCCCTGACGAAATTAGAGTTGAACCTAGTGTTGCTATTATCAATGATATCTTAGCCGAAGACATAGACGGGCATGTTATCAAATTCTATGAGGACTCCGTTAGAATTGCTAAACCTCACGCAAAAGACAAATACGGACCTGTAGTTGGCCTGTCCGTTGTTTCTGTCAAGATAGGAGATCATATTATCATGGTTTATGTGATATGGATGCTAGTGTTAGTGCAATACCCCGGTCCCTTTATGATGAAATCAAAGATGAGATTGCACCTGTTGAGTTAGAACCCATTAATGTCACTATTACGCTAGCTAATAGAGACACTATCTGCCTTGTGGGAATTGTGAGAGACGTAGAAGTCATGTGTGGTAAGACGAAGTATCCTACTGATTTCCTCGTCCTTGCTACTGCACAAGATAGCTTTTGTCCCATCATATTTGGTAGACCCTTTCTCAACACTGTCAATGCACATATTGATTGCATTAAACAGACTGTCACAGTTAGTTTCGAGGGTGTGTCTCATGAATTTAACTTCTCCAAGTTTGGAAGACAACCCCATGAAAAAGAGTCGTCTGGTAGGGATGAAATCATCACTCTTGCCTCTATTGTCTTACCTCCTACGGATCCTTTAGAGCAACATCTCCTTGAGCATGAAAATGATATGCATATGGATGAAAGAGATGAGATAGATAAAATTGTTTTAGAACAATAACCTATTCTTAAGAATAACCTGCCTGTTGAATTTCTTGGGAATCCTCCCCCACCAAAGGGTGATCCTGTGTTCGAGCTAAAACAGTTACCACATACTCTTAAGTATGCCTATCTTGATGATAAGGAGATATATCTTGTTATTATTAGTGCTCACCTCTTGAATCACGAAGAGAAGAAGTTATTAAAAACTTTGAGGAAGCATCGTGCTGCTATTGGATATACTCTTGATGATCTTAAGGGTATTAGTCCCACTCTATGTCAGCACAAGATTAAAACCGATCCTGATTCTAAGCCAGTCGCTGATCATCAACGGAGGTTAAATCCTAGGATGAAAGAGGTCGTGAGAAAAGAAATGTTAAAGCATCTGGAAGCAGGAATCATTTATCTTGTTGTCCATAGTGATTGGGTAAGTCCAGTACATTCCGTACCCAAGAAGGGAGGTATCACCGTCGTTCCTAATGATAAGAATGAACTAATCCCACAGAGGATTATTACTGGCTATAGGATGGTGATAGACTTCCGGAAAGTGAACAAGGCAACCAGGAAAGACCATTATCCTTTGTCGTTTATCGACCAAATGCTAGAAAGGCTATCTAAACACACACACACTTCTGCTTTCTAGACGGTTATTCAGGTTTCTCGCAAATACCCGTTGCACAATCTGATGAGGAGAAAACCACTTTCACCTGCCCTTTCGGTACCTTTGCCTATAGACGTATTCCTTTTGGCTTATGCAATGCACCTGCCACCTTTCAAAGATGTATGATGGCAATATTCTCGGACTTTTGTGAAAAGATTGTTGAGGTTTTCATGGATGATTTCTCCATTTACGGTTCTTCCTTTGACGATTGCCTCAGCAACCTTGATCGAGTCTTACAGAGATGCAAAGATACCAACCTCGTCTTGAACTGGGAGAAGTGCCACTTCATGGTTAATGAAGGCATCGTCTTAGGACACAAAATCTCTGAGAAAGGCATTAAAGTTGATAAGGCTAAGGTTGATGCAATTGAGAAAATGCCTTGCCCCACAGATATCAGAGGTATATGAAGTTTCCTAGGTCATGATGGTTTCTATAGAAGGTTCATTCAAGACTTCTCTAAGATTTCCAGGCCTCTTACCAACCTCTTGCAGAAGGATGTTCCTTTTGTTTTTGATGAGGATTGTGAGGAAGCTTTCGAAATACTTAAGAAGGCCTTGATAACCGGACCTATTGTTCAACCACCTAATTGGAACTTGCCCTTTGAAATCATGTGCGATGCTAGTGATTATGCTGTTGGTGCTGTTCTAGGACAAAGAGTTGACAAGAAGTTGAATGTTATGTACTATGCTAGTAAAACTCTAGACAGTGCCCACAGAAACTGTGCTACTACGGAGAAGGAGTTTTTAGCAGTCGTGTTTGCATGTGAAAAGTTCAGATCTTATATAGTTGGCTCCAAGGTCACTATTCACTCTGATCATGCTGCTATTAAGTACCTTATGGAGAAAAAGGACGCTAAGCCTAGGCTAATCAGATGGGTTCTCCTGCTACAGGAATTTGATTTGCACGTTGTTGACCGAAAGGGTGCTGATAACCCTGTAGCAGATAACTTGTCTAGGCTAGAGAATGTCTTTGATGACCCACGACCTATTGATGACAGGTTTCCTGATGAGCAATTGAATGTCATCCACACTTCACATAGTGCGCCGTGGTATGCTGATTACGCAAACTATATCGTAGCTAAATACATACCACCCAGTTTCACCTACGAGCAAAAGAAGAAATTCTTATTTGATTTAAGACACTACTTTTGGGATGATCCTCACCTTTATAAGGAAGTAGTAGATGGTGTTATTAGACGTTGTGTGTCTGAACATGAACAGGGACACATCCTGTAGAAGTGTCATTCCGAAGCCTACGGAGGACACCATGCTGGAGATAGAACTGCTCATAAGGTATTGCAATCAGGTTTCTACTGGCCCACTTTCTTCAAGGATGCCCGTAAGTTTGTCTTATCTTGTGACGAATTCCAAAGAATAGGGAACATCAATAAACGTCAGGAAATGCCTATGAACTATTCACTTGTCATTGAACCATTTGATGTCTGGGGCTTTGATTATATGGGACCCTTCCCGAGTTCCAATGGGTACACTCAGATCTTAGTTGTTGTGGATTACGTCACTAAGTGGGTAGAAGCTACCCCACTAGAAATGCTGATCACCACACCGCTATTAAGATGCTTAAAGAAGTCATCTTCCCAAGATTTGGAGTCCCTAGATATCTGATGACTGATGGCGGTTCACACTTCATTTATGGTGTTTTCCGCAAGATGCTCGCTAAGTATGATGTCAACCATAGAGTTGTATCTCCTTATCATCCTCAGTCTAGTGATCAAGTGGAGTTGAGTAATAGGGAGATCAAATTGATCTTACAAAAGACTATCAATAGATCTCGAAAGAATTGGTCTAGCAAACTTGACGATGCACTATGGGCTTATAGGACTGGTTATAAGAATCCCATGGGGATGTCGCTGTATAAAATGGTTTACGGTAATGCCTGTCATTTACCTCTTGAGTTAGAACACAAAGCTTATTGGGAAATCAAAGAGCTCAACTTCGATTTCAAACTTGCCGGTGAGAAGCGGTTGTTTGATATCAGCTCATTAGATGAATGGAGGGCCCGGGCATATGAGAATGCCAAGTTGTTCAAGGAAAAGGTTAAGAGATGGCACTATAAAAGAATACAAAAACGTGAGTTCAATGTAGGTGATTATGTCCTGCTATACAATTCTCGCTTAAGATTCTTTGCAGGCAAGCTTCTCTCTAAATGGGAAGGTCCCTACGTTGTCGAGGAAGTATATCGTCCCGGTGCCATCAAAATCAATAACATGGAAGGTAATTTTCTGAGAGTGGTAAATGGGCAAAGAATCAAGCATTATATATCTGGTACGCCCATAAATGTTGAGACCAATATCATCAACATCATAACTCCAGAGGAGTACATAAGGGATGTTTATCAGCCTGTTTCAGACTCTGAAAACGAAGAGGTGTGTGTTTCAGCAAGTAATTGGACTCCAAAACTTTTCCAATAGGAAATTTTCTCCGTTTTGGAATTTATGGAAAATTAGAAAAATAAAAAGCAGTCCAGAGAGCGCACGAGGCGACCACAAGCTTGGTCGCCGCGGCCTACCCCCTGCCGTGGTGACAGGGCTTGTGGGCACCTCGTGTGCCTCCCGGACTCCGTTTTCTTGCCGAGCACTCCTTCTGGTCCAGAAAAAATCATTATATATACGCCCGAGGGTTTTGATCTCCGTATCATGCAGTTTTCCTCTGTTTCATTTCGAGCCTATTTCTGCTGCAGATCTAGACTGCTATGGCGTCCCCAAAAGCTCCGAAGGACAAGGTCTTTGAGAAGGTTATCAGTCCTTACCTCGCGGAAGTGTTGCAGCACCCTCAATCTATCAAGATGAGTGAGGGGATGTTGCACATCGGTGATGTTGAGGGGTCTAAGAAGACCGGAAGCATGGAGACAAGGCTCGAAGCAATGGAGCAACAAGTCTTCAAGTGCCAAGGGATGGTGGAGCGTGGACTCAACGCCAACCACATGATGATCACGGAGTTCACCAGCAAGCACAAGATGCATGCCAATGACATTGGGAAGCACCTATCTAGGCTCTACGACAGGGGAGATCAACTCTAGGGCCAGATCTATGACCTGCAGAACCAAAACTATGAGTATGAGTATAGATTTAAATCAATACGGTTGGCTGCAGATTTGAGCATTCTGGCGACTTGTTCATCCTGCCATGATGGAGCACCTATGCCTTGGAAGACGGAGGATCAGACTCATGTTGCAACTCCTCCATCAACACCAAAGTAAGACAACTAAGCATTGGTATGGGCAACTCCCTTGGCTTCTGCCAAGCTTGGGGGAGTTGCCCTGGTATCGTATCACCTTTATATCTTTTGCTTTTACCTTTGTTTTAAGTTCTTTCCTTTTCAGTTTTTATTTCTTCTCTTAGTGGAATAAGTCTTTAGTGTTTAGTTTGAGTATTTTGCCTTGTGTCTCCCTCGATGTATTCGAGCTTGCGAGCTTTATAATAAAAAGTATGAAAAGAACGATAGCATGAAAGATCATGAGATGATCTTATGGAATGTGATAGCTTCACATATAACAAGTATGATGATTGAAACTTGTTGAGAATAGACCAACATAGACCCCAGTCATTGTTGCAATTAATAAGAAGTAATAAGGAAAGAGAGGTTCAAGTATAAATATATCATCTCTGACACCATCTATGATTGTGAACACTCACCAAACTATTGCATGCCTAGAAGTAGAAGTTGGAGAAGGAAGACAACATAATGAATTGTGTTTTCTTGTTTCCGAACAATGTTATATGTTTAGAGATCCCTTAGCATGTGAAGATTTCTTCCACCTCATATTAGCCAAAACTCCCACACCAAGTAGAGATACTACTTGTGCATCCATAAACCTTCAACCCAGTTTTGCCATGAGAGTCCACCATACCTACCTATGGATTGCGTAAGATCCTTCAAGTAAGTTGTCATCGGTGCAAGCAATAAAAATTGCTCTCTAATATGTATGATCTACTAGTGTGTGGAAAATAAGCTTTATACGAACCTGTGATGAGGAAGACATAAAAGCGACAGACTTGATAATAAAGTTCTTTATCACAGGAGGCAATATAAAGTGACGTTCCTCCGCACTAAGAGGACACGCATCCAAACCTCAAAAGCGCATGACAACCTGTGCTTCCCTCTGCGAAGGGCCTATCTTGTACCTTTACTTTTTGCCCTTGAAAGAGTCATGGTGATTGATACGTCCATTTTGCATCATGCTTTCATGTTAATATTTATTGCTTTTTGGGCTGTTATATTACTTGTGGTACCATATTTATGCCTTTTCTCTCTTATTTTGCAAGGTTTATTTGAAGAGGGATAATTCAGGCAGCTGGAATTCTGGACTGGAAAAGGAGCAAATCCTAGTCCACTATTCTGCACATCTCCAAATGCCCTGAAAAGTTACGTAGATTTTTTTCTGGATTATATAAAAAATACTGGGCGAAAGAACTACAGGAGGGGGGCTGCCAGGGCGCCACAAGCCCTGACACCGCCACCCCCCTGGTGGCGAAGTGGGGGCTTGTGAGCTCCCTAATGGCCCGCTAGCCCCCCACTTTTGCTATATGAAGCGTCCTGGTCCAGAAAAATCAAGGGGTAGCTTTTTCGTGGTTTCACCGCCGCCACGAGGCGGAACTTGAGCAGATCCAATCTAAAGCTCCAGCAGGACGATCCTGCCGGGGAAACTTCCCTCCTGGAGGGGGAAATCATCGCCATCGTCATCACCAACACTCCTCTCGTCGGAGGGGAGGCATCTTCATCAACATATTCATCAGCACCATCTCCTCTCCAATCCCTAGTTCATCTCTTGTAAACAATCCTCGTCTCGCAACTCTGATTGGTACTTGTAAGGTTGCTAGTAGTGTTGATTACTCTTTGTAGTTGATGCTAGTTGGATTACTTGTTGGAAGAGTATATGTTCAGATCCTTGATGCTATTCATTACACCTTTGATCATGATTATGATTATGCTTTGTGAGTAGTTACTTTTGTTCCTGAGGACATGGGATAAGTCATGTTAATAATAGTCATGTGAATTTGATATTCGTTCGGTATTTTGATATGTTGTATGTTGTCTTTTCCTCTACTGGTGTTATCTGAACATCGACCACATAACACTTCACCATATTTGGGCCTAGAGGAAGGCATTGGGAAGTAGTAAGTAGATGATGGGTTGCTGGAGTGACAGAAGCTTAAACCCGAGTCTATGCGTTGCTTCGTGAGGGGCTGATTTGGATCCACTAGTTTAATGCTATGGTTAGACTTTGTCTTAATTCTTCTTTTGTAGTTGCGGATGCTTGCGAGAGAGGTTAATCATAAGTGGGATGCTTGTCCAAGTAAGGGCAGTACCCAAGCACCGGTCCACCCACATATCAAACTATCAAATAACGAACGCGAATCATATGAACGTGATGAAACTAGCATGACAGAAATTCCCGTGTGTCCTCGGGAGCGATTTTCCTCCTATAAGACTTTGTTCAGGCTTGTCCCTTGCTACAAAAGGGATTGGGACACTTGCTGCACCCTTGCTACTACTTGTTACTTGTTACTTTTTGCTTGCTACGTTTCACCTCACTACAACATCACTTCTTACCGCTACTTTCAGTGCTTGCAGTTATTACCTTGCTGAAATCCGCTTATCAGAGCCTTCTGCTCCTCGTTGGGTTCGTCACTCTTACTTATCGAAAGGACTACGATTGATCCCCTATACTTGTGGGTCATCAAGACTCTTTTCTGGCGCCGTTGCCGGGGAGTGAAGCGCCTTTGGTAAGTGAAAATTGGTAAGGAAACATTTTTATATTGTGCTGAAATTTATTGTCACTTGTCACTATGGAAACTGTTCCTTTGAGGAGTTTGTTCGGGGTATCTTCACCACGAATGGAAGCACGAGGAGTTTCTTCTCAACCTGAGGTACCTACTGAAAATATCTTTTATGAAATTCCTTCGGGTATGCTTGAGAAACTGCTGGCTAATCCTTTCACAGGAGATGGATCTTCACATCCAGACTTGCCTCTGATCTATCTAGATGAAGTTTGTGGTTTTTTTAAGCTTGCAGGTTTGCCCGAGGATGAGGTAAAGAAGAAATTCGTTCCTTTATCTTTGAAGGATAAGGCGTTGACATGGTATAGGCTATGTGATGATACTGGATCATGGGGCTACAATCGGTTGAAATTGGAATTTCATCAAAAGTTCTATCCTATGCATTTAGTACATCGTGATTGAAACTTTATTTATAACTTTTGGCCTCGTGACAGGGAAAGCATAGCTCAAGCTTGGGGCAGGCTTAAATCAATGTTATATTCATGCCCCAATCATGAACTCTCGAGAGAAATCATCACTCAAAACTTTTATGCTCGGCTTTCTCATGAAGATCGTACAATGATTGACACTTCTTGTGTTGGTTCTTTTATGAAGAAGGATATTGCTCACAAGTGGATTTATTGGAAAGAATCAAATGCAACTCTGAAGATTGGGAGCTGGAGGAAGGTAAGGAGTCAGGTATGAATTTCCAGTTTGATTGCGTTAAATCTTTTGTTGAGACAAACACTTCTAGAGATTTTAGCGCTAAGTATGGACTTGACTCTGAGATAGTAGCTTCTGTGTGTGAATCTTTTGCTGCTCATGTTGATCTTCCCAAAGAGAAGTGGTTTAACTATCATCCTCCTGTAGAAAGCAACATAGCCAAAACCAATCTAGTTGAGGAGAAATTAATTGATTTTAGTGATCCTGTTGTTCCTTGTGCTTACACTGAGAAACCACCATACCCTGCTAGGATAAAGGATTATTCTAAAGCTCCAACTGTGATACGTAGGGGTTACATTAGACCACTTGCACCCCCTGAGTAAATTAGAGTTGAACCTAGTGTTTCTATTATCAAAGATCTCTTAGCCGAAGACATAGATGGGCATGTTATCAAATTCTGTGAGGACACCGCTAGAATTGCTAAACCTCACGCGAAAGACAAACACGGACCTGTAGTTGGCCTGCCCGTTGTTTCTGTTAAGATAGGAGATCACGGTTACCATGGTTTATGTGATATGGGAGCTAGTGTTAGTGCAATACCCCGTTCTCTATATGATGAAATCAAAGATGAGATTGCACCTGCTGAGTTAGAACCCATTGATGTCACTATGATGCTAGCTAATAGATACACTATCTGCCCTGTAGGAATTGTGTGAGACGTAGAAGTCGTGTGTGGTAAGACGAATTATCCTACTGATTTCCTCGTCCTTGGTACTGCACAAGATAGCTTTTGTCCCATCATATTCGGTAGACCCTTTCTCAACACTGTGAATGCTCACATTGATTGCATTAAGCAGACTGTCAGAGTAAGTTTCAAGGGTGTGTCTCATGAATTTAACTTCTCCAAGTTTGGAAGACAAACACATGAAAGAGAGTTGTCTGGTAGAGATGAAATCATTCCTCTTGCCTCTATTTCCGTACCTCCTATGGATCCTTTAGAGCAATATCTGCTTGAGCATGAAAATGATATGCATATGGAGGAGAGAGATGAGATAGATAAAATTGTCTTAGAACAATATCCTATTCTCAAGAATAATCTACCTGTTGAACTGCTCGGGGGTCCTCCCCCATCAAAGGGTGATCCTGTGTTCGAGCTTAAACAGTTGCCGGATACTCTTAAGTATGCCTATCTTTATGAGAAGGAGATATATCCTATCATTATTAGTGCTCTCCTCTCAGAGCTTGAAGAGAAGAAGTTACTAAAAACTCAGAGGAAGCACCGCGCTTCTATTGGATATACTCTTGATGATCTTAAGGGTATTAGTCCTACTCTATGTCAGCACAAGATTAAAACCGATCCTGACTTTAAACCAGTTGCTGATCATCAAAGGAGATTAAATCCTAAGATGAAAAAGGTCGTTAGAAAAGAAATATTAAAGCTTCTCGAAGCAGGAATCATTTATCCTGTTGCTCATAGTGATTGGGTAAGTCCAGTACATTGCGTACCTAAGAAGGGAGGTATCACCGTCGTTCCTAATGATAAGGATGAACTAATCCCACAAAGGATTATTACCGGCTATAGAATGGTGATAGACTTCCGGAAACTGAACAAGGCAACCAGGAAAGATCATTATCCTTTGCCTTTTATCGACCAAATGCTAGAAAGGCTATCAAAGCACACTCACTTCTGCTTTCTAGACGG
Organism: Hordeum vulgare subsp. vulgare; assembly: GCF_904849725.1. Taxonomy (NCBI): domain Eukaryota; kingdom Viridiplantae; phylum Streptophyta; class Magnoliopsida; order Poales; family Poaceae; genus Hordeum; species Hordeum vulgare. Next base: position 460,485,844 of record NC_058521.1, read on the forward strand.
TTATTCAGGTTTCTCGCGGATACCTGTTGCACAATCTGATCCAGAGAAAACCGCTTTCACCTGCCCTTTCGGTACCTTTGCCTATAGACGTATGCCTTTTGGCTTATGTAATGCACCTGCCACCTTCCAAAGATGTATGATGGCTATATTCTCTGACTTTTGTGAAAAGATCGTCGAGGTTTTCATGGATGACTTCTTCATTTACGGGTCTTCCTTTGATGATTGCCTCAGCAACCTTGATCGAGTCTTACAGAGATGCGAAGAAACCAACCTCGTCTTGAATTGGGGGAAGTGCCACTTTATGGTTAATGAAGGGATCGTCTTAGGACACAAAATCTCTGAAAGAGGCATTGAAGTTGATAAGGCTAAGGTTGATGCAATTGAGAAAATGCCTTGCCCCACAAATATCAGAGGTATACGAAGTTTCCTAGGTCATGCTGGTTTCTATAGAAGGTTCATTAAAGACTTCTCTAAGATTTCTAGGCCTCTTACCAACCTCTTGCAGAAGGATGTTCCTTTTGTTTTTGATGAGGATTGTGAGGAAGCCTTTGAAATACATAAGAAGTCTTTGATAATCGCACCTATGGTTCAACCACCTGACTGGAACTTGCCCTTGGAAATCATGTGCGACGCTAGTGATTATGTTGTTGGTGCTTTTCTAGGACAAAGAGTTGACAAGAAGTTGCATGTCATTCACTACGCTAGTAAAACTCTAGACAGTGCCCAAAGAAACTATGCCACTACGGAGAAGGAATTTTTCGCAGTCGTGTTTGCATGTGAAAAGTTTAGATCTTACATAGTTGACTCCAAAGTCACTATTCACTCTGATCATGCTGCTATTAAGTACCTCATGGAGAAGAAGGACGCTAAACCTAGGATGATCAGATGGGTTCTCCTGCTACAGGAATTTGATTTGCACGTCGTTGACCGAAAGGGTGCTAATAATCCTATACCGGATAACTTGTCTAGGCTAGAGAATGTCCTTGATGACCCACTACCTATTGATGATAGCTTTCCTTATGAGCAACTAAATGTCATCCGCACTTCACTTAGTGCACCGTGGTATGCCGATTATGCAAACTATATCGTAGCCAAATACATACCACCCAGTTTCACCTATCAGCAAAAGAAGAAATTCTTCTTTGATTTGAGACACTACTTTTGGGATGATCCTCACCTTTATAAGGAAGGAGTAGATGGTGGTATTAGACGTGTGTGCCTGAACATGAACAGGGACAGATCCTACATAAGTGTCATTCCGAAGCCTACGGAGGACACCATGCTGGAGATAGAACTACCCATAAGGTATTGCAATCAGGTTTCTATTGGCCCACTCTCTTCAAGGATGATCGTAAGTTTGTCTTGTCTTGTGACGAATGCCAAAGAATAGGGAACATCAGTAAGCGTCAGGAAATGCCTATGAACTATTCACTTGTCATTGAACCATTTGATGTCTGGGGCTTTGATTATATGGGACCCTTCCCGAGTTCCAATGGGTACACTCACATCTTAGTTGATGTGGATTACGTTACTAAGTGGGTTGAAGCTATGCCCACTAAAAATGTTGATCACCACACCTCTATTAAGATGCTTAAAGAAGTCATATTCCCAAGATTTGGAGTCCCTACTTGATGACTGATGGCGGTTCACACTTCATTCATGGTGTTTTCCGCAAAATGCTAGCTAAGTATGATGTCAACCATAGAGTTGCATCTCCTTATCATCCTCAGTCTAGTGGTCAAGTGGAGTTGAGTAATAGGGAGATCAAGTTGATCCTACAAAAGACTGTCAATAGATCTCGATAGAACTGGTCTAGCAAACTTGACGATGCACTATGGGCTTATAGGACTGCTTATAAGAATCCCGTGGGCATGTCACCGTATAAAATGGTTTATGGTAAGGTCTGTCATTTACCTCTTGAGCTGGAAAACAAAGCTTATTGGGCAATCAAAGAGCTCTACTTTGATTTCAAACTTGCCGGTGAGAAGCGGTTGTTTGATATCAGCTCGTTAGATGAATGGAGAGCCCAGGCATACGAGAATCCCAGGTTGTTCAAGGAAAAGGTTAAGAGATGGAACGACAAACGAATACGGAAATGACAGTTCAATGAAGGTGATTATGTCTTGCTAGACAATTCTCGTTTGAGATTCTTTGCAGGCAAGCTTCTCTCTAAATGGGAAGGTCCTTATGTTATCGAGGAAGTATATCGTTCCGGTGCCATCAAAATCAATAACACGGAAGGAAATTTTCCTAGAGTGGTAAATGGGCAAAGAATCAAGCATTACATCTCTGGTACTCCCATAAATGTTGAGACCAATATCATCAATGTCATAACTCCAGAGGAGTACATAAGGGATGTTTATCAGCCTGTTTCAGACCTTGAAAACGAAGATGTATCTGTTTCGGTAAGAAATTGGACTCCGGTACTTTTCCAATAGGAAATTTCTTCCGTTTTGGAATTTTTGGAAAATTAGAAAAATAAAAAGCAGTCCAGAGAGCGAACGAGGCAGCCACAAGCCCTGCCACCGCCCCCTACCCCCTGGTGGCGGAGGGCAAGCTTGTGGGCACCTCGTGTGCCTCCCAGACTCCATTTTCTTGCGGAGGACTCCTTCTGGCCCAGAAAAAATCAATATATAGTCGCCCGAAGGTTTTGATCTCTGTATTGCGTAGTTTTCCTCTGTTTTCGTTTCGAGCCTGTTTCTGTGACAGATCTAGATCATCATGACTTCCCCAAACGCTCCTAAGAACAAGATCTTCGAGAAGGTCATCAATCCCTACCTCATGGAAGCGCTGAAACACCCTCAATCTATCAAGATGAGTGAGGGGATGTTGCACATCGGTGATGTTGAGGGGCCTAAGAAGACCGGAAGCATGGAGACGAGGCTCGAAGCAATGGAGCAACAAGTCTTCAAGTGCCAAGGGATGGTGGAGCGTGGACTCAACGCCAACCACACGATGATCACGGAGTTCACTAGCAATCACAAGATGGATGCCATTGATATTGGGAAACACCTCTCCAGGCTCTACGATAGGGTTGACCAACTTCAGGGCCAGATCTATGACCTGCAGAATCAAAATTGTGAGTATGAGTACAGATTTAAATCAATAAGAGTGGCTGCAGATTTGAGGATTCCGGCGACTCGTTCATCCTGCCATGATGGAGCACCTATGCCTTGGAAGATGGAGGATCAGACTACTCCAACAACTCCACCACCATCACCACCAAAGGAAGACAACTAAGCATTGGTATGGGCAATCCCCTTGGCTTCTGCCAAGCTTGGGGGAGTTGCCCTGGTATCGTATCACCTTTACATATTTTGCTTTTACCTTTCTTTTAGTTCTTTCCCTTTCAGTTTTTATTTATTCTCTTGGAGGAATAAGTCTTTAGTTTTTAGTTTGAGTCTTTTGATTTTGTCTCTCCCCCGATGTATTCAAGCTTATGAGCTATATAACAATGAGTTTCTTAGTCAAGGGCTTTGCTTTATGCCATGATCAAAAGTATGAAAAGAACGATAGCATGAAAGATCATGAGACGATCTTATGGAAAGTGATAACTTCACTTATGACACGTATGATGATTGAAACTTGTTGAGAATAAATCAACATAGACATTAGTCATTGTTGCAATTAATAAGAAGTAATAAGGAAAGAGAGGTTCACATATAAATATATCATCTTAGACACTTTTTACAATTGTGAGCACTCACCAAACTATTACATGCTTAGGAGTAGATGTTGGACAAGGAAGACAACATAATGAATTGTGTTTGCTTGGTTCCAAACAATGTTATATGTTTAGAGATCCCTTAGCATGTGACGATTGCTTCCACCTCATATTAGCCAAAACTCCCGCACCAAGTAGAGATACTACTAGTGCATCCATAAACCTCCAACCAGTTTTTCCATGAGAGTCCACCATACCTACCTATGGATTGAATAAGATCCTTGAAGTAAGTTGTGATCGGTGCAAGCAATAAAAATTGCTCTCTAATATGTATGATCTATTAGTGTGTGGAAAATAAGATTTTTACGAACCTGTGATGAGGAAGACATAAAAGCGACAGACTGCATAATAAGGTTCTTTATCCCAGGAGGCAATATAAAGTGACGTTCCTCCGCACTAAGAGGACACGCATTCAAACCTCAAAAGCGCATGACAACCTCTGCTTCCCTCTGTGAAGGGCCTATCTTGTACCTTTACTTTTTACCCTTGTAAGATTCATGGTGATCTTCACCAATTCCCTTTTTGCCTTTGTCTTGGCTACCATCACATGCTTGGGAAAGATCTATATTCATATATCAACTTGGAGTTGAGTACTCATGCTTTATTGTTGTTGACTTTATCCTTGAGGTAAACCGTTGGGAGGCAAAACTATAAGCCCCTATCTTCCTCTGTGTCCAGTTGAGACTTTGACACCATGAGTACCACGTGAGTTGTAAAAATTGTGGAAAACGAAAGAGATGATTGAGTATGTGGGTTTGCCTTACAAGCTCTTATTTGACTCTTTCTGATATTGTGATAAATTGCAATTGCTTCAATGACTATGGACTATTGTTGGTCACTTCTCGGTAAGGTTTTTGCTTCATGCTTTGCTTTGTGAAGGAATTGTTACTTTCCCATAAGAATCTTTAAGATGTATTGTTGTTCTATGTGTGATCATGATGCCCTCATGTCCGTATTATGTTTTATCGACGCCTTCGTCCCTCAACATGTGGACATGTTTATGGAACTTGGTTTTCGCTTGAGGACAAGCGAGGTCTAAGCTTGGGGGAGTTGATACGTCCATTTTGCATCATGCTTTCATGTTGATATTTATTGCTTTTTGGGCTGTTATATTACTTGTGGTACCATATTTATGCCTTTTCTCTCTTATTTTGCAAGGTTTATTTGAAGAGGGAGAATTCAGGCAGCTGGAATTCTGGACTAGAAAAGGAGCAAATCCTAGTCCACTATTCTTCACATCTCCAAATGCCCTGAAAAGTTACATGGATTTTTTATGTATCATATAAAAAATACTGGGCGAAAGAACTACTCGAGAGGAGCTGCCAGGGCGCCACAAGCCCTCACACCGCCACCCCCTTGGTGGCGGAGTGGGGGCTTGTGGGCTCCCTGACGGCCAACTAGCCCCCCTCTTTTGCTATACGAAGCGTCCTGGTCCAGAAAAAATCAAGGGGAAGCTTTTTTGTGGTTTCGTCGCCGCCACGAGGCGGAACATGAGCAGATCCAATCTAGAGCTCCGGCAGGACGATCCTGCTGGGGAAACTTCCCTCCGGAGGGGGAAATTGTCGCCATCGGCATCACCAACACTCCACTCGTCGGAGGGGAGGCATGTTCATCAACATCTTCATCAGCACCATCTCCTCTCCAATCCCTAGTTCATCTCTTGTAACCAATCTTCGTCTCGCAACTCCGATTGGTACTTGTAAGGTTGCTAGTAGTGTTGATTACTCTTTGTAGTTGATGCTAGTTGGATTACTTGGTGGAAGAGTTTATGTTCAGATCCTTGATGCTATTCATTACACCTCTGATCATGATTATGATTATGCTTTGTGAGTAGTTACTTTTGTTCCTGAGGACATGTGATAAGTCATGTTAATAATAGTCATGTGAATTTGATATTCGTTCGGTATTTTGATATGTTGTATGTTGTCTTTTCCTCTAGTGGTGTCATGTGAACATCGACTACATAACACTTCACCATGTTTGGGCCTAGAGGAAGGCATTGGGAAGTAGTAAGTAGATGATGGGTTGCTGGAGTGATAGAAGCTTAAACCCAGTCTATGCGTTGCTTCGTGAGGGGCTGATTTGGATCCACTAGTTTAATGCTATGGTTAAACTTTGTCTTAATTCTTCTTTTGTAGTTGCGGATGCTTGCGAGAGAGGTTAATCATAAGTGGGATGCTTCTCCAAGTAAGGGCAGTACCCAAGCGCCGGTCCACCCACATATCAAACTATCAAAGTAAGGAACGTGAATCATATGAACATGATGAAACTAGCATGACAGAAATTCCCGTGTGTCCTCGGGAGCGTTTTTCCTCCTATAAGACTTTGTGCAGGCTTGTCCCTTGCTACAAAAGGGATTGGGCCACTTGCTGCACCGTTGCTACTACTTGTTACTTGTTACTTTTTACACACTACGTTTCACCTCACTACACCATCACTTGTTACCGCTACTTTCAGTGCTTGCAGTTATTACCTTGCTGAAATCCGCTTATCAGAGCCTTCTGCTCCTCGTTGGGTTCAACACTCTTACTTATCGAAAGGACTACGATTGATCCCCTATACTTGCGGGTCATCAGTGATCTTCACCAATTCCTTTTTCTCCTTTATCTTGGTGAACGTCATATGCTAGGGAAAGATCTATATTCATATATCAACTTGGAGATGAGTACTTATGCTTTATTATTGTTGACTTTACCCTTGAGGTAAATGGTTGCGAGGCAAAATTATAAGCCCCTATCTTTCTCTGTGTCCAACTGAAGCTTTGATACGATGAGTACCACATGAGTTGTAACAATTGTGGAAAACAAAAGAGATGATTGAGTATGTGGATTTGCTTTACAAGCTCTTATTTGACTCTTTCTGATGATATGATAAATTGCAATTGCTTCAATGACTATGGACTGTTGTTGGCTACTTCTCGGTAAGATTTTTGTTCCATGCTTTGCTTTGTGAAGGAATTGTTACTTTCCCATAAGAATCTTCATGATGTATTGTTGTTCTATGTGTGATGCCCACATGTCTGTATTATGTTTTATCGACACCTTCATCCCTAAACATGTGGACATGTTTATGGATCTTGGTTTTCGCTTGAGGACAAGCGAGGTCTAATCTTAGGGGAGTTGATACGTCCATTTTGCATCATGCTTTCATGTTGATAATTATCGCTTTATGGACTGTTATTATACTTTGTGGTACCATACTTATGCCTTTTCTCTCTTATTTTGCAAGGTTTATTTGAAGAGGGAGAATACCGGCAGCTGGAATTCTGGACTGGAAAAGGAGCAAGTCTGAGTCCTCTGTTCTGCGCAACTCCAAATGCCCTGAAAATCAACGTGGATTTTTTTAGGAATATATAAAAAATATTGGGCGAAAGAAGTGCCAGAGGGGAGCTGCCAGGGGCCCACAAGCCTGGTGGACGCGGTTTACCCCCCTGGCCGCGGCGTCAGGGCTTGTGGGCACCCTGGTGGCCCACTGGCCCCCCTCTTTTGCTATATGAAGGGTTTTGTCCGGAAAAAAATCAGGGTGGAGCTTTTTCGTGGATTCTCCGCCGCCACGAGGCGGAACTTGAGCAGAACCAATCTAGAGCTCCGGCAGGACGATCCTGCCGGGGAAACTTCCCTCCCGGAGGGGGAAATCGTCGTCGTCATCATCACCAACACTCCTCTCATTAGAGGGGACTCGTCACCATCAACATCTTCATCAGCACCATCTCATCTCCAAACCCTAGTTCATCTCTTGTAACCAATCTCCGTCTTGCGACTCCGATTGGTACTTGTAAGGTTGCTAGTGGTGTTGATTACTCTTTGTAGTTGATGCTAGTTGGATTACTTGGTGGAAGAGTTTATGTTCAGATCCTTGATGCTACTCATTACACCTCTGATCATGATTATGATTTGTGAGTAGTTACTTTTGTTCCTGAGGACATGGGATAAGTCATGCTAATAATAGTCATGTGAATTTCGTATTCGTTCGGTATTTTGATATCCTGTATGTTGTTTTTCCTCTAGTGGTGTTATGTGAACGTCGACTACATAACACTTCACCATATTTGGTCCTAGAGGAAGGCATTGGGGCGTAGTAAGTAGATGACGGGTTGCTAGAGTGACAGAAGCATAAACCCCAGTCTATGTGTTGCTTCGTAAGGGGCTGACTTGGGTCCACTAGTTTAATGCTATGGTTAGACGTTGTCTTAATTCTTCTTTCGTAGCTGCGGATACTTGCGAGAGGGGTTAATCATAAGTGGGATGCTTGTCCAAGTAAGGGCAGTACCCAAGCGCCGGTCCACCCACATATCAAACTATCAAAGTAACAAACGTGAATCATATGAACATGATGAAACTAGCTTGACAGAAATCCCCGTGTGTCCTCGGGAGCGTTTTTCCTCCTATAAGACTTTGTTCAGGCTTGTCCTTGCTACAAAAGGGATTGGGCCACTTTGCTGCATCGTTGCTACTCTTGTTACTTGTTACTTTTCACCTGCTACGTTTCACCTGACTACACCATCACTTGTTACCGCTACTTTCAGTGCTTGCAGTTATTACCTTGCCGAAAACCGTTTATCCGAGCCTTCTGCTCCTCGTTGGGCTTGACACTCTTACTTATCAAAAGGACTACGATTGATCCCCTATACTTGTGGGTCATCACTTCGCAATCTTGGAGAAGTTCTCAACGAATCTTCTGCAATAGCTTGCGAGCCCGAGAAAGCTTTGAAGCTGCTTCACATTCTACGGAGGCTCCCATTCAACAATGGTCTGCCCCTTCGACAGATCAACTTTGATGCCCTCGGCACAGATAATGTGACCAGGATAGATGAGTTCTTTCAACCAGAACTCAGACTTTGAAAACTTGGCATACAATTTGTACTCTCTCAGCTTATCAACCACCAACCTCAGATGTTCTTCATGTTCTTCCTCAGTTTCAGAAAAGACCAGAATGTCGTCAAGATAGAGCAAGGCGAAGTCATTCTTGACCGGAGAGAATATGGAGTTCATCAATCGAAAAAATGTCGGAGGAGCATTTGCCAGACCAAAAGACATGACCATATGCTCATACGAGCCAAAACTAGTCCTGAAAGCAGTCTTCGGAATATCTTCTTCGCGAATGCGAATTTGATGATAGCCCATTCTGAGATCGAGCTTGGAAAAGATCTTAGCTCCTTTCAACTGTTCGAACAACTCAGTTATGTTCGGAAGTGGATATTTGTTCCTGGTTGTCTTCTTGTTCAATGGACGGTAATCGACACACAACCGGTCCGTGCCATCCTTCTTCTTGACAAATAGAACTCCACAGCCCCATGGAGACGAGCTTGGTCTGATCAGACCCAAAAGCTCCTGCTCGTCGAGTTGCCTCTTAAGTTCCTTCAATTCTTCTGGACCCAACTTGTACGGCCGTTTGCATACAGGCTCAGTACCTCGTTCAAGCTCAATGACAAATTCAACTTCTCGGTGCGGAGGCATGTCTGGCAGCTCTTCTGGAAACACATCTTCATATTCGCAGACCACTGGGACTTGCGAAATAGTATTAATCTCACCCTTTTCATTCAAAGAGAACAGACGGATTGTATCATCGCGTGCCGCGAATATAATCACGTCCTCTGAAGAGTGGGTTAGCTTCACTTCTTTAGCTGCACAATCAATCGATGCCTTGTTGATGGCCAACCAGTCCATACCAAGGATCAAATGGATGTCAGACTTACCCAAGACACATGGAGAAGCCAGAAAAGAATAACCGCCCATATTGATAGAAACATCTGGAGCACGAGTACTAGCATGCACGAACTTGCCCGGAGAAACTACTAACAACAGTCTAGGAAGCTCTTCAACATGAACATTATGCTTGGATGAAAATGGAATGGAGAGGAAGGAATGCGAAGCACCAGAATCAAACAACACTTTAGCGAGAATCTCATTAACGAGGAGGTTACCCATGATCACATCTGACGAGTTTTCTGCCTCAGCCGCATTCACCAGGTTGACTCCAGCTGACCTGGGGTTGAACTTCACGAGAGCATTGCTAGGAGGTTTGCCTGGAGGAGGAGGCGGCAGACGGAGCTGAGAAGTGCACTTGTTGGCATAGTGACCTTTCTACCCACACTTGTGACAAGTAACATCTGCCGGATGACGATACTGTGACTGAGGAGGCCCTTGCTTCTGATGTTGGAATCTCTGCTGAAAGACTGGGTTGGGTGGGTGGGAAGAACCACGGCCACCAGAATGCTTGAGCTGCTGCGAGTGCCGAGGAGGAGGAGGAGACACCCCAAACTTTTGTTGCTTCTGAACCACCTGAGTAGAAGAAGAGCTGGAATCTCTAAAGCGCTTCTTAGAATTCTCCACCCTGAGCAAGGCTGCCTCTGCCCTAAGAGCTAAGTTGTAGAACTTGTCGAACTACTCAAGATCGTGCAAAGCAAGAGCTAACTGCAAATCTTCTTCCAAGCCACCTCTAAACTGATAAATCTTGCTCTTCTGGTCAGGGATATCCTGCAAGGCGTATCGGGCTAGCTCGTGGAACTCAATGTTGTACTTCTACACGGAGTTACCACCCTGCTTCAAGCGCCTGAACTTCTCACGCATTTCCTCCACGAAGTTGGACGAAATGTAGTGGGATCTGAAGTCACGGCAGAACTCATCCCAAGTGATCACTCTAGCGCCTCTAGAATCCTTCAACTGTTGCCACCAGATAGATGCTTGCCCCTTCAGCTGGAATGTTGCAAATTTGACGAAATCCTCAGGACAAACATTGCTGCACTCAAAATGCTTGTTCATGTCGCGGATCCAATCCTTAGCATCAAACGGCTGGTCACAGGAAGTGAAAGTCTTTGGCTGATTCGACGGGAACTAACTCAGATTAGCAAACTGATTGCCACCATGCTGGAAATTGCCTTGCTGCTGATTACCCCTCTCTTGCAACAATTGTAGCAGCATCTGAGCGTTTGCATTTGTAGCAGCCCTCACCGCTTGCCAAGCCTTTGCAGGAGGGGGAGGCGACGGAGGAGGATTCTGTGGAGGAGGTGGTGGTGGCGGCACATCCTTAGGCCCTGGATTCTCACGAGTTGGTGGAACCATCCTGAAGACGGACAACACATTAGCCTAGAGAATAAATTGACTGAATAGCTGAATCAAAATGGCAGGTATATCTGAACAGGAATATAGCAATTGCACTCAAACAAAATAGTAAGAATGCTTCCTCAAAGTGACTGTCGACAAAATTCTGATTAAGACCACTTGCAAACCAGTATGAGCTAGAACTGCTCGGAACAAACATATGATCGAGATTTCATCCGATATATTCGTGGATAAGATCGCACGGGCTCGAATTTACAGTAGCCATCCGGTGCAAGGTAGTGCACACGACTTACGAAGTATCCCCGAGTCGTAGCGAGCTACAAGGTCTCTTTAAGACACAACGAGAACTGTTGTAAGACGATCATGAACAAACATACCCACTGAACATCGAATCCCAACCTCACATCATGCATCTGTAGGAAGATTGTCCTATAAGTTACTACTTGATATCCCACCTATGAATTCTCAAAATATCTGGTCATGCAATCTGGTACACGGATACAAGGAGTAATATCACACAACTCCTATACTAACCTGTCACATGTATCACATTTGTCAACACACAACCAGAATATCGGACCTTCATCTACAACAGACCCTCGTGATTACAACGATACAAAGTATGGCAGTACACCCGAACAATCTACACCAGTACTGGGGACATCGGGGTTATCTCGCCACTACTAGTATTGAAGCAATAACGAACATCCTTCGTTCTTAGATACTCAGAAATCTGAATGATGGCGATGTGCGCAAGAATCCCCTGGAGCTCAACTCCCCGGAAGAAATCAAGGCAGACAGGAGGCACCAACACAGAACTCCGTCACATCAAAATCATATAGATTTCAAAAATACCTGCGTGATCCTAAAAAAAAATTGAGCGAGAAGAGGAGTAGAATTAAGATTTCCTAAGTCGGGAACCTCACCAGAGCATGGAAGAGGAGAAAAAAGAGTCCTACTCTCCGATATAACTAAGACTCAAAACATTTTACTAGACTCGACTCGGCCAAGTACGATCACACAAAGGCTCCTATGGTCGTAAGGCTCTGATTTCAGGAACGAGGCCCCGAATTGGAAAGAAGTGCATCTAAGCGTTTCGCAAGCACAGTAACATAGCACATACATAATAATAGAAGAATGACAATAAGGGATTCAACTGCCATCTCATAAATATATCAGAGTTACATCATGCATCCAAACAAGGTAGTTCCGCTACGGACTACAAAACATGAGAAATGACTATGCTACCCTGCATGCTTGCCCACGATCACGACCACGCCTCAGTCTTCTGGATAGTTCACGTACCGGCGGTCGTTCTCCTTGTTGTACTGCCACGCCAGCTGTGTGCCGTCGGGATCACCTGTCTCAGGGGTACCTGAACCTGTTCGTGTTTTGAAGGAATCTGTGAGCCATGGAGACTCAGCAATCTATGACCTCGGTGCCAGAACTAGTCAAGTTAATAGGTAAGCAAGGTGGAGTATTTAGGTTGCAGCATCCTAAGCATATATGGTGGCTAACTTACGTGGAACATGAATTAAAGGTGGTCTATACTATCGATCGATGATTAGCTGATAACTAAGTGATCCTGAACACCTACTTACGTCAATCATAACCCCACCGTGTTCCCGATCGAAGAGAGGTCTTTGAAGGGGACAGTCACGGTTACGCACACAGTTGGAAATTTTATTAGAGTTATATTTAACTTGTCTATAACCGGATGTTAACAAATATTCCAAGTTGCCACATAACCGCGGGCATGGATTTCTGAAAGATTAAACCCTGCAGGGGTGCTCCAACTAGTCCATCACAAACGATCACGGGCCGCAAAGTAATCCTCTATCACGAATCTCGTGATCTCGTCGGATTCCTTAGAGGAAAACTTCAACTCCGGGGAGAACCAAAGCTTCACCGGGATTCCTATACGCAAGATATATCGCTAAGGTAAGACAAGACTAGCAGGACCTCCCGTCGTGTCGACGACCCTGATAAGAGCCGCGTATATCAGTCTCGGGACACGACGGATGAGCTAGACATCGGGATGGCTAAACCACTCGGTGACCAGTGGGGCCCCGGACATTGCTCAGGTGGGACCAACACTCATGTGGAGCACTGGCCCGGGTTGTTGATTAAATTCCTCGGGGTAGCTATTCCCTATGCAGATTATTATTAAGTGATTAGCAAATTAACACCAAGGTTGGGTCCTGCCGGACAAGTCTTAACACTACACGATTTATCAAGGGGGTCCCCATAACAACCCCGAACGTGTTAGGAGCCATCAATATGGAATCAAACACCGGTAGCCGGTAACTATGGCGGTAATAACGGAACAAAACACCCGGCAAAAGGCTAGGCCTTCCGTTATTTACCAAGTATATAGGTGCATTAATTAGATACCAGATTTAACATAATGATATCAAGCTCATGTTAACACATGAGACAAAGCACCTCCAACTAGCAACGCTAACATTAGAAGCTTAGCAAAGCCTACTTAGCCATTCAAGTTTTGCTAGGAAGGGATAAGTGTTTGGGTCTCATGGCAATATCAGGAGGCAATTATTTCAGTGGTAGGCAGCAATCATATAACAGGGAAACGTAAATATAGCATAACAAGTCTACAGATGGAATCAAGGTCCTATCATCTTGCATGTGATGTCCTCAGCTTGGAACTGCTCTTGTTCGTCTTGCCCGTACTCTCCTGGATCCACGTACTCGTTCTCCGATCCCGGTGCTACCCAACATAAAAATAGCATCCAATGAAGAACAACACCTCAAGATGCAACAAGCACATGATGCATGAGATGAATATGAACATGCATTTCTGTTCTACTCACTAGCACAAGCATGAGAAGAAAATACAAGTTACTGGACAGAACTACACTCTGAGCTATCTTGACATGCATGAGAATGACATGAACAGATGCGTCATGCGAAAACAATGCAAAAACATATAAAGAATGTGACGATCGGAGCTACGGATCAACGGGAAACAACAAAACAAGAAATGGCGCCCTACATATCAAAATCATCACAACACACGCCAATGGCATACTTGTGGTATTTCCAGGTTGTCAGGACATAAAACAAACCAACATGGATGGGGTGGTGCAAGGAATATCACCACACCATCATCTATGCACTCACAAGCATCAAAACATCAAAACTATACAATCTGCAATAAACAGCATCATAGCAGTTTGAGGGCTACATGCAAAGCACCTACACCCACCCAAATATGCCAAATAGGATATGTGGCAGAAGCTATTCATAAGTTCCACAAGCACAAGCAAAAATATCACACAAAGGAGTTACACACAGAAAGTTACACAGCTGCTAACTTGGCCAAAAATATCAGTTTTCGGGGACTTACTGAAAATTCCAGAATCTCACTAGCTGTTTATGCTCTGAAGCATTTTGACATCACCCAAAACAATATCTACAGGACTCTAAATGGAATGAAAAATCACATAGAGCTAGACAAATACAAAAGCTACAACTTCCCAGTTGAAAGCTAAGGCTGAATCACAACACATGGATCTCTACAAGCACAACAACACTTGCATAAATATGCTAGTGCACACCCACAAGCTAGAACACATCCACACATAGTAGCTAGCTCACATGCTCACACATGCATCCACTACTTGCTAGCAAAAGAAATAGACACAACATGCTGTTTTGAGGGAAGACAAAATACCCTCATGGTGTAAAGCACACCACAGCAACAACCACATCAATCCAAAGGAAAACAGCACAAGAATGCAAAAGGAAAAAAATAAAAGGAGGGGGTAGGAATCGAAGCCTGGACCTCCTGGAACACAACACATCAACAACACCACTGGGCTGAGGTGCTCTGGCTCGATAGGTACAGACAAGAGAGCATGGAATGCTCTCTGCAAAGCTACTGTGCTGGGAAATAAAATGCAAAAGGGTGCCGAGGGGGAATCGAACCCACGACCAGCCACTTGCACCAAAAGACCACTACCACTCTATTACTGCTTCGTTGCTTAACAGGGGAGGGGAGTAAACTCTCTTGAGTACCCCCTCGTGACTAACCTCTGCCCGACGGTGGCCGGAACAGGGGACGGTGCTCGCCGGCGATACACTACAAATCCATCTACGGCTACTCGATGGAAGGGACTAGGAGTTCCCACGGTTCCATATCAAGTAATAGCTCTTCTCGAGAGGCCCTACAGCGACGGCTCGACGTGACACGATGGCTCCAGCGACAGAGAAGGAATGGTGTCGATCCTATGGCCTACTGCTCGCGATCTGAGACAAGGAGGAAGGGGAGATGGATCTATCTCACCTACTGGATGAGGTGGATGCTTCGGCCGGAGAGGAAGTAGAGGAAGAAGGGGCAAGTAGCCGCTCGGGGAAGTTCGTGCGGGAAGAAGGCTGTCGTAATGGAGGGAGTGGAAGCAGGCCGATCTCGTCGAAGTAGCCGCGGGAACGGGCTCCTCGAAGTACCCGCGTGCTCGCAGAGGTGTTGGAGAGGAAGTATACGTACGGGCGCGACGGCGAGGAGCCTCTCAGCTCACGGCCATGGCAGAGGAGGTCGATCCCCTTACCTGGTGTCGTCGACAGAGAGGGAGAAGGAGATGGGATGGAGGTGGCGGCGCGAGAGGGAAACCCTAAGCTGCATGGACGCCAAGGGGGGCTTTTATGGAGGGGGAGAGGCGAGGGACGCGTCTCGACGTTCGTGACGGTGTCTGCAACGCCACGCTCTCTCTGCTTCTGAAGAAACCTGACAGAGGAGGGGGAAGGAGGAGACAACGTCTACTGGGCACGCTGCGCGCGAGAGAGGAGGCAATTGGGCCTCCTAGTGGGAGGAGGCCCACTAGTTGGCGCCAAATAGCAGAAAGTAAACCCCTGGGGGTTTTCCAATTACAAATAACTAGAGAAGAAAAATAAGGCCATGGAAATTCTGTTAAGACTAAAAACAAAATAAAAATGCCCCTGGTCATAAGAAATTATGACCTATTTGAATAAATTATAAAAGGAATATTTGGAGCAACTAAATATTTACAAAACGGTATTATTGGATCTGTTTTGTAATTATTTGCACCATTGAAACACCTTTTCAAAACAGCAAAACACATCCTCACAAACACCACAAAACAAAGCTAACACATGGGCATTTTTGAAATAGGGAAGGAACAAGTGAAACTTGACCTTGGTATAAAAGAGAAAGGGAAGGTTTCAAAACCTAGTTGAAGCACAAAGCTACCTACTACAAGCACACCCACATCATCCATAGCATTAACACATCACACCACATGATCACAAGATATCACACCACATCATAAGATCACAATGCAACAACACAATGACATGAAATGATGGTGATGCATGCATGCAAAGAAACACAAATCAAGGTGACATCACATGAAATCATATGCATTGAGCTCTCATATCAATGACAAGGTGGACCCACATAGACAAGGTTCCAAAAAGGGAAAGGTACACTCTTGGGGCATTACAAACACTCCCACACTACAAAAAGATCTCGCCCCGAGATCTACGCCGGAAAGAACTCCGGAAATTCAGAACGGAGGTGATCCTCGCGTTCCCAAGTAGCCTCTTTATCGGAATGGTGTGACCACTGTACTTTGAGAAATTTGACAGTCTTGTTGCGGGTCTAGCGCTCACTCGCCTCGAGAACCGCAACTGGATGCTCACGATAAGATAGGTCAGGTTGAAGGTCGATGTCTTGAAGATGAACAGTGCGCTCGGGGGTCTTGAAGCACCTCCGGAGCTGAGAGACATGGAACACATCATGCACATTTGCAAAGTTAAACGGGAGCTCAAGCTGATACGTGATATGTCTCAAATGTATCTATAATTTTTGATGGTTTCACGATGTTATCTTGTCTTCTTTGGTTGTTTTATGTACCTTTTATATCTTTTTTGGGACTAACTTATTAATTGAGTGCCAAGTGCTGGTTCCTGTTTTTCCGTGTTTTTGACTCTTTTCAGATCTGATTTTGGAACGGAGTCCAAACGGAAGAAAAATTCCGAAATGATTTTTTCCCGAACGGAAGAAGATCACGGAGCCTTTGGGCCAATCCAGGTGGGCTCCAGGGAGCCCACAAGCCCCCACTCCGTCACCAGGGGGAGGCGGCGGTGGGCAGGCTTGTGGCCTCCCTGGCCGCCCCTTGACCTAGATCTTTGGCCTATAAATACCCAAATATTCCGCAAAAAATCAGGGGAGCCTCTTTTGCGGAATATAAGAGGGGAAACGGAAGCTTGCGGCGACGGAAAAGTATTTTCGAGGATCCCCTGATTTTTTGTGGAATATTTGGGAATTTATGGGCCAAAAACCTAGGTCAGGGGGCAGTCAGGGAGGCCACAAGCTTGCCCACCGCCGCCTCCCCCCTGGTGGCGGAGTGGGGCTTGTGGGCTCCCTGGAGCCCACCTGGCTTGGCCCAAAGGCTCCCTGATCTTCTTCCGTTCGGGAAAAAATCATTTCGGGGTTTTTCTTTCGTTTGGACTCCGTTCCAAAATCAGATCTGAAAAGAGTCAAAAACACGGAAAAAAATAGGAACACGCACTTGGCACTGAATTAATAAGTTAGTCCCAAAAAAGATATAAAAGGTATATAAAACAACCAAAGAAGACAAGATAACAGCGTGAAACCATCAAAAATTATAGATACGTTTGAGACGTATCAAGCATCCCCAAGCTTAACTCCTGCTCGTCCTCGAGTAGGGAAGTGATAAGAATGAAATTTTTTATGCTTTCATGCTACCTAGCATAGGTGTCCTTTGTAATTCCTCTTATGTGACATGAATGTTCAGATCCATTAGATTCAAAACAATAGTTTGCTATTGACGTGGAAACAATAATAATTCAAGCAAATTAGCAAAGTAATCATGAACTTTCAAAATAACAAGGCCAAAAGAAAGTTATCCCTACAAAAGCATATAGTCTGGCTATGCTCTATCATCATTGCACAATGAATTTAAATCATGCATAACCCCGGTATTGGCCAAGTAATTGTTTCACACCTTTACTTTCTCAAACCTTTTCAACTCTCACGCAATACATGAGCGTGAGCCATGGTTATAACACTATAGATGGTGTGGAATGTAGTGGAGGTTGCAGGACAAAAAAGGAGAAGATAGTCACATTAAATAGGCATATCAATGAGCTGTGGAGATGCTCATCAATATATATCAATGTGAATGAGTAGGGATTGCCATACAAATGATGCACTAGAGCTACGAGTATGTGAAAGCTCTTAAAGAAAACTAGTGGGTGTGCATCCAACTTGCTTGCTCACGAAGACCTAAGGCAATTTTGAGGAAGCCTATCATTAGAATATACAAGCCAAGTTATATAATGTAAATTTCCCACTAGATATATGGTGGTGACAAAATGAGAGACTCTCAATCATGAAGATCATGGTGCTTAATATGCACAAGTGTGGAAAAAGTGGTAGCATTGTCCCTTCTCTCTTTTTCTCTCATTTTTTTGGTGGGCTCTTTTGCCTCTCTTTTTTATTTGGTGGGCTTCTTTGGCCTCTTTTATTTCCTCACATGGGACAATGCTCCATTAATGATGATCATCACACTTTCAACTCAAAACTCAGAGTAACGATGACTCTATATGGAATGCCTTTGGTAGTGTACCGTGGCAATGATCTAGCATGGCATAGACATCAATGGAAACATCATGCTAGCTATCTTACGATCATGCAATGTCAATGTAGACGTGGTGGCACATGTCATGGTGGTAGTTGCATGGCAATATATCTCGGAATGACTTTGAAAAAGCCATAGTAGGTAGGTATGGTGGCTGTTTTGAGGGAGGCTAATGGTGGGTTTTGTGCACCGGCGAAAGTTGCACGGCACTAAGAAGATAGTGGTGGTGGAAGGTGAAAGTGTATCTAAACCATGGACTCAACATTAGACATGAAGAACTCATATACTTGCTGCAAAAGTTTCATTAGTAATCGAAACCAAGCATTCAACGCATACTCCTAGGGAAGGGTTGGTAGGTATAAACCATTGCGCGATCCCGACCGCCACGCAAAGGATGACAATCAATAAACTAATCATGCTCAGATTTCATCACATAGCGGTTCACCATAAGTGCATGCTACGGGAATCACTAACTTCAACACAAGTATTTCTAGATCCACAACACCTTACTAGCATAACTTCAATATTACCATAACATCAACTCAAAACTAATTGAGATGAATCAAACTTCTCTAACTATTCAATGCACATGAAGGTGGAAGTTTTCGTATCCCTTTGGATAACTACCCCTTTTGAGACTACTTTCAAAGCATAGATCAACTACCAAGCCACGCACTGCTGTGCTCTAAAAGATATAAGCGAAGAACACAGAGCAAAATTATCTAGCTCAAAAGATTTAAGTGAAGCACATGTGAGCTGAATTGTCTACCAAATGATATAAGTGAAGCTCGACAAAATCATGGTATGTGCATGCCTCTCTCTCTAGGTGTGCAGCAAGGATGATTGTGATACAACAAAAATAAAAGACTCCTACGATACAAGACGCTCCAAGCAAAAACACATAACATGTGGTGAATAAAAATATAGCCCCAAGTAACGTTACTGATGGATTGAAGACGAGAGAGGGTATGCCTTCCCGGGGCATCCCCAAGCTTAGGATTTTACCGCATTCTTGAATCTCTTGGGGTGCCTTGGGCATCCCCAAGCTTGAGATCTTGCCACTCTTTATCTCTTTGTCCATAAGAACTTCACCCAAAACTTGAAAACTTCACAACACGAAACTTAAACAGAAACTCGTGATAACATTAGTACAAGAAAGCAAACCACCACTTCCTTCGGTACTGTAGCAAACTTAAATTCTACTTTTGCTGATGTTGGGTTACAGTACTTTCAATCTTCCATGGCTAATATCCCCCGATACTATCCATAGTTTCATCAAAATAAGCAACCAACACAACAAAAACAGAATCTGTTAACAGCAGACCAGTCTGTAGCAATCTCTATATTTCGTATACCTCTCGTACTTCAAACATTCTGAAAAATTACGACAGTCTGAAGAATTTGTGTAGAAATCAGCAGCAAAAGGAATCAACTCAAAAGCTCTTACAGAAAAACAATGAAAATTCTTTTCCTGAGCAGAAAGTTTCTGTCTTTTCCAGCATGACCAAACGATCATCCCCAAGAATAATCATAACGGTTTTTCTTGGCACAAACGCAAAAAGAAACACAAAAAACACAATCATAACAGAATTATGAAAGTGTGGAAAACACAAAACATAAAGAAAAAGGATAGATTCGTTGGGTTGCCTCCCAACAAGCGCTTTTGTTTAACGCCCTTAGCTAGGCATTCAATGATGCTCTCACAAAAGACAAGAATTGAAGCACAAGGAGAGCATCATAAAGCATGTGAAAATCACATCTAAGTCTAACATACTTCCTATGCATAGGCATTTTATAGGAAAACAGATTGTCAAGACAACCAATAGTTACCAAACGCAAGGAAGAAGGAAGAGACAATACCAATCTCAACATAACGAGAGGTAATTTCATAACATGAAAGTTTCTACCAAAATATTTTCCTCTCTCATAGCAATTAAATGTGGGATCATATTCGAATTCAACAATGTAACTATCACATAGGATATTCTTTTCATGATCCACATGCATGCAAACTTGACATTCTTCAAAAATAGTGGTATTATCATCAAATAAAGTCATGACTTCTCCAATCCCACTTTCAGTATTGTTGCAAATATCATAGTCATCATGAGGTTTGAACAAATTCTCAAGATCATAAGAAAGATCATCACCCCAATCATGATCATTGCAACAACTAGTGGACATAGCAAAACTAGCATCCCCAAGCTTAGGCTTTTGCATAATTTTAGCATGATTGTCACTAATAGAATTTATAGTGAAACCATTGCAATCATGCTTTTCATCCAAGGAGACCTCATGAATCACTTCATAAATTTCTTCCACACAATTTTCAGATTCACGCATCTCACGCAAAACTCCATAGAAATAGTCAATTGCCCTCAACTCGCTAGCAATTCATTCCACATAAGTGGGTCTCTTAAAGAGATTAACAAACGAAGATGCAAGCATATTGAAGTCACATGGCACACAAGCGAATAGAAAGCAAGCGAGAGAAAAGGGCGAACGAAAAAGGCAAAAGGCAAAAGAAAACGGCGAAGGAGAAAGGCAAATGAAAACGGCAAATGTGAAGTTGGGGAGAGGAAAATGAGAGGCAACTGGCAACAAAAGTAAATGCAAAAGATGAGTTTGTGAGACCTACTTGGATAGATCTTGATTTCTCCTCCCCGGCAACGGCGCCAGAAATACTTCTGATGTCAGTTGTGCTTCCCTTGCAACGGCGCCGGATATACTTCTGCTACCTCAAAAAGATCCCCGGCAACGGCGCCGGAAATTGTCGTGTCGACGGCACCAGGAATCCTTCAGTTGCGGCTACGCCTTAAGGGACTTCCTAGGCAAGTATGCAAAGGATTTCCCCTGTGGCCTTGGAGCCTTGCGTTGGTGTTCCCTCAAAGCAAAAAGGGTGATGTAGCACAGCGGTGGTAAGTATTTCCCTCAGTTTAAGAACCAAGGTATCAATCCTATGGAGGAGTATCTCAAGATCCTACACAAACACAAAAACTTGCTCCCAACGCTATGAAGGGGTTGTCAATCCCTTATAGATTGTTTGCCAAGTGAGAACTGAAAGCAACAAAGTAACAAAGCAAAGTAAAAGCAGAGGTGTAAACGGTGAATGTGAATAGACCCGGGGGCCGTAGTGTTTACTAGTGGCTTCTCTCATGAAAGCAAGTAGACGGTGGGTGAACAAATTACTGTCAAGCAATTGATAGAACCGCGCAAAGTCGTGACGATATCTATGCAATGATTATTTCTATAGACATCACGTCCAAAACAAGTAGACCGATACTGTCTGCATCTACTGCTATTACTCCACACGTCGACCGCTATCCAGCATGCATCTAGTGTATTAAGTCCATAAGAACAGAGTAACCCCTTAAGCAAGATGACATGATGTAGAGGGATAATCTCAAACCAATGATAAAAACCCCATCTTTTTACCCTTGATGGCAACTACTTGATGTGTGCCTTGCTGCCCCTACTATCACTGGGAAAGGTCACCACATGGCAGAACCCAAAACCAAGCACTTCTCCCATTGCAAGAATCAAACATCTAGTTGGCCAAACAAAACCCAAGACTCGGAGAGACTTACAAGGATATCAAATCATGCATATAAGAAATCAGCAAAGACTCAAATATATATCATAGATAATCTGATCACAAATCCACAATTCATCGGATCTCGACAAACACGCCGCCAAAGAAGATTACATCGGATAGATCTCCATGAAGATCATGGAGAACTTTGTATTGAAGATCCAAGAGAGAGAAGAAGCCATCTAGCTACTAACTACGGACCCGTAGGTCTGAAGTGAACTACTCACGAGTCATTGGAGGGGCGATGATGATGATGAAGAAGCCCTCCAACTCCAAAGTCCCCTCCGGCAGGGTGCCGGGAAGGGTCTCCAGATGACATCTCGCGGTAACGGAAGCTTGCGGTGGCGGAAAAGTATTTTCGACGCTCCCCTGATTTTTTGCGGAATATTTGGGAATTTATAGGCCAAAAACCAAGGTCAGGGGGCGGCCAGGGAGGCCACAAGCCTGCCCACTGCCGCCTCCCCCCTGGTGGCGGAGTGGGGGCTTGTGGGCTCCCTGGAGCCCATCTGGCTTTGCACAAAAGCCTCCTTGTCTTCTTCCGTTCGGGAAAAAATCATTTCGGGGTTTTTCTTCCGTTTGGACTCCGTTCCAAAATCAGATCTAAAAAGAGTCAAAAACACGGAAAAAACAGGAACTGGCACTTGGCACTGAATTCATCAGTTAGTCCCAAAAAATATGTAAAAGGTACATAAAACAACCAAAGAAGACAAGATAACAGCGTGAA
Source organism: Hordeum vulgare subsp. vulgare (assembly GCF_904849725.1). Taxonomy (NCBI): domain Eukaryota; kingdom Viridiplantae; phylum Streptophyta; class Magnoliopsida; order Poales; family Poaceae; genus Hordeum; species Hordeum vulgare. Next base: position 460,508,588 of record NC_058521.1, read on the forward strand.
ACCATCAAAAAATATAGATACGTTTGAGACGTATCCGCGGTTCACACTTCATTCATGGTGTTTTCCGCAAGATGCTAGCTAAGTATGATGTCAACCATGGAGTTGCATCTCCTTATCATCCTCAGTCTAGTGGTCAAGTTGAGTTGAGTAATAGGGAGATCAAGTTGATCTTACAAAAGACCGTCAATTTATCTCGAAAGAACTGGTCTAGCAAACTTGACGATGCACTATGGGCTTATAGGACTGCTTATAAGAATCCCATGGGCATGTCACCATATAAAATGGTTTACGGTAAGGCCTGTCATTTGCCACTTGAGCTGGAACACAAAGCTTATTGGGCAATCAAAGAGCTCAACTTTGATTTCAAACTTGCCAGTGAGAAGCGGTTGTTTGATATCAGCTCGTTAGATGAATGGAGAGCCCGGGCATATGAGAATGCCAAGTTGTTCAAGGAAAAGGTTAAGAGATGGCACGACAAACGAATACAGAAACGAGAGTTCAATGTAGGTGATTATGTCTTGCTATACAATTCTCGTTTGAGATTCTTTCCAGGCAAGCTTCTCTCTAAATGGTAAGGTCCCTATGTTGTCGAGGAAGTATATCGTTCCGGTGCCATCAAAATCAATAACACGGAAGGAAATTTTCCTAGAGTGGTAAATGGGCAAAGAATCAAGCATTACATCTCTGGTACTCCCATAAATGTTGAGACCAATATCATCAATGTCATAACTCCAGAGGAGTATATAAGGGATGTTTCTCAGCCTGTTTCAGACCTTGAAAACGAATATGTATCTGTTTCAGTAAGAAATTGGACTCCGATACTTTTCCAATAGGAAATTTCTTCCGTTTTGGAATTTTTCGAAAAATAGAAAAATAAAAAGCAGTCCGGAGAGCAAACGAGGCGGCCACAAGCCCTGCCACCGCCCCCTACCCCCTGGTGGCGGAGGGCAAGCTTGTGGGCACCTCGTGTGCCTCCCGGACTCCGTTTTCTTGCGGAGGACTCCTTCTGGCCCAGGAAAATCAATATATAGTGGCCCGAAGGTTTTGATCTCCGTATCGCATAGTTTTCCTCTGTTTTTGTTTCGAGCTTGTTGTCTGCCGCCGATTCAGAGCAAAGATGTCTCAGGAATCTATTGGGGAGAATGATCTTCACCAACTTCATGCGGAAGTAGATGCTGATCTGAAAAGAGTAGAAGTCACGGAAGCCAGGGACCAAGCTAAGGAGAAAACCCAAGCTAGGGAGGAAGTTCAACATTGAAGACGTTGAAGGAGTAGATTTTCTCCAACCCTTCCTCCACGTGTTGTCTCCATCCTTGATTGAACTCTTGAGGTTTTGCGAAACAACTCGTGCTCGCAATATTTCTCTTTCTCGTGAAGTTGTTTTCCTGGAAAACCATGTCACAGATCTCAAAGGTATAAATCAAAGATTGATAGCTCTCTTGGAATCAAAGGCGACAACAACACCACCATCACCACCAAAGGAAGACAACTAAGCATTGGTATAGACAATCCCCTTGGCTTCTGCCAAGCTTGGGGGAGTTGCCTTGGTATCGTATCACCTTTATATCTTTTGCTTTTACCTTTGTTTTAGTTCTTTCCTTTTCAGTTTTTATTTCTTCTCTTAGAGGAATAAGTCTTTAGTTTTTAGTTTGAGTCTTTTGCTTTTTTCTCTCCCCCGATGTATTCGAGCTTACGAGCTATATAATAAAGAGTTTCTTAGTCAAGGGCTTTGCTTTGTGCCATGATCAAAAGTATGAAAAGAACGTTAGCATGAAAGATCATGAGACGATCTTATGGAAAGTGATAACTTCACTTTTGACACGTATGATGATTGAAACTTGTTGAGAATAAATCAACATAGACATTAGTCATTGTTGCAATTAATAAGAAGTAATAAGGAAAGAGAGGTTCACATAAAATATTACATCTTAGACACATTTTACAATTGTGAACACTCACCAAACTATTACATGCTTAGGAGTAGATGTTGGACAAGGAAGACAACATAATGAATTGTGTTTGCTTGGTTCCAAACAATGTTATATGATTAGAGATCCCTTAGCATGTGACGATAGCTTCCACCTCATATTAGCCAAAACTCCCGCACCAAGTAGAGATACTACTTGTGCATCCATAAACCTCCAACCAGTTTTGCCATGAGAGTCCACCATACCTACCTATGGATTGAATAAGATCCATCAAGTAAGCTGTCATCGGTGCAAGCAATAAAAATTGCTCTCTAATATGTATGATCTATTAGTGTGTGGAAAATAAGCTTTGTACGAACCTGTGATGAGGACGACATAAAAGCGAAAGACTGCATAATAAAGTTCTTTATCACAGGAGGCAATATAAAGTGACGTTCCTTCGCACTAAGAGGACACACATTCAAACCTCAAAAGCGCATGACAACCTCTGCTTCCCTCCGCGAAGGGCCTATCTTGTACCATTACTTTTTACCCTTGTAAGAGTCATGGTGATCTTTACAAATTCCCTTTTTGCCTTTGTCTTGGCTACCATCACATGCTTGGGAAAGATCTATATTCATATATCAACTTGGAGTTGAGTACTCATGCTTTATTGTTGTTGACTTTACCCTTGAGGTAAACTGTTGGGAGGCAAAACTATAAGCCCCTATCTTCCTCTATGTCCAGCTGAAACTTTGACACCATGAGTACCACGTGAGTTGTAACAATTGGGGAAAACAAAAGAGATGATTGAGTATGTGGGTTTGCCTTACAAGCTCTTATTTGACTCTTTCTCATGTTGTGATAAATTGCAATTGCTTCAATGACTATGGACTATTGTTGGTCACTTCTCGGTAAGGTTTTTGCTTCATGTTTTAATTTGTGAAGGAATTGTTACTTTCCCATAAGAATATTTATGATGTATTGTTGTTCTATGTGTGATCATGATGCCCTCATGTCTGTATTATGTTTTATAGACACCTTCGTCCCTCAACATGTGGACATGTTTATGGAACTTGGTTTTCGCTTGAGGACAAGCGAGGTCTAAGCTTGGGGGAGTTGATACGTCAATTTTGCATCATGCCTTCATGTTGATATTTATTGCTTTTTGGGCTGTTATATTACTTGTGGTACCATATTTATGCCTTTTCTCTCTTATTTTGCAAGGTTTATTTGAAGAGGGAGAATTCAGGCAGCTGGAATTCTGGACTGGAAAAGGAGCACATCCTAGTCCACTATTCTGCACATCTCCAAATGCCCTGAAAAGTTACGTGGATTTTTTCTGGATTATATAAAAAATATTGGGCGAAAGAACTACCGGAGGGGGGCTGCCAGGGCGCCACAAGCCCTGACACCGCCACCCCCCTGGTGGCGGAGTGGGGGCTTGTGGGCTCCCCGACAGCCCACTGGCCCCCTTCTTTTGCTATATGAAGCGTCCTAGTCGAGAAACAATCAAGAGGGAGCTTTTTCGTGGTTTCGCCACCGCCACGAGGCGGAACTTGAGCAGATCCAATCTAGAGCTCCGGCAGGACGATCCTGCCGGGGAAACTTCCCTCTCGGAGGGGGGAATCTTCGCCATCGTCATCACCAACACTCCTCTCGTCGGAGGGGAGGCATTTCATCAACATCTTCATCAGCACCATCTCCTCTCCAATCCCTAGTTCATCTCTTGTAACCAATCTTCGTCTCGCAACTCCGATTGGTACTTGTAAGGTTGCTAGTAGTGTTGATTACTCTTTGTAGTTGATGCTAGTTGGATTACTTGGTGGAAGAGTTTATGTTCAGATCCTTGATGCTATTCATTACACCTTTGATCATGATTATGATTATGTTTTGTGAGTAGTTACTTTTGTTCCTGAGGACATGGGATAAGTCATGTTAATAATAGTCATGTGAATTTGATATTCATTCGGTATTTTGATATGATGTATGTTGTCTTTTCTAGTGGTGTTATGTGATCGTCGACTACATAACACTTCACCATATTTGGGCCTAGAGGAAGGCATTGGGAAGTAGTAAGTAGATGATGGGTTGCTGGAGTGACAGAAGCTTAAACCCGAGTCTATGTGTTGCTTCGTGAGGGGCTGATTTGGATCCACTAGTTTAATGCTATGGTTAGACTTTGTCTTAATTCTTCTTTTGTAGTTGCGGATGCTTGCGAGAGAGGTTAATCATAAGTGGGATGCTTGTCCAAGTAAGGGCGGTACCCAACCGCCGGTCCACCCACATATCAAACTATCAAAGTAACGAACGTGAATCATATGAACATGATGAAACTGGCATGACAGAAATTCCCGTGTGTCCTCGAAAGCATTTTTCCTCCTATAAGACTTTGTTCAGGCTTGTCCCTTGCTACAAAAGGGATTGGGCCACTTGGTGCACCGTTGCTACTACTTGTTACTTGTTACTTTTTGCTCCGTATGTTTCACCTCACTACACCATCACTTGTTACCGCTACTTTCAGTGCTTGCAATTATTACCTTGCTGAAATCCGCCTATCAGAGCCTTCTGCTCCTCATTGGGTTCGAAACTCTTACTTATCGAAAGGACTACGATTGATCCCCTATACTTGTGGGTCATCACTCCTCCACTGGATTGATACCTTGGTTCTTGAGGGAAATACTTACCACCACTATGCTACATCACCCTTTCTGCTTTGAGGGAACACCAACGCAAGGCTCCAAGGCCACGGGGGAAATCATTTGCACACTTGCCTAGGAAGTCCCTTAAGGCGTAGCCGCAGCAGAAAGATCAAGCCAAGTACTCTCCCGTCGACGTGCCTACTTCTGGCGCCGTTGCAAGGTCTTTTGTTGCAGTAGCAGAAGTATTTCTGGCGCCGTTGTCGGGGAGGAGAAATCAAGATCTATCCAAGTAGGTCTCACAAACTCTTCTCTTGAATTTACTTTTGTTGCCAGTTGCCTCTCGTTTTCCTCTCCCCCCACTTCACATTTGTCGTTTTCATTTGCCTTTCTCCTTCGCCGTTTTCTTTTGCCTTGTTGCTGTTTTCTTTTGCCCGTTTCACTCTCTCTTCCTGCTCGTTTGTGTGTGAGATAGTTCATCGATGTCTAGACCCACCACTCCAAACGACACCCCTGAAAATGAAGTTCCCAATTTTAGGCAGAATGAGGAAGAAAATTTGAAGGGCGCTTGGTACAGGATTTGCAATGCTCAAAGTAGATCTACTCGTAAGCAATCCACTACCGTCCTCCTTCGCAGTTTCTATGTTGGAATTTCTCCTTGGAATAGGTATATCCTTGATACCATTGTAGGCAGGAACTTTTTGGGGAGCCATACTGTTGACTCCTATAGAGCTATCATTAACTTGGTAGGCTCACCCCCGCTCATGGTTAATGGAACTATCTTGACCTTGGAACACGTGATGCAAAGGCTTGACGTTATTGAAAACAAAATTGCCACAGTTGAACTTATTGAGGGTTTGGATAGAAAGATCCACAATCAAATTTCTCAGTACGGATCCAGAGTGGGAAACTTTTTGAAAAATTTAAAGGTGAAGGAACTTATAGTTAATGATTCTTCTAGAATTGGCAAATTAGAAGATGTCATAACCAACTTGGGTTCCGCTTTTGCCGTTGTGCAAAATACTCCAAATCTTAGTCTCAAAAAGACCGGCAAGCCTATTTTTGTTCCTAAAGCTAGTGGTGAGTCATCTAATAAAGACGAAAACCTTAAGATGATAAATGATCACACTACCTATGGTTTGAGCTCCAAAGATGACTATACGTGATTCCATCACTTTCGCCTAGCTAAGGGCGTTAAACGAAAGCGCTTGTTGGGAGGCAACCCAACGAATCTATCATTTTTATTTCTGTTTTGTGTTTTCCACACTTTCATAATTCTGTTATGATTGTGTTTTTGTGTTTCTTTTTGCGTTTCTGCCAAGCAAAACCGTTATGAGTAGTCTTGGGGATGATCGTTTGGTCATGCTGGAAAAGACAGAAATTTTCTGCTCACGTAAAAAAAATTATTTTCTCTGTAAGAGCTTTTGAGTTGATTCTTCTTTCTGCTGATTGCTACGCAAATTCTTCAGACTGTCGTAATTTTTCAGAATTTTTGAAGTACCATAGGTATACGAAATATACAGATTGCTACAGACTGGTCTGCTGTTAACAGATTATGTTTTTGTTGTGTTGGTTGCTTATTTTGATGAAACTATGGATAGTATCGGGGGGTATTAGCCATGGAAGATTGAAAGTACAGTAACCCAACATAAGCACGAGTAGAATTTAAGTTTGCTACAGTACCTAAGGAAGTGGTGGTTTGCTTTCTTGTACTAATGTTATCACGAGTTTCTCTTTAAGTTTCGTGTTGTGAAGTTTTCAAGTTTTGGGTGAAGTTATTATGGACAAAGAGATAAAGAGTGGCAAGAGCTCAAGCTTGGGGATGCCCAAGGCACCCCAAGAGATTCAAGGATGCCATAAAAGCCTAAGCTTGGGGATGCCCCGGGAAGGCATCCCCTCTCTCGTCTTCAATCCATCGGTATCGTTACTTGGGGCTATATTTTTATTCACCATATGTTATGTGTTTTTGCTTGGAGCGTCTTGTATCGTAGGAGTCTTTTATTTTTGTTGTGTCACAATCATCCTTGCTGCACACCTAGAGAGAGAGACATGCACACACCGTGATTTTGTCGAGCTTCACTTATATCTTTTGGTAGACAATTCAGCTCACATGTGCTTCACTTATCTCGTTTCAGCTAGATACTTTTGCTCTATGTGCTTCACTTATATCTTTTAGAGCACAGTGATGCGTGGCATGGTAGTTTATCTATGCTTTGAAAGTAGTCTCAAAAGGGATAGTTATCCAAAGGGATACGAAAACCTCCACCTTCATGTGCATTGAATAGTTAGAGAAGTTTGATTCATCTCAATTAGTTTTGAGTTGTGGTTATGGTAATATTGAAGTCCTGCTAGTAAGGTGTTGTGGATCTAGAAATACTTGTGTTGAAGTTAGTGATTCCTGTAGCATGCACGTATGGTGAACCGCTATGGGATGAAATCTAAGTATGATTAGTCTATTGATTGTCATCCTTTGCGTGGCGGTCGGGATCGCGCGATGGTTTATACCTACCAACCCTTCCCCTAGGAGTATGCGTTGAATGCTTTGTTTCGATTACTAATAAAACTTTTGCAACAAGTATATGAGTTCTTCATGAATAATGTTGAGTCCATGGTTTAGATGCACTTTCACCTTCCACCATCACTATCTTCTTAGTGTTGTGCAACTTTCGTCGGTGCACAAAACCCACCATTAGACTCCCTCAAAACAGCCACCATACCTACCTACTATGGCTTTTTCAAAGTCATTCCGAGATATATTGCCATGCAACTACGACCATGACATGTGCCACCACGTCTACATTGCCATTGCATGATCGTGAGATAGCTAGCATGATGTTTCCATTGATGTCTATGCCATGCTAGATCATTGCCACGGTACACTACCGAAGGCATTCCATATAGAGTCATCGTTACTCTAAGTTTTCAGTTGAAAGTGTGATGATGATCATTAATGGAGCATTGTCCCATGTGAGGAAATAAAAGAGGCCAAAGAATCCCACCGAAAAAAAAGAGGCCAAAGAGCCCACCAAAATAGAAAAAATGAGAGAAAAAGAGAGAAGGGACAATGCTACCACTTTTTCCACACTTGTGCATATTAAGCACAATGATCTTCATGATTGAGAGTCTCTCGTTTTGTCACCACCATATAGCTAGTGGGAAATTTTCATTATATAACTTGGCTTGTATATTCCTATGATAGGCTTCCTCAAAATTGCCTTAGGTCTTCGTGAGCAAGCAAGTTGGATGCACACCCACTAGTTTTCATTAAGAGATTTCACATACTCATAACTCTAGTGCATCAATTGTATGGCAATCCCTACTCATTCACATTCATATCTATTGATGAGCATCTCCACAGCTCATTGATATGCCTAGTTAATGTGACTATCTTCTCCTTTTTGTCTTGCAACCTCCACTACTTTCCACACCATCTATAGTGCTATAACCATGGCTCACGCTCATGTATTGCGTGAGAGTTGAAAAGGTTTGAGAAAGTAAAGGTGTGAAACAATTACTTGGACAATACCGGGGTTGTGCATGATTCAAATTCATTGTGCAATGATGATAGAGCATAGCCAGACTATATGCTTTTGTAGGGATAACTTTCTTTTGTCCTTCTTATTTTGAAAGTTCATGATTACTTCGCTAGTTTGCTTGAAATATTATTGTTTCCACGTCAATAGCAAACTATTGTTTTGAATCTAATGGATCTGAACATTCACGTCACATAAGAGGAATTACAAAGGACACCTATGCTAGGTAGCATGAAAGCATAAAAAATTCATTCTTATCACTTCCCTACTCGAGGACGAGCAGGAGTTAAGCTTGGGGATGCTTGATACGTCTCAAATGTATCTATAATTTTTGATGGTTTCACGTTGTTATCTTGTCTTCTTTGGTTGTTTTATGTACCTTTTATATCTTTTTTGGGACTAACTTATTAATTCAGTGCCAAGTTCCAGTTCTTGTTTTTCCGTGTTTTTGACTCTTTTCAGATCTGATTTTGGAACGGAGTCCAAACAGAAGAAAAACCCCGAAATGATTTTTTCCCAAACGGAAGAAGATCACGGGGCCTTTGGGCCAAGCCAGGTGGGCTCGGGGGAGCCCACAAGCCCCCACTCCGCCACCAGGGGAGGCGGCGGTGGGCAGGCTTCTGCCCTCCCTGGCCGCCCCCTGACCTAGATCTGTGGCCTATAAATTCCCAAATATTTCGCAAAAAATCAGGGGATCCTCGAAAACACTTTTCCGCCGCCGCAAGCTTCCGTTTCCGCGAGATTTCATCTGGAGACCCTTCCCGGCACCCTGCCGGAGGGGACTTTGCAGTTGGAGGGCTTCTTCATCATCATCATCGCCCCTCTAATGACTCGTGAGTAGTTCACTTCAGACCTACGGGTCCGTAGTTAGTAGCTAGATGGCTTCTTCTCTCTCTTGGATCTTCAATACAAAGTTCTCCATGATCTTCATGGAGATCTATCCGATGTAATCTTCTTTGGCGGCGTGTTTGTCGAGATCCGATGAATTGTGGATTTGTGATCAGATTATCTATGATATATATTTGAGTCTTTGCTGATTTCTTATATGCATGATTTGATATCCTTGTAAGTCTCTCCGAGTCTTGGGTTTTGTTTGGCCAACTAGATCTATGATTCTTGCAATGGGAGAAATGCTTGGTTTTTGGTTCTCCCATGTGGTGACCTTTCCCGGTGACAGTAGGGGCAGCAAGGCACACATCAAGTAGTTGCCATCAAGGGTAAAAAGATGGGGGTTTTATCATTGGTTTGAGATTATCCCTCTACATCCTGTCATCTTGCTTAAGGCGTTACTCTGTTCTTATGGACTTAATACACTAGATGCATGCTGGATAGCGGTCGACGTGTGGAGTAATAGTAGTAGATGCAGACAGTATCGGTCTACTTGTTTTGGACATGATGCCTATAGAAATAATCATTGCATAGATATCGTCACGACTTTGCGCGGTTCTATCAATTGCTCGACAGTAATTTGTTCACCCACCATCTACTTGCTTTCATGAGAGAAGCCGCAAGTAAACACTACGGCCCCCGGGTCTATTCACATCCATCGTTTACATCTCCGCTTTTACTTTGCTTTGTTACTTTGTTGCTTTCAGTTCTCACTTGGCAAACAATCTATAAGGGATTGACAACCCCTTCATAGCGTTGGGAGCAAGTTTTTGTGTTTGTGCAGGATCTTGAGATACTCCTCCACTGGATTGATACCTTGGTTCTCAAACTGAGGGAAATACTTACCACCGCTACACTACATCACCCTTTCCGCTTCGAGGGAACACCAACGCAAGGCTCCAAGGCCTCGGGGGAAATCCTTTGCACACTTGCCTAGGAAGTCCCTTAAGGCGTAGCCGCAGCAGAAAGATCAAGCCAAGTATTCTCCCATCGACGTGCCTATTTCTGGCGCCGTTGGAAGGTCTTTTGTTGCAGTAGCAATTCGCAAGGCGCCTCTCTTGCCAACCACTCTGAACGGGCCAAAGAAACAAGGCGCAAGCTTGCCTTTGATGCCAAAGCGTTGCATACCCTTGATAGGTGACACCTTGAGATAGACGAAGTCATCGAGCTCATAAGACATGTCATGATGCTTGCTATCATAATAGCTCTTCTGACGGGACTGAGCTGCTCTGAGGTTATTTCGAATGACCCGACACATATCCACAGCTTCTTCTATCAAGTCATTCCCAAGCATTTGATGCTCGCCGGTCTCGGACCAGTTGAGCGGGGTACGGCACTTCCTACCATAGAGAATTTCAAATGGAGCTTTCCCAGAACTAGCTTGATAACTGTTGTTGTACGAGAACTCAGCGAAAGGCAGGAAATCCTCCCACTTCATGCCAAAAGAGGTAACATAGGCTCTCAGCATATCCTCAAGAACTTGATTGACTCGCTCCACTTGACCACTAGTCTGAGGATGAAAAGTTGTGTTGAAGCGTATCTTCGTGCCCATCGCAGACTGAAAAGAGTCCCAGAACTTGGAAGTGAAGATACTTCCGCGATCCGAAGAGATCATCATAGGCACGCCATGCAAAGACACTATCCTAGAAGTGTATAACTCTGCAAGCTGAGCTGCCGAAATGGATTCCTTGACTGGAAGAAAATGAGCAACTTTACTCAACTTGTCGATGACGACGAAGATGGCATCATTACCCTTCTTGGACTTCGGAAACCCGGTGACGAAATCCATCTCAATATGATCGAACTTCCACTCGGGAATGGGCAAAGAATGCAAAAGACCTGTTGGACGTTGATGCTCTGCTTTCACCCTTCGACATACATCACATTCATTTACGAACTGAGCAATCTCACACTTCATGCGAGTCCACCAGAAGGTCTGTTTCAAGTCCTGATACATCTTGGAGCTTCCAGGATGAATAGAGAGCACAGAGTTATGAGCTTCTTCCATGATTACCTTTCTGAGATCACCTTTCGGAACGACAAGACGATCCTCAAAGAACAACGTGTCTCTGGCATCAACACTAAAGCACTTATACTTGGGAAGACCCTTTGCCACGCCAATCTTGACTTTCTTCACCATTGCATCAAGAAGCTCTGCTGCTCGGACCTGATCTTCCAAGGTAGGAGAGATATGAAGGTTTGCAAGAAAACCATGAGGTACTAACTGAAGGTTGAGCTTCCTGAAAGACTCACAAAGATCAAGCTGGAGAGGTTGCAGAATGAGACTGTTGCAGTACGCCTTCCTGCTCAAGGCATCTGCCACGACATTAGCTTTGTCTGGCGTGTACTCAACACTCGAATTAAAATCTTGGAGCATTTCCCCCCCAACGAGTTTGCCGGAGATTCAGGTTAGGCTAGGTGAAGATGTACTTGAGACTCTTGTGATCGGTGAACACTTCAACCTTTCGTTCCAACAAGAGGTGTCTCCAAGTCATCAGAGCGTGTACCACAACTGCTAGCTCAAGATCATGCACAAGATAATTCTTCTCCGTTGGCTTCAACTGCCTAGAGGTATAAGCAACCACTTTCTTCTCTTGCATCAGAACTGCACCAAGACCCTGGACAGAAGCGTCGCAGAACACCTGGTAAGGCTTGGAATCATCTGGAGGAACCAAGACTGGAGTAGAGGTGAGCTTCTCTTTGAGTGTGTCGAAGGCCAACTAACACTCTGGAGACCAAGCATACTTCACACCCATCTGAAGAAGACTTGAGAGCGGCTTCGTGATACGTCCATTTTGTATCATGCTTTCATGATGATAATTATCGCTTTATGGACTGTTATTATACTTTGTGGTACCATAATTATGCCCTTTCTCTCTTATTTTGCAAGGTTTATTTGAAGAGGGAGAATACTGGCAGCTGGAATTCTGGACTGGAAAAGGAGCAAGTCTGAGTCCTCTATTCTGCGCAACTCCAAATGCCCTAAAAATCAACGTGGATTTTTTGGAATATATAAAAAATATTGGGCGAAAGAAGTGCCAGAGGGGAGCTGCCAAGGGCCCACAATCCTGGTGGTCGCGGCCTACCCCCTTGGCCGCGGCGTCAGGGCTTGTGGGCACCCTGGTGGCCCACTGGCCCCCCTCTTTTGCTATATGAAGGGTTTCGTCCGAAAAAAAATTAGGGTGGAGCTTTTTCATGGATTCTCCGCCGCCACGAGGCGGAACTTGAGCAGAACCAATCTAGAGCTCCGTCAGGACGATCCTGTCGGAGAAACTTCCCTCCCGGAGGGGGAAATCATCGCCATCGTCATCACCAACACTCCTCTCATCGGGGGGGACTCGTCACCGTCAACATCTTCATCAGCACCATCTCATCTCCAAACCCTAGTTCATCTTGTGTAACCAATCTCCAACTCGCGACTCCGATTGGTACTTGTAAGGTTGCTAGTAGTGTTGATTACTCTTTGTAGTTGATGCTACTTGGATTACTTGGTGGAAGAGTTTATGTTCAGATCCTTGATGCTACTCATTACACCTCTGATCATGATTATGATTATGCTTTGTGAGTAGTGACTTTTGTTCCTGAGGACATGGGATAAGTCATGCTAATAATAGTCATGTGAATTTGGTATTCGTTCGGTATTTTGATATGTTATATGTTGTTTTTCCTCTAGTGGTGTTATGTGAACGTCGACTACATAACACTTCACCATATTTGGGCCTAGAGGAAGGCATTGGGGATTAGTAAGTAGATGATGGGTTGCTAGAGTGACAGAAGCTTAAACCCCAGTCTATGCGTTGCTTCGTAAGGGGCTGATTTGGATCCACTAGTTTAATGCTATGGTTAGACGTTGTATTAATTCTTCTTTCATAGTTGCGGATGCTTGCGAGAGGGGTTAATCATAAGTGGGATGCTTGTCCAAGTAAGGGCAGTACCCAAGCGCCGGTTCACCCACATATCAAACTATCAAAGTAATGAACGCGAATCATATGAACATGATGAAACTAGCATGACAAAAATCCCCATGTGTCCTCGGGAGCGTTTTTCCTCCTATAAGACTTTGTTCAGGCTTGTCCCGTGCTACAAAAGGGCTTGGGCCACTTTGCTGCACCGTTGCTACTCTTGTTACTTGTTACTTTTCTCCTGCTACGTTTCACCTCACTACACCATCACTTGTTACCGCTACTTTCAGTACTTGCAGTTATTACCTTGCTGAAAACCGTTTATCAAAGCCTTCTGCTCCTCGTTGGGTTCGACACTCTTACTTATCGAAAGGACTACGATTGATCCCCTATACTTGTGGGTCATCAAGACTCTTTTCTGGCACCGTTACCGGGGAGTGAAGCGCCTTTGGTAAGTGGAATTTGGTAAGGAAACATTTATTACTGTGCTGAAATTTATTGTCGCTTGTCACTATGGAAACTGTTCCTTTGAGGAATTTGTTTGGGGTATCTTCACCACGAACGGAGGCACGAGGAGTTGCTCCTCAACCTAAGGTACCTACTGAAAATATCTTTTATGAAATTCCTTCGGGTATGCTTGAGAAACTGCTGGCTAGTCCTTTTATAGGAGATGGATCTTCACATCCAGACTTGCATCTAATCTATGTAGATGAAGTTTTTGGTTTATTTAAGCTTGCAGGTTTGCCCGAGGATGAGGTAAAGAAGAAAGTCTTTCCTTTATCTTTGAAGGATAAGGCGTTTACATGATATAGGTTATGTGATGATACTGGATCATGGGACTACAATCGGTTGAAATTGGAATTTCATCAAAAGTTTTATCCTATGCATTTAGTACATCGTGATCGGAATTATATTTATAACTTTTGGCCTCGTGACAGGGAAAGCATAGCTCAAGCTTGGGGGAGGCTTAAATCAATGCTATATTCATGCCCCAATCATGAGCTCTCGAGAGAAATTATCACTCAGAACTTTTATTCTCGACTTTCTCATGATGATCGTACCATGCTTGACACTTCTTGTACCGGTTCTTTTATGAAGAAGGATATTGACCACAAGTAGAATTTATTGGAAAGAATCAAACGTAACTCTGAAGATTGGGAGCTTGAAGAAGGTAAGGAGTCAGGTATGAATTTCCAGTTTGATTGCGTTAAATCTTTTGTTGAAACAAACACTTCTAGAGATTTTAGCGCTAAGTATGGACTTGACTTTGAGATAGTATCTTCTCTATGTGAATCTTTTGCTGCTCATGTTGATCTTCCCAAAGAGAAGTGGTTTAAGTATCATCCCCCTGTAGAAGTCAACATAGTTAAACCCAATCTAGTTGAAGAGAAAGTCATTGCCTATAATGATCCTATTGTTCCTTGTGCCTACACTGAGAAACCACCTTACCCTGCTAGGAAAAAGGATTATTCTAAAGCTCCAACTGTGATACGTAGGGGTTACATTAGACCACTTGCACCCCCTGAGGAAATTAGAGTTGAACCTAGTGTTGCTATTATCGAAGATATCTTAGCCGAAGACATAGACGGGCATGTTATCAAATTCTGTGAGGACTCCGCTAGAATTGCTAAACCTCACGCAAAAGACAAATACGGACCTGTAGTTGGCCTGTCCGTTGTTTCTGTCAAGATAGGAGATCACTGTTATCATGGTTTATGTGATATGGGTGCTAGTGTTAGTGCAATACCCCGGTCCCTTTATGATGAAATCAAAGATGAGATTGCACCTGCTGAGTTAGAACCCATTGATGTCACAATTACGCTAGCTAATAGAGACACTATCTGCCCTGTGGGAATTGTGAGAGACGTAGAAGTCATGTGTGGTAAGACGAAGTATCCTACTGATTTCCTCGTCCTTGCTACTGCACAAGATAGTTTTTGTCCCATCATATTTGGTAGACCCTTTCTCAACACTGTCGATGCTCATATTGATTGCATTAAACAGAGTGTCACTGTTAGTTTCGAGGGTGTGTCTCATGAATTTAACTTCTCCAAGTTTGGAAGACAACCCATGAAAAAGATTCGTCTAGTAGGGATGAAATCATTGCTCTTGCCTCTATTGCCGTACCTCCTACGGATCCTTTAGAGCAATATCTCCTTGAGCATGAAAATGATATGCATATGGATGAAAGAGATGAGATAGATAAAATTGTTTTGGAACAATATCCTATTCTTAAGAATAATCTGCCTGTTGAATTGCTTGGGGATCCTCCCCCACCAAAGGGTGATCATGTGTTCGAGCTAAAACAGTTAACAGATACTCTTAAGTATGCCTATCTTGATAAGAAGGAGATATATCATGTTATTATTAGTGCTCACCTCTCGAATCACGAAGAGAAGAAGTTATTAAAAACTTTGAGGAAGCATCGTGCTGCTATTGGATATACTCTTGATGATCTTAAGGGTATTAGTCCCACTCTATGTCAGCACAAGATTAAAACCGATCCTGATTCTAAGCTAGTCGTTGATCATCAACGGAGGTTAAATCCTAGGATGAAAGAGGTCGCGAGAAAAGAAATATTAAAGCTTCTGGAAGCAGGAATCATTTATCATGTTGCCCATAGTGATTGGGTAAGTCCAGAACATTGTGTACCGAAGAAGGGAGGTATCACCGTCGTTCCTAATGATAAGAATGAACTAATCCCAAAGTGGATTATTACTGGCTATAGGATGGTGATAGACTTCCGGAAACTGAACAAGGCAACCAGGAAAGACCATTATCATTTGTCGTTTATCGACCAAATGCTAGAAAGGCTATCTAAACACACACACACTTCTGCTTTCTAGACGCTTATTCAGGTTTCTCGCAAATACCTATTGCACAATCTGATCAGGAGAAAACCACTTTCACCTGCCCTTTCGGTACCTTTGCTTATAGACGTATGCCTTTTGGCTTATGCAATGCAGCTGCCACCTTTCAAATATGTATGATGGCTATATTCTCGGACTTTTGTGAAAAGATTGTTGGGGTTTTCATGGATGATTTCTCCGTTTATGGTTCTTCCTTTGACGATTGCCTCAGCAACCTTGATCGAGTCTTACAGAGATGCAAATATACCAACCTCGTCTTGAACTGGGAGAAGTGCCACTTCATGGTTAATGAAGGCATCGTCTTAGGCCACAAAATCTCTGAGAAAGGCATTGAAGTTGATAAGGCTAAGGTTGATGCAATTGAGAAAATGCCTTGCCCCACAGATATCAGAGGTATACGAAGTTTCCTAGGTCATGTTGGTTCCTATAGAAGGTTCATTAAAGACTTCTCTAAGATTTCTAGGCCTCTTACCAACCTCTTGCAGAAGGATGTTCCTTTTGTTTTTGATGAGGATTGTGAGGAAGCTTTCGAAATACTTAAGAAGGCCTTGATAACCGCACCTATTGTTCAACCACCTGATTGGAACTTGCCCTTTGAAATCATGTGCGATGCTAGTGATTACGCTGTTGGTGTTGTTCTAGGACAAAGAGTTGACAAGAAGTTGAATGTTATTCACTACGCTAGTAAAACTCTAGACAGTGCCCAGAGAAACTATGATACTACGGAGAAGGAGTTTTTAGCAGTCATTTTTGCATGTGAAAAGTTCAGATCTTATATAGTTGGCTCCAAAGTCACTATTCACTATGATCATGCTGTTATTAAGTACCTTATGGAGAAGAAGGATGCTAAGCCTAGGCTAATCAGATGGGTTCTCCTGCTACAGGAATTTGATTTGCACATTGTTGACCGAAAGGGTGTTGATAACCCTGTAGCAGATAACTTGTCTAGGCTAGAGAATGTCCTTGATGACCCACGACCTATTGATGACAATTTTCCTGATGAGCAATTGAATGTCATCTGCACTTCACATGGTGCACCGTGGTATGCTGATAACGCAAACTATATCGTAGCTAAATACATACCACCCAGTTTCACCTACCAGCAAAAGAAGAAATTCTTATTTGATTTAAGACACTACTTTTGGGATGATCCTCACCTTTATAAGGAAGTAGTAGATGGTGTTATTAGACGTTGTGTGCCTGAACATGAACAGGGACAGATCCTGCAGAAGTGTCATTCCGAAGCCTACGGAGGACACCATGCTGGAGATAGAACTACTCATAAGGTATTGCAATCAGGTTTCTACTGGCCCACTCTCTTCAAGGATGCCCGTAAGTTTGTCTTATATTGTGACGAATGCCAAAGAATAGGGAACATCAATAAACGTCAGGAAATGCCTATGAACTATTCACTAGTCATTGAACCATTTGATGTCTGGGGCTTTGATTATATGGGACCCTTCCTGAGTTCCAATGGGTACACTCACATCTTAGTTGCTGTGGATTACGTCACTAAGTGGGTAGAAGCTGTCCCCACTAGAAATGCTGATCACCACACCTCTATTAAGATGCTTAAAGAAGTCATCTTCCCAAGATTTGGAGTCCCTAGATATTTGATGACTAATGGCGGTTCACACTTCATTCATGGTGTTTTCCGCAAGATGCTCGCTAAGTATGATGTCAACCATAGAGTTGCATCTCCTTATCATTCTCAGTCTAGTGGTCAAGTGGATTTGAGTAATAGGGAGATCAAATTGATCTTACAAAAGACTGTCAATAGATCTCGAAAGAATTGGTCTAGCAAACTTGACGATGCACTATGGGCTTATAGGACTGCTTATAAGAATCCCATGGGCATGTCGCCGTATAAAATGGTTTACGGTAAGGCCTGTCATTTACCTCTTGAGTTGGAACACAAAACTTATTGGGCAATCAAAGAGCTCAACTTCGATTTCAAACTTGCCGGTGAGAAACGGTTGTTTGATATCAGCTCATTAGATGAATGGAGGGCCCAAGCATATGAGAATGCCAAGTTGTTCAAGGAAAAGGTTAAGAGATGGCACGATAAAAGAATACAAAAGCGTGAGTTCAATGTAGGTGATTATGTCCTGCTATACAATTCTCGCTTAAGATTCTTCGCAGGAAAGCTTCTCTCTAAATGGGAAGGTCCCTACGTTGTCGAGGAAGTATATCATTTCGGTGCCATCAAAATCAATAACACGGAAGGTAATTTTCCGAGAGTGGTAAATGGGCAAAGAATCAAGCACTATATCTCTGGTACTCCCATAAATGTTGAGACCAATGTCATCAACATCATAACGCCAGAGGAGTACATAAGGGATGTTTATCACCCGGTTTCAGACTCTGAAAACGAAGAGGTGTGTGTTTCGGCAAGTAATTGGACTCCAAAACTTCTCCAATAGGAAATTTTCTCCATTTTGGAATTTATGGAAAATTAGAAAAATAAAAAGCAGTCCAAAGAGCGCACGAGGCGACCACAAGCTTGGTCGCCGCGGCCTACCCCCCTGGCCGCGGCGACAGAGCTTGTGGGCACCTTGTGTGCCTCCCGGACTCTGTTTTCTTGCCGAGCAATCCTTCTGGTCCAGAAAAAATCATTATATATACTGCCGAGGGTTTTGATCTCCGTATCACGCAGTTTTCCTCTGTTTTCGTTTCGAACCTGTTTCTGCTGCAGATCTAGACTGCTATGGCGTCCCCAAAAGCTCCGAAGGACAAGGTCTTTGGGAAGGTTATCAATCCTTACCTCACGGAAGTGTTGCAGCACCCTCAATCTATCAAGATGAGTGAGGGGATGTTGCACATCCGTGATGTTGAGGGGCCTAAGAAGACCGGAAGCATGGAGACGAGGCTCGAAGCAATGGAGCAACAAGTCTTCAAGTGCCAAGGGATGGTGGAGCATGGACTCAACGCCCACCACATGATGATCACGGAGTTCACCAACAAGCACAAGATGCATGCCAATGACATTGGGAAGCACCTCTCCAGGCTCTATGAAAAGGTTGATCAACTCCAGGGCCAGATCTATGACCTGCAGAACCAAAACTGTGAGTATGAGTATAGATTTAAATCAATACGGTTGGCTGCAGATTTGAGGATTCCGGTGACTCGTTCATCCTGCCATGATGGAGCACCTATGCCTTGGAAGACGGAGGATCAGACTCATGTTGCAACTCCTCCATCACCACCAAAAGAAGATAGTTAAGAATTGGTATGGGCAACTCCCTTGGCTTGTGCAAAGCTTGGGGGAGTTGCCCTGGTATCGTATCACCTTTATATCTTTTGCTTTTACCTTTGTTTTAAGTTCTTTCCTTTTCAGTTTTTATTTCTTCTCTTAGTGGAATAAGTCTTTAGTGTTTAGTTTGAGTCTTTTGCCTTGTGTATCCCCCGATGTATTCGAGCTTGCGAGCTTTATAATAAAGAGTATCTTAGTCAAGGGCTTTGTTTTGTGCCGTGATCAAAAGTATGAAAAGAACGATAGCATGAAAGATCATGAGATGATCTTATGGAAAGTGATAGTTTCACATATAACAAGTATGATGATTGAAACTTGTTGAGAATAGACCAACATAGACCCCATTCATTGTTGCAATTAATAAGAAGTAATAAGGAAAGAGAGGTTCACGTATAAATATATCATTTCTTACACCATCTATGATTGTGAACACTCACCAAACTATTGCATGCCTAGAAGTAGATGTTGGACAAGGAAGACAACATAATGAATTGTGTTTGCTTGATTCCGAACAATATTATATGTTTAGAGATCCCTTAGCATGTGACGATTGCTTCCACCTCATATTAGCCAAAACTCCCGCACCATGTCGAGATACTACTTGTGCATCCATAAAACTTCAACCCAGTTTTTCCATGAGAGTCCACCATACCTACCTATGGATTTCGTAAGATCCTTCAAGTAAGTTGTCATTGGTGCAAGTAATAAAAATGGCTCTCTAATATGTATGATCTATTAGTGTGTGGAAAATAAGCTTTATACGAACCTGTGATGAGGAATACATAAAAGCGACAGACTGCATAATAAAGTTCTTTATCACAGGAGGCAATATAAAGTGACGTTCCTCCACACTAAGAGGACACACATCCAAACCTCAAAAGTGCCATGGTGATCTACACCAATTCCTTATTTCGCCTTTTTCTTGGCAAACGTCATATGCCAGGGAAAGATCTATATTCATATGTCAACTTGGAGGTAAGTATTCATGAATCATTATTGTTGACATTACCCTTGAGGTAAGTAGTTGGGAGGCGAAACTATGAGCCCCTATCTTTCTCTGTGCCCAACTGAAACTTTGATACCATGAGTACCACGTGAGTTGTAACAATTTTGGAAAACAAAAGAGATGATTGAGTATGTGGATTTGCTTTACAAGCTCTTATTTGACTCTTTCTGATGATATGATAAATTGCAATTGCTTCAATGACAATGGACTGTTGTTGGCCACTTCTTGGTAAGGTTTTTGTTCCATGCTTTGCTTTGTGAAGGAATTGTTACTTTCCCATAAGAATCATTATGATGTATTGTTGTTCTATATGTGATCATGATGCCCTCATGTCCGTATTATGTTTTATCAACACCTTCATCCCTAAACATGTGGACATGTTTATGGATCTTGGTTTTCGCTTGAGGACAAGCGAGGTCTAAGCTTAGGGGAGTTGATACGTCCATTTTGCATCATGCTTTCATGTTGATAATTATCGCTTTATGGACTGTTATTATACTTTGTGGTACCATACTTATGCCTTTTCTCTCTTATTTTGCAAGGTTTATTTGAAGAGGGACAATACCGGCAGCTGAAATTCTTGACTGAAAAAGGAGCAAGTCCGAGTCCTCTATTCTGCGCAACTCCAAATGCCGTGAAAATCAATGTGGAATTTTTTGGGAATATATAAAAAATATTGGGCGAAAGAAGTGCCAGAGGGGAGCTGCCAGGGGCCCACAAGCCTGGTGGCCACGGCCTACCCCCCTGGTCGCGGCCTCAGGGCTTGTGGGCACCCTGGTGGCCCACTGGCCCCCCTCTTTTGCTATATGAAGTTTTCATCCGAAAAAAAGTGAGCGTGGAGCTTTTTCGTGGATTCTCTGCCGCCACGAGGTGGAACTTGAGCAGAACCAATCTAGAGCTCCGGCAGGACGATCCTGCCGGGGAAACTACCCTCCCGGAGGGGGAAATCGTCGCCATCGTCATCACCAACACTCCTCTCATCAGAGGGGACTCGTCACCATCAACATCTTCATCAGCACCATCTCATCTCCAAACGCTAGTTCATCTCTTGTAACCAATCTTCGTCTCGCGACTCCAATTGGTACTTGTAAGGTTGCTAGTGGTGTTGATTACTCTTCGTAGTTGATACTAGTTGGATTACTTGGTGGAAGAGTTTATGTTCAGATCCTTGATGCTACTCATTACACCTCTGATCATGATTATGATTATGCTTTGTGAGTAGTTACTTTTGTTCCTGAGGACATGGGATAAGTCATGCTAATAATAGTCATGTGAATTTGGTATTCGTTGGGTATTTTGATATGTTGTATGTTGTTTTTCCTCTAGTGGTGTTATGTGAACGTAGACTACATAACACTTCACCATATTTGGGCCTAGAGGAAGGCATTGGGGAGTCGTAAGTAGATGATGGGTTGCTAGAGTGACAGAAGCTTAAACCCCAGTCTATGCATTGCTTCCTAAGGGGCTGATTTGGATCCACTAGTTTAATGCTATGGTTAGACGTTGTCTTAATTCTTCTTTCGTAGTTGCGGATGCTTGCGAGAGGGGTTAATCATAAGTGGGATTCTTTTCCATGTAAGGGCAGTACCCAAGCGCCGGTCCACCCAAATATCAAACTATCAAAGTAACGAACGTGAATCATATGAACATGATGAAACTAGCATGACAGAAATCCCAGTGTGTCCTCGGGAGCGTTTTTCCTCCTATAAGACTTTGTTCAGGCTTGTCCCTTGCTACAAAAGGGATTGGGCCACTTTGCTGCATCGTTGCTACTCTTGGTACTTGTGACTTTTCACCTGCTATGTTTCACCTCACTACACCATCACTTGTTACCGCTACTTTCAGTGCTTGCAGTTATTACCTTGTTGAAAACCGTTTATCACAGCCTTCTCCTCCTCGTTGGGTTCAACACTCTTACTTAGCGAAAGGACTATGATTGATCCCCTATACTTGTTGGTCATCACTTCGCAATCTTGGAGAAGTTCTCAACGAACCTTCTGCAATAGCTTGCGAGCCCGAGAAAGCTTCGAAGCTGCTTCACATTCTGCGGAGGCTCCCATTCAACAATGGCATGCACCTTCGACGGATCAACTTTGATGCCCTCGGCAGAGATAATGTGACCAAGATAGACGACTTCTTTCAACCAGAACTCGCACTTGGAAAACTTGGCATACAATTTGTACTCTCTCAGCTTATCAAGCACCAACCTGAGATGTTCTTCATGTTCTTCCTCAGTTTCAGAAAAGACCAGAATGTCGTCGAGATAGAGCAAGACGAAGTCATTATTGAACGGAGAGAATATGGAGTTCATCAATCGACAAAATGTCGGAGGAGCATTTGCCAGACCAAAAGACATGACCATATACTCATACGAGCCAAAACTAGTCCTGAAAGCAGTCGTCGGAATACCTTCTTCGCGAATGTGAATTTGATGATAGCCCATTCTGAGATCGAGCTTGGAAAAGATCTTAGCCCCTTTCAACTTTTCGAACAACTCAGTTATGTTCGGAAGTGGATATTTGTTCCTGATTGTCTTCTTGTTCAATGGACGGTAATCGACACACAGCCGGTCTGTGCCATCCTTCTTCTTGACAAATAGAACTCCACAGCCCCACGGAGACGAGCTTGGTCTGATCAGACCCAAACGCTCCTGCTCGTCGAGTTATCTCTTAAGTTCCTTCAATTCTGTTGGACCCAACTTGTACGGCCGTTTGCATACAGGCTCAGTACTTGGTTCAAGCTCAATGACAAATTCAACTTCTCGGTGCGGAGGCATGTCTCGCAGCTCTTCTGGAAACACATCTTCATATTCGCGGACCACTGGGACTTGCGAAATAGGATTAATCTTACCCTTTTCATTCAAAGAGAACAGTCCATACCAAGGATCAAAGAGAACGTATTGTATCATTGCGCGCCGCGAATATAATCGCGTCCTCCAAAGAGTGGGTTAGCTTCACTTCTTTAGCTTCACAATCAATCGATGCCTTGTTGATGGCCAACCAGTCCATACCAAGGATCAAATGGATGTTAGACTTGCCCAAGACATACGGAGAAGCCAGAAAAGAATAACTGCCCATCTTGACAGAAACATCTGGAGCACGAGTACTAGCATGCATGAACTTGCCCAGAGAAACTACTCACAATGGTCTAGGAAGCTCTTCAACATGAACATTATGCTTGGATGCAAATGGAATGGAGAGGAACGAATGCGAAGCACCAGAATCAAACAACACTTTAGCAGGAATATCATTAACGAGGTCTACCCATGATCACATCTGACGAGTTTTCTGCCTGAGCCGCATTCACCATGTTGACTCGAGCTGACCTGGGGTTGAACTTCACGAGAGCATTGCTAGGAGGTTTTCCTGGAGGAGGAGGCGGCAGACGGAGCTGAGAAGTGCACTTGTTGGCATAGTGACCTTTCTGCCCACACTTGTCACAAGTAACCTCTGCCGGCTGACGGTACTGTGACTAAGGAGGCCCTTGCTTCTAATGCTGGAATCTTTGTTGAAAGACTGGGTTGGGTGGGTGGGAAGAACCACGGCCACCAGAATGCTTGAGCTGCTGCGAGTGCCGAGGAGGAGGAGGAGACACCCCAAACTTATGTTGCTTCTCAACCACCTGGGTAGAAGAAGAGCTGGAATCTCTGAAGCGCTTCTTAGAATTCTCCACCCTGAGCAAGGCTGCCTCTGCCCTGAGAGCTAATATGTAGAACTTGTCGAACTCCTCAGGATCGTGCAAAGCAAGAGCTAACTGCAAATCTTCTTTCAAGCCACCTCTGAACTGATAAATCTTGCTCTTCTGATCAAGGATATCCTGCAAGGCGTATCGGGCTAGCTCGTGGAACTCAACATTGTACTTGTACGCGAAGTTACCACCCTGCTTCAAGTGCCTGAACTTCTCACGCATTTCCTCCACGAAGTTGGACGGAATGTAATGGGATCTGAAGTCACGGCAGAACTCATCCCAAGTGATCACTCTAGCACCTCTGGAATCCTTCAACTGTTGCCACCAGATAGATGCTTGCCCCTTCAGCTGGAATGTTGCAAATTTGACGAAATCCTCAGGACGAACATTGTTGCACTCAAAATGCTTGTTCATGTCGCAGATCCAATCCTCAGCATCAAACGGCTGGTCACAGGAAGTGAAAGTCTTTGGCTGATTCGACGGGAACTGACTCAGATTAGCAAACTGATTGCCACCATGCTGGAAATTGCCTTGCTACTGATTACCCCTCTCTTGCAACAACTGTAGCAGCATCTGAGTGTTTGTATTTGTAGCAGCCATCACCGCTTGCCAAGCCTCTGCAGGAGGAGGAGGCGGCGGAGGAGGATTCTCCAGAGGAGGTGGTGGTGGCAGCACATCCTCACGCCTTGGATTCTGACGAGTTGGTGGAGCCATCCTCAAGACAGACAACACATTAGCCCACAGAATAAATTGACTGAATAGCTGAATCAAAATGGCAGGAATATCTGAACAGGAATATATCAATTGCACTCGAACAAAATAGTAAGAATGCTTCCTCAAAGTGACGGTCGACAAAATTCTGATTAAGACAACTTGCAAACAAGTATGAGCTAGAACTGCTCGGAACAAACATATGATCGAGATTTCATCCGATATCTTCGTGGATAAGATCGCACGGGCTCGAATTTACAGTAGCCATCATGTGCAAGGTAGTGCACATGACTTACGAAGTATCCCCGAGTCGTAGTGAGCTACAAGGACTCTATAAGACACAACGAGAACTGTTGTAAGACGACCGTGAACAAACATACCCACTGAACATCGAATCCCAACCTCACATCATGCATCTGTAGGAAGATTGTCCTATAAGTTACTACTTGATATCCCACCTATGAATTCTCGAAATATCTGGTCATGCAATCTGGTACACGGATACAAGGAGTAATATCACACAACTCCTATACTAACATGTCACATGTATCACATACGTCAACACACAACCAGAATCTCAGACCTTCATCTACAGCAGACCCTCGTGATTACAATGATACAAAGTATGGCAGTACACCCGAACAATCTGCACCAGTACTGGGGACATCGGGGTTATCTCGCCACTACTAGTATTGAAGAAATAAAAAACATCCTTCGTTCTTAGATACTCAGAAATATGAATGATGGCGATGTGCGCAAGAATCCCCTGGAGCTCAACTCCCCGGAAGAAATCAAGGCAGACAGGAGGCACCAAGACAGAACTCCGTCACATCAAAATCATATAGATTTCAAAAATACCCGTGTGATCCTAAAAAAAATTGAGCGAGAAGAGGAGTAGAATTAAGATTTCCTAAGTCGGGAACCTCACCAGAGCATGGAAGAGGAGAAAAAAGAGTCCTACTCTCCGATATAACTAAGACTCAAAACATTTTACTAGACTCGACTCGGCCAAGTACGATCACACAAAGGCTCCTATGGTCGTAAGGCTCTAATTACCAACTTGTAACGACTAAGATGCGGTCCTTTCCGATTTAGGGAACGAGGCCCCGAATTGGAAAGAAGCGCATCTAAGCGTTTCGGAAGCACGGTAACATAGCACATACATAATAATAGAAGAATGACAATAAGGGATTCAACTGCCATCTCATAAATATATCAGAGTTACATCATGCATCCAAACAAGGTAGTTTCGCTACGGACTACAAAACATGAGAAATGACTATGCTACCCTACATGCTTGCCCACGATCACGACCACGCCTCAGTCTTCTGGATAGTTCACGTACAGGCGGTCGTTCTTCTCGTCGTACTGCCACGCCAGCTGCGTGCCGTCGGGATCACCTGTCTCGGGGGTACCTGAACCTGTTGGTGTTTTGAAGGAATCTGTGAGCCACGGGGACTCAGGAATCTATGACCTCGGTGCCAGAACTAGTCAAGTTAATAGGTAAGGAAGGTGGAGTATTTAGGTTGCAGCATCCTAAGCATATATGGTGGCTAACTTACGTGGAACATGAATTGAAGGTGGTCTATACTATCGATCGATGATTAGCTGATCACTAAGTGATCCTGAACACCTACTTAAGTCAATCATAACCCCACCATGTTCCCATCGAAGAGAGGTCTTTGAAGGGGACAGTCACGGTTACGCACATAGTTGGCAATTTTATTAGAGTTATGTTTAAGTTGTCTATAACCGGATGTTAACAAATATTCCAAGTTGCCACATAACCGCGGGCACGGCTTTCTGAAAGATTAAACCCTGCAGGGGTGCTCCAACTAGTCCATCACAAACGATCACGGGCCGCAAAGTAATCCTCTATCACGAATCTCGTGATCTCGTCCGATTCCTTAGAGGAAAACCTAAACTCCGGGGAGAACCAAAGCTTCACCGTGATTCCTATACGCAAGATATAACGCTAAGGTAAGACAAGACTAGCAGGACCTCCCGTCGTGTCAACGACCCTGATAAGAGCCGCGTATCTCAGTCTCAGGACACGACAGATGAGCTAGACGTCGGGATGGCTAAACCACTGGGTGACAAGTGGGGCCCCGGACATTGCTCAGGTGGGACCAACACTCATGTGGAGCACTGGCCCGGGTTATTGATTAAATTCCTCGGGGTAGCTATTCCCTATGCTGATTATTATTAAATAATTAGCAAATTAACACCAAGGTTGGGTCCTGCCACACAAGTCTTAACACTACACAATTTATCAAGGGGGCCCCATAACAATCCCGAACGTGTTAGGAGCGATCAATATGGAATCAAACGCCGGTAGCCGGTAACTATGGCGGTAATAACGGAACAAAACACCCGGCAAAAGGCTAGGCCTTCCGTTATTTACCAAGTATATAGGTGCATTAGTTAGATACCAGATTTAACATAATGATATCAAGCTCATGTTAACACATGAGACAAAGCACCTCCAACTAGCAACGCTAACATTAGAAGCTTAGCAAAGCCTACTTAGCCATTCAAGTTTTGCTAGGAAGGGATAGGTGTTTGGGTCTCATGGCAATATCTGGAGGCAATTATTTCAGTGGTAGGCAGCGATCATATAACGGGGAAACGTAAATCTAGCATAACAAGTCTAGAGATGGAATCAAGGTCCTATCATCTTGCGTGTGATGTCCTCGGCTTGGAACTGCTCTTGTTCGTCATGCCCGTACTCTCCCGGATCCACGTACTCGTTCTCAGATCCCGGTGCTACCCAACATAAAAATATCATCCAATGAACAACAACACCTCAAGATGCAACAAGCACATGATGCATGACATGAATATGAACATGCATCTCTATTCTACTCACTAGCGCAAGCATGAGAAGAAAATACAAGTTCCTGGACATAACTACACTCTAAGCTATCTTGACATGCATGATAATGACATGAACAGATGCGTCACACGAAAACGATGCAAAAACATATAAAGAACGTGACGATCGGAGCTACGGATCAAGGGGAAACAACGAAACAAGAAATGACGCCCTACGTATCAAAATCATCACAACACACATCAATGGCATACTTCTGGTATTTCCAGGTTGTCAAGACATAAAACAGACCAACATGGATGGGGTGGTGCAAGGAATATCACCTCACCATCATCTATGCACTCACAAGCATCAAAACATCAAAACTATACAATATGTCATAAACAGCATCGTAGCAGTTTGAGGGCTACATGCAAAGCACCTACAGCCACCCAAATATGCCAAATAGGATATGTGGCAGAAGCTATTCATAAGTTCTACAAGAACAAGCAAAAATATCACACAAAGGAGTTACACACAGAAAGTTACACAGTGCTAACTTGGCCAAAAATATCAGTTTTCAAGGACTTTGTGAAAATTCCAGATTCTCACTAGCTGTTTATGCTCTGAAGCATTTTGACAGCACCCAAAACAATATCTACAGGACTCCAAATGGAATGAAAATTTACAAAGAGCTAGACAAATACAAAAGCTACAACTTCCCAGTTGAAAGCTAAGGCTGAATCACAACACATGGATCTCTACAAGCACAACAACAGGAGAAGAAAATATAAGCACATTCTCAGACTTAGTGAAAATCACAGATTTTCACTAAACTGGAATTTCAGCCACATGCCTACTTTGACTAAGCACCACTTGCACATATGAACTACTAAGCATGAAACAAAACCAACGTGCCATAGAGGGGGGTCACCCTCTAATGCCACAACAAGGATTCAACCTCTTGGGCTCACCACATCTGATGGGACCAAGCTTCAAACATAGATCAAAACTGAAATATGACATTCCCAGAAAGTATTCCAAAGGCAAAACTGACTTCACCAATGGATTCCTGGGATGATTCTACCCCAAAACATATATAAAATCTATGTACTTGCATAGAATAAGAGGGCACAAACTAGAAAAGAAATCCTACATAGAATCACATATAGTGAATAGTGCGTCATCACATGTGCTATTCACTAGAACAACACCTACACTAGCATATGCACACTCTCACAAGTCCAATGGTGACATGAGGGTTTAGACCTCATGCATGTGTGCCATAGCACATCACCACTCCCACACAAATACAACAAGCACAAGCATCACAACACCTACATATGCTAATGAGGACACACACACTAGATGACACCACATCATCTATCCCCTACACATATAAACATGCTCAAGTGCTCATCAAGGCTCGCCAAGCCTTGGGCATGTGTGGGACACACACACACAAGCACACACTCACACACATACTTGCACAAGATAGGACACACACACACACACATATATCACATGCACATGGTAAAACACCCACACTTGCATCTCACTTGCACAACATGGATACACCACCTTAGTGCCATGCACCCACAAGGTGCACACACACATATATATCAAAGGGAACAAGCACATCAGCTCTACATCTTACCACAATTATCAATTACACACACTTGCATAAATATGCTAGTGCACACCCACAAGCTAGAACACATCCACACATAGTTGCTAGCTCACATGCTCATACATGCATCCACTACTTGCTAGCAAAGAAATAGACACAACATGCTGTTTTTAGGGAAGACAAAATACCCTCATGGTGTAAAGCACACCACAGCAACAACCACATCAATCCAAAGGAAAACAGCACAAGAATGCAAAAGGAAAAAATAAAAGGAGGGGGTAGGAATCGAAGCCTAGACCTCCTGGAACACAACACAGCAACAACACCACTCGGCTGAGGTGCTCTGGCTCGATAGGTATAGACAAGAGAGCACGGAATGCTCTCTGCTAAGCTACTGTGCCGAGAAATAAAATGCAAAAGGGTGCCGAGGGGGAATCGAACCCACGACCAGCCACTTGCACAAAAAGACGCGCCCGTATGTCTACTTCCTCGCGAGGCGATTGATATTATGGATGGGGAGAGGCGAGGGACGCGCCTCGACGTTCGTGATGGCGTCTGCAATGCCGCGCTCTCTCTACTTGTGAAGAAACCTGATGGATGAGGGGGAAGGAGGAGACGGCGTCTACACGGCATGCTGCGCGCAAGAGAGGAGCCAATTGGGCCTGCTAGTGGGAGGAGGCCCACTAGTTGGCTCCAAATAGCAGAAAATAAACCCCTCGGGGGTTTTCCAATTACAAATAACCAGAGAAGAAAAATAAGGCCAGGGCAATTCTGTTAAGACTAAAAACAAAATAAAAATGCCCCTGGTCATAAGAAATTATGACCTATTTGAATAAATTATAAAAGGAATATTTGGAGCAACTAAATATTTACAAAACAATATTATTGGATCTGTTTTGTAATAATTTGCACCATTGAAACACCTTTTCAAAACAGCAAAACACATCCTCACAAACACCACAAAACAAAGCTAACACATGGGCATTTTTGAAATAGGGAAGGAACAAGTGAAACTTGACCTTGGTATAAAAGAGAAAGGGAAGGTTTCAAAACCTAGTTGAAGCACAAAGCTACCTACTACAAGCACACCCACATCATCCATAGCATTAACACATCACACCACATGATCACAAGATATCACACCACATCATAAGATCACAATGCAACAACACAATGACATGAAATGATGGTGATGCATGCACGCAAAGAAACACAAACCAAGGTGACATCACATGAAATCATATGCATTGAGCTCTCATATCAATGACAAGGTGGACCTACATAGACAAGGTTCCAAAAAGGGAAAGGTACACTCTTGGGGCATTACAAAACCTTTGCGCTTGGAGGCCCAACATAGTCTACAAGAATAGAAGCGTGCGTAGACATCAAGCTATTTCTGGCGCCGTTGCCGGGGAAGTGAGTGCTTGAAGGTATATCTTTAGATCTTGCAATTAAATCTTTTTGTTTCTTATTTTTATTTCACTAGTTAGGCTTAATGGAAAACAACAAAAAATATGAGAGTGCTTTATAAACTTTATCTTGAGCTAGGACATGACGTGTTCGAGGAGAAAATTAAAAAACCCATGGAACTTTAATATTTGCATAACAATTATGATGGTGATAATGCTATTAGTATGCTTTCTTTGAATATCAATATTGCTAATGACATGGAAAGCTCCAAGCTTGTGGATGACGGGTCCCCCAACTTTTGAGGAGAAAATTTGCTTTGATGATACTATGCTTCCTAAATATTATGATTACCATGATGATAATGATTGCTTTACTCTCACTATTCCTAATAAGAAAGATTTTGCTTATAAGAAGAGTAATGATACTTTTATGCTTTTGGATCATGGAAACAATGCCTTATGTGATACTTATATTGTTGAGTTCATCCATGATGCCACTTAAATTTATAATGAGAGGGGGAGACATGGTTCTAAATATCTAAAAAATAAGAAGTTTCCCCTCTTTATGTCGAAGGTTTTGAAGATGCACTTGTTTTGCCTTCCTATGCTTATTGCTTTGTGCTTCAATGAATTATTCTATTGCAATATTCCTATGCATAGGAAGCATGTTAGACTTAAATGTGTTTGGTATTTTCTTCTTGATGCTCTGTTTTGTTCTACAACTCTTATTCCTACGAGAGCATCATTAAAATCTTAAGCCGATCTTTATGGCTATAAAGAAAGAGCTCTAGGGAGACAACCATTGTTATCTTTACTTTCATTTTTTAGTGGTCTTGATGTGTGTTACTACTGTAGCAACATCACTGTATCTTTATTTTTAAGCTTTGTGCCAAGTTTTAGCCTCCGATTGCAAGAAAGTTCAAAAGTTGTGACATGCTGTCCAGAAACAGATTTTGTCTTCTTGACGGAAAAATTCACCAAAAATCACCAGATCATCTTTTTGATCTGAATTGTTTTCACAGTATGCTCTATACAATTGGCTTTCTGGCGTTTGTTCTGAGTTTTTTTATTTGAGTTGCAGAAGTGCCCTAAAAAAATTATTTACTACTTGCTGGTCTGTATTTCACAGATTCTACCACGTTTTGCGTTTTCATCGTTTTGCAAATCTTAAGCTGGCTTTTGCTTTGCAAATTTTTTTTTCAATCTTGAGAAACAGTAGCTCTTCATGAAAATCTTCATTTCCAGTGGAGAAAAAATATTTTATTATGGGTACTAACCATTCTAATCAGCTTATGATGAGTTCCGTATGAAGGGAGTTTTCAAGTATGCGATGGAAGATGATGAAAGAAGATCCAGGAGTGTCAAACTCTCAATCTTGGGGATGCCCCCATGCACCCCAAGAAATATCCAAGGAGACTCAAGTGTCTAAGCTTGGGGATGCCCCCGTGCATCCCCTTCTCCATCAACAAAAATCAGTTCATCCTTCTCAATGCCATATTTTTATCACTTCATATGTTATGTGCTATGCTTGGAGCGTCCCGCTCTTTACCTTTTAGTTTGTTTTAGTTTTGCTTGTTGTTCATAAAAAGTTGGATCATAGCCTTCTTTGTTTCGGGGAGAAACACGCTCCACTCCACCATAGAACACAACATAGGTTTTCATGCTTATCTTTTTGTGTGTTCTTTATCTTTTCATAGTCGCTGTCATGATTAGCTCTTAGTTTTCACGCTTTATCTTTTTAAGAGCTTTTAATTAGATGCTTTTGGAACTCTCTTGAGTTATCATGCTTATATTGTTTAGGGAGTTGGCTTGTTGCACTGAGTTGTGTGTCTTGCATGAGTAGGTAATTGAGGTTGCTATTTAAGTATAGTAGTAACTTGCAACAGTTTTGAGGTATTGATTTGAGTAATGTTTGGACTTTTGGTGTCAAGAGCTTGAGACTATTAGTGATACGTGTCGCATTTTGGGAAATCCGTGTGTATTTTCAAAAACTACAAAAAAATTAGTTGAGAACTCTAGCTACTAGATGGATCGCTAACCTCTCGAGGGGTTGGAATATATAGACTACCCTCACCTTATCATGGGTCGAGTATGCGCAAGGATAACCAAACCCCCAAACACTCCTCCTTGGGGTACTTGTCTCTTTGTGAATCTCCTGACTAGATAGAGAGTTACCGATAATAAGTGCATGATTTCTTCGGACTAATGTGAGTATTCGATTGTTGGTACTTCCACCATCCATATTTTGGTAGCCTCTTCGGTACTGTGCATTGCCCTTTCTCATCTTGAGAGTTGGTGCATACTTTGTCAGTGCATCCAAACCCTTGGTATGATACGCTCTGTCATCATAAGCCTCATTATATCCTTCCTCAAAACAGCCACCATACCTACCTATCAAGGATTTTCCATAGCCTTTCCGAGATACATTGCCATGCAACATCCGCCATCTCATGACTTTATCTTCATGTCATACATGTTTTTGCTTGATCGAGGAGCCGCATGCTAGTTGGGATTTGCCCTTATTATTGCTATATGACGCGCTAGTAATATTGCCTATCCTGCTACACTGGCAGAGGCATACATTTGCATACATCATGATAGTTTTCATTTATCTTTATGTCGAGTACTTCTTATAAAGTGTGAATATCTTCGTTTTATTTCTTGTAAAATATAGAGTGTAGTCCTTAAGTGAGTAAAAGATCCCAAAGAGAACAAATTAAAAGATCCCAAAAGTGGACACATGAAAAGATACCAAAGAGGACAAATGAGAGATAAATAGAACGAGCCAAAGAGGCCACAAAAATAAAAAAGAGGAAAGAAAAAAAGAGAAATAAAATGAGAGAAGGGGGCAACACTACTATTCCTTTTTAAAGATCCACAACCGTACTCCATTGTTATATTTGTACTCCATAGAGATTATCATTCATGCATAACTATGTGGGGACCCTTACACTATAGAACTTGGCTTGTACATTCCAATGATGAGCCTCCTCAAATGAGCTCTAGGTCTTCACGAGCAAGCAAGTTGGATGCACCCCCACTAGTTCCATTGGAGAGCTTACCTTAGCTCATATGTGCATTCGTTGCATGGCAATCCCTACTCCTCACATCATATCTATAATTTGGCTTTCTCTCGCCTATGATTGTCCTCATTGATGTGAGCCTTTCACACCTTTTTTATCTTCCTTCCCCGTCATTTTTCTATTTGCCATCCTAAGTGCCAACTATCTTGCTTGCGCTCATCCATTGCATGAGTGCTCAAAGTCGAAAGGGAGAGGATCAGTTTGACTTGTGCCTGAGTAGTGATCTGGGGACGAGTCAAAACAAGATTCGAAAGGAGGCCAAGTGTGAAGTTTTAGTAGATTGAGTTCTCAATTAAACTATATATTATTTTTATGCTCTAAACCCATCTCCCACTTCTTGCACGCAAACACCATTTGGAGACATTCGAGTCACGGACAGCGAGAGCTCTTGCACCTTTATGTTCTTGCTTTGCTAGTTTCAATACTAGATATAGACTCTTGCTTGTTATTGTCTTGACTTGAATTGCATATCTTACTTGCTTTACTTTGAAGTTCTTATATGTGTGTTAGTATGTCACCACAGAAATTATGCTTGTTATCATTTACCTCCTCGAGGATGAGCATGAATTAATCTTGGAGATGTTGATACGTCCCAAACGTATCTATAATTTCTCCTTGCCCCATGCAAGTTTTGGGTGATATTGATATGTGTTTTGTACACTTCCATACCTTTTTCAATATATTTGGACTAACCTACTAACTCAGTGCACCTAGTGCCAGTTTCTGTCTGCTGATGTGTGTGAATTGCAAGTTTATACCCATATTTACAGTGCCCAAAAAATTCCACAAAAAATATAAAAAAATCAGCGTTCCAGAAGACTCCAGACGACCAAAGGAGGGCCAGAGGGGGGTCACCAGGTCCCTGGTGACGCAGCCTGCCCCCTGGCTGCGCAGGGAGGCTGCCTGGGTGGGACCCACCCCCTCTGGTGCCCTACCTTGGCTCCTATTTTTACCCCCGTGGAGGAAACCCTGATTCCGGAACCCTTTTCTCCAGAAGCAATTTCGATTTCCGCCGCCATCGCCAACAAGTTTCGGGGACCAGAATTCCTGTGTCGGCACCCTGCCGGGGCGGGGAAGTGCTCCCGGATTCATCTCCATCGATGTTGGTTCCTCCCTCCATGAAGCGGGAGTAGTTCCTCCTCGGGGATTAGGTCTTCTACAGTAGCTATGTGGTTAATTCTCTCTCCCATGATGTGATCTTGATTGTGATCATAGGCTATGTTAACCTAGGGTGATCCCATGATATTTCCCCTTCTTCTATGTACTGGATTGATGTACTCACTTGATCATGGTGACAGCGGTCTATTGGACATGGACTAGAAGAATATTTTCATGAGTGATTTCCTCTTTTGTGAATTGATTGAAAATTGAGAGTCTCTTGGTGCTTGCCTTTGACTATCCTTGAGATACATTGTGGTGATTGTGGTACTCTCTTTGGATGGTCGCAATGACATTGGGAAATCCATAGATGAGAACTACGAACTCTGAGGTGTGCTTTTGTAGCCCTACATAATTCTCGTCCTCTCTTGATCACAAAGGAATGACCTCCGAGTACGTCACCATTGCATGTTTTAGTGGAAATATCATGTGATTAGACTATGTTAATGTTGTTGGGAGTTGCCACTACTGAAAGTATGAAGCCTAGGCCTTGTTTCTCACCATTGTTACACAGTTTATGCTCACTTTTGTCACTTGCTACCTTGCTGTAATTTTTATTACAGATTTATATTACCTTGCTTTGCCACACCTATCACCCATAGTTTACCATCTGTTCGCTGAACTAGTGCAGCTATACAATTTACCATTGTATTAGGTGTGTTGGGGACACAAGAGACTTCTTGCTTCTTAATTGCAGGGTTGCTTGAGAGAGACCATCTTTAGCCTCTACTTCCGTGAGTTCGATAAACCTTAGGTCATCCACTTGAGGGAAATTGTTGTTGTCCTACAAACCTCTGCGCTTGGAGGCCCAACATAGTCTACAAGAATAGAAGCGTGCGTAGACATCGGTTGGTGACGCCAAAGTCCCCGAAGCAGGTTGATGAAGAGACGACGAAGCCCCCGGTCTAGCCGAGGTGATGGAGTAGGTCAATATGATGACTTTAGAGCCCCTAGGTCAACCGATGTGTCGAAGCAGGTCAGCGTGGAGGATGTCGGATTGAAAAAGCGATAGTACGGTGAATCCGACACAAGTCAGAATTTGTGATGCGGTCAATGCTCGCTTGATGAGACAACGACACGCATGACCTGTGCAACCCGCGGATGATGAGGTTCTCTTGATGATTATTCGGCCCTCGTGATGTCGAACTCTTGGTCGGCTGACCGAGATAATGAGAAAATTACCTTCGAAAAGGACGTCTGACAACCCGTTCAAGAAAAATATGAACTCGTGTTAGATTCGTTTTCGCATAGAAAATAGATCCAAAATTCGTTCTACTCATCGACCGTTTTCTAGAGTTTAGACGGTCGAATCGAGATGAAATTTAGAGGGGTGATCGATATAGGAATTACGCAAGCAATGAACAATGGGATTTTCCAACGGATGTCCGAGCTAGATACTCGTCACCCCACCCTAAACTCATCGAGATTCTCGTCCAGATTCGACAGGGCTCTGGTATATCAGAGATTGCCGGAGATTCCTTCATCAGAACACGACAAAATTTTACAGGGTTATTCTAGGCTCAATTTCACACAATTCCACTCAAGCAATCAATAAAGCGACGCTTGAGGAAGCAGGGAAGATGAACATGATCCTGCTGTCCAGAAAAAACTACAATATGCAAACGAGTCATCGATCCTTCTATTGATCTCACAGCGGAACTCCCAATGAAAGAACCAACGTCGGTGTCAAAACTAGCTAATCTCGAGTAGGAGGTCTGAACTGGGGATATTGGGTCAATGGGTAACAAGGGAAGAAGGAGACGATGTTTACCCAGGTTCGGTCCCTAGAGGTAAAACCATACATCGTGCTCTTATTGTATTGATGAAGTAGTACGAAGTACATGGTGTATCTACCTCGAAATCAACTGTTGTCGTCTAAAACCCTAATCGTAATGAGCTTAATGTGTCTCAATATGAGATTGCCTATCGACTAGCCTGACTTCGGCATATATAGTACACTAGAGGCCTACGATTACAAGAGTCCTAGCCGGCTATGTGATACGTCTCCATCGTATCTACTTTTCCAAACTCTTTTGCCCTTGTTTTGGACTCTAATTTGCATGATTTGAATGGAACTAACCTGGACTGACGTTGTTTTCAGCAGAATTGCCTTGGTGTTGTTTTTGTGCAGAAATCAAAGTTCTCCAAACGTCCTGAAAATTTACGGAGATTATTTTTGGAAAATATAAAAAATACCTGCGCAAAGATCCACCTGAGGGGGTGGGCCAATGGGCCACAAGCCCTCAAGCCGCCACCCCCCCGGTGGCGGATGGCAAGCTTGTGGGGCCCATGTGGCTCTGCCGCCCCCAATCTCAGCTCTATAAATTCACTTTCGTCCCAGAAAAAATAAAGAGAGAAGATTTCGTTGTGTTTGCGATACGGAGGCGCCGCCACAACCTGTTCTTCATCTGGAGGGCAGATCTGGAGTCCGTTTTGGGCTCCACAGAGGGGAAATCGTCGCCATCGTCATCATCAACCTTCTTCCCTCTCCAATTTCATGAAGATCTTCGTCGTTCGTGAGTAATCTATTCGTAGGCTCACTGGGCGGTGATGAGTAGGATGAGAGCTATCATATAATCGAATTAGTTTGGATGGGGATTGATCCCTAGTATCCACTATGTTCTGAGATTGATGTTGCTACTACTTTGCCATGCTTGATGCTTGTCACTAGGGCCCGAGTGTCATGATTTCAGATCTGAAATTATTATGTTGTCACCAATATATGTGTGTTTTAGATCCGATCTTGCAAGTTGTAGTTACCTACTATGTGTTATGATCCGGCAACCCCAGAGTGACAATAACCGGAACCACTCCCGGTGATGACCATAGTTTGAGGAGTTCATGTGTTCACCAAGTGCTAATGCGTTGGTTCGGTTCTTTATTAAAAGGAGAACCTTAATATACCGTAGTTTCCTTTTGGACCCCACTGCCACGGGAGGGATGGACAATAGATGTCATGCAAGTTCTTTTCCCTAAGCACGTATGACGACACACGGAATGCATGCCTACATCACATTGACGAACAGGAGCTAGACACATATCTCTCCGTGTTATAACTGTTCCATGATGAATATCATCCAAACAAATCACCGACCCATTGCCTACGAGTTCGTCCTTCTACTGTTGTTACTTGTCTTGCTCTGCTGTTGTTACTACTTTTGCTGTTGTTGTTACTTCTCTTGCTATGCTGCTACTGTCGCTTGCTACTGTTGCTACTTGCTACTG